>NC_140595.1:442317286-443698680 GCF_964204655.1 Triturus cristatus
AATTATTGAAAACGCAACATTGTTGCACATATATTCCAGATAAAAGTGTTGAAATTGGAAAATATATTAAAAATATTACTAAATTAGAAGAAGAGTTTAAACCACTGGAAGTTGAAAGTGTATGGAATAAATTTGCAAATAGTTTTTCCAACATAGTTAGTTGTTTTTCTAATTTAGGAATAGATATTCAAGGTCACATCATACTACCCATAATGGGAATAACCCTATTAGTCTTAGCAATAATGTGTTGGCATAAGTGTTGCAAAGGAAGAAAGAAATATGAAGTGAATGAAAGGAGTAAGAAAAGAAAACTTGAAGAAAATACAGCTAGAAGAACTAAAAGGAGACTTTTATAAAAGAATGAAAGGAGTTCAATGCCAGAAAGAAAAGAAAAGAAATGAAAGGGTTAAGGAAGAAATTGAGATGTGCTACAGTTGTCATCTGTTTAGTAGAAAAATGTATGATGGCAATAAATGCCATCAGAGAGGGGATTGATGGAGCACTTACACATACATTTAAAGCTACATGCACTCACATAGATACTGACACATCCACTCACTCATTAATATAGGTACTTACACAGGCATTTACACATCCATAAGTCCACTGACAAACTAATTCACTTATTCATACAGAGTTTCATGCACCAACTCACTCACTCATGCAGTTATCCATTCATCTACTCAGTCACCCAAAAAATCCATAACACAACCTGTCACTGACCCATACAGCTATACACATATCCGCTCACACACTAATTTAGCTGCATATACATACTCACTCACCCATATACCACTAATGTACTCACTCATACAACCACTCAATCACCCTTTCACTTACCTGTAGAGATACCCACCCATATAGTGACACAGCAACTCAGAGACTCACTCACTCATATAGCCACTCAAACACCCTGTCACTAACTCGCACAGCTACATGCACAGTTACTAACTAATTCAACCACTCACACACTCTCTGTTTGACTCATACAACTATACACTTTCACTCATCCATGCATCTAGTCATGCACCCACTCACTCACCCATGAAGCCACTCATGTACCCTACTACCCAGACTACCACTCAGTCACTCATACAACCACGTACACTGTCAGCCACTAACTATACACATACTCACATACCCACTAATATACTTATTTCAGCCACTCGCATACCCACACACTCATCCATACAAGCATTCACACACCAACTACCTCACCCATACAATCGCTCATTTCCTCACTCACTCACTCACTCACTCACTCACTCACTCACTCACTCACTCACTCACTCACTCACTCACTCACTCACTCACACAGCCACTCACATACCCTTTCACTCACACAGCCACTTACACACCTACTCACTCACCTATAAATCCACTCATACATACCCTGACTCTCCCATATAGTAAGTCACACACCCAGTCATTCACCTCTATAGCCCCTGGAACACCTACTCATATACCAATAAAGCCACTTATAAACCCAGGCACCCACCCATACAGTCACTGACCCACCCACTCGCTCTCCCATAAAGGGACTTAGATGGTCAGTTGCTCACCCATACAGCCACTGACATATCCAAAAACACACTCATACAGCTAGTGACTATATATCACTTATGCACTCAATCACTCACCCATATACTACTCATACACTCACTAACTCACCCATACATCTACTACACTCACACATACTCATACTCTACTCACTCACCCATATAGCTACACACACCCACTCACTCACCCATACAGGCACTCATGCAACAACTCACTCACACATATAGCCACTCCCACATACACTCATTCATCCATACAGTCACTCACACAGGTACTCACTCACCCATGCAACCCCTCACACACCCACTCAAACACTCATACAGGGACATGCACAGGCACTCACTCACCCATATAGGCAATGGCACACCCAATCACGTACCTATCCAATAACGCATACTGGCACTCATGTACCCATATGACTATCCATACACCACTGACACACTTATTCACTCACCCATACAGCCATTGACAAACCCACCCAGTCACTCAAAGTCTACTCATGCAGCCTCTCATTTATTCATACAGACACTCACATAGCAACTCACTCACCTATAGACTACTTATGTAGCTACTCACTCACCCATACATCTACTTGCACACACACTCACCCATACATGACTCACACAAGCACTCATTCCCCCATAGAGCCACTCATACACCAAGTCACTCAGCAATACACTAAATCACACACTGTCCGATATAACAAGACATATTCACACTGTTAGAAATATACATATAACATATAATTAGAGTTTCTTAAACCAAAATTGGTGGTTCTAACAAGAACAGTTGTATTTTTTTTATTTTTTATAACAATTGTGGTTTCTTTTTTGGTTTCTTCATAGAAAAATTCAACACATAGTGCTCCTTAACTAAAAGCCCCAGACTTGTACCAACAACTGGAACAAAAAAAATCTAACTCTTGTGTGTGCTAATACTGGCAACTAGAGCAGGGATTGACTACTCCCCCATGGTTAATATTGCTTTGGAGTTCAGGTAGAATTGTCCACTGCCAGCAAACTCCAGAACACTGGAACATCTTTAGGAAGTGTAGGAGCAGATGAGGTGCCTGCTTGCACACCGCCTCCTTGTTGGCTGGTCTCCCTCTCTTTCTCTGCTCATGTGAAGCAGTAGAGTGTATCGTTTGCAGGTGTTTCCTCTTAGATGAAATACCACTTGAGCACTTCTTTTCAGACCCTCTAGAGAGAGTCTTATTAAAAATTCTGCAAGTGACTTTCCTTGCGTTCACCTTTTTTTCCTCCAGGTGGTATGGAGAAAAACGTCCTTACAATGCTCTCCTTCTTTGTTTTGACTGGCTCTTCTTCCTCTGAGGAGTTGCCATGATCCCCAGGATTCTCAGTAGCAGCAGATGCCATCTTCATGTCCAAAAAATATGAAGTTAAACACCAAAACAAACCAAAATTCTTAGACAGAATACAAAAGTATAATTCTTCCTGTATTAATGATAGAAAGGTGTTTAACCTATCAAATCTATTTGTTTCTGTGTCACATGCGATGCAAAATGCTGTCATGTTCTCATTGCGACTCCGCAAAATGAATTAAAATGAACGTTAAAATGTATTTCCCCCATAATTATACTACTTTTATTATTTTATTAGTAAACCTCTTACCTTAAACAAAACCTGTACAGTGTATGTATATGTGTTTTACTACTGCTAAAACTACACCGGAGTCGCAACCCTCCCTTGACGCTGGAAATTCGTGACAACACTATTGGCAACAGCGTCACGATTCCGAAGAATGGATTAAAACAACCTTTAAAATATTGTTCTTCTATAATTATACTACTTTTATTCATTTATTAGTAAACAATTTACCTTAAACAAGACCTTTAAAATGTCTATATATCGGTTTTAGTAGTGGCAAAATCACGCTGGAGTCGTGACTCGCCTGTGACACGTCGTGACAGGGTAGTGACTCCCAAATAAAAAATAATAATAACATTAATATAAGCAACATATTACTGTACACACTTCACAATCATCCTAACAAACCTTAGGAATTCACTAAAAAACAAAGATTACAGGGGCATTATAGTTAGGAAATAGAATTAAAAAAAACTTATGAAAGTTAAGAAATCAAATTTAAAAATTTCTTAGAAATTAATCGAAAAAAACAAAGGTTACAGTGTTGTTATACTTCAAAAATAGATTTGAAAAAAACTTAGAAATTCACTGGAAAAGCCAAGGGTTACAGGGATGTTATAGTTCGAAAATAGAATTAAAAAGCTCAGAAATTCACTGAAAAAGACCAAGGTCATAGTGATGCTATAGTTAGACTCACATTTCAGATGTACAAAACTATAGAAATTCAGCCGTTATAGTTACTTTAGGCAACTATAACTTTCTCCTCTGCAACAGACTGGTTATGACCTCACATATAACATCACTCATGTCATGGTCAGTGACATCACTGATGACATCTTGAATGACATCACTGAGGACATCACAGATGATATCATTGACACACCCACTCACACCCCATGCACTCTCTCATACACCCACTAATATGCTGATACAAGCACTCACACTCACATTCACAGACCCATACAACTACTCACAAATCCCCTCACTCATCCATACAGCCACTCATACACCTACTCACTCACTCATATAGCCACTCTCATACCCTGTCATACAGCTACTCAAACACCCACTCATATACACATACAGCCACTCACACATGCAGTCACTCACCTATATAAGCACTTATACATGCACTCACTCATCCATGCAGCCACTGACTTATCCACTCACTTATCCACTCACTTATCCATACAGGCACTCAGACACCCACTCACTTACTTACACAGATACTCACATGCCAAATGTCATACACATAAACCACTCACACACTCACTTACAAACCCATACAACTACTCACCCATTCACTCACACAACCACTCAAACACTCACTCACACACCTACACAACCACTCACTAACATACGCATACAACCACTTACACACCTACTCACATCCCATAACTACTCATACACTCACTCACACATCCACACAACCACTCACACACCCAGTCACACACCCATACAACCCCCATACCCCCACTTAGAAAACCATACAACCACTCAGACAACTACTCACACCCCCATACACACCCACTCACACATCCGTATGACCACTCACACACCCAGTCACATGCCCATGCAACCACTTACCAACCTACTTATAAACCCACACAATCAGCCACACACCCACTCACACACTCATACTACCACATTCACCCACTCACACACCCACACAATCAGTCACACACCCATACAACAACTCACACACACACACTCACACACCCATACAACCACTTACACAACCACTCACACACCCATTCAAGTAGTCACTCACTTATACAACCACTCATGCAACCACTTGCACACACATAGAGCCACTCAGACACCCACTCACACACTGATACAGACTGTCACACAACCACTCAGATGACATATGTTAGAAACAGAATCACTCATTAGTAGTACACCTAGTATACTAATTTAACTTTTGTAATAGGTCAGCATGTATCTTTAACATTCATAATCTCTTAGAAAACACTTACATTCACTTGATGATGTCAGCAGTGATGTCATCAGCGATGTCCTTTGAGATGTCATGAGTAATGTTACTGACCATGTTCTGTGAGGTCATAAGCAGTACATTGCAGGGGTGTAAGTTATAGTTAGCTCACGTAACTATAACTGCTGAATTTCTATGGTTTTGTACGTCTGAAATGTGAGCCTAACTATAACGTTCCTGCAGCCTTTGATTTTCTCAGTGTCTATCTATCTATCTATCTATCTATCTATCTATCTATCTATCTATCTATCTATCTATCTATCTATCTATCTATCTATCTATCTATCTATCTATCTATCTATCTATCTATCTATCTATCTATCTATCTATCTATCTATCTATCTATCTATCTATCTCTGTCTGTTTGTCTGTCTCTCTGTCTGTCTGTCTGTCTGTCTGTCTATCTGTCTGTCTGGCCGTCCGTCTGTCTGTCTATCTGTCTATATTTTTCAATGAAAAAACAAACAAATACATAAAAGTTAATAATTCTAAAATTATAGTTATAGCTTTCATTTACAATTCATCCACCACCTTCAAATTCTTAGTGCACCCCATTACAGACTTTTTTGATTCACTAACCAGACAACACTAACTATAACTCACCACTCTACCATGCACTGAGTTATCAAAAGTAATGTATAGGAGTGGTGTGACTCAGAGTGGAATAGCGTAGGGTGGAGTGGTGCACAGTAGAGTGACATAGACTTGAATAGCATAGGAGTGGCTTACAGGGCAGCGGCATACAGTGAAGTGGTATAGACTGGAGTGGTGCACACTGGAGTGGGATAGATTGTAATATCATGCAGTGGGGTGGCATACAATGGAGTGGTGTCCAATGGAATAGCATAGAGTGAAGTGGCATAGAGTGGAGTGGCATACACTAGAGTGACATAGAGAAAAGCAGTGTACAGTGGAGTACCATACAGTAGAATAGCATTGAGTGGAGTGGTGTACAGTGGAATGGCATAGAGTAGAGTAGCATATAGTTGTGTAGCATATAGAGCAGTGGCATACAGTGGAGTGGCGTACACTGAAGGGGCATACAGTATAATAGCGTAGAGTGGACTGACGTAGAGTGGAGTTGTGTACAGTGTATTAGGATAGAGTGGAAAAGCGTAGAGTCTAGTGTTGAGTGCCATAGACTCTAGAGCATAATAGCGTACACTGGAGTAGAGTACAGTAGGGTAGCATACATTGGAGTGGTGTAGACTGGAGATGTGTACAGTGGAGCAGGATACAGTGTAATAGCATACAGTGGAGTGGCAAACATTTGAGTGGCTTCCAATGGAATAGCTTAGAATGAATTGGCGTAGAGTGGAGTGCCATACACTGGAGTGGCATAGAGTGGAGTAGCATACAGTGGAGTGACATACAGTGCAATAGAGTATATTGGAGTGTTGTAGAGTGGAGTGGCATAGAGTGGAATAGAATATAGTGGCGTAGCCTCCAGTGGACTGATGTACAGTGGAGTGGTGTTAACTGAAGAGGAGTAGAGTTGAGGTTCATACAGCATAAGCTCATACAGTGTAGTGGTGGTGGCGGCTTATTGTGGAGTTGTATACAGTGGATAGAGTGGAGTGGCATAGGGTGGAGTCTTGTACAGTGGAGAGGTGGAGAGTGGAGTGGCGTAGAGTGGAATAGCATATAGTTGAGTGTATACCAGTGGAGTGATGTTGAGTGAAGTGGCGTAAAGTGGAATTGTGCAGACTGAAGTGGCATATAATTAAATACTGTAGAGTGGAGTAGTGTATAGTGTAGTTGTGTATAGTGGAGTGCCATACGGATGTATGAAAAATTTAGCAACAATGTAGATTATGGCGTTCACAGTAACGTAATATAATGAATTACACTGCCTTGTGATTTTCCAGATTTATCCCTCAATGCAGGCCATGCATGGTGGCCTTGTGTTGCTTTGTAAATTCTAATTAAGTATTGTGTTGCCCATGTGACACCATGTCTGATGCAAGGGTTCCACAATACAATATTACAGCTAGGCCTTAGTTGTAGTTTGGGCACAGTAACTTTAGGGTATGCCGTGGAACATGGCGATGGAAAGCCACTTTATAATTGGGTAATGGCTATTTTTACATAATGAAAAAGCAACCCTATTGATTTTGCTACACTTTGACTGTGTTTTTGTTAGGATCTTAGATATAGGTAAATATTAGGCGTTATTGATGTTTCCTAACTGTTGTCACGTAGTAAAGTGGTAATAGGTAAGGAAATGTATTTATACTTTTTATAATATTTTTAAATAAGTTCACAGAGTACTGCACTAGTACCTAGTAAGTTCCATATTTATTATGACTTTTTATAGGCATTTCTGTGGTGTTCGTATACATTTGTTTACAGCATTAAATATTGTAAAAACTGTAAATACACTGCACTACACTATATATTGTGAAACTAGTGTAATACATTGTTTTTGTAGGTTTTTATAGATTTTTTTTTAAAAATGTTTAGTACTGTGGTACATCCTAGGTACTACTGTGGTACTCTGTAATATTTTCTTTAATATATGGAAACATATAATTCTTTTTTCCTACCTATTACCAGTTTATTAAGGTGGTAATAGGTGGGGAAAGAATAAAAAAACAAATACTTACCTATATCTAAGGCACGAAGCCAGAACACTGGCAAAGTGGCCTTAATCCAGCATGAAGGCCCAAACTTTTGTAAAGGCTGTCATTATCCAATCAGATAATGACTTGTCATTGTCGTACTTCAAGGTAGTGTCCCAAAAGTTTGTGAAATTCCATCAAAGTACCACTGTCACAGATATCATTAAGTTTAAATGCATTATAACTTTAAAATACTTACCTGCAGTGACCGTTTTAGCATTACATCAAATGCAAAAGTCGATGGAAAATGCATTGGTGGAAAAATGTTTTCATCTTTGCACCCTAATGACATTTCACCACAAAAATTTACCTCATCACAAAATGTAGAAAATGCTATAGGTTTGAAAAAAATTGTGGAAATTAATCAAAGGGGTGGAAAGTTCTTCGGGAGAAGAAATCTGAGAAATTCCTATCTCTGGGAATCCTAACTATAACTACAGAGTGGCAATCAGATTTAATGTAATTGCTGTATTTTGATCTATTGTATTATGTATTTGGTTATTGGTTTACATAATCATGTGACCATAAATATTACTTTTAGTTGTTCATGTGGTAATTCGGAAATGTAACATATGCAGTCTAGATAATGTTTTTGACTTTCTTGCAACTTTTAGTAGAATTGTACTGCATATGAAGCTCAAAATGAATGAAAGCCACTCATCGTTATTATAAAAATTGTGATTACTATTTTTTACCTAGTGACCAATTATCATGCCTTCCATACAGTACTTTGTGTAGCTCACTGCTAGGTCACTTTTCCATTCTGTTGCACAGACACATGTCTAAAGTACATTTGAGTAACATAAAATATAATATGTCCCATTCATAAACATATATAACAATAGATAAAATCAAGCTCACCCACATACACACACTTAACCATTTTTCATACTTTTTAATTGCATTTTTAGTTTCAATAATGTATATTTAGTGCATACTTTGTTATTTTTCAAAGCAAAAACCTACCTATTGACACATATTTAATGTAAGCCCTTTTTGTTTCATGTTTCTACATGAATTTGTGTAAAAACTTAGTTATGCATAGGCCACCTAAAAGGCATGAGTTAAAAAAAATATATATAATTTGAAATATGTTTGAGGATGTGATTCTCCATTGCAAATATGAAGTTTATTCCATCTGCTGTATTACAAGTGATACTGGCAACAGTGTTCTTGTAACATAGCAAACGGGACATCTGTCACATTACTCATGGAGTATCTACAACGCTATACCTGAACCAAGGGCTTTATCAAGTAGTTCATGAGTCTCACACTTATTGGGTGCATTTAAAAATGTTGGTCATGCTCAGATTGATAACAAACATTGTATGTTGGCACTACTGTGCTTACAAAACTACATGGATAGATCCTTTGGCCTTTTCATGAGAATGACATTTGTAGTAAACATCCAGGTCCAGGGCACATGTGTGATCAGACAATTGTCTCAAAGGTGGGCTAGGCCTTCAAAGGTTTTGTTTTAGTTTAGGTCCATAGAGGACAGAAGATGTCATAGTAGGTTAAAGTTGATAGGATATACTTACAAAAGTAAATGCCAGGCATGAGCTGGGAGACTACACCATACATGAAACATTGCTGTCACCAATATTTAAAAAACTGAAGATAACAACATGTACCTAAACTTGAGTTTTGCAGATGTGTAAACCTTCATAAAAGTTTATATTCTATCCACCTTATTACAAGTGTAATAGGATATAGTGCCCTTGCAATAAGACAGACAATATGTCTATGATGTTTGTGAAGGATCCACACTCCACAAACTTCTAAATCAGGCTGTTGTGATGTCACATTAGGTGCCCCTTTCTTTAGAATATTAATCCTAAAGGCATAAATTGTGGACCTCTTTGAAGTATGTACATTTTGTAAAGTCACTCGTTAGTGTGTAACTGATATGTGCATGTAGAAATGTGGAGTATTAACAGGTGTGGGGGTTAGACCTCACCACGTAATACCATCACAATACCCCAAAGATGGTCTTTGGATTCACACTTATAAATCCTTAGCTCAGTCCTGGTATTATGGCAAAGAGCACCAAAAAAAACAGCATGGCATACATATAACCAGAATTATAGATTTTGAAGCAATATTAAATCAGTGCAAAATAATACATAGAAAGTATGACATTGTAGTCAATGGGAAAACCCACTAGTGACAATTGGTCACTTGCAGGTCGAGTTGTGTGGAACCCTTACATGGTTAAGGCCATGCAGGCCACTGGACCGGACCACGACAATTAGATACATTTTTACCTAGCCCGTTGATTGGGGTGCAAAGTTCTCCTGGCTGTAAACAGATTGTGGATGTTCCTATATGCATGACCTTCCTCCCTCACAACGTTTTGCACTCATCCCAATACCCTGCACGTTTCTTGCACCTGTTTATATTCAAAAAGATGATATCGACATGTATTTTGTCTATTTAATTGCTGATCTTTTTGACTGAATTTTTGTTTAATTGATTAAATCAAGTCATTTATGCATATATTAGGTGGTGTCCTAAATTTGTATAATTTGTCAACAAATGTGTTTTCTATCCCTTTAAAACTGTTTCCACTGTGACTACTTTTTTGTGTACCTATATATATCCGAGCCCAGTGGTCTATCGGGTCATCCCATTGATATATAACTCTAATCAAAAGATAGGAGCACACAAAAGTAATTGCAAGCACCAATATCGTAAACAGTAGATACATTTCTACCATAGTGCTAAAAAGACGACTATAAGCCGATTATATGAAACAATAGCATTGGCGTTCTCTTATGATGCATAGCCTACCTAAAGGTACCTAGCCTGGATATATAGCTGAAGCATGGGTATGTGCATATGTGAATGCTAAAGTGTAGCCAAGAATCCCCCTGGGAAGTACTGACCCCTCACCTGGTGGTTTAGAGTGAAGGACCCCGTCTTTGCCTCGAGGATGACACCCAGCAAGGGATGTCAGGTCACTGCCTGTCGAATGATAGGCCTGCAGAACCTCAGTCCAGCCTGGAAGGAATTCTCCTCTCAATTGTAAATGGGAGTGAGGGTCTTTTATAAGAAAGTGTGTCAGTTCAGGGTTTCTTCTAGAATCAATATGTTTTGAAAATGTTCGCTAATCCTTATCTAAACAAAAATGATCATGCACAGCTGGCTGTTGGCCATGGATAAAAAAAAGTGGTGACCCTTATACAGAATAAACCTGCAGTGCCTGGGGACATGTTTATGTACGTCAGGTACAGAGATTAAGGGTATCGAGAGCCTGGTGTCGAAGAGACAGAAGTAAGCTACTAGGAAAAAGGTCACCTGTTTAAAACCATTATTGTCGTGTGGATGGGATAAAATGTATGTAATCGGAATGTACATGATGGGATTATCCTAAAGGACCTCAAAGTCCTTGACCAAAGATCAGCCTAAGTAGTGAATATCTGGGTGGATTATGACTGGCAAAATACTTTGCTCTGGAAAATTGGTCTTCCTAAGGGCCTGCAAGAAGACAAAAACCAACCCCTTGAGAAACAAGTCACTACAACCGAACATTGTGAAAGGTCTTAACAGCATCTCCACTTATTTCTCGACCAGAGAGTCAGGGCTCAACAAAGTGGCTGTAATGGTAAATATATCCGATCCTCGTTGTGGGAACATGGAGGTGGACGGTACAGCTAAAGAGTATAAGTCGCTCACATTAAATCAAATCTCTTCTTTAGCCTTTGATAAGGAGTCGAGGTCTGGGGCAGGAAATGGGTTGGCACCTAGACAAGAGGGTACCCCACTTGAAGACTTTACCCTCCCTGACATAAATATGGACTTTATTGCTAAACATCCTCAGGCATCTAAATGTTCCTCTCGCCTTTATCGAGCACAGGGGCAGTTGTTAGGGACATTCTTACTGGCCCAACCGTTCAGATGCAGCTTTTTAGTAGCACTCCAAGTGGATTATCTCTATCTAATGTCAGGACTGATTCCAGTGCATCAGCTACTCCGGATCTATTTTCCATTCCACATTTGCCAAATAGGCACCCTGAGAATAAAGCTCTCTTATCTGATTCCCTGAACTGTCTGGAAAGAGCCTTGTCTTCTATATTGGCTCTTATGGAGAGATCTGTGGCTAACTCTGATAGCATTTTGGAGTCTTTTTTATCACTAACCAAATGTGTCATCCAGGAACAAAGAGCTTCAACAGGCAAAGATTTCATGCCCCCAACTACTTCCTCCAAAACGTCTGCCTCCCCTAACGAAGAACGACTGCTGTTGTTAAACTCCTAATTTACTGAACACCCCCTGGCACGTGTTGACTCCATCTGTGTTCGCAGAGACTTTGGTAGACAAGCTGGCACCCCCTTCAGCTGCAGAAGGATTTGCAAGGGTAAGGGAAATGTAGACTTATTTGAAATAAATCTGCCTTTTTCGTTACAGCCGTTTTTTGATCTTGAGGTCTCTTCACCTCCATCTGGTGCCCCTACTAGATCAAATGTGGAAAAAATAAGTAAACATTTGGCTTTTTTCCCTATTTTTCAAAAATATATAAGGGAGTTACAACAGATTAATCAGTTGTAGAGGTTGTGAAAACTTAAAGGAAATAGAATTATGCCCAAACTCAGAAGAAGATAAAAAAAGGGAAAAAAAGCATCGGAGAATAACCAAAAAAAGAGCAAAGAGACTGCGATTCATCTCAGTTCCCTCCCTGACTCCTCCCCCGATGTTACTGGAGAGGGATGAAGATCAACAAAAAGCTGTTACAAGAAGCTCTCCTCCTATCTCAAGGGACTTTCAGGACCCGGCTCTGGTCCTACAAGCATCCAATCCTCCAGCCTCTAGTCCGCCAAAGGTGAATTTATACAGTCTTACTCAAAATGCTACTCTATTTTCGACCTCAATTGGGGTAAATACTATTTATAATCCTGCTGGGAATTCATCCGCCGGGGATAGTCTGGCAAACGGTCCGAAGGTAGTGCCTCTTACCCTTGAATTTTATTTTATTCTTGATCACGAACTAATCATGAATAGGTCCTTCCTTTTAGGTTGGTTCTCCAACATTACAGAATTAAAAATTGTGCAGAGCAGTGATTTGGTACTGATACAAATATTAAATGAGGGGAACTCTGGGGGAGAGAGAGTGGCTTTTTGTTCAAAAGTGATATCTAACCTCATACTGATGAATAGTGATAAACTGCGAAGTCGCGGAATTGATGTCTTTGCTCCATTAAAGGCTAGTGGTGTTAAGACAGGAACACATAATTCCAAAAGTATAAAGGGCCTGCTTTTTAGCTCTTCTGTACCTTTCCTTGTAGCTGTCTCTTTCCAGGCGAGAGAAAAGGATTTGCAGGTCTCTTTAGGGAAATATCGTAGGAGAGTTTCCTTGATTAGGGAAAAAACGGTTAAGGAAACAATGACCGAAGCTAAGGAAGTTAAAAAATGGAACTGGAGAGCTGAGGCCTTAAATACTAACAGTTCGAGAGAAATAAGTATGGGAATGACACCTAATATTAGGCTTAAACTGTTCTCCTGGAATGCGGCCGGTCTATTCACTGTCCAAAATAAATTACAATTGTTAAAGGAACAAAAAGCGGATATAGTATGTATTCATGAATCTTGGTTCACAGGGTTCTCGTCTATTGAGGATTATTATGTTTTAAGCCGGCCTGCACTCCAAGTGAATAGAGGACATGCTAAAGGAGGCATCGCCATACTGCTCAGAACTAATATTAAATGGGTCTCTAAAAAGATTAATCATGAGTCTTATTTAATCTAGGCGCTCAAAATTGATTTTAGGGAGAGATTCGAATGTACTGTGTCTTTGCAGATTGTAAATGCTTACATCCCCCCAGCTTCCTCTTACTTTTTTTTAATAAAAGAGCTTTCATCTCCATTACCATGGCACTACACCTAATGTTGGTAGGCAACCTTAATGCTAAAATCTCTAATCATGGTATAAGGATGTTTGCCAACTCCCACAAAGAGGAAGCATTATAAATTCTGCCTGCTTCATTTCCCAACAATAGTGTGTTATACAAAAGAGGGGTGACACTCCTAGAAGCTCTATGAAAGACAGACTTATTAATTGTTAATGGGAGACTACAAAATGATATCCGGGCAAAAGATACCCAATGCTATCTTATTGGAGAGGCAATCCTTGCAGTAGTGTAAAATAATTTTAAAGTTTTTCACTACCAGGACATGTAAAACTTAAAAGAACATGTGCAAATTTTTTAATATACTGCACCCTGCCATATGGGCTATTTTGGCATTTCTATATGTTTAAAAGGAAGATTTAGGCCTGGATTTTTTTTTATTCTGCCAGGTCGAAATAGCAGTTTATAGTGCAAACACAGGCTGCAATGGCAGGCCCGAGACATGTTTTTAAAGGCTACTTATGTGAGTGGTACAATCGGCTGCAGACCCACAAGTAGCATTTAATTTACAGGCCCTGGGTACAAGTAGTACTACTTGACTAGGGACTTAAAAGTAAATTAAATGTTCTAATTGGGTGCAAGCCAATTACACCATGTTTAAAGGAGAGAACACAAGCAGTTTAGCACTGGTTAACTGTGGTAATGTGCACAACCCTAAACGCTGACATTCCAAATTGAGCAAAACAGGAGGGGTGAAGGCAAAAAGTCGAAGAGTGACCCAGCGGAGAGGATCAAGTCCAACAGCAATGTTTCTTTCCTCATTCAAACTAAGACCCGGAAGAAACTACTAGGTAAAATAAGGCCGTAGCCAAAAAACCTAAATGGACGGAGGAACTTCACAACTATTTCCTTCCCAAATTCGTAATTTGGGTGATATGCATGAGGTCAAGATTTTCTAGCATATTCTTTGGCTGGTTGTGTGTCACAATATCGTGGACAGAAATATATTACAGAAATGTATACTTACCTATATACAATCACCTTCTTGATGTTTTCGTAGTCAGAATTTGGGTTACAATATTTTTGAAGTATGATATTTCATCTACTATATTCTCATACTATGCGTCATGGGAGTTATCTGTTGAATTGAGGTTTTGAGTTTTGTAGGAACCCCTCTCTCCCTATTATTTTCTACCCATATTTCAGCAGGAAAACCCATTGCTGAGAGTGAAACTCGCAATAATGTGCTAAATCTGCCCCAGGAAATTACTGCACCCTGTGTTACTTTGAGTTCTTGGTGCGTAATTACCGCAAAATAGGAGTTTCACTCAACTCCAAATGAGGGCCTAAGATTCTTTTACTTGTGATGAGTATACCTCTCCACTGGTAGCTGGGGCATCAACTCTTATATATAGGAATATACCTGATAATAAAAGTGTTCGAAAATAGTGTTTTCAATATTGAATATAAAAACCGTTTTGGAAAGCTAGAAACCATACTTCCTGACAATCTGGTCGATGGTTCTTGTTATGCAGCATCAGTGGCGTAACAAAAGTTGAAGGGACCCCCCTGCAAGGTACACAGAGGGGCCCCCACTACGTATTTATTATGAAGCTCTCAGGTCAGAGTACAGTGCTGAGGGGGCCCCTTTCAGCTCGGGCCACCCCACAGAGAAAACTCCTTTCACAATGTCTAAATTTCAAAGTATTCAAACTACTAAGTAAGAACTTAGGTCAATAACTAAATTCAGGTTAGTTTGTTTATTTCAACAGATTAATGTAGACCAATCTAAGCATTATGGTGTAGAAATACAAAGTAAATAGGAGGGAGCCTAATCGCTGGAAGCGATTCACCCTATATAACAAAAAGAAAACAACTAACTCTATCACCGCAGCATATGTTATCAGAAGGCACATTGGCTTGCATCAAAATGTCATGCAAGAGGCCTTAAAAATACCTAATTGTCCCTACACGACCTCAAAGTGGCAATCCTAACCTAAAGCAAGCTTCAGAAGAGATGGGAAAAGGTGTCAGCCGTTAGAGCCTTCCTAAGATGAACTCCAACCAAGGTCTAGTAGCATAAAAGCCACAAAGCCAAAGATGATATCTGTACCTCAAGGCATCCTAAAGCAAAAGTGTCAGCTGTCCCTAACTATGTTACAACATAAGCAATCGCTGACTTAAGGCACCTCCCACAGAGCTACTAGTATTTTCCATTTTCCAGCATCCTCCAGCTTCCTCTCTCCACCTCCATGTTCACACGTTGAGATATTGCTCTCACGAGAACTCATTCCCCATCCGATATCGCATTTCTTCTTCTCATGCCTCTCTATCTACTAAGAACAACAACTTGTTCTCTCAACTAATGAAGCTTGTCCACCTGAAGTGGGAACACAATATACATGCAACATTCCATGGTGTGAGCGAAATGCAAATTCAACGATAGCTGAAAAATAATTTGGAAATGCATTTGAGCCCTACAGTTAAGCTAAATTAACAACACACACGTTCCATTGTGTACACCCTTCTACAAGCAAATAAGCCGTATTTTCACTATATACCTCAAAAGTTATAAATGTCAACTCTTAGAATAACAGCGTCATGAGTGAAAGCTTAAACAATCACATTTAGTTTGTCATCTCTTAACAAAGTGTTAATGTACACATTTGTCAGTGTCAGTTACATCTATAAAGTACACATAAGATTTGCATTAATCATGAGGATACTTAATCCTCTTGTACTCCTCTTTCTTGTGTTCATACGTTAGCCATACAGAATATATGTGAGTACAGACTGACCGTGATTATAACACACTCCCACTGTCAAATCAAAGTGGGGTCCCAAACTACTCTCCTCCAGATGTCAAGTTTAGGGATTGAAATTGTAAATCACTTTAGTATCTAAAATCATCTATTTGTGAAAACTTCTTTTTTTGCATTGGGCCATATTTTAAGGCAAGCATGTTTGTACATAAACAATGCTTTCCCTTCTACCATTGATGATTGCTGCCTTGTTTCTAAAGCTTTCCTGTCACCTTAGCAACTAGACAGAAGCAGAAAGAACCTGCAAAATAGGATTCAGTAAATGAAATAATGGAATTGTGTGCTATCGTTTTTTGCAGCCTTATGCTCCAGCCTTGTTAAAATGCAGCCCTGTCTTTTTCATTTTGCAGCTCTAAAGAATTTATAGGAACGTTTTTTTCAGTCAATTATGGAGACCTAGCAGTCCTTCATATAATGTAAGAAGTGAATGGAATGGCTAGCAGTGCAGAGCACTCTTTGTTGTGAAAAAGGAAAGGTGTAGCAGGTCTCACTAGAGACAGAATATCTCCCTACAATAGAGCCAATTATTGCTAATAAACAGTAGGCAGACAGATGAAGCACATAGGCTATGTAAAGTTCTACGAAATTAAACTTAAAGAAGCAAATTGACTCATTGGATATTGGTATTGAGGAATCCATGCCACATATATGGGAATAAGGCACATCCTGTTTGCCCATTTCCCTCCCAACTGTAAGACTGAATACCTTACTCAGGGACTCATTTAGAGTTTGGGGGACAAGATACTCCATCACAAATGTGGAGGATGTCTCGTCCGCCATATTCCAAGTGCCGTATATCCTACTTGTACTGCGGTGGATGGGATATTCATGATAATTGACGGAGTATACCATCTGTCAAACTCTAAATGAAACCCTTAGACTGTCCTTCTGAAAATAAGAAAGGTAGTGTTGTTGCACCACAAATACAAAGAAGAATTATCATTACAGGTGCTTCACAATGAATTCTGGTGGGGATCCATTAAGTGACTTGCTGTGCGGTACTAATATTGACAAAAATAAGGGGGCAGTGTTAAAAGATGCTGCTTTACATTTACATCATATTGAATAATGCATGAGCTTTCATCCTGCGGGTAATAAACCAGGCTGTGGGATGATGATATAGCTCTTTTCAGTTTACAAAGGAGTGGCATGCTTCAGCAATATAGAAAAAATAAATCCCTTGCAAGCAAAAATGTATTAAAAGAAGAAACCTGTAGCAGCAACAAATGCATGTGTGTTACCATAAATTAATTGTGACACTATATGTGAACGTAGCAAATTCTTTAATATCTATCACTTGTGCTTAAATTTCCAAGGTAGTTTGAGCTGAGAAGCCAAATGCATAGTCAAATGTCTTACAAAATAATTTTTGCAGGACCTTTATTCCTTGCATTCTTTTATTTTTTAAATATGGTGGAATTTGGGGCAGTAGCACCAAATGTTATAGGATATTTGGGGCAGATTTACTGACATTTTGTTCCGGATTTGCATCACAAGAGTGACACAAACTGGCACAAAGCATGTATGTGTAATTTACTTTACAGTGTTAAGCTTGTTTTGTGCTAAAGATGCCTGAAAGTAAGGCAAAGCAGGGCTTTGCACTGCTCTGCATCACTTTGCATGAAGGGGTTGTTACATTGGTGGTACATGGACATTCCCATACAACGGCCCATGTTTTTTATACAAAGCCCTGACTATTAAGAATGGTAAATGGTGCTTTGCACCAAAAAATGGCCTCTTTGAGAAATGTTTTTGTTACTTCAAACATTTCTTACTTTGCCTGTACTTTGCCCAGCACACATCCAAAGCAAGAAAACATTTAACATTTGTCCAGGCATAGTATTTTGTACTGGAAGAATGCCCTTCCAATACCAAAACTATGTGAGACGTGATGCAGATAGCTTTGAACTATGGTGCAAAGGTGCATGCATTGCACTAGGTAGCCTGATTGCATGCCTGTACCAGAGAGAGAGTAGGACAGTGCCATATCCTAGTAAATTTACACAGTCCTGCTGTATTCTCTCACACAACACTGCACAGCAACTTTGATTGTTTCACTGTGTTGCACTTTAGTATATCTACCCATTCATTTTGGAGAAAATGCTTGTGCAAGAGTATCAGTCTGAACGGGGCAAAACCAAGTGTCTCCCGTGATTCTCAGTTTCTTGGCCAGAAAGTGTGAATGATCAGGGTGGATGAATTTGTGCAGCATACATGTAATTTTATAAATAGTTCTACATTTGATAGGAAGGCATCTTTAAGAGCGCAGGAACAGGGAGTTACAATCTGATATCCCAAAGCCAGAGATCAGTTCTGCAGCTGCAAACAGAAAGCATTTGAGGAGAGCACGGTGAATTGTATGGAGAAGGAACAGCATTCCTATCTTGCAAGGTAGACAAGACATAGATTAGATTTTATTAGACAAGTCTGAGAGATGTAACTTAAGGTAATTAGTGTTCATCTAAGACTGCATTTTGAGTCAACACTAGTTGGAAGATTTCTTCCAGAGAAGAGACCTTCAAATTCAGGTGGGTGTCATTAGTGCATTGATGGTTAACTAGACCAGATTCCCTTATGGTCTCACCCAGGAATTTGTAATATAGATTGTAGAAGGTAGTGTTGTGTAGTTCCCACTAATCCCTAGGATCTGCGCATTTGTGGGCAACATAAACCTTGGGTGAGCTGCTCAGAATGATTTCATGCACCCTCGTAGTGTACGTTGGCCTGGAGACCAGCTAGCTCACAGTGCTACCATAAGCCCCCCTAACCTGAATAGGGAATTAATTATTATTGATAACCACTGAATGTGACAACCCTGACCCCTCAGGGATTGTAGTTACAGATCTAGAACCCTTTCGCTCAGTCACTCATGCACTCTTGTCCTCGGAGAAATGTACAGAAAAAACACACTGCGACATTCCTCAATATATTCCTTGAACCAATGTTATTCTTGTATAGAGTACATGTGCTGCAATACTCAATAAACAGAAGCATATGAAAGCAATTACAAGAACCAAAATAATAAATAGCAGGTATAGTTCCACCATGGTACTAAGAACTGTGTATATATGCAGACATATAAAATAAGGTATTAATCAGGCGTACTCCTATAATGCAATCCGTACTCTATGAGTTTCTAGGGTGTGTGTTAGTGTGTGTAGTCAAGAATCCTCCCACGAGATTACCCAAACCCAATACCTGGTGGGACAGCATTGCTACATGGGCCTAACTCAGGCACTTAACAGTAGGAGCTTAGACAAAGTCTTGTGGAACACCTGGAGAAACAAACACTTGTTAGGCAGTGAGTAGTCAGTTTTGATCAGTTGTGATTGACTTGCTAGATAAGATTTTAACCTTTCCCGAATGTTGCCTTCAATACCAATCCTTTCATGTAGCGTATAAATGACAATATTGTGAATACAATTGTAAAATACAGCTAAGAAACTGAGTATGATCATCATTCACACACTTCCACTGTCAAGGGTATGGAGAGTGTTGGAATGGAGACATGTCTCTTTCATGGCTCTGGAGAAGGTGCACCCCTGTCTTGAGTTCATCATAACAAGCTGTAGATGTTTGACCACCATATACAATAAACATTAGTATGTGCTTCTGGCATTTTTGTGATTCAGAATGAGACTCATACCAAGGTTCTGAGGTCCGGGCGTGCACACTATTGGCCCCCTTTACAAAGTGAGGTTACTGTCAGCTTTCAGGGCTTTAGAGGACTGACAGTGATGGCTGTGATGCCATATTTGGTGGCAAGACAGGCCTTTTTACCTGTCTGTGACATGGAGAATTACCTACTTGACTCTCCCACCTTTTGGAATTGATCTGCCTGTCCCATGGAACCGGGTTTTTAGCCCATCTATGTGGTACATGGATGTCATATGTGTGTACCTTTCTGCATATATATAGCATGAGTGTATGGAGTGCATTTGAAAATGGCTGCTATAGCTACTTTGGAATCCATTTTGTAGTTGCTGCATCCAAGTAGTACCTAGGGTGGAGGGTTGGGGAGAACCCAAACAGCAGATGTGAATTGCAGGGCTCCTCCATTTAAATTTGAAGCATTCATTGTAGAGGGTCAGATTTTTGTGTTTGGAGGAAAGAAAACAGAGTGCCCCTTTGATATTTAGGGAGTTTCCTCTGACCTTTTCAAGCCCCACCACTTACGGGAAGGGATATTTAACAAATTAACAGGTAGGTAATCTCTTTCTTTTGTACCCTTGTTTTGGGTTTCTCCATACAGGAGACTATCAACTCCACCCCACCTTCCTGCTAACGCCTTGTAGCAAAGACCATCCCAGCGGCAGTCTGAGTGGAATGAGCAAGAGAGGCAGAACTGACTGGAACTGACCTTAGAGACAGTTCTGAAACTCTCCTTGCATTAGAGAATGATTAATGATGTTGTGCCAATATGTGGCATTATCCTCCTGCATTTCTTTAGACAGTTTGTGAAGTATGTGGTACACAAAATGAGTGGATGGAATGGATTTGCATACAATCGTTAAAAGTTCCTCCTGTGATATCTTCACGAAGGGGGCTGATTATTTGTTGATTTTTTGCAAAGGGCTAAGATAGAACAATTATTTTGTTTAGAGAGGGACAAACATTACAATCTTTTCAGTCTGGGTATCAAAGAAAAGGACAACTTCCTTACACCTCTTGTCAAGGTCGACTATGTTCGGAAGTGAATGTAGGATTCATGATTATATATTTTTATTTCGATCACAGAAATCTTAAAAAGTATATAGAAAAACACAGATTATGATAATGTAGAAATAAAAACCCCGATTAAAAGAGGCCCAAACTTCCATATATACAGGCTAAAAAATACGTAAAACAATTAATATGGTACATTTGGAACGTTTGATCCATAACGCATGCCAGTATTTGGCCAAGCCAAAGACTATTACCCCACTAGTCAAGTCAAGTAAGCTTTATTTCGATAGAGTAATATCATAAAAGCATTAATGTGCAAACATATGAAGTGCTATACAATGAAGGAAGAAGGAAAGCTTATTGACACCAAAGTACAAAATATAAAAGGTTTAAAAGATGTGCATTATAAGAATCAGTTTAAAATATGTACGTTAAGACATTTTTACAATAAAAACATGTTTTAAAAGAATTCATGATTTTAAATGTAAACATTTGGCCCTGATGTTCCAAGACCACCCTAGAAATTTTGCCACTCCACAAACTAGTACTGGGCTAGTGTCGGAACGTAATATTCTCAGTGCTACCCGATAGTTAGACGTGCCCAGCAATCGACATACAGGTCCCAGCCATCGACTTCTTGGTTTTGTATAGGCTGGGCATTCGAACATGATATGTGCCGTTTTTTCCATCAACCCGCTACAACTCAAACAGGTGGACGGAGTTTGATGGGGTGGATTCCATTTGTTCATGTACGCGCGGGTTGGCAGTATGTCAAGTCTAAATAGGATGTACAGAGATCTATCTCTAGGCTTCTGTACAAAGTCTAGATACGGCTCGAAGCTAACAACCAGTTTGTGCATAAAGAAAGCTTCGGTCAGACTGCCTATATCAGTACTGCTGGATTCCTGGGCGTCTATCCATGTCCAATACGCTTTTTTCAAATCTGTTTTACTCAGGGTGGCACCTTGGTCCCAGACTTCGCTAAGGCCCAATGACAAAAAGGACTTCTTAATAGAGCGTAACCAGGGGATTTTGTGGGACCCCGAAGAATTACCCCACTAGTATTGGTGGATAAAATTCTCAGGACATCGAGGTAATGACCAGGACCGATTAACTTACACAGGGGGATTATCCACTAACCCCTCAAAGACTTATAATGGGGACAAAAGAATAACAAATGAACTATGGATTCAGAATTGTCTTTGCACGAAGGACAAATGTCATTGGAGGAATCATTAATGCACCATTTATTGCAAAACAGTTTGGTGGGTAATGTCTTATATCGAAATTGTATGAAAAATGTACGTGCCAGAGGGAGAACAATTTCATCAATAGTTTCCTCATGAAATGGAACAGATTTAAAATTCTTAAAAACCTGGGTCAAAGTACCCACCGATTTGTCCAACTCCTTCTCCACTATTGTCTCCCAATAGGTCAGTTTGACCCTGCTCTTTGGCATAGGGACAGCTTTTCTGGGTTAGACCATTACGCCTCCATCCCTAGTCTCCTCAGCAGATCTAAAAAAAAGAGCTAAACCATGGGATGGAGGTTACCTGGGACTGTTTTAGAAGGCCAGTCATCATCGCTCAGTAGAGGTCAACCTCTTCAGCGGACCACAAGCGATGCCAGAACATTAAGAGCTAACAGTCCAACTTTGTCGTCAGTCTGCTGGATTAACGACAACTGTACTTTCTCAATGTGAGGTGCCCAACTTAAGTTTGGTGTTAAACAGATGCTCAGATAGTCAAAGACAGATACTTGCTCTAGGGTGCTACTCCTGCATACATACATCTTCTTGATGGTTTAGTAATCCCTTTAGTAAAAATCATGTATTTTGTTTTCGCCTCATTTAATGCTGACCCTGCTCATTGCAGAACTGTATAAAGTAATTTATTAATTGTTGGAGGCCTTGTGGGGATTTTGAAATTAGTAGGGTGTCTTTGGCAAAGAGAAGTGCAGGTACTCTTCTCTCCCCTACCTTTGGTGCATCACACCCATCCCTATCTAGGATGTCTACTACCCCATTGATGAAGAGTGAGTATAGGGTGGGCTCTAGGACGCATCCCTGTGACACTCCCCAGTGTAGCAGAAATTGCTCGCTGAGTTGGTTGTTCTCTCCCCACCTGACTTGGGCTTTATTTGCTGTATGCAATCGGATAAAAATTTCTAAAAGGTTACAAGGAAGGCCCATCTCGGCCACCACTCTCCATAGTTTGGCTCAAGGAACCAAGTCAAAGGCAGTACGTAGGTCCACAAAGGCGACATATCACTTTCCCCCTTTAATGGCAACCACCCTCCTGTAGATGCACTGAAAATGAAATACCTGGTCCAGTGTGCTAATATTGGCACGAAAGCCTGCTTGAACGTCACTCAGGATGTTAGACTCTAAGATCAATCCTGGATCCCAGCCAATATCTGTTTGCAGAAACATTTCTGCAAGGAGTCAATGAGGCTAATGGGTCTATAGCTGACTGGGTTAGCTTTGTCACCATTCTTGCAAATAGGTATAATCTCTGCTATATTCCACAAGGGAGGGATATGCATACCTGATATAATGGCGTTAGTTAGCATATTAATGTAGGGAGCCCAGACAATTGGATCCTCTCTACACAGGTCATTTGGGATTCAGTCAGGGCCAGGGGCTCTGGCTGGGATGCAAGAACGCATGGCTACTTGTGTTTCTTACAGGGAAATCACCAAGTCTTCAACAACTGCGGACGAGGCTTCCCCCCTTATTTCTGTAAAACTCTCTTCCTCCATATTACCTGGCACATTGAGACACCCAAAATGTTTAACCCACTCTTCCGGCTTGACTGTAAACTCTAATGCCATCTTTCTACCATTCAGCTAGTAGGCCGCTTTTTTCCAAAAGATCTTTCAGTTTTTGGCTGTCAGTGCCCTTTGGAGAGAGGACCATAGGGAACTTTCCCAATACTTTTTAGCTGACTCTATTGCTTGCTTATACCTTGCTCTACATACCAACATATCAGAGCAAACTGGATTTTACTGCTTGTAAAAGCTCGCCCTTTGCTTTCCTACAATCCTGGTCATACCAAGCTACATGGGGATCTCGCTTTAGCTGTATCTTTTCTTTATCGTGTTTCTGCTCATTTCTCGGTTGGCCCAACAAGTTCCTAATCTCATTATAGAGGATTTCATGCTGGATACCCAGTTTCTCAGCTGCTTCTGTTTTAGAGAGTTTAAGCAGCTCTTCCACATCCATACGGACTTTGTGTTTGACTTCTTCCCGAACCCCTGGATTTTCCTCCACCCAGTCCCATCTGATTGTTCTCAGGTTATTCGCTACAGACAGCCCACCCAGGTCAGTCCTGCCCCTGATATCAGGTTCACTTTCCCCCTGATTTATTGGGGAGAGGATCAGGGAATTATGGTCACTGTCAGATCTTTTATCCACTGACATATTGTGAACTAGGGGCCAGAGTCTCAGAGCAGCCAGGCAATAATCGATTCTACTGGCATAGCTGGGTCTGTTAAATGTTAATTCGCCATTTGGGTCAGATTTCGTCCAACCATTTGTGGCTCTCAGATTGTATTGCAGAGTAAAGGCTAGCACCTGGCCTCCTCTCTTGGACCATCAAACTGGGGGAAGATCTAGCTGTGGAATTTGCCAAGCACTGTCCCACTCCTCAGTCAAATCTGTGGGTGTGTAGGTGAATGGTTCAAACTTGCAGTTAAAATCTCCAGCTACCAGCACAGGGACATCATCAGCACATTCAGCTAGTGCATGATCTAAAATTCGGATTGTGTTGGTTACCTCAGAGCCCCAAATGACTCTGTTATAAACATTAAAGATCCTAATTTTTAGGCCCCTATATAGTGCCAGATCTATTGCTACAATGTCATTGGAATCTACGGGACCAAATTAACTTTTAACGCAGGAGCAGTTTTAACCCAAATTACTAAACCTCCTGAGAGTCTCCCTACTTCTTTCCTTGCAGCGTTTAGAACATAGGCAGAGAACCCACATCTATGGGGAGTATTCAGGCTTCATGTTTCTTGGAATAGGATTGAAAGATGTGGGGCGACGTAACACTTCGGACGCACAGCCGTCGTTTATGCATAGTGATGCAACATTTGTTCCAAATTTGTCAAAAAAGGTTTTTATTTTCATTTTCTCCATAGTTTTTTTGACAATCCTCTTTTTATCCAGTCACACGGTGGACGCCTATGTTTATACAATCCTTAATGCTGAAGAAATGCCGATACTGGCTTTACTCTGGGCAGTCCGCGATTCCGGGCCTGCACGCCAAAAAAATACAAATAAACGAGCCATTGATGAAAGAATGGAGACAACTGGTGTGCACTCCGTCACCTTTTTCTTGTGACTTGGAATAGGATCACATCATGTGAGTCCACAAAGGTACCCCAATCAGGGTCTGTTAACAATTTAGTGATCCTTGACACATTCCAAACCAGGACCCTTAAATGTCAGTGACATGCTTCGATATGAGTATATTCGTGCCTATACTCAATGGTTTCTCCTCTTTCCTCAATTGTTGTGGGATTGTCAACTCCCTTCCCCCTTATACCCACATCAGATGACTCACAATTACCCTCGGTATTGACAACCAACCCAGACCAGAGTGGGTATCTCAACTGACACTTTGTCACATTTGACCCAGTCGTACTAACACCTTCATCCTGGGCAGCAATCCTCCTTCCTGTAGTCATCCTTGTCTTCCTGCTAGACCTGAATTTATTAAGGCCCCCCTTTGCAGAGCAGACCTTTTTGACTCTATGCCCATCCCCACCGGGGGTCTATATCGAATGGCAATGGAGGTGTTGGCAGGAGGGCTGGTACAAGAGTCAATTGACATTAATCCATCTACTAGGGCCATGCTAAAGAAGTTAACTTTGACTGCATCATTTAGCGTCCCTCGGAATGATAGTCTTTCGGCATACTTGATATCCTCTCTTATGATTGAATAACAATGCCGGGTTTCCCTGAGCCAATAAATGATCCTATTCTTTTGTGAGTCAGGATCCTCATATCTGTCCCTTGGGAGTTTGGGAACCTCTACTAGGTAAATTGCTTCTTTTTCGCAGATTTAGGTATAGACACCATCCTTGAATACCCTAAGGGCAATACATTTAGAAGCTGCAGAATAGGCGTCCCACGCTGTGGGAGACTGACAGCGCCATTATGACACCGGGGGAGGCTCTTCCCTCCTCCCAGAAATGGAGTCAGCTGTGGAGTCAGCTGGGGGACCGAGACCCACCCCAGCAGAGTCGGGCAAACAGAAGCGGTGGCAGAGTAGGCGTCCCGCGCTGCGGGAGACTTATGGTGCCTTATGGTGCAGGGGGAGACTCTACCCTTCTCTCAGGAATGGAGTCAGCTGTGGAGCCAGCTGGGGGACCGAGTCCCACCCCAGAAGAGTCAGGAAAATGGCAGCAGCAGGCAGAGTAGGCTTCATGACTTCTTTGACTACCACAAAAAGTTTCTTAGCTGTGTGTTTTGTCATCTGTTTGAGAGTTGATGCACAAAGCATATAAAGCATACTTTTATTTTCATATGTAGTATCTTTACAGCTCACATTTGCTAAAAAGGCATCTTGATGCTAAATGCCACTTATAAACAGACTATTCTCATTGCATAGTTATGGAATAGACAGCCAGGCTCTAGGCCTTTTGCTAAAGATTAGGTAGTTAAAATTCCATGCATCTCAAGGGGAAGAGAATTTCATGTAAGGCAACTTTGATTGCAAATGTGCGACCACCTTGGCGATGTTTCCTTCTCTTTGGTATAGCCAACAAATGGCCTGAACTCAAGGATAATGCACATTCTGAGACTACCAAGTGAAAAGATGACGGATGCAGAGGGGTGGGACTTTGTTGTGCAATGATTTACAACAAATGCTTAGGCTTTCAAACGTAGTGTGCTTACATCCAAGAAGTCAGTTCAATGTCCTAACATGTCTGAAATCGTCCTGCACGGGAATTTGAGTAGATGAGGGTCTGTTGCATTTTGAACTAGTTGAATTTGATGTATGATATCAGAAGAAGTCGCGGCTGCTGCCTGGAAGCAACAGTGTCAAGAAGGGGGGGTCAGGTTTTAAAAAAACACACTTACCTCTCTCCACCGCCTCTCCTGCGTCCTCTTCCTGGGAGAAACAGGAACCAGGAAGCACTGAGTTAACAATTCACAAAGCAAAGGAGAAGAAGTAATTTTTTTGTGCATTCATGGGGTTGGAAAAATCCTTGACAATGTTGAAGATGTCCTGATAGTTTTTCCTGCTGAGAAGCATGAAGTGGGAACGTTTCAGGCAGAGCTTCCATTTATTTCCTAAAAGATGTCAGCATATTTAGGTTTAGCTTCAGTCAAGTAAGTGTTCAAAGTCCCCAGCCGACATAATAAATTACAATCTCATTTAGCTACAGCTAAAGAAGGGCTATTCCAATGAGTACAAGGACCGATGAGGGTCATCTTGATGGGATTGAAGACATGCAACATCAATGTAATCCAGGAGTGACAGTGTTAGATTCTGTATCATCATCCATTGAAATACAGAGGACTTTTCAAGTTGAAGGGACAGATTGACCTTGCTAATCTCTGTGAATTTATGCTTTGGTATCAATTTGGAGGGAAAAAGCTGATTGTGTAGCTGCCTTAAGAGAGCACTGGGAAAAGAAAAGTGCTATATGGTCCAAACAAGTCACTGGTTAGTAAGAAAGATCTGAAAAAACTTCTTAGACAAAAAGATCGAGAAAATGTCCAGCAGCACGTTCAGGGACTGAAAAAATGTGAATAAATTTAAGAGTGACAAAAGGTCCCAGCATATTTCTGGATGCTGGAGAGTCTGAGGCATAGGCCTACACATTGAATACCCTAAAGGCAATACATTTAGAAGCTGCAAGAACCATCAGTGTAATGAGAGTAGAAAGATTTGTTCCAAGCTTAATGGCACCTCCAGGAAGGTGACACATCAGAATGCCAAAGCAGCAGCTTATGGTGAAACACTGAACGCTAGATGCTCTGCATTCAGGTTCCCATGAATCTTAGTGGCTGTCACAGCTACATGTTCATGGTAAATAACTGCATGTCCACACCCACTCCTGTCCAGTAGGTGATATGATAGATCTTGAACCTTTAAAGGAATGTTGGAAATGGATGTATCCTTTATTCAAATTTTAGTTATAAACAATAAGTCTAACTTTTGAAGATGAACTGAGAAATTAATTCAGTATGTTTGACCAAGAATCTCTAATTCAATAACAATAAAAACACAAGTAGCTGATAATCTCTAGGGCAGAAGGGCAGAGGAACATCCCAGTCTTTCCTTGTTTAAGAATGATAGTCTAATGTGTTGCTTACCTAAGATGGAAGAAGATGGGGTTGCAAGATCAAACAATTATTTGCATGAATGTCTTTCTTCCTGAGACAACAGGATCCAAGTGTGTGGTTCCATCCACGTCAAAGTCACAGTGCAGGACGGCATGATGCCTCTAGTGTGCTGCTGACATACCCTTCTGTGTAAAATCACTATGCAATCTCATATGCATTTAATTCGTATTCTGCTTGTCTACAATTGCTCCCCAAGTTAAGAACAATTTGACTGGTGAGTGCATGCAGGAGAACAAAAATGTAATGGGAGTCAGACCACGGTGTAGAGTAAGTAAATAAAAGGTACACAACATGAAGTCTGAACAATTTAAAATTATAGTAAACAGTTAAGAATAAATCACACCAGCAGGGTAAAAAATAAATAAGACCAGTAGGGTAAAACGTAGAGCAGGGCTAAATAGAAAAATCCCACTAATTGTACCATAATCAGACAGCCTATTTGTGTATAATGTTGCAGTCGCACAAGTGGGTGCTTACTGTCTCATGCTTGCCCTTGCTCATCCCAATAAGCACAACTAGAACGGTAAGTACATACCAAAAAAAATAAACATCTCGAAATGAAATAAAAATAAAAACAGGTGAGATACAACTATCCAGTCTTTAAACATTTCACCATACAGTACCATCCAAAATAAGATACATTTCTATACTGATCTATATGTGATGGATTAGTCACAGAGGACAGAACTCTTCTGCCAACCCAATAACATTCTGAAACTAACTGAGTGTGGTTACTTTTGAGATTAATATAGATCAATTTCTTGTGTGAAGATACATGAAAACATTTACTAACTACTTCAATAAATACTAATAAAGGAAGTGTGAGGATTTACCATATAATTACTGGATTGCTCTGTTCTTGTGCTTCAATCAGTATCTCGCCATTTAAGTCGAAGTAGGCAGACGAACAATGGGGTTGCTGATACGTTCATTTATAGCAGGTGTTGCTGTATGGGCTATTCTGCCCCTTTCTGAGCAGACCCACTAGGGATTTGGTTTTGGCCTGTAATGGCACAGATGAGCTAAAAACAATACCATTTAATTCTCATCAAAGAAATGTACAAATATTTTGATGACTTCAAGCCTTTCATCAACCGGTTTTTGCTGTGTCAGTGAGTCTCACTAAGTTGGAGAACTTGGCTAGGCATAGGTCTCTAGCTCTATGTGCTGCATCGACTGATAGTGAAACTCACAGATGAGGGCAGCAAAGCTGAAACTTATCTGGCATTGCTTGAATTTTTCTTCAGCATGGAAGCAACTAGAGGGAAAACACAGATCCATCAAACTCATAGGAATTTAGATAGTGGCCCGTTCCTTTGGATAGATGTCCCACCCAATCCAGCAGAGGTATTTAAATGAGGTTGGCGAACTCAGAGTTGCACTCTTCGTAATTCCATGCGGTTACATAAAAACTCTGCGAGATTCTGTGGAGTTCCGCTAGCAGGAGGAATTCAGCACATCTCACTGCTCGCACTGTTTTTTTCCACCAGGAGCTTGCTCCATGCTGTAAAATCAACATGAACAGCAGCACGCCTGAGAACGCTGCTTCTTTCTGCCACTCAAGTGCATTTTGTACTCGAGCGACAGCTTTCTCAATACAAATGGTCACAGCCTGCCGCAACCGACCGCGTTGAGAAAATCTTGCAGAGTGCTATTCTGATGCCTGAAAATCAAGTAAAGGGATGAAAATTCTTGCTGGTCAACTTAATGTTGGCAAGCCACGCAAGAGAAAAAACTCTGCCACTCGGAGGTTGGCTGAGTTTTTTCAGAACTCCGCGTTACAAGTGTAATACAGTGTGGGCAAAACTCCATGAACTCCACAGGTGAAGCGGAGTTTATCGCTCACCCCTTGTATTTACTCCTTGGATCTACACACTTTCCGCAGGCATCTATCCCTGAGAGTAAAATAACGATGATGGTGAGATGTGTAACACAAAATTATGACCTCCCCCACACAATGTGAATAGAGGCCCCTTAGCCATTTATTGTCAGGCTCTTACCTAGATTTCCGCAGGAACAACATGTAAGATGAATAAATCTCACCGTCCCCCATTCACCAATGGGCCCAGCTACATCAAAGTCCAAAGGTAAAGTACGGGAAGAGGGGAAGAATGTCCCACGATGACCACTGGTTGAATGTCCGACCAAGCACCCAGGAAAATACCCATATGAGGAAACAAGGAAGAAAGTAAGTTTTGGGTCCTATGTTCTAAGGAATCGTACAGAAGGTAAAAGCTGTGATATAGGTACCTGAATGTCTCCCCTCTTCCGTCTTTTAAACACTAGCCCAGGTATTATGTGAAGGTGCTTATCTGCATAAAGAAAAGTTCTCATTAACTTAAATGCCCCAAAAAGATAACAAAGAAAAGGAAAGGACATAAATCACTCACCTAATCTAGAAACATCCATTCACAAAATAATTTAGACTACCAATGTTATCTTGGGTTGGCCTTGTGATTCCTTACTTCAGGGCAACTAACAGAAGTGCATTTATTTTTTCCAGGAGCTTTCAACAAAAAGAACAAGGCAGATCTCAGAGACGGAGGAGCATGCAAAGATAAGTATTTTTATGTATGGCCTTATATAATGGCCAATTTCATGCAAATAAATGATTACTGTAATAACTTCTTTTCTTTTGGTGATTTTTCTTTTAGGTAAACCGGTCCCAAGAGCCAACAAGCTCTCCCCACAATCCAAGTTCCCCCTAGCGGGGAGGGGTGAGACCGAGGACGCTGCCACTAGTGGGTAACAGTGAGAAAATGCTTATCAAGCCAGAGAAGCTGAGGGAAACAGGCAGAGGCTGGAGAACAGGACAGGACGCCACGCAGGAAAACCCAAAATCCCGAACAAAGAGGGGTCGTAGAAGCCGAAGCCGATCAGAGGAAGATGACGCCATCGCCTGAACTGGAAGCAAAGGTGAGTAACAGGAAGTGCGGGGTTCGCGCTGAAACACTAGTTCCAATGCGGTGTTATACTCCCCGCTGCGGCTGGCTACGGGCTGAGACATGCCCGACTTTCATGTCTTACAGGTGTTCATTAGCCTTGGGCTGATTAGGGACCCCATGGAGGACTGAGGGGCCTCTAAAGCAGTGGGGTCCCACTGTGCAGAAGGGGCTGCAGGACCCTGCATTATGCTCCTGCCATAGCAATTACTCCAGGACACATTTCAGTCCATCATTTTTGTTGTTCACTGTGCCAATACATATAAGCACTAATTATATGCTCCATGACTCCTATGCTTTGTGAGCTAGAAGATCCATTTCTGACCATATCTATTGAAATTAGTGTAGCTCACACAGAAAAAATAGAATATGGGGGAAATGCCACTGTGTTGGGAGGGTGCCACATTCTTGGAGCTTGATACGTTTTGTAAAGGTTTTGTTTGCAAATCCATTCTTTATAGAAACCATGGGCTAGACTTATCAATCTTTTACGCAATGCTACGCAGCAAGACGTCTTGATGCGCTGTGCTGCGTGAAAGGGTAGGAGAGCACCATATTTATCAATATATGGCTCATTCCTGCTCTCTGCCAGTGCTGGCTCACAATCTGTTGCCTATCGCCAATGCAGGCACCCTTTGTCAGTTGTTCATGGCTTTCTCCATAGAACAGGATGCTCTATTAACATCCCTACGTTTTAGAGTGGCGTGCTGAAATGTCGATAATGGACACACATTTTTCATGTACTCACTCACCAGAACTTTTCGGTTGCTTACAGAAGTGCACAACTCAAGGGAAGGGCTCACTCAGAAACTTGTCTCATTGTCTTCTGAAAACAAAGCCTCATTCAACCTCTCAAATGTACAACATACACAGAAACAGTGGATGATAGGAATTTTGCTTATCGTTACGGATTCTGGAACTTTCTCTCACAGAATTGTGTGGATAATGTATTATTTTAGCCACAGTTGGAGGTGTGCATGTCATTCTGGATAAGAACACATAATGCGTTCTACCCATGTCACACTACCCTAATGCTCTCCTGGGTGTCTAGGTTTAAGAAATATCCTGGTTTGTTAGGGTTCCCTTAGAGTTGGTCAAGCCACATCCCCAAGTAAAGGAGAAATCCACATCAACACAAAGTCTACATTTTTATGGCAAATATGTTGTGTCTCCACATTTTGATTTGAGGCCTACTATGCTACTGGTGGTAGGCCGAAGCACTCAAGTGCTGTATCATTTTATAGTATGAAATATGGGAATGCTGGGTGGTATTCATTTTGTCGATACTCACAGGTTCTAGAATTTTCCCTCATAGAAAAGTGTGTCAAAAACATGATTTTTGACAACGTTTTTGGTTTGCAGAATATCCTTAGTGGGAAAACCTTGTGGGATCCTTGCAAGTATGTGATCTTGAATTCTTCTGTGCCTCTAGTTTTCAGAACTGTTTAGGTTTGGCATGTTTCCCTTGTTGGCAGCTGAGCCTTGGCCAAAATTTGGCAGTTACACAAACACCAAAATGAGTCCACTTTCATGGTGTCAGATCCTCACATTATTTTGACTTCAAAGATATGCAATGTGTCCACCTTGTGGTGAAAGGTTATGCCCATTATCATATGACTGGTGCTAAGAAATTGGGCATATGTGTAGTGTGGTGAATTGCTTCAAGTCCACAAACCCTACAGGACACAGTCACAATGAATGGAGGAGGAGTTGGCCTAATGGCCAGGCAGTCGACCTCAAATCTGGGGAACCAGGTTTGAGTCTCGGAAAGGACGCGTACCATCCTGTGATTCTGGGCAAACCACTTAATCTCCCCGTGCCTAACAAAAATGAATGTGTCCTCATGTAACGCAGCTGGTGCTCGCGTAATGCACTCTGATACCCGATACCTTAGGGTCAAGTTCACGCTGTATAAGACTCTGTAAAAAAGATGTAATCAGTGAAGTCATCAGTAATATTGTACGAGATGTTGACAGTGATGTCATTTAACAAGTCATGAGTGATGTAATATGTGAGATCATTAGCAGTTCAAGCTATAGGTGGCTCAGTAAACTATAATGTTTGAATTTCCGTGTTTTGTTTTTGGTTTTAAGTGCAGTTTCTTATCTTATTTCAACACCTAACTATAATGTAATTTTAAGCTTTGTTTTTGTAAGTGAATTTCTCTTCTTTTTAAATGTAAATCTTCCTCAATACCCTAAGCCGAACTTGCTCATGGCTCTCCAACTCCCGCTGCACAAGGCATTCAGTCTATGGCCATGCATAGTGAAGGTTGGCCGCAGGGCCTAGCCTTGAGCCAGTCCGTCGCCCAACCAACCACCAGTTCCCAACCAACCACCAGTGCCCAACCTCCACTGTACATGGCCTTCGGCTGTGGGCAGTGGGGTTGGCCAGAGGGCCTGTCTTTATGACAGGCCGTGCAACCCACCCCCTCATGCTGCAAACCCAAGCTATGCACGTCCTTCACCAGTGCATGCCCAACACCCATTGTCTTCTCGAAATTGTAATTTATTCAGAGTCTCTCTAACTTAGCGGGACAGCCATGCAAGCTTCCACCCTATGGTACCCAGTACAATGGCAGGGCTCGACAAATCCACTCGCCCCCTCGCATTTGCGAGGGAGAATTGATAAGGACGAGCTATTTTTAGGTCCTACTCGCCCTTTCTGGCAAGTAGAAAGAGAAAGTAACTTTTGTCCTCTGTCTGTGAAAACTAAGCACAAGATAACAAGATTTAAAGGCATTTTTATTGCTCACAAAAGGAATGAGCAATAAAGATGCCTTTAAATCTTGTTATCTTGTCACTTTTGCTCCGTTTTTGGAGACGGAGGTCAAGTAGGTTGAAGTGAGGTCGAGGGGATTTTCCAAGGCACTAGACCTGCAGGACTAGTACCATTTTTCGGATTTCTCGAGCCCTGAATGGGGTGGAAAGTTGTACAGCGATTCTAGTTGGAATACATCAGTACCCCGCCCCCAGTCCCTACCATCAAGGTGAAGAACTTGGGGGTGATCGTGGACTCTAAACTTTCCTTTAGGGATCAGATTAGCTGGGACACATCCTCTTGTTTCCATCTTCTCAGGATCATGAGGAAAATTTAATTTCTTCTTCCTGAAGATAGCTACAGGACAGTAGTCACTGCTCTCATTTTGTCTCGACTTGCCTATTGCAACGGCCTTTATCTTAACATCCAAAAAAGACATCTTAACCGACTCCAGGTCGTGCAAAATGCAGCAGCCAGGGTCCTTTTGGGCACCCCTTTTGTTTCAGTGAAGAAGGGACTTTGAAACCTCCACTGGCTTCTGGTGAAACAATGTGTGGAATTTAAGGCCCTCTGTACAGTCTTTAAGGCCCTTAAGGGGTCTGGTCCTGCTAACATGAGACAACACCTTCAATGGTATGTTCCCGGCAAAGCACTGCGCTCAGCTGAGGCAAAACAAATAATAATTCCACGGGTCAAAAAAGCCAGCTTGGGGGGTAGGAGTTTCTTCTGTTGTGCCGCAAAGGCCTGGAACGGCCTTCCCCTCCACCTCAGAAGTGCAACTGAGATCCTTTCTTTCAGAAGGGGGCTGAAAACCTGGCTTTTTTCCTAATCAGCCATCCCTTCCAGCAACCAAGTAGGCAGCTCCCAGCGCCAGGACAGCTTAGGGTAGCAGCGCGCTTTATAAGCTTTACTAACATAACATAACATAACCTGGTGAGAGGGCCTTGCTGGGTCCTGCAAGTGTAGCGTGGTACATGAAGCCTAATTTTGTTTTGTCATTATAATCTGAGGAGGTCTCCCTCGGCACTGCCTGTGGATCAAAGGATCCTTACCCTGCCCTTTTGTGCCCTTTTTCCAAAACATTATAGAGACATGGGGACCGAGGACCAGAATCATGTAATGGTAGCCAAAACATTTTGTTCACATTTGTCGTCAGCCCATATGATCGCTCAGTACCTTGGGACCTCAGTACTGAAATGGCTGACAGAAAAAAACAAACTCCCTCGAACAATTTGCACTGTGGGACTCCTGCGGGACCAACAGTCCAGATATACCTTTTTTTCTGAACATTAACACTTTCATGCCCAAACAGAGCCTGTCTTTAACTACAAATGTCTCAAAAACAGCTGAATGGATTTGCGCCAAATCCACAAAAGGCAGGTTTTCTGAGTAAAGTTCCAACTTTATGCCAAATTTACTGTAATGCTGTTAAGTCATTTCTTCTGCAGTCTTCAATTTCAACATTCCCACATTTAGAAATGCTAAAGAAATCATACTTATGGCACATTACGCTAGCCACATTAAATAGAAGAGTAATCCTTCAGATCATTTGGCTTATTTACAGAGTCAAAATCGGCAACACTGCTTAATCGCGTGCTTTAATGTGGTATTAAGTGCTAGCGTTCAATTTGCATAATTGTTCTTATAAAATAAAGAAGAATATATTAAGAGATGGTTTCTAAAATGCTTTATTTATTTTACTCTTAAATATTATTCCCATTAATGAAATTGCATTTACATAATGAGAAAGTTTCTCAGCTTTTCTTTTTGCATTCATTTTACTGAGTTGATTTTATTTCAATTTTCATAATACCCAATGCCATCCAGAGAGTTCCAGAATTAAATGAATTAAAGAAAACTTTTAAAAGACAATATGCATGTCTTTAAGATTAAATGTATTGTGATGAACATTATATTTCCTGCTGTGCTTAGAGGCACCTTACACTGGTACACGAGAATGTAATTTCCATGAATAATTTAGAATCCATTATCAAATTCACATTGTTGTGTTCAATTACAATATTTTCTCTGTGGAGTAGCAAGGGAGCCATGGGCCTCAATGTGAGGAAGGAAATTGCCCCCCATTTCTGTAATTGTGCAGGAATAAGTGGCAAGAGTTGCCTACAGTGGCTCCCCTTACACAGCTAGGGCCTGGTGCCACTGGACCCTCTTCACTATCTATTGATCGCTACCCGCTCCATATTTTAACAGGGAAAAAACTATTTCAGACCATCTATAAATACACAAAATCTGCTTAGATCGATTGAGTGATGCATGTCTGGCAACCTTAATGAACCGCTATTTCATGCATTAAACAGTAGTTTGTTGCCACATAAAGGCACCTAATGCCCTTTCTGTAATGCCTACTGGATCAGCAGGTTTGCGTCAGTTGTGCATTCTAACAGCAGAGTTTCTTCATTGGTCTGAGGATGTTGTCTGTACAATTGCCTGAAACTATGCTTCCCCAGTGCTTGACCAATGATAGAAAATGCCCTTGGAGAGGGTAAACCTCCTGAAGAGTAGCAGAAAATAGACCACTGTTGGAGAAGCCAGTAGGGTCCCAGGGACCTGGTGTGGTCCCATGACATGATTAGCCAGACTATGATCTTGGGCAGGGGTCTGGGGCTTTGCGGAGGTTTACCCCCTACAAATAGTGGAAAACGCGTTCTTGCGCTATATTTTGGCAGTTCCAAGTGGCACATCATCATATGTTTGCCATTCGGAACTGGGCTTACCACACATTGCAGACCTTATAAAAATGGAGCCCATTCTTCTATGGCATAGGACCTGGTTGTCGCCTATGGTATGCTTAATCAGGACATCCTAAGGGACAGTTTAAGATTGGAAGGGGCTTCAACCATCCCATTGCTATGGTACAACCAGGATTTCATGCGTGACCATGGGCATTCAGAATATTATACTGAGCCTTGTACAATGTCCACCATCTCAAGAGAAAAGCTAAAAATAGAAGGCCTTATGTTATTAGACTCACTTCGAATAACAGTAGAGATCACAAAGCCCACGGTGTTGTCCAATCAAATGCTTTTAACAACTTGTAATATCCAAACATATTTAACTGGATAGGATAGATATCTATTGACCGGATTCAGACTTGGGATTTTTCATAAACTTGTAAGTTTCCCAAAAATGAATGACTGGACTGGTCATGATTAATGCACCTGTGACAATCACTCAGTACAGTCCACTATGCATGTTGTTTTTTTTGCAGATTTTATTCTAAATTAAGGAAAATGTGGATTGTTACAATCTTAAAGTCACTGGGGATCAGACCATGTTATCCTGCATTTATTGTATTACAACTTTTGGAAAACGAACACATAGTCTGGAGGGTAGCAATGTTCTTAAAGAGTGTTTACAGGCACAGGAAAAGCATTATAATATAAATGTTCAGCAAATCAAGAGTTAAGGGATAGCGATCTAAATGAATGTATTTTTATAATCAATTGTATGTTTTAAATTTAAAAAAAAAATCTTATTGTGTATTGACTTGTATAGACTTGTGCTTTTAGGCACGTTTATGATTGTCTAAAAAGCAATGGAATAAAGTTTATTTGACTTGACTTGACTAAGATCTGGCATAACTATATATCATGTACATACATACAGCCCTTTTGGATTTAGAAGTGTAATCGATATTTAGGGCAATATTCTGGTAGTGATATGCGGACGTACAGCCCATAGACCCTGTGGGGTGCATTGGGTGTACTGTCAAGGCTTGCCCTCGGGAGTTGGTCCACCAGCAATTGATGAATGGGATCACCCAGGCACGTGGAGATAGATAGCGCTGCATTCATTCCATCCGGAGGGCGGAACTGGCCCTTTTGTAGCTCTGGCATTTCCCAGACAGGGTGCAGGCCACAGCCTGCCTTCACAGCAGGATAGTGTGCCAAGCACCATTTGTCCCATTTTAGTAGCCCCCTCCTGCATTGTGTGGCTGGGGTGAACATTTGTGCTTAGGCTTAATTTGGTTTCCAGTTCAGCCCTGTCTATCAGTACATCGCCTGCTGCTCCCTGGCTGTCCCAATCAGTGAGAGGTAGCCCTTCCCCCTGACAAAGACAAGGAACAGGTACAAGGAAACACGTCCAAACTGGTGTGGCTGCAGCCCGTTGCCTCATTTAGACTAATACACTGATATATGCTTTAAAGATTGCTCAGTAAGTTTGATTTTCGTTACTGGCAATTAATACCAAACTATGGTCATCGAACCTCCCCTCAAATAGTGGGGTGAGTTGTCTTAAGCAAACCATCAAAGAGAGGAACAGGATGATATTATGGCCCTCTATGTGTTTTCGGAATGCTGTGCTCAGTAAATGCAAACTGAACCTATGGGGGCCTTCCCAAACAATACTGAGCACTTAGCAGGTGCCTGTATGCAATGCCTACCCATTTAGGCCGAGTCACAAGATTTGTTTTTCATTTAATACTATGAGATAAGAAACATTATTGGTGAAAGGCTTCAATTATTCACAAACTCTGGTAATTTCACTGGGACACATTCCAGTCCATCATTTTTTGCTCACTCTGCCATGCCAGACTGTGAGCAACCAAATACAAATCAGCAATGGCCTCACTTCAGTAGAAACAGTTCAAACCTTCTGCCTTTGCCTCTTGTAACCTGGAAATGGAACTGGGATGTTGAATATATACCGAGGCTCAGGAGCTGTGTTTAAACCCTCTTTACTTTGTAGGTATAGGATAAAATGTACATTTGTTGAAGACTCTATGCTTCATTATTGTATGTATGATCTGAGCATTGTTTCCTAGAGAGGAAGTGCAGTACCAACCGAGGTTGTCTAGTTTTGCAGTTGTTGCACAGGGGCCTGGTTGACTAGAGCTATTCAGTGATAAGTGATAGTGGAGCATTGGGTGGAAGTGGCCTGCTGACGTTTGCTTCTGCTGTAAATAATACAGGTGAAAGGACAGGCATTTAATTTTTAAATCCGAATTATCAGCAGATGATCTTAATTTGAAAAAATATCCCTTCTTGAATTGTAGCTGCGTTCTGCTTTCACATTTTCTTTTCTTTTTTGAAAAGAGGAATTAAAGTGCAGGTTCAATAGCCTCTAAATTTCCCAGAATGACGGCTCCCTTATTTTTGTGTTGTTGATAAACACATTTTTATTGTTTTATTAAAGTTAAAACAGGTCACATTGAAAACTGACAAAAAGCCACAATCCATGGCCAAGACCATCACATGAATATTCATTGCGGCTGGCATCATTTCATACAATTGACACAATAGCATTATCACAACAGCTCTACAGTGGGTTAGCGCCCACGGCCCTAAACCCTGTGTTCCATATTTTGGCATGTTTAGCTGGACACCCACAAGCTTCACACTAGCTTCTCGTGCTGGGCACACCAATCCACCCTGCATCTCCATTGCTACATCGTTGGTGGCTTAGAGGTCTTCCAGTGAACAGCGATGACACGCTTAGCAACTAGCAGGGCCATTCCCAGCAGGGCATGGCCCACACTAGTACCCCCAACACCATCAATCACTCCCAGGAGGATCAATAAAGGGATAGTTTTATCTCAATACTTAAGACTTTCAGAGCGTTCAGAAACTACTGTTTCAAAGTAGTGTTTTAAGATGGGACAGGACCATGTCATGTGAAAGAAACCAGCTGGGACCTGCACGCAGCAAAAGCACACGGAGATGGCAAGGAGTGCTGCTTTGAACAATCTTTCGGGGTGAAGTACACGCAGTGTAGATAGTATTTCTGCACTAATCAAAGCCTTGATGACATGGCCAAAATTCTAGGGGCCATCAGTGCATCCCACCAGTCCTCGTGCTCCAGGGTCAAAGCCAACCCTCCCAGACAGTTATAAGAGCTCTCAGTGTGTCTGGGGCGTTAATGATCAGAGTACAGTAGATTTTGGACACACACCCTTTACCCAGCACTCCCATCATGTATCCGGGGAACGTGTACCTGCAGTGTATGTAGCAATTGCAGACATTTGTGAAACTGTTGGAGCTCCTGCAAGGAAGACATGTTTGTGCCCCTCCAAAGATCCCTCAAGAGTGTGAAGCCGCTGGCGTCCCACCGACTAAACCCCTCCAGCGCCGCTGCCTTTCGCAACCAGGTGCCGTGCCACAAGGAGGTCTGTTGGGTGAGTTTAACCCAGCATCCCTTGTGTTGAAGTGCAGCTCTCCACCTGCTAAACACCAACTGGGTCACCTCAGGAAGTGAGCTTGTAGTTCTTGCCAATGAAGCATTATTGAAATTATAGATGTCATGAAGGCGAAACTAAAGGCATATATAAAATATTTGTAACAGGAAATAGTTTTGGTTCAGTCGTTGCTGCAGAGCCCTGTAGCTGATTGCAGTCTATTTCTAAGGAAGAGGATTACACTCCCTGTTTTCATCAAATAAATACATAAACACAATGCTGCTTACCTTGGAGTATGATGAACTGAAGGGTTGAGGCATGCAGCGTTTAAGATAGACTTGTTTAGGAGAAGCACACCACTCTGCCATATGGGATGTTTAAGCCTGGAATGTGTTGTGGGAGTGGGTAAGCAGTGTTGTGGGAGGTGGTTGCAGAGACAGGTGGAAGGAAGCAACAATAAAGACAAGCATCCACAAACACATTACTCATTCAGAACAAACACTTTAGGGAAGTGGATGATTACATTGAAGCGTGATGTCCGTGATTCGTTCGCCGCACTGAGCAAAAAGTGTTCGGTCTAAGGAAACACTTGAGGGAAGTTTCATTAATACGCCGCTGTGATTCCCAAAAAGCATACACATACAATAAAAGTAAATCACACAAAGCACAGCGTCCCTGAACTGAGTCCCACACTGGTAAAGCATAAAGAAACAACACAAACTTTTTGAAAACTGGGGCAGCAACACATACTCAAAACACAAGCCAAGGCAGGAAACACTTTAAAAAAAAGAGTTCCCCCAAACAACAGATAAACAATAAAAGCGTAAGGAAACTGTACTTGTCCAGTGCTCCTCAGTTAATAATAGAAGTGACTAATTGGCTGCATGAACCAGTTAGGAGGCAGCAAAGAAGAGCAACACTGGAGTCAGTCTATGGTAAGCAGCAGGCGGGATTAAAATCCTTTTATTGAATACAGCAGGTCTTGCAGGCAGTGCATGCGCGCTGCTAGACTTGACCTAAAAAGTTAGGAGAAATCAAAACATTTCTCAATATGCCTCTAGGAAGCTTTAGATTTTGCCACAATTTCCTTTCTATGAATGTTTGAACTTAGGGATTCCCATCAAAACCCATGGGTGGTGGCATGGGAATGCCCACGTACCACACATGGAATACCCCCTTGACGCAAAGTAATGCAAAGCAGAACATAGCACATTTTAGTTGTTACTTTTGCAAACTATCCAATGCAAATCCTGATTTAAGTTGCATAGTAAATCCCAGCAAGGTACTTTGCATGGGGTTTGCATTACAAACACAAAGCAAAGCATTTGTAAATGTAAGGCAAAGTGTCTTGCATGATTCTGGGTATTTATATAAAGCCACCTGGGCCAGCAAAGTATATGATTGTACACCAAATTAAAGTAATCTTTAAAAAAAAAAAACAATTCAGATTAGCAGAAGCTATTAATGTAGATTTACTGCTAGGTGAATGAAAATAAGCCACATAGGTGAATGAACAATTGGGACAACAAGAATAATGAGTGGCATGAATAGTAACGGTGCAACTCTCTAGAGCAGGGATTAGCATGGACAACTTTACATTAATGTGAAATGAGTGATACAATAATTACAAGGAGAATCAGAGCTGGTGATATGAGTATAACTTGTATATCCTTTTAAAATATACCATTTCACAGAGTCCTATCTGATTGAAACTAGCAATTTGCATCCCAAAACCATATCTTGCACCAGAATGCTCTGAAAAGTTGACAAAATCAGATGACTTCCAGTTAGGCAAGCCCCTCGTAGTTCAAACTCTAGGCAGACTGGTACCCTGCACATGAAATGTTGAGGCAAATCATACTTGACAGGTCCCTTCCCAGATAGATAAAAGATTGATTAGATCTGCCCACAATAGTTTCTTGCCCACACCCTTTCATGAGAACTGTAGGAAATTGGGTTACTGACTGAGGGGGGGGGGAGACCCTACTCAAGCAGCAACCACAATCTCTGTCAGGGAGAAATACAAGCACCCCAAATTAACCTGAGCACAACCCTCTGGCAGCATGGCACAAAGCAGTCAGGCTTAACTCAAGGGAAATGTGTAAATTATTTATGTAGCACTACAAACAGTAATAAAGTGAAACCAACACAAGAAAAATCAAAACACCAAGTTAGGAAAATAGAGTAAAATTTAATAAATAATTTCAACTAGAATGACAATAATTTAATCAGTAGAACCCAAAGATATGCAATTTTAAAGGTTTCAGTATAGTGGCTAAAAGCACAAATCGCCAACTGTGGTTATCTGGTTGTACCTGACGTGGACAGAGCGATGGAGTGAGGATCGCATACAAGGGCCAAGTTAGGCCTGCTGAACAAAAGTACCCCAAGCCCTGGTTTGTATAGCTTTGCAACGATCCTGGTTGATGATGTTTTTTGTGCTGCAGTAGTTCTGAGGAGCTTCATGGCTGCTATGACATGTCTTGAATCATCATCGAGGATGCCGTCATTGAGGGGATGAAGATGAAAAGTCTTGTGTAGAAGATGTGTCATGCTTGGCAGTTAAGATGATCTGCGGGGTTGTGATGCAAAACCCTTCGCTGTTGTAGAGGACGCGATCGACAAAGGGCTTGCAATGCGAAGGCCTGTGCGAAGGATGTATCATGCAGTGCTGGTTCAGAGAAGACTGTGAGCTGTGATGTGAGGTCTGGCATCAAGGATGCGTCGCACTGCGATGGTTCCAATGTGGCTGCGAGGAGATGTGTCGATCTGCGTTGGCTCTGCTACACAGGACCACAGCTGGGTTGGATGAGCACCTTCAGGCCTACTCCCAAGGGTCCAGGTCTAGGGTGGAATCACTTAGGGAGCAGGACTCACTGCAAACAAAGTCCAGATGCAGGGTTCTAGGTGGTTTGAGCCTTTTCTGTCCCTGAGGCTCTGATCAGGAGGCTAGCCACCTAGCCATTCGAGTCATTCTGGTCGTCTTGGTTTGAAGATGCAGGTCCAATCGTTTACACAGGCAGGGGGGCAGAAGGCTGCAGGGCAACTCCTTCTTGCAGAGCAGCACAGCATTCCTTCTGAGTCTTCCTCAGGTCTAGAGGTGTACTGATACCTGGTGCCAACTTTGAAGCAGAAGAAGGTTCTGGAGGGTTCCACCCCCAGAGATGTTTGTCATTTTTTGTTCACCGCACTGGTCCCAGCTTGTCTGTCATCACAAAAGACGAGAGTCAACCAAAGATATTGTGGTGGGAAGTGGAGTGGAGGGCTGAGGAAATTGGAGCTCTTTACCACTTTTTGTTGTAACAAATACAAAAGACCTGTCTTCCCCAGTTAGGCTGACTGGGCATGGAGGGATGGGTCATTTTGAAGTTGAAGATCAATACGGCCATCCTAGGAAAGCATGTGATTCATCAGAAGTTATCTACATATGCATGTACATAAGGCAGAGCATGTTTCCATAGGAACAATAAAGGATTCTCAACCAAGGTGCCTGGGAATGTTCTATTTACACTGTGGGTAGAGCATATTGGTAGCAAGTAATCAGAGCTGCAACTTATTGTGGCTTTCACCTCATTAGTAAGCAATTGTTCATAGTAACTGTGCCTGTGATTTCAGTCCAGGAAGAGAAGGCTAATAAATGAAAAAGTAGTAACTTTGCAAGTGGTTCATGGCAAGTCTGTTTTTCAAAGAGGCACTAGCTCCTGTTTTCTGTTTGCTTGATTTGGCATATCTAGGATCCAATACTCTAGCCTGCACAAGAATGGTGACAGGAAAACCATATAGATTGTAATACTTGAGGAGACTTTGTTATCTAAGCCATATCCTAGATCTTTTCTATCCAATGGGCTTGTATGACCAACAGTGACAGGCACATATGAGAATTTAGAGGTCGATTTCAATATCTTCATCTGCTACTAGAAGTTGTCTGAGGACAGAAATACATTATTCTTTTTATGTCACTCAAGGAAGGCATGTTTAAGTTGGAGACATTGAGAGAAGGTGTTCATAATTATCCAAGGGTATGCGGGGGGAACCTAGGAACAGAAATGAAGCTGTCTCCTTTGCTGCATTGTCTGGGTACAGAAGGACAGGAAGTGTTGGAGACCTTTCCAGAATTGGAAGCGATGCAGCCAGAGGATAGAATGACTATGACATTTGCATAAAAAGCTAGATATTTCTTACATACTGTGAGTTAGTACAATTTTAGATCAATATAATTTTGAGTGTATGACCCAAGATGAAGAGAAAACCGTCGAGAACTTTAGTAAATCTCATACGAAATTGGCAACTACCTGATGGTTTGGGTCCTTGACATATGAGAGATTCAGGGATCAGTTGCTTTTAATTTACTAGGAGTTGGGAGAAGGTATTGGAAGAACTTTAGTTGAAAGATGAACCATGCTTGAGTAAAGTTTTACTGACAGCAAAGAAAGTTATACATATGATGCAGTGTATAGATGAGATAAGGAAAACTGATGGAAAGAGATTTGAAGTAAATATAGTAAAAGTGAGAAAGAGGCAAAGGTCCCGAAAAGGATAACAAATTTAAAGGGACATGCTACAGATGTGGACAGACAGGTCACTTGCGTTTAACAAAAAATGTCTAGGTTGGAAATTCATCTGTAACAATTGTGGGGAAAAGGAGCATTCTGTGAAGTGCCCAGGAAGTAAAGTATATGGGGAAAACAAATATAGAAAGTTTTTGAGGAAGTGGAGCAACAATTGTACAACAAAGAATCAGGAAATCTCTAACAAGGAAAAGTTAGATAATATGTATTTCAAAATGAAAGATGATGTTTGACTCATGCTTGTGCCTGACCATCATTTCTACGAGTGTGTACAACAAGAGATTTGGATTGAAGAGCAAGCTGCAGAGGATAGACATTAGACTTGGAGGATAGGGAGCACAATTGATCAAAATGAAGGGCTATTTTCAAACCACAAGTTGAATACAAAATGTGGATCATTGGGAGAAAGTATATGTATTAGTAATAGGTAATAGTATTTTAAGCTGGATACATCAAAAGGATGTAGAAGTGTACTTTGATCTTGATGCCCAATCTTAGATACAAATTTATGAGGTGGGGGTAGACAACATGTATAAGAAAACATTCTGGTTATGGAAGAGAACACTTTTGAATTTGAAAACATAGTTTCCACAAGTTTTAAGTAAAACGATGTGGTGCTTAAAAGGTTATGTCGAAAAACAAAGAAGGGAGTGAAGAGATATATCAGTCATGGACTCAATCTCCTCTGTAAGTTATGAAAAAACAAAAAGAGTCCACTCAGAATTTACAAAATAAAGTGCTAACCTTCCAAAAAGTGACTAAACCCAAATGAAACGTTCGGTTACTAGCATGGGAAAGCAATAACGTTTTTTAAAATAACTCTCGCCCACCAAAAGGTCCCTTGATGGCAAGCTTCATCGTCGGGTTCTTCCCGCTGCGGGACGGGCGTGCTACGACCGACAAATACGTGGGAGCATTTTGGAGTGAAGTAAACTATGTGTATTGGAGTGAGAGTGGAAGGGTCAGGAATGAGTGAGTTTAAAAAATACCTGGCTATATGGAAAAACTAAACTAAACTAAACTAAACTAAACTAAACTTTGATGCTCCCTATAGCGGGTATTGATAAAAAAAATGAGGAAAGAAGGAGGGGAAAAAAGCTTTAATGAGCAGCTCCCTTGCTGGTCGACATGTTTCGAAGCCTACCCCTAAGCTTCTTCTTCAGGACCAAATACAAGGATCCCTTTTACCACTCTGACTACTGCCTTGTGCTGTTAGCCTATTAGATGTTTTGGATTAATTTACTTCTGTGTAAGACATTCATTCGATACCTACTTGGTAATGTTCTTTAATAGAGCGAAAATTAAAGTGCAGAAGTGAACAGTGTAGGTGGCCTCAAAACTGAGAAGGTTGCCTTTGAATCTGCAGCAAGAGGTTGAAAAAGAACTAAAGCACTTAAGTGATACAGGGGTGATTGTGCTAGTGGAGGCAACAAAATGCCTCCCCATAGTACAGCATAGTAGTAGCAAAGACGAACAATGGGTAAATCAAGTTTTGCAATTACTTGATGGCACTGAATAAGGATGCTGTTGCTGAGAGGTTTCCTCTACCAAACTTCATGTAGATGATGGTGACCCTGAAGGAAGCTATGGAGTTCACCAGCTCGGATCTTGCATCAGTATATCATCAGCCCTGAGTGCATGACTGCTCTCAAGATGTACCAACTTTCATAAAACCAATGGTGGCATCAAATTAAAGAGAATGGACTTGAGTTGGAAGTATTAGTTTTCCAGAGGATATGAAAACAATGTTATGAAACAATGAAGGGGTAAAATACTTCCAACATTATTTTTTGATCTATTGGGCACCTTGCTAAGGAACACAATGAGTGTATAAAGAGTGTTCTTGAGAGGAGTATGGGTTTTGGAAGAAAGGACATGTGTTGCTTAGGAGATTATATTCAGGTTATAGAGTTAGACTTAACAAGTGCTAGTTGGAAATAATCAAGAGGATAAAGGCACCTTGGAACAAGGAGGAATGCTATCATTTCTAGGTTTGGTGGTATTTTGTTGAAGGTTTATTGAGAAATGATCACAGGAGACTGCTGCCATAAGATAACGCTTGAGGTCGAAAGTAGAGTTTTTGTAGGATGGTGAGTCCGAGAATGAATGTGAAATCATAAAGAATAATTTGGGAAAGGCTCTAGATGTGCACATGTTTGTACCTGGGAGCAAGACTAGACTATTGTACCTAAGGATGCCATCACAAAGGATTTGGGAACAATGTTTTTGCAGGGTACGGATGATGGTGAGTGGATTATTGCTTTTGATTCCAGGTTATTGAGGGGTGCAGAGAAAAGCAACTTGGTAATAGAGAAAGGGGCACTGGAGGTACATTGAGTGGTAAACATGTGTACACACTTTTTATAAAGCAATGTATTTACAATAAGGAGGGACCATAAATAGCTAAAGGAAATCTTCAGCTATAATGACCTTGATACAATATCTCCTAGGTTTAGTGGTAGGCTTGCAGAAACATTCCATCCATGTGGAGTACATCCCAGGAGTACTGAACAAGACTGCTGACTGTTAACTTGTGGTAACACAAGTTAGAGTTTTAGGAAGAAGTTATTGACAAATGACCTGAGAGCAAGTTTGTTTTACCCTGTGGACCATATCAGTGTATAGAGAGAAGAAGTGGAAATCGATCTGCTTAGAAAGGAGGAAATAAGGAAGTTTGGAGTGGATAGCAGATTGGTAAACTTCTAGATGAATAGTTACAATTTGTTTGGCTTACAAACGATGAGTTAACTGAAAAAGGTGCTTTGGGCCACACGCATCAAACTAAGGAATAGCGATTCCTTAATAGTGATTCTTAAGGAATTGCTATTAAGGTATCGCAATTCCTTATGCATGTAGGTTTCGCTAAAATATTAGCGATTCCTACACATTCCTTAGTTGCGAATTGCAAATTGCAATTCGCAATTAAGGAATGCCTTCCCATTCTTTCCTATGGGCCTAGAGGCCCATAGAAATGAATGGGTCAGCATTCCCAATTTGTGATTATCAAATAGGTAATCACAAATTGCGCATGCAATTTCAAGGGTGCCAGGGGGCCAAAAGGCCACCCTGATGCACCCCCAACAAAGGTAAGTATGAACATGTGGTGCACACACATGCCCTAAAGGGATGTGTATGCATCACATTGCACTTTGAAAAATGCATTTGTTTACATTTTTCAAAGGAATTGCAAATGACCATCAACTTGAAGTTGATGGTAATTTGCAATTCCAAATTGCAAAAACGCAATTTGCGAATGCATAATGCATCTCAATTTTGCGATTCCTTAACTGCATTCGCAAAATAGGCAATCGTGAAAATTACGATTACCTGTTTTACGAGTGCCTTTGGGCTTGATGCATTGCAAATAGCATTTTACCAGTCGCAAACGGGCTGATTCTGCAAATCGGCCCGTTTGTGACCGGTCAAATGCTTGATGTATGTGCCCCTTTATTCTTTAGGGGATTCAGACATGTTCCTCCTCTTTCTTTGATGAACAGCTTAATAAAGATGGCACATGAGGGCAACTGCGTATTTGAAAAACTAAATGGAGAATTTGATCAGATTGTTGGTGGCCACGTTTAACCCCTTCGATGCTGCGCAGATTCCGCCGCTGTGCTGACGGAATCTTGCGCGGGTGTGGTCATGACGGAATGGTTCCGTCATGAGCACAGCTCAACCGTGGGTCATGACGGAACCATTCCGTCATGAGCACCGAAGGGGTTAAAAATAAAGGGGAAAGAGCTATCAGGGTTATCAGTAAATGCTGTGTAAGGGATATAGTTGCACATGCATCAAAATTGTCAATAGCAATTCTTTAATTGTGATTTTTAAGGAATCACTATTAAAGAATCGTTATTGCCTATACATGTGTATACATGTACACATTCCTTAATTGCTTCCTATTCATTCCTATGGGCTTAGAGGCCCATAGGAATGAATGGGTAATGCATGCGCAATTTGCAAGTACCCAATAGGTACTCGCAAATTGCGCATGCAATTTCAAGGGTGCCAAAAGGATACCCTGTTGCACCCCTGAAATTTCAATTTATCCACATGTTGCGCACACACATGCCCCAAGGGCATGTGTGGATGTAACATGGGACTTTGAAAAATGCACTTTAGTGCATTTTCCAAAGAAATCGCAAATTACCATCAACTTGAGATTGACGGTAATTTGCGATTCCTATTTGCGAAATCGCTAATTTTTACTGGTTATTGCATTTCATTTAAGGAATCGCAATTTGTGATTCCTGAAATCCAAACGCAATTTAAATAATCGCAAATTTTGCGATTACTCAAATTGCGATTTTTGCATTTTGGAGGATGCATCTCAAATGCAAAAATAACGTTGCAAAGGTTTGCAACCGTTTTTTTCCTTGATGCATGTGGCCCAAAGTTTGTTATACTTGAACACCTCTTACATTTTAATGCATTGCCTTTTTCTGCTGAAGACACTGTGGTCGGACATGCCACTGGATTTGGTGGGACCTTTGTCCGTAGAACAGCTTCTAGGTGGAAAGAAGTGAAATTGATTAGAGACATAGGCTCTGGGCAGGTGTTCAGATTCTTCAATAGTGTGTTTGTAAGGAAAGGGTTTCCCAAGCCTGTATTAACAGACAACAGGGTGTAATTTTGCTCCAAAGAAATGGAAGAATATTTGGAGTAAAATGGAATAAATGTGCATTGTATCATCCAGAGACAAAAGTAATCACTGAGAGGCTATTATGGGAGAAATAGAGTGGGTGAGATCTAGTAGAATACATTTGAATGATAAAGTGGAGACTGGAGAGAAAGTGATCTGAGGTATCGAAAAAGGAAAGAAGGCTCTGATTGAAGGAAGAATGTGAATGAACAGAGACTAGCTGTTGGTGACTGGATAAGGGTATATGTAGGAACTATGAATACGTTATTGTTGAATGGTGTCAAAGCGCAGGGTAGGGGAGTCTGGAATTAAAGTTGTGCTATGGTTTGTTGCAAACGGTGAGTCAGAAAGAAAGGTGCATGAGGTGAGTCAAACTGTCAAATTGGTATCATCAGGGTTAATTCATGACTGTCATGGAGGTTTTGTTAAGCGCTCAAGAAGGTACCGAAGTAAAAAGTATAAGGATTTCAAGAGCACTGGTTTACCCAAAGGACAATGTCACTTCATGAATGACTTATAGTGATAGGCTGCATTAACTTTCATTATCTGTTGATTGGTCTTTCTGTTCTGTTTTGTGTTTTGAGTTCATGTTTATTTTCTGTGATTATTGCTTGTGTTTTGTAGGTTCTGTTAAGACAGATGATATGTGGTATCCTCCTAATGTGGGCAGCACTTCTCTCTTCGGATATGGGAATAGTATCACATTAATGCATATCTGCGCCATTGAAGAATGTTATTTGCACTGAGGGTTCTTTCTAGTGACAGTTGTTCTGCTGCTCACCTGTGGCTGGGATGCTCATATTAAAGCTTTGATTTAACTTAACTGGGTTGGGCTGGCCTTGTCGTTACAAAGTGCAAAATTTCAAGAACTGTCACATGGACCATGAATGTATTGCGGTTGGATGGATTTAAAGCATGTTCACCCTAAACAATTGGGGCGGGAAGGAATATGGTGAACAAATTCATTACCTGCTACAGCAAAAAGAAAAGGGACTGTTTGAAGACACTCCTTTTTCTGCTCTCTCTTCATCTTTCTTCACTACTTGAGGTCAAGAGTCCAGTACACAAGAAATGCCGTCCTGCAAATATACTTTCAGGGAAGCCTCTTGATGTTAGATTTTGCCTGTCTCGAACAGGTAAATGCTGTATTTCATTATAAAAATTTGGCAAAGCAAATACTCCTTTCTCTTAAATGAGTAAAGCTTGTGCAGAATTTGACCTTTTGCCTGTTATTATCACAATATTTTAATGCAGAAATCTTTATACATTGCTTTTTATTCAACTTTCAATTTAGGGTACAGATTTACTAACATTTTGCCCTGGATTTGGATCACAAAATTGATGCAGACCTGTGTAAAATATTTATTTTGGATTTACGTTCGAACAGAAAAGTATCCTGCATTATTTTGCATGAGTGGTACATGAGCATTCTCATGCCACCACCCATGGCTATTGACATAAATCGCTATCTACTAACAATAGTAGACAGGGCTTTGTGCCAAAAATAAGGCTTCTTTGAAGCTGGTGTTATAAAGACGAGTACACCATACAGCACACATTCAAAGAGGAAAAGGTTTTAAAGTTAATCTAAGCATAGTATTTTTTACTGAAAAGGTACCCTTCCAGTACAAAACCTATTCTACACATGACACAGACACCTTTGTACTTTGGTGAAATGGTAGGTGTGTGTGTGGTGCTAGGTAGCCTAATTGTGGACCAGCAGTAAGGAGAGAGCAGAACAGTACCATATCTTAGATATGGCGCTTTCCTGTTTTCTAACGCAGCCCAGTAACTTCGGTTGCTCTACTGCATTTTGTGACATTTTGTAAATCTAGGCCTTGGTCCTTTATCCTTGCTGCTCCTAGTCAAATCCAATCTTTCCCATTAAATCCAATTCATATTTGCATAGTTTGCACAAATTTGCTCATACATTAGCCATTCATAGCATTTGTGATTGTATGTGCAAAGGCTGCATTTTATCCTTTCTGATCATGCATATTTTGCACAAGTTAATTAGGCGCCCTTTTGACACAAGTGCAATTTTATGTTTTCAAAATTCATAGTTTCCTTATCTGGCATGGCTGGAGATTGATCTCTGTCACACTAAGTTGACTCCTAAGTACTGGTCAAACGTCTTGAACATTCTTCTTCTGCCATAGACTTTAGCATGATTATAGAGTACACCTTTATTCCAGGACCAATACTGTATTCCTCCACTTTTCTATCCTTTTTGTGTGGTCACCCGCATTTCTCTTTATTTTAACTGATGCTGATGGTTTTTGACTGTGTTCACTGCTAACAAGTCCCCAATGCATGTGCTCTGACCCCTCAAACATGTCGAAATTGACTTTACTCCTGATTGCATATGTATCCTATCTAGAAGTCCCATGTATATGGTACAATAGTGTAACCATGGCCTGTAAGTTAAATGTCACTAGTGGACTGCAGCACGAATTTTGCCATCATTAAATTAACAATGCAAAGAATGTCTCCAGGCCTGCCCCTGCAGACTGGGTGTACAGTTTTAAAACTTCCAATTCAACCTACCTGGCAAAATAAACCTTTTTCCATGCCTAAACCTTCCTTTTTAATACTAATAAGTCTAATGTAGGCCCTAATTGCCCACAGGGCAGGGTGCATGCTATTTTAAATGGAGGACATGTATTTTTTATGTTTTACATATCCTGGTAGTGGAAAACCTCCAAAATTGTTTTTCACTGTGACAGGCAGGCTCTCTCATTGAAAACCATAGGATTACATTATAGCACTGTAAAATTCTTAACTTCAGTTTAGGAGTAGCTTGAAAAATGATTCAAGGACTCGTTTTAATATTAATTCAAAATCCAACTTAATGGTCAAGTCAGAATTTATGTAACTATTTTGAAAATGGCACTTTTAGAACATTATATGAAAAAACAGACACAGCCTAATGCACTTGTGTATTGTAATTATACTACCAAGTAGACAATGTAAACAAAAGTAAAAACAATACTGTGTGCACCTTCAGAGAAGGGTCCGCCCCAACCTCCTGATTCACAAGTGGGAAAAAATCTGGGACGATATCCCAGACAACGGGTGCACTACGGGAAATTCACTCAGAAAAGAGTGTAAACAAAATGCAATCAAATAGTGATCAAGCGTACACATACAGTAATCTCAGTGTAACATTGTAACAAGTTGACATTGTACACATATTTGACTTCAGAAAGTGAGTCAAGACGTTGATAGTAGCTCATTGATATATTTATTGAGCAGTCAGAAACCTCAATGTTCTTGCGCTGGAGGATAACAAACATTCCATCGCTGTAATTCCCAATGCATTTCGGGCTTTAAACAATAGCCCTTCGTTAGGAGAATCTATAAACAGAAAAAGTACTGTCACAATGGCTCAGGAGCTCTTCACAATGGAGGAAAGGTTCTGCCTTCTTTGTTTTAGGTAGAGAGTGGCACAGTGAGACAGTTTACAGTATAACACATAGGAAGTGTTGTAAAGGTGGGTAGGGTCACCCTTGTGAACTTTTATCCCATTGATTAGTAATGGTCAGGAGTTTCCCCCACCCACAGGTTGACACTGAGTATAAATGTGGCACCTCCATACCATTCTTCAAACATTTCTGGACCAGTGGAAGAAAGAAGAAGGACTGCACTTGCTGTTGTGACCTGTGAGGAGAATTATTTTCCTACGTGTACCTATAACCAAGAAGAAGACTCCAAGGGGCAGTTGGCAGACCTCCTGTGGAGCTACAGGCACATAAATGTGGCAAGAATCCTACTTTGACCAATAAGCCAGCTGAAGAGTTCAAACAAGACCTACCCTGGACCTTGCAGGTGGCTTTTTTTGGAGTCAGTCCTAACCACCAAGTCCTGCTCCTGATGTCCTGGACCCCTTAGCTGGTGTTAAAGTGTGCTCCTCCTCCTTAAACTGCAAAAGCCAAGACTTTAAAACCTTTTGCCAACGTTTCCTCTCAACAACTGGTGGGAGGCCAGGGCCGACGTCCAGCCAAGGCAATAGATATTGAATCACCAGTTGATTCCAACTTGCTGGTATGTCTGCTGAAGGAGATCTGGCTTTTGAAAAAGTTTTGAAGTCAGAGTGAAGAGGCCTTCTCGGAGAATGAGCCAAGGTAGATCGACATCTAGACCTTCCTGAGAATGGATCCCGGACTTCGTCAGGTGAAGCTTTCACACCTTTGCCCAATGACCGCATCTACCTTTATCAAACCCTGATGCATGTCGCTGTCTAGTGTGGACAGTTGCCAACTTTTGGTGCTTTTCTCTTTTTGGCACTATTTATATCTAAAACTTTAAAAATTCATGTCTCTGGTTCCCCTAATTCACATTTTGTTATTTTGGTATCATTTTATTCATTAACATAGTCTTTACTTTTATAAAGTGGAATGAGATTTTTATTGTGTTGTTTCTTTGACTTTTTTATGCTTCACACATTTTTCTTATGTTAAGCCTGTTTTTTCTGTGAAATAGCTACCAGAAGTTGAGCTCAGCATTAAATTACTGAAACCAGTGACATTATTACTTTTGGTACAATACCATCCACTCTAAGTAAAACGCCACATACTAACATCTATATTTGTCTAGACATCATATTCTTTATCTTTAATGGCTGTCATTCTAGGTTATTTAGGAATATCAATTGGGTATTCCCACACCCAGAATTATCAATCATATTGATAGTCAGAAAGATAAAATAAAGAATGATCTCTGGGCTTTGCTAATCTCAGCACAATCTTGTAACTCTTCTATATTCACCCAGAGGGGTCTTTGTCTCGAACTGAGGATAAAATCACAATGCTTGTCAGCATTTGCTTGACAACAGAGAGGCACAGATTGCAAACCTTGAAAGTTTATTAACAGATTAGAAAAATTACCTCTTAAATCAATTGAGTAAAATCGATATTCATTTGAAAACAGCATACATTAATATAATCCAATCTGTACAATTAATAATGCAGAGATTTCATCAATTTGAAGGCAACATGTGCAAAGCGAAGCAAAGACTAGTTTCCATAAAAAAAATACCCTAACTCTAAGCTAAAGTTGTGGGTAGGACGGGGAATATTAAAAGCAGTTGGTATCAGCAAATACCAATCAAAAGAGGAACCTGATAAAGGCTCCAATTAGAATTAGAAAAAGGCACTTGCTCTCAAGAATATCTCTGCAAGATCAAAAATAAGGAGAATTGGTCTCAAGAGATGAGAAAAGACGTTCTCTTGCAAAGGTGAACAAGGACAAGTAATCTAAATGGCTAACAAGCTTCCCACAGCTAATAAACAAAATTCCATCCAAACATTACAATCTTTAGGTTGCGCACCAGATAATAAACAATCAAAGCCCAGCGTTCTCTCCATGCCTGGTGTTGGCCTCCTTCTCATGGAATAATACAATGCCAGCTCTTTCATTTACCGCGACCTTCATGATATCACAAAAAGGAGTATCACCTCCTCAGCTTTGCTTTCCACTGCTGGTGATTTGGTTTCCGCCCAAACAAACTAATCACTATGCTATAACCTTTAAAATGTAAGCTAGTAAAGAATACAATTTTGAATGAGCACACAATCATTTTGTTTTCTGAAACAGAAAATATTACGCACAGCAAGCAGAAATACAATATTTATTTCAAAATGAAGGGGAGCACCTATGTCTACTCACTCTAACTTTAAATGCACATTGGCTAAATAAAGCTGATCAAATATATGGTTCACTCTGCTAAATCTAAATATGAACAATGTGAAAATAGTAAGTGATAGATTTTGTGTAGATTGTGAATAAATTGCACATAAATAACATGCAGGCTAAAGTTAATGCGGATTACAAATTAACATTTTAATAAAGTGCAAATAAACAAAATCTAATTTGTATCATCAATATACATCAGTAAGGTTTAAGTTTAGGAACCCTTAGAATTCCATGTTGGCCTCTATTCTCTGAAAAATACAGAAATATTTTTGGAACCAGTGTTTGTGCACCCTATTCCTGCAATAATCCTTTGTGTTTTTCATCCACCAACCAGCCAGATATTCCAGCAGTCTTTACTGGTGAATTCTCCATAGTGTAGAGGACACTGTGGGGCATATTTACGAGAACTGACACAACGCTACGTTTTGGAATCATTGGAATCCTCTGCACTTTAGCAACACAATAAAAATCCTAAATGGAGACCAACGACACCAACCCCAGCCAAGATGACCAAACAGCAACCCAGGGAAGAGGAAGACCAATTTCAGTGAGGAGAACTCAATATTAATAGCTGAGGAGACAAAGAATAAACACTTTCTCTTTGTCACTTAAAAATTGCCATTAGGGAACAAGGAAGCCATTTGGCAGTACATAGTAGATAAGATCAGCAGGTAGGCCAAACAAAAAGAACAGTGCAGGAGTGCAAGAAGCGCTGGCAGTGGCGTAGCTAGGGGGGGGGGCGGTGGAGGCGGTCTGCCCCAGGCGGCACTATATTGGGGGCGGATAAAGGCATTCAGATAAGGCTCGGCTTGCTCTCCGGGATGTTCAGGGACGGGCAGAGAAGGAATAGGACTCGGGCAATGTCCTCTTCTTTTTGTGCTGGCAGCTGCCCCCCCCTCTTCCTATTATTCCCTCTCTTTCTGTCTTGCTCCTCACTTACTGAAAACCGTAACTTGAAGAAACGGTTCACAACCTCTTTCCTTCTTTCATTTAGTTGCTTCCCTGTGAAATGGATCCAAAAAAGAAAAACACTCTTGCGGGAAATGCCCTTTTTCAGAAATTTTTCTATTCCAAAGTGCAGCGGAATGGAGAGAAATAGAAGGTTTTAAATATGAAAAATAAATACATAACTAAATAAAGCAAGACAGAGTGGTTGCAAAGTGGCCAGATTGGTTTTATTCACATCCAAACACATCAGCCTCACTTTACAAACTTTGCAGTGAAGCGCTACTTTTGTTTTCTCGTCTTTCTTTGAACAGCATTGTTGTCCCCAGGTGGGGAAGTGCACAATTTCTGGAGGTACTGCAAAACCTGGTTCATGGATGAATTGGAAAACAAAATGTGTACCATGGCTCTGTTTATGGATGTGGTCTTTTTAAACCATACTGCTTACATTTATTAAGGATATAAGCAATGGACATTGAAGCGGTTCCCTTCAGGGCCCTGTAGTCATGTCCTTAACTTTTCAGGTAAAACCACTCGCTGATTTCTGAATAGTGAGTGAGAGATCGATAAGGTAACCATGCTGTTTCTGCTTACATTTCACATGCTTTACTTAATCTTGCATTCCCTATGAGTGTTTGCTTTTACTTTTTTTTTTTTAGGCAGCATATTACTCTTATCAAGTGCATAATTTGAATTGAGCCACATCCAAGTGTTTATAGCGGACACAATTAGGTTGTAGCTGAAGGCAGTGTGAGTTTCTCTCAGTGGGGCAGTATGGTGTTCAGTGGGGGAGAGGATGTGACACTATGGCCAGAGCTGTCGAATTTGGAACTGGGTTCAGCCTTCATGACCAGTCCACCAGACTCTACTGCACATTCCCATGCTAGACCTTAGAAGGCCCCACTAGACCTTAGAAGGCTTGATGTCTTAGCACAAGCTGGTGGACCCTAGTGGTGTCTATTGTGAGTTAATCTTGAAGGCCTGTCCACCACAATCCATACTGAAATTCATCTCCAGTCTTGCGGGCAGGCCTACGAAGCAGCACACCCTAGAGCAACAGTGATCCAGTCACTGTGACTCTGTCACTGAGGTCACATGAACCTTAAGCAGGTTAGGGCAGTGCAAACAGTGTGACCGCACTGGGTACCTATTTCGGCTGGGTGCGTAGTGTTTGCAAGTATTTTATGGTTTTAAAAAAACTTGCTGCCACCTTCCTGGCCTCCAGCAATTTTCAGAAACAATAAAAATGTCATGATAACTTTGGTGATTAATGTTCTTCCTAGAGAGAGATCCGAGTTTTGTCTAGTGGAATGGTTGACTCCTGGAAAGGTAGCACAGAGGGTTAATATGCCTAATGCAAAGAACATGTACCATGCAGATCACAAAGTGCACTGCTTTAATGGGGGGACCATGATGAATGGTCATTTAATGTCAGCTGTAGATGATGGATCCCTGAACAGTGTCATGTATGTGCATGTTTGCATTGTGCTGAGGGGATTACCAGGTAATTGTTCACGCAGCTCTCTGATGGATGCCACATGCGGTTTTTCTGAGTCCCCAGATAGATCATGCAGTCTGTGTGTTCTCTTTTGTACTGCCAGTCACCGGTGTATTCAAATGTGTAGCCTTGGACCGTGTCATGTATGTGCATGTAATCTGCATGATCGAGGTAACTATTAGCGGCGATACTACGTGTCTCTCGGTCCTCATTCAAGTGCTTGCCGTCCTTTTTCCCCCAGCAACCCCCCCCCCCCAGAGGCGGCAATCTGAGAGATAGCCCCGGGCGCCTCAAGCTCTAGCTACGCCTCTGAGCGCTGGCATGATTATAAGCAGATGACCAAAGAGAAACTGGCCAAGAACCTGATGACAGCTATGAGCACCGGAGGAAGATATGATCTCCAGGAGGAGTTGGGCCCATTGGAGAAGCAGGTGGCTCTGTTATCCCAACGGAGTTCGTGGCAGGAGTGAAAAGACAGGACAGTGCTGTGGTTGAGGACCAGGAAGAACTACAGGATAAGTCAAAACAAGGGATTGTTGCTCGGATATGAATTTACTTTTGTTAAATGAAAAGACAAGAGGCTTTTGGCAAAACAGGAACAAATTAGTTTAATTAAATGCTGCGGCCAGTAGAGCCTGGACAGAATGTGTCCGCTCAAAGTCTCTCGATGTACAAAGTTTTGGCCATTAATTTATACAGTTCATGAGGTACAATAAAATGTCCTCTACATTTCAAAAGAGCATCTTAGTCATAAATCAATTGCATGTGTGCATCTATAAAGGACACATGTGGCTCTCAACCTTGGGGAGAGCTAACATGGGCCAGTGTGTATGTGTCCAGATGTCCGGCGTGAGGAGCGTGTGATCGCTACGTGTGGTGTGCATGTTGTTTCCTGTTTAGTTGTGTGTACCTATCTACATGTGGTATCTAGCTTTGTGGTATTTCTGGGGAATGTGAGCCTTTGGCCAAATGGGTTTTACTGGGGCCAATTACTTCGTACTTGTTTGTGGTGCAACTATCTACATGTTGAATCAATCATGGTTTTCCCAGGGTGTGTGTTTTCCTGTACTTCATGGTGGACCCCACCTGTGACTTGTTACTCGATAAGCATGGGCATGAGTCGCAGGACCAGCTGACTATGTATCTCTGATTCTGGGTTGATGGGGAGGTCACTCTGGGTGAATCCAACAGTAATTATTTGAGTTTGTCGGAACTCCTGTAAATAAAATGGCAGCCACTGGTATCATTTTTATCAACATTACCAACACTTTGCATACAGTTGTCATATTGCACATTAACATTGTTCTTACTGGTGTTGTCAAAGGTATGTTTGCTTTGGTCTGAAAGTACATTGCCATTGATCTTATTTGCAACATTATTATAATCTACAAGCATGGATTATGACATACATCATTATTGCTGATGCCGGCGCTTTGTGTGGGCACAAGTTACAGTATGCATTGACATTGCATTGACTGGCATTGTCGAGGTTATGTGAGCACAGGCTGTGGCATATATTCACATTGCATTTACTGATATTGCCATTGTCGGGCCTGCACATACCATGACATTCATTGACATTGTTTTCACCCAACATTCCCCCTTCTATTTGACTCATCAACTACTCTATCCTCCTCGTGGGTCATGACAGTTATGTTATTTGAAAATGTTTATGTGTGTAGTGTTAGTTGCTTTTTCCCTAACTTAGTGCATACTACCCAATTTGAGGACTGATTTTTTACAGCAAGAAAACCCTACTTGTAGGAAACCACATAAAAGAAGAACAGCAAAGAGAATAGGCATCAAGGATGTAAGTAGCTTGAACACCCATAAGTGGATCTAAGAAAAGATTCTATGCAACCAGTCCTGCTCCGGGGCACCTCCCTTCTTCTTCATATCGGCGTGTAGATTATGCAGATCTTGGATGGCAGCCGTTAATGTCCAATTGTTCATGTCATTTTCAGGGATAAAATTACAACACAAAGCACCAATCTTGGCACACACCTCACCCTCCATCGCGGTCATCAATTTCAACACATACTGATGTTGCATCACCAAAAGGGGGATGGCTCACAGTACTTTCTGGATAACTTTTAGGACAAGCTATATCTTATTTATCATTCACATCAGCTCCGATATGGTTATTTGTAACCGCTGGTGTTGGCTTTGATTTGCAGGGTGAAGAAGGGTAATAACCCTCCAACATTTACTTGAGCTTTTGTGAACAGTCTAAATTCTTCTGGAATGTCCGTGTACTGAGGGCAGCCAAAATGATCAACAGTTCTTTTTCTTTCAAACCCGAGTCAACAGAGTTGTTTTTTTCTGCAATCGAAGTTGAGACAACTTGGACAGATCTTCTCCAGGGATGACCAGGGTTGGGGTGTGTATGGTCATGAGGGTGCAGAACCCCACTATACAGGGAGTGAGCTGGGTGTAGCCAAGGTCACCACATTGCCAATAGATATACATGAGTGTGGAGGTGCCCCATTGCAGGTCCGGTACGTGCAGTATTGTACCACAATTCTTGTTGCTGCCCAACAGTTTGGTTCCTTTGTCTCTAAAACATAGATAGTACAATGTAGGTTTAAGTACAATTAGGGGTTGTCCCTTCCCTTCCAACCACTTGTAACTATTTATCTCGCTATCCCGGATTTCCTGGCACTGGGTGTCTATGTTGGTATTGGACCCCTTTCCCATTGGACTCATTTCCCCTGTGTGATTAAGATGAGCAGCCCTGCATTGGAATTCCATGTCTGGGATCCATTAATCATTAAAGAAGGTGGTCCTAAAGATGTTAAGGGCTGCCCTCGGACCTGGGAGTGGATATATTTGTGCACCGGTGTGGTGGGTGTGCAACCTCCAAGAACCTTTTCTCTACCAAGTCCCGAGCTCAAATACTGTCCTACCCTATGTTGCCCTTTCTGCACATCCTATCTACCACAGATGGATGTCACCCTGCTCAGTGAAGAGATATATAGTGCAGTGGGGTTGGTCTCATACCTGGTGATGGTTACTAATGTCCTAGGGGGTTCTACTCTATTGGGTTGGATTTTTGCCTTGATCCTACAGAGATACAGATGGATGTGGCATCTTGCTGTTTCAGGGACTATCTCTTGTGCTAAATAAAGTCTGTCTGCGCCTACCGCATGAGGTATTAATGAACAGATGTAACATGAACTGTTCATAATTTGTGACTTCCTCAGACATATGTTGGTACCATGTGTTGTGTAGGAGTGTGCTGTATAGTGTGTGAGGAATACTGGTGTTTTGTTCAGTGTAGGTGTATGTGAGGTGAGAGAGGTCTCTACGCATGCGTTGCAAGAATGTAGAATTACAGCCTAAAAAATCATGCACATTTTTGGTTTGAGAAGGGCTCTAAGGTTAGCTAAGAAGGTGAATGAGAGCATGTACAAAATATAAGGGAATGTAACTTAGGAAGCATTTGAAGAATGTAGGATCGTCTTTGGGAGAGATGTCTGTTGTTTGGACCAGTCTTTGTTGTTTGCTCTCTGTGGTCCGGTGTCGGTGGTTGTTGTCTGGGTGCCCAAGGGGGTTTTTCATCTTGATGCGATGTAGAAAGACTGTCTCTTAAAAACAAAGGTAGAAGGCAGTTGAACTCTGTTACACTTGAGAGGCTGGTCTTTTGAAAGACTTTCGTGAGTTCTGATTAGAGAAATGGTGAGCTGTGGCAACGTTGGTGCACTTACAGTTTGATCGCTGACCTGTAGCGTAAGAGCTGTGGCTCAGAGGTTAACTTGGAAAAATACAATTTTTAGGCAATTTATTGGAACATTCCTGTTTCATCTGTAAAACGATCCTGCTATATGGTTTTGCTGGGTGCTTTATGATTTTCCTATCAGGATTGAATGGAGGTAATAGACTTTTCAAAAGGATTGGTTAGGTTTTTAAACTAATTTCAGTGAGCGTTAGAATTTTCGGGACGACCAGGGATTTTTAAGTTAATTTTAATGTGCTTAGAATTATGGGCTTGACTGCGGATTTTTTTTTTTTTAAATGCCATTGATAATATGGGTTTTCCCTCCTCTCCTTGCTGCAGAGGGAACAGTATTTTCTCTGCAGGCTATTCTGCTCAGAGCATGATGTTTTAGCAAGTGCTGAGGTGTCCTTTTGACCTATCTGGGCTACGCGCAATTGTGAGGTGAGGCGAATGTTCACTTTTTAGGTTTTAAGTTTCCGTTGACGTGTGCGCACCTCTTAGTTTTTTGCATGTGTTGTAGAATGAGTTGTCTCTAATTTGGCCAAATTTCTGGGTCCTTCCCTTCTTCTGGAAGGGTCAAGAACCTTTGGGCTCTTTTGTGTGTGTCCTGGTTACCTATTTTTTGGCATTGCCACTTTTAATAAGGATACTGGAAGTGGTTGGAGGGTTGTGTATAGACCCCTTGTTGGGGACCTGTAGTGGAACAAATAGCTGGGACTATGTCTGCTTGCAGTGTATTCTCTGCAAGAGTCAAGGGTTCCATTTGTCTGATCTGATGGAGGTGGTGCAAATGATCTTGGTAGGACTTTTGGACGCAATGGGGTCTGTGAGATGGGCTCTTTTTTTAAGAACCCATTGCTGGGATGCTGTTCTATGGACCCTCTGGTTTGAACGTGGCCATGGCTGGGATCAGACCATCTACTCCTTTGGATGCTGACTCCTGGGGCCTTGTGAGTGTCATTATGACCAGCTAGACATGGTTGATGTGCCCATCCCTGGACTCCAGATGTGGGCTGAGAAGGTTATCTATGGAGACCCTCTACCTTCCCCCTGACCCTTGATGTTCCAGATCTATCGCTTCTGGCAAGGTGTGATCCAATAGATTAACCTCAGAAGGTTTTGGAAGCATTTTAGGGGAGAGGAGGACAGAGCCGAATGAACTACCCCCAGCAGGGACTCCGGTGTGCAGTTAGGGGCTTACTGCATGGTGAGTAAGCACACTGAAACGGCTGCCCGCTGGTGGATTTATCTACTGACTCGGTGCTGGATTGGTGTGAGCCCCTTGGAACTCTAGGGTTCTTTCAACCCTCCTTCCCCCAAAGCCTGGAAGATCTGGCTTCCATCACTGGAGCATTCGCCCAGTCTTGGAACTATAGACAGGCCTCCATTTGGAAGAGGCCTGAAAAACATTGGAGAGTGGGGTCCTTTTGATCTGCGGTACACCCTGGTGGCATTGCCACAAGGATCTGGGTGTCTGCTTTTATGCCCCGGTAGAGGCCGTCCAGCTCCCACATCAGACTGTCTTCCCCCTGAGGGCACGGGCAGCCAACCCGCCTCGGAGGATCAGCGGCCGAGGGGGCCCCTGGCTTCCTTTAGGCATCTGGATGGAGGACTCTAGCGTGGTTTTCCGGTCAACATAGCATGGTCATCCTGAGGCTTTCCTCTGTAAACTTAAAAGATTTGAACTTTCTCCTGCTGTTAAATTAAAAGTTTGCAATGTTACCTACTGTTTGTTAAATTAAAGGTTTTGAGTGTTCCATTCTGTTGTGATGTTTCCTTTTGCATTCGTGGAGAGCTTCTTGCAGCAGGTGTGAGAGATATGATTGTGCTAATGTTCTGAATACACTGCATGTCTGGGCATTTTTGGGTTTGTTCTGTGTGTAGGGATTCTGTGGGGTACCCTGATAACTGTCTATTCCATTTGTGTTATACTTTTAGGCAATAATGGGAGTACTTGTGGTTTCTTTGGAGACAGTGGCATTTTATAATAGTTTGAGGCCACACTCCTTTTGGCTCTCCAGTGCAAGAGCTACGTTGGATTCTCCTGGGGTCCCAAGGCTGAGTTATTTCCCAATCAGGTGCCACCTGTACATTTGTGGTCTCCTCGACCCCTTTAGGGGTGCTCTCATCAATTTCTTGGTCACTCCATCAGAACCAGGGGGTGGCGAATATAGAAGGAGGCCTGTCCACTCTAGGCCCAGGAATTTCTCCCATGCAGCCGGCAAAGATAATTCCCTAAGGCAGTGCCCTGATGGTTGGACAAGCTGCCTTCCCTGCTGCCGTCATTTGTCTCGGTTCTGTATTGAGTAACATGAATGGGATTCCAGTGCATGAAACGTGGCCCTTCCCCTGGTACCGCTTTGTCTGGGCTGCCTCTTCCTTTGAAGTGGTGCCAAGGTGGTGGCGTTGCTGAACCGGGTAGCCTGAGCCAGCTTCCCCCCAGCCTCAGGGGGTGTGATGGTCCTGTGCATGTCATGATCAGGGGTTCCTCGTTCCCTGTATTCCCTACATGCTACTGCTTTGGCCGTTTCTACCAAGCAATGGTTTACATGGCGGGTCCACTGTCATGCTAGTTTGAACAAGTTTAGAAGGTCTCCCATATAACCCCGGACTGCTCCCTCGAGGAGGGCTTGACAGTTCGAGGTTGTTCTGGGTTGTCCTCACTAATATTCTCGAAGTGTGGGCGGATGTATTGTACTGTTCTCCAATCGGTAGGCTTCAGGGAAGGAGCAGAATATACTCCCATCCTCAGTGAACTGGATGGATATCCTCAGTTTGGACAATAGGTCCCGTCTTAGTATATTTTTTGGGGAGGACGGATAGAACAATAAGTGTTCCCCTATCTTACTTCCTTCTATTTCCAGTTTGAGGGGTTCAGTGAGAGGGACCTGAGGGTTCCTGAGAACCCCTGTATCTTAGCGGTGGTCTTAGATATAGGGGCAGCTCCTTCCCATAGGCATGACCTAGGTGCCTCTGTATTCACCAGGAAGCGGTACAGTGTTTTGCTTATGAGCATTGTGACCACAGGGCCCTCCTCAAGGCTGTCCAGGGTTGTCAGGGTGTTGTACATGTTCTTACGTGCCTGGGTGGTTTTGGTGTGCGCTCCCTATCTGCCCCCTGGGCTGGCAGGCCCCGTTCTAAGCTTTTACCTTCGCTGTCGGGCTCAGAGGGGCCAGAGCCTTCCTCTTCACTGCTGCTAGTTTTGTGTTTGTTTCTGGTGTGTATTGTGGCCTCCCCTCGGTCGACACACATTCTTAACAGAGTCCTTTGAATGTCTCTCTCTTGGCCCCTATGTCTGGTTTGAATTAAAGTTTTGGTGTGTTCGATGATATTGGTATTAAATGTCCCCCCTTCAGACCAAGGGAACATGTGTGTCTTGGTATGGGCGTGCCACTCACAGCAGTGTTTGTCTAGTCTCCAAGCCTCGTTGGAAAACTTAGCTTTTATGTGGTCTAACGGAGTTTCCATGACAGAGTGGGTAGCTTGTTTGTTTTAAGGGATCGCCAAATATTGGTTATCTCGAAATGTTCTCAAAACTAGTTACCCATTCTACTCCTATTTGGGGTACTGTGCACACAAATTGGTTAACATAAAATGGACACAATAATGTGATGAAGCAATAACTACCTGTAACAAAAGTGCAATTGTACATTCAGGGCAGTGCAGATTGTTTTGCAAAAATAATATGATGAAGCAGTAACTACCTGTAACAAAAGTGCAATTGTACGTTTGTTGCATTGCAGATTGTTTTTCAACAAAAAACTAGCTATCATGAACTTCTGATTCTGAAAAATGGTTATTATCACCAAAAAGCATAGATTTATTAATGAGACATAGTATTTAAACATGCTGCATAATTTTGCAAAAATCAAAAGGACCACAACATCAATAAATGTAAAAAATGGCAAACAGCTCAAATAGACTTAAAAGCTTGACAGAAAAAGTTAATTTGTCCAAACAACTGAGCCCTATTGTAGTGCCTATAGCCCGTAGAGAGGTGGTGCTCTGCAAAGTACGTGGAGCCAGGTGAGCCTGATAGCCTGCCACTATCGACTCAGCGGACAAAAATAGCAACAATTTGATTAGAGAAAAAGGAATAACCTGAAACTATCGGCCCTCAGTGACAGACACAAGCTATACCTGACTCACCCAGGTCCAAAATGTTTTCCCTAACTTCTGAAGTACACCCTAAATTACACCCAGGGGTTGTGTGTATCACTGCCTAACGTACAGTGATCTAATGAAGAGAAAAAACGAAACACCTCTCACTTCTTTCAGGTGCTATCAGTATTGGAATTGTCAGCCCTAAGAACGTTTGTAACTAAAAAATCAAGTTTGAGATGTTGGCTCTATATCACACCCAGAGCCAATGAGAACTGACTTGCAAGCAAGCCCAGCAGTCCAAACTATTCCTTGCTGACAACCGGAGACTAGGTGAACCCTGTTCCAAGACCAAGGACAGGCTATCCTTTGTTAACACCCGGGAATGATGCGGAACCTGTTCGAAGCCCAAAGCCCGGCTATCCCTTGCTAACACCCAGGGATGAGGCGGACCCTGTTCCAAGCCCAAAGCAAGGTTATCCCTTGCTAACACCATTTGGACGAGGTGTACCTTGTGCTCTACACCCAATGTCAGGTTGTCAGGTAGGTACCTCTGCTTTCTTCTAGCATGCTGACTTGGGGAAAAACAAAGCGGTGTACAGGCTTGTCCTAGTTTGACAAGATGGGACTATGGATCAGATGTAGTCTCTTACCCTTTGATGGCTGTCTCCGGATGGACCTCCACCCCGTGGATTCAGCAGAACTTCTAATCAATGATGGTGTCTGCTCACCGATCTTTTTTGTAAAGATGAACCCGTTTGGGCTGAGGTCCTTCCTTTGACAGCAGTCGGGCTCGATGGACCAGTGTCTCCTGGATGGCTTGCCAAAATGTTGCTCGGATATGGCCAGAGGAGCCTAGACCGAATGCATCTGCTCAAAATCTCATAATCTACAACATTTTAGCCTACTCAGCTGGTGGAGGACATCTCCCCATATTTCTGTAAGTAAGTATGTGTCTCGGGCACTCTTTGTCGATGTTTGCATAGATGTATGCCCCTATGGGTCATGCCATTTAGATTGCAAGATATCTAGTTGTCCCGTATGCAACAATTTTTAGAAAGGGCCTTTCTGGTTAATCGCCCCTTTCACAGACTTGCATTTAGCCATACAAATCGGTGAAACATAGGAACAATTGTTTGTCTAGATATATCTGACTCCCTCGTTTAAATGCACTTGTCAACATTAAACGTATCTACTCATTGTTAGGTAGTCATGAGGGCAATAAGAGGACAACACCAGAGTAATACAATGTCGCTTGGAAGAAATGCGATACTGGAGTAATCCCTTCAGCTATATTTCCCCATACTAGCGACACATTACAAAGTGCCTTAAAAATGGGTATTTGAGAAAGTCACAATATACTGTAATTTCCTACATTTGCTGCATAGTCATGTGGGAAGCTCGACATTACATGCAGTAAATCCCCCCTCCAGTCCCCTAAAGGTACAATTCATGCAGGCACTATAAAGATGGGAGACTGACTGCACTCTTTAATACTGCTCTTTATACAGGTTCAATGCTTTGGATGGATATCCCCCTAATTCCAAAAAAAGTGGTTGTGAACATGCCGTGAAACCATTGATCTATACAGACGGCAGATACTATAAATCATTTTATATCACACATGATTAAAATTCAGGTAGCATTATATTCTTCAAAGATGTAACACATATAAATGATAAATCTAGATATAGATGTCCCCATCCCCCTTATTATCACTTCTTCGAAATAGGATTGCATCCTAGTCCTGTTTACTGGTAGTGGAGAAACAAAGATATTTGTCCCGAAAAACACTTCTTGAATATGAGGAAGATACCTATCCAGCATAAGATAGGAATAGAATAGAAACTCTGGTATGCCAAATTGCAGTTAGTGTGTGGCCCTATGCTCGACTCATGCATGTAAAGCGCTATGCTTTTAACCTCCACTATCATCCTATTTATTGATCTTTACACTATCTGGCACAATATTGGATGTCACACTGAGGTGTTGTGGATGCACTGGTAAGCAGTGGAATAGGAATAAGGGACAGAGATATTCACCGGAATAAGAATGAGAAACAATCCCAAAGTTGCGAGTGAACATGAAGTAAACTCTAACAATGGCAAGCAAGTAAAGTTATAATTCTCTATTGAATAGAATATATGAATTTCGCAAATGTCTTGACCAAATTAGTTATTGTTTTTATGTGCTACTTGCAGATTTCCCCATAGTATATATGCTGTTAATGATGTGGTACTGATGAAGGTGGTTTGATAAGATCCGTTTCCACTGAAACGTGTGTTGACTTTATGTCTGAGAAACCCCTGTCCACCACACAATAGTAAAAGATATTGGAGATCTTTCCAATATTTAATTTAATGTGTATGTGGCTCTCTTTAGTCTGGTGCATGAATGTGAGGTGAGGTAGAATGTGTTTGTTAGATGATTGAAAAGATGAGTAAATTGAATATCGGGAAATTAAAAAAAAAAACTATTGATATAGATCAACAATGAGATGTACACTGTAAAACATATGTAAATATATATATATGTATGATACTGTGTTTTTATATATTTGTAACTTTGAGTTGTGATAGGAATACAATTGAGATAAAAATAAACAAAACATGAAATCAAATTCGAGTGCTTGGGGGAGGTTTGTACCATTTAAATATGAAAAAATGACCGAAATAGCTTGCTACTAGTTTATTTGTATTGGTATGACATAGAAATGTTGCAAACGACAGAACAGCCAACACGTGTTTCACCCGGTGACCAGAGGCCGAGGGCTTTTTCAAGGCTGAAACGTGAGAATCACCATGCATATGTGGTACATATGAGTGCATAATATACAATTAGAGTGAAACCAGACAAAAGAATGTGCAGGAATTTAAGGTGAATGCAAATAAAACCCCGAGGGCAAGAAAAGGTGAGGGTAGGGGAATGGAGATGCTGTGAACAGAGGAGCACGAGAGTGAGCAGGATTGAGAAAGAAAATGAGGATAAAGGGAAAAGAACAAAAGTTATGTTGTAGATGAAAATACAAATTCGAATTACATCATAAATAATGGTCTTAATACTTGCAATTGTGCATCATTACAACATGAAATCATTATAACTAGACCTTCACGGAGAGAGGCACATGACTACATTAATAATAACGTCGTTATTGCATATATCAATATATATATATATATATATATATATATATATATATATATATATATATATATATATATATATATCGTACCAGTCCTGATTCGAAGGTAAGAAAAACAGGCGCTGACTACGTGGGTGATATATTCAAAGAAAAATGTTTGTTCCATTGTAGGTCTTGCAGCCTTGTTCACTACAACATGATCACCACCGTACTTCTGAATTTAAACTCTACACCAGGGCACAGTTCAAACTTGTTGTCATGGCAACTCCCTGCTGACCATAGACATAAACAAAATTCGTTATATTGAAACAGTATTCGTTACATTTTTAAAATACCATTTTGATGTTATTATTTAGTCATTATTTGCGACAAAAAAAAAAAAAAACTCTTATCATAGATTCAAAAATGAATAAAATAAAATAAAAATAATAATAATAATAAGTAAACAGATCGTAAATGAATTAATATACATTCCTTTTATGTCATGGTTGTTTTCCCCTTTGTCCTGACTTAATAACAACCAACAAAATAATAAAAAATAATTAATAATATGCAGTCTTGCATGTGCATATAACTGTAAATTAGTACACTCATAGCACGGAACTGCCAAATACCAGATTGAAAACATATACGATAACAATCCTGTTGACCCTACTCCCAAATATTCTATTCGTTTAACACAATAGTGTATAATTATTGGGTGTAACAGGTGTGTCTCATGTCTAGTCTAGTGACTGGTTTTCTTTAAGTATAACAGAATAGTGTATCGTCATTGGATATAACAAAAATATTTTATATCTAGTCTAGTGACTGATTATGATTACAATGATGTATCACAAGGAGACAACTGATAGATAAAAAACGCCCTAGTGGGTATTATTTAGTGTCAACATCCTTTTACAACTGTTATAATGTGCTGAGTTTTTTAAGATGCAATTGCCAAGACTAAAGGAAAAAAGAGGAGGAAAAACTTTCCTTTACAAAAATAATTGACACAAAATGGTCGCTACAGTTACACATTGCCCTCGTGGCTAAAAAGAGTCAAATTATAATTAATGAAAACCTGTTGTTCTAGGATAGGTTCAAGATTTGGGACAAGCAGCTGGTCATTATAGGTGTACACTTAAAGCCTCATCAGCATTCATTCCATTAGGAATTTTGCTATCCAGCAATATTATGTACCGCGATTCTAATTTTCTAAGAGACAGTTGTCTATTTCCACCTCTGATGTTTTTAGGGACACTGTCTATTACAAAAAAGGAAAGTTCTTCACTTTTGCCACCATGGTATGCGTTTATATGTCTTGCGACTGGGTATGTTGGATCGTCATGACTTATAGCTCTTAGATATTGCAAAATCCGTACATGTATATATATCCCAAGAACCCTGTTTGTATCTCCTTGCAGAAAACGGATACGGACCACAGTTAAGTGCAAATTCATTTATTAATCGTGCAAAAATGCCGCTATTACGCGTTTCAGCCCGTCCGTGGGCCTTGATCACATGACACAGTCAGGTATCTCCTATTGGCTTATATTGTGCAATTTAACACACGTAGCGATTGGCACATATAATTCAAGCTTGAATAACATAGAAAACAGACTCAAGGCTAAAACATCACGAGTCCTGTTTAGATGGAAATGCAAATAAAGCTATTTGTTCATCAAATCCTTGAGATCGATTTAAAAAGACTGTTATGCCAAATAATTACATCGGCTGAAAGGATAAAATTCATGCTTGCATATGTGTGGTTGCGACAAACCCTAATATATTAAAATGAAATTTTCAAAAGTGCAAGTGCAAAATATGTGCAAAATAAGCTGTTATAAAATACAAATAATAATCATTGAACCAATTTCTTATTTTGTATTCATACATGGTGCCATGTCGTCGGCTTCTAATGCCTGTTTGTAGATCAGTTACTGGAGCCCCAGTCACTTTTCTTTCTTTCTTTTTTTACTTTTTTTACATAAATGATAACTATGGCGATATTCACTCAATGCCTATTTCAATTGTATGCAACATAACATAATAACAGTTTATATATATATATATTCACTGAAAAAACCAAAGGTTTCAGACACGTTATAGTTAGGAATTAGCATTTAAAAAACCTTGCAAATTCACTGAAAAAAATATAGGTTTCACACATGTTATAGTTAGCTGGATATTTCACTCGTACAAAACCATTGAAATTCCCCCGTTATAGTTAGTTTAGCTAACTATAACTCGCGCGACCGCAATCCACTGCTGATGACGTCACATATTACATCACTCATGACATGGTCAGTGACATCACTCATGACATCACTGATGACATCATCCTTGTGTAAGAGTGACAGACCTCCTCTTATCCTTATATAAACTTTGATACACACATTGAAAAATACAAACTAAAGTTTTGAAAACTATAGAGATACCAATACCAGTTAGAACAACCTATTCAGTAAGTCCAAAATCTACATACGCATCCACTCATTCATCAACACTTCTATATAGTCACTCATACATGTACTCAGTCATCATATGTACTCATACACCTATACATCCTGTTACACACCTACACTCATACATAGAGTTACTCACAAACATGCAAATAAACATCCATTTACTTGCATATACAGATATGCACACACCACTACACTTACTTCTACAGAAACGTACACATACTTACTCTCTTAAACAATCACTTATAGAAACACATACTTATTTATACAGGAACTCTTCCAATCTCTCACTCTCATATATCCTCACTTATACACATCAATACTCACATATACTAGTTTAAAACATATGGACTTACTCATAAAGACACTATTGAGACAGTCATTCAGTCTCTTACTCACCCATACACACACTCATTCACCCATACTGTCCTGCTCACATACTGTCTTCAAAACACATACAAACAGTGAGTCACTCATTCATGCGTCTATACGCTAAGTAACATCTCCCACTGAACCATACAGACACTCATACTGATACTCTAAAAACAAACTAATATACACACTCATGTTTTACCAAATGTTTAATGAACAGTAAGAGAAGTAATTCTAATGAATACACAACTATCTGGTATGTGTGTTCAGAAAGTACTAATTTTCTTTCACACGTACGATGAATGCGTGGAAAGAAAAAAGCAATCACATTGCCTTCTGGGCAAAAGCACATCAATAGCCACAATCTAGCTGTTAATACTTAGTTTAGGTAGTTTGCTTATTTTGTTTTGTTCAACCACCGACTACCCTGATGAACAATGCCCTCTGGTAGAAGGACTCAATTTGACAACCGCTTTCAAAAGTAACTTTAACAGAATGATACATTTTGAAAAGAATTGTGCGGGTCAGATAAATGAACAGTCATTTCTCTAATCCACTGAAGACCTCCACAAGAAGTAAAAGCAAAAGCTAGTAGGATTATTTTGAAACAGTTGCTTTGTGTGCAAGAACAGCACCAAGACAACCCAATTAATTGTTCAAAGCGAATATCAACCAACCTAGGCGGAATGAAGTAAACACTTAACCTCTTCAGTGCCCCGCCCTTTCCACGCCCTGTGCCGGGCGTTTCATTGGCGGGCGGGGTTCATGACGAGATGGTCTCGTCATGGGCACAGCGCAACCGCAGCCCATGACGAGACCATCTCGTCATGGGCACTGAAGGGGTTAAACCAGACCATCTTAAAAGCTAGCAGAGTGCCTTCTTAAGCAACCGGTAATGCTGTGGGTTACTTAAGTACTTTGTCCTGGCAAGGAAGCCCATCCTCAGATTGAAAACCTGTGATAGCTGGAAAGGTCAAAACCTAACCTTCGCTTGACCTTTGAAAGTCAAATTTAAAATGGCAGTTCTCTGGAAGATGAAGAAAAGCGAATGGGCCATTCCTCTGGTGGAATGATCTCATCATAATCCAGGAAGACAAGATTCTCAAAACAAAAAAGGCTTGCAGACATACCACATTTCCAGAAAAGGAGTGAAATAGAATATGTTTCAAAGCTTGTACTAACTGAATAAAATACACCCCTTCTTTCAAACCCGATCTAAGAAGGTCACACAAAAATAAAGGTTTAGTCCGGCAGCACATTAAATTCATATGCACACAGATTATTACCGGAGCAAGAAAATTATAAATGGAGTGAATCGTTCAGGTTCTTGTTCCATATACTGAAGTATTGTAGTGTTCAAGATATACACTACAGTAGATCCTCATAGAAATATATTTTACTGCACAGCTGCCAAAATGCACCACAGCAAAATACTCCTACTTCAAGGAAAAGAAGCCACTGAAAACATGGTTACCATCGCCAACGTGGTCACAGCAAATGGTATCCTAACAGCAGCAAAAACAAGGTTGTGGGGCTCTCCAGAAAACATTCTGCAAGAACACATCCTCTCTCTCAAAAAAGACACACGAGGAAGAGGCCATTAACCCAAGACAGGATATACTTCCAATCCCTACAGTGGTCATTCACCGCTTTCTGTGTCTTTGATCATGCTTATCTTTCGTGCTCTTGCTCCTGGAGTGGCTGCGGTCCCTTCTACTCCCAGAGTGACTGCGATCGTAAGGTTGGCTTCTCTGTTTCTTTGGGTGCTCTTTTTTCTGGCTCGGTTCCACTTCAGAAACCTCCTTGTCCTCTTTTGAGCTTTCACGATGTTCTCTCTGTGAGGGGATTGTGTTCCTAATAGTGTTGATAAGGAACCGCTTGTTCGCGCCAACAAGAGGGCATTTGATCCAGCCCATTGGTCCCATAGTCTCAGCTCTTGTTTTTCCACGTTTTGCCTCAGTTAGAAGCTCCTCTACTGCTTTCCTTTCCAAATCTGCCTCCAACTCCGATACTTGTGCCGCGGCTCTAACGGGTGCTGTGCCGGTGGCAGGCGAGGGCTTCTTCCTGGCTGCAGACATTGGCCGCCCTGGTGCTTCGTGTTTTGGACAGATTACTGGATGACGGTGAACGCCGAAACCTCCTGGTAGTTTCCGGGAACCGGGGATATGCGACTGGTGTAGCTACTCACCAACCCATGCAGCCACTTATACACAAAGTGAGACACTGATACAGATATTTAAATATTTAAACATTACTCACTAATACTTGTATTCACTAAATTTAATTGCAATTTTAACTTATTAGGTAATTTATATGTATTTATATGTAATGTTTGTAAATGTGCTTTTATGACTTAATTGCCGAATAAAGCTAATTGAATTGAATTGAATTGTATTCACTAAGATACTGTTAATAAGTCAGTTATACAATTAATTTTACAAAAAAACCCATCCATTTAGACACTTATTTACCCATTTATTCTTCCATTAACCTTTAGATATATATATATAAAAAATATTTATTTTTCAGAAAGACACATATTTACTGAATGATGTCATCAGTGATGTCATTTGAGATGTCATCAGTGATGTCATGAGTGATGTCACTGACCATGTCATGAGTGATGTAATATGTGACGTCATCAGCAGGGGATTGCGGTCGCGCGAGTTATAGTTAGCTGAACTAACTATAACGGGGGAATTTCAATGGTTTTGTATGAGTGAAATGTCCAGCTAACTATAACATGTGTGAAACCTATGGTTTTTTCAGTGAATTTGCAAAGTTTTTTAAATGCTAATTTCTAACTATAACGTGTCTGAAACCTATGATTTTTCAGTGAATTTGCAAGGTTTTTTAAATGCTAATTCCTAACTATAACGTGTGTGAAACCTATGGTTTTTTCAGTGAATTTGCAAGGTTTTTTAAATGCTAATTCCTAACTATAACGTGTGTGAAACCTATGTTTTTTTAAGTGAATTTGCAAGGTTTTTTAAATGTTAATTTCTAACTATAACGTGTGTGAAACCTATGGTTTTTTTAAGTGAATTTGCAAGGTTTTTTAAATGCTAATTTCTAACTATAACGTGTGTGAATGCTAATTTATGTATGTATTATTATATTTTTTATATATTTATTTTACAATAAACTACCTATGTATATAGTTATAGATTGACTGTATCCTGTAATATGGAATGACTCAGCTCTTTTTTTTTAAATTTGGATAAAGTTGAACAGCATAGTTAATATCTTCTATAAACTTATGTTATGTTATGTTACAAAAATGTATAAAGCGCACGAATACCCGGAGGTGTCTTGGCGCTAGACCCAACAGTGACCCGCTACAACCTTGCCCCTAATGCTGAAAGAGCCAAGTCTTTAGTTGTTTCCTAAAAATAGTCAAGGAGCTGGCATTCCTGAGAAAAAAGGGAATGGAATTCCACAGTTTAGATGCTCCGTAATAAAAACTGCGTCCACCCCAGTGGGCTTTAAATATTCTTGGAACAGCAAGTAATCGTGCTCCCGTGGACCGCAGCTGTCTGGTGGGACAATACCAAGAAAAATGATCCTGCAGAAACGAAGGACCAATGCCATGCAAGGCTTTAAAAACAATGCACAAGGCTTTAAAATCAATACGCTGGGATACGGGTAGCCAGTGAAGATTGTGGATTTCGTTGGAGACTGAGTGGTGTTTAGGGATGTCCAGTATGAGACGAGCTTCTGAGTTCTGAATCATCTGGAGTTTACGCAGGTGCTGTTTCTGGGCGTTAAGGAATAAACCATTGCAGTAGTCCAGCCTAGATGAAATAAGGCACGAGACTACCGTTTTCTTGGTGTGATCAGGGATGTAAGGAAAAATGTTCCTGATTTTTTTAATGAGGAAATGCGATGCCGTCACTACCGCAGATGTGTGGTGATGGAAAGTAAGTTTGTCATCCATAAACACACCCAAGTTCTTTGCCTTAACCACCGGATTGGGCGGGGAGCCCAACTCAACAGGCCACCACAGATCATTCCAAGGAGGCTGCACACTGCTGAAGATCAGGACTTCCGTCTTGCTGGAGTTAAGCCTCAGGCAATGTGCTGTCATCCATTGATTTATTGCACTCATGCAACTTCTGAACTGCGAGGCCGGAGATTGTTGCGATTTAGAAGCTGCCACCACAATCTGGGTGTCATCGGCATAGGTGGTCAGGCTGAAACCAAATTGCCGAATAAGGGGCGCTAGTTCAGAGACATATATTTGAATAGTGTGGGGCTCAAAGAGCTACCCTGCGGAACACCACATGGAAGAGTGTAAGGATTTGAATTAAAGCCATCCATGGATTCGGTGGACCTTCGATCAGTGAGAAAGGAGGCTATAAGTGCTTGTGCTGTATCTCCTAATCCTAGCCCCTCCAAACATCTCTGCAGAAGGCGATGATCCACCGTATCAAAAGCCGCAGAGAGATCGAGGAGCACCAGAGCTGCTGCACCTCCACCGTCCATAACTGCCCTGATCTCCTCAGAGGCTTTTGTCAATGCCAACTCCGTGCTATGATCCTTACGAAAGCCAAACTGAGTGTGATCCAGTAAACCATTAGTATTAATAAATAGAGACAATTGGTTGTTCATTATTTTGTCCACTATCTTTGCTGGCAGAGGCAGTCTAGCAATGGGCCGATAGTTAGAAGGGTTGGTCGCATCGAGAGTTGTTTTTTTTAAAAGAGGTAAAATGGATGTCTCCTTCCAGCTAATCGGGAAAACAGAGGAGAACATCAAGTTAAAAATATCGGTGAGTTGAGGACTCACCAAGTTTGCCAGTTCTTGACGAATTCTCGGGGGGCAGGGGTCTGAAGGTGAACCTGATTTAGCTTGAAGGATATAATTTCTCACTGTGTCTATCGAGATCGGAGAGAACACAAATGGTGGGTACTTGTTGGTGCTTGGACTGCTTGGGCATAATAGAGGGCTAGAATCAGAAACCTCTCTGAAAGCATTAAAGATGTCTAGGACCTTAGATTTAAAAACATCGGCCACCTCGTTACAGAATTCCTGGTTAACCCTCCTGCCTGAGTTGTTGGGTATCGAGAGCTTATTAATCACTGCAAACAGTTCTTTGGAGGAATTAGCAGCTGACTCAATCTGAGAGGTAAAATATCTTTTTTTTTCAGAAATAAGAAGTTTTTTGTATTTTAATAATGCTTTTTTGTACGCTGATTTCTCTGGCTCGTCATAGTTTAACCGCCGACGAGCCGTTTAAAAAATTTTTTTTTTAAGGGTTTTTCAGGTCTAGGGGGTCAGGGAGTGTCTTCCATGCCTCCTTTTCATGTTTTAGAAATCGGGTTAAAAGTAATTAATTTCTGATGCGTGAGTGCAGCGTGCGCGCATGCGTGCGAGCACTGTGCGCGCACCGGCAATTTTTTTTATTAAACGAAATGTTTTTTTTTTATTTACGAGATCCTTTAGGGACCCCCTGAGAAGGTCTAGGGGGTCAGGGAGTGTCTTCCCTGCCTCCTTTTCATGTTTTAGAAATCGGGTTAAAAGTAATTCATTTCTGATCTGTGCGTGCACCGTGCGCGCATGCGTGCGAGCACAATGCGCACACGGAGCGCGCATACGTGCGTGCATGGTGCGCGCATACGTGCGTGCACGGTGCGCGCATACGTGCGAGCATGGTGCGCGCACGGCAAGCCATGTGATTACGAAACAACACTTTTCATTGGTTCATAGTAGTTTCTGTTCCAGAATCTTCAAACACCACACCCACTCCCCTCACTATTTCTTCTTATTTCCTGGGACAAGGAGCTGAACAGCTACTCTAGTAAAATCTTACTTGAAAATGGCAGAACAGCAGTCTACTTCAGGGAGTGAGGAGAAGGAGACCTTTGTGGCACCACCAAGGAAGACCAAACAAAAAGACTCTTTTATCTGGAAATTCTTCACCTTTCCAGAGGGCCAAAAGAAGGTCAATGCCCCGAAGGTGACATGCACTATTTGTGGAACTGTCTTATCCAGAGGAGATCCCAACAAGAAATACTCCTTTAGTATTTATTCAATGCTGAGACACTTCAAGACAGTGCATCCTGTACCTTATGCTCGAGAGTCAACTAGAGCCCTAAGAGACAACCCTCCACCTGCTCAGCCGAGCACATCATCTGTGGCCGCAGATTCTCCGTGTACCAGGGCACTGGACATCTGCCCACTTTTCCAGAAGGTGCACATACACTGTAATGTGTGCAATGCTGTTCTTTGCTACGGTGAGAGCAGTATTAACTTGATCAAAAACAAAATACAGCAGCACACATGCTCCAGCCCATCATTTTTTTCATTTATTGTTTTTGTTCCTGTTGAACAGTTTTTCATTACCAGTTTTTTTTTTTGGTGCTCTAAAAGAATAAAAAAAACATACAAAATTGTTAAAAAACTAAAAAAAAGACAAAAAAAACAGTTCTTTTCAGAACTCACTTCACTTCTCCAAGAAGAGCTATATTCCTAATATACTGTGTTGTAATTTTATTGAATGAATGTGTAGTGTATACATGAATGATTGAAATGACTGAGTGAAGAGGAGGAAAGGACAGACAGAATGAGAAAAGGAAAGTATGATCAGTCATGAAAGGGAAGTGAAAGACTGACTGCAACAAAAGGACTAAGGGTAGAGGATACAGGTAAGAAGAGTGAATGAGTAAGGGAATGGCAGTGAGTAATGGAGAGTGATGGAGGGGGAGTGAGAAAAGGGGAGTAAGGGACGGAGATAGGAAAAGGGAGTAACAGATGAAGCGGATGAAGTACAGCAGGGTAAAGGGATTGAAAGTAAGAGAAATGGAGAGATGGTGAGATAAGGGGTATGAGGATTAGAAAAGGGGGTAAGGGAAAGTGAGAGATGGGGAGTGAGGGGATGGAGGGATTTAGGAAACTGGAGTGAGAGAAAGGGAGTCAGGATTTCAATGAGCAAAGGAGAGTGAGGGAGAGTGAAGGAAAGAATGCGAAAAGATGAAGGGGTGTGAGATACAGACAGTAGGAAGTGAAGTAGGAGAATAGGAGTGACTATGAGTAAAGGATAGTGACAGTTATGGAAGGTTAGGGAAGGAGAATGACGGAGAAGGTTAAAAAATTAACATAGATGGAAAATGAGTGATGGAGAGAGGAGGAGTGGTAGAAACAGAGATGTTAAGGAAATTAAGGGTAAGTCAGACAAAGGGAGAGAGATATAAACAGAGACAGAGAGCAAGGAACTGAGAAGGAGTAAGGCAGTTAGAATGACTGAGACATATAGAGACAGGGAGAGAAACATGATTGAAAAAATAGTGATGGAGGCAGTAAACCTAGGGGAGTAGTAGAGAAGGAGTGAGGGAGTTACGAAAGAGCAGTAAAGGAAGAAGAGAGAGGGAAGGGGAATGAGAAAAGAAGAGTGAGGAGAAGTGAAGAAAAGGGAGCATGAAAGTGAAGGGGTGAGAAATACATATATTTTAAACTTACCTGACCAACAAAATAACTTAATTAGAAATAAATGGGTTTTTTTAATTACAAGAAAAATTGATTCAATTTCCTAAATTTTCTTTCTAGATCTGAAAAAAAGAAAAAAAGTAATAATATTTAACAATACATTTTAGAATACAGTACACATATTTTCATATTTAACAAAGTAATTTTTTGCCCTTTTTTTGCTGTTTTCAGAATATATTGAATGTCACTGAAAATAGTGATATCAATTGTATTCATCACTTAACAGCGGGCAAAAAAATAAACAATCTGAAAGATTGTTTAAAAAAGCCCTGAATCTATCCTCAGTAAAACATACCTTGATAGAAATGTAACATATATATTAAAATATCTTCTAAGAACAATAACTATTTGCAATAAATAATGTCTGTAAATCTTGTTGCTTAAGCACATACACCAAAATAATATCTGTCAAAGAAGTCCACAATAGAAACATTTACCTTTCCATGAGGTCAAATGGTAATTTTTAAATCCTTTTTAGGTGAAATATCCAATGGTAATCCTATAAAATCGAAATAATGGTTTCTTCAGATGCTGCAATTTGTATCTAAAATTTTGGTTTTAGAAAAATTAAGTAGGAATTTGGTAATTCTGCAGGCAAACGTTGCTTGAAAATCAATTGGGAATCATTACACAGTGTCCAGCCTTTTTCACATTTTAGATAAACTGTGTAATGACCAGAAGTTATAGAAGGTCCATCATGGAAAATTATTGCAACTACAACAAAAGTCTTTCCTGATATTGATAATTGATTTCCTACAAACTTCTTTATTAAAGTGTCCAATTTTGTTCCATCAGCTCTACAACGTTGCATCTTTCAAATTATATACTGTCCATATTTCTTTAAAAATAACGTTGATAACATTTCTGATTTACATTGAGAACATTCCATGTTGTGATTTGCATCTTTAACTAATTTACTAAAAGTCACTGATTTACTCTCTGGTAATGTTAAATGTATGAACCTTTCACAATCAACATTAGTGCTGCATGTGTTTATACCGTTTCCCAACAATGTTCCCATTTACAAGAGAGACCAAACATATTTTCTATTTCTACCCCTTCATCTTCCAGTACCATAAGCATATACATTAAGAATTCCTGTGTATCTTGCTGGACATTTTGTGTAAACTATGTACATCCAGAACATACATCTAAAAGATTTCTAACATCAGAAGCACTTTCTATTTTAGTTTTATCATTACTCAACTTCTCATAAAGGAAACTCAGCAGAGAACAAAATCTTTTTTCATGATTTAGTATTATCTGCTCTTGCAAACTTTCAAGATAAAATACAACATTCAGCACTACATTAGCATAGCAGTTGACACCAGAGCTATTTTCAAAATGACAACCAACAACCTCTTCAACATTGTCCTTTTTCTTTTTGCTTGCAATCACATCACTCTCCTTTTGTTTTCTCTTCTGTACATCCTCATTACAGATATTCTCAATTCTCCTTTTCCGACAAACAACACGTGTTTCAAACACAGGATACTGACCTAAATGAGGAGCATAGCTTCCTCTTAATCTATTATACTCATTTGCATCAGCATTAACTTTTGAGTCATCAAACTCTATCATGAATGAACCAGATAATTTTTTCACTCGTGACAAAGCAACATATGCCATACTTCTTTAAACACACTAGATCTAATGTTTACAAAAGCACTATCTACAGTTAATCCTTGAGATTTGTGAATAGTTACAGCATATGCTAGAGAAAACGGAAACTGCTTCCTACGTACATATAAGTCTTTCAAAAGCAAAAAATGAACTGAACAATGACTAATGTCTTTAACCTCTTCAATCTGATCAAATTTTATTTTTAAAAATTCAATTCCATCTTTTTTCTGGTAATTAACAAAACCCACAACTTTACCTATAGCTCCATTCACTAAACCTTTTTCTACATTCAAATTACGTCTTAAAATTACTCGACAGTTCATACACACATAAAGATTCTTTTCTAAACCAGCTGTTTTCGATATGTTTTTCTCTAGAGAATCCAATTTAGTTTTCAATTTGCCTGTCAATATAATAGTTATTCCTTCATGCTGTATTTTATCCACGGCTTCCATTTTCATAATCTCTTCATTTTCCAATTTCAAAAGTTCTTCATTGAATATAGAGCAGTCATGTAGTGTTGGCATTAAGCAGATTACAGTATTTTTTTCTGCAATTTTCTTGTATATTTTCTCTGGAACTATTTGTTCTGTTGGAAACAAATTACATAGCAATCGACTCTGTAAAGCTTTTCTGCCATGTTCTGTGAGTAGTCCAATTCTGATATCTTTGAGAATACTTGCATAATCATCATCATTTGCTTGCCGCATATTGGTAGAGTTCTTTGTACTCAAAGTTTGACCAAATATTCACATTACCTATACTTCCTAATGACTTTTTCGTGTCTTCATGTGCAAGAGTATTAAATACTGGTTGTCCTTTAACTGGAGTGAGCTGCAGTAGATCCCCAAAAACTATAACATGTTTTCCTCCAAATAACACGTCATAGTCTGTCTTTAGAATTTGCTGCATTCTTAAATGCACAAAGGCAAGTATTAAGTTTGATACCATGCTTACCTCATCAATAATGAGAACTTTCATTTTCTTCAAAATTCTTGAAACTTCAAAACATGCTTCTCCTGTTAGCTTGTGGTATTCTATTTTGTTCTCATGCTCTACTGGTAACATTAGCATACAATGTAAGGTAATTCCTTTTATGTTATATGCTGCTAACCCAGTTGGAGCAGTAACAACACAAGACAAAGTTGAATCAGTTTTTTTCTGTAGGTAGCTTCTAATTACTTTAATTAAGAAACTTTTTCCAGTTCCAGCTTGTCCACTCACATACATTCTGATTGGTTCAAATGATGTGCATGAGCACTCTTTATTTTCATGTAGTAATCCATGATCAATTTGTTTTGTGACGTCTTCATAAATTTGTTGTTGTTCATCATTCAGTTGTTGTTCCAAATTTGGTAAGTCTATTAAATCTTCCTGAGCTTGATTCATAGCTGTTTCCACTTCAGTCATGGCTTTTGCAGCTTCATTTTCTACGATTGGTTGTCCTAGGGGATCTTGACTGAGCGTACCAGAACTTTGACTGTCTTGAGAACTGTCTCTAGCTACTTCAGCTGCAATTGTAGCTTCTTGTTCAATTTCTTCATTTAACATTTGTACATAATTTGTGAAAGTACTGCATTCTATGCTATCTTTACATGCATTAAAGAAATCTTCATAGCTCTGAAAATCTCCAAGTAATTCATCCTCTGAATGCCATGGTTTAAACAGCTGTAAAAGTGCTAAGTAGTAATATTCCTTTTTGTCAGTAGTGTCGCAACTCAGCTTCCTGTGATTAATCAAACTTCCTTTTGTTTGTTTCACCAAACATCCTTCCTCACCAATGACTTTATATTTTCCATTGTTGATGTCTTCTGTGGCATTCCGTGTAAAAATGTAGTTCTGCAGCACTTCATAGAGACACATGTTCTCAAGATGATGACTTCTGTTTGGGTAATATGTGTCCAACATATTTGTTTTCAAAATGTCTGTACTTTCTGGTTCGTTCTCTGCTAAATATTCAATTTCTCGAATAGATTTCAGTACCCGATTTTGCATTCCTGCAAGGCCTAAACTTACCCAAATTATTCTTCTGGATTTGGAGTACAGACTTGCAGATGATAACCTATCTGAGCATTCGTATGACCCAATTTCTCGATGTGATAACATCTTTAAACTGAAACTGTATAGCTTTTTACTGACAGTCTTCTCGTGAGAAATCTCTTCCCACATTTCTTTCAATTCCATTTTCTCAGATTTAGTGATGTAAGATGTGACATACCGAGCAACAGCAATAGAATTGTCAGCTACATACTGAATATCCATGTTAGCATTCCACATGGATAAAATGACTGGGTTGTAGTCATTTATATATTTTGACTCTTCTTTTCTTCTTAGGTTGTAGGTATTTTTCGGAGATTTTCTTATAATGGTATGTCGCACAGCTGACATAAAACTGTTTACTCTTCCTTTTGAAAGAACAGGTCGTGGAAATCCAAATCGACATTTTGTGTAGAATTTATCTTTACTCTTGTACTTTCGTCGACAGTATTTTCCACACCGTTGACTTTGGAAACGTAAAACTTGCTCTTTTAAGTTTTTTTCTTCTGTGCTTTTAGGTATAGCACATGTTGCATATTCTTCAATGCATCATCAGAATCTGTTCCAAATTTTGGGGCATCCTTGATCCACAACCGCATATGAATATGAGGAGCACCTCTTGCTTGGTACTCTTTTCTCCAAAAGAAATCCACAACTTCTCCAAGAGGTGGATTTTTTTTATTGCAGATGAAGGACATCATAGCCTCAAATCTATGATTGAAATATCTGCAAACATTAACCGGATCCAATGAGCACAATTCTCCTGCTGTCTTGTATTGGATGTTTTCAATATTTGAATTTGCCTCTCGAAGAAAATCCAGTAAATCATCCCAAGCGTACTCAGCACAGCCTAGGGTAAGGAACCATGTAGGAGTTCCTAAATTCCGTAACATACATTTCAATTCTCCATGGCGTCGGTACCAATATTCATTAGTTCCACGCTGACAAGCCATCAGATTAATCAATTAAGATTCCAAATGATCATCTCGCTGTTGCACTTTGTTCATAAAATCCTTTGCAGACACATTATGCAGATGTACTCCAGTTTTTAAAATGTGATTTACTGAATATAATCTTGTAGTCCGATACTCAGAAGCAGGAATCTGTGCTGGACGTTCATCATATTGTCCACCTTTTCTTGTAGGAAACAGCTGGGGAAAACAACGAGCTTCCAAGCTCTCCTCCCATACACTCACGGGAGTTCCTTTTGCTTTTTTCATCTGAAATAGATCAATAGTGTTTCCCATAACTTCTTTAGTATGAAGAGGATGTATGCTGAAATGTTCATAAATTTCTTCTTCTTTTGACTTATCCACTTTTTCAATTTGCCCAGTTGGTATTCCTGTGTCTGCTAGTAAAACTTCTTCATCTTATTACATATAAATTGATTCATAGTACTTATTATTTCTTTTCAAATATAAATTTGCTCTTTGTACTTTTCGTACATCTACTAGCCCCTGCCAAATTTTCTTATTCTTTGTAGGTACACCATTAACCAGAATAACCAATGGTTCAGATTCCAAACTATCTGCATCAATTGTTTCAATATTTTTTTTCAAATCTAATGGCAAATAGACAACTCTTCCTTTTAAACCTCTTTGTAAATCCGAAGGAGGTAATTTACCTGATTTGGGCTCCATACGAACTATAGTCTGAGACAGATGGACACATTCAATGAGTATAGACTCATACGTATTTAAATCACTAAGTTCTTCAGGAATATCAACCAATTCTAAATTATTATGTACAGCTCTAGCTGGCATTTTATTTTCTTCTAACTTGTTATAACAGTATTTACAAATACGCTGATCTTCACCCAAATCAAAACAATTTTCCAGAAACAAATATGTAGCAAAATCCTTCCACTCATAATTATTTTCTTTTTCACTTTTTTTTATAGATATCAACATTCCTTGTTTGAGTTTTATAATGGCTTCTCCAGCAACAAATACAAATAATATTTGGTCTTTCATTAGAGATGATAGTAAATTTTGTCATTTGATCTTCAAAATTTTTACTAACAGTGGGTTCTACATTCTCTTCCACATTTTCTTCAATAACTGTGTCATTTCCTGCACTTTCTTGTTCTGGACCAAAGTAAGAAAACTGAATATCATTAGTAACCTTCTCTACATCTGATACAGATCCACGCAACAGAGCACTATTCAAATCATTTAACTTTAGTGCTGGACTTTTAGCAAAATACAATCTTCTCACAAACTTACTCATTTCAGTATGATGTACTGCCAGCATCCTAAAATGGTGAAAAACACTTTGACAAACTTTCCTAGAAAGACAAGCCAGAGAATGTCCTTGCAAACCAGTATTCTTTCTCACTCTGCATGGATCTAGTCTTTGAAGCACCTTAATCTTCTGTTTAACACTTTTTTTACTATATTCTCTTAGAAAGTCACGTAGTTCATCAATAGATTCTTGTCGTACAGTACAAATACTACTACAATTCCAAGTGTACACTGGGGCTTTAGGACGTTTCCCCACAGCCTCATCAGCTAACACTTCTTCCTCATTTCTTGGAACCATTTTCTCCTTTTCCATTACACAACCATCTTTAACTTCATAACTTCGACCACTGGTGTCAACTGCATGCAGCAAACTATTACTTTTAAGATAACTCTCTTCATTAAGAAATGGTTCAGTACTTGAACTATGCTTCCATTCTCCTAAGAACACATTACAAAAGTTATTTTTTTTCACTACTCTTTTCCTTTTGCTTTTTGACTTCATTACATTGACTATTTTATCTAATATACGGATCCTGTTCAAAATTAAAATGAATAGTTTTCTTTTTAATTCCAAAGCCTTTGCAACAATTGATTCAATATGTTTCTTTTTCTTATAAAATATTGCTTTCTTCCTATATTTTTTCACATCCTTTAGCAAATTGAACACCACTCTTCTCTGAAACATTTTTTTACGAATGTTTTGAAATTCTGTTTTTCTTTTTAAGTCATTATTTCTTGCTTCTGATTGTACATTAGCATTTAGTATTTTCTTTCTATTGTCTTGTTGTTTTCTTCTTGAAACACTATTTGCAGTGGATATACTTTGTACATTTTTTCTATGTTTGAGGATATTTTTAAAAAAATCCTTAGTCTGCTTACCAGAAGACTTTTTCTTTTTTACAGCATGAGGTTCTTCAACTAATTTCTGTTGTCCAGTTGTCTTCAAATATAGATGTTTTTGCTGTTCTTTCTCTTTCTTGATTTTATAGGCATGTATAATTTATTTCAGTGTTGTTCAGCAATACCTAAAGGAAACTAAAAAAAAAATACCTTTATGTAATTAAAATGTATTACTATATTTTGTTTTGAGCTTTTCAAATCCAATCATATGAGCTGCCCCTTTCCTACGAGTGCAAGTCTTACAGAACAAGAGCAACATGAATTAAATCTCTGACAACAATTCCTGTGTGCAGACAGACTCATGGTGTGATTCTAGGCAGAAAACGATATTTGATTGGCAATTTCAAAGCACATTTACTACTGTGGTAGAGCAAGTGATAATTACTGTAACAGCCTGACACATTTTCCTTATAGTTTAGAGAGGCAGAAAAGAGCACATGTCCTAACAGCTACTTGAGACCATGAGCATGTGGAACCTGGGTGAGTGATTAGACTAGAGCAAAGGAAATGAGCCTTGGTGATGTTGAATGTGTTAGCGTTACACACTGCTATCTGAAATAACACACAGTGCTGAATAGTAAGCATGGGAGTGCAGGAGAAGCAGCTGCCTGTGTGCTAAGAGTGTGTTTCTGGAGACTGTGTATTGTCAGGTGCAAGAGAGATCTGCATGGACGCTTGCACAACTGCATGAAGACTGCAGAGATGTATGTAAGAGCACATGTGGTAAGGGTTAATTGGGCTTATGAACATGTAGGAACTACCTCACTCATCACAGTACTGCAAGGAAAATCTACCCTGTTGCTTTCAAATGTGTTAGCATTTGCCTCTCATCTGTGAGATGGTGATGTGTGCTGTATGCTAACCATCACAGTTCAAGAAAACAAGCTGCCCCTTTCCTACGAGTGCAAGTCTTACAGAACAAGAGCAACACAAATTACATCTCTTACAACAATTCCTGTGTGCACACAGACTCATGGTGTGATTCTAGGCAGGAAACGATGTTTGATTGGCAATTTCAAAGCACATTTGCTACTGTGGTAGAGCAAGTGATAATTACTGTAACAGCCTGACACATTTTCCTTATAGTTTAGAGAGGCAGAAAAGAGCACATGTCCTAACAGCTACTTGAGACCATGAGCATGTGGAACCTGGGTGAGTGATTAGACTAGAGCAAAGGAAAGGAGCCTTGGTGATGTTGAATGTGTTAGCGTTACACACTGCTATCTGAAATACCACACAGTGCTGAATAGTAAGCATGGGAGTGCAGGAGAAGCAGCTGCCTGTGTGCTAAGAGTGTGTTTCTGGAAACTGTGTATTGTCAGGTGCAAGAGAGATCTGCATGGACGCTTGCACAACTGCAGGAAGACTGCAGAGATGGATGTAAGATCACCTGTGGTAAGGGTTAATTGGAGTTTTGAACATGTAGGAACTACCTCACCCATTGCAGGAGTGGAAGGAAAATCTACCCTGTTGTTTTCAAATGTGTTAGCATTTGCCTCTCATCTGTGAGATGGTGATTTCTGCTGAATGCTAACCATCACAGTTCAAGAAAACAAGCTGCCCCTTTCCTACGAGTGCAAGTCTTACAGAACAAGAGCAACACAAATTAAATCTCTGACAACAATTCCTGTGTGCACACAGACTCATGATGTGATTCTAGGCACAAAACAGTATTCCTGGGTGATACCAGTACACCTTCACTTATGGTGAAGACATACTCCATAATATCTTAAAAGTTCAAGGCAGTTAAATATCTTCCAAAACATAAAATGTAAAACACAACTTTAAAAGAAGAAACACATTTCTATTATTTATATCAAAATACACCACAGACATCCCCTCTCAAATTCATAACTCACCTTTAAAAGTAGTTAGTTGAGAAAGAAATGTGCCACTCACACAGCAGATTATCAGAGCCAGAATCTCTGAGCTGTACTCCTCTCACCAGAACCACGAAATGGCAAAATGTCCCTCTCTTTTTTCACACATATACATGTTAACTTCAAATCACATTGCTTCCCACATTTTTTTTAAATGGAAACACACATTTCTATTGGTTGCAAATTTAAACCCTTTCCAAATGATTCCTACCCCCAACATGACTTCTGCCTGCTACCATAGCAACAGATCATGGAACACTGGTGTGAGCAGAGAGGTCAGAAGTTCAGCACACAATGGTTATAATCCAAAGAGCAAGAGTGCTTTACTTTTCAAACCTAACAGCATATCCAAAGTAATCTTCTGTGGGAACACATTTTTCTGACCCAATACAAAACATGCTTTTAAAAATTTAAACATACAGCCTAGTTTTTAGTGTTGAATGGTCTGAAACAGCCAATGAGTTCTTTTTATTAAAAAAAAGTATGTAAGCCTCCATTTTACAACTATCTTTCTTTTCATATTGCCATTCTACTGAAAGACACCTTCTGAGTGCATCCAGATCTCCTTGAAAGATGTTCACAGTGTGGATTGTAGGTCATAGCTATGTCTACTGGAGTGAAAAGCATGCAGAAAAAAGAGGTATTGTGAAAGACCTTGCTTTGCCAAATGTAGACATTAAATGGATTGGTCAGAGAGGGTTAAAGTGGCACCAATTAATGTCTTTGGTAAAATCCTTTCTACATCTCCCACAGCCTGACCTTATAATTGTGCACTGTGGTGGAAATGACCTAGGCACTTTAACTGAGATAGGTCTGGAAATGCTTGTTAAGGACACCTTTGTGCAATTGATGACACTTTTTCCACAAACTACCTTTGTATATTCTAATATATGCCAAAGGCAAAAGTGGAACTGGTCCAACCAATATTGTCCGCAGTTTGAGAAAGCAAAAAAGCACGTCAATAAGTCTGTTTCTGCTTTCCTCAGAGACTATGGTATGGGTTCTATATACCACAACAACTTGCGTTACAACATGCAAGGCATTTATAAAGGAGACGGTGTTCATTTCACAGATGAAGGGAACAGAGTCTTCCTCTTGAACTTTAGACTCTGCATCGGTACTTACTTGTAGGTACAAAAAAACACTCAATGAACACAACGGCTCTTTTTAGAGCCAACCAACATCTAAACACTTAAACTTGATTTTTAATTCTACTTTTTCAATAACTTTTTTGCCGCCATGCGCGCACGGCGCAATATTTATAAAAAAATTCTTTTTTTGGGGGGACCTTAGGGGTCTTTCATGGTCCCCCTGAGAAGGCCTAGGGGGTAAGGAACTCTCTACTCTGCCCCCTTTTTACATTCTCCACTTGTGTTTTTAGCTCTCTTCTGCCTCTAAAACTCAAAATGGTGGCTGGGGGGTGCACGCACCATGCGCACACCCCGCGATTTTTTGAAAAAAAATAAAATGTTTTTTTCACCCTTCGGGGTCCTTCAGGGACCCCCTGACAAAGGCTAGGGGGTCAGGAACTCTCTACCCTGCCCCCTTTTCACGTTCTCCACCTTTCTTTTTCACTGTCACACACAAAATGGCGTCCGACACTTCCTGATTTCGACCGATTGGAATGTTGACTGACATCTAACCACCAATCAGAATTACGCTCGCGGACATTTGGTGCGCGCACGGTGCGCGCACGGTGCGCGCATATAGATATTTATGTACTTTTAACTGCAATTTTCTCAGGAACTACTGAACAGATTGACACCATATATGCAAAAGGCACATGCCTGACCTGAGGACTACCTCTTTGCCAAATTTCATGTCATTCTGTTCAGCCGTTCGGGCTGTACCTTCGACTAAAGGTCCTATACGAAAATGCATGGGGAAAACGCGTTTTGGGACCCCCCTTTTTTCTCAGCCCCCACTTGACGAATCACCCCAAGACTTTCAGGGTAGGAGCTGAGCGGAGCGCCCCATTAGTTTTGAAAATTTCACGAAGATAAGTCAACCGGCGCCAAAGTTCTTCAAAATAGAATTTTCAGATTTCCTATGGGAACTCGGTCCTAACCATAACTATCTACTGGCGACCGCCAGTACACAATATATATATATATATATATATATATATAGATATATACCTTCAACAAATCACTGCTAGAGCGGTTTCCCCTCCTTGCGACGTTGGTGCTAGCCAGTGGCAGCAGCAGCCACTTTTCTTATCGTCGTATTTCAATTCACAGCCAGATGGTTGAATTAAAAGCCGGCACACCAGGGAACTGCACAACAAGTTTATTGTGCACCAAAACTTTTAGGGACGACGCGTTTCGGCCTTTTGCCTTTGTCAAGTCAATTTCCATACTCCCACCATCCATAGAAATAGACCCAATCGTTCATAGACATAGAAGAAAGCATACCACCATTGTCAATACATTACAGTGTGTACTCAATCAGTTCATCATTGCAGTAAAACTAAAAAACATGATGATTATATTTTCAATGAATTCAATTGAAATCACATCTTACTGAATACAATAATTCATTATATGCCTTTCCGTAAAACCATGGTTTATAACTGTTAGTTCTGGTCGACTGCCATTTACTCTCGAGGCAAATCCGTGCATGCGCAGATCACTCCTTACTTCCGATTTTTTGACTTCTGATTTTTTCACACTTCAATCTTACAGTGCTTTATTCTGCTGTTGTGCACAAATGCATAGTAGGACATAGCGGACAGCGTTTTATATTACCGTCCCTATAGTGAACCTATTGTCACATTGTATTTGCGTCCGATGGTCATATACCTACACAACTGTGGCAAATCATGCGCCGCGGTTGTATCATCTGGAGCTATATATATGTAACGATAGATTGTAAAAAGAAAAATCAGTTGCTTACCAAAATAAAGTCAAGATACATTCTCTACAAACTGAAATATAAGAAACTGCGTCTTAGAAAACAGGAATAAAACCCATGGGAAAAGGAGAGGCAGAAATCAGTAAAGTACCAAAGAAGGGCGTGCTTATAAAGCAGACGATCCAATTTCCAGCCTCATTCTATTGTTACATATATATGCTGAGGGACTTTGTGAATTTGTAAAGTAGCAAATGTTTAAACACCTGCCATACATACAAGTACTTAATATTATTTTGGGTATGTTGATATATGCAAATACAACGTTATTATTAAAAACTTTGGATATTATTTCGGTCATTTTTTCATATTTAAGGGGTACAAACCTTCACCAACCACTCGCATTATCTTCCTTTTAATGGTTTTTGGGTGTAGCCATTTGTGAGGCACGTACCATCATCCTATTGGGTTACTGCAATGGTAGCGTGAATCCCAGTTTCATTCACCCTTCCTACTCTACATGAAATGAAATTCATATGAATTAAATCACGCATCGTTGTGGCTGAGCACATTATACTGGCAGTGTCACAGAATGGGCAGCGATGGTACCTCAAGGAGGTCATGTGTTTGCTCAAGGTAGGCTGAGTGATAATCAGCCACTGCTGCATATAATAATTTGCCAATTGTGTGGCAGCTGTGCTAAGATGCCAAGGTAGAGGGCATTAACATACCAAAATCTGCATGTCTTGAGGGCCTGGAGGATGGTGTCGCAGGTGTCAGGAGAGAGCCATAAGAATAAAAGTCTGACTATGGAACATATGTGAAAGCAAGTAGATGTGACTCAGGGAATTGTGAAGTGTCAAGGTGTGGAGGATGATGGGCAGGTTTCTGACATTGTTGGAGGGTTAGGTGTTTGGGCAGAGTCATGTGGGCACCCAGGGTGGGGGTGGGTACATGTGACAGGATGTCATTGTTACTATCTTGTGAGGTACAGTATTACCTTAACTCTCACATACAGGTAGGCACATTTGGAAATCGGATAATGTAACAAATGTTGGTGGTGCTGGGGTCTCCTGAGAGTCACTGTATTATATGAGTATCATCAGTGTATAAGAAGAAGGTCAGTCCCTGGGTCTGAATGATGAGTCATGTACATGTACATGTACTAGTAAGTGGGGTTGAGTGAAGTCATTTCTGCAACTCTGAAGATGAGCAACCGTGCAGGATTATATGTGGTTGATTACAACATACCATTACTTGGTCAGTGCTGTGGACTAAGTGATGCTTGGAGGGAATGCAGCGACCCTAGTAACATGCAGCAATGTTCTCAGCACTGGTGAATACTGACATTCAGTCTTGATCTACAAAGCGATATGACCATATCCTTGCCATGTGGACATCTGTACTAACAATGTGCATGAGTCAGGCAGTCTGGTAATGATTTGTACAACACATTGGTTAAATTGAGTAGCAGGCCCATATCCTTACATCCTCCACGGCATCTGTGTAATTGTTCCTCTGTGAGGCCATTTCTCATAGGTATGACATGGGCTACTCTGAGGGAGGGCCTAGCCCCTGAGGCTGGATTACAACAGCCTTACCTCAGGTTCAGATAATTATGATACAGACATACTCACAATAATATACTAACATCCTTAGAAAAACAAATGTTGAGATGTCATTTGCCCTCTGTCATGACACAAATTCATGTTTAGGAAAAAGTTAGCCTTATCACAACAACATTTGCAGCATCTATCATAGGAGTAATGATTTGTTCGTGATGGCTATCCTGCTAACACAGTCCTACATGAATTAAAAATGTGGTTTCTAAGGATTCTGGCCTGCTTTTATGTCATCATCTTCCTGAGCAACACTGGTTTGCTCATTTTGAAGGCATCTATAACCACGAGGAGGGGGCAGATAGTAAAACTCCTGGGGCACTGTCCAAAACAAGCGTCTGAGTGGTTTTCACCTTGGATAAAATCCAATGGGAATTCTCGTCTTGACCAGTAACAAGGCCCCGGGCCCAGATAACATACTGCTGGACTTGTATAAAGCTAACATTGAGGTTTGGGCTCCGTTAGTAACAAAGGTTTTAAATGCAGCTGCACAGGACGGGATGCCACCCTCCTGGTCTACCACCGTGATCATACCCATATTCAAGAAAGGTGACAGAGAGAACCCACAGTGCTATCAGCCAATCTCATATTTGAATGCCTCAGTTAAGGTACCGGTGGAGGGCGGTTTTAAACAGGTTGTCTGAATGGGCAGAAGATAATATCTTAAATGATGTCCAATATGGATTTAGGGAGGGGAGGTCGACAGCCGACCAATGCCTCAATCTCCATCTAATTATCTACAAATATACGGTGGCTTGGGCAGAATCCCTACATCTTGCGTTTATGGACTTGAAGTCCACATTTGACAATTGTTGAGTGAATTGAGGTAAACTGTGGGTTCTGCTTCGTGAGCTGGGGGTCAATTCTAGCATTGTGGCACTACTATCTGATCTTCACTCAAAAACCTAAGCCATGGTGCGCTTCACTTCAAGAGGACCATGCAACCAACCATTCTCAGTGTGCTTTGGGGTTCACCAGGGATGCATACTGGCGCCCTTCTTGTTTACTGTGTATGTGAATGGGCTAGAAGCTGCGCTTCTATTGGTGCTGGTCGACTGCCCTAAGATCAAGAACAGATTTCTCCCAGTCTTGCTCTATGCATATGATGCGGTCTTGATGGCCTGTACCACACAAGAGTTGGACTTACTACTAGCTAAGTATGAGTCTTCCATGGGACTACTGGACCTTTCGGTCAATTCCTCGAAATCTTACGTAATGGAGTGGGCCCCAAATCGACTAGGAGCAAGACCTTCCAAGTATCAAATTTTAACCTGTCCAAAGTTAATGCCTTCCCCTATTTGGGAGTTTTATTTGATGCCATAAACTGCTGGAAACCCTTGGTGGAGGCTAAAAGATCAGAGTGTCTGTTAAAACCATGGGGGCTGTTTTTAGTTTTGCACAGAGTCTTGGCTCCAGAACACTGAGGGATCTTTTAAAAATGTATCAATCTAAGTGTATTGCATAGCTGAGATATGGTAGTGAGGTCTGGGGACACACCAAGGTGGACGGGATCCAGACTCCCAGTCCACTCCGGCTTTTTCTGTGGACGCAGAACTGGGGCTTGATTACGTCTCTCACCTAATCGCCCTAAGCCCGCTTTTGTGCTCGATAAAGGTCTGGAACAGGGAGGAGCTGAAGTTTAGTTGGCTGATTCTTAAGGACTGCTTGTCCTTGGACCTGGTATTGAGTATTCAATGGCTAGCCAATGTTAAGCCATCTTTTTTTTCTTTAGGTAGGCCCGACATGTTTTTGAGTCCAACTGATCTCTGCGCTCTCAAGTTGGGGAGCATTAAAAGACTGTTTCTGGATAACTCCTGTTTGGCAAGAGAAAGTCTAGAACTCCAGAAGCCAGTAGTTAGGGACCATATGCTTCTAAAGACTGTACAAGAGTTGGAGCCATACTTGGGCCTGGTTCGCTCACAGCATGATAGGTTTTTATTGGGCAGGTTCAGGTTTAATCAATTGCATCACTTGTTAGCTTCCCCACATGGGTGGGTTCGGCCGTAGGGTAGGGAATCCTGTGGCTGTGACAATGTGTCTCCACAGGATTTGCTTCACTTTACAATGTTTTGCTATTATTGCAGTTGGCTGAGGAAGCGTTTTTTAATCCCTTTGCTTAAACCATTGCATTTTAAACAAATTAGGCCTGCCTTGTTGTATTTACAGATGCTACCCACAGACCTGGTCATTTTGACTGTTTTATCCTTTTTACTGGCACCGAGGAAATCGAGACTTGATTAATTGTTTTATGTGTTCTTTTATTAGCAGCCGCATTGTTTGTTTGTTTTTATTGTCTTTTTATGAATTTGATTTTATTATTTGGATTTGGATTCTTTTATGGTGATTTTATTTACCAAATAAAGAAATATTGATTGATTTGACATGCAGCTACATGGAAAGGTATGGGTCACCAGGCATTTCAAGTGCCGATCAGCATGAATCTCTAACCACACCTATAATCATTCACACTGAATTATGTAGCAGGAGAGGTTAAACATATGCAGTATGTATGAGTATAGTATGATGCAAGATGAAGCACAATATGTGGCATTTTGACACACACCTTCTCAAAATCAGATTTCATGATACCGTCATGTTTACACATGGTAACACTGCCTGGATATTGTTTCCAACTCATCACCACGAGTTTCATATTCAAATATGTACATAGGCAACCAAACCGTGTCCAGACAAGTTTAGCCGAGCACATTCCACACTGCTGCTTCATCTGCTAAAACATTGCTTGTAATGTTTGTGCCATGTGTTGTACGTCAAATGCTGAATGTATTGAACATCTGAAGAATGAGCGCCAGATGATGGTACATGTGCCAAATGCATCAAAACAGTAGGTGAGCAAACATCACCCCAGCTGCTAAAGATGCATGATTCCTAGGGGCATATGTCTGGGAACGGAAATGGCGTGGTGAGCAAAAAAACGATGGATGTAGGCCTAGCTCTCTGATTGAGGGTGAGTGTTTGACATTGTGCAGCATTCTGTCCATCAACTTTTCCTTCTGCTTTTGTCACCCCAAATGGGACAGGTATGCCCAGACATGGGTGCTGTGCTCGCCATGCCACCAGATTCAAGCTATCCTGGCTGATGAAGGGTGATACCACAAAACCGGTCCTAGGATGCTTGTTTCTGGTCCAGGGAGGATCTGCCCTGTCAGTTCAGGCTGGACTGTTCCCAAAGACAGATTTGTATATGGCTGGGTCCAAACTGGAACAGCGTGGTGAGCAAAAAAAAAACTATGGATTTAGGTCCAGATCTCTTACTGGGCATAAGTGTCTGACATTGTTCAGTATTACGCCCATCAAACTGTTCTTTTTTGCATGATTCTTATGGCCTGCATACATTCTCCACATGCATATTGACATGCATGCTTGTCAATTTAACATTATTTGATATACAAGTTCAGTTGTGTTTGTACACTGGCTATAATTTGGTTGCAGGCAGTTGATACACCCACAAACACATCACATTGTCACAACTATAATGAACCACACACAAACCTTACAGAGCTGCAACCATGTACCACTTATTATACTTATTGGTAGCATTGGGATCCCGGGAGGTGTCATCATCTCCTCTGCTGTATAGTACAGGTACACCTAAAAGACAATGATTTAAACATTGCATTGTAAATAGTGCAGCTACACATGGTCTAAATTAAATTTAAAAGTACTATGCGATCCAAGTGATTTGGAGTATTCAACACATTTGACACACATATGTTTACATTGTATGTATGGGATGCTGCTAGTCTTTTTGCATGGCAGATGTGGCAGGATGTTGATGCTTAGAGATAACTAACATCACATGCCTGATGCATGACTTGTGTACTGCTCTGCACCATTACTCAAAGGGGAAACCATTGGGCCTAGAGTCTAGACAGACCAAAGTAGAGCTGAGATGGGAAAGGACATCTATACACTGCATGTAACATTGTAAGAACCACATAAGACTTTTCATAGTGCTGGTGCACAAAGTGCTGACTAGCGGCAATGCATGCTAACTTGCAACATGGTGCAAGTGTGTGTGCCTTGGAAGAAATTTTTTATTTTTCAGTCCTGAAAGCTCCATCTTCCTACCTTCATCTGTCTACATGTGCTGAATACTGCAGCACACGTAAAAAGGTTAACATTATCGCAGACTGAACATTACATTTCTCCTTACCCATCACCTGTGCAGGTTTTATAAATGTTTAGCTCATGCCCTGCTCAAGCATGAATGTGAAATCAGGTAATTTTTCCAAATTCATGCAAGTTAAATCTAAACAACCACCCACATCCCATTAAACAGCCCCCTGGGGCAGGGTATAGCAATTGCATAGCATTACACTGTGTTTTTGTAATCACCACATGTAATGATCTGACCCTTACATGTTTACACTTTTGTTTAAAAGTGATAGTAACATAACTACATGCAGAATGTACATACATACATAAATGCATACACACCTTTTGGGCCTCCAATCGCCAATCCATGGTTGACAACCAGATCAGCATCTTGTGCCACAATGTCAGCACAGCAATGTTCGAGCTGGTAGATGGCGCGCTCATCCCCAAACACCTTGCACATGTTCCAGTACTCCTTCCTCTCCTGGGGGGGGATGGGGTAGCCCCTTCCTCTCCTTGGGGGTGGAGGGGGTAGCCCTGGCTAACCTTACCCCCTGATACTAGCATATTGGGCACGTAATGCACCAGGAGCCATAGCAGCCCCTACCTCTACCTCACTGAAATTCTTTGCCCTACCCTTTCCTAACATGCCCTAAACACTGCTGTACCCACTAAACCCCAAACAAACACCCCTTAACCTAAGTCCTAACCCTAATATACTAAACCACTACATAGACAAACACCCAACAAAACAATGACAATACACATACAATAAATAATAAAAAGACACAAATGAACACAATTCACACAAGACAGGGACAGCCCAGACACCAACAAGACTGAAAATCTCATGGAAACACCACACACTTCCGATATTTGCGCCGTTTTATATGACTTATCGCTAATCAAATAGCCATTGCGGGATGGATGCACTGGGCATAGGCGTCAATGTACAGGTTCCTACTGGCACAACTGGTGAAATACTCAGGGGCGATGTACAGGTTCTGAGCCACACAACTGGGCTAATGTGTAGTATCTGCTGTAGAGGACTGTGTTATCCTGGATCACACACCTTGGGCCCAATTACATTGGTCTAGAACAGGGGTGGCACCCCTTGCCAGGTCTGTGTTACAGCAGGAAATGTTCAGGTGGTGAATCTGGGTGGTTGGAAGTCTTTCATGTGCCTGTAATTAGATGACAAGTGGCCCAGCAGATTGCCCATGGAGTCAGTCTGGGTTCAAGAAATGCATGTGCACTCCTTATCACCCAGCCAGGGGAACAGCAGGCAGCATGGCAGCACAGCAAGGTAGGAATCATGAGCTGTTTGATTACACATCCGTTGTCACAGTCATTATCAGGGTACACACCTGGATGTGCCCCTCTGTCATATGTGCATGTAACAATTGTTCCTGGGGCCTGTGACCTACTCTATTGTATTCCCTATTCTGTCCAATCTCTCTATTCCTGCATTGTGTCAGGAACACTTCCTTGTGATGTGTCATGGATGCAACGCACACGTAGGGAAGCACAGAGGCAGTCTGGCTCCCCCATACTCCAGTGTATGTTACACCCAGCTTGCAGATTTATTGAACTTTCTAACTCAACTTTGTGTTATTCCTATATTCCACATGTTTTTGTCAGGCAGTCTTATGCACAAAGCTAGACAAAGTCCTCCATGTAATGTAGTGGCACAGACACTTAGGGTCAGATGTATGACCCGAATTGTGTGGCGCTTGCACAACCCAACATTTTACATGCGTAAAGCAAATTTATTATGATATTTGTTGAGCCATACAAGTCTACTTTGCGTAGCGCTGAGAGGGGTCATTCAGCTCGAGTGGCGCAATGCATCACAAATCACTGCATTGCCTTACTCTGCACCAGATACAGTATTCTATGACCGTTGCATGGGTGCACCCATGCAAATCCCACGGGTTTAGATGCATTTCCAGTCTTAACATACCAGAAAGTACAACCTTCCCTGGAGTGGGGTAACAAGATGTTATATCTTTAATTCTCCTTTTTACTTCCTTTTTCAATTTTCATTTAGCATGATTTGAATATTGATTAGCTGACTGCTGCAGTTGATTTGGTTCTGTCCTTTCATACAGTTTGAGATGACACAATACTTCTCACAGTTGTTATTTTGCTACTAACATTCCATGAATAGTGAGAGAATGACACAATAGAACAACATTGTCTACATGTTGTAGTAAGTCGTTCCCAATATGAGCACGACACAACCTCCATAAACAAACACAGAAATGCCTATTATGTCATACATTACACTTTGTTAGTATGTATGATCTATATTTCAGCTTTTCTTACCAATGAGGAGTTCATTCGCATTCTGAAACCACTCATTTATTATACTGTGGCAGAAGATGTACCAGGGGGCTCCAACCGTTTCTGTACTGAGAGCTACTTATGTTCAATGAAATGTATTAAGCACTACTAATATTATTAGTGTTGTATACTCTCAAATTTGTTATATGCATATTAATTCAACCAAGCAAAAGCTTTCTAATTTAATAAGCTGGACTGCTCACAGGTGAGCTACTCACAGGTAGCTGTAGAGCTACAGTGGGTCCCAAACTACTGGTTGGAGACCCCATGTGTAGGCATTATCTGCATTCACTGGACATTTTGGCCAGCACATTGATAAACATCTTCTGGTGCTCCACTATGCCTGGACATGTGGCTTAATGACTAGAGCGGCCAACTTTTAAGCTGGGGAGCCAGGTTTAAGTCTGGGGGAGGTTCAAACATACTGTGATTCTAGGCAAATCCCTTAATCTCCCTATGCCTAAAAAGGAATTTGCCCGTCTGTAATGCAACTGGTGCTCATGTAAAGCACTCTGCTACCTTCGGGTTGAGTTTGCGCTATATAAAAACTACAGAAAATCATTTTTATATGTGTGCTTCCAGTTTCTGAAGAGGTGGGATGTTGCAGCAGGAGGCACCAAGTGCACATGTATGCAATCTATTGCACCAAGGACATATGGGAATCCAGCAATGACATCCTTGATTGGTGTGCAGTTGTTGTTGTTGAGCTTTGAGGAAGAGGAGGTTTTGGGTTGTGAGTTTGATGCTGCTTCCAAGACAGAGGGGAGGAATGCAGAAAATGCTCCTGGTGAAAATCCTGCCTATCTGGCTGTTGAGATGTGGAAGGAATAGGATGGCAGTATGTGTAGCACTGCCGGATGTTTTGCATGTGAGGGAATGTGTTTGGGCCTAGCCTTTGGTCACTGAAGACTTGGCCCAATTGTATGCAGCAACTGAATGATGGACTCACTCCTGAGTCTGTAGAATTTTATGACCTCATCCTCCCAGAGGACAATTAGGGATGTGTGCTGCAGAAACACACGTTCCCGCCTCCTTTGCTGCCTACGAGGTGGTGGTGGTCTTCTAGTGACTCCGAGTTCAGGATGATGACCTCCATGGCATAGTCGAGCTTGCCAAAATGTTTTGTGAGGTTACTATTTTTTAACCACAGACACTGCATCATATCCTATGTCTAGGTTGCCGATGCGCAGTAATTCTGGTGCATTTCAGGCTTTGTGATACGCTTGTGTGACTATTGGCAAACCCATAAATATGACTGTGTTACTTTTATGGCGGATTTTGTAGGGCAATGCCTACATTGCATATATTATATTGGGCGTGGCACGTCTGGTTTTGCCACAGCTTTTGACCCAGTAAGCGGCATCACTTTATAAATATGACTTACTGCTTGCTTCGCGGCAGCATCACAATTCATGGTGCAACACTGGTGTAAGCCTCTCATACATATGCCCCCTGTGAGTATAGTTTGACTTCTGAACATTTAGAACCTGATTCACAAGTGTAAACTTACACTTTGGTGTGAGCTTATAATGTTTTTGCTCTTCAGAAACAAATGCTACTAGTTGTAACTTTATGACTCTGGAGTCTCCACACACGAATCGGAGACTCCACGACTTCTCTCACGAGTGCAGAGACTCCGTAGTCATAAAGATACCCATCGAGATTCTCAGCCCAGTGAGAACAGGGGTCTAATTATTTTGCATTATGTTTATGGTCGCCTAAACAACGCAGGGTCAGATTTACAAGAACTGGCGCATCCCTGCATATTAGCAGGGATGCGCCAGTTAAAATGTAACACGTAAACACCCTTGCGCCACTATGGATGCGCCGCATTTACAATGCAGCGCACCGTGGCGCAAGGATAGACAGATCCGTGATGCATCTGTCAATGTAAAAGTGACGCAGTGCTGGAGTCGTGTCGCAAGCGCGACGCAACTCCAGCAGTGCTCAGGGGCGGCCTATACTGGCTGAGCTGTGTCACTCCTTAAGCCTGCTACAAGCAGGTGTAAGGTTTTGACGTAGTGGGGTCGTAAAAGTGACTCAGGGAAATCTTGTAGATTTCACTGCGTCCAATTTTACGAGGCTTACTTGCGACTGAACGCCCACCCTGCATGCATTATACCTGGTGCAGGTATAATGTAGCGCAGGGCTTTACAACGTGATGTATCTCCCTAGATGCGTCACGTTGTAAATATGTCGCATAGTGGCGCATTGTTTATGACGCCGCTGCGTCACACAAGTGACACAACGGTGTCGTAAAGATTTCGCAAGGGGCTTGAAAATTTTCCCCTCAGTACCTCTTGTAGGCGTAAGACACTCTCCCTAATTCAAGAGATCATGTTATTTTTATAGAGCCTTTGAACACTTTTGTTTACGAAGAGTTAGGTTGAGCTTTTTGGAAACTTACAGACTTTTTACCCGTTTTTTTGACAAGTCGCTAACTTCTACCAATTTAAACAAGTATATACCTCTGTGTCAATATGTATACTGTAGATCCTTTCTGTATGGCTTTTTGCACTCATTATGTTCTAAGATTAAAGGCACAAAAGGCATTTGTACTCTTGGGAGACTGTTGTAAAATACAGAACATCAGAAAAAAACAGCAAAGCTGTGCCTTTTTTCGGACATTAAACAGATGAATGCTTTGACCGTCCTTTTTTTTCTTTTGATCAGAATGTGATTTACTTTTTTCCCTGATGATGTACAATGTCCTTTAATTCCTCCCGATTGTTCACCAAAGCCAGAACCGTTTGTAGATCATCTCTGATCACAGGATCTGAAGCACAGTGCTCACCTTTGCAGAATTTCTTCAAATCGTGGCATCCTATACACAAATCTCCATCAATGTCAAAAGCCTAGCATCTCTCAAGGCGAAGACAGAGAATAAATTGGTTCTCATGGACTGCACCGAGGTTTTTAACTGAGCTTTCCTTTGTTCATTGCACAAGCGGGAGGAAGCACCTCCTAGAGTGCTCATGGATTTTTACTGGGAAAAAGCCATTTGTTCAGGGATTCTCTAAAAGCTGTCAAGTGTTTAAACATTTCTGTGTTGAATATATTACTGTTGCCGATCAAACCTCCACCATCCTGATTTTCTTGAAAGCCTTGTCAAAATTAGCAGTGGAACAATATTCTGAGCAGAACACTAACTCTCACCAACCTGAGGTATTAATTTTACACCCCAAGAGAATTCTCTTGTTCTGCAGATGGAATCCTGGAGGGTTCAATTGCTTCTTTTGACAACTTAATATCTTTTTCTTTCAAGTACAGATCTTTAAATAACAAAAGAGAGGTTACAACATCTGCAGGAACTTAATTAATGGTTTTGTATTTTTCTTCTACTGATCTGCAAACCGTGCAACATACATTTCTGGAACTAAAAGCAGAGAAATTATTTTTCATTGTTATCAAAATCATTGTACTAAACAAAATTTTGCAAAGAGGTTTTTAGAAATGATAAATTCAAAAAGCGCTGACACAAATCTCTTTGCTGGATAAAACCTGTATCGACAAAAATGTACTTACCACCGACACAAAACTATTTACATATGGCTATTTTATTCGCAGTGAACATATTATTGTATTAAGGCGAAACTGTTACAATAATAGGGGCGCTGCCCTGCGTCACATGAAAGGGCAGGAATGTGCTGTACTTATCCGATACTGGGCATTTCTCTCCTTTTCCCTTGTACTGGAGCCATTTTGGCAGCCTAGAGCCAATGCAGGCACCCTTGCACAAAAACAATCCTGAGACACTTATTCCTCTTTCTATGTGCGCCGAGAGGAAGTAAGGAGGAGAAATAAACATATTTCTCCTTGTTGCGTATCTTTTTGGCCATTCCCAGGTTTACAATGTCTTGTAAATTTGGAAAGGCGTCAAAAACCATGGGAGTTGCATTGGAACACACATGAAATGTCCATGGAGTGCCTACCAAAGGCCGAGTAATGCAACACAGATATTTGCACTGTGTTGCGTTACTTCAGATTTTTGGAGCCACTCAAAACCACGCAAAGTGGCTATGCGTGCCATCAAAAATCTGATTTAAGGCTTGTGTCACTCTTGCACCACGTTGTGTGGTATAAGAGCGATGCAAACCAGGTCATAAAGATTGCCATTCGTTGTTGGTCCATTTATTTCTACTTAAAGTTCCCCTAAATGAAATCATACAATGGGGCCCTAATTCGAAGAGTTAACATAATCCAAATCCATTCATAAACTAGGTGGGCGAGAAACTTGCAATTTTTGCTGCAAAAAATGTCATTACAATGATGTCAAATAACACTTATTAAGTGAAATCTTGCATGAAAATTGCATACAAGTGCATGCCTCATATTCAAAAATTGCTTAATAGACTGGTTGGAGACTCATTAGAGGAGAAAATGTTTTTCAAGTCATTTTCTACTTAAACTAGCCACCCAAAGATGGCCTGCAGAAATTTAAAAAAGTGACTAATGTGAGATTTTGCCCATGTTATACCGTCTCATAGCTCCAAATTACTACACCCTATAGTATGAGAAGTTTTTGCGTATAAGATTACAAAGCAGGTTTCCAACACCACACAAATTGGGGGTTTAACTTTGCACTGATGGTATATTATCACGGTCAATAGACATAATATTGTAAAAATAATATCGAACAACAAGAATATCGAAGTTAAAATATCGAGATAACATTAATATCGAAGTGTAGAATATCGAGGTAAGTAATATCGGTTTTTTTGTGTTTAGTAAAATGTCGAAGTATGAAATATCGATGTAGTAATATCGTTTGAAGATAATATCGATTGAATAGTTTTGTTAGAAATATCGAAATATAATATATATATTGTTTAAAATGTGTATTTAGTGTATATTGAATAAGTAAATTGTTTAATTATATGTATAAATACTTTATTAATGTTTAAAATATAATTAATAGTGTTAAGTAATTTATTGTATGATATGTTTTAGGAGCGGGATGTTGGGTTATTAGGGGATAAGGGTGGGGAGTGTTTTAAATATATTAGTGTAAAATCAGATAATAATTTAAAAATATTAAATAATAAATAATTATGAATAGTAAATTGTAATGAAATTTCTAAATTAAATATTTATAATTTAGAAAATAAAAAAGAAATTATATATATTTTTTAGGAGCGGGATGTTGGGTTATTAGGGGAGAAGGGTGGGGAGTGTTTTAAAAATGTTATTGTAAAATCAGATAATAATGTAAAAATATTTAATATTCAAGATTTCGAAATTTCAAAATTTCAATAAAAATTCGAAATTAAATAATTTGAAATTATAATGAAATTTTAATTTTGTTTTATGAGTGGGATGTAGTGTTATTAGTGTATAAGGGCGGGGAGTGTATTAAAAAGATTACTGTAAAATTGGATAATAAGTTATAAATATTAATACTAAAGAATTAGAAATGTTAAAAATTTAATGTAATTTTGACAATGTTTTAAACAAAATTTCAAATTAATTTCGAAATTATTTTTTTGTTTCATGGTTGGGAATTTGGGTTATTAGGGTGTAAGGGTGTGGATTGTATTTTAATAATTATTACAAAATTATATATTAATAAATAAATTTTTAATTGGGAATAATTTAAATTTGTGAACATTTTATGTCAAAATCTAATTATATAATTTAAATTGGAAATTATAATTTCAATATTTATGTTGTATTTATGGGTGGGATGTGGGTATATTAGGGGAGAAGGGTGGGGAGTAATTTTTAAAAATAATAGTGGAAACATAGATCATAAATCATTTCAATTTATTAGTAAATATTGTGAAATCTAAAATTTAAAATAAAAATTATTATTAAATAATTGTATATTTGCTATTTATATGGAAAACATATTGTACATATTTTTTTGGGAATTAGGGTTAATATGGGATAGGGGTGGGTATTGTAACTATAGTATTGTTAAATTTAATAGTTTTTTGATATCTCATAGTTAATAAATGTAGATTATTAATATTTTAAGTGATGTTATAACCAGCACCTTGTCTCAGTTTGATCTTTCTGGAGTGGGAATATTCAATTTAATTGGGTTAGTGTCCAGCACCTTCCCTGAGTTTATGTTAACTGGAGTGGGAATAGTAAATTATATAGGGTTACTGTCCAGCACCTTCTCTGAATTTATGTTAACTGGAGTGGCAATAGTAAATTATATAGGGTTACTGTCCACCACCTTCCATGACTTTATCTTAATTGGAGTGGGAATAGTAAATTATATACAGTTAGGTGCCAATTCCGATCCGGTAAAAACCGGGTACGAACCGTCGGACGGAGCCTTTTCTCCGTCCGACTCGTACCCGGTGCGAAATCCATCCGAAAATGCAAGTACGATTCATACGGAAACACCATTTCCGTACGATTCGAACAAAACACCGACCGAACAGAAACTAAACACAATTCCGATCCTGAAAGGAGCCGACGTGACGTCGGTACGCATCCAGCCTACGTTTCACGAACCAGGAAGTACGATTCGAACCGACGTCATCCCGCACGGAAAATATTTACCGGCTGCCAAAAACTGCCGGGAAATCAGGACGACACACGCAAGGAGCAGCTGGACGCGACGAACAGACATGGACCCGAACCTACGTGCCATCCCTGCCCTCCTAGCAGTCCACCTGGCGTACAGGAACCGACGCAGACGCCGCAGAAGGTCAGCACAACAACCAGGGGCAAAGGGGGGGGCAGGGGCAGGACACACAACACCAACACATGGTACCAAATCACACATGGCCTGGACATACCTGACCATCAGGGCCTGGTCACTTCCAGGGGGTGGGGGCGAGGCCAGCAACGCAAGCGTCCGCCACAACGGAAGTGGATGGTCACGCGAACCGGTACGTACCCTACCCAGGCCGCAAGAGCGTGGGTACGGAACGTACCACGCGTCCCCCTACGTCACTCCAACAATAGCGGTACGGCCCGTACCCACGTCAGAAAGGCCTTGGTACAGCTCGTACCAGCATTGCTGGGGTCATGTAGGGGTACGCGTGGTACGACCCGTAGCCACGCCCCCAAGGCCTGTGTACGGTGCGGACCCCACGGCCCCGCAACAATGGTGGGACGCACCGTACCCACCCACCAAAGGCATGGGTACGGCCCGTACCCAGGCACGCAGAGCGTGGGCAGGGGTATGTACGGACCGTACCCCCACCCGTGGAAGTACGGCCCGTACCCCCACCCGTGCATGTACGCCCCGAACCCCCACTCGTGTATGTACGCCCCGAACCCCCACCCGTGTATGTACGCCCCGAACCGCCACCCGTGTATGTACGCACCCAAGCGCCACCCGTGTATGTACGCCCCGAACCCCCACCCCACCCTGGTATGTACGCCCCGAACCCCCAGCCGTGTATGTACGCACCAAACCCCCACCCGTGTATGTACGCACCAAACCACCACACCAGCCGTGTATGTACGCACATAACCCCCACCCCAGCCGTGTATGTACGCACCAAACCCCCACCCGTGTATGTACGCACCAAACCACCACACCAGCCGTGTATGTACGCACCAAACCCCCACCCCAGCCGTGTATGTACGCACCGAACCACCACCCGTGTATGTACGCACCGAACCCCCACCCCAGCAGAGTATGTACGCCCCGAACCCCCACCCGTGTATGTACGGACCGAACCCCCACCCCAGCCGTGTATGTACGCACCAAACCACCACCCGTGTATGTACGCCCCCGAACCCCCCCAGCCGTGTATGTACGCACCGAACCACCAGCCGTGTATGTACGCACCAAACCCCCACCCCAGCCGTGTATGTACGCACCAAACCACCACCCGTGTATGTACGCACCTAACACCCACCCCAGCAGAGTATGTACGCCCCGAACCCCCACCCGTGTATGTACGGACCGAACCCCCACCCCAGCAGAGTATGTACGCCCCGAACCCCCACCCGTGTATGTACGGACCGAACCCCCACCCGTGTATGTACGCACCCAACCCCCACCCCAGCCGTGTATGTACGCACCGAACCACCAGCCGTGTATGTACGCACCAAACCCCCACCCGTGTATGTATGCACCTAACACCCACCCCAGCCGTGTATGTACGCACCGAACCACCACCCGTGTATGTACGCACCGAACCCCCACCCCAGCAGAGTATGTACGCCCCGAACCCCCACCCGTGTATGTACGGACCGAACCCCCACCCCAGCCGTGTATGTACGCACCAAACCACCACCCGTGTATGTACGCCCCCGAACCCCCCCCAGCCGTGTATGTACGCACCGAACCACCAGCCGTGTATGTACGCACCAAACCCCCACCCGTGTATGTACGCACCTAACACCCACCCCAGCAGAGTATGTACGCACCGAACCACCAGCCGTGTATGTACGCACCAAACCCCCACCCGTGTATGTACGCACCTAACACCCACCCCAGCAGAGTATGTACGCACCGAACCACCAGCCGTGTATGTACGCACCAAACCCCCACCCGTGTATGTACGCACCTAACACCCACCCCAGCAGAGTATGTACGCACCGAACCACCAGCCGTGTATGTACGCACCAAACCCCCACCCGTGTATGTACGCACCTAACACCCACCCCAGCAGAGTATGTACGCACCGAACCACCAGCCGTGTATGTACGCACCAAACTCCCACCCGTGTATGTACGCACCTAACACCCACCCCAGCCGTGTATGTACGCACCGAACCACCACCCGTGTATGTACGGACCGAACCCCCACCCCAGCAGAGTATGTACGCCCCGAACCCCCACCCGTGTATGTACGGACCGAACCCCCACCCCAGCCGTGTATGTACGCACCAAACCACCACCCGTGTATGTACGCCCCCGAACCCCCCCCACCCGTGTATGTACGCCCCCGAACCCCCCCAGCCGTGTATGTACGCACCGAACCACCACCCGTGTATGTACGGACCGAACCCCCACCCCAGCAGAGTATGTACGCCCCGAACCCCCACCCGTGTATGTACGGACCGAACCCCCACCCCAGCCGTGTATGTACGCACCAAACCACCACCCGTGTATGTACGCCCCCGAACCCCCCCCAGCCGTGTATGTACGCACCGAACCACCAGCCGTGTATGTACGCACCAAACCCCCACCCGTGTATGTACGCACCTAACACCCACCCCAGCAGAGTATGTACGCACCGAACCACCAGCCGTGTATGTACGCACCAAACTCCCACCCGTGTATGTACGCACCTAACACCCACCCCAGCCGTGTATGTACGCACCGAACCACCACCCGTGTATGTACGGACCGAACCCCCACCCCAGCAGAGTATGTACGCCCCGAACCCCCACCCGTGTATGTACGGACCGAACCCCCACCCCAGCCGTGTATGTACGCACCAAACCACCACCCGTGTATGTACGCCCCCGAACCCCCCCCACCCGTGTATGTACGCCCCCGAACCCCCCCCAGCCGTGTATGTACGCACCGAACCACCAGCCGTGTATGTACGCACCAAACCCCCACCCGTGTATGTACGCACCTAACACCCACCCCAGCAGAGTATGTACGCACCGAACCACCAGCCGTGTATGTACGCACCAAACTCCCACCCGTGTATGTACGCACCTAACACCCACCCCAGCCGTGTATGTACGCACCGAACCACCACCCGTGTATGTACGGACCGAACCCCCACCCCAGCAGAGTATGTACGCCCCGAACCCCCACCCGTGTATGTACGGACCGAACCCCCACCCCAGCCGTGTATGTACGCACCAAACCACCACCCGTGTATGTACGCCCCCGAACCCCCCCCACCCGTGTATGTACGCCCCCGAACCCCCCCCAGCCGTGTATGTACGCACCGAACCACCAGCCGTGTATGTACGCACCAAACCCCCACCCGTGTATGTACGCACCTAACACCCACCCCAGCAGAGTATGTACGCACCGAACCACCAGCCGTGTATGTACGGACCGAACCCCCACCCCAGCAGAGTATGTACGCCCCGAACCCCCACCCGTGTATGTACGGACCGAACCCCCACCCGTGTATGTACGCACCCAACCCCCACCCGTGCATGTACGCACCGAACCTGCTATAAGAATGGGGTGTGCAAAACACCCCCAGCAGTGCCCAGACACAGGAGGGGTGGGTGCAGGGTCCTCCCAGCAGTGCCCAGACACAGGAGGGGTGTGTGCCTATCACTCCCAGCAGTGCCCAGACACAGGAGGGGTGTGTACCTATCACTCCCAGCAGTGCCCAGACATCGGACAATATACCCCATCAACAAGTTCAGTGACCTACAAGGGTGATACCCCAGATGCAGGCGGAGCCATCGCTGAGCCAGCATGGCTATATTGAAAGGCAACCCTCACACATCCAGGAAATGTAGACACAGCACAGCACAGCATTTGGGAGACACCCTGCAGGAAAAATGGCCTGGGCCACAGAGGATGGAACACACCTTGGGACAATGTCACCATACAGTGAGAGCAAACATGACCAAATACCATTTGCAGAGACCTTTGTGATGGCACGCAGATGGCAGGGTACACCCCATGAGCAGCACACTCCAACATTTCACAGACCCCTAACACATTATCACCACCCCAACGCAGGGAGCACCAGCACCAACAGCAAGTCCAGGAAAGCATCAGTGTGCAAAACAAAAAGAAAAGGCTTTATTCAGCAGGAAAATATATCAGAGAAAATGTCCACTATGTACAAGGGCCATGGGCCAGCCCAGCAGCAATGTCCGGGGGGGGGGGTACACATCGGGACGTGTGTCCCCTAGCTTGCCTGCACAGTTCACAAGTCCATTTCATCCACAGAAGAGGGGGCATCAGGGGGGAGGGTGGAAACAGGCACCGCAGGGACAGGAGGGGAAAGGGTAGGTGTTGTGGGTGCAGGGAGGGATGAATCTGCCACAGGGGGGGTGCCAGCGCCAAAGGTGGAGGACAGAATGGCGCTGCACACGTCGGCAAGTTCCCCCAGCGACTCCCCCGTACCCAAACCAACCACAGGCCCCAAGGAGGGGGGGGGGGCAAAGGGATGGGTCGCAGCGCCACTGGGGGAGGGTGTGGACAGGGTGGGGGACTCAACTCCCCTGGCCGGGTCCCGCCTCCACCGCTTGCGGGGTGGTGTCATCCTGGGGCTGGGGGGCACACTCGCAGTGGATGATGCTGTCACTGACTGTTGGCCAGGAGAGCTAAGGGGAGTGGATTTGGAGGGAGTGGGTTGTGTGGAATGCGGACTCCCACTGTGGCTGCGTGTTCTACGTTTCTCCCCCGACCCAGTGGGTGTGCCTTCCTCACCCTGTGTGTGCGTGACAGGAGGTGTGCGCTTCGCCTTCCCTGGTGGTGTGGTGCCTGTGTCTGTTGGGGTGCGTGCACGCTGACGTCTGGATGTGCGTGGGACAGGCACGGGAGTGGGAATTGTGGATGGGGCAGGGGTAGGGGGTGTTACGCAGCGCTGCAGGAGATCCAGTGCTGCAGTCAGTGTGGAGTCTATGGACCTCAGCAACTGCCGTTGGTCAGACTGCGCAGCCGACATGCCCTCCATGTATGCCTCCATCTGGGTCAGCACCTGGGTGTGGGCATGGAGGACATTTAGCATCGCAGTCTGACCAACCTGCAACTGCCTCAGGATGTCCACAGACTCCGCACTCACCGCAGCAGTGGTGACAGGGGCAGGGGGTGCGGTGCCTGGCAGGAAGGAGACATGTGGGGACCGAGCACGGAGGGAAGGGCCACGAGCATGTGGGAGGCCGGTGATGGAACCTGAGGTGGCGGGGGGATGTGGAGGGCTGCCATCAGCTGGGGGGGCAGACTCCGCCACCTCTGGGAGCTCAGCCTCGGACCCGTCTGCGTCATAGTCTGTGTTGGCAGTCAACAGGTCCTCCGCCTCACTCCCTTCGGCCTCCGTGCCACTCCATGTGCCAGACAGGACAGCACTGCTGGTACTGGTGCTCAATCTCTCCTCCCGGTCCGTGCTAGTGTCTCCTTCCGTGTCCCCCGGCGATGCTGTGGGCAAGGTGAAGAGACAGGAGAAAATCAGACACCTGTACACTCATGTCACATGAGTCAAATATACATAGGTCACATTGCATAGCCTGAAAAGCAACAGGAGTAACACCTACAAAACAATGTACACATGTAGGCCATGGAACACACAGTTTTTCTACCCACCATGCCACTGAGACACAATGGAGATCATGACACAACAGCAAATCACTGCACCTGAAATTTTAGAGAGGAGTCAGCCTCTGGGGACAAATGTGCACAGCACCTGCACCACACTGCGTCGTCAAAAAGGGATGAGCATGAATCATATCCATTTACTCTTGCCGCATGCTGCAAAGGCAATACATGAAACCAGGCCACACATGACAGGGTCACTGCACCTTGAGCGTATGTCCAGTCAAACATCACACACAGGCTAAACCCAGCAAGGAGGATGAAGCTTCTGACATGTAGGCCTTGTACGCACAAACCACCCACACCTGAGACAATCTCATTGAGACGGAGGAAGTATGTACACCTCTTACTCTGGGATGGAAACACATGGCCTCCACTAATTCATGACTGTACACACACAGCCCCTGGTGGCCATGTCCACACATCATTGACAGGCAAACATCATCAGATTGTCTCAACAACACACACAGGTAATGCCCACTATGAGTATGCACAAGCAAAATGGGTCCCCCTGTACAGTGGACACATGTAGCAACCTGTAGGTCCTAACAGTTGAGCCCAGGGTACAATGCCACCCTACGCAACCCATGGCAAAGACACAGTGAATGGCCATATTGTTGGATGACGCACATGATACCTAGGAAGAGGTGCCCCAGGGCACAGTAGTGCCCACACTCCTCCATGGTCCAGGATGGACATGACTGCAAATTAAGCAACCGTCCCTGCACTTAGCAGGCCTCCCACTCAGGCACATCATGTCAGAGGGCACACAATTGGACATGCATGCTGGAAGGCTGTACATTTTGGAGACACACCCCTATGTCGTGATTCACAATCAGTGCCAAGTGACATGGACACCACAATGACTGAAATTGGCCATGGCACACGCAAGGTCCCCATACCTGTGGCACATCACCCCCACACATGATGCTGATAGCATAGGGCACCTGCATGAACTGCCTGCCTAAATAACCGTGTGCAAGAGTGGCGACAGACCAGGGAACACATTGCAAGGAGGGGAAGGGAGGGAGTGAGAACAGCACTGTGCTACTTTGTGGAGAAGTTGACGCACTGCACAATCAAACCCTGGCAGTGTATCCATGCAACTGCACACTTACATTGGCTGGGGACACACACCTGACACACATGTACCTACCCCCTTCCTGCTGCTGCCTCTCCTGTAGGCGCCTGTCCATATCGGGGAAGACCACCGCCAGCACACGCTTCTGGATGTGGGTCAGACGACGGCGGCCACGGTTCTTACGGCTCTCAGGTGAGTCCCCCAGCAGGAGCCGTGCAATCCTCCTCGTCCAGCACCGGATGTCCTGCCAGCGTTTCCTCACCTGAGACAGGCTCCGCCTCCGACCCTCTGTACCCCTCACGGCACTGACGGCTTCCCTCCAGATCTCCCCCTTGGCAATGGCGCCTACCTGTGAGGATGCAAAAGAGAGAATACATTAATCCACATGAGCAAAGACACAGAGACACACATATAGAACAATCCTCATTATGAACAGGCCATGGTATGCATGCAACTAATTGCACCTTTGTCATAGGGACATTATCCACTGTGGAAGGCCAAATGCACTACGTGCCAGTGGAAGCACACGGGTGGCATGAGGGGTACCACACACTCACTGACCAGGGATCACACTGTGCCTCACAGGCTACACCAGGATTATGTACAGCACCTCACAGCAGTCACCTGCCCCAGCACACTGATGCTACCTCAGCAGAGTACACAGACACACACAGGTACAGGACAATCACATGGCATTGCCAACTGCGGGTACACACCTCACTCTGCCCATGTGCCAGTAGACGGGGGTGTCACAGGTGTGGGGCTGGCTCAGCACGGCATGCACACAGCACTGCTCCCTGCTCACATCCGATGGCCAGGCCATATCCATCCCTCATGCTGCTTGTGTGCAACACTCCCCATATGCACTCACCCACATGACAGGGGACTAACACACACACCAATGTGCAGGGGACGAACACGGCCTTTGGACACTCACAGCACAGGTACACTGAACAAACACACATCCATGGGTACTGACACCTGTCACACTGGGGGGAACACAGGATCACATCAGGACTGTGGAAACAACATCCCCAGGAGGAGTATGCAGGCAGAATGTGGCATGCACCTTGCATTCATTGTCACAGTAGGCACTATGCAAGTGAGGAGTGCACACAGGAAACACAGCATGCTCTGCATGGGTGACATGAGGCCTTCCACACCCTGGGACCCACTCCAAACAACAGTGCATGTCTGTCACACATGGACACAATGCCAGAAGTCACTGTCACACAAAAGGGGCACAGTCTAAGCTAGTGGAGTCTGCACTCACCTGAACCCCTGGTCGACCATACAGGCTCTGGAACTGTGGGAGGATCACATCTATCAGGGCAAGGTTCTCCTCCTGGGTGAATGGCTGTGACCTCTCCACAGTCCTGGACATGGTGCCAGAGGAATCACTATCAGCAGCAGTGGTCATGGATGAATGGATGTGCAGGCAAGTGCTCTCTCATGGGACCTGGCTGCCTTATATATGCCTGGCTGGCCTGTTCATGTATAGGAGTACAGATTGATTGGTCAGTCACATTAGCATCCTACGTTTCATCCAATCCCTTCAAACCTACCCCAGTGTGTGGCTTTGCATGGTTTCAGTTTTGATAATGATGTCAAGTCAACATCCACATTGCAACAATGTAGATGCTTTCAAACTGACTTCTGCTGTGCACCTGGTGCTCAAATTCAAAAATTTAACTCAGTCTCCATGGCAACCATCAGGCATTTAGGCCCTTATACTTGTCCCTCATGTGTCCCCTATGTGTTTTCATACATTTACACACAGGTACGGTGCGTTCCACGCCCTAGGCACCCCACAAGCAGTGATACCGACCGTACATGCGCTTGTACGGTCCGGATCACAATATGGGCGCTGGCGTATGCGTACGCCACAGTAGTACGGACTGTACACGCGCTTGTGCGGTCCGGATCACAATATGGGCGCTGGCGTATGCGTACGCCACAGTAGTACGGACTGTACACGCGCTTGTGCGGTCCGGATCACAATAAGGGCGCTGGCGTATGCGTACGCCACAGTAGTACGGACTGTACACGCGCTTGTACGGTCCGTACTACTGTGGCGTACGCATACGCCAGCGCCCATATTGTGATCCGGACCGCACAAGCGCGTGTACAGTCCGTACTACTGTGGCGTACGCATACGCCAGCGCCCTTATTGTGATCCGGACCGTACAAGCGCGTGTACAGTCCGTACTACTGTGGCGTACGCATACGCCAGCGGCAATATTGGCCCAGGGACCCTATACACGCGCTCCGAGCGTATGTACGGTGCGTATAACAACTGTCAGTGGTGACAGGCGGCACACAGACAGGAATGGAGCGGACAGGTATTGCCAAGGGTGGACACAAATGCATTGTCTGTGCAATACCACCTGTGTGTGACACAGGTGTGTCAGGATGTGATGTGGCACTTTACCCCTGAGGTGTGGGCAAAGCACATGTACGATGAGCTGTGTACACATGTCGTGTGTGATGGTGCGCATTGTACCACACATCCCCTGCACTCCTTTGACATGTGTGCATGTCGTACACACTAGTGGAGCCATGAGTCACTTGCATGTCCCAGTCACGGACACCCGCACCTGTCCCCTGATGCCAGGTACACGGAATATTACATATGACACGTGTATGGCTGCGTTGCATGCTGCAACCATGTCATGTGTGTGGCATGTCGTTCCATGATTTTGCTGTAGGTGTGTGGTTCAATGCGTCAGCAGTTGCTGCTGCCAACATGTGTCTGTGTGTCGATGGGCATGGCACACTGTTCCGCACACCAGCCCACATATGTGATTTGCCATGAGGTGTGTATGTATCCAACTACACGGAGTATCAACACAAGTACATATCCACATGCTCCCTATGTATGTTCTGTCTCGACATGTACTCCTCAAAGGCAATGTGTGTGGCCTGTCCTATTCCTATGACATGTGACCAGTGCATATCGCATCCAACTACCTGTCTGTACCATACGCATACTACTTCTGCACATGTGTGGATGTCTGTGAATCCTGTGATGCGTGTGCATGTTCACTTACACTGGCCCACAGCTAGTCTCATGCCATGTCATCGTGATCTTGCCCCCCTCCGTTAGTGGCTGTCCCTTGGTAGGAGTGTAACCTGACTGGCGTACGTGTCCAGGAACTGGGGCACAGACCTGACTCACAACGTGGCATATGTGTATTGGCTGTGTAACATGTGCTCAGTGCATTGACGATGTTGTTGTACAGTGCTCACTCTTAGGTGTTCCTTCCATTTCACTGCAGGGCTCCGCCTCTCCCTCGACGTATGCCAGACATTGCTGCCCTGCATGAACGGGACTGTATACGCCGCTACAGATTCAGCCAACGGTTGATTGATGAGTTGACTGGCCGGCTGGAAGCACAACTCCTCCCGCGCCACAGGTATCCAAGTGCACTGACACCCAAGTTGAAGGTGATGGCAGCCCTACATTTCCTTGCCACGGGTACGTTCCAACATACCATTGCTGATGTCGGGGGCATGTCCCAGACGATGTTCAGCCGTGTTCTGCATGATTTCTTAGAGGCCATGTTGGTTCACCTGGATGAGTACATTAAATTCCCAAATCGTGAGCAGTTGACAGATGTCAAGCGTGAGTTCTATGCCCTGGGAGGGATGCCCCATGTCATTGGGTCCATAGATGGGACACATGTTGCGTTGGTACCACCACAGGCACAGGAGGTGGTGTATAGGAATCGCAAACATTATCACTCCATTAATGCCCTTGTGGTGTGTCTGTCCAACATGGTGATTTCACATGTCTGTGTTCGCTTTCCAGGATCAGCACACGATGCCTTCATCATGAGGCGTAGCAGGGTGCCAGAAATGATGCTGCAGCTGCGGAACGAGCGAGCATGTATTGTTGGTGGGTAGACTCTGGCAGTTCAGTGTTTGGCGTCATCTTCCAATCTCACTGCCTGTGCTGACACACTTCTGTCCATGATGTTTCCTTGTAGGGGACGCTGGCTATCCCAACATGCCATGGCTGATGACGCCTGTCCGCAACCCCAGCACGGCTGCCGAGCACCGCTACAACAACGCACATGGGCGGACCAGGAGAGTCATTGAGAGGACGTTTGGACTTCTGAAGAGCCGATTCCGGTGCCTCCACAAGACCGGCGGAGCACTCCCATATGCCCCGGTGAAGGTGTGCAAGATCATCATCGTCTGCTGCATGCTGCACAACATGGCAGTGGAGGAAGCTGTTCCACTCATACTGGATCAAGATGACCAGGACCATCCACCCGTGGAGGATGAAGGGCTTGGTGACGGGGCAAGTGATGTGGAGGAGGAGGAGGCTGTGGAGGACATGCGGAGTCGGCTCATACGCAACTTCTTTGCTTAGTGGTGAGTTCCAGTGTCTGAGTGTGCACGCATTGGGCCGTGTGTGGCATGTGTTGCAATGTGTGTGTCCATCTGCATGTCTGCCAAGTGAGTCAGTGGTGTGTATTGAAGTGTCACTCAAGTGATGGCGCAATGGAAGGATGTTGTCTGAGGGTCATCATTGTCACCTGTCATGTTAACAACATGATACGTGTTAAGTACATGCTTGCGGATGTGCTCCTTTGTGCTGAATCCTTGTGTGTCTCTCTTCCACAGGTCCATGTGCATGCTGTCTGCTGGTGGCATTGTTGTGCTCCTGCTACTCCTCATGAACACAGCGACATGTGCTGATTCAGCGTCACATGCACGGGCAAGTGTTGAAATCTCCTCAGGGTAAGGGATGCCTCACGTCGTTTTGGGTGTGTGAATTGTTTGTAGTCTGTGTGCACTTCTCCGGTTCATGTGTGTTCCATTTGCATACATGGTGATCCTACATGGGGAACATGACATGGGGCAGGCTTCACCTGGAGCCATGCTCAGACTTGGTGACTGTCATGTGGCAGGGGATTGGGGATTGTGATGAGGCCATCATTGTGTGTAACACTGGCCTCGGAAACATACAGGTTGCACCGGGTTGACATGGTGTGTGATTGCCCCATCAGGGCCTCAATGGTGTATAGCGGCCTCTCCGTGGCAGCAGGGGGTGTTTAGCTGTTATCCGTCACTTGTGTGCCAGGTCAATGGGATGCCAGCATCTGTGTTGCAATGGGGGGTGCCAGTGTTGCTCCCACATGTACATCCACATGACCTGTGTATGTGTTGACAGAGTATCATTGTCATTCCAACACACATGACTAATAAATTTGTCCCTCTGTCTCCAAGGTGCCTCTTCCCTGTCAATGGTGCCCTGTTGCCACTGTGCGTGCCGCAGGTCTGGCATAGTTTTCATAGGTGGTGCATATGTGTCTATGTGTAGAGTGACAAGATGCTAGGGGTTTGTCAGGGAGTGGGAACTGTATTATGCACAAGATGCACAGTTCCATCCACCTCAAGGCAAGAGAGACCATCCCCCAGGGCAACTACAACATCCGTGTCGAATCCTACCCTGCAGTCTACGGACATGTGCCTCACGACTCCCATGGTACTTGTCCATATCCGGAGTGCATCTGCACAGCTCTGCTACTGCGTCGGGCAACCAGGCCACATCAACGTCCTAACGGGATGGGGGGAATGTTTCACAGCCAGCTGCAGGATGACCTTCTAGATCCACGCCCACACTCATGATGCAGCCCACAACCCCAACACAACCATGTGGCACAGTGATCCTAAACTGCATTCTGGCATCTCCATGCATCCAACCTTGGCCTAGCCACCATTCTCAACATCCGCCTGACGCAAGCATGCTGCACATTGTAGGGACACATGTCTAGACATACCTGGGAGCGGCAAGCCAGGTCACTCAACATGATCCCTGACCTCTGCGCATGACTGTTGCTCCCCTGAATGTGTCTGTAGCCACAGTTGTGCGGGAACCACTCAGCTGGTTGGGCCCAGCACAGGTGAGTTTGGTACTCCATGTCTGTATCAGATGAGACATTGGGACCCATGTGTGTCCTGGGCAAGACTGCGACCCCACGGTTTGGATGGTTGGAGTTAATTCTGAGATCAGGCATGCTTTGACTGTACGACACACACATGTATTGTAATAATGTAGAATCACGGCATCATCTTGTAAGTGTGATTAATTTATTTGTGGTGGGGTACGGGTTTGTGGGGATGACAAGAGGTGCACAGCGGGAGTGTAGAATCCAAAGTTCACTGGGGGAGTTGGTATCCTTGTCGTAGCAAAATGTCAGAGTCCATGCCACAGTCTTCGTCAACATAGGTCAGACAGTGACCAGCAAGTCCATGTGGCAGAGAATGTCATGTGCTGCTATTGGGCCAGAGGGCCAGGTGCCAGGCCAGGTGACCTGGGAGATGGTGATGTTCTGCTGACTCTCACAGTCTTTTTCGTGGACGACCCACCTTCCTGCGGGGACCCTCGGAAGCAGTCCGTGACGATGTCTGTGACGCTCCGTCGGATGAATCCTCCTCCTCCTGATCCCTCCCTGTGTCTGGTAATGGCCTTCGCCTGGTGCCACAGGGAGGGTTGCCCATGTTGTCGGCAATCCGACGGAGTACACCGGTCATTTGGGTTTGCACCGCCACGAGCTCAGCCTGTCTATCCTCCATCCTTCCTTGGTGTTGCAGTTGACAGGCATGTTGCTGGGACTGCAGGGTCTTCATCTCCTGGAGGGTCCCCTTGATGTCATTGAGGGTGGACGCAATCTGGTCCATGCCCCTGGTGTCACGCCGGTATGTATCCAGGATGTTGCTGACCTGGGACACTACCGGGTCCTGAGCTGCCTGGTCAGGTTCGCGCCTCCGCCGTCCTCCACTCCCGCCACCCCTGCCCACGTGCACCTGGCCTGCCGTTGTGGGTGCATCGGGTCTCCGGGACCCCTGAGGGATGGCATCTGCGTTGCCGCCTGCCTCCTCCTGGGTGCCCGGAGGACCGTGTCCCTCCTGGGCAGACTGGCTGGGTGGTCGTGTGCGGGCAGGGCTCCTGGACGTCTCCTGGGATGTGGCAGGAATGGGGGTGGTGGTTGGCACAGTTGTACCTGACGCAGGTGCTGCAGGTGGTTGGACACCAGAGGGGCCAGGTTGGTCTGGGTCATCCACGGAGTGGTGAGAGTCATCGCTGGCGGTGGGGTCATCATCCCGCGGAGCCTGGTCCTGTGTGACTTCCCCCCCAGTGTTGGGGGGTGTTCGTCGACGTTGACCTGTGTGTGAGAGAGACAATGTTAACAGTGTCACATGTGGCATCCATGTTGCATGCATTTCTGATTTGGCACTCTTCCTCTGGGTAGTTGGATCTGTCCTGCATTCCTCTCACAGTGCACTTGTGCATGGCTATGTCCCTTGGCCACAGCTGTCAGGGCTTTACGCATGTGTGAGACACTATCTTAGTTGATGCATCTATTTGGGTACACAGTCAGCAGTGTGGTGTGCGGGCGTAGCGAGCCATGCAGAGGCGCCTTACGTGTTGCACTGTACGTGGCCAAATGGTGTTTTGGCAAGGCAATTTGATGTTGCAGGTAGGGGACTGAAGCATTTGTGACAGGGTTCTTACCGACACGGTGGGTGGGTATACTGGGTGTGTGGTTAGGTCTGTGCCTGCAGCACGGATGGACTCGTGCACAGATTGACACATGGACCGGTCTTCATCTACGGAAGGGGGGGTTGAGGCACTGCCAGACCTGGTCTGCATGCACACAGTCCACCGGCTGACGAGTGGACATGGCCACACCACCCAAGGGTGATTTAGTCTCCCTGTGTCTCCCTTCCTCCCTCCTTCTGTCACCCTCCTCCCTCCCTCTGTCGGTCTCCCTCTGTCACCCTACTCCCTCCCTCTGTCTGTCTCCCTGTGTCCCCCCTCTGTCTCCTTCCCTCTCATTCCCCCTCTCCCTCCCTCTCTTTGTCACTCTCTGTCACCTCAGGCCAGCTTCCTGGGCACACACAGTTAGCCGGTCTTTGAATGGCCATTGGCTTGTTCATGTGAGTTAGTCCCTGTTCTCCGGGCACCCATTGGGCAGTGTGTCTGAGTGTAGGCTGCTGCTGTGGCGGTGTGTGCTGAGACTCTATCAGAGCGATGCATCTTCATTGTCTGCTGTTATGTGCAAATTGTGCCTTCAGACCCATGGCATCCTGCATGGCAGCCATCATTTGCAGGCAAGACAGTACTGTGTGGGTACACACAGTTTGTATGGCTGTGCCCTGGGCCATATGGGCTGAGGGCATTGTTGTGTGCTTGTGAGTTGCTCAATGTTAGTTTTGCTGCCCCCACTCCCAGCATCGACCACATCCTGTGTTGTGTTGGTGTTTTGTGTGGCCTGTGACTTGGCATGGCCCTGATTGATGCATGGGGCATGGAGGCGCCAGTGGCATGTGTGTGTTTGTGGAGTGTTGTTGTGTCCGGTGGTGGCTTGGGGGGGGGTGGCATGCATGATTGATTGTGTATGGCATCCCCCCCATGTGAGGTGAGTTGTTTGTGTACTCACCAGGGTCTGGGAGTCCTGGCAGTCCGTGTAGTCCCTCCACCGCCAGCGTGGACATCACCTTCTCCTCCCAGGGATGGTATTGTACCGGTCTGGGGGGCGGCCCTCCTCCAGTGATGTTCCCCTGGTTGTGATTGTCAGTCATCTTCCTCTTGACCGTCCTCCGCAGATCGTACCACCTGGATTGGCACTCGTGCCTGGTCCTTCTGGTTGTCCCAACAGCATTCACAGAATCGACGATCCTCTGCCACATGGCGGTTTTTTCGGATATGCTGGTCTGTCTGACCAATGTCCCAAAGAGCTGTGGCTCGACTCTGAGGATTTCGTCGACAAGGATCTCCAGCTCCTCCTTTGTGAACTTTGGATTCTTGGTGGTGGACATGGCGTGGGGTGTGGTTGTGGGGGTGTGGGTGTGGATGGCTGTGGGTGTGTGGGTGTGGTAGTGGAGGTGTGTGTGTGAATGTGATGAGGGGGTGTTTGTGTAGGTGGTTGTGTGAAGGTATGCAAGTGTGAGGTTCAAGTATGGTGGTGTGGGTCGTCTGTGGGCTCTGGCAGCAGTGGGTCTGTTGCAAAGGCTCATGGTTTGTGTGTGTGGTCCATTTTTATTGGTCCATTTGTGGGTGTGGCTGTGTTTGAAATTTGTGTGGGTGTGTTATGAGGAGTGATTGAGTTTTGGGCCTCTGTTTGGCAGTTTGGCAGTTGCAGGTGAGTGTATGTGATGTTTGTGGGGTTGTTGGGCCTGTTTGGTGGTGTGGGGAAACTCTACTTGACTCTCCTTGTGTAAATATGGTTTGTCCGGGTTCAGTACGTGTTTTTTTGGCGTCAGTACGGTCCGTACATGCACTGGTGGGGGTGCGGTCCGTACATTCCCTGGTGGGGTGGTGGTTCGGTGCGTACATACACGGCTGGGGTGGGTGTTTGGTGCGTACATACACGGGTGGTGGTTCGGTGCGTACATACACGGCTGGGGGGGGTTCGGGGGCGTACATACACGGCTGGTGGTTAGGTGCGTACATACACGGCTGGGGTGGGGGTTTGGTGCGTACATACACGGCTGGGGTGGGGGTTTGGTGCGTACATACACGGCTGGGGTGGGTGTTTGGTGCGTACATACACGGGTGGTGGTTCGGTGCGTACATACACGGCTGGGGGGGGTTCGGGGGCGTACATACACGGGTGGTGGTTCGGTGCGTACATACACGGCTGGGGGGGGTTCGGGGGCGTACATACACGGCTGGTGGTTAGGTGCGTACATACACGGCTGGGGTGGGGGTTTGGTGCGTACATACACGGCTGGGGTGGGGGTTTGGTGCGTACATACACGGCTGGGGTGGGTGTTTGGTGCGTACATACACGGGTGGTGGTTCGGTGCGTACATACACGGCTGGGGGGGGTTCGGGGGCGTACATACACGGGTGGTGGTTCGGTGCGTACATACACGGCTGGGGTGGGGGTTTGGTGCGTACATACAAGGCTGGTGGTTCGGTGCGTACATACACGGCTGGGGGGGGTTCGGGGGCGTACATACACGGGTGGTGGTTCGGTGCGTACATACACGGCTGGGGGGGGGTTCGGGGGCGTACATACACGGGTGGGTGTTTGGTGCGTACATACACGGCTGGTGGTTCGGTGCGTACATACACGGCTGGGGGGGGGTTCGGGGGCGTACATACACGGGTGGGTGTTTGGTGCGTACATACACGGGTGGGGGTTCGGGGCGTACATACTCTGCTGGGGTGGGGGTTCGGTCCGTACATACACGGGTGGGGGTTCGGGGCGTACATACGCGGGCGGGGGGTGGTGGGGTGTTCGGCGCGTATGCGGGCACATGTCTCCATGGTTGCTATGGGAGTTCGGTTCGGACGGTGTTTTTTGCGTACGGTTGTGAAATGGGGAGGACGGGAGGGATCGTACTTGCGCAGTCGGACTTTATTTTTCCGCACGGTGGGTTTCTCGCCCGGGGACGTGTCGGTGACTTTTCCCGACCCGAGGACGTGTGGGGAAATCTTCCCAATGCGATTCGTATGGACTTTTTTCCGTTCGAATCGTACTTGGCAGTTTGTACGCTACTTTGACGATTCGGACGGAAAAAAATCCGGATACGAGTCGGACGGGGAATTTTTTTACCGGATCGGAATTGGCACCTTAGTGTCCAGCATCTTCCCTGAGTTTATGATAACTGGAGTGGGAATAGTAAATTATTTAGGGTTAGTGTCCAGCACCTTTCCTGACTTTATGTTAACTGGAGTGGGAATAGTAAATTATATAGGGTTACTGTCCAGCACCTTTCTTGAGTTTATGTTAACTGGAGTGGGAATAGTAAATTATATAGGGTTATTGTCCAGCACCTTTCCTGACTTAATGTTAACTGGAGTGGGAATATTAAATTATATAGGGTTACTATATAGCACCTTCCTTGACTTTATGTTAACTGGAGTGGGAATAGTAAATTATATAGGGTTACTGGCCAGCACCTTTCCTGAGTTTATGTTAACTGGAGTGGGAATAGTAAATTATATAGGTTTACTGTCCAGCACCTTCCTTGACTTTATGTTAACTGGAGTGGGAATAGTAAATTATATAGGGTTACTGGCCAGCACCTTTCCTGAGTTTATGTTAACTGGAGTGGGAATAGTAAATTATATAGGGTTAGTGTCCAGCATCTTCTCTGACTTTATGTTAACTGGAGTGGGAATAGTAAATTATATAGGGTTACTGTCCACCACCTTCTCAGAATTTATGTTAACTGGAGTGGGAATAGTAAATTATATAGGGTTACTGTCCAGCATTTTCCCTGAATTTATGTTAACTGGAGTGGGAATAGTAAATTATATAGGGTTACTGTCCAGCACCTTCTCTGAATTTATGTTAATTGGAGTGGGAATAGTAAATTATATAGGGTTACTGTCCACCACCTTCCATGACTTTATCTTAACTGGAGTGGGAATAGTAAATTATATAGGGTTACTGTCCAGCACCTTTCTTGGGTTTATGTTAACTGGAGTGGGAATAGTAAATTATATAGGGTTACTGTCCAGCACCTTTCCTGACTTAATGTTAACTGGAGTGGGAATATTAAATTATATAGGGTTACTATATAGCACCTTCCTTGACTTTATGTCAACTGGAGTGGGAATAGTAAATTATATAGGTTTACTGTCCAGCACCTTCCTTGACTTTATGTTAACTGGAGTGGGAATAGTAAATTATATAGGGTTACTGTCCAGCATTTTCCCAGAATTTATGTTAAGTAGAGTGGGAATAGTAAATTATATAGGGTTACTGTCCAGCACCTTCCTTGACTTTATGTTAACTGGAGTGGGAATAGTAAATTATATAGGGTTACTGTCCAGCACCTTCCTTGACTTTATGTTAACTGGAGTGGGAATAGTAAATGATATAGGGTTACTGTCCAGCACCTTTCCTGACTTTATGTTAACTGGAGTGGGAATAGTAAATTATATAGGGTTACTGTCCACCACCTTCCATGACTTTATCTTAATTGGAGTGGGAATAGTAAATTATATACAGTTAGTGTCCAGCATCTTCCCTGAGTTTATGATAACTGGAGTGGGAATAGTAAATTATTTAGGGTTAGTGTCCAGCACCTTTCCTGACTTTATGTTAACTGGAGTGGGAATAGTAAATTATATAGGGTTACTGTCCAGCACCTTTCTTGAGTTTATGTTAACTGGAGTGGGAATAGTAAATTATATAGGGTTATTGTCCAGCACCTTTCCTGACTTAATGTTAACTGGAGTGGGAATATTAAATTATATAGGGTTACTATATAGCACCTTCCTTGACTTTATGTTAACTGGAGTGGGAATAGTAAATTATATAGGGTTACTGGCCAGCACCTTTCCTGAGTTTATGTTAACTGGAGTGGGAATAGTAAATTATATAGGGTTAGTGTCCAGCATCTTCTCTGACTTTATGTTAACTGGAGTGGGAATAGTAAATTATATAGGGTTACTGTCCACCACCTTCTCAGAATTTATGTTAACTGGAGTGGGAATAGTAAATTATATAGGGTTACTGTCCAGCATTTTCCCTGAATTTATGTTAACTGGAGTGGGAATAGTAAATTATATAGGGTTACTGTCCAGCACCTTCTCTGAATTTATGTTAATTGGAGTGGGAATAGTAAATTATATAGGGTTACTGTCCACCACCTTCCATGACTTTATCTTAACTGGAGTGGGAATAGTAAATTATATAGGGTTACTGTCCAGCACCTTTCTTGGGTTTATGTTAACTGGAGTGGGAATAGTAAATTATATAGGGTTACTGTCCAGCACCTTTCCTGACTTAATGTTAACTGGAGTGGGAATATTAAATTATATAGGGTTACTATATAGCACCTTCCTTGACTTTATGTCAACTGGAGTGGGAATAGTAAATTATATAGGTTTACTGTCCAGCACCTTCCTTGACTTTATGTTAACTGGAGTGGGAATAGTAAATTATATAGGGTTACTGGCCAGCACCTTTCCTGAGTTTATGTTAACTGGAGTGGGAATAGTAAATTATATAGGGTTAGTGTCCAGCATCTTTTCTGACTTTATGTTAACTGGAGTGGGAATAGTAAATTATATAGGGTTACTGTCCACCACCTTCTCAGAATTTATGTTAACTGGAGTGGGAATAGTAAATTATATAGGGTTACTGTCCAGCATTTTCCCAGAATTTATGTTAAGTAGAGTGGGAATAGTAAATTATATAGGGTTACTGTCCAGCACCTTCCTTGACTTTATGTTAACTGGAGTGGGAATAGTAAATTATATAGGGTTACTGGCCAGCACCTTTCCTGAGTTTATGTTAACTGGAGTGGGAATAGTAAATTATATAGGGTTAGTGTCCAGCATCTTTTCTGACTTTATGTTAACTGGAGTGGGAATAGTAAATTATATAGGGTTACTGTCCACCACCTTCTCAGAATTTATGTTAACTGGAGTGGGAATAGTAAATTATATAGGGTTACTGTCCAGCATTTTCCCAGAATTTATGTTAAGTAGAGTGGGAATAGTAAATTATATAGGGTTACTGTCCAGCACCTTCCTTGACTTTATGTTAACTGGAGTGGGAATAGTAAATTATATAGGGTTACTGTCCAGCACCTTCCTTGACTTTATGTTAACTGGAGTGGGAATAGTAAATGATATAGGGTTACTGTCCAGCACCTTTCCTGACTTTATGTTAACTGGAGTGGGAATAGTAAATTATATAGGGTTACTGTCCACCACCTTCCATGACTTTATCTCAATTGGAGTGGGAATAGTAAATTATATACAGTTAGTGTCCAGCATCTTCCCTGAGTTTATGATAACTGGAGTGGGAATAGTAAATTATTTAGGGTTAGTGTCCAGCACCTTTCCTGACTTTATGTTAACTGGAGTGGGAATAGTAAATTATATAGGGTTACTGTCCAGCACCTTTCTTGAGTTTATGTTAACTGGAGTGGGAATAGTAAATTATATAGGGTTATTGTCCAGCACCTTTCCTGACTTAATGTTAACTGGAGTGGGAATATTAAATTATATAGGGTTACTATATAGCACCTTCCTTGACTTTATGTTAACTGGAGTGGGAATAGTAAATTATATAGGGTTACTGGCCAGCACCTTTCCTGAGTTTATGTTAACTGGAGTGGGAATAGTAAATTATATAGGGTTAGTGTCCAGCATCTTCTCTGACTTTATGTTAACTGGAGTGGGAATAGTAAATTATATAGGGTTACTGTCCACCACCTTCTCAGAATTTATGTTAACTGGAGTGGGAATAGTAAATTATATAGGGTTACTGTCCAGCATTTTCCCTGAATTTATGTTAACTGGAGTGGGAATAGTAAATTATATAGGGTTACTGTCCAGCACCTTCTCTGAATTTATGTTAATTGGAGTGGGAATAGTAAATTATATAGGGTTACTGTCCACCACCTTCCATGACTTTATCTTAACTGGAGTGGGAATAGTAAATTATATAGGGTTACTGTCTAGCACCTTTCTTGGGTTTATGTTAACTGGAGTGGGAATAGTAAATTATATAGGGTTACTGTCCAGCACCTTTCCTGACGTAATGTTAACTGGAGTGGGAATATTAAATTATATAGGGTTACTATATAGCACCTTCCTTGACTTTATGTCAACTGGAGTGGGAATAGTAAATTATATAGGTTTACTGTCCAGCACCTTCCTTGACTTTATGTTAACTGGAGTGGGAATAGTAAATTATATAGGGTTACTGGCCAGCACCTTTCCTGAGTTTATGTTAACTGGAGTGGGAATAGTAAATTATATAGGGTTAGTGTCCAGCATCTTTTCTGACTTTATGTTAACTGGAGTGGGAATAGTAAATTATATAGGGTTACTGTCCACCACCTTCTCAGAATTTATGTTAACTGGAGTGGGAATAGTAAATTATATAGGGTTACTGTCCAGCATTTTCCCAGAATTTATGTTAAGTAGAGTGGGAATAGTAAATTATATAGGGTTACTGTCCAGCACCTTCCTTGACTTTATGTTAACTGGAGTGGGAATAGTAAATTATATAGGGTTACTGTCCAGCACCTTCCTTGACTTTATGTTAACTGGAGTGGGAATAGTAAATGATATAGGGTTACTGTCCAGCACCTTTCCTGACTTTATGTTAACTGGAGTGGGAATAGTAAATTATATAGGGTTACTGTCCTGTAGTTTTCCTAACTTTAATGTAGGTGAAATGGGAATAGTAATTTGTATAGGGTTAGTGTGCTGAATGTATATGTATTGTGTTAATGAAGTATGTTTTTGGATTTAATGTTGGAAAAAAATGTGATTATTTACATTTTTAAACAATTAAATTAGCTACATTATATATGTAAGAGTTATAAATTATGAAATCCAATGACACATTTTATATTTTTATATAAGCTTTATTTTTGTTGAAGAAAGTAGACAGATTATTTTTTTTTATTTACAGAATGAAGTATACATTAGTAGACATACAGCAAATATGCATTCATTTGTGTCTTTTTGCAATGTTTTAAGGAAAATAAAATGTATTGATATTATCACATTTTATAACAGAAGTATTGATAATTACAAAAAAACATACATAACATTTATTACTTTTTAACATTGTTTGCAAATAAACATATTCTTACAGTATTCATATAATAATGTTTTTGTTGGCTATATACATAAAAAAAATCAGTGCATATTTAATATCTGAAGAATATTGTTTCATTTTTATTTTGTTGTTGTACATAATTAGTACATGACAAAAAGTATATTTTTATGCTATGTATTTTTAATGATGATTAATAATATTATTGTAGGAAATGTTAATATTATTAATTTTTATATTTGATAATTATATGAAAAAAAATGTTTTGCAACATGTACATTTTGTAAATAAATTTTAAATAATAAAAAGCATTTTATTATAGTTTGTACAGTTGTGGAAAAATATTACTGTATTATAATCATAATAATAATGTATTTATAATTATTATGAATATAATTTTTTAAGGTATTGTTTATTAGAAAATAATTTACAAAAAATTTAGATACATTTATGTTATATTTATATATGATTATAATGTTTTAATGTATTTACACTGATTTAAGTAGGGATTTTCATTTGAATGGGATTATTTTGTAACCGCTTCATGTTATTTTGGGTCATTTTGGACTGAGGAAGCTCGCGGTTGGAAGCTGCGTCGCGTTGAGCAAGGTAAGGGGTGTTTTAAGTATTAAGTGTTATTAAATACTTATGTTTAGGGTAGTTAGGATGTTTATAGTGTATTGATAGATAATTTAAAATGTTTTGGGTGTTTTTGACGTGTTAGTAATGATTTAGTTACGTCTGGTTGTTTACTGGTTGTGACGTAGTTTTCGAAGTAAATATTGTGATTAAATATGTGTTGTTTTGAAATGATGTAATTGTATTTATTAAATGTATTTGGGTGTGATTGTGTGGGTGGGTATGTTTTGTTCTGTTTTTCAGGTAAATGTTGATCGATGTTTTTTCGAAGACCAAGACGCGTTTTTTTTTTTTAAAGTGTGTGTTACTTGATTTAAGTAATATTGTTAACACACTTTTTAACTTTTTACGGGATTTCATGGAGCGTTTATTTTGATTTTTCACTTCTTTTCGGGTTTTTGAGGGTTTGGATATTATGATGGAAAGAGAGACGTTATCTTTTTTTTTTTTTTACAGTGTGTTTTAGCTAATTAAACTAATAAAGTTATCACACTGTTTTTTTCACCGGGATTTCCAGGAGCGTTTGTTACTATTTTGACCTATTTTTCGGGTTTTTGAGGGTTTCACGTTTTGGGATTTGTCGAGGATGGATTTACATTGGATGTGTTGATTTTTTCATTTTTGGTGGGGCAAATTTTTTATTATTACTATGGATTGACATAGAAATGGAAGGAGTCTTACTTGGTGGAATTCATCTTGTATGGCTACATCAATGGTAAGTTATATTTTGTTATAATTTGGGTGGGAAATGTTATTATAGTTTATTGTTATATATATTATATTTACAGAAATAATATTTAATTGTACATATATATTTCCTATATGAAAATGAAATGTATCTGACAATTATATATTATTTAGGAAAATATAGTATTAATATATGATTGCAATTGTTTATTGTATTGACCTATTTCATTTATTAGCTGTGTGTATGTTACTTATAAAATGCTTTTGGCTATTAGTGATAGGTAGTCTAGGCCACTTGTTGATGGGTATAGGTTTACTTGACTTTGTAGTAGATCAAACATTTGCTTGGTTTGTTTAGTTAATTTAGGACCTATTTGAGTAACAGATTGTTGCATCCGTAATTCTTGGTAGCTTTGTTCTTTTTGTAGAGATTCAAGGAGTTTTTGTAGGGTAGGTTTCCCTCTGCTTGTAGTTGCTTGGAAGGCATTATGCCATCCTTCAACACTATTGTTTGTTTTGGATTGTTTATTTAAGGTACTCAGGTATACATTCCACCAAGGAATGTGGAACTTTGGTTGTCTTCTATGTCCTGATCGATGTAATCTTCCCACCCAGGTGTCCTCAAAGTAGTCTAGGAGTTGGCTTAATTTGTCTTCGTTCTTTTTGTAATAGGGACTTTCAATTAGAATATTATAGTGTTCTGCTACATCTGTTACAGGTACGTATGCTAGTGCTATTAGTTTTTTAACCTGGTAGGCAAAAGTACTATCTGTAGCATATTGTACACTTAGGGTGGACTTTTGCAGATGTCTCCATAGACTCTGGTTAAAATGATAATAGCAACCTTGGATTGCTGTGTGTGGATAATTTTTTAGTATTGAATTGATCATGGCTAATTCGAAATCAATAATTATTTTTTGTGGGAAATAATTATTGGTTTCTTCTTTAATTTTGGTTAATATTTCTATGTATGTTGTTTGCTGTTTATTTGGTAAGAGGGCATAGATGAATGGAATGTTAGAATGTTGGTACAATCCATGCACTGTGTACAGCTGGTAAAATGGTTTTGGACAAACTTTAAAAGTTCCATCCATCATCCAAGTGTCACATTGTTGTAATTTCACTAAATTGTTTGCAGTAGCAAACATAATTATTCTTTTCTCAGGAGATTTGTTGTCAAAAAAAATAAATGGTTCATTAGTGTGAGTTATGCTTAATTCTGGGGGAATGATTACTGTCTCAAATGTTTTAGGGGTAGGTAAAGTTTTGGTAGTTAGTTTTTTTTGTCTAGCTATAGTTCTTTTTAAACTATCAATTGGGGGTAATTGTGCTGATGCATGGTGTGGTATTTTTATTAATTGTTCTTTGAGTATTTGGGTGGTGGGTTTATCAGTGCTAGTACTTGCTTCTTTAATGTTTTCAAGAGCATTTCTAACTTCTATCTCTGTAATATTGGGGGGGTGATTATGTTCTTTTACAGAAAGAACAGTGGTTTCTTTTGTAATAGCTCTACCATAGCATTTGTTTGAGTAGTATTTGCTACATTTCCAAAACATTTTCAGACCACTTTGCTTTTCTTGTGTATATACATAACCCATATAACATAACAACATTTTATTTTTTTGAGACGTTATAAATTCAGCACCTTCAGTCATGTTGTTCTGTATTATGCTAGGGGAGATGAAAAAATATTTTGTAAATATAAACAATGTTATAGATATTTTAAATATATTTACATTTTAGTGAATATACTTACATTGTATAATTTGATGTGTTGAAAGATGTTAATTAGCTGACTTCAAGCTTTCAGTTTAATCTTGGAGATAGATTTTCTGTTGATAATAGAAAAAAATGTGTTAATAGTTGGATACATTTTTTTGAATGTGCTACTGTTTTTAGGGGAAAGTAACATTCTGGCTGCGTATTTTAGGCTGTTTAATGATTGAGGTTTATATACTTACTTATTTCTTTGGTCCAGTAGGTGATTGCGTAGAAGGTAGTTTTGGATGGTTCAGTGGTTTTCTGTAGAGGAGACAAATAAGGAATAAATATTTTTTAGAATTATTTTTTTAATTAATAGTTGTAGGTGGGTAGGAAAAAGTAAAACAATACTTACATTGATTAATATTAGAGTTGTGGGGATGTCCAAAATATTTCTGTCTTTTTAGAAGGTATCTATAGAGGGAAATGAATGTAATTAAATGAAGTGTAGTACATTCATTTATAGAAATAGTTTCAGCTGTAGCATTCTAGATTAGTTGCTTTATAAATAGAGTTTAACTTACTTTCTGTAGTTGTTAAGTTTTCTTTTGGATTGTAATTCTTCTTTCAGGAAACAGTTGAGTAGAGTTTCGTCTTATTTCTTCTTTTCAGTTTGTAGTGTGAAAGAGATGGTGAAATGTAGTGTTTTTATAGTGTGCAATTAATTAGTTGCTTCATTTCATTGGTTTAATTTGAAATGTGAGCATGTCATTGGTCCACCTTAATTTTTTTTTTCTTTTCTGGCTGTTTGTTTCCTTGTAAGGGAAACGCTAATTAGCAACTTATTAGTAGTAAGTCATTGTTTATTTGTAGTATTAGATGCTTTAAAGATATTTTTAAATGTGGTTTAATGCATGTATAATAATTATAAAATTATTTATGTAGTGAAATGTATTCATATTGTTTATGGAATGTTTATTTTTAAATGTATGTGTTTGAACGAAAAATTTAATGTTATTTACGTGTTTTATTATGTATTACAATGTTAATGTATGTGTTGTGCTTAAAGTATATTTTCTTCATAGTTTTTTAGATAGTCGATATTGTGAAATATTCTATATTTTGGTTGTCTATATTTCTAGTTTCGATAATTTTGTCATTTACATAGTCATTTAAGAGTAGACGATAATTTTGTTAACGATATTTTTAAATTCGATATAATGATATACGATATTTTGTTAAGACGATATTGTGTACTCGATATTTTTGTATTTTCTTTAATAAGTATGGTGAGTCGATAATATTGTAGTCGATAATTTTGCAACGATATTTTAAGTAGTCGATATTTTGGTAATCGATATTATGTCAGTGATCCATTATCACACCTGTTGTTGCAGCATGTTCGTTTAGTAAACTTCCAGAGGTTATGAACAAAATGGGGCCAATTCTTGAAAAAGCATTTGTGAGTTCTGGCAGTAGTATGCTTTAGTACTTTTTACATACTCATATATACCTTTGTTAATTGCCCATGAAACATACAACTCCATAATAGTAAAAGTGCAAAGATGACACAGTCTTTTCTATTTATACTGACCATATCTGAATATGGCAAGAATATTTCATATGTATTCCCATTTTAGATGCTTAGGGCAGATTCTCAAAGGTATGTAAAAGTATTTAAAAGAGTACTGCACAGGTACTCCTTTATGTACTCTTACATGCCTTTGTGCATTGGCCCCAATGGAGGAGCATAAACATATCAGAAGATTCCACTAGCACTCTTCAATTAGAGTATTCCAGTGGCATAACACCGGCCCCCGCTGCCCCAGCCATGTGGGGGGGCCCCAGCTGCATGGGGCCCCCTCAGCACAGTACTCCGGCCTGGCAGCTCTGGATTAAATCTGGAGCGATGGCCCCTCCATGTACCTTGCAGGGGGGCCCCCTCAAAGTTTGTTACGCCACTGGCATATTCTGCCCTATAGCTTGTGATTGCTGTGGCAAATGTCTACTTGCCCACAATCAGGTTGAAAGACCCTAAATTACATACCAGAATAATGGAGGATATAATACCTGCTTTACTTATACGACTGGGAACATCAAACAAAGAATGTCTAACATATCTTACGCATATGATGCCAAATATTTAATTATTAATGATCCAAAGTCAGATTGGAATTATGAATCTATGGTGAATTACATGTGCCATTTCTAAGGACGACTATACATGAACAAGAAGTATTGAACAAATAAAAAAATCTGATTTAAAAAAAAAAAAGTTGAATACTCATGTAAATGACTGTTTTCTCAATATATACTGAGGGGCTTATTTACAAGCCCCTCGCGCCACTGGTGCGTTACTTTTTTCAATTGAAAAAAGTGACGTACCGGCTGCACAAGGGGCTTGTACATAAACCCCTGAATGTGCAATAACAACTAATGGTACTGTAGTGTTGCCCCTATTTGAGAGTAACTGCTCCAAATTAAACAGGTTTTTAAAGGCTATGCAAGGCTAGATTGAGATGGATATGAGTTAGACAGAATTTTTTTAAATAGCGTGCTGCTTTGTCTGGTCACTGTTAGTAAGTAGATTGGTGGTCGACACTCGTAAAAGTACTTCACATTGTGTTTGCATGTATGTCATTTCAGGTGCACAACATGCAATGCGCCCCTTTTATTTAAGTTCTCCTTTGCTTGCAGACTTAATTTGTTTTATATTTCTGTGTTCGATGCCTGCGTTTCTCTTAATAAACACAACCATGAGCAAATAAACCATTGTTAATCACACAGACAGCTCGATTTTTTCATCTGCAACCCTACCCATTTTACATTTGGCATAAGCCAAGTCTTTTTTACTTTACTAAAATTATTCGTATATTGTACTTTATAATAAGGACTTTCAGACAGCCCTCTTAATTAATTGGTCTGTTGTTGTGTCATTCACGTTTTTAGGTTTCGCCTGCACAGTGCTTGTGCTGTGCTTGAGAAATGTATTGTATTCAATACAATCTTAAAAGGGGCCCCCTTGCTTTTCATTGGTTCCTGTGCTTGTTTCTTACTTTTCCTCCATTTCTATTGCCTGCAGCATAGTTTCCTGCATTCACCAATGCTTGTTCCTCACACGCTTCTCTTATCAGTTTCCTGTGGCAGAAGTACTATTTCCTTCTGCTTTTGGGGCACTTTTTTTAAATGCACACTTTTGCTTAACGGCGTTCACTTTTGCTGTTTACTTTTTCTAGCTGCATGCATTTATCTCGTAATTTGTTGGAACTTTTTTGGCACGCATTTCAAGTGTGCTTGTGAACCCATGCTGAAACTTGAACCCAGCTCCAAGGTCGGCATTCTGGGCACTACGTATCAATTTGGCAACCATCTTGGAAGGGTAGACCTACCAATTCAGTGATAGTCCCCAACAAAAAAAACGACCTAGAGGCACTGGAATCAGCATTTATTTCTAATCTATAAATACCTGTTAATTTTCGCGAAACCAGGTAAAATTATTAACAAATTCATAATAAGTCTGGATTTGTGTGAACTAACAAGAGTCTCCTTAAGGTACTTGTGGCGGCCTGTCTAATTCTGCCGCGGGAGGCGGAGCTTTCCGTTCACCTTGGTTGGGGGAATGCTAAGGAACTGAGGAGGAGCGATAACGCTGAAGCAACGCAGCTGCAGCCGATCGCCGATCATTAGCTGCAGAGAGAGAGCGAGCGAGGAGCAAGGAGAGAGAACCCCGAGCACCGCCGAGCACCACACACCGCACACCAAATCGTTGTGGTTGCGGTTGCAGCTGCAGCCCCATCGTTTTTTTTTTATCCCTTTTGCTCCTTACGGGGGGACTTTGATCATATGGGCTCCCAGGCGTTCCAGGCGTTTTAGCTCGATTGAGCGCGACTGAGTCCTGTCCCCCTACAGTGCTCCTGTTTGCCTCATTTCATCCTCCTGCTACCGCCGCACTTCCTGCTCAGCACCATGTTATAGCAGATTGGAACCATCCACTGGAGTGAGCAGTGAACAGCGAGCCTCGTGCCCAGGTGGCAGCTGTGGATCGCGGTAGACGGTGGTGGACGGCAGACTCAGCGGTAGATGGTTGGAGTGGCATGGTGTGGCTTGTGTGCTCAGCCGCCATCTCCCCTCTTTGGGGGTACAGCCCCCACGGAAGCATTAGTGCAGCTTCTTCTGCCTGCTGTGCTCATTTGCCGCTTCAAACGCCAAAACGCCAGTACCTGCATCTTCTAAGGACCCATGGCAGGACGAGGGTCCCTGGGGCTATGCCGCTTCGCCCACAATACTTGTTCACACTCAGGGGGGACTGCATACCCCAGAGTGCACCGCTCTACTCACCAGCTGCCGCGAGTGAGGGGGAGGTGTGGCCAACGCGCTTATAGCGCAGCCTCTCCCACCGTGGCATGGACCAAGGGCGGGCCCGTTTGTGCCTGTCAGGGGCCGGAGGAGGCTGGGTTGGACCACCCCCCTGATACTTGCAACTGAAGAAACACTCCCCGCACCCGTGTCACAAGGTATTACGACTAGAACTGTCATATATAGCTTGTTAGTGTGTCATTTTGTGGTGTTACAACTGGACTGTCGTGAACCCTCGGAATGGCGAGCAAACGCAAAGGAGTAGCCGGGACATTGGATGCGTTCATTGTGAGGGCAGAGTCCCTATTGACCCACGAAATCGAATTGACAGGGCGACGCCTGTCTATGGACCCTGCAACCTTACACTCATGCCTATCATTAGGCGGCCTAATCATTGATAGTGCAACAATTGAATCCCCCCGTAATTCACTGTCTACGGCAGTGTGCCTTGTTCTCTCAGATTTATCCCCGCCAAGCTTGAGAGCCCCCAAAATGGACGTCCTAGATGCACCAGGAATTAACACTAGAGCACGGATGGCATGTCCTCAAAGGAACACCAAAGCGAAAATTCAACCTGTAAAAAGAAAGAGAAATGCAGGAATAGCTGAGTCCAAAAATCCCAAAGGTTGCCATCTTGACAATAATGTAACAAATCAGGTGGTCACCCGTACCACTTCAGTGGGCACACAGACTGATGTTCCTTCTAGCTCTGCCCGCACTGCCATTAATACAGGCGCCGTGGGAGATGCCGCCGTTTCCCCCACTGTATTTAAACCTATTGAAAATGCCTTGGCCGATATTAAGAAGGCAATTGACACGAACTTCAATTCATTGTGGGGAAATTGGAATCCTTGAACTCTGAACTGGTTAACCTAATGGGCAGGAACGCGAATTCTGATCAAAATGTTGGCTGGGGTGGACTATATCCTTCTTGTACACATTCCAGCTCTGCCTCTCTTAAAGATATCACTCCTGCTATCCCGCCCACTAGTTGTAGCAATACAAATGTACTTCCTGGGTGAAATTCTGATAGCGAACAAAGGGGAAGACAGGGTGTTCTTCCGAGAAATCCAGTTAATTCAAACTCAGTATTAGGAAGAAGTTGCCCTACTTACCAAGATACTAGAGCCCCTGCAAGTGACACAAGCGTAAGCAGGGATATTTCCAACTGTCCTAGGAATGCCTGCTCGAGAGAAAATACTGTTGTACTAAGCTTACCCCCTGCCTCCTGCCCCTATGTGTTAGTTTTGGCCGGGGTTCCCTATTTAGCTGGGGATCAAAGGGATTCTTGGGCAGATTTGCGTAATAAGTCTGTAGATTGGCTTTGCAAACATAAGGGGTTTCACCCCTCTAACATGAACAACATTCCTATGGCCAGAAGAGTAGGGTGGGTTGGCCCTTCTGTTAAGAATATAACTGGTGATTGTGTTGTTCTCAATTTTCACAGACCCCACATGGTTCGCCGCTTATTGAGTATTTTCAAGCAACTCCCCACACAAAATACCTGCATTAGTGCGCTCCCCCTGGGTAATTTTTATAAGCCTCCCCTAAACCCCTTAGGATGCCCAGGCCTCGTCTTTGTTAACAAATAGGTTCAACGCACTCTCGAGTCTAGATGCACAGGACTGACAACCACCCTTGATGGTTGCTCAGCAGTACCAGCAGCTTCACATGGAGGATTCCTCTGAAACCATAGTAACAACTGATAATGACAATGATGATCACTTCCCAATTAGAACTGACAGAGAAGCAGACCTGAACATTCTTAGTTGGAAAGTAGCAGGGTTACAGTCCAAGCTTGATGAACAGGATTGGTTGCGTTTAGTTAAAGAACAAGACATAGTAATGTTTCAGGAGACGTGGGCCATGCACAACCTGCATATTGAGGGGTTTCATTGCATCAGTGTAGCGGCAGGTCGTCGTAGACAGGGCCGACCATCAGGAGGCCTTTTTATTGGGCTTAATGTAGCAGCTGGTGGAAGCTTTATGATACTCCCAACTAACAGTTGTAATTTCCAAACTGTATTATTCAAGAGAAGAGTTTCCTTTTATTTGGTAAATTTCTATAATACTGACTTTTTTTCCATTCCCAATAAGAATTTTATTGAGCTTTTTGATTTTATTTCCAATTTAGACTACCAGCAACGTTCGGGTAATCCTATTGGGATTATTTTAGGAGGAGACTTTAACGCAAAACTTAATGATATGCACTTTGGTGCTGAGTCACATAATTTAGGTCCTTCTTCCCGCAGGGGTGTTGAGCTGGCAGTGTTTTTGAGTTCCCATAACCTGGTTAATGTTATGGATCAGACGGGCACATTATATGCGACTAATAATAACCATCCGACATTCAGAGGCTGGGGCTATTCGTCTACAATAGATTTTGTTTTAATTTCTCACCTGATTGCGGATCACTTAACTAATACAGAGGTTCTTGCTACTATTCACGGGGATCATAACCCTATTAAAATAGCATTGAGATTGGCTTCACGACTCGCGTTCTCATCTGAATGAGGGGCCAGGGATTTAACGCCATCGACTGACAACCTAAGATTGATTTGGAGGGGCATTGACAACGGGGATTTGTTTAAGTCACTAGCTATGGACAATTTGCCCCTCATTAATTCCTGTTTGTCATTTCAAACCCCGCATCCAGAGGTAGTCCATGATTTCTCTAAACTATGTCTAGTTATTAAAAGCCTTCTGTCAAAACCCGCATCCCTGAGAAAGCAGGGCCCTCGATGGTTTAATGATGAATGCTCACGGGCTAATAGAAGTTTGTGCAGGGTGTTGTCAGCTGAACCTAGGTGTGCTACAGTGGTGAAACTGGTCAGGCAGAAGTACAACTTGGCAGTCACTAATCGGAAGGGAGTACTTCTCAGGGACCGCTGGGAGACCCTATCGCAGGCCGCTACTGATAAAAGGGGAAAATCATTTTGGTCTGCTGTAAGGGATCTCCGTTCTGTGGGACAGTTATTAACCCCCATCAGTTGTACTACTTCTAGCCAATCCTGAGAATCCCACTTTTCTAAAATCTATGCTATTCCCCCTTCAGTGACCGACCAGTATGAATATGGCTCATTCACTAGTATTTTGATATCTCTCTCTGAAGTAGAAGAAGCTATTCAACAGAGTATTGGGAACAAGGCCCCTGGCCCTGATGGGCTACCAATAGAGTTTATCAAATGGAATCCGTACTTTTGGGCACCGCTCCTTCTGAATGTTTTTAATAACCTAATGTATGCCCCGTTACCTGACACCTGGGCGAAGAGTATTATTGTCCCTATATTCAAAAAGGGGGATCGGTTGCAGCCCAGTAATTACAGGCCCATTTCACTGATCGATAATACCCTCAAAATATAGGGGAGAGTTTTATATAATAGGATCCTGGAATGGTCAGAGGAATGTTACATCTTAGAGCCCTGCCAGCTAGGCTTTCGCAGCAAGGCCGGCACTAACGAGCAATGCCTGAACCTCAGCCTTATAATCGGGAAATACACCATCGCACGGAACTCCCCAGTCTATTTGGCCTTTATAGATTTGTCCTCAGCATTTGACTTTGTAAATAGGTCAAGGCTGTGGGCAATCCTGCTGGCCTATGGTCTGGATGAGCCTTTGGTCCATTTCCTGGCATATCTTAATAAAGATCTCCAGGCACAAGTGAGGATCGGCAGAGGTGGAGAGGTCTCAGGGCTAATTAAGGTCGGAAGGGGGGTCAGGCAAGGATGTGTCCTGGCCCCCCTTCTCTTTATTATCTATATTAATGGATTGAATAAATCATTCGTATCCATGTCCCAAGATGTCCCTATGATTAACGGAAAACCCCTTCCTGTGTTATTATACGCTGTCGATGCGGTTTTTATATGCCGTACCCCTAACTCTCTGCGCATTTTAGTACAGTCTTTTGGTAAAAATACATGGATAGTTTGGATCTAAGAGTCAATTTTAGTAAATCATTTTTAATGTCCTGTAGTCCTTGGAGACGCCAGCTCAGTTCTATTGCTGTTGGTACTCAAAAACTGATAAGCACCTGTAAATTTCCCTACCTTGGGGTGGTCTTTGCTGCGAACGGCTCCTGGACTGAGCATCTTACCCATTCCAGGAGCAAGTTCTCAAAGACCATCAATTCAATTTTTAGCTTTCCCCGTCCAAAGAACACAGGCGCTATTTTAGCTATCTTAAAAATCTTTAAATTACAATGTGTACCAGTGGCCACTAACGGAGCTGAGATATGGAGTACTGTGAACAGTACCTGCATTCAGCAGGAAGAAAACGGATTTTGTAGGAAGCTGTTGGGTATCCCAATTTCCACTCCACAATATGTATGCCACAAAGAACTAAACTTAAACTATGTAACTGATTTTATACGTGCACGACCAGCCCTTTTCTGGTTATCGATCTGGAAGAATGAGGCAGCGACTCTTATCAGAGACATTATTACTGATTGTTTGAAGAGTGATAAGGGGATGGATATCCCATGGCTATCTGGGGTATATCAGAGTCTATGTAATATTAACAAAAGCGTCACAAACAATCTTGTCAACAACTACACTCATTGTCTACACACCCCACAAAGTTACTCAAAAGGATCTAACTTACACAGCCAACAGTTTGTTAATTGATATTCATTTTATTACACTTAGTCATATATAAAAATCACATTCAATATGTGACACAGTTATTTATTCAAACATTTTTTACTAAAAACAAAACATAAAAATATATAAAATACAATTATTGTACAACACAATATCAAAAAAGAGAGATATGATCTAGACAATATAATTTGTCATTGGTTCAACAGATCACAAGGAGCAATTTATTCACTATACCTTGATGAACTCTATTATGCCATCTACAAGACAGAGTGTTTCCACAGATTCTGCTACAAAAAAGGCGTCGACGCGTTTCGATGGTAGTTTCTTATTATTCCATCTTTTTCAAGACTAGTGTTTCAAGTCTCTCTGTTGTTCACCCCCGGTGAACCACTACAACTATCCTGTGTTTTACTTTTCTGATACTATCTTTATTTCCTTATTGTAATTCCCATTAGTTTCCACGTTATTATCACTTAAGGAAGCCTCTTCCGATGGTCCCAAATGGTCCTAAGTTTGTCTAGGAGTCTTCAGTTTTGAAACTATTCACAAGTCTTCCCTAAATTGTACTTGTTTCCTTAGATTTCCTTGATAATTAGGCAGTGGTCCTAGTTCTATTATTCTCCCAGGAGTACTCTCCCACTAGATGCCTGGTGGGCCAGGCAGTTCTTACTTTCTTGTTTTTTTGCCTTGAGCCACTTCAAAGTTCCCTGCTCGTTGGAGAGTAACGGAATCCAACGCGCGTTCTCCTGTGTCCGTGATGATCTCACGGACACAGGAGAACGCGCGTAGGATTCCGTAAGTAGGGTAAGTGTTGGGTAGTGTAGGGGTACAATTACTATTTCCCATTACTTACCTTATAATGCATTCTAATGGCATGCATTGTAGTGGCATGCATTGCAATGGCATGCGTTGTAGTGACATGTGCTGCAATGGCATGTGATGTAAAGGATGTTGCGTTGTAATGACTGCATTGTAAAGGTAGTGCGATGTAATGACTGTGTTGTAAAGGTTGTTTCCCGCTCTTAACTAACCATGGCTACTTTAAAAAATAAATGTTTGCTTGCAGTAAGTGTAATGCTCTTCTATTCACGGCTTTAATTAAATAATTGGCAGAATGATAGTGTTTCCGATTAGAAAATGTAGGGAGCTTAGGGCCAGATGTAGATAATCCATAAATACCGAATTCTTAATACCGGATTTTACCGATTCAGTATTAAGAAATCGGTATTTCTTATGTAGCTAATGAATCGGTAAAAAATACCGATTCCTTAATATTCCTTATTACCCAATCGGTAATACCGATTCAGTAATAAGGAATACCTACCCATTCATTCGTATGGGCTTGGAGGCCCATAGGAATGAATGTAAAGCCATTCTGTATTAGCGATTCAGTATTACTGAATCGGTAATACCGGGAGGTATTTCAAGGATGCCAGGGTGTCCAAAGGACACCCTGTTGCACCCCTGAAATGTGCCTGTGTGCCTGGATGTGTGCCACATGGCACTTAAAAAAAAACAAAAGTGAATTTTTAAAGGAATTCGTTAATTACCACCAACTTGAAGTTGGTGGTAATTAACAAATTATATAAGCACTCTTTTATGTGCTTTCTACATTGCATTTACCGATTCAGTAAATACAGATTCGGTAAATACCGAATCGGTAAATACCGATTCGGTATTTACCGAATCATCACCTACATTAGGAATGGCTAAATACCGAATTTCGCAGGTGTACAGGCTCTCCCTCGAAGAGCCTCCCCAACTACAATCTCTGGAAGAGCCAAAGGGATGAAGCCAGATGGTGTCCATGTGGTGGCAAGGGGCACAGCGACACCGGACAGAGGCCCGAGTTCAGACAAGGGTGCCAGAGGCTTGCAGAGAAGAGTAATGGAGGCTGCACAGTTTTCATGAGTGGCAGTGTCTCGCACAGGCAGTCCTCACCCTCCCTATGGCCATCTTGCTGTGCGCTATGAAGAAGGGTCTCTCGGGGTGGGGACCCCCACCTCTCATGGCTTGCAGCACCGTGCGTTTCTTGCTCACCAGGGCCCTACTCACCTCCAGATCTGCTCCCAAACCTCAGCTACCTGGGGGCCCAATTTCTGCTCACAGATTCTGGATGGCAGCTCCGCCAGGGGGAAGCTCAGGGGACCTCTGCAAGCCCTTTGTGCATAGTGGGGGATGACAGTCTCAGCAGGGGAAAGAGAGGCTCCCCAGGGGCAATAATCTTAGAGAGATGTCTATGCCTTACGTGTGGCCAATGGAGTTCGGGGCCTAAATCCTCATTGCGCTGGTATATGCTCCTGTATTACCTGCCACACCTCAGTGGATGACAGCCCTGTCTCCAACTTCAATTCGCCTGTATGTGCTGGGGCCGGGGACTGCAGCAGGCTCATGGTACAGAGCTGGCAGAGGTTGTAGAGGCGGCCGGATCCACGTGTACCTGACTGCCCAAGACTCTGCGTTGATTTGCCTTATAATGCAGCTGAGGCCACGGGGCTCAGGCGGCTGCCATCCTAGAGGACGTGCCAGGCATCACTCCAGAAGCCACAATCATCCAGGAGATAGTTGGCGGTCCAGCTCTGGCCCCTCAACCACTCCTGGGATGCTTCTAGGATCTGTGAAGGAGGTTTTGTCTGTGATTGCAGGCTCAGGACACCGCTACACGCAGCTTTGGATGACCAGGGCAGCAAAGGAGCGAGAAGCACAACCTCCTTGGCAGCCATTTTGACCATTCCCATCGGTAAATGTATTTGTTACAATTAACATTATTTTTCTAAATTGGTTTTGGGATTTTTCTTGTACTGTGTTTTCACTTTATTACTGTTTGAGTGCTTTATATGTACTTTACACATGGCCTCTATGTTATGTCTGACTGATTTTTAGGTCGAGCCTAGAGTCAGTGCGCATGCACTACTCTGCGAGACTTGCCATACTGGAGTATGGAATAGAAGCCCTGCCCCCTCTCCGCCCATATTTTTCATTGACTTTCTTTGTCCTTCGTAAATGCTGGCTTCCGATTCAGTAATCGACTTGTTAGTCCCTCCTTAGTACAGCCCTATCTTCATTTGTACCCTCCCATGGCTATTGGTACTTTTACTTTTGTTACACAGTACGTGTTATTTAGTCTGTAAGCACTACTTTTCTTTAATGAGTTTTACCTATTGCAGGCACGACATGCTTTCCTGCAACATTTAGCGGATCATGCAGACTTTCACTTTCCAAGCAGCCCGTCACTTTTTTTATTTTTTACTAGTGCAGCTCGCCTAACTGGTTCTATTATGGTTCCCCCTGACAAGGATTGTGTTCAAAATTTGTGTTGGGCTTCCACTCCTCTGAACTAATAACCCAATTTCTTCCAAGTAGGATTTCAATAGGGGCAAGACTATAGCTTGTGTTGAAAACCTGAGGAAACTGCATTGCAGCGTGGACAGGAAGCAGTGACATAAGAGTAACATGTGTTGATTGCACCTGGAGATGGGTAGGCTCTATGTAATACGTTTTATTGTACAAATTTGAATTTAGCATTGTGTGAAACCTCATGTAGGTTGTGCAAGCTCTCTGTCTTATCTTTTGTCATGGAGTACTCTCCCATTTTTCTCATATGTATATGGTGCTGATGGGCGATGTATAACCAGCTACTGTGTCTACTACCATTACCCCAAATTTTGGAGACTGTACTAGAGTGTGCGTTTTAGGTTCTGTCATGGCAATAGCCCATAACATCTTAAGGGTGTAAAGGAGGAGACTGTGTGTCAAGAACTGGCACCCATACATTGTGAGATATTTGCTTAGATAATTATAGGGAAGGGGTTCTCCATCTTGGAATAGATTGCCTATTAAAGTAATCCTGCCATCAGCCCAAAGTTTCAGGTCACCGGAGTTGATATGTCCTTGATGTTTCAGGAGCCCAAGTAGCAGGATGGCTGGGCAGAGGTAGTAATGGACTTATTAATTTGTAGCCTATTTATGTAGAAGCTCATTACCACAAATAATAAAGAAGGTAATTTCTGATTTAGTTGAGTGTCTGAAAGCAGAAATCTGTGTAGTTCTTCAAGACGCAGGGCCTTCCAGACTTCCACCTGCACAAGTTGAAGAGGTATTCCCAATGTAAGGATGAAAATGCTATATATTAGAGGAATCTCCAAACCCAGCTTATAGACATTGAGAGGCAGCACCAGGAAGCTGAATAATTACCACTTGGCATGCAAATAGCTGAAAATTTCCTTGAGAGTGGATGAGATAGAAAGCTTGTTAACCAAAGGTGCTTTGCCAGTCAGTCAGTCAAAACCACTTTATTCGGTTAATAAAAACCATAAAAGTACATCATACAACATATAACACATCAGAAAATAGTTATATAAAATACAATTTATTAATAGGCTTGGGCCACATAAAATTATTTCAAGACCAAATTTCAGGAATATACTGATAACACCGATTATCAACAATTTATATATAGCAGAGAGCGATTAAAATATGATTTAAAAAACAGAAGCTCAAGACAGAGTACAAATGTTAGACCTGTCAGCCCTTTGGGTGGTCCCTCCTCACCATTATTTATTTTGTCCCACTTTTGCCTCAAGCCCTGTTAGTATTTTTCCTTTTTGGGAACCACCAGACTTTTTAGTGTTGATGCAGAATCAGGGAGCCATTTTATCTACCCCTGGAACTTCTGTCTGAGGGCCTGGAGCACAAAATGGTGGCCACCTGTGACATCACCAGCACCCTCTGGAACCTACTAGAACCTTCTGCAACATTCTGGAACCCTGTGACAGTTGGAGGCGGTTTAGAATGTTGGGAAGCTAAGACAGAGAGTTGGCAGTTGGAGCTGGCAGTTGGCACCTGACTGGTGAAGAGAGAGCAGCAGAAACCTGAAGGAGGAAGGAGTGAAGCAGCAGGGGTGGAAACTTGTGCCTGGAGTGGGGTCCATAAACCCACCCTTGATACTAGTCCCTACTGACTGAGCCCAGCCTGGAGCCCTGTGTGGGAAGAAGCAAGAAAAACCATCCTAAGGACCTGGACAGCAGGAACAGGACTTAGAAACAGAGAACAGCAAGATCCTGACCTGGATACTGGTTTCCCTGGAGTCCGGCGTCGAGTAGCCTGAGACCTGGAGCCCGAGGTGGAGAAGCGGCGCTGACTGGAAAGCAGACGTCGTACCCGGAGCCGCCGGAGGTCGAGAGAGGGCGCCGACGGAGGTTGTGGAGAGTACCAGAGGTCGAGGAGGAAGTCACCCGAGGTCGAGTGAGCGGCGTCATCGGAGGAGTGAAGTCCGCCCTCCGGAGTCATCGGAGACCGAGGTGAAGCGTGCCGGAGGTCGGGAGTGGAGATCGCACTCCGGAGTCGCCGGAACCTGAGGAGAATCGTGCCGGAGGTCGGGAGTGGAGGTCGCACTCCGGAGTCGCCGGAAACCTGAGGAGAGGAGCACCGGAGGTCGGGAGTGGAGATCGCACTCCGGAGCCGCCGGAAGTCGACATCGAGCCAAGGCCGGCCGACGTCATCGAATCCGAGGTCGCCATCGGACCGGAGCCGCCCGACGTCGGCACCGAGCCAAGACTGCCCAACGTCATCGAATCGGAGGTCGAGATCGAACCGAGGCCGCCGACGTCGAACCGGAACCGCCTTCCGGCGTCGTCAAGAACTGACATTGTGCCGAGGCCGCCGACATCGAACCGGAACCGCCTCACGGCGTCGACACGACTCCAGCGGCGTCGGAGCATCAGAAAAAGGGCAGTAAGTGGAGTAGAGGGCGCCTAAGGCCCTGTGGAGACCTGAGAGACTACTCTAAGGGGCTTGGGAGGTGCTGGAACCAGCCTGACTGTGCCAGGGGTGAGCTGAGACTAATTCAGTGGGGTTGTGTAGAGTGGGAGAGCCAGTTCTCTAGAATTCCCCCCTTAATCTACCTCAGTTTAGGCCTCAGCCTTGACCAAGCCAGGGAGTAGACACCCTCAAGCCAACCACCTCACCACAAGCTGTGCCTGGGCCAATTCAGCCCATAAGAATCTAAATGTGATCTGATTCTATAAGTGTCACTGTCAGCTTTTAATTATTTATTGAGTGCACTGTATTTATTGTATTTAACCTATGTACTGCTTCACTGTATTTATTGGTCCACAGTATTTATGGTCGCACAGTATTTATTGGTTTGCAGTATTTATTGCCTCAGAATATTTAATTGCCTGTATGTATTGCACCTATATTTATGCCTTACCTATTTATGATCACCCCTATTTATTGAATCCTTAAGATAGTATTTATTTGACCTGCACTATTTAAAAAACCTTGTATATTGTGATTGTGTTATTATTTATTTAATCAGCAACTAAGAGAAAAAGAAGATAAAGAAAGATATTTTCATAATTTTTACGGTGTAGAGTCGTTTTTGGAACGGATGCACGCATGGTTATTGTATGGGTATATCGTATGCTTAGCACGGTGCCTGTTTCCTGACCACTCGAGCCAAGCTACCACAGTGTGTCCGGAAGAACACCACCACCCTTCCGGTGTGGGAGTGTGTTTTTCCAACATAATTGGTGTTCAGTGGTGGGATAGAGCTGTGCCTACGTATACTCAACAATAACTGTGGGTAGTCCATAGGCCTACACCGGGAGTTTTCTCAAAGCGGCCTTCCTAATTGTGGGTTTTTGTTTTTTCCAAATTTACTCTGGTGGTGGGAGGAGGTATTATATAAGGTACCCCCCTGCATAGTTACTGCACATAACTGTCCTCTGACCTGAGTGGGCAAGATGGAGTTTGTACTGGAAGATCTAGAAACGTACACTATGGCCCAACTCAGGGAGTTTTGTCAGCGGGAGGGGGTGTATTGTCCCCCAGGAGCAAAGAAGGGTGCACTCCAAACCAGCTTAAGGGCTTGGGGGGAGGCACGACGAGAAAGCAAGGCTGAGGAGGAGGACAGGGATAGAGAGCCAGACAGTGAGGGAGCTGGTTTGTACCAACCTGAGGTGGGGAACCTGTCAGCGGGGCCCAGGACACTTTCTAGGAAGGGCAGCAGTGCCTCTAGCGGTGGCTTGTCTGAAGTGGAGTTAACAGACCGGAGGGAGAAAAGACAGCTCACATGGGACTTAGCAAGGCTGGAGAAAGAGAAGGAGGAACAGAGGATGGCTCATGAGATAAGGCTGAAAGAGATAGATCTTCAGATCCTGAGAATTGGGGCACACCCTGTACCTAACGGTGGCAGCAAAGAACAAGAGTACACCAGGGAACCCAAACCCTACCTGCCAAAGGACATAGTAGCTAGCTACGGGGTGGGTGACGATATCGCCAAGTGGCTAGCGGCCTATGAGGTCTCGTTAAGGGCCCATGGGGTTCCAGAGAAGTACTGGGGAGGGGGATTGTACAAGTACATGCCTCCAGCTGGCAGGGATGCTTTATTGGCCCTCGAGGAGGATGAGCAGACCCACTACCCCACCATGAAACTGGCGCTCATAAGAAAGTTTGGACTAACACCCGAAAAGTACAGACAGAAGTTCAGGGGTAGTCACAAACTGGGCACACAGAATTGGGTGGACTTCCTGGACTATGCAAAGAAGGCACTAGAGGGTTGGATTCAGGGCAGTGAAGTGAGGAACTACGAGGGGTTGTTTGATCTAGTACTGAAGGAACACCTGCTCGAGAAATGTTTCCCTGAACTGCGTCAACACCTGGTGGATAGCAAGCTGACCAGTCCCCGGAAGCTTGCTGAGGAGGCGGACATTTGGGCTAGTACCCGGGTGTCCACAAGGGGGACTGGAGGGGATACTCAAAAGGCCGGACAGGGCGCCCCCCAGAAGAAAGAGGGAGGGGAAAAGAAAAAGGAGTTCTCCAAAGGCCCCCAAAATAATTTCCAAGGAAAGGGAACAGGATTCACCCCTAGGGCTAACCCACCCAGAAACCCTAATCCTGGCCAGAGTCAGCAGCCAAGGGTTGTCCATTGCCACGAGTGCGGTGGCGTTGGACACTATAAAGGAGATCCGAAGTGCCAGAAACGACCACCCCCTCCCATTGGAGGAAAGACCCCCGGAGTAGCTAGTGTAGTGCTCGGGGAGGAGATGCCCTTAACTAAGGGAAGGGAGTGGGCGGGTGTCACTTTAGTGTCCCTGGGAGAACGGGAGATGGTTCCCAAGATCCAGGTGCCCGCAAATACCGTAAAGTATGGGCAGTGGGTCACCATCAACGGCCAAAGAGGGAAGGCTCTGAGAGACACAGGAGCCAGTATGACTATGGTACGTAGCCAACTGGTGTCTCCAGAGCAGGTAATTCCCGATGTACTCCACCCAGCCGCGATGACTGACGGCAGAACAGGCCACTATCCAGTGGCCGAGGTTCCCTTTGAATGGGGGGGGGGTTGCAGGTTCACTTCGAGTTGCCGTAAGCCCTGCCGTGCCGTATTTTAATTATCACTCCAAGTTCTCTATTTAGGTACTGCTAGTTCTTTTTATATTGGCCGAGGGCAACGATATCCACATAGAGTTTACATACCGATAGTAATAGTAGTAAGTAGCTTTATTCGATACAAACATATCATAAAAGCATTTTCCACATTTTTAGAAAAAGAACATTTTAAAAAACAATCATCAGTATAAAAACATTTCGTATCCGGAACAGCATATTGGGTAGGGGGGGTCATTCACTGGGTTAACAGTTTTCTTGCAGTTCTTAGACGCCAAGCCCAGCCCAAAAATTTTGCCATACAAGTGGAAAAAAAAGGGTCTAGCATCTGTACGTAAAATACGCAGAGCTTCCAAGTGAGAGCGAGTTCCCAGACACCTGCACAGGGGCTTCAACCACCTACGTCTCGGAGCTACATAGACACTACATTCGAACAACATGTGGGACACAGACTCTACCCTTAGATCACAAAATGGGCAATAGGGTACAGTTTGAGCGGGCGGTTTCCAAGTGGACATGAACTCACATAATGGAAGCACCCCCACCCTAAACTTAATGTACAGTGCTCTGTCCCATGAGCTCTGAATGGTATCTAGATAAAGTTCCCTTGACGGCGAGTCTTTGACCGACAGAAACAGAACTACAGATTTACAATGATTTATACTTCGGGCCCTCTCGTTGTCTACCCATGCCCAATAAACCTTCTTTAGCTGTTGTTTCGGGGGTGCAGATTTATTGGCCCAAGCCTCTCCTAGGCCTAATTTGTAGAGCAGCTTTTTTACCTCCCTAAGCCAGATGATCTTATGTGAACCCGGTAATGACAAAATGTCATTCAAAGCTTCTGCATAGCTTCTTAATTCCTGTACATTCCAGATTCTGGACCATAACAAAAGTGGGCGTAATTTCGCTTGGTCGCAGATTGCCCGGGTACCTGCATCTAACAGCAATGGGATTGTTGGCGTGCTGTGGGGCAAACCCATTAGATCTTTATGGAAGTTGTTCTCAAGATGGGCCAAAGTGTCAACTTCATGGGTGCCCCACAGCTCAGCACCATAAAGTGCCGCACTTACAACCCTAGCCCTATAGATATCTAGGGGAGCCCCAATAGGTTTTGATAATGAGGCTCGCTGTTCCTTGAGCAACGCACCTGCCACCCTTTTGTGAGTAAGAAAGATTTTTTGGTGGTGTGCCTTCCAGCTCATGGTGTCACTGATGCGTATACCCAGATAATCAAATTCTTTGACGCGATCAAGTGGGACAGAATCTAGGACCGGGGGATAGACGGATTTTTTGGGCGGGTTAAGGACTTAAAACTTGGTTTTGCCTATGTTTATGGCCAAACCCCTTCCTTCACAGAAGGTTTGAAAGCTAGAAAGCAGCGATTGAATGCCCATTGGTGATTTTGAAATTAGGAGGGTATCGTCTGCGAACAGGAGCGTTGGGATTTTCCTTCCAGCCAGGGTTGGTGCATCCGATGGTTGTTGTAGAAGATGCTCCACCACTCCGTTAATATAAAGAGAAAACAGAGTGGGGGCAAGCACGCAGCCCTGGCGAACGCCTCTGTCCACGGGGATACGAGATGTTTTCTCTCCCTGTGTACCCCATCTAATTTGGGCGAAATTCCTATCATGAAATTTCACGAGCAGCGACAGCAAATATGGAGGGAGGCCTAACCCATCGAGGACGTTCCATAAAAGCGCGCGTGGTACCAGGTCGAAGGCAGTCCGCAAGTCAATGAAGACTAAATACAGACTGCCCCCTCCCAGCACCACCACTTTCCAATAGATCATTAGAAGGCGGAACGTCTGCTCGATTGTGCCTGTTCCTGATCTGAAGCCCGCTTGAAGATCTGACAGGATGTGATTTCCATCTGCCCACTCGTTGATCCTGCCCAATACCACCTTCCCTGCTACCTTTTGAGAAGAGTCCAATAAACTAATTGGACGGTAGTTCGCTGGGTCGTCCCTAGAACCTTTTTTAAAAATAGGTACGACCTCAGCACCCCTCCATGAGTCAGGAAAGACTCCACCCAACATAACTTCGTTCAAAAGCGAGGCAATTAATCTACTCCAAATGGGTGGATAATTCTTGATTAGGTCTCCTGGGATTCCGTCAGGACCCGCTGCTTTGTTCGAGACAATACCTTGGATTGCTCTCTCTACTTCTAAGCTGGTAAATAGGCCATCATAGCACGGGAGGTTGATTGTAGGATTAGGCAATAAACCCATGGGTGGGCAGGCTAGCTGGGGGAGGCCTGGAGGAGCGGAGTACAGTTGTGAGAAGTGGTCGAACCATACCCCCCCTATAATGTTACAAGTTAGCTGCTGGTCAGTGGGCTTTTCCCTAGATCTTAATAGGTCCCAGAACCTCTTGGCGTCCTTCCTGGTGCTAGCCTCTACTAAATCTCCCCAAAAGTTAAAATCATAAACCTGTTTGGCTTCAAATATGGTTTTTTTATAAAATTTTCTAGCAGCCCTAATAGCAACTGTGTCTTTGGACTTTAATGTCACAACAAGTTCCTTCTTAGCTTCACGACATTTTACAGTATACCACTTGTCTGACTGTTTAGGCAAGGTTTTCGAGGGACCCCTACGAGAGATTTGGGGAACAATAAATAAGTCACTCAGTGCCAATACAGTCTCAGTGAATAGAGGTAAGATCTTATTATCGGTTAAGCTTAAAGTGTTCATCCGGGGCTCCGCCTCTTCCAAAATAGACCCGGCTTGGGCCATCCTTGTTTCATCAGCCAAGACTTTTGCCCACTTTAAGCGCCTGCTACAGTTTGCGGGGACTAATTCGTGGGAGGATTTCCACTTATGTCCGAGTGGGCCTTGGCTTCCAGCCTGCCAAGGAAATGAAATAGATAGCGATAAGGGGTTGTGGTCGCTATCGCCCGACACTATAACCTCCATATCTAGGTGATATAGCCAGAGATTGTAATTAAGCATAATATAATCAATCCTAGACGTATGGTCTTGTCTGTTATAAGTGTGTGCACCCATATGGTCAGATTTGGATCGGCCATTTGTCGGTCGCAAATTATGCTCCATACAGAGGGCATTGATCTCTATTGCGTTTTGCGACCATTTGGGAATCGGGTCAAGATTCAAAGTAGGAATACCTCTCCTGGTGTCCTCCTCAAAAGTGTCCAAGATATCTTCGCTGGCCAAGGGCTCAAAACAGCAGTTAAAATCGCCTGCAAGCATTATATAGGAGTCCGCTTTGCAAGCAGCCAGGTTGTGGTTTAGGCCTGTAGTAGGTAGATGGGATACACCGCCTTTGGCACCCCTCAGGTAAATGTTGAAGATTTCCATACTTCTTCCCCCTTTGTGTGTTATCGTTAACCACTGGAGATCCGGTGATTGGGTATTTCTTTCTTTCACCCTGAAGCCCAGAGTAATACTAATCCATATAATAAGGCCGCCTGACGGGCGACCTTTGGATCCCTGCTCCTGGACTGCAGGGATAAAAAAGGTAGAGAATCCCACTCGATGTCTTGGCTCTAAACACCAGGTTTCCTGAAAGAGGCAGATGTGAAAGGGTTCCAGAAAGTCGTTCCATTCGGGGATGTCAAAGTTACGACCAAGACCAGCCACATTCCAAGATAGAATTTTTAAGACAGAGTCAGCTTTTGGAGAGACCTTGATGGGGTCAATGGGCATAGGCATGGGAGAAACAATCGCACCCACAGGTCTTGGAGACCTCACAAATGGCTCGTTTTGCTGGAGAATGGAGGTCGCATAGGAGACCAGGCAGGTAGAATCCGGGTGTTCAAGAGAAGTAGATGCAGGGGGGGTCATGCAGAGCAAGTTTGACCAATTTTCCCTGCTACAATTTACTGTTATGTCCAATGACAAGGTCACCCCATCAACCCTTTCATTGTTGGATCGTCCTACTCGGGCTGGACAATCAATGGAATGATGCCTTTGCGAAGTTAAGAATTCCCTTCGGGGTTGTTTGGGTGGTTGCACAGGGAGTCAATCCACCTCCTCTAGGCCACCAAATCTGTTAAAAGTAGAGAGACCATTCCACACATAGAGTTTACATACCGATAGTGGTTAGACTCTAAATCCCACTAAATGTAGTATGCGGCTAGGAGACATCCAACAATGATTCCGTAGTACTCCATGTGTCTGTGTGGGGAAGTTAAAAATATATACTGCATCATAGTCTGTCTCCTATTTATCAATTGTTACTCACTATCAACAGATTTAAATGATTGTAAGTACCTTTAAAAGAAAGTTTGTTTAAAGATCACCAAAGTATATTATTTCCATCCAAAACCAGATATAGGTAGAGTCTCAACCGTACAAATACACGCTGTTGCAATTCTTTACGGTGTCCCTAAAAGAGTTACAAAAAGACAGCCAAAACGATAACGGTCAATTAATATTAATGACCCATATAAAAAGTCTGTGTCCCAAAGCATGGGACCAATAGTAAAGTCAGCGGACGTCCAAGATCATGACTAGGCTTCACTAAAATAGTGGGGATGAGTATAAGGGGGTATGTCAAGATGCACCCTTTACTTAAAAGTAAGTACACTTCCGATAGAGACCTGCTATTTTTCACCATTCTATATAGGTCTAAGCCTACCTTCGTTTGGTGGAAAGTTACAATGCTTAACTCTTAAATAAAGCTAAGTACCCAATTAGCCCAAGGTAATAGTGAGGCAAACGCTGGATTGGAGTACTAACAAGCAATAGTAGACCCAAATTGCCCCAATTTAAAGAGAAAAATAACAATTCAAATTTTTTTACTCCTGACTCACCAGCGCTCAAAACATCTAAGTCCTTCAGTCACACATAAGCATCCTCAGATCGTCCTGCTGTCAGGAAGTGAGCCTACACCCAAATGCGTGTATCTACTTCTACTCCTCCCTCCGTAATCAAGATTGTCAAAGCCGTATCATCTGTGAAAGAGGCAGTCATTAAAAACTTGTTAGTGAAATTGGATACCCAACTAACCAAAGGTAATAGTGAAGTAGGCGCTAGCTTGGATTACTGACAAGGAATAAAGGAGCAAACATACAAATTGCCCCAGTTTAAAAAAAAGGAAACAAAAATTCAAGCTTTTTACTCCTAACTCACCAGCATTCAAAACATCTAAGTCCTTCAGCCAAACGTAGGCGTCCTCAGATCGTCCTGCCGTCAAGAAGTGAGCCTACACCCAAATGCGTGTCTCTACTTATACTCCTCCCTCCGTAATCAAGATTGTCAAAAACCGTATCACCTGTGGATGAGGCAGTCACTAAAAAAGGACTAACAAATTTACGCTAATCAAAGCGCCATCTTTGAAAGGTGTAATATATTATATCAGCAGAGACCGCATTAGTCCGACTTAGTATGCATACTGTACAAAGACAGGGTTTTCTAGAGTATAAGTACTAGTATCATGCCTGAAATAAGCAAGAAAGGTCTATGTGAAGGCCATGAATTACCGGCACACCGATTCTTAATTACAGAGAAGGGATTTATTGTCAGCGCCATCTTGTAGTGGTGTGTGTCAGGTCATCTAAGAAAGAGAAAAGGGGAGTAGCCCGGTACCTTCACAATGTAGAGAGTTGGAGACGCTTCATTGACGATATTTTTTTTATTTGGAAGGGTGACAATGAATCTCTGAATGAATACATCTTATGGTTGAATGCAAGCGATGATAATTTGAAGTTTACAGTAAAGAGTAGTGTCCATACTGTGGAATTCCTGGACATCCTGATTTCGGGATCTAATCATTTCCTAGAGGTCAGTTTATTTAGGAAACCGACTGCTAAGAATACGATTCTACAGTACCAGAGCTATCACCCTAACATCCAAAAGGACTCTATTCCATTCGGTGAGTTCCTACGGGTAAGAAGAAATTGTACTAACATGCTGGACTATCATGCTCATGGTGATGCCCTTAGATCAAGACTCTTAGCAAGAGGTTATCCAAAGAGATTAGTGCGTCACGCATACAAGAGGGCTAAGTATTATAATCGTTATGCCTTATTGGAGGGAACCAAACTCACCCCTAAAGAACAAGTGGTATGTGTGATCAATCACTCCCCCCTTAATTTCAAGATTAAAAACATCATCCAAAAAAATTGGAAAATCTTGAATACTGACACGGATGAAACTCAGCTAGAGCAACCTTTGGTAGCCTACCGCAGAAATCGCAATCTTCGCGATATATTAGTACATACACGATCAAGTTTAAACAACACTATGCATCAAACTACCTTAACGGGTCTACCAGCCATAATGGGAAACCATACCTGTGGTTCCTGTCACGCTTGTAACACTGCTTTGGTTACAGACGTATTCGTGTATCAGGGACATACTGCCAAAATGAAAGATCTCACAAACTGTAGAAGTCGTAACATCATTTATATCCTCCTATGTCCTTGTAATCTAGCTTACATAGGAGAAACAGCACGTGAGTTCAGGGTACGTTTTAGCGAACATAAATCTGCGATCCGTACTTGTAAGGCCTCTGCTCCTCTTGTTCAACATTTTTGTACTCAACATCACACTGAACAAGACATTAAATGGTGCATTCTGGAGAAAGTGAAGGGCCAAGCAGGGGTCCCTATGGAAACCCTGCGCACAAGGAGAGAGACTTTCTGGATTTTTACTTTCGACAGTGTGAAACATGGCCTTAATGAGGAAATTCAATGGAATATTACTAAAACTTGGTAACTGTTTATGTAAATATTCTCCATTTCAACCCTCGATGCTAGGCTTGCCTATACCTATGGATTCCTGTTATATTCTGTTAGGAATCTGATTGAGGGATTTACCGGTAATAGCTATATAATTTGGACAACCTACGGCTACCTCGTCACGAGATTTAGGACCTAGTGTAACTATTACTTGAGACTTTCCCTGTATGTTCAATTGGGAACAGTCTTAATGAGTTTTTTAAATGAGCTGACTTTTCTTTATGTTCGGCTTCCCCTACAGTCCTGGAGTAAAATGTTCACGTGGCCACAGTGTTTACCTATAATTAAGCGTAATCTATTAGATTATTACAGGTTTTTTATATTCTCCTTGTTCTTTCTGAGTGAGCATATGTATTATCAACTCTGATGGAGACATATATATATATACAGCTGGTTGTACACTATGATGTTGAGTCTGTCAGTTGTCGGATAGCTTTGCGTGGATAGTTTATGTCGTAAGAGAAGTTTTGCCCTTGCTCGAGGGATTTTCTATATTTTGTTTCCAGATTTCGTGGACAGATGGTCATACATGGACTGCTTGCTTGCAGTAGTGGTGCGAGTTTGTTGGCCTTGATATGTTTCTTTCCGTGGCGGTGTGTGTGTGCACTTATTGATATAGTAGGTCGGGCTGAGGTGTGCATGCCTCCTCGGGGTTTGTGTTTTGGGTGGAAGTCTCTTTTTTTGGGAGCTCGAAGGTTGGGTTTGATTGTTTGTGGTGTACTGTTCCAAGATGGCGTGCAATAGTGGCGGTACCGAGTTAGTCCCCTTTTGTCTTTCTTAGATGACCTGACACACACCACTACAAGATGGCGCTGACAATAAATCCCTTCTCTGTAATTAAGAATCAGTGTGCCGGTAAGTTATGGCCTTCACATAGACCTTTCTTGCTTATTTCAGGCATGATACTAGTACTTATACTCTAGAAAACCCTGTCTTTGTACAGTATGCATACTAAGTCGGACTAATGCGGTCTCTGCTGATATAATATATTACACCTTTCAAAGATGGCGCTTTGATTAGCGTAAATTTGTTAGTCCCTATTTAGTGACTGCCTCATCCACTTATTGGTATAGTAGGTCGGGCTGAGGTGTGCATGCCTCCTCGGGTTGTGTATTTTGGGTGGAAGTCTTTTTTTGGGAGCTCGAAGGTTGGGTTTGATTGTTTGTGGTGTACTGTTCCAAGATGGCGTGCAATAGTGGCGGTACCGGGCTAGTCCCCTTTTCTCTTTCTTAGATGACCTGACACACACCACTACAAGATGGCGCTGACAATAAATCCCTTCTCTGTAATTAAGAATCGGTGTGCCGGTAATTCATGGCCTTCACATAGACCTTTCTTACTTATTTCAGGCATGATACTAGTACTTATACTCTTGAAAACCCTGTCTTTGTACAGTATGCATACTAAGTCGGACTAATGCGGTCTCTGCTGATATAATATATTACCCCTTTCAAAGATGGCGCTTTGATTAGCGTAAATTTGTTAGTCCCTATTTAGTGACTGCCTCATCCACAGGTGATACGGTTTTTGACAATCTTGATTACGGAGGGAGGAGTATAAGTAGAGACACGCATTTGGGTGTAGGCTCACTTCTTGACGGCAGGACGATCTGAGGACACCTACGTTTGGCTGAAGGACTTCGATGTTTTGAATGCTGGTGAGTTAGGAGTAAAAAGCTTGAATTTTTGTTTCCTTTTTTTTAAACTGGGGCAATTTGTATGTTTGCTCCTTTATTCCTTGTCAGTAATCCAAGCTAGCGCCTACTTCACTATTACCTTTGTTTAGTTGGGTATCCAATTTCACTAACAAGTTTTTAATGACTGCCTCTTTCACAGATGATACGGCTTTGACAATCTTGATTACGGAGGGAGGAGTAGAAGTAGATACACGCATTTGGGTGTAGGCTTACTTCCTGACAGCAGGACGATCTGAGGATGCTTACGTGTGACTGAAGGACTTAGATGTTTTGAGCGCTGGTGAGTCAAACACGTTTGAATTGTTATTTTTCTCTTTAAATTGGGGCAATTTGGGTCTACTATTGCTTGTTAGTACTCCAATCCAGCGTTTGCCTCACTATTACCTTGGGCTAATTGGGTACTTAGCTTTATTTAAGAGTTAAGCATTGTAACTTTCCACCAAACGAAGGTAGGCTTAGACCTATATAGAATGGTGAAAAATAGCAGGTCTCTATCGGAAGTGTACTTACTTTTAAGTAAAGGGTGCATCTTGACATACCCCCTTATACTCATCCCCACTATTTTAGTGAAGCCTAGTCATGATCTTGGACGTCCGCTGACTTTACTATTGGTCCCATGCTTTGGGACACAGACTTTATATATGGGTCATTAATATTAATTGACCGTTATCGTTTTGGCTGTCTCTCTGTATCTCTTTTAGGGACACCGTAAAGAATTGCAACAGCGTGTATTTGTACGGTTGAGACACTACCTATATCTGGTTTTGGATGGAAATAATATACTTTGGTGATCTTTAAACAAACTTTCTTTTAAAGGTACTTACAATCATTTAAATCTGTTGATAGTGAGTAACAATTGATAAATAGGAGACACACTATGATGCAGTATATATTTTTAACTTCCCCACACAGACACATGGAGTACTACGGAATCATTGTTGGATGTCTCCTAGCCGCATACTACATTTAGTGGGATTTAGAGTCTAACCACTATCGGTATGTAAACTCTATGTGGATATCGTTGCCCTCGGCCAATATAAAAAGAACTAGCAGTACCTAAATAGAGAACTTGGAGTGATAATTAAAATATGCTATAATCTTGATTTAGGTTTTTTCTGCCTTAAATTTCACTAGGACATCTACAGATAAACAGACAAATAAGAGGAAGAATTTCCACTGTGATTACGTCTTACAGTACAAACAGCAGGCTTTGTAGGGTGATATTGTCCCCCTAAATAGTAAGTATCCTTCTTTACTGTATTTATAGGACTATTACCAAAAAAACAGGATTTCCTAACATAGATCCATACCTTACTGATCAGAGTAGAGTATTATAGGGATTATTTCCACCCACACACTTTCTCTTTTTAATTTCTGTCAAAGGTAACTCTCTCTCATTAGAAATTGTACTTCATATCGTACTAATTTGTGTGTTGATTCTCTCAGACTATCTTTATTATTCTTTTTTCTTCTCATTTTTTACTTGAATGCTCAGTTGTATAGATTGGCCCAACCGGTGTCTTTTATTATAGCACACAGTATTGACAATAATAATGTTTAGAGACTAGTGACTAATTTGTCTTTTGTATGTAAAAATTCTCTTTTCTTTAGATACCCCAGGTTTTGAGAACTTGCGCTAAGAGAAGTAGCTGGTCCTGAAGAAGGTGGTTTCCACGTTTGCTTATACCACCGAAACGCGTTGACCAAATCTTCTTGTAGATCCTACAAAAAATTCTTGTAGCAGCTCCCTTTTTGGGGGCTATTAGGACTACCTTACCACTCATTATGTGTTAAGTGGTAAAGCTACTGAGATATATGTGTACGGAATGTCTGATATGTGTCTGCATGAATGAAGAGTTTGTATGTGCAGTGTTCTTTCTCCCTGGGTTTTGTTTTCCTTTTTTTGTCATGAATCAAAAGAATATCTTTGTCTTATCGAATTGACATGAACAATGTGTAAAGTATAAGTGAAAACGTTCATTTATGAAAAATTGATTTATCTGTTCAAAATTGATTATATTTTTATACAGAAAAAATGAAAATATAAAAATACGAAAAATAAAAAAAATATTAAGAATACAATTTTGTGCTTTGTGTGCTAGTTTATATATAAATAACTGTTGTTTAGGTCAAGAGGGAGTATTATTAGATAGATTACCTGCGCGCAAACGCCTTCAAATGCTGTGAGTACCTCGATCCTCTCTTTTGTTTGATCAAGGCAGATGCCGAGCATATCCTCAGCATTCTGCCAGAGGTACTGAAAGAAGAGGTCCGGGACTACTTTGACCCATTTTAACCTACGGCCTTGATCAGTAGGTTTTAGGTAGGTGTCATTAGGTTGTTTTCCGTGCTTGCCCTTTAGGCCAAAACCCCAGCCCAACACAAGAAGGACGGGGTTATGGTCACTAAAATGGGACCACTGAGCGTTATAAAAAAACACCTGAGATGACAATACAGGGGAAATAAATATATGTAATCTATTATAGAATCCCACCCTCTTGCTTTAAAGGTAGGGATCCTCACCTCACTAGCATTGGCACTGGGTTGGATAAGATCTACTGCAGCCAAAAGATCCTCCAGGCATTCTCCTTGCTGTGAATGCTCAAAATGAAAATTAAAAGATTCTACCGGTCCTCAAAAATCTGCAACCTGACAGTTCATAAAACATGAATGAATATTAAAATCACCCATAATTATAATCAAATAAAAAGTGGTTTGCTTCAATCTATACTCCTTTAAAAAACAAATAACATTGATGTTCACTTAACAAGTTACTCTCAGATGAGTTATAAAAATTAACAAGCAGCATTTTAGAAGTGTTGGTAGGGAAAAATTCTATAGCCATGCATTTGAAAGAACCGACATTCACCCTAAAATGTGTTCCTGACAAGTTGAGCGAAATTTGCGTTAAAAGGCCCCCTTTGGTTCTACTGGCCGGAGAGGGCCGTGCAGGCTCACCATAGGAGTTATATCCATCCACCCAAAAATTATTCTTCGAGACCCAGGACTGCTGTAAACTCACTATATCATGTACTTTTATAAACTCAAGCCACCTAGTATCTTCTTTTGCATTTCTCAGACCTTCTATATTCCAGCTAAGGATCTTACAGTTGGAATTTTCACTTCCACTAATCCCCGTACCCCTGGTTTTATCACTAAAGTGGCTCCGATGTGGGAGAGAAGACTCCAGTCAATCGTTTTCATCTAGGAGACTAAATAGAAGAAATCTGTTTACACCCGCTAAGCAGTTTTCCCCTTCTACAACTTCGGTGGTCAATATTGGTAGTGTGGGAAGGGTCAATTTCCCATGGGGGATCGTTTTAGATTACTGCTCCACCCTGGTACTTGATCGAGGCGATGAGCACCCCCTCCTATCTGCTACATTCAAAGCCTCCCACTGACTCCTGCCATGTAGCTGTACCCCTCATGTGGTGAATAAAAAAAAACAGGGGAAAGGCCCTAATGACCCCTGGGCATTCCTTAAAGCCTTCTTTGAATAGCTGCCCCGCTATTCCTGCCTGTTCGAAATTTGATAACAATACAATCTCCTTCTACCTGTTTTGGCCCATAGCCAACCAAGCCCACTTGCCTAACCATTATAATGTGAGGGGAAGCCTGGGCCCGCTACTAGAATGTTGGTTACACCAGAACTGAGTTTTACATAAAAACTCAGGGGTGGATTCTAGGCAATTCACTTTAAGTGGGGGGACAACGATGAGAATGGCCACTAAAGGGGTGGCATCTGGTGGAAGGTTGAGTCTACAATTGTTTAACATCCTGTTTTCTGACCTGTTTGTGGAGTTCCTGCCCCGCCCGCCCCGCCCCACAGGCCCATGATTAGACACAGAACCAGGGACTGACTTAGTGTGATCATGTTTCTTACCCCCTTCATGACTCCCCGAGATTACTACTGGTTTAATGACAGTGAGGTAACCAAAGTTTCTCTTGGGCAGGCTCGGATTGACAAGTTTGGGGTACCCCTTTTCTCTTTTTTTAGCTGTGGTATGCATTTGTGATGAGAAAAGAGCACAAATTATCAGGGGGTACACTATTATTTTTCAAATCCCTTAATTGGGTCTCTAGGTACTCTAATTTCCCCATTTCCCCATTTACCAAGGTGTTAAGCAGAAGAGAAATGTCGGTAACAACAGTGGAAAAAATAAACTCCAGTCGTAGATTGAATTGGTCCTCCATAGCTTGTCTGACAGCTATTTGGACGAGTGAGTCAAGAACGGCATTCTGATTTATTGGGGATTCAGCTAAAGTCAGTCCGGGTTTAGTAGTTCTCTTTTTCCCTCTTTTTTTCTTTGGGGGTTGCAACAATTCCTTCTGTGGTGGTACGTCCATTCCCATAGCCTCTCCCTCCGCACGCCATTGTACTCTATCTGGAATCACAGAGCCCTCCCCCTGAGCTCCCTGCAAGCACACAGTAACTTCTGACACTGCTTACATTATGGGGAGAAGTGGCTGGGGGAATACTTGCCCCTGTACGAGTGCAGATGGCGGTTCTCAGGCCCAGTTGATCCTCTGCATTTTGAATTTCTTTATTTAAAGCCCCCATTGCAGAGGTTAGGTAAGAAATTATGGAAGTAGAGTTCCTGGGCAATTTTGCTCTTACCTTCCCCTGATCAAGGCTACATGGTTGTTTACGCTTACCCATGGGGGTTGCAGAAGAGTAGATGTAAAGGGAGTGGCCCAGCCCAGCCTCCTGCAGGCTCTGACAGGCCCAGATGGACCTGCCCTTGTCCTGGGCTTCGCCTAGGCGTGGCCCGGGCAAACCTACATGCGTCCCACGCTGTGGGAGCCACGAAGTGCTTTTACTCGCCTCTGGATACGGGAAGAACAGTGTCGGCACCTCCTGGGTCTTGGGCTTATGGGGCTTGCAGTGCCCCCCCTTGCTGGATGCAGCTACAGGCGTGGCGTCTCCCACACAGCGGGAGCCACAAAGGGCTTTTACGCGCCTCTGGGCACAGGAAAAAGAGTGTTGGTGCCTCCTGGCGCTTGTGGTTATGGGGCTTGCAGTCCCCCCTATGCTGGATGCAGCTACAGGCATTGGCGTCTTTGCATTTGCCCAGTTTCTTGCAGCAGGAAGTCAGGCAAACTCCACTAGTAATGTTTTTCATATGATGTTAATACAAGCAACCCCCCTCCCACACTTCGTATGCCTCAAAATGACTACGATTTATGATTGGTCCTCTGAAAGATATGCAACCTAGCTCCATATTACCACATATAGGGATGTCATCTTTGGACCATTTAGAGGTACCAAGACTTTTTGCCAGTCATTACCTGTCTTGGGAAGTTAGAGTGGGGCCATTTTAATAATTTTAATTGTCAATTTAGTTTTTGGACTTTTTTATATTCATTTGTCTAAATAAACTTGTTTTTTCTACCTACCTACCTGTCTTGTTCTCATCAAAGTTAAGAGATTCCAGAAGATTGTAGCTCTACACACTTATGCGTTTTTAGTAGCATACGTGCAGCTCCATCCTCTTATGTTTCACTAGGTCATATATACACTTACCTTTGACCATATGTACTAGTCCGATGCAATAATTTTAATGAAATATTGTGCACTAGAGGCACAGAAGGTAACTTTATTGTGTTTTAACAAATATGTGTGTGTATATTAGTGTTTTTCCTTTTTCAGAGACATCTGGATTGCTGATGTTAATCTTTTATAGGTTTAGATTGTAACGTGGTGTGCTAAAATGCATTTAATGCAGTGCATTCGTCAGGGATTAGTGACAATGAATCATATATATGTTCAATGTTTTTGAAAATAAATTGTGACCAGTTGTCGTTTTTGGATAATAATACATGTATTAGTTTATTGTGCTGCATACACGAGTACAGTATAATATAGTTGATACCTTTATTAAACATTATCATTTGTTGGAGGGAAACAACCTTTACAACGCGGTTATTACATCGCACTACCTTTACAACGCAGTCATTACAATGCAACATCCTTTACATTGCATGCCACTACAACGCAGCCATTACATCGCATGTCACTACAGCGCATGTCATTACAACGCATGTCACTACAACGCATACCATTACAACGCATACCATTACAACACATAGTTTTTACCCCTACACTATCCAACACTTAACCTACTGTTGCACTCACTGGAGTGGGAATAGTAATTTTTACCCCTACACTATCCAACACTTACCTTACTGTTGCACTCAGTGGAGTGGGAATAGTAATTTTTACCCCTACACTATCCAGCACTTACCTTATATGCAACGTAATGGTATGCGTTGTAATGGTATAATGCGATGTAATGGAATGCATTGCAAATGTAGTTTCTAAAAATGCTTTGCTATGGCATGCGATGTAAAATCATGTGTTGTAATGGATGTTGCGATGTAAAAAATGCATTGTAAAGGCATTTGGTTGTAAATGTTTGCGTTGTAACGCCATACATTCTTTGTTGGATTATATGTAGGTTATAGAATTTATGTACATTAAGTTAGTGTGATTGTGGGCCTTAAACTTACAGTCGAGACATTTAATACTAATGTGAAAGTCGTTTTTTTACATGTTTTTCTTCTCTGCAGGTGCAGACCAAAGACATTAATTAGTTAGTGAAAAGCTCATTGTCTTTCAGAGATAGTGAGACGAGTAAGAACTGTTGAGGTTGAATTATTTTACTGCGGAACAAATGGAGTGTTACCAGTTGGTACTATGAGATAAAGGGCGGGACTCAAGGATGCCTTGGAAGCAGAGACTGGAACATGGGAGTAGCATTCGAGGCGCCAAGTTCTTTCTTGGTAACTGAAAAAGTATTATGATGTGTATGAGGCCATATTTCTCTATTTGTTCTATGTGTATTTTAATTAGTGAACCTATCTTGGGTTTGGTCAGATTCCTTTTTAGACTTGGACAGTTACAGTCCTCTCTTGTCATCTCTGATTGTGTGGCGTTATGCAATACATGACTCCTTAGCTCTAGAACGTCTACAGAGGTTCTGAGGTTGACACTGCTCTTGCTTCCTTGATTAATAGGTTGTCCCTTGTCCTTGATTTAGTGTAGGGTTTTGTAGATGTTGCAAATCTTTTCCATGTATGGGGAGAAGAATAGAAACCATTCATCTAAACACCAAATCCTTTTTCTTATTTTTTGCATAGCTGCAACAGAGATCCTTATATGCTCTTTGCTGTCGAGGACCAATATTGTATGTCGCGTTGCTCTTCCTTTGATAATTTTGTACTTTTATAGTATGTTCTTGAGATTGATTTATATTACTTTGGCTTTGAGTTTGTAATAAATCTTTTCACTTATAGTTACTGACTCAGACTTTTATTGTGTAATTCTAATGGTCACACTGTACCTTAGGATACAAACTTGTTCCTCACCCTTTTTCCTCTCCGGTTACTATCATGGTCTATTGCCCAGTGTAAAATTGAAAGGAGCTGGCCCAGAGAGTTCTTCCATTCAATGAGAATAATGTAATTGTAGGGATGACTTATAGCATGGTAGACAGGGTATTCTGTCTCAAATGAGATGGAGTACCTTGTCTGCCAAGTGATGGTCCACCCGTCGATTTACAGTTCAGGAGGAGCAACAGTTATTTATTTACAGACCCCCCCGTTGACTTAATCACTGGAAAGCTACCTCCGATGACCCACCGAAATAGGGGCCACCAGAGAAATGGAATTACACTGGCCATCCTAACTAGTGTTGATGGTGTCATGTTCTGTTTTCACTGTCAATTACCACCAGGTAAAATCTGGAAGCAATGTACAGTAAAAAACAAAGTAATGAACGCGATACTCAGGTAAAAAAAGTGCCTGGATGTGGGGCCCATTAGTTTTTAGTTTTACAATAACAACATCCCACTTTGGCAGTTTGGTTTTAAAAACTAAAAGTTTAGTGGATAGCCATCAAAACTGACGGCGTTGATACTCCAAATATTTTGTACCTTGGCAGGAACCACAATGATGGTGGTTCCTGTCAAGGTACAGAGATCACCACTGGGCCAGCGGTGAGCTCTACATTTTACGGACGGTAGACTTTCAGAGTGGAGAATGTAATATCCTCTGTCACTCTGATGGATGGAGTACAAACTGTAGGTGTGGCCCAATCTTCAACAACATTTGCAGCTGTTTCACTAGCGTCCAGTGGAAGTTTCATGCCAGCCATAAAATGGAATGCTTGGAAATGCATGGTGCTTAGATCTTTCTTTCGAAGAGGTTTGTTAGCCAAAGTTATAAGGTATTTTTGGAAGACCTGTTGCATTGCCTCAAGAAAAATTAATTATTGGCATTAAGATGAGGTAAGGTGAGCCAACTAAGAGGAGCGCAACAAGAGTTGCATCTGTTATTCTTGCCACTAAGGCAGCCCTTTTCTAGAATCTTAGCTGCAAGATTTGTGTTGAAGTTTGCCACTGAAATAATATTGCTGGTGTTGAATGTGCACAAAAGCCTGGCTATGGGATTGGACTGAGAATCGACACAGTCTTTTATGCAATGTGACCCCTTATTAAGGGACCTTGTGCTGTTCTTTTTAAAGTTCTGTAGGGACAGTAATATAGTTTAGTTTATTGGAGTAATCATGTATGTATGATACCACTGTGTAACAAACCTGGCTGATACTCAAATCCTGGTGTTTCAGCCATTTAACAGTCTGAGATTAATAAAATGTATCTTTGAATGGAATATTAGTAATAACATATTTATTTAAGTGGCATATACTGTGCTGCATCAAAACATAATTATAACATTCAACCCAAACTGTCAGAACCCCTTTCAGAGGGCCTGAGACATGTAGGGAAATCTGGGTCCAACTGTAGGGGTTGAGGATTTTTAATCCTGATATCTTTGGGCTCCACCTACTATATGATCCTGAACAACTGGGTCAAGTACCCCTTCTTCACTTGACTCCCAGTGGTAGAGGTGAACAAGCAGCCAAAGGCTCCCCCGGGGGGGGGGGGGAGTGAAAATACAGATTAGAGAACATGGCTCATAACTCAAAGAGCATAAAGCAGTGTCATGAATCAATGTCCAATCAAATACTGGTCATTATAATAAAAATAAGTATTTTATTTCTAACTGTATGCATAAAAAAAAATGTTTTGATATAGATAAACAATGACACATTTCCCCTTGAGATCAGGGCTTACGCGTTTTCTTGGCAAATCCCTCCACTACCCGCTCTTTTTTATGTGGTAGCAGTTATTCCCCATTCAATGGTGGCCGCATCCGGGGAATTCTCACTAGTAAGCCTTAACTATAGAGTCAACTCCAACTCTTAGAAAATAGTCAAAAGTGTCTTAGTACCGCAGTGCTCTTAGCAGCAAATCCCCCAGGGCCTGATAGGCCCATAACCAGCGTTACCTGCTGCAGTAGAAAGGCCACATGCAGCATTTTAGAAGGTTCCTAATCCACAGGCTCTCACAAGGCTACAGTCTTGTTCAGAAAGGCAGCCACGCCTGGGAGGCGCAGCAGCACCCAACAGGTACAGGCTCTCCCTTCAGCTTACTCCAGCAGCAATCGCAGGTGCTCCGGCGCTCCTTCTGTACAATAAGTTCTGCACTACCCAATGGAGGACAGGGGGTTGGATTCTGATGCTCCCAGTCAAGATCCCAGTGATGTGGCGATGCACTCATGGCATTCTCCTGAGTATATGGGGGCAACTCAGGTGCAATCCTTGATGTTTCCTTGTGACCTTTGGGTCACACTACTTCCCTGTACTTGAGCGGTGGCCCAATCCTCCACAGCAGTACCTTGTGATCTCTCGATAAATAAACAACACTTTTGAAGTCTACAGGGTAAGTCACTCTGTCCCACTCGGCTCACAGGATGCAGCAATACACAATTCTGTCTGGGGATTTCTCTACCTTCTCATGTCTTCACCAGGCAGGCCCTTGGCTTCCCAAAATGGAACCCAGGGAACTCCATAGAAAGAACCATTACAAGCACACTTGCACTCAGCACACACAGTGTCCAGTACTGTTACCTTCATATATTTTAGCAATCCAGGCACAAATACATTCAGAACACATATCATTCTGCATGCACTGCTTGGTGCGGCAGACTGTGTTGCCACTTTCAATCACCCATGCATCGAACAAACACACTCAACAATTGTGTGCTGCACAACGCTACACCCATCATGTACTGTACTCCCCTTAGGTACACATGCACCTACTACACGCACGTACGCATCAATCTTCACAGGAAGTGATATCACTTCTTTGCCAAGGATCCATTCAACAGGAAGTGACATCACTGGTTCCCAACTAAAACCTTTTGTTTGCTTCCTTTCTTCAGTCACCTTCTAAGGGTGTCCCACCACCTGAGTGTACCCAACTAAGGCAGACATGACAAACCTACACCCTTTCTGGTCCATGGCCCAGGAATGACCTTGAGCCAGGACTACTGTTTCACTGCAACCTTGGCACGCACTAAACATATGAGATCTCATCATGTGCTTAGCTCAGGAACTGTCTCTACCCATACCCACAATTACGGCAAGACCTAGACCCCACCAAAAGCATCACATCCTCATAACATATAGGCCCAACCTCATTCACATCCCACTAACCACCACACACACACAAATTACAGAAAAAGTGCTGAAACACATACTCTGCTGTAGTCAAAAATCCAAACCTTGCGGACTAATCATCTATTGCAAGCTTGATGCACGCTTCATCACAGAAATATGGCTCTCACCCAAAGCCCCACACAAAGTAGATGCCCACAGGCTACCACATAAGAGTGCAGACTGTGTACAGAAGACAGGAGGAGGACGTGTTGTCATAAGTTCTCGTAGTCATGCAGGCTAGGCAAACAAGTGAGCTCAACTCCGTTGACCTCTTCACAAGACTCTGCAACTCAGTCCACCATCTCCATTGCATATACAGCCCTCCTGTACAGAACAAGGACTTGCATTTGTAGACTTTCACCACCATATCCTTCCGGCACGCCCCCAATACCTCTATCAGTGACTTCAATGTGGCACTGTTGTCAATCACATTGGCACATTCTATGAGGTACAGCATGCCACTCAATCAACACACTTCAAAGGCCAAATTTGGTGTGGACCTACAAACTTAGCATTCATATAACTCTACTCGTTGTCCTACCAACACGCCAAAGACAATGCAAAAGAGAGCAAAACACGTTCAGATTCACCAAAGACGTTTCCACCAATACATAAAGTCTAAACTATTTTCATGTCTTGTTACCTCCAGATCAGATGTGATCACCCTTGTAAAGGATTTCAACAGATTTATTGAAAAACAATGTGAGTACCTATTCTTCAACAAAAACATGCAAGTGCAAATATAACTCTTGTGTACCATGATCCTTCAAAGATCACACTGGCAACAATTGCTCCATCCCACACTAGAAAGTAAATGGAAGAAACACTGATCTCCTGATGACCTCAGCTACTAAATCTTCTCTGCCCAACACACAGACAACTTATCACATCAACCAAAATCAAGTACTATTCCAATACATATAATCATGCCAACAGAAGCAGAATGCTCTTCAAGACAATCACGTACTGCATCAACCCCTTTCTGAACTCGAATCCCACACTCCATAGAGAAGTGCAGTGTCATCTATCTCTTCTTTGGTTGGAAATTATAGAAGATCTAACACTACATGGTGTAGGCTCAGAAAAGTCGTCTGTGTGATAAGATAAGGGTACATTTGCCTTGGGTGCCTAACCATACTGTTTTCTGGATCACTAATGCTGATTTTTTTATCATAGGTGTATGCAGATCATGCGTGTGTGCCATGACATGGCCTGTCTCAAAGACTGGTATCTTTTTGGACACAGAGGGGTGCCCAAGGTGCTACCCTCATAGTGGTGGAAGACCACCACCTTCACCAGCCGTTAAGCAGCATGAGTGTTGTTTTGGGAACATTCTGTGTAGTGATCTGTAGTAGTAAATGGCTTTTACTCCATCATGTAGATGTGGAGTGCTGCATAGCGCAGGAGTAGTGACTATGCACTGGTTGTATTTGGGTCTGAGAAGGTAAAGTACATGGATGGAGCAGTATTGTGCATGTGTGGTTAGTACATGTGCAAAGCGTATGTATGCCGTGATGAATACATTACATGAGAAATGTAGTGCTGTGCAGTGCCTGTGTGGATAAAACATGTGCTGTGTGTATGTATGTTTAAAAAACAGTTGTATCTCGGCACTCTAATATTTAACAAAAAATAATTTTTTGTTTAGTAATTGAATATAAACAAATGGACTATTCGAGAGATCCTACGTCAGTAATTGCTTTTTTATCTCACAAGTGGGAGAACATAGAAAATGCACACATCATTTAAAAGAAGAAAACATCAAATAAGGATATTTCTTTTATGATTTAATATTGTTTGACCCAAGAGTCTTTCAGTTTTGAAAATACTATATACAGTTCAAAGCCCAGTAATTATAGTTTCAAACAATTCAAAGTACAGTACATATAGTTTCAAATTCAATGCATGGTTTGAATGTTGCATTGGAATATTCTTCGCTATGAGCACTATGAGCAAATGTATGAGCCAAAATGAAGGTCCTAATCCTAGAGCCTTCCAAATGGTGACAGTTGAGAAGCAGCCAAAGACTGCCAGACAGCCGACACGTGTTTCGTTACTATGCATAACTTTCTCAAGGCTGTGAACAAAAGTTGGTGAAGAAATAGCGCTCATTAGATACTTTGTCTGGTGTATGTGCCCAGATACAAACATTCTGCAATTCATATGTGGCTGATTTGTGCCTTAAAGACAGTAAGTGCAATGATGTTCTCTTATGGTGATATATATAAAGTGGTGAATATCCAATCATTCCTATAAATGCCAGTGAACAGACAGAAGGCTTGAGAAACTGTGTCTGTGACTGAAAGGAAAGGAGAAGCCAAAATTGTGACTGAGAAGAAAAGAGAGGTGTGTAATAAATGTTACGCATTCACCAAGAGTATAGAGGCCCAAGAATTGCAGGTCTAAAGATTATAAAAAAACTGAAGTAAACAAAGAATACCTTATTTTCTGTGTTGATAATCTGTCACAGTGAAAAAAGTTTGATTCAATTACCGATGCGGTAGATAGAGGTATTTAATTAGTCCTGTAAAAATAAGCAAAACAGTGAATATAGTGACATTCCATTCGGAGTATCTTGTCACTAATGATCTAAGGTCTGAGAAATACAAAAACTAGAGGCAGACAATAAATACCCTGAATTTTCATATTAAATTTCCAATAGTTAGGAAAAAGTTATTTCCGAAACTTGGTCAGGTGACAGGTCTGTTATTAATGGACCTGTAAGAAACACCAGACAGGGAATAACGTAGCAAATATTGGCTACGTAGTTCTAGCGTGCACGGTGGACTTCTGATTGGGGTTCTGACACATGGGCAACACCAAGCATGTTTCTAATCAGACAACCACCCTTCTATCTTGAAAGAACACTACTTTATAACAAAGTAACAATACACTTTTACTGTCATAACTGTCCAATCATTCATTGACTATAACTTAGACTTTGGCCCTATACAGCACTCTGTTGCCTTTAGGCTAAGTTGATTCAATACAAATACCACATACATACATATATACAAATTGCATGCAGCCAGTACCTTGGCATGGGCAAGGATGGCATGGGAGCAGCCTGTTGGGAATGTTAGCTCCTGCTCCCTTTCTGCAACCATCTCTAGAATCACATATGGATAGAAGTTGTCAATTCCTACTACTTCTTGCTCAGACACACAAAACAGTATGACCCCTCCATGTATAGCCTCTCTCTTCTCTGCAAGTAGTTATTCCTAAGGATGTGCTGCAATGCCACATACAAAGACACCAACATTGGAAAATTGTGTTGTGTTTGTCACAGTCTTATTATGGCGTAGGACTGTGCGCAATTGACTGGTGATTGTGGGAGCAGTTGTTGGGAAGGATTGTGTGGTATCTTAATAATCGTAAAATTGTGTTACACCAATACTTATTGTGTAGACTGTAACATAAGAACTTAGAATGTGCTTTACTCTGTAGAATGTTAAAGGGTCAGTTGGTCTCCAGAAGCTGTGGTGGCTGGAGCGTTTCTTCTAACTTGGAATACGTCAATAAATTAATCTTTTTGTACAACCCTTCATGGCAGACTTCTTCACAGATTGTCTGTGACCGCCTACTTGAACTGGTGTGTGTTTCTGTGTGTGCATACGTGTGTGCGTGTGTGTGTGTATCTTGTAATGTGCATTTTCTGATGGGTTTCAGTTTACAGTGCTTAAATTATTTAATAGTATATTATGTGTATTGTGACAAGATTTGTCAGGTTTCTGTCTTCATGTGCCCAGATATATGTGTGAATTCTGGGATCTGATACGCTTACTATGACAGTATTATTCATTTGTGTATTCTAATACTTCTGAAAATTATGAGCGTGTTATACGTGAATGGTAAAATGATGCCCTCTGTGGGTGGGTGAAGAATGTTTCGGGTTACTTTTATGGTGATTTTTTTCCCTTTGCCCTGCTAGTTTCATTTCCCCTTGCCACACTCACTCTGGAGTAGATACTCCTCATTTTACCATTCAGCTCCCTGTAAATCACAACTATGCATGTCATTAGTCAATTTTAGGGACCACCTCACAAACATGTATCTGTGACTTACTCTTGAAGTACCATTTTCTTAATCCTCAATTTCAGGAGTACAAAAGTCTTACTCCTCAAATCCTCACACTGGAAAAATATATCATACCTTACAGGAATATTCCAGTACAACTCCAGGCTTATTTCTGGAACTCAGGAGTAAGTCAGAAGTATTGCAAGAGAAAGTAAGTCACAAATACTCATAACAGTCTTTGTGAATCAGGCCCCTTTGTGTGTGGTCTATTTTGCACAGGTGGTAGATTCTGCCCTATATTCCAGTTAGTGCAAGGAAAACCGTCATCTCATCACTCATTTAATCTAGAATTGATTATTTTAATGGCCTATACACCAACCTGCAGAAACAGCATTTAAATAAATTACAGGTGCTGTAGAATTTAGCTACCAGAGTCCTGCTGAATTTGCCAAAACATCAGTCCACTACTTTTGCCATATTAGAACTACACTGGTTGACGGTCAGAAACCGCATTTAATTTAAAACGCTCTGTCTCACTTATGAGGCCCTACATGGCATTGGTCCAGAATTTTTGAGAAACTCAATTTCATGGTATATTCCTAATAGGAACGATAGGGCATATTATCAAGCACGGCGTTAAAATTATCACCGCTTTAGCGGCAGAAAACTGCCGCTATGCGGCGATAATGGGCTTGATAATATGCCGCAGAGAATTCCAATAGAAGCCCATGTTGACACCAGAACATGGGCTTCTATGGGAATTCTCAAGGGCATATTATCAAGCCCATTATCGCTGTTTCTTGATAATCTGGCCCCTCAGATCTTTGGGTTCATACTCCATTACTGCAGCCAGGTTTAAGAAAGCCAGATGGGGAGGAAGTAGCTTCCAAGTAAGAGCGTCTAAGCTCTGGAACACCCTTCCTCCTCTCCACATTATATCTGCACCCTCTTTGTTGGCTTTTACAAAGCTCCTCAAGACCTGGCTTTTTAACCTGTAATGTCTCAGTGTGTTCTGATACTTTGCATTCTATTAGCGCCAAGACAACCTGGGGTAGATGCTGCGCTGTATAAATTGCGTAACATACCTGTAATAAGAAGTACACCTATTACAATGTGTACATTTACAGCTTTCTGACTCGTGACCCTTGTATGTTATTTTTCTCAAGATCCATTTTGAGGTTTTATATTTTCTCTTCTTTTGCACATGTGAATTTAGTCAATTACATATTCTGCCCCTTGAATTAATGAGAATGAATGATAACCTTTTGAACTCCGCTGTCTCCTGGGGCTTCTATACTTTTGAGGCAGAGTGTGTGTCTAAAAAAGGATACTGCCTTTCTCCAGTGATCAGGCTAAAACGTGACAACTGCTATGTTCCCTCAAAGCCTCTTGCTTACACACCCACGCTGAAAGAGAGCTTATTCAGCCTGCAAGAGGCCATCAAGGGCACGCACTTCAGAAACCTTTGCTGGGCCATAAATCATTGAACAGAAGAGATGTTTAGAGGTAGGGAGTAGATGAGAGCAGGAAAACAGAAGCTCATGTTTAGAGCACAAAAAAGAAAGCCTTTTGCTGCTTTTGTCACTGCTCACACAAAAGCGTCCAAAGATGCAGGAAGGCAGAACGATGTTGTTAGTGGTGGATTGCTGTAATATCGGCCTCTGGTAACAAAATCAACAGGCCAGCATAATCCACTCAGCACTCACTTTCTTTTCAAGCCTCCCTGTGTTCTGAAATATGTTATTCATTTAAAAAAATACTCACTGCAGAGTTCATTGTATATCCAGCAGGTTTTAGGCAATAATAAATGTGTCAATTTATCTCTGGCATTTGTTGTTCCTGCTGGAGAAATAACGGAGATTTCTCTAGTGGCAGTTCTGACTCGTCTAAGGTAGCACAGAGGGTTAATATGCCTGCTGCAAAGAATGAGCACCACATGCAGATCACAGAATTGTATTTTATGTGCATAGCTCTGTAGGCCACTGCTTTAGTCACAGAGATCCTTTTCTTACTGTGCAGTTCATAAGTTACAATTGCAATCTAGCACAGTGAGCTATGAACTGCCATCAGAGAGCTGCATGCAAACTGCATAGTACAGGTCAGAAAGCTATGTTTTTTCCCAGTCTTTCATTATCCTAATGTTGCCAAAAGGGTTTTTTGGGTAGAAATAAGCTCTTATTAGTAAAGTCAATTCTAACAACTGTGTTATGTTTTAAATCCTGAGTTTGTGTTTCTCCAGACAAAGCACTCTTAAAAAATGCCTACTAGGTAAGAATGACGTGAATCATACACCTTGTAGTCCCCTTTGTCTTTATGGAACATTTTCCATACACTGAACTGCACATGTATTCATTGTTTCTATGTGTGCGTGATGTAAAGTGCTCTGACACCCTACACTGGTATGTGAGGCACTATAAAACAAATTAAATACATGTGAGAGACGAGGAGCACTGCTGTAGGGTGATAGTGAGGGATCCGTTGAAGGGCTCCAACAAAGATAGTCATATCCTAGTGCACTGTAAGGTCATCTTTTACTATGCTTTAAAAGCTAATACAATTGAATATATAATGAAAAACATGTTACATAATGAACCACGTTTTACATTTTTCCCCAAATTTACTGAGGCGGAGAACTCTGCCCCCCCCCACTCCGCCCCTCAAACCCTGTTGTAGTGGTCAGGTTCGCTCGCTACACTCGTCCGCTACGCAACATGGGGGGGCTGATCTGACAAAATTAGCCAGGGCTGAACTGACATTGCCCCAACAATGAATGTGAGTACAAATGTGGTAAAAAGAAAGTGGAAGTGAATAATTGAGATAGCGAGCATAACACAGTTAGATAAAGTGAGCACTACTATGAAAGGTGGTGGAATAGCTGCACTACAGAGCAAGAATGTCGGGTCAGTGGGAAAGTAGGAAAGTGAATTTGTGAGGCACCAGCTGATATTGTAAGAATAAACTAGTTAGAAAGAGTGACATACAAAGGAGGAGTGACAATGCAAGCATAAAAGAATTAACTAAGAAAGATTGAGAAAATAGCTCATATGGTGAAGTATCAAGATCATGAGTGTGAGGAATGGCATACATGTTAAGGGAGTCATAGTGAAATGGAAGGGAGTGAAAGGGAGAAGCTGCGAGACAGAGAATTGAAAGAGATATAGAAAAAGAGGGCAGGAGTTGTATACCACAGTAAGTGACCAACATGCATTCTGTTGCACTTTAACCCATAGAGCAGTCACCTATGAATGAAAAATGCGTTTTCCCGCTTAATCGCAAAGATTCACCGCAGCTAATCCAATTCTGTGGAGAAGCACTGACTTGGTCATCAACAGCAGTTCGGTCTCTTGGTGTCCATCTTTATCACTCTCAGCAGGATCTATTTAAGGGTAACAATTTATGAAAACCGAGCAAAAGGGTTCAAAGTAAGAATCAAGTAATAGTGCTAGTGCACATCAATGAAAGTCTCAAATTAAATTCCAGCTGTTCATATCTTGTCTTTATTTCTTGACAAAGCTTCTTCGTTGCAAGCCCCCTGCCAGCCTGCTATTTAAGGGTAACCTGCAGCAGGCTGCCACAGCCCTCAAATTACAAATGCAGTTTTGGCAGAGGTTACCACTAGCACCTGTGGGCAAAGTCGCTCTTTCTAAAAGAATTGTCCTTCCCCGACTGCTATACAATTTTGTTAATGTTCCGGTATTTCCCAAGCAGCAATTCTTTTTTGACCTGGATCGGGCACTAGGGGATTTGCTCTGGGATAATGGGGGACATAGGGTGGCCTTAAAAAATCTTCAATTGCTTGTCACAGGTGACAGGTTAGGAGTACCTACTTTCGAGGCTTACTTTCTAGATGCCCAGCTTCAATGGGTGGCGTGATGGTTATCAGGAAGCAGTCTTTTTTAAACTAGTACTGAGGATGGTCCCCTCCCTTTGTCTGTAATACAACAATTAATATTTCCCACCATTGAGCTGCACCGTTCGTGGATTATCCACGTGTGGTTGGCTAGGAAGTGCATGGCCAGAGTGCTACAGCTCACAAAACAATTCTTCCCCATTCACTGGCTACGCCTCTTCAGGGTTTACCTGGCCCTTTGGGGTACTTTACTCCTAACTAGTTAGTAAGCTGGCAAGAGCACTGCGTAGACACAGTTGGGAATTTGTTTCAGGACACTAATTTAGTCGGGATCTGTTTTTGCCTTTTCTGGTTCCTGAGGAAGTTCTTGTTCCTGCTCCCGGCTCCCTGTCAGAAGATGGTAGTCCATGCTCTCATAACATCTCGGCTGGATTATGCCTATGCATTATAATGGGGTTTCCCGCTGTACCAACGTAAGAGACTCTAATTGGTGCATAACATTGCAGTCCAGCTCCTGCTTAACATCCCCAGGAATTTCTCTGTTAAAGTCCATCTCAAGAAGTTGCATTAGCTACTCATCCGGGTGAAGTTCAAGAGACTTGCACTATCCCACAGGGCTTTGCATTGCATATGCCCAAATATCTTACTAAGAGACTCCATCACTATCATCCATCCAGAACCCTACACTCTGCGGACACATTGTTGACATTGGTGCCTAAGACCAAGAGAAAAAGATGGGGAGGCACCTCTTTCTCTGTGCTAGCTGCTGGGGTCTAGAACGCCCTTCCTCTTCATCTTCCTGCTGTTAAGGATACTGGTTCCTTTAAACATGGCTGGACAATGTTGCTTTTCAACAGCGCCTTTTAGTTTACGTTCCTCTCCTGTGAGATTAGCGGTCAATGAACCTGTAGTGCCGGGACACTCTATAGAGTATCCGTGCACTTTATAAGCTACATTTGATTGATTGATAATACACCACATGATGACTACTACAGTTATTTCTTGTTCTAAATAAATACATTGTGTGCTTTACTTTGATAAACAAAGAGTGGTCCCTCAGATCTTTTTCGCACTGTACCTAACCAAGGACATGCTGTCTCAGGCTATCATTGTACAAAGTATCAATTAGTAGGCTTGAATCGACTGTGTGAACCACTAAACTCCAATGTAATGCTGCTATGAGAGAACCCCCAAATGTATTCTGTAGTAAAATGTTTCTCATTGGTGCATATCCTGAGAACCATGTGCTTGTGTAGAATGTATGAAAGTCTTTGCTTAAAGTCATATAAAAGGATGTGCTTTTCTCTGTCCTCTTGAACCCCTTAATCCCCACCTTTAGAAGGCGAATCTGTGCCAGATTTTAATTAGAACTGTACTAAGGTCTTTATACTTAAGATAAGATAAGTTTTTATTGCACAATTACTTAAAATCATTGCAATTGGTTACATAAAAGGAGGATAGAATATCATGGGTGTGTTGTTTAATAAAAATATATTTCACTTTTTAATCTTATTTCTCATAAAATAAACAATATTAAATTGTGGACCAGAGCTACAAAAGGCGGCTAGGCTCATTTTCAAGATGATTAAGATTCTGAGCATTTATCAAAGATCATCAGAGTTGTTGCAGCTGTCATAAATTTTAAAAAAACGGGCAGTCAATTGTACCGAGTCGCCTCTCATGCACTCTCCGAGTGCCTCTTGGCATGTCCGTACATTCAAAATGCGCCAGATAGAGCGGAGCCAAACGTTTCTCAAAACGCACAGTTCCTCACAGATGCACAGCACATAGATTGATGTTTCTCCCCTTTTCTGCAGAGGCGGCACCATGTGTCTTTTTCTTCCTTATACCTCTACCCATACTTTTATGCCATCAATGGAACTAATCCAAAACTTAGTCTCATTAACTGGTGCTTAAGATTTATTTGCTTTTCTGCTAACCTTTGATGGCGTATTTCATGTACTCTCCTCAATTATTTTTTATATAAAACTTCAAACTATATCCGGTGTCTGTCATTCTTCTGAGGATGTTTCAGCATTGATTATTGAATATTTCACCAATATATTTGTGATGAGTCTTACCGGGGAGCACCAAAGTCCCTGTCGGAATTACACCGCTCCCGGTCCTAGCCAGTGGTGTGCTTTTGGTATGATCATTTAAAACATGTTTGTGTACCGACAACGGTGCCTGCTTATGTGGAGGTGGAGTAAAATGGATTCTTTTGGCTCCCCAGGTGTTGGTGTTGTCTTGATACTTTGAGGAACCGAAAAGAAAAAAAAATGAAGATGTCATAACCTGTTCGCAGCATGAGCTGCAGGATATGCCTAGCAATTAAGTATCCTGTGCAGCCAGCTGCCTCACCTCAGCGTTTCTGCCTGCCTGTAAAAGTCTAATCATAGCCTATTGATCCTCCAGTATGAACATCATAGGGTCTATTCAAAAAGGTAAACTTACATATGAGTAAACCTACACATACCCGTTTACTCCTACACTTTTGAGTAACTGTACTACTTTTGGCTATCCCCCATTTACAAGTGCCAAGTTATTCAAAATGTAGACCTACAAGTCTCCACCCCCTTAAACATGGTGTGGAGCCACATTTATGAGTGAAAAGTTCCTACTGCCGAAAAGAGCAGTAGTAAATCAAGTTCCACAGATTGTCAACTGCTGAAGATGCAGCACCCTCTCATAGATAACAGTAGAGGTAGGGCATTAAAATAAAATTGCATTAGAAAATATGTTACTATAAATTCAATTATTAAGACATAATAAAATTGTTTTTTACTTTAGATAGGAACTTTTGTTATTGAAACCAGCATTTTTTCAAAATGTTATTTGATGTTTTTTAAATCATGAAATTGTAAATTTAAATATGTTATTTATGATTCACATTTTGTATTTTGCTCTGCATTTAAAATAAATATATAATATTAATTTATAATATTTTCCATAGACACATCTCACTATTTATTTTCAAGATTAATCATTTTATTTTACTTTTCCCTATATTTTGCTATAGGGATATTTGCTCAATCTGACCTGTACTTTGTCACCTAAGAAAAAGATGATTTAGGTGGTAATAATCTTCAGTGGGTGGTTTGTGTCCAAGCTGTCACTGCTGCCCCTTCTCCACCCAACGTTCTTTACTTGGGGGTAGCCAATTTTGGTTTTCCTAGGCTTCCTGTCTCTGTGGTCATCATGGAAAGAGAACCAGGACTTTCCTCTATGGCAATTCCCATAAAAGCAAGGCCAATCGTCTCTAGATAGCGGCCCTTCCATACACACAAAACAAGGCCCACTACCTATTGAGCTATCTGCAAAACAAATGAAGAGGCAACTGAGCAATACAAGGCCAATCACCTAAGGAACTATCAGCAGCAAAATAAAGAGACTACTGAGCAAGACTTACTTTAATCTCTGAATTGACGTGCAATGTATACATCAATGTTGTTAACAGTGACATAAAACTCAAACTGCATGTGCCTAGAGTTAAAGAGTTTTCAGGCATAATGTCAACTGGATAGATTTGAAGCTACATAAGTATGCACACACAAAGAAATGTGATGACGGTGGAAGCTGAAGGTGAATCACTGCCTGTTCGAAGAGATAATGTAGCCTTATACCCCTCAGTCGAGAGCTGTACCAGTCGTTAAAGGCCCTGAGGCCTATAGCAAGGAAGAGGGCTTTTAACAACCAGTATAGCCAGAGGCATAAGGGCTATAAAGCTATTAAAACATTCCACCCACTAAGGGTAGAATGCTCTAAATTAAAAATAGAGAAACATGAAGACAAGCATTGGAATGTCTGAGCTCTTGACTTATACCAGCCATTATAAATGTGCATCTAATATTGATGGCAAGTCCTTCTATTGGAACTTGTTAGAGATCCCGATCACATATATTGATATACCCCTTAACTGGCCTAGGTATTTTACCTGTATTGACAGGGGCATGTATAGACACCCTCTAACAACCGATAGACCTCCCACCCTCCTAGCACCTCATAAAGCCAGCCATGACTGCCTCATTTTAGATGTAATGATATGCCTCGGGTGTGTAGTTGTCTGGCGAACAATGCCTCTGATGCTCAAACACAACTCCTGCTATTTATCTACTCACTGGACCCACAGCAAACTAGACAAAATACTGATGACTAAGGAATTCTGCACTAGAATATAGATGGTGCAATACCTTAAATAGATTCTTATCCAATCACCCCCCTCACTATTCCTCTGTGAGTGTGGGGACTACCAGGTGGGACCTTGGGTCTCGAGGTTGAGCCCAGAGGCTTTTAATGATGTAGTGTTCCAACAGACATTTAGGTTGCTCTGGGCACATATATAGATTGTAACTGGTGGCCCACAAACACGCTTGTGACTGCGTGGTAGGGACTCAAAGTTTGTGAAGAGATGCCAGTGTATGTCAAAGACGTATGGTATACATTGCCATTTAGAACAGACCCTGACCTTCCTGGAGTCACAGCAGGCACAATTGCAGGCCCAAATGACCTTCAACCTAGCACATGCAAAACTCTTCCTGGATTTTGGGTCAGATATAGCACTGAGATGGGAATCCCTAGAAAAACACACACCGAGGGAATATAGACAAAAATTGCATGGGGAGGGTAATAAGTCCGGTCAGTTACTGCCATGGTTCTAATACAGGTAACTACCCATTCATTAATACAAACCCAGACTAAGCCTGATGATTCAACAGCAGTGACACAGGTGAACATTAACCAAACTTTAGCTGTGGATCTGTCACTCCTATATAGGAAGCAGGATTGGGTGGAGTCCTGGAATGACAATAATCCCATGGATGGACTGGAGTTACTGAAGATCTCCCCAACTGACAGGGCGGCACTGGAACGGTACCAGGGGGTGCCTCTCTCACATGGAACTGCTGGGGGCCGGGATACAAATGAGAACTGCATGAGTTTCGGTATCTGGGTGTGTGGGTCACTCACACAATTCTCAGGCCCGCAAACAACATAATATTGACTGTGTGCTGCAAGGGCTTCAGTAGAACCTCTGGCACACCCTCCCACTCTCAGTAATGGGAAGGTGGCACTGACAAAAAATGATGCCCTGCTGCAATGCCTGTGTTTTTTAATAGGGAACTATTACCCAGTGTCGAAGTCCATTTTCGAGAATTGGACAGCCTCCTGGTTTCACTGGAGTGGGCCAGGAAGTGGGGTAGAGTACGCCTGGAGGTACTAAATTGGATAGAGAAAAGAGAGACCATACATACACCAAAGTTAAATGAATCATTGACAACATTTTCAAAAAGTCCATAGAGCACTTATCCTCCTTGTTGTTACAATTTTTTATCTGGTGACTACTTCTTCCCTTCTCTGGTCCAACATATGGGTAGCATATATCTGTCCCCCACGTTATGGTGCGGTATCCTCTACGAGACTGTCCTTAATTATTTTTTTAATAATTGCATGTGCTCCTATACTTGGATATCTGCATGCTTAGGCCTTTAGGTACTGGCCTCTTCAAGACAACAACAAGGTAACTCATGTATGTATTCACTACAATGAGTGCTAAACAATAATACATTAGAGGGAAAACTTCAATTTTAAAATGATTTACCAACACAATTCAATATAATACACAATATATTCACTTTCCGGTCATGCCCAAATGTTTGGACCTAAAACCTTTGTGTTTATATATATGATCACCATACTCCACTAAAGCACTGCTGTTCATGGATACCTGCTATCATAATTCAGCATGTGATAAGAGTGTTTCCCATTCACTCGCTGCATGCCATATGGCCATTCACCAATCAGTGACCATGAATACATGAATTAACCAATCTCCCTGCTCATTCCCTTATATGTATCAATGTCCAAATCTTACTGACATTTGTACTCAAGTTACATGTGGATCACCCTGGCTGTGTGCAACAGCTAGGGTTGGTACAACCTGCTGGACATAATGCAGGGCATCAAAACCTAAATCAGATACACTTCTCCACCATTCTTTACAGCAGTTCTGTAGCCATGCCCGACTACAAACATGTACTTACTTATTCAGTGGAAAATGCCATAAACTCTAATGTGTGGGGGGAATCTAATCAATGGAAACATGGACTGCTGGAACAACCCGACATCTCCATTATGTCCGCGTTTGTCTCGCTAGATCAAAGACCAGTCTCGCCATCCATGATCACATGTGTGGTAGCATACTTCAGTGCCAACTCGAATTTCTTACTCACCACCCACGTTCGCATATGTGGTAATGTTGGCATATTTAAATTGTATCAACATTCCCTGGGTCATGTGAACTGAGGTCAAGGGATCTAAATAAAACCCAATACACTGTATATGTAAGCAACGCCACCATCTTGGAATGGAAACTGCTCACTCATACATATTACCATTATAATTGTGAGTGTAGTGGCAAAGGTACTACTGATGTACTCAGGGATAACATTGTATTTTCCTGACTCCCTTAGGGTCCCATTGGGCCCTGGTTGGACACCAGCAATTATTTAATTCCATTATTTAATTTTTGCTACTCCTGCTGTCTCCCACAGGGTCTTCAGGGGCCCTGTAGTGGCAGCAGCAATTGTTTCATTAATGTATTCAATGTTTGACTGCCATCCATACATGCCCTTTGACTCTGGAGTGAAACCAGCAACTATTGAGTTCCTGTATTCGATTTTTGCTTTCCCATGCCCTCTCATAGGATACCCTTTGGCCTGGAGGTACATAGCAATTATTTAATTAATTTGTTTGATTTTTACCTGTATGGAGTCCTTGTGGGCACTGAAAGGGCACCAGCAATTATTTTTTCAATGTTTCCGATTTTTGCCTCCTCCACACTCCCTCCGTTCGGATCCAGTGTAGGCCTGGAGGAGCATCAGCAAATGTTTTTATTCATTTATTTGATTTTTTCCTGCCCCCTATCCCTCTCACTGGGCATCCATGACACCAGCAATTATTTAATTTATTTATTTAAATTCTTACCTGCCTGCCACCTACCATCGGGTACCTATGGCCCTGTCGAGACACCAGCAAGTATGTATTTCATTTATATGATTCTTGCCTGCCGCCTGATCTCCTATATGTTCCCACTTCCCATGCACCCTGGAGGGGCACCATCTTAACTTTGTCTGTGTAATTTGAGGCAAAAAGTAGGTCATTTATGCATGGGTGCACTACTGATAAGTATGATGATGACTTGTACTACATTGTCTAGATTACCCAAGTCTCATTGACTTCCTTCTCTATTTTAATTTGCCTGCAGGTGCAAGAGACATCACATCATGCACAATACTGGGGCACAAAGAAGTCTCAGAATTAGCTGACAGTGAAACCAAAGTCCTCTCCTGAGTGCTTCTACTTGTGCTAAGTGGTGCCAATCCATAAAAGAAGATGGCCCCAGGGAAGGAGATTCCTGCCACGAAAGTGGCTGGTGAAGCTAATTAGACATCTATTGCCAGTTCCACTAGTGGCATGAAGCCTTCCTAATTTTTCCAGAAACTTGATGGACTGTCTTGGCAGGAGGAGGCTTTGAGGAGGATTGTAAGAAATTGCGTCATTGTTTGGGGGTTGGAAGCCCCATTCAGGGAACCATAAACCATGTCAGGATAAACCACAAAAGTCACTAAAGTAACCTGTGCTTAAACCTCTGGTAGCTATGCACAAAAACAGCAAGGCATAACTTAGAGGCAAAGTGTTAAGTATTTATGCAGCACACAAACAGTAATAAAGTGAAAACAAAAAAGAAAAATCCCAAACCAATTTAGAAAGATAGGGAACATTTTAATAAATAAAATGATACCAGAACAAAAAGGTACAATCAGTAGAACCGGAGCTAAGCAATTACAATGTTTTCGGTAGATATAGTGCCTGTTAGACCTGGCAACCCTTGGTGTGGTCTTCCTCAAACTTTATGCTTTATCACTTCCTGTTTGGTGAAAATTGTTCTTGTGGGCTCCAGGACTCTGTGCACTTAACCACTGCTAACCAGTGCTAAAGTGCATGGGCCCGATTCACAGAACTAGCTTAAGACAAAATCCTAAACTTACTACCATTTACTCATTTTGGTATTCACAGAAGGCACTTACTCATCAATGAGTAAGTGCCTTCTGTGAATACAAAAATGAGTAAGTGCCTTCTGTGAATACCAAAATGGTGGTAAGTTTAAGATTTTGTCTTAAGTTAGTTGTGTGAATCTGGCCCCATGTGCCAACTCCTTAAAACACTGTAAAATTGGCCTACACCTGATTGGCATATTTAATTTACTTTTACATCTCTAGTGAAGTGTTACTACATGTACCAAGGCCCTGTATATTACATGCTACTAGTTGACCCAAAGCGCTTATTGTGCCACCCACTTAAGTAGTTCTTTAAAACATATGTCAAGCCTGCAATTGCAGGCTGTGTGCAGCTTAAGACTACAAAATAACCCTTTTGCCAGGACTAAACCTCAATTTTTAACACATATATGTCCCTCTAAGATAGGTCCTAAACAACAGGGTAGAGATAAACTCCCAAATTAGTTTTTCACTGCTGTGAGCTCCACCTCTCCCATAGGAGAACATTGAGTTTCATTATTGCATTTATTAAGTGCTAATGTTTGATTGGGAACAGGTAGAAAAGTCATGTTTGGTATCAGAAGAATTGTGTTTTAAAATCCCCTTTAATAGTTAAATCAGATTTTAAGTCAGAATTTTGAAAATGGCACTTTTAGAACATTTCCATTTTTTTGTCCAAACCATTTGGTGCCTGCAGCATGTGTTCAGGTCGCATAACTGTGAATAGAGTGTCAGTTGGCCTTTGTGTATTCCTCCCAGCCAGTGAGACAAAGAGGAACTGGGTGTTGGCAGGATGGGTCACCCTAGCAGGATGGGAGGGGCGGGTGGAGCTTCCCCCCCCTCACTCCCATTTCAAAGGGTTTGCCTCCATCACACGTGAAGGAACCTGACACTAGTCTTTTGCCACGCCAGACTTCTTGGAGTCTTTACAGGGGAAGGGAAGAACCTTTCAGAACCAGATGTGGGGGTTGTATAGGGAATATACTAACTTCAAATTCTGGCAATAAGTATAAATATTGGACCACCAGAGTCACTCATGAGTTCCTCCTGCCTGGACCTGTGGGCATTACAAAAATAGGGCTGCTTTGCCACCATCCCAGAGAGCTGCTCTGTTGCTCACAGAGACCTTCCCTGCTGCTTAGGACTACCTGGCTCTCAGAGGAGGTAGATTGAACTTGTTCCCTTCATCCTGATCAACTTGCTTGGAAATGTGTGTCGGCGCTTGTAGTTGGAACCTGAGAAGATATCAGTAGATCTCTGGTCCTTCAGGCTTTTTTGGGGGTATTTGCAAAATGGTCTACAAAACAAGCGTTAGTAGCAAACCTTAGCTAAACTATCACAGTTTATAAAATACAGTTTAGTATTCTTTTAACAGCTTACTTTTTGTTTTGAACAGAACGTTCTTACAAATGCTTTCCATCTCTTCAGTGTTTTCAAACACACAGTGAAGGAATTTGTCCTTAACTCCTCATGAGTAAGCAAGTCTTTTTTTATAAATGATTTTTGTTAGGAATGGGTTTCTCTAGTTGGCAGAGGTATGCACCTTTTTCCAAGTAGGGACCCTTGCCTCTAGTTAGGGTAAAGGGATTACACACTTTAGATAACCCCTGCTCTTCCCCTTAGTAGCTTGGCACGAGCAGAAGGGCTAATCCCAAAGGCAATGCGTAAAGTATTGGTACTCCAAACACACAGTAACATGGTGAAAACACCAAAAATGGACACCAAACCAGTTTAGAAAAATAAAGTATCTTTATCTAAACCAAACAAGACCAAAATGACAAAAATCCAACATACATGATTAAAAATATCACTTTTTCGAACAGTTATTTAAAAAATGGCACTTGTAGAAACAAATAGCACCTCCTGTGGCTATTACAACGTTGTGACATGCATAAATCCAAAGTACGGCACCAACTGCAAGGTGCACGGCGTCAGGCAGCACGAGTCACACGGAATCCCAAACAACAGTACCTTGGACACCTCTTCCTCTGCGAAGCTCCAGGGCCGCCCTGCACCACAGCTGTTCTGATGCAATATTGCCATTGTCCCCACACCAAGCTAGTCACTTCTCTTCTGTTCGCCTCCACCTCCGCCTCCAACCGTGCAGCGTTGAAGCCTCTGTTGTGCCGCTCCATGCACCAAAATCAAGAGCAGGAGCTACAGCCTCTCAAAGCGGCGAGCAGCACTTGAAGCTGAAGCCACAGCCTCCCACTGCGTCGCACCACACCACAATCGGGGGCGGGAGCCTCTCGAAAGCAGGCAAACAGATGCAGCAGATGCACCAATATTGCGATGGCGGACACCTCCCCCACCTCAGACCGACTAGCGGTGAGCAGCGCCAGAGCAGCGAAGCGCCGAAGCCGAAGCAAAGACACCCGCAACGCCAGGAACCCTTCACCGCCAAACCCCACCGCGCTGAACTCCGAAAACCGCAGCTGAAACCGGTGAGCTGATCCGGTACCCTTCACAGAGGAATTTCACATTACGTGTATTACTTTCATCAATATAAACATCAATATGTATTTTTCTTCAGAATTTTCGGGGCAGAGTTTGTTCGTCCTACCCGTTTACATTACGAAATTACATCGCTTCAGGAGCTCTCCCGCGACCGGCTACACGCTGGCCGCCATGTTTCCCCGCCTCTCTGAGCCCTGAGCTCTGAGAGGTGCAGTGGCTAGGATTCCCTTCCGAAGGGTAGGAGGCAGGGGGAGTGGCTGGAAGGACGGGATAAAGGTGACCATTTACAGAGAGGGGGACAGTTTGTAAAAAGCGGTCTATCTACAGAGTGTAGGCAAAACTGTGCTGGTTTGTTAAAGGGTGGAGTAGATGAAGATGAAGTAGTTCCAGTTCATGTTGAGTCTTTCAGCCCTGACTCCAATAAAGGCAGGGGGGAGGTGTTATATGAGGGCACACTCACAGGGGGGGGTCTCCAGGTACACGCTCCGTAGTTCCGTAAAAGTAGTGGAAAAGGGGGTTAACCAGCAGATACATGGATTATTGAACCGGAAAGAGATCTCTGTGAAGAGGGACAGGAGATTGAAGGGGGAGAAGTGGGAGGGAGGAAAGGAGGCTGCTAAGGTGGATAGGACGCAGATAGAGGAAAAAGAGGAGTGTGTGAGGTTGCAACCAACATATACCTCACTTAAAAATCCGTTACCGACTGACCCCAAGAAAAAATATAAGAAGTCCGCATTAAGGAAAGGGGCGCAGGTCCCCAAAACAAAAATTACCCCTTCCCTAAAAACGTATTTTAAAGTTTTACCTAAATTTCTAATTTTGGCAGAAAATACGATGGCGGATGTGAATTCTGGCCAGGGAAAGGAAGTTATGAAACAGTCAGTAGCCCCTGAAAGTCATCTAGAAGATCCCAATATGGCAGGTCATGGAGCTGGGGTAGCAAAATCTCAGAAGAATAACATTCCGTTGGAGCACTCTTAGCAATACTATCAGCAGAAATCAAAAGCAGGTTCGAAATATCAGAGTCAAATCAGCTGGAGTTAAAGAAGGCCTGCGAAGTAATGGAAAAGAAGATTGATGACCTAAGTAGTAGAACTACAATATTAGAGGAGGAGATCAAAGTGCTTAGGGAGACGGTACAGACAAACTGCGCTGAACTAGATAAACTAAGGACGGCAGAGAAAGAGAACTTAGACAGGGTTGAAAGGCAGGAAAATTATCAGAGACGAAACAATTAGAAAATCTTGAAAGTGCCTGAAGGTAGAGAGGGAGATGACATCAAAAAGTATGTAGTAAAATTGATCAAGAATAAGCTCCAGATGGAGGAGTCAGAAGAGGAGATAGCAAAAGACATACAACGAGCCCATAGGGATACCTTTAGACTCAATACAAACAGGTCCAAACCCAGGAAAATTTTAATTAATTTTTTAGCATTCTCTTTAAAAGAGAAAATACTATCAACAGCCCTGGGGATGAAATCTATCGAGGTGGATGGCGCTAGATACGAGATCAGATCAGATGTTTCTGCCACCACTTCTAACAGGCAGTGGGAGATGGGACAAATAATTGACAGGCTAAAGAGTTTTGGAGCCTCAGTACAGCTGAGGTTTCCTGCTTTTTTAAAGGTCATGTTAAATAATAAAATGCATATCTTCCACTCTGTAGAAAAGTTGGACGAATTTATTAAAAACTTACAACCAGGTGGCTAGATTCCTTTCCTGAATGGTATTACATAAGCACTACACTATTTCATAAGTATTATACTAGTGTGATAGGATGTAAAATTCCTATTTCAAGGGCATGAATTTTATAAATTTAATAATAGGATAATGGTAAAATTGAAATTATCCAGATATAATTCCTACCTGATATATCTACTTTTAATATCATGTACGCTCTAGGGGGGTCTCTCATATGACCTCGGGTCTTGAGGTAACAGGGGAGGGTTTCCCATGGGGAGGGGGGTACAGGGGGAGCACAGGGTGGGGAGCAGAGGGAAAAAAAGAAAAAAAGTTTTTAGCTGGTTCTCTGATCTTCTAGAAGATGGGTGAGAGGGGAGGGAAAGCAGTAAAAATTAAAATCTTGTCCTGGAAACGTTAATGGTCTTAGTGTACGAGGGCAGCATGTCAAAATTATACAATATCTAAAAGATTGTCCAGCCCAGATTATCATTCTGCAGGAAACCCACTTGTCGGAGGAGGAGGCTTTAGACCTTTTTAGAGCCCAAAATTGGATCTCCCAGGCGGTGTGCACATCCTACACGGGTGTAACAAAGGGAGTGGCGATTTTGGTGTTAAGGGGGGCACAGGTGGTTCTTGGGCCACACATCTCTGATAAAGCTGGCAGGTGGTTAATCGTTAGAGCTAAAATTCTGGGGCAGGCCCTCTCTTTAGTGGGATATTACGGCCCGAACAGAGATAATGTCTCTCCTTTAGGAGATTTGCTAGCAGAATTAATAGAAGTTCATGATCCTATTATCATGGCAGGAGACTTCAATGCTGTTTTGGATTACTCCTTAGATAGAACTTCACGTAGCAGAGCATGCGCCAATTTAAAAATGTCCACATTAATCAAGCAAATAGTAGCTCAGTTGGGGCTTTGTGACATCTGGAGACAGAAGGTCTGGAAAATAAAAGGATTTACCTTCTACAATCAAAAATATAGGCACCAATAGAGGATTGACTATTTTCTTATAGATAGGGATCTGGCAGATTGTGTCCAAAAGGTTGAACATGTGGGAGTTCACTTGTCGGACCATTCAGCTGTGGTCCTACATTTGAAGTCACAACAGAGAATCTCTCTTTCAAGATGGACACTAGATCGTACAATTCTGCAAGAAGAAGAAGCTATGGTAGCACTATCCAGAGAGACAGAAGAGTTTTTTCATCTTATTCAGGGGTCGGCAGCATGTGGAATAATTTGGGATGCATATAAAGCCTTTTTGAGGGGCAGGTTAGGGGCGCTGGCAGCTGAAAAAAGACGTAGTTAATACAAAGAAGTGTCAACTGTCGAGGAACAGGTTCAGGCCCTTGAGAAGGAGCTGACTGATCCCACAACAGATGAAGAAGCCCGGGAAAGCCTGTTTAAAAACAGTACAGGAAGTAAAAGCTAAGCTGGCAGTTATTATACAAGAAAGGGTAAGAAAGAAATGGGATGCCAGCAGATTGGCTCATTTCGAATATAGTGAAGGCTGCAGCAAGCTGCTGGCCTGGAACGTGAAAAAAGAGCAGGTGAGAAGCAGGATAGAGCAGGGCAAATGTGAAAAAACTGGAGATCTTATTAGTGACCACAGGTAGAACGAGCATGCTCTTCATAGCTATTATAGTGGGGTATTTCAAGAAAATCTAAAACCCACCCAAGATGAGTTTGAAGTTTGGCTGGAACAGGGCTCAAGTAGTACACTTTCAGAGGAAAAGAGCAGGCACCTGAATCGGGAGATTGAAGAAGGAGAAGTGATACTGCATTGAATGAATGAATGAAATAAATCTTATTATGCGCAAACTTTGCCCAATGGGGGTCAAGGCGCCTAACTCAAATAAAACAGCTCGTCAATCTGAACCAGCAATCTCTTATTGGTAAGCTTTGGTAAAGTACCAGGTTTTAAGGGCCTTTTTAAACAAATCCAAAGAAGGAAGGGTTTTGACCTCAATTGGAAGGGAATTCCAAAGCTTAGGAGCGACAACAGAGAAAGCTCTCGCTCCCCATCTAGCTAGTCTTATACGGGGGACTACCAGTTGAAATAATCCAGCAGATCGAAGAGATCTGGATGGACTGTAGCGGGTAAGCAAGGACCCAAGTGCATCTTCCGAGCCAGCCGCAAGAGCTCTGTAAGTAAGACATAGAATCTTAAAAAAGACTCTATGTTGAACAGGAAGCCAATGAAGGTCTCTCCTAGCAATCGTAGCTGAGGATGCCAAGGGAAGAACCAGGACCAAACGTGCAGCAGCATTCTGCACGATTTGCAGTCTATGGATAAGGCCCTTGTTGGACTCAGCATATAAGGAGTTACAATAATCGAGCCTAGAGCCAACAAGAGCGACTGCAATCTGCTTACGGGCCTGGAGAGAAAGATAGCTCCGAATCCTATTTAGGATCCTAATAACACCCCAACAAGAGGCCACGGTCCTATTTGCTTGGAGCGTCATAGAAAGTGAGGTGTCAAAAACCACGCCGAGATTTCTGGCTGATAGGGAGGGGGTGGGGCAGATGCCAAGAGATATAGGCCACCACTCGCTCGACCAAACATCTTGGTCTTTCCCAAAGACCAAGACCTCTGTCTTATCGCCATTTAACTTTAGGGAGTTGATGATCATCCAGTCTGCAACATGCTGCATGCTTGACCTAAAGCTAGTGGCAGATGTATGGACAGAGGAATGGGCCAGTGACACCATGATCTGGGTGTCGTCGGCGTAGGACACCACCTCCATCCCCTGCGATCTTACTAGTCTAGCAAGGGGAGCCACATAGATGTTAAACAGGGTCGGACTAAGAGCCGACCCCTGTGGCACCCCACATTGTAATGACTTGGCAGGGGAGAGGAAATTTCCAAGCTTTACTCTCTGTTCTCTGCCATGGAGAAAGGAGCCAAGAAGATTCAAGGCCGGTCCAGTCACCCCTGCCTCACTAAGCCGAGATGTTAAAATGGCGGGAGACAGGGTGTCAAATGCGGCTGTGAGATCTAATAGGCCCAGTATTGTAGTTTGGCCACTATCCACTTTACGTCGGATGTTATCAGCTACAACAGTGAGTGCGGATTCAGTACTATGATGTTTTCTGAATCTGTGCTGTGTGTTATCAAGGTACTCACTGGTCTCAAGAAAAGTGGAGAGATGAGAGTTGAGGTGTGCCTCCAATATTTTTGCAGGAGCAGGAAGCAAAGAAATTGGTCTAAAGTTTTTAAGAAGGCCAGGGTCCAAAGATGGTTTCTTAAGGAGAGGCTTTACTGATGGAAAAGAACCCTGGACAATAGACTTATTCATAACTTCCAACATAGGCGGCAGAATACTGCTTCTGCACTCCTTCAAAGTTTTTAGAGGTAAGGGATCCATAGGAGAGGAAGATTTAATCCTATCAAGTAGGAGATTTAGTCCTTCCAAAGACAATAAGGGAAATTCCCTCAATAGTTTGGAAGGCTCTTTACCCAGAGTATCTAACCTGGCTATAGCAGATGGAATATCCTTATCCAAAGAGTGGCAGTGGACTTCTAGGGCTAGGTGAATATCCAAGATTTTGTTGTGGAAGAAGTCCGAAATGTTATCACAAAGGTCCTGGGAGCTCACTACAGGATCAGGAAGTTGAAGAGAGCATAGTGAATCAGCAATTTTAAAAAGCTCCCTAGATGAAGTTAGGGAACTTGTAAGATTGGAGAAATATTCCTGCTTTTCCACTACAACTCTCTGTTTATAGTCCCGTAAAGCGGACTTGTGAGCGACTCGATCTTTCGGATCCCAGGACTTCCTCCATCTTCTCTCGCTATTCCTACACCCCTGCCTTAGGAGTCTCAGATGCTCAGAAAACCAGGGAGCAGTGGGCTTCTGACGAGCTACATATCGCCGGGAGGCGGGGGCAAGCTCTTCCACGGCACTGGTAATAGAGTGAATGAGTTCTTGGGCTGCATCATCCGCAGTCTTCGAGGAGAAAGATTCCGAGAACCGGATATGAGAAGCAATAGTTTCATCGGTAATATTTCTAAGATTTCTCCTAAGGATAAATGAAGTGGCGACATGCTTAACTGGGGGCCGGGCAGGGAGGACAAATTCAAGAGGTACTGCAAAATGATCTGTCCAGACCAGCGGCAAAGGCGAGCCCGTAGATAACCTAGAATCACTAGAGAAAACCCCATCAAGGATATGGCCAGCCTTGTGTGTTGGGCTGCTCACCAACTGAACAGGATCACAGGCTCCGAGTGACTCAATTAATGTCAAGGTATCCTTTGAATTAATATCATCAAGGTGAAAATTAAAATCACCCAAGATGGACAGATAAGATTTTCCAAAATAAGGTTCTAGGATTCTAAGGAGATCTGAAGAAAAACTAGCCCTAGGGCCAGGTGGCCTATATATGAGTATCCCAGTAAAAGAGACAGATGGGGCACATAAAATGCAGAAATAAAGTGCCTCAAAACTATCTCCAGGCATAGATAGAGATTTAATGGAGCAGGAAAGGGAAGATTTAAAAAGAATAGCGATTCCTCCACCTCTATGCAGAGGTCTATCCTGCCTATGAAGAGAATAGCCATCGGGGATGGCCAGGAGTAGATCGTGACCGGAGGAATCCGAAGCCCAAGTCTCCGTGATAAAAACCCAATCTGGCTGTCTTTCTTCAACAAATTCATGGAAAGCAACATTATGCTTGATCAGCGATCGCGCATTAATTAGAAAACCGGTGTTAGGCAAAGAAGCAGAAAGGCATCCCAAGCGCAAATGGATTCTAGTAGAACTAGGAGCAGCGCGACGAAGGAAAGCCTTACATGTCATGCATCGCTGGGAATACAGGATATCATCAGGCGAGAGGCGATGAAAACATCGTTGCACCGAAGGTCTAAGGGCCATGAGGTCCGACATAGAGTATTGCCTAGGCACCTCATAGAGTGGAGGGGGGGTGCCAGCCGAGTCCAGCCCGCCCTGCAGCACGTCCTCAGCGCGGACGGGCGCAGACGGGCGCAGACGGGCTGAACTCAGGCGTAACTCCGGCGGAAGTCCGGCGATCCCGCTGCGCGATGACGCTGCGCGTAGGCATGGCTACTATTTATGCTGGTCGAGCCTCCTGAATGAGGACTAGACCGCGATGTGGCTAACCCCTCACCCAATATGGCCGCCAACGAGACAGTGGCGAGGGACCCGCAAAATGCGGTGCTTTTCCAGGTTACTGTGCGAGTAAGATGACAGCGTGCAGGTAAGCGTGGCCGGCGAATTTAAAAACAGGGGGAAAAGTAAAACCCAAAAATAACTAAAGCGACAAAACGAGGGAATTAAAATATGCAGGAACCACACAATAACAGAGCGCTGCAAGCAGATACGCCGAGGCTGAATGAGAACTCACCTAGAGTCAGCCTGCTATTTATGCTGGTCGAGCCTCCTGAATGAGGACTAGACCGCGATGTGGCTCACCCCTCACCCAATATGGCCGCCAACGAGACAGTGGTGAGGGACCCGCAAAATGCGGTGCTTTTCCAGGTTACTGTGCGAGTAAGATAACAGCGTGCAGGTAAGCGTGGCCGGCAAATTTAAAAACAGGGGGAAAAAGTAAAACCCAAAAATAACTAAAGCGACAAAACGAGGGAATTAAAATATGCAGGAACCACACAATAACAGAGCGCTGCAAGCAGATACGCCGAGACTGAGTGAATTAAGACAAGGTAAGAAAGGAAAAGCCCCTGGCCCCGACGGTCTACCTCTCGAGGTATATAAAGTACTAGTGCACTAAAACCTATCCTTACAGAATTCTTTAATTTGTTTTTTTCAATGAGGGCCAATTTGCCAGCCTCATGGGATGAAACTAAGATCTCCCTAATTTTGAAGCCAGGTAAAAACCCCGATTCGTATCGGCCAATATCTTTGCTGAATTGTAACTATAAGATCTTTGCAAAGATACTGGCCGATAGGTTAAATGGACCAATGGCGGAGCTGATCCATACGGATCAAAAAGGGTTTATTCGGGGCAGGTCTTTGAAAGAGCTGACCATCTCACTGATAGGATCTTCTCCTGGCATCTGCCTATGAGCTCCCACTTGCGGTGATAGCTTTAGACGCCACTAAAGCTTTTGACCGGGTAAACTGGGCCTTTTTGCGGACTGTGGCAGAGTCTGTAAATCTGGGCCAGAATTTTTGTAGAACTTTGGAGGCTATTTATAGGACCCCAAGGGCTAGAGTGCTTATCAATGGCGGCCTGACAGACCCGGTTCTTATCAGTAGGGGTACGAGACAGGGGTGCCCCCTATCACCACTCCTATTTACCTTATATATTGAGCTCCTTGCCAGGAAAATAAGGGAGGATTTGGAGATTGTACCTTTCCAATATGAGGGCTGGTGTAAAAAATTGGGCCTTTATGCTGATGATTTTCTCATCTTCTAGAATAACGTACAAAATACCCTAAGCCGTATTATAGCTCTAACAATAGACTTTGGCAAAATTTCGGGTGATGAAATAAATGAGAATAAGACGGAGGTCATGACCTGGAATTTGGAAGTAGGGGAAGTACCCAATAGGGAGGCAATGAGGTATCTGGGACTCATGATTCCACAAGCCATCTCAAAATTAACTAAGGTTAATCTGGAGAAGGTAATGAAAGAGATCAGCGGGCTCTTAAAAATTTGGGCACATCTCCAGCTTACTTTACTTGGCCGGGTAAACCTAGTAATAATGATGATCCTTCCAAAATTAACCTTCCTGTTTGACACCATTCCCCTTCCATTTGACAAGGAAGCGCTTAAAAAGCTGCAGGGTCAAAAAGGTGGCTTTATATGGTCAAGCAAGGGGCCCAGAATAGCCTGGAAGAAATTGAGGAGGAGGGTGGAGAAAGGGGCGTAGCATTACCAGATCTGCTTTTTTATTCATGGGCCTTTTTGTTATAAAATGGGAAAATGTTGCTGAACACACCGACAAATTCAGATATTGGGAGATTGCTGGGAGTAATGGCAAGGCAGGAGTCAGGGGGTAGTGTTGGCTTTATGTTTAAATATGCAGACCCTAATTTTTTTTAAGAAAGTCAGGCTAAAGATCTTGAGAGGCCTGGCTGAGATCTGGTATAGGGTCAGAAAAGCCTTAAAAATACCATACTTCACTCAAACGGCCCATATTTGGGACTCACCTGGCTCTCCGGTCTGGACAAAAGATGCACTAGCTCGACCTATTAGAGAGGCTGGTTTAACAAGATGGAATCATATCATGCAGGATGGTCTCTTAATAGGTTGGGATTCATTCAATCACCTTTTGGAACAACAAATGTCCAGATTTAAATACATGCAAATATTTAGTTGGTTTCAGGACCCAGGTACAGTGATAGGAAGTTCAAATAAACTGGAGGACAGACTTCTGAATGAGACTGTACTTAAAAAGGAGCTTGCGACAATATACTGGCTTCTGGTGGAACTGGAAGATGGGGCCTTCACATTACCAACGGAATTGTGGGGAAGATGCTTGCCGGAATCTTCACTGGAAAATAAGTGGCAAGTATCAATGGCTATGCTATTTAAAATAGTAAAACCAGCACACCTAAGAAGAAACCATCTTTTCTCCATCCATAGAGCCTACTGGACGCCCCAGAGATTGTCAAAGTTCGGGAGCAGAGGAGATGTGGTCTATCCTAGGTGCAGCAGTTCAAGAGAAGACAATGTACACATGCTTGTGGAATGTCCGGTGAGTCAGCCTTTTTGGAATGATGTGAGTAGGGCTCTGTCTACTGTGCTGGAAATGGACATTAAGGTAAGCGCCTTGCTGGTTATTTTTGGATGTGTAGACTCACCTGTAAGCATAACCGATAACAAAGCAAGGTTGCTTTTTTACTCTATTCTGTTAGCACGCAGGGAAATATGTAAACAGTAGATAGCTGCATCTCCTCCAAAATGTATTGACTGGCTAACTTCTATTAAGTATGTTGCTAACCTAGACATGAAGGATTTCAAAAAGCATGACTTTTGGTCTCCCTTAATAGAGTGGTGTGAGCAAAAAATGAACAATGAAGTCCGATGATTATGCCTTCCTTGCCTCATCTGGGTATTTGGTCCCCTCCTACCTTTGCTTCCCATTTTACGTTTTGGTGTATGAGGGAGAGTAGGGGAGAGACAACTAGGGAACTTAGGATGGATGATGGTGCTTCAAATAAACAAGGGCGAAAAAGGACTGAAGCCAGTATCCTGTCCTCTCTATCCCTGTCTCCCTGTTTCCAATACAAAAGGGCATGACACACTATTTACGGGTGCAATTGGAACGGAGTTTATTTAGAGGCAAATGAGGACAAAAAAAAAACAGCACCTTGGAAACGAAGTCATTAGACGATGCACGGCATGATGGATATGAGGCGTTGGTGCCGAGGCAAGGCCGGTTCCGGGCCGTTCATTGTGCACTTCAGAAGCCGTGCCCCCGGCCTCTTTGCAGGTTGCGGCATCACTGGCTGTAGCGCTCAGAGCGCCAAAGCTGTTTTTCTTGCTTTACAGCACCAACCACACAATTATGAGGGCCAGGAACTGGAATTGGTGCCATTTTGAATACAGGAGTTCACAGAGGATTCCAGGTGCTGGTCAGTTGGTTGCAGGTGAATTCTTTAAATACCTGCGACTTCAGAACAAAAAGCCAGCACACACAGACATTTGGAGATTCTTCTTCAAGCAGGTTCACAGCAAAGTTCCAGTCTTTGTCCTCTCCTTGGCAGAAGCAGCACCTGCAGGCCAAGCCATGAAAGCACACACAGCAAAGGGGCAGTACTCCACCTAACAACTCTCGAGCTCTTCTCCTTCACAGAGGTTCTTCTTGAGTCCAGAAGTGATCTATTTTCTGGCGTTTAAGGTCCAATACATATAACCCATATTGTCTTTGTTCTCTTTGTGGCAAGTGTCTCTAAGCCCAGTCCAAACCAGTTCTGCCCTCTCTGGCCCAGCTTCACTACAGGAGGTAAGACTGCATTATGCAGAGGAGAAACTGTCTACTCTGGTGCAATGAAACTCCTCCCACCTCTCTAAATGCAGCCAAGGTCTATTCAGTCCAGCTAGGAGTCACCCTGGAAAGGCAGAAAATACCTCAAACCCCCTTGCGGCTGTCTGCAGTGAATGCACATCCCCTGCTTCTGTCACTCCAAAACCAGACAGTCAATGCACAAAACAGCCGAGGCACACAGACTGGTTAAATAACAAAATGCCTACTTTCTAAAAGTGGCATTTTCAAACACACAAAATAAAAACAATTTTCCTAAAAAAGTATTTCTATTAAATTCTGAGCTCAGAGAGCCTAAACTCCACTTCTCCCTCTTGTCCCAATGGAAAGTTATACTTGTGAATTGTTACATAGCAACTCCCATGTTAGCCTATTGGACAGGTAGTCGTTCAGTAGTGAAAAACGAAATTGGCAGTATATCACTATCAGGACATGTAAAACTCACCAGTACATGTCCTATCTTTTACCTACACTGCACCCTGCCCATGGGGGTACCTTGGGCCTGCCTGAGGGGTGCCTTACATGTAAGAAAAGGGAAGGTTAAGGTCGGGCAAGTGGGTGCACTTGCCAGGTCAGCATGGCAGTTTTAAACTGCACGCAGAGTGGCAGGTCTGAGATACTTTTCCAGGGCTAATGCTGTGGGTGGGACAATCAGTGCTGCAAGCCCACTAGCAGCATTTGATTTACAGGCCCTAAGCCCACATAGTGCACTGGAATAGGGAATTACCAGTAAATCAAATATGCCAATCATGGATAATCAATCATAACAACAATTTACACAGGGAGCACTTGCACTTTGACACTGATCAGCAGAGGCAAAGGGCCAAAAGTTTCCAAGTCAACATTGTGCCATTCCCCTTGACAAATCGTCTGTAGTAGCTGGTGAGACCTAAGAAGGCTCTCACCTCTGCCTGGGTCTTGGAGGGCTCCCGAGCCAGAATGGTGTCAATCTTAGGCTGTAGAGACATCGCCTGGCCTCTTTCTACTTGGTGTCCTAAGTACACCACTGACCCCTGCCCTATCTGGTAGTTACTGACCTTTATGGTGAATCTTGCCTTCTTCTGAGCCTTCAACAGTTTAGAGAGGTGTTGCAAGTGCTCCTCCCGGCTGCAATATCATCTAGGTAGGCAGCACTGAATTCCCCCAGCCCGGACTGTATCTGGTTGGGCAGATTCTGGAACTTGGCAGGGGCGTTCTTCAATCCAAGTGACATGACCCAGAACTGGTAGTGCCCATCTGGCATTGAAAATGCAGACCTCTCTTTAGCCCCATCAGTTAAGGTAATCAGCCAGTACTAAGACGTTAGATCAAACGTGCTGAGGAACTTGGCAGCTCTCAACCGATCAGTGAGCTCATCAACCCTGGGGATGGGATGTGTGTCAGTCCTGGTGAAGGCATAGAGCCCGTTGTAGACCACACAGAACCGAAGTTCAGGAGTGGCACCCGGTGCAGTAGCTTTCAGAACCAAGACCACTGCATGAGCCTAGGGGCTGCTGAAGGGCTCTATCATCCCTAGCTCTAAAATCTTGGAAAACTCTTCCTTGATGCTAGCCTTGACCCCGTTAGTCAACCTGTAAATCTTCTGCTTCACAGGCAAACTGTCCCAAGTGTCCACATTATGGACACACCAACTGGTGATTCCTGGGATCAGGGAGGCGAACTGTCCTAGTACCTGGCAACAGTCCCTCTGCTTCTCTGAGGTCAGGGTGGGAGAGTTGCTCACACCATCCACTGATCCGTAATGCTTTTGGGCAGAGAGGAGGGCAGCAAAAGACTCACTGTCCTCTTTCATTCCTTCGTCTGTAGCCAGAAGCATAGTCACTTTAGACCTCTCAAAGTGAGGTTCGAGGCGGTTCACGTGAAGGACTCTCAAGGGGTTCTAGGAGTCTACAAGTTCATCAAGTAGGTGAATTAACGCTTGTGCTCCACCACCTCAAATGGCCTAGTTCACTTGTCTTGGAGCACACAAGTCTCCCCTGTTGCCATCACCCACACTTTTTGGCCATGCTGAAACTCTACCAGAGTGGCATTCTGGGCATATCAACGTTTCATCTCTTCCTGGCTGGCTTCTAGGTTCGTCTGAGTGAGTTTCCTGAATCGCTGAGTCTGGTTTCTGAAGGACAGCATGTAGCGAAATACATCCTGGGGAATCTTATCGGGAGTTTTCCCCAGCCCTCCTTCACAAGACTCAGAGGTCCTCTCACAGGATGCCCATACAGAAATTTAAAGGGACTGAACCCTAAGGATTTCTGTGGCACCTCCCTGTAAGCAAACAACAAGCATTGTCAGAAGATGTCACACTTATGCCTCATGGGTTCTGCAAGACCCTTAGTCATGTCTTTCAGGATTCAGTTAAATCTCTTAACCAACCCATTTCCTTGTGGCTGGTAAGGAGTGGTGAATTTGCAAATGACAGCACACTTCTCCCATAAAGACATCATATATCTATAAATAAAGTTGGTATCCCAGTCAGATACCACCTCTCTGAGGAACCCCACATGGAAAAAGATCCCCATCAACGCATGGCGCATCACAGGGGTCATGGTTGTCATGAGACAGACAGCTTCCAGGTACCGGTTTTCATGGTCCACCAAGACCAAGATGTAGTTGTTGCCAAAGGCTGTCTTGGGTTCCAGTGGCCCCACAATATCAATGCCCATCTGCTGGAAAGGGGTGCTCACCATTGGAAAAGATTGGAGGGGAGCCTTACACTTTCCCCTCGCTTGCTGCTGGACATGGTCAAGTCTGACATGACCTATACTGAGTATCAGTGTGTCGCTCCCCAAATTGTCCTGCCATAGGCACATCATGAGCTAGACCCTGTAGGAAGGTCCTGGAGCACTTGGGTACTACCAGCACACAGGCTGACCCCGGCTCAGCAACCTTAAGCTCACTATATAGGAGACCATTCTCTCAATAAATCCAATGTTATCCAGTCTGATCATCTGCTGCCTGGTCTGCAGCCTGTAGCTGAAAACCAACAAGAGTAGGGTACTCCATCTGCGCCCTTCCAGAACTTTTCCCTGGTGGGACCCACTTCCTGCTGCCAATGAGTCAGATTAGGTAGGTCGCCCAGCTCGGCCAGTTGCTCCCCTGTAGTTTCCAGGGCATCCCCCTCAAAGTCTGCCTCCTCCTGGACCAGGGAACGTCGGGGGCATGTTTCCTGTGCCCCCTGCCCTTCTTTCTTCTGGCAGGCACCTGGGCCACTGTTTCAGGCTCCAGCCTATCTTGACTACCCCTATTGGCTGCCATTGACCAAGTGGTCACACATGCCCACTCAGGCAGACTTCCAAGGGGATCTCTCCAGGGTCATTGTCAAGCAGACAGTCTACAGGCATGGATGGACTCACAATGACCTTCAAGGGACCTGAGACTCCCGCCCCCACTTTAAAGTTAACCTGCGGCACCTTACAGAGGCACTCAGACTTGTCTGCAGCAACTATAGGATGAAGTACATTGGGAATTGCCTGTTCTTCAAACACCCACTGACACCTCACACATGTCAAACTGGCTCCAGTGTCTCCCAGAACGTCCACCCTCCTCCCATTGATGGTCACCCACTGCAGGTACTTCTTGGTGTTATTCAGCAGGCAGGTTACCTGGACCATCTCTCTCACAGCTGGCTCCCCCTTCACTAGACGACAACTCCTCCCCCAGCACTTCACTAACTAAGCCTGGTGACAGTGGACCAGTGGGTGCTGGTGTGGGGTTGGTACACTTGGGTTCTCCTTTCAGGTGATCCTCCTCACCACATGTGTGACCCCTATCGCCTGGCTTACCGCTAGGGGGACATTGCTTCTTGACACTAAGGGGCTGAGAATATTTACTCTAGGAACTATTTTGGGGCCCTTTAGAGAACTCCTTTTGGTTGCCCTTGTCCCCCTCCCACTCTTCTGCTTGGGAGCCTGCCCACCCTTGGCTGGGTTTCCAACATACTCCGTGTGGACACTGGTCCTTGTCCAGCAGTGCACCTCCTGAGCAAGATTCCTGGGGTCAGTCAGCTTACTATCCATCAGATGCTAGTGCAGCACTGGAACGCAAAGTCTATTCAAGTGCTTCCATGCAATTAAATCATACAGCCCCTTATCTAGCCCCTTATCCAGCCATCCAGTGCTCTGCAAAAGACATTCAAACATTCCACCGAAGTATTAGACTCAAGCTTCCTAAAAGATCTAAACTTTTCCCTGTCCTGCTCAGGTGTAAGCCCACACCTGAGGCACAAAAGCCTCCTTCAGCCTGATCAGCAGGAGCAAAGTGCCCAAAGCATCCAAGCCACCAAAAACGAAATCCAGCATACCATCAATAATACAGGAGGTAGAGGCAAAAAGTCAGAGGAAACAACACCAAGGCTGCCAAGTCTAACAGTTTTCAGTTTGGATCCCTCTTGCACTACAGTGTTTAATTAGTGAATGTAAATAGGTCTATGGCTTGTTGTCTATCTTTAACTTGAGTACTTCCTTAAGGCATAGCTATGTGTAAATAGTAAGTGAAGTGTACCTTAATTTGCTTTCCTGCCTCTAGCAGATTCTGAGCTTACTGTCATTCTTTTTTCTTTTCAGGAAATTTGAGCCTGAGAGACAATTCAACTGGACTCCAGGAATTGGAATTCTGAATGCTGCAGCAGAATTTACAGGTAAGTGCCGAAATACACCAAGACCCTTCTTGGTCCCAATCTTCAAGGCAAAGCATGCTATTGAGGTTGGGTGGCGTTTATATACTAACCACACCCAAGATGGCTGCCAAGATTTGTCAAAATCTCACACAACTTCAGCAAATCTTGCAGTGTTTTCACAATAGGCCAAACAACACAAAACACCTACTTCTATCATCAAAAGCTCCACCTAGTTTATCCAAACATGTGCTGGACATCAAAAATCCTGGCTGCCACAGAGCATTGTATTTTGTATTTGCTACTAAGGCATGCAGCAAGCATGCAGTAAGCACTTTCTGCATGGGCAGAACAGCATTTTCTACATGGATAAAAATGATGTCAGGGTACTAGAGCCCAGAGTCAGGGGAGAATGCTGGTGCCCTGGGGTGGGGTATTGGAATTTAATGATATGGGACGTGATCACTGCAGAGGTCTCCCTGCAACTGCACAGCTGACCTGCTGCACTGAACTGGCCTGGACCTGTGACTGGACCTGCCTGAGACCTGCTAGTTTCTGCTGGACTGAGTTCCTGATCCCCAAGAGGTGCCTCTCTATGTCCTGGATCCTTGACTGGCATCAGACGAGCTCTCCTGTGAAGAAAGCTGAAATCCGGAAGAACTAGGGCCTACATTAGGGGTGACTAATATGTACTAAAATGGAAGGTTTGTGAATGCCAACAAGTTTATTTTAGTGAATTTCTGTTTATTTTTTATCATATTCTAAATTGGACCAAGAGCCAACCCTTCACAAGCAGACAACCTCCGCTGTACAGCAGGATTGGCCACAGGGGCCTGGCCTTTCCAATCTCTCCCCAACTGTGAGCATCCAACCACTGCTGCTCAAGCCTTGGCCATGTGCAGCTGGATTTGGCAGAAGCTTTGGCCTTTGGCCAGGCTCTGCCCCCAACTCCCCTCATGTGGCCAACCCCCTCTGCTCACAGCCTTTGGCCAAGCATACCCTTCCCACAATGTTTTACCTATTTGTTTTCTAAAACAAAATGAGCATACCCATCTTGCAGGCTTCTACCTCATGGTGCGACGGTTCCATCTAAGTTTCATCAGTTGTAACGTGCTGATAACGTGCAATTCAGGTACCATGAACGTACTAGAGCACCTCCCCGCAGGGCTGCACTGCAACAATACTGTGGTACCCATGTCCAATTTTTTCATGAAAATAATGAAAAGCATACGTCCTGAATTAAGTTTTAAATTGCTGCCAAACTTGGTGTAAATTCTGATTAGCCATTTTTATTGTACCAGAGAGCAAAGTTTATTAACATTGGAAATCTTCCCATAGAAATTTTGCACTACAACGATAGATAGTTAGATGTTAAATCAGTTAACTAAATTAAGTTTTATTTGATTTTTTAAATAATGAATTTTAACTTTTAAACTTTTATTGAAAAGTAAAAAATAAAAGTATTGAAACAATTTTTTTCATAATATTTTCCACATAATAATTAAATTGAAAAATGATAGTGAGGGTTAGATTTTTGATTTTGATTAAGGCTATTAATAATTATTTCAAAATAATGTATATTTTTATTTTATATTGAAGTATTTTAATCAATTAAAACAAAATATTAAACTTTTTTATTTTTAGTTTTTTTACCCATGGTTTCACATAGGTAGATTTTCGTCATTGTGGTGGACACCTCCACCTAAATGCAAGAAATTACTAGTAGTAACTTTAAACTTCTATATCCAGTACTATCAGGTTCAACTCTCTTTTTAATGAGCTGAAGATCTGTACTGTAAAAGTGCTCAAGTAAGAAATTTACACTCTGAAATGATGACTAGCAAAAAATGGTAATTTAACTACTATGTGTAGTAGTGTGCTTAGACATGAATAAATGTAGATTTATCTTCGTGAATAGGGCCCTTTAAGTCTACAAATTTAGGGCCTCATTACTATGTCGTCTGACGGACCACCAACAGCCTGTCGGTGGCGGTCCGACTGCTGACAGCCCTTCAGTCCAACTGACGTTTTACGATACTAGCTGTTGGACGCAACACCACTGCCTCCACCAGAATCATAGATTCCAACTATGAGGCGGTCGAAACTGGATTCCAGATGGCGATAGTGCCGAGGCAGGCACTGCCGTTGGGATTATGACTGCTCTTTCCATCAACCTTTACATGTCGGGGACCCCACAATGGAAATGTAGTCAGAAAGGCAATGAGGGGGCCCCAACAGGGCTCCCGGGTGTCAGAGTCCATAGCCCCATGTGCCTGGGTGCACGTGTAGTGCCACCATTCCCTAGCACTGTCGTGTGTACATTGTGTGCCCTGCATGATATGGTGCATGGCACACGGTGCACTGATGTGCTGAAAATGCTGCACGGTGGAGGCATCTGCTGCGGCATATTCCTATGGTCCCAGCATGCCCCCTCCCTGGCACCAGGAACTTCTACAGCTGTCAGGTCGCTGCAAGCATGGCAGCGGTCTCCTGACTGCCACAATGGCACCCGGCAGTTCGACCACCATGTATCGTAATTGGGCCCTTAATATAAATGGAACACTTTCATAAGATTATATATTTTTCAATTATTACATATAGCCATAACACCTGATCAATTGTGCTATATTGTTTTAAAATACTTTCTGAAAACAATTGTGTAACAAGGTGAACGGGGAGGATTGTCGGCACGGGACTGAGTGGTGGGAGGCTCGGGATTTCACGGGCCCTCTGCTTTATAATCCACAGGAAAACGCATGGACAGCTGCGGGAGCCGGGGCTCCGACCACAGCAGATGCCTTCCCCTTTAACTGGGACGAACTCTCGGACTACCCCGCCCACTGTGATGACACCCTGGGCCCACAACCAATAAAATACGGCCAAGAACAGTTGGGGGTGTGTACGAACACCGGAGCGGGAGACCTGGAGAAGGAAAGACATGAGAAGGAGTTGGGAGACGGAGATCGAGATAGCGGAGAACGAGGACGCCTTGAGGACCGAGGACGGAGGTCAAGAGGAGAGAAGTCGGAGACAGGAGGACTCCGCAACCACGTATCGCCGAGCCGCGCCCACGGAGGAGCGTGGCTATCCCAGGTGCGTGACCGTTTCACGGGCTGGGTCGGGAGGCGGGAGAGGGCGGAAAGTTAAGCTAACGCCACTCGCCGACTCGTGTGTCTCTGTGCTATTCCCTTCCTCACTTGCACTGGTCCCATTGCACTGCGGCCGTAGCCTAAAAGCGCACCTGAGCACCAGAGTGTTGTCCTCACGTCCCCGTCCCCGTGGGAGAATCATTAGAACTTGTTTTCTGACCGCCACCTTTGCTTCTGTTTTCTTTTGGGTCGCCGGCGCGTCGGAGTCCACTACAGCGTCACCCCTGCCCGAAGGACGAAACATCACAAGGGACAGACCCCGGCGCCACGCTCCCTCGACGGAGAGCAGAGACTCGTTCACCCATAGACTAAATTCCCCATATCCGTTGGAACAATCTGGCTGCGCCCACTAAACGAGACTTTACCAAAATAAAACCTTCTCTGACTAGACGTAGAGTCTTGAGTCATTCCTCACACCCGCTCACAGTGGTGGAGAATGCGGGCAGCGATCCGTCCATCTGCACATTAAAGATGGATGTTCTAATACAACATATAATCAAAGGCCAAGAGAAGTTGGAATGGGCGGTCGAGCGCCAAATGGCTTCCGCCAGTGCGGATCGTGACGTTTTCAAAAATACGATAACGGCCCAGTTGGAGGGACTCCAGAAGGTGGTAACAGAACCTCAGGCCACCCCCGTTCGGGAGATAAGGGGGCCGAGCCAGTCAACCCCCGCAGGCCTGTCCCTCCAAAAGTATGTGCCGGGAGAGGACCCAGATGCTTTCCTCACCAATTTCGAGAGGGTGGCACGGGCCTGTAGTTGGCCCCTGGAAAAATGGCCATTTTTCCTGGCTCCGCTGTTGGTGGGTGAGGCTCAAGCCGCATATCAGGTGGCCAACGCTAACGGCGAAACACCGTATGGAACGATTAAAGGCATCATCCTGGATCACCTGGGCCTCGATGCCGAAGCGTATCGAGTGAGGTTCCGGAGAGAGAGAGGGGGACCTGGAGAAAACCCCAAAACGCTATTTTTCAGGCTGAAAATGGCGGCCGACAAATGGCTAACTCCCGGTACCAGCTCCAAAGACGAAATCATGGATAAAATATACTTGGAGCAATATCTAGAGGCATTACCCTACAACACACAACGGTGGTTGAGACAGCACAGCCACCTAACGGTCCATCAAGCCGTTGAGATGGCCACGACGTTTTCTAGAGCCCAACCAAAGGGGTACAGCGGGGAGGGAGAGAAGCCCCGCATGGTACCACCTAGACCTGAGAAAAGGCTCAAACAACTGGAACCGATACGACCCAAAACCCCGAGGTTCGAGGTCCCCGGACTGAAGGGGCCTCAATGCTTTGACTGTGGGGAGTGGGGTCACATCGCCCGTGCCTGTCCCAAGAGAAGACCAACGGAGGAACCTATGGAAGTGGGTTACATACCCAAATCCATTTTATATACTGCGGAGATGGGGACAGCCTTCCATGTGAGTGTGCAGGTAAACGGTCACGTTATTAGAGCCCTCTTAGATTCGGGCTGTAAACAGTCGGTGATACAGGGGTTGTGGGTTGCGCACGACCAAATAGTTCCTGAGGCTTCGGTACACATTAGATGTGTACATGGAGACGTGAAACCATACCCAGTAGCTGTCATCCCCTTAGAACACTCGGGAGGGGTCCAAAACCTCATAAGGGTCGGAGTACTGGATGAACTCCCAGAAGACCTCATTATCGGAACCGATAATCCGGACTTCCTGGATCTATTCCAACGGGTGCTGAACAAGCCAAAACAGGGTACGCACCAAGAGGGTGGTTCCTTAGACACATCTACGGCCCTGATCACCCCCGAACCGTGGCTGACGGATCGGAGCTTCAAGTTCGCTCAAGCCAATGACACCTCCCTGTATAACGCCTGGGAACAAGCTCACAGTACAACCGAATCAGAAACACCCAGGTACCCCAGGTTTCTCATCACCAACGACTTGTTATATAGACAGGCATCCCCTAAGGATCCCCACCAGCTGTTGGTACCAAAGGCCTTTAGGGAGCAAATAATGTTTTTTTCACACTCGCATATTCTGGCGGGCCATACTGGGTCGGAGAAAACAACCCAAACCGTACTCAGATATTTCTATTGGCCAGGGATCTACCAAGATATAAAAAACCATTGCCAAGCTTGCATAGTGTGTCAGAAGAGGAATACACATCGTCCTCCTGGAGTCCCCTTACAACCGCTACCAGTGATAGGAACTCCATTCGAGAGGGTCGGGATGGACCTGATAGGACCTTTACCCCGCACAAAAAAAGGACACTTATATGTACTTGTCATAGTAGACTATGCCACCCGTTTCCCCGAAGCTTTTCCCCTAAGGACGCCCACCACCCGGAACATAGCCGACTGTTTCCTGGAGCTATTCTCTAGGGTAGGCTTTCCCAAGGAAGTCCTTACAGACCAGGGGACGCCCTTTGTCTCTCGCTTGATGAGAGAGGTCTGCAGGCTCCTAGACCTTAGCCACATCAAAACCTCTGTGTACCACCCACAGACGGACGGTCTCGTGGAGCGATACAACGGTACACTAAAAAGCACCCTTAAGAAAATGCTGGAGGTGGAAGGATCCGAGTGGGACCGACTTTTACCCTTGGCCTTGTATGTCATCCGTAGTCAGGTGCAGAGCAGTCTCGGATGTTCGGCCTTTGAAATGTTATACGGGCGTCAACCCCGCAGCCTGTTGGAGATGACTAAGGAGGTGTGGGAGAAGGAGGAGTCCCTGGAAGCCCGGGAAATGCTGGAGTACACTCAGACGTTGAAATCAAAAATAGGGAAGCTTCGCGATCTCGCTTACACTAATCTAGCAAGGAGTCAAGAGAAACAGTCCCACTACTACAACAGAGGCAAGAAGTGGAGAACCCTAAAGGAGAATGACTGGGCCTTGGTACTTCTTCCAACATCCACACACAAGTTCCGGAGCGAATGGAAGGGACCATATAGAGTCGTCGCCACTATCGGAAAAACCACGTACAAGGTACAACTGACCCCCAGCCGGACCCAAGTGTACCATATAAACATGCTAAAAAAATGGATCGGCCCCCCCCCGAAATCGGCCTCACTCTCGCTGCCTACACAAGGGAATGATGGGACAACGCTACATCAACTGCCAATCAACCCCGAGCTCAGTCCAACGGAGCGGGACGATCTGTTGGAGGTCCTGCATGTCCACTCTGGCATCTTCTCAGAGCTCCCGGGAAAAACACATCTCACCGAACATCGCATTGAGACAACTCCAGGAAAAGTGGTCAAGCAACGCCCTTACAGGATACCAGAGGCAAGGAGAAAAGCCGTCCAGCAGGAAGTCCGAGACATGATGCAATTGGGAGTCATCAGACCCTCCAGAAGTGAGTGGTCCTCACCTATCGTAATGGTGCCCAAGCCGGACGGGAGTATACGGTTTTGCATGGACTTCAGGGCACTGAACGAGATCTCGTCCTTTGATGCTTATCCCATACCCCGTATCGATGAACTGATAGAGAAACTGGGGGAGGCCCGATACATCACCACGTTGGACCTGACTAAAGGGTACTGGCAGGTACCCTTGCGTGAGGAAGATCGAAAAAAAACAGCTTTTTCTACTCCGGAAGGACTCTACGAATTCACGGTGTTACCCTTTGGGCTGCACGGCGCACCGGCCACCTTTCAGCGCCTTATGAAAACGATTCTGCAGCCCCATCAAGCGTTTTCGTCAGCTTACCTTGATGATATAGTGATCTTCAGTCCTAACTGGAAGACCCACCTCCAACATCTGCACACGATCTTCCAAGCTCTAAGAGCCGCCGGATTGCATGTCAATTCAAAGAAATCCAGGATGGCATTTCATAAGGTGAACTATTTAGGTTATGTCCTGGGTCATGGCCTAATAGCCCCCCAATCAGAAAAGATTAAAGCCATCACCGCTACCCCTTTCCCTTCATCGAAGCGTGAGATGAGAGCGTTTTTAGGGTTAATAGGGTATTACAGGCGCTTTATCCCTAACTTCTCTGAAGTAGCAACACCCTTAACCAACACTCTCCTAAACAACGTCAGACCCTCCGTATTCCACCATCCCACAGAACAGATGTTACACGCCTTTCATACTCTCAAACACATCATCACTTCAAGTCCGGTATTGTCCTCTCCGGACTTCTCACGTCCCTTTATCTTACACACGGATGCCTCGAACCATGGGTTGGGAGCCGTCTTGTCCCAAGAGACGGATGACGGGGTTGAACACCCCGTTGTCTATATCAGCAGGAAACTGTTCCCTAGAGAGATGAAGTACCCGACGATAGAGCGTGAATGTCTAGCGATAAGGTGGGCCACGGATAAATTACGCTATTATCTTGAAGGGCGTCACTTTCTCCTCTATACTGACCATGCACCCCTACAGTGGATGAGCCGGAACCTCTCCAACAATCCTAGGGTTCTCCGTTGGTTTCTGTCCCTGCAGCCATTCTCATTCACTCTCAAACATAGGAAAGGAAAAGACAATGCTAGTGCGGACTATCTGTCCCGGACCTTTCCTCTCCCCGATCGGGAGAAACCGGTGGTGGAGGAGTGTAACAAGGTGAACGGGGAGGATTGTCGGCACGGGACTGAGTGGTGGGAGGCTCGGGATTTCACGGGCCCTCTGCTTTATAATCCACAGGAAAACGCATGGACAGCTGCGGGAGCCGGGGCTCCGACCACAGCAGATGCCTTCCCCTTTAACTGGGACGAACTCTCGGACTACCCCGCCCACTGTGATGACACCCTGGGCCCACAACCAATAAAATACGGCCAAGAACAGTTGGGGGTGTGTACGAACACCGGAGCGGGAGACCTGGAGAAGGAAAGACGTGAGAAGGAGTTGGGAGACGGAGATCGAGATAGCGGAGAATGAGGACGCCTTGAGGACCGAGGACGGAGGTCAAGAGGAGAGAAGTCGGAGACAGGAGGACTCCGCAACCACGTATCGCCGAGCCGCGCCCACGGAGGAGCGTGGCTATCCCAGGTGCGTGACCGTTTCACGGGCTGGGTCGGGAGGCGGGAGAGGGCGGAAAGTTAAGCTAACGCCACTCGCCGACTCGTGTGTCTCTGTGCTATTCCCTTCCTCACTTGCACTGGTCCCATTGCACTGCGGCCGTAGCCTAAAAGCGCACCTGAGCACCAGAGTGTTGTCCTCACTTCCCCGTCCCCGTGGGAGAATCATTAGAACTTGTTTTCTGACCGCCACCTTTGCTTCTGTTTTCTTTTGGGTCGCCGGCGCGTCGGAGTCCACTACAGCGTCACCCCTGCCCGAAGGACGAAACATCACAAGGGACAGACCCCGGCGCCACGCTCCCTCGACGGAGAGCAGAGACTCGTTCACCCATAGACTAAATTCCCCATATCCGTTGGAACAATCTGGCTGCGCCCACTAAACGAGACTTTACCAAAATAAAACCTTCTCTGACTAGACGTAGAGTCTTGAGTCATTCCTCACACCCGCTCACAAATTGATTATGGTATTAATCTTCATCACCTATTCCATGCTACTTAATGATGTTTTCCATAATTCTTTTGAATAGAATCACTAAGGCAGATTGGATTAAAATTGCATCTTCATCACTGAGCCCTTTGAAAATTGGGATGAGCTCAACACCATGTAAGTGGCAATGAGTTAGTAGGTGCAATATAACCAGTTACCACTTGAGAACACTTGGATCTTACCAATCTTCTGCAGCAGTGATACTCCCATCAAAGATAAAAGGGCATTTGAAATTACAAGTGCCTATGATGGTCGTGGCATCTTCACCGCTGGGGATCTGGTGTACTCGGGTCTATATTCCAAGGATGAATGTATAAACTTGCAAAATGGAAAAAAAATCTATTAACAGTTACATCTCCAGGTAATGTAACATAGCATTAATACTTTGTAACAAGATCTTCCAAAAGGCGCGTGGGTTCTTGGTTTCAAAAGTGTTTTCAAGTATTGCTCAGTTAGCTTCATCCCATTCTAACTTCTTGCAACAGATAAGACTTTTATAGCATTTTCTAACTTTCTAGAGAACTTGATGAATATGGGATTTGCTTATTTTTACTACCTATGTAAATTCAGATTTCTTCAATAATCATTTCTTTTTGTACTACCTCTCAAAGGATATCTTTTTGAAAGGTATAGGTCTTTGGCCTGCACCACACAAAATGGTGCAACGGTTGTCGTAATCTGGAAATGTGAGTTTGTTACAGATGATGGTGTACTGGGGCCCTGGACTGAAATGTTTTGTCTTGTTGAAGTACTATACTATTGAGAAGTTTGTCAAAATGTAATCAATATCTACTATTCTAGAGTAATGGTTTTTAATTAGCAGAAATGATGAAACTGTTAAAGAGAAAAAAGGCTTTTTTCTCATTCTCATTCTCTCTAGAAATTGACTAGGATCAAAATGTCAAAAATAGTTTCAAAAGATCATAATCACTTTTAACCTAAATTCCAGCCTTTAAAACCTTCATGAGATTCCATTGTTCTAAATTCATCTTAAGAGCACCCAATAAAAAAATATGGATTTTGGGTTTGATAGGTGGGTTTAGACGGGGTGTCTGAGCCAAATTTTCTACTGCAAGTTCATAAATCGAAATGTAATGCAAAGAGTTTGGTCTGCCAGCCTTATGCAGTCATACAGGCTTTTTCTCTATTGATGACTCTGGGACTGTTAAGTTATATCTTACTCGAGCAACCACTCATCATCAAACTCAAGATAGAAGTTTGAGCTAACAGGCAAAACATCGTAGCAAGAAGGTAGCCAAGTGGTGGGAGGCAGCATCCTTGACATAATATGAATGGGAGAGAAAAGTGGAATAATTTGGCCTAATCAACTAAAGAGGAATCTCAATTAAATGATCCCTAATCCCAATAAATAAATAAAGCAGAATTCCAGTGAGGGGACTTAAATTGATTGTAGCCAAATTGGCACAAGATTGCCGCCCTTGCAGCCAGGAAGGAGGGTATTCAGTGATTTGAGCAGCAAAGGACATTACAAGGTCAAGGAGGGGAGGACAAAATAAAATGAAGTTGCAAGAATTTATAAGGTATTTAAAGAACTAAAAGAACACACTTTTGATCTGCATTGTAAGACCTGATCACAATAGTTCCAAAATGGAGAGATGGAGATCGTTTCGCGAGTGGCTTTCAATATCTTGTGCTACAGTGGTCAGCTTATTTAAAGAAGAATCACTTTTTTTTATCTGGGAACAGGTTGTACCTTTCCCTGGCAATAAGAAGGAAGTTACCCTCTGATGAACCCTGTCCAAGTCAGAGATATAAGAAATTAAATTAAGATAATGTCCATGTGTTTTGTAACTGCTCATTTCCTATTCAGTATTAGAGCTTGCTTTTTGCTCATTCAGTAAGATCACCAAGAAAGATTCAAGGTGTCCACTCTTAAGATTCTTTTTTGTATCGCCAAAGACTGTGAAATTAGAGATGTATCTAGACAAATGTCTGTGTTCTGTCTAGTGTTGGTGGCCTTGGTGCCAATCTTTATTAAATGGACTGAAGCAACACCACCTACTTTTTATAACTGGGTCATCCATGCTCTTAAATGCATGTGGCATTTTTTGTACCCCGTGTGCCAGGTTCGCCCCATTGGTTCATTTCCACTGTACCCCTTGTGCCTGTATCTCCCCCTCTCTTTTGTACCCCGTGTGCCAGTTCGCCCCCTTGCTTCCCCTGCTGTGCCCCGTATGCCTAGCGGACTGCCCCGGCCAGCGCTCGCTGCCTTCGCGCCGTTTTCCCGCCGCTGCTTCCCGTGCGGCCCCGCCCCCCCGCCCCGATTGGTTATTCCCTCCCGCCTCCCAGCTGACCCCTCCACCCCTCCCTCCCTCTTATGGCGACCGCTGCGCGGCGGAGTCAGTGACCCTTGACCCTCGGGTAGGTCACTTCCCCACCGCTACAGCTCCGCCTGTCGGCCCGCCTTCCTGCCTGCTCTGCTTCCAGGTTAGCGCTCCGACCACTCGCCGCCTGCCTTGAGACCCCTTCTCTCTATGTACCCCGTGTGCCAGGTTCGCCCCATTGTCTCATTTCCACTGTACCCCGTGTGCCTGTATCTCCCTCTCTCTTTTGTACCCCGTGTGCCAGGTTCGCCCCATTGGTTCATTTCCACTGTACCCCGTGTGCCTGTATCTCCCTCTCTCTTTTGTACCCCTTGTGCCAGGTTCGCCCCATTGGTTCATTTTCACTGTACCCCGTGTGCCTGTATCACCCTCTCTCTTTTGTACCCCGTGTGCCAGGTTCGCCCCATTGTCTCATTTCCACTGTACCCCATGTGCCTGTATGTCCCTCTTTCTTTTGTACCCCTTGTGCCAGGTTCGCCCCATTGGTTCATTTCCACTGTACCCCGTGTGCCTGTATCTCCCTCTCTCTTTTGTACCCCGTGTGCCAGGTTTGCCCCATTGGTTCATTTCCACTGTACCCCGTGTGCCTGTATCTCCCCCTCTCTTTTGTACCCCGTGTGCCAGTTCGCCCCCTTGCTTCCCCTGCTGTGCCCCGTACACCTAGCGGACTGCCCCGGCCAGCGCTCGCTGCCTTCGCGCCGTTTTCCCACCGCTGCTTCCCGTGCGGCCCCGCCCCCCCGCCCGATTGGTTATTCCCTCCCGCCTCCCAGCTGACCCCTCCTCCACTCCCTCCCTCTTATGGCGACCGCTGCGTGACGGAGTCAGTGACCCTTGACCCTCGGGTAGGTCACTTCCCCACCGCTACAGCTCCACCTGTCGGCCCGCCTTCCTGCCTGCTCTGCTTCCAGGTTAGCGCTCCGACCACTCGCCGCCTGCCTTGAGACCCCTTCTCTCTCTGTACCCCGTGTGCCAGGTTCGCCCCATTGTCTCATTTCCACTGTACCCCGTGTGCCTGTATCTCCCTCTCTCTTTTGTACCCCATGTGCCAGGTTCGCCCCATTGGTTCATTTCCACTGTACCCCGTGTGCCTGTATCTCCCTCTCTCTTTTGTACCCCGTGTGCCAGGTTCGCCCCATTGGTTCATTTCCACTGTACCCCGTGTGCCTGTATCTCCCCCTCTCTTTTGTACCCCATGTGCCAGTTTGCCCCCGTGCTTCCCCTGCTGTGCCCCGTACGCCTAGCGGACTGCCCCGGCCAGCGCTCGCTGCCTTCACGCCGTTTTCCCGCCGCTGCTTCCCGTGCGGCCCCGCCCCCCGCCCCGATTGGTTATTCCCTCCCGCCTCCCAGCTGACCCCTCCTCCCCTCCCTCCCTCTTATGGCGACCGCTGCGCGGGCGCGCCGCTGGCGTGCCGAGGGCCCGCCAAAGGCAAGCCCGTCTGCGCCCGTCCGCGCCTGGACCGCGCCCAGTGCCAGTACCCCTGGTCCCCGAGAACACCAGCCAACACGACGGACGTATGACCCCACCACCCTCAACGCACTCAATCCCGGCCGGAACCCCACCTGCTACCGAGCCACCCCGAGACGCACCCACAGACCTTTCACCTGCCAAGACTGCAAATTTACCTGTCTCCGGACCTGCTCCGCTCCCGCCAAGCCAGACACCAGCAACAACCACCTCAAATGCATCCTGCTCAACACCCGCTCCGTCCACCGTCATGCCATCGAACTCTGGAACCTCCTCGACACAACATCGCCAGACGTTGCCTTCCTCACAGAAACCTGGATGAACGCCTCCTCAGCGCCCGACATCGCCATAGCCATCCCGGACGGATACAAGATCACCCGGAGGGGCCGCGTCAACCAGACGGGAGGAGGCATCGCCATCGTACACAAGAACACCATCCGCATCTCGACCAACTCCGACGAAACCTTCCCCGCCGCCGAACACCTCCACTTCCAGATACACACCAACCCCAAGACCACCCTCAGAGGCACCCTCGTCTACAGACCCCCAGGACCCCGCACACAATTCAGCGACACCATCGCAGACTTCATCAGCCCGCACGCCCTTCCCTCCGTTGACTACATCCTCCTAGGGGACCTCAACTTCCACCTGGAGGACAACAATGACAGAAACACCACCACCCTGCTGGACAACCTCGCCAACCTCGGACTCAAACAACTGGTGAACACCCCCACCCACTATGCCGGCCACACGCTTGACCCAGTCTTCTCATCCAGCAAGCACATCTCCTTCAGCCACTCCACCGAACTCCACTGGACTGACCACAGCTGCGTCCACTTCAGCTTCAGAAGAACCACGACTCACCACCACCCGCAACAGGTCCCTCGCCGGAGCTGGAGCAAGATCACCGCCGAGCAGCTCACAACCTCCCTCAGCCAGAACCCTCTCACCAGCACAACGGACCCCAACGAAGCAGCCAGCAACCTCACCAAATGGCTGACCTCATGCGCCGATGACTTCGCACCACTAAAGAACCCTCCCAGCAGACCCGGCAGCAAGAAAACCCCCTGGTTCACCGTCGAACTCAAGGGCTCCAAGAAGAACTGCCGCACCCTCAAGAAAGCATGGCGGCTCGACCAAACTACAGACAACAGGACCGCCCTCAAGAACGCCACCCGCAAACACCATCAGGTGATCCGCGCCACCAAGAAGACAGCACTCAAAGAGCGACTGGACAACAATGCCCACGACAGCAAGGAACTCTTCAGCATTGTCAAAGAGTTCTCCAACCCCAGCGCCGGAATCAACAACATCACTCCCTCGCAAGACCTCTGCAACTCACTCGCCTCGTTCTTCCACCACAAGATCGCCGACATACACAAATGTAAATGTAAATGTAAATGTAAATGTACAGATATTTATATAGCGCAAATCACCAACCGGTCTCTAAGCGCTTGCTTAGGGAACCCGTCCTGGTATTCCCCTGTGAGATAACCCAGCAGGGCATCCACAAGGTGAAAGCCAGGCATCCCGCCGCGAGGGGCCATTGTGGAGATTAAGCAAGCTATTGCCCAGAGTCGCAGAGTGTGAACCCATGAATCGAGTATGCACTGGAGCGAGAATTATCGAGTCCATGGACAATTAATGGACTCAAGACCCAGCCGAGCCGGGAATTGAACCCTGGTCCCGGGCTGACCTCTGCTTCCAGGTCTGCCTACTCTAACCAGTGAGCCACACTTCTCCAACAGCTTCTCCAACAGCTTCAACGCACAGACCATGCACCCTACCACCGAACCAACGCCCGCCACCAACACCCTCTGCAACTGGACCCCGATCAGCACCGAAGACACCACCCGCACTATGAACACCATCCACTCCGGATCCCCTACCGACCCCTGCCCCCACCACGTCTTCAACAAGGCCGATGCCATCATCGCACCCCATCTCCGGGACATCATCAACACCTCCTTCCACACCGCCACCTTCCCAGAGAGCTGGAAGCACGCCGAGCTCAGCGCCCTCCTGAAGAAACCAACGGCGGACCCCACCGGCCTCAAGAACTACCGTCCCATCTCGCTCCTTCCTTTTCCTGCCAAAGTCATCGAGAAGACCGTCAACAGTCAGCTCGCCGCCTTCCTCAAGACGAACGGCTCCCTCGACCCCTTGCAGTCTGGGTTTCGGGCCAACCACAGCACCGAGTCTGCCCTGATCGCAGCCACCGACGACATCAGATCCCTGATCGACAACGGGGAAACAGCGGCCCTCATCCTCCTAGACCTCTCTGCTGTGTTCGACACGGTCTGCCACCGCACCCTAGTACAGCGCCTCAGCAACGTCGGAATCCAAGAGAAGGCACTGGAGTGGATCATCTCGTTCCTCGCCGGAAGAACCCAGAGAGTCCGCCTCCCCCGTTCTGCTCCGAGGCCACCGAAGTCATCTGCGGCGTACCTCAAGGATCATCACTCAGCCCAACCCTCTTCAACGTCTACATGGCCCCCCTCGCAGCCATCGCACGCCAACACAACCTCAACATCATTTCCTACGCCGACGACACCCAACTGATCCTCTCCCTCACCAACGACCCCGCCACCGCCAGAGCCAACCTACACGAAGGAATGAAAGACGTCACCGAATGGATGAAGAACAGCCGCCTGAAACTGAATTCAGACAAGACGGAAGTCCTCTTCCTGGGATCATCCCCCTCCACCTGGGAAGATTCCTGGTGGCCCCCTGCCCTGGGCACCACTCCCAAACCTACGGACCACGCACGCAACCTGGGCTTCATCATGGACTCCTCCCTCTCGATGACCAGACAAGTCAACACCGTCTCCACATCATGCTTCAACACCCTGCGTATGCTCCGCAAGATCTTCAGATGGATCCCCACAGGAACCAGGAAGACTGTTACCCAAGCACTCGTCACCAGCCGACTAGATTACGGGAACACCCTCTACGCCGGAACCACAGCCAAACTACAAAAAAGACTCCAACGCATCCAGAACGCCTCCGCACGACTCATCCTGGACATCCCCCGTCATAGCCACATCACCGGACACCTGAAAGACCTGCACTGGCTCCCCGTCAGCAAGAGAATCACGTTCAGACTCCTTACCCACGCACACAAGGCTCTCCACGACCTGGGCCCCAAGTACCTCAACGACCGAATGACCTTCTACACGCCCACCCGCCAGCTTCGATCAACCAGCCACGCCCTCGCCACCGTCCCACGCATCCGCAGAGTCACCGCTGGAGGAAGATCCTTCTCCTACCTTGCAGCCAAGACTTGGAACTCCCTCCCCATCCACCTGCGGCTAACCCAAGACCACCTCTCCTTCAGGAAGCAGCTCAAGACCTGGCTGTTCGAGCAGTAACGGACCCCCAGCGCCTTGAAACCCTTCCGGGTGAGTAGCGTGCTTTACAAATGCTGTGATTGATTGATTGAATTAGGCTAGGATTTGTGTAATTGTTTTGAGCTGATTGAATCAAGACTGTGTGGAAAGGGTGTTATGTGAATGAATGGCAAACAATTATGGTCTACAATGATTATCTTGCTATCAATTAGATAAGTACTTGTTGACCCAAATTCACTCTGGTCCTGTGTTGTGGAGAGCTTTGTACGTGTGCATGAGCAGCTTGAAGTGGCATCTCTTCTTAATGGGGAGCCAGTGGATGCTAAGGAGGTGGGGGCTGATGTTGGATCACTGGGCAGACCCAGTATGATTCTTGCTGCTGCATTCTGGATTATTAGGAGACACTTGAAGAGAAGGGAGGTGGTTCCAGAGAAGAGGGCATTCCCGTAATCGAGTCGACTGGTGATGAGTGCTTGTATGATGGTTCTTCCGGTGTCGGTTGGGATCCATTTTAAGACTTTATGGAGCATTCTGAGGCTGTTGAAGTAGATGGAGGCAACCGAGTTGACCTGTTGTCTCATGTAGAGCTCGCTGTTGATGATACAGTGGTCTCGGGTGTGGGTGGTGGGTGCTGGTCCAAGGGCGGAGGGCCACCAGAAGTCATTCCACGGTGTGGGTCTTCCGAAGGGAAGACCTTCGGTTTTGTTGGTGTTGAGTTTGAGGCAGTTGGCTCTCATCCAATCAGCAACATCAGTCATGGCATTCTGGAAGTTTGCTCTAGTGGTGTCTGTGTCTTCAGTGATGGAGATTATCAGCTGGTTGTCGTTGGTGTAGGATAAGATGTTAAGACCATGGCTGCATGAGATGGGTGCCAGCGGAGTCATATAGAAGTTGAACAGTGTAGGGCTGAGTGAGGGGCTCTGGGGTACGCAGCAGATGATGCTTTTAGGGTGGGATCTGTACAGTGAGAGGTGGATTCTCTGATTGTGCCTGGTGAGAAAAGAGGATAGTAGCTTGAGGGCGTTGCCATTGATGCTGATGTGGGGAAGTCTTTGGATGAGGAGGCAGTCAAAGACTGTGCTGAAGGCCACTGACAGGTCAAGGAGAATCGGGGCTGCTGACTCGCCACGGTCAAGGATTGGTCTGACGTCGGTTGTGGCAGCTATGAGGGCAGTTTCTGTGCTGCGGTTAGAGCAGAAAATGGATTGGGAGGGGTCGAGCAGGTGGTGGAATTCCAGGTAGTTTGGGAGCTGGCTATTGAACCCTTTCTCTAGAAGCTTGGCGAGGAAGGGGAGCATCAAGATGGGGTGGTCCTTCTTGAGTTTGATGGGTCTGCTGTGGGTTTCTTCAGAAGTGGTTTGACATTGGTGTGATTCCAGGGTTCCGGGAAGGTGGGGGACCTGCGTGCTGAGTTGATTTAATTTTGATTGGAGGTCCAAGTTCTTTGTGTCTGAAGTTGAAGGCATGGTGAGGGCAGGGTTATTGAATGCTGTACGGTCGCCTGGGTCTTTGCTGGTTTGCCAGCGTCTCTCGAGAGATTTGCATTTGCATTTTTCTGCTTTGATTTCGGGAGTGAACCAGTTGGCGTGCTTGTTGGTTCTTTTCTTGCTGAGGGTTTTGATGGGAGCAATGGGGTTGGCACTAGTGGTGATCCATTCTGATAGGTGTGTGGTGGCTTGGTTGATGTTGTAAGATTTGTGGAGGGTGGTGGTGTTGAGGGTGGTCATCCATTGGTATTCAGTAATGGTGTTCCAGCTGCGACGGGCGGTGGGTGGCAGGGTGACAGCAGCCTGTTGGTTGTTCGTGATGGTGAAATGGATGATGCTTTGGTCTGTCCAGATAAACTTGATTGTGTGGTTGAACCAGATTTTGTTGCTGGACATGAAGATGGGGGTTGAGGGTGTGGCCATCAGTGTGTGTGGGGTTTGTAACGTTCTGTTTGTGGTCAAGGCTGTCCATGAAGTCTAGCAGGGTGGCAGAGTTGGTGTCTGAGAGGTCAATGAGGTGGAAGTTTAGGTCGCAGAGGAAGTGGTAATGTCTGAATTCCTAGGCAATGGGGGTCAATGGTTTCTGGGAAGGAGCTGCAGAAGGGGGGGTCGGGGTCCTTGTGGTCAGTAGGCAAGGGTACCTTTGACGGTTGAGTAGGAGTTGGCTTGGAGTTGGAAATTTAGGTGTTCCATGTCTGGTGAGGGGGTCATCAGAGGTGGTGAGCTTGATGGTGTCCTTGTGGATGATGGCAATTCCTCCCCTGGGTCTGACTGGTATATCCCTGTGGTCAATTTATAGCCAGTTAGCGTGGTGGTGGCTATGTTGGGGGCTGAGGATTCCTTGAGCCAGATCTCTTTGAGGAACACTGTGGTGGGGCTAGTGGTGATGATGGTGATGGCATGTTTGGTCAGGCAGCGAATGTTGAGTAGCATGCATCATAGTTTGAGCTGATGTTCGGTGGTCTTTATTTTGGCCAGTAGTTCTGTGGAGTTGCTGCAGATCGGCGCATATAAATTCTCCCTACTTCCACGGACAGAGTAAATCCACAGTCGCACGCACATACACTCATAATACGCTAGGGCCCATCACACTAACATTTATTCTATTACTCTATCCACACTGAATATAGGAGAGAAACCAAACCAATCTACACCTAAAGCGAGGTCAATGTGACCATAAAGAAATTGTCCTGAGTCATGATTTTAAACATAAGAAATACATTTGAAACTCAATAAATGACAAGAAATGACCACCCGACACTGGAATTCAAACAAATGGTTGTTTATCTAAATTAGTTCAAATGAAAGTCAATCAATAGCAAAATCATTATTCTCATAGTTACCTATTCTAGCTAAATGGGTCAGGACAGGTCTCTCAGTAAAGTCTCCCGAGTCGCCGTCCTCACGATCAGCATCGATCCTCACGAGCATAGGTTCAGGAAAAAGTGGCCTTAGACCCTCCCTAGTCTAACATTATTTATAATAAAACTTGCAAAATAAAAGTAACAAAAAAACTCTGAATGTCCATTGAGCCGTTGAGCAAAGCGAGCAGGAAAGGATGTCGCTTGGCAACATTTAGAAAACCTCCACTCACAAAAATAAAAATACGGAAGAAGGAAACTCGAGCCGAGGGAACGATACATTTATGAATGCTCTTCCTTGGTACCATAGTGAAGCCACCGCAAGTTATCTTAGTTCATTGTAGCTTTATTCTTTTCCAAGGGCTAATGGAAGCAACCCGGAGCTGCTGTCCTCACGGAAACTTTTAATTCAGACAGAGGCTGTGGTCAGGTGACTTTCAACCATGTTCAGCAAGGCCTCTTGTCAAATCTCAGTCACTCGAGTGCAGGCTGTAAATAGCGGCCATCTTTGTTTAGGCCAAAAGGGACCATCTTAATTAAAAGAAACACAAAACAACGTTACCATATCGTAATGATTATACAGTGTTAATCCCCACTAATACCCTTATGTGTGTGTAATTTTCTAGCCTTCTGCAACGCAAACAAACATTAGAGCACGTTATTTAAAAGCGCTAACACGAAACAAATAGCACTTTTGCGACACTCATTTAATTAATTTGCCCACCAATTTAGTTCACATATTAATAAAGCAACATAAATGCATTCCGGCGTGTAATTTTCTCTCATTAGTAATGTTGATTAATAAAGACACCAACAAAGTTAGTATTTTAATGATTATAAATCAGTAATTTTAATCATGACATATAACGCGAACTAGAGTTTAAATCACAATACATTTTCAATAGAAAACCCTGCTCCAGCAATCCCCCCTTTGGTGATATATATCACCACAAAAACCAACCCAAAAAAAAATTTAGTCCCAATTTTAGGAGAAATTGAAAATGTCTTTTATGACACAACATTAAACACCAGATTCTCTTTCATCATCCCTCTTCGACTCCAAGTAAACACTCTCCCTCAATTCTTCTAATTCTATTTCTTGTGGGTCTCTCTTTGACCTCTTTTGTTTCTTTGCAGAATTTCCTCTAATTATTCTCTTTTTCGGAAACTGCTGCAGATCGGCGCATATAAATTCTCCCTACTTCAACGGACAGAGTAAATCCACAGTCGCACGTACATACACTCATCATACGCTAGGGCCCATCACACTAACATTTATTCTATTACTCTATCCACACTGAATATAGGAGAGAAACCAAACCAATCTGCACCTAAAGCGAGGTCAATGCGACCATAAAGAAATTGTCCTGAGTCATGATTTTAAACATAAGAAATACATTTGAAACTCAATAAATGACAAGAAATGACCACCCGACACTGGAATTCAAACAAATGGTTGTTTATCTAAATTATTTCAAATGAAAGTCAATCAATCGCAAAATCATTATTCTCATAGTTACCTATTCTAGCTAAATGGGTCAGGACAGGTCTCTCAGTAAAGTCTCCCGAGTCGCCGTCCTCACGATCGGCATCGATCCTCACGAGCATAGGTTCAGGAAAAAGTGGCCTTAGACCCTCCCTAGTCTAACATTATTTATAATAAAACTTGCAAAATAAAAGTAACAAATAAACTCTGAATGTCCATTGAGCTGTTGAGCAGAGCGAGCAGGAAAGGATGTCGCTTGGCAACATTTAGAAAACCTCCGCTCAGAAAAAATCACAAAAATAAAAACACGGAAGAAGGAAACTCGAGCCGAGGGAACGATACATTTATGAATGCTCTTCCTTGGTACCATAGTGAAGCCACCGCAAGTTATCTTAGTTCATTGTAGCTTTATTCTTTTCCAAGGGCAAATGGAAGCAACCCGGAGCTGCTGTCCTCACGGAAACTTTTAATTCAGACAGAGGCTGTGGTCAGGTGACTTTCAACCTTGTTCAGCAAGGCCTCTTGTCAAATCTCAGTCACTCGAGTGCAGGCTGTAAATAGCGGCCATCTTTGTTTAGGCCAAAACGGACCATCTTAATTAAAAGAAACACAAAACAACGTTACCACATCGTAATGATTATACAGTGTTAATCCCCACTAATACCCTTATGTGTGTGTAATTATCTAGCCTTCTGCAACGCAAAGAAGCATTAGAGCACGTTATTTAAAAGCGCTAACACGAAACAAATAGCACTTTTGCGACACTCATTTAATTAATTTGCCCACCAATTTAGTTCACATATTAATAAAGCAACATAAATGCATTCCCGCGTGTAATTTTCACTCATTAGTAATGTTGATTAATAAAGACACCAACAAAGTTAGTATTTTAATGATTATAAATCAGTAATTTTAATCATGACATATAACGCGAACTGGAGTTTAAATCACAATCAATTTTCAATAGAAAACCCTGCTCCAGCAATCCCCCCTTTGGTGATATATATCACCACAAAAACCAACCCAAAAAAAAATGTAGTCCCAATTTTAGGAGAAATTGAAAATGTCTTTTATGACACAACATTAAACACCAGATTCTCTTTCATCATCCCTCTTCGACTCCAAGTAAACACTCTTCCTCAATTCTTCTAATTCTATTTCTTGTGGGTCTCTCTTTGACCTCTTTTGTTTCTTTGCAGAATTTCCTCTAATTATTCTCTTTTTCCCTCCCCTGTTTTTACAACACAAACACCCTAATCTAAGCATCAATAAGGCAACAATCACACATGTCAAAGGAAAAAATACTTTACCAATAATGGTACTACCTATCTTAGCAATAAAACTCTTAACAGCTAGTAACTTATTAGCTATTTTAGTCCAGATACTTTCAGCTTCCAGTGGTACTAATTCTTCATGCAAATCAGTAATATTTTTGATATAGACCTTTAGATCTCTGCTTTCGTCAGGAATGTAAGTGCAACAATGTTGAACTTTCAGCATCCCACAGACTCCACCCTCCTTGGCCAATAAAATATCAAGGGCAAGTCGATTTTGCATAGACATGGCACGTACGGCAATCATCTCCGTATTTACCAAAAGAAACCCTCCAGCGGTACTTGTCGATAAGCGATCCACCACTGTTGACAGTTTCCGAATTCCATATGCATTTAAAGAAATTCCCACTGCTGGAATTAAAGCTCCAAAGATATCACCTACAATTTCTGACCAAGTTTCTCTCTTAAAACGTGTTAGTAGATTAATGTGTTCTACATCTTCTATTCTATCTATATGAAAAATCTTTGGAAAGACCAGGCCAACATAACACGTGCCATACCAATGGTCAGGCAACCTGTAATAAGCCCTGTTCCCACATATATAATACACTCCCGGGAAAACTGGATCTTCACCACCTTTAAAACCCCATCCTGTTGCAATAAAATATGCATCATGACACTCACTAGTCCCAACAAAATGACTATCATATTGGGATCTCCTCCTGGTAATGCATAGTTTACCCTTCTGTGGTGCATCTAAAGCCAAAGTTGGACTGGCCCCATTCTTCAACTCTTTTCCCATCTCAATATCCCATATTGTCTCACTCACTTCATATTTCCCTGCCTTCTCATGCATGCTCACCCTCCTTTCCTCTACCAAGTCTAGGAAAGCCTTCTCCTCTTCCTTCAAACTGCAAGTTAAATTGTTTCTAAAAATGTAATCTATTGTTAATTCTTCTGCCTCAATAAAAATCTCACCAAAAATGTCAGCTTCTTTAGCTGGATTCAGCTTCTTATCCATAGGTAATTGCCCAAAAATGTTATCTTTGTTAGACATCTCATAATCTATTTTCCCTAGCAAATAAAAAACACTACTTAGCACACTACATGAAATCCCATACGTAGCTGGTAAATGGTGATAAGTAACACCCTCTGAAACGGACGCCGGTAATTGCATACATACGTAGCAATCCCTAACCTCCATCGTCTTTATGTATTCGTACAACAACTTTGAAAAAACATTACTAGAAAAATCATTAATTGACCTATCTTTATGTATGTAAATGTTACTACTTCTAGTTGGAACTACTTTTCGTGAATTCATCTCTATATTAGTCACATTCTCAGTATGTATTCCAAAAGTATCTATTGTAACCCTAAAGGTAACTAATAAAGGGATGTATGACGTTACAACGCACACTTTTACAACGCATGCACTTACAACGCATTTTTTACAACGCATAATCCATTACAACGCACTACACTTACAACGCATGACACTACAACGCATTTTTAAAAACTACCATTACAACGCATACCATTACAACGCATAATATTTAATTGCATTTAAGGTAAGTATTAGATAGTATAGGGGTAAAAATTACTTTTCTAACTCCAGGGGGTGCAACAGTAGGGTAAGTGTTGGATAGTATAGGGGTAAAAATTGCTATTCTAACTCCAGGGGGTGCAACAGTAGGGTAAGTGTTGGATAGTATAGGGGTAAAAATTGCTATTCTAACTCCAGGGGGTGCAACAGTAGGGTAAGTGTTGGATAGTATAGGGGTAAAAATTGCTATTCTAACTCCAGGGGGTGCAACAGTAGGGTAAGTGTTGGATAGTATAGGGGTAAAAATTGCTATTCTAACTCCAGGGGGTGCAACAGTAGGGTAAGTGTTGGATAGTATAGGGGTAAAAATTGCTATTCTAACTCCAGGGGGTGCAACAGTAGGGTAAGTGTTGGATAGTATAGGGGTAAAAATTACTATTCTAACTCCAGGGGGTGCAACAGTAGGGTAAGTGTTGGATAGTATAGGGGTAAAAATTACTATTCTAACTCCAGGGGGTGCAACAGTAGGGTAAGTGTTGGATAGTATAGGGGTAAAAATTACTATTCTAACTCCAGGGGGTGCAACAGTAGGGTAAGTGTTGGATAGTATAGGAGTAAAAATTACTATTCTAACTCCAGGGGGTGCAACAGTAGGGTAAGTGTTGGATAGTATAGGGGTAAAAATTACTATTCTAACTCCAGGGGGTGCAACAGTAGGGTAAGTGTTGGATAGTATAGGGGTAAAAATTACTATTCTAACTCCAGGGGGTGCAACAGTAGGGTAAGTGTTGGATAGTATAGGGGTAAAAATTACTATTCTAACTCCAGGGGGTGCAACAGTAGGGTAAGTGTTGGATAGTGTAGTGTAATATTATGCGTTGTAATGGTAGGCATTGTAATGGTATGCGTTGTAAAGGTATTTTTTACAAATGCGTTGTAGTGTCATGCGTTGTAAGTGTAGTGCGTTGTAATGGCTTATGCGTTGTAAAAAATGCGTTGTAAGTGTAGTGCGTTGTAACAGTTGCGTTGTAAAGGTTGTTCCCCCTAATAAAGCTAGTACACCCCATAACAGCATTAATAATCCAGTACAGCAGCAGCACATTCTACACCATCTTTTCAAGAAGGCACATCTACTTTGATTATTTTCTGTGTTAGCCATTTTACTACTTTGGCAGTGTCTTTCGACTTAGCCTCTTCTACTCCACTACTGAAACACTAGAACACTAGATTATTTCAAACAACTAATTTCAGACTTTTTCTTTTCACTTTTCTCCAAGTGACTCCTTCAGTTCACTCAGTTTGGATTTTCATCACTTTTCACTTCTTCTTCAGCAACATCGAATTGTATCAGATCTTCAACAACATCCTGTGCATCCGACTCTTCTCCAATGTCAGTCAGGATAACTTTCAGGATTCGAACAGTTTTCTCCTCAACCACTTCTCGTACGGTCCCCTCTGGATTTCCTTGACTCTCTGCCTCTTCGCCTTCAGACAGTGCCACGTACGTCCATTCCGGAGACCTATACTTCTGGTTAGGTTTTCTGATTCTCTTGATCTCCTCTGGTTCTTTTGAGACCTTTTGTTTTTCACCCTTTGCTTGATTCTGACTGGACACCTCGTTCACCTGTTCAGCTTTCGATGAACTTGAACTTGCACTTGCTGTGTCAGTCTGTACCTTAGCCTCTTTATCCGGTTAGGCCAAAGATCTCCTCTTACACTCCTCTTTGGTCTCACTTCTTTATTATTTCTCACTCCAATCCAAGTTCTCTTTCTCAGAACTCGACCCTCTGATTTCTCATTCTAACTCTCATCTGATTCTGTCTCATTTGCCTCTTGTCCATGAACAATTCTCTTTTGCTCCACAGTCTTTTCCACCACTGATTGAGATTTCCCTAATTCTGTCCCTCCTCAGGTCTCCGACACGCAATCTTCTTGCTGTCTACTTGTCCCTTCACCTAGCTTATCAGAAGTGTTCCCTACACCTCCTCGGGGGTCTTCCGCAATCTGTCCCTCTCTATCTTCTTCTGATCCTACTTCTTCAGGTGTAATCTCAGGTGGATTTTCAACATCTGATTCAGGTGTAGTCCCTGTGGAATTGCTCTCTTCTCCTCTTTCTTCTCCACTGTTCGTTGGAACTTCAGGCACTCTTACAGAATCAGATCTCTCCTCTGAGACTCTCAATGTTTCTCTTGAAGCCTCTCTTGGAAAGAAAAAAGAATCACCTGACTCTCTTTCTCCTTCACCCCTTTCAGGATTCTTTTTTCTTCTCACCGGTTCAGTTTCTGCATCATCACTGGAATCTGACTCTTCAAAATACTCCTTACCATTCCCCTCTTTTGGATTTGGAACTCTCAGAGTATGACTCGCATGAACCCAGTTCTTCACACCAGCACACTTCACTGCAGTTGTCGTAGTCAGAATGACTTGTCTTGGCCTTCCCCACCTTGGAACCAAGCAGTTTCTTCTCCTGTGCACCTTAATCCTCACCCAGTCCCCTGGACTCAGATCATGGGCTTGCTTCTTCTCAAGTGTGGTAGCGTCTTCTCCAACCTGGTGAAAGACAGAATGAACTGCGTCAGCCAGACCTTTACAGTAATCCAAAATCATGTTATCAGTTATTGTCATCAACTTGTTGACAGGCACAAATGCATGTCTCATCCCACGTCCCATTAATATTTCGTGCGGACTCAACCCTGTGGTTCTATCTGGAGTAGACCTAATAGTCATTAGCACTAGAGGCAAGGCATCAGGCCATTTCATTCCAGTGGCTAAACTCATCTTACCAATTCGGCTTTTGATTGTGCCATTCATCTGTTCAACAACCCCAGAAGCCTCTGGTCTGTATGCACAATGTAGCTTCTGCTGTATGCTCAATGCTTCACAAATTAAACCCATGAGCTCATTGTAGAAGTGTCCACCTCTGTCAGACTCAATTGTCACTGGGAACCCGTACCTAGGAATCAACTCTCTTAACAGTAACTTTGCAACTGTTATTCCATCATTCCTCCTAGTTGGATAGGCCTCTACCCATCTTGAAAACAAACAGACTACCACTAGAACATACCTCAATCTGTTCACTTGGGGCATTTCAATGAAATCTATTTGCATTCTGGTAAAAGGACCTCCTTCTCTGCCTATTGTTCCTAGACTCACCACTGTCTTTTTCCCAGTATTGAACTGCTGACAAATCAAACATCTTTGACAGATGCTCTCTGCAATTAGCCTGAACTTTGCATTGTACCAAGTTTGCTTGAATGACCTAATCATTGCGTCTCTTCCCAGATGTCCCTGACCATGGTACATCCTTGCCATTGTTGACAGCATGCTATTTGGCATGACTGGTCTACCATCTCTATAGATCCAAACATGATCTGTCTCTCTTGGGGCACAACCTGCCTTGATCCAATCTCTCATTTCCTCATCTCCTGCTTCATCCTGCAACTGTTTCACTTCATCCCACGTTTCTAGGACATTAGTAAACATCACAGAACAAAAAGACATTTCCTTTTCTCGTCCCTTGTTAATCGAATTATTGTTCTTTGCAGTATACTGTGCTATGTCATTGGCAAAACGATTACCAAGAGTTACAAAATCATCTCCTTGTCCATGAGCAGCACATTTCACAACCGCTAATTCTTTAGGCAGCTGTATCGCCTCAAGCAACTTCCCAATCACTTCAGCATTCTTTATTGGAGTCCCACTCGACGTCAAGAAACCTCTCTGAAGCCAAAGTTGGCCAAAATCATGAACCACTCCAAATCCATACTGACTATTAGTCATCACAGTCACTCTCAGATTCTTCCCAATCTTGCAAGCTTTCGTCAATGCCACCAATTCAGCCACTTGAGCAGATCTTACTCCTTTCAAAGACGAAGCTTCCATAACTTCTGAAACCTTGCACACCGCATATGCTGCACTCAGCACACCATCATCAGTTCTCAGACATGATCCATCCACAAACAGCACATGATCACTCTCTGGCAATGGCAAATCTCTTATGTCTGGTCTTGGTTTCGTGCAGTAGTCAAGCACATCCAAACAATCATGATCAACATCATCTCCAACATTCACATTGTCAGCATCTGGCAACAAAGTTGCTGGATTCACATTCACACATCTCTCGAGAGTCACATTTGATGCTCCCAGAATGATTTTCTCATATTTAGTCAGTCGACTGTGTGACATATATTGAGTCCTGCTTCTTGTCAAAAGAATTGCCACATCATGAGGTACGAATATCCTTACAGGATATCCCATTATTATACCCTCACTCTGTTCCAAGCTTCTGCATGTAGCAGCTACTGCTTTCAGGCAACCTGGCAAACCCACAGCTACGGGATCAAGTGTCGATGAAAAGTACGCAATTGGCCTTCTCAGTTGCCCATGTTTCTGAAAGTGCACATCCATTCCTCTCACTGCAATACAACTCAAACTCTTTCTCATAATCTGGCATTCCCAAAGCAGGGGCTTCACACATTCTGCTCTTTAACTCTTCAAATGCTGCCATTTGTTCTGCATCCAATTCCAATGGGTCTTTCACTTCACTTTTAGTCAGTTTAATCAGTGGCTTTGCTATCAGGGAGAAATTACTTATCCACTGGCGACAATAACCCACCATCCCCAGAAACATCCTCACTTCTCTCTGGGTCATTGGGGCTCTCATTCCTCTGATAATTTTGATCCTGTCATCAGTCACCTTTCTCAGACCTTTCTCAATATTGTGTCCAAGATAATGCACCTCTTTCTTGCAAAATTGCAATTTGGCTGGAGATACCTTTAACCCTCCATCTGCCAGATGATTCAGTAAAGCTATGGTATCTACTTCACAAGCTTCATGTGTCTTCGATGCCACAAGTAAGTCATCGATGTACTGCACTAGTACTGAGCTTTCAGGCATGATCAAACTCTCCAATGACTTTTTCAACAACTGATTGAATATCGAAGGACTCTCTGTATACCCCTGTGGGATACGACACCATGCTAAAATACGCTGTCCAAACCAAAATGCAAAAATCGGCTGGCTGTCATGATGCAATGGAATTGAAAAGAAAGCATGACACAAATCAATCACCGTGTACCACTCAGCATCATGAGGAATCGGATACAAGATCACTGAAGGATTTGGCACAACGGGACAACATGCCACCACAATTTTGTTAACTTTTCTCAAATCTTGTACAATCCTGAACTATCCATTAGGTTTCTTTAGCCCCATTATCGGTGAATTACACGGGCTACTCAGTAACTCTCTCAAAACACCCTGTTGAATCATCTTGTAGATTATAGGGGTTATTCCCTCAATTATCTCTGGTGTCAATCTGTACTGTGGGATACTAGGATTTAGTAGATCCACTGAAATCTTCACTGGATCTACATTATTCATCAATCCCACATCTTCTCCAGTAAAATCCCAAACCGCTGTTTTTACTGTGTGTCTCAACTCCTGAGGCAAATCATCTGGATTAAACACAGCATATGTACCAACAATCTCACTCTCTCTATTATCTAGAGTTATCCGGTACAAAACATCCTCATCTGGTGTCTCAAAAGCTATTCCATCCGGAGTACAGAAAATTGTACAATTCATCTTGCACAATAGGTCCCTACCTAACAAGTTCACTGGACTAGTGTCACAGACTACGAACCTGTGCATGTCTGAAAATTTCCCTATTCTTACCCTTACTGGTTCGGTAAGACGAGTCTTAATCTGTGTATTGGCTACACCAACTACTTGGATTGCTTCGTCCGAGAGAGGAAGATTTCTAATATCTGCTGACCTGACAGTTGATCTCGTCGCTCCTGTGTCTACCAAAAAAGTAACACTCTCCCCATTTATTTTCCCATCTACAAATGGTCCTGCCTGGTCTATTTCTAGAGTTGCACCAAGTATGCACTCTTCCTCCTCTCTTCGGCACCGTCAATAGTCCCCTTCAGACTCACTCCCCTCATTCTTTAACCAGTACTGCTGTACCAGGTTAGAACGTCTCAGTTTGTTTACCTGCTCATCATTGTAGAATCCTGAGTCCTGGTTATACTTTTGGGACCCTCTATTCTGCGGCAAGGGCAGTTTTGGCTCTTGGCTCTGCTGTCTGACAACCTTCTGCTGTTGCTGCTGTTGATTACACCCCTCATTCTGCACCTGTTGATTCAAGGGTTTATTCTCATTACTCACTAATGGTGGATTGGTACACTCGGATCTCCAATGCCCCAATTGTCCACAGTTGTGACAAGGGAACTTTTTCTTTGCCTCTTCTAGTTTCCCTTTCCCTTTTCCTGCATATCTGGGTCTATTTTCTTGATTATTCGATTGTTCCACCATCTGTGCTTCTTGTCTTTCAGCAACCTTCACCTGTGCCCACATTGCTTTCTCTTTCAGCTTTCTCTGTTTTGCCTCAATCTCATCACTGAAGTACTTTGCATGTCTCAAGATTTCAGCAATCTTTTTACTCTGCCAATCAACTGTATGCTCACGCATTCTTACACTGATTTCAGGTCTCAGGCCATATACAAATCTGTATACAAAATGACTCAAATCCTTGTCACCCAGGTGTTCATCTCCACTGAACTGTTTAAAAGCCAGTATCAGCCTTTCGTAAAAAGCATGAACTGATTCTTTTGCTTCCTGATGTGTTCGATCTATCTTAACCCAGTCTGTCTCTTTTGGGGGTACCTTATTTTTCAGGAACACTATAACCTGCTCGTATTTCTTCATTACCTCTGGGTCTGGTGCTCCCGTTTTTGGATCTCTTGGGTACTCCTTTGCAGGCCAATCTACAACTATTTTACACTCTGCCCACAAGTCTGCTGGAACAATTATATCAAACAGACTATTCAGGTCAATCCACAGCACTTTTGACAATTTCACAAACCTGTCTACCTGCCTATACCACTCGACGGGCTTTTCTCTCAATCGAGGGAAATCATTCATAAATGATAAAATATCCTGTCTAGTCCATGGGACATGTACGTATCCTCCTCCAGGAATCTCTCTCATAGGATAAGCATCCACTGTTTTCTCTTTTTCTCTCATGGGAAAAGCTGAGTAAGTCCTGTCCACTGAATCTTCCCTTTTCTTGTACCACCTGTCCTTCCATTTTTCCACATCACCCCATTTTCGCAATAAGGCAATCATTTCCTTAATCTGCCCTGTTCTACCAACACCATTCAGATTCTCAATGTCCTTGTCGGTGAAATCCACCCTGTAAGGCTTCTGCAAAGCTTTCACCTTATCCATGTCAACTCCTTGTTCACTCGCTATTGCTCTTAACCTGTCATGTGTACTCTTAGCCCTCCAGGTGATACTTTTGCACATAAATAACAACTCTCCATCATGATGGTTTTTTAATATTTCTGTAGGAATTGTTCCTGCAATAAGCTCCTCCAATTCTATGCGCAACCTGGCTACATCAATTGCCTGTGAATCTTTATCCTTCTTTTGAAGAACTTTCAACCAATCATTCAAATCTTCAGCTGTTTTTCACTGCACCCACTTGTTCTGCCATCCTCTGTGGTTCCAAAATCGTTCCTCCTAAACAACCAGTATTCAATCCTGAATTAGGCTGCACATCTGATCCTCCACTACATGTGTCATGTCTCGACTGCCTCAAATTATTTTCACCAGTCCTCATTCTTGATTCCTCCAAAGTGCAAGAACCAACCAAACCATTACCTACATAGGGAACTGTCAAACCATTTTCACCCATTCTTTGTTTATCAAAAATAGGCACAACCGGACCAATTGTTACAGGCACTGTAACAGCTTCTAGATTTTTCGTCAACTCTCTAATTTTCTCAGTCAGCTCAGATGTTGTTCTGGCTAATTCTCTTGTTTTCTCATCACCGATTCGATTCTCTCTCTCTCGCTCTCTCTCTCTCTCCCTTTCCGTGAAAGAGCTACCACTTTTCAGATCAGGTGTCACAACCTCAGTTTTAACAATTCGCAAATTATCTCTTATCGGAGTAGCAACTGGCGTGCTCTCTTCTGGTTCTGGTCTATATGGAGGTGGTCTCTTGTAAATCATGTCATCCAAGACCTCATCCTCATAATCATTAGGCCCATACCTTCTCACTTCTGTATCAGGCACCTTTTCTACACCTTTCCTCCCTTCCGCTTCTTCAACAGTTCTCATAGGATATAATCCTTCTGACATACTAGCATCTCGCCATCTCCTCATTCGATCATGATGAGTCTCACGATCATATTTCCTTCCGAACATATACCTATAATTGCCTCCACTCCTCTGCTTTTCTCGCTCATGCACCTCATCTTCCCATTCCACCAACGCCTCGAACTGTGTCGGCCTTGGTCTAGGCTCTAGACAAATCATCTTTTCCCGCAAATTTCTCAACACGGCCAAATTAAATGAACCATGTTCCGGGAACGCTAAGACACCATCGTCCTTAGTATACTTAGCCCAGTTATCCAACCATATACAGGTATGATACCCATATTTCGCAACCATGAAGGATGCAGGAGTTCTTGTCGGAGGTAGCAATTCACCTTCTCTAGTTATTATGTTCTTATCCTTGTCGAACCACCTTTTAATTTTACCGAACAAGGATTTCTTTTTCTTTTCCTCCGGTTGATAATACATTTTCGCACTCACTACAACCCTCTAGTCCTTTCCGCAACTGTACGATCTTTTGTCCAATAACAGCGCGACTCACACCAACACACCAATCCTGGAGCGTCTACGTCACCCTGTACTCCTTCCAATCCCTGCGAGGCTCACACCAATGCACCAATCCTAGCGCGAGCACTGTTCTGATCCACTGCCCAATCACAGCGCGGTCTGTATGACATCAGCAGTCGCTGCAAACGCTTCTGCTCTGTCTCCTGTCACTCGTCTACCCCTCCTTTACAAAGCCTTTTCAGTAGACTTCGTTTCAGATTCCTACAAAATCTATTAGTTACAACATATAAACATCTCCATTGTCTGCTTCGCTAACCACAGAATAGTAAAGAAAAGTCTTTCTCACAAGAATCCCGCTTCTCTCTAGAACAGCGCTTGCCTCTGCTCTACCACGGAATGATTACTTTCGTTGACACAGTAGCACATCCCTCTACTCTGCCCTTCTAACATGCATCCAATAACTGTTTCCTCTAGGACTGCTCCTAAAAGTCTCACAATCAATTAAATGCTCATACATTGACGCACTTTCACACCAGAAAATGTAGCACATGCACACAGAATCCTGCCTTTCCCGAGAACAGCGAACAGTCTGTCCCACTACAGAATTATAACACGCGTTAACCAAGCAGCACTTACCTCTGCCCAGTCCTTCAGACAAGCTCAGAGAATACCTATTACTCCTCCAGCGATAAGCTTTAATGGCAAACCTTACGGATCCCTGAGACTTAAGACCAGAGTTTCACAGATAACCTTTGCTACCATACGCACTCCTTTTATACCGAAAATATGTCCCTAATAGTAACACACGACGATGTCACTGATTCCGAACCCAGACAATGTGACGCGCAACTTCAATTGTCACACGTTTTTCCCCGCATACGTACAGGGCCAACAATCCCGCCTTTCCCGAGAGCAGCACTCACTTCCCTCTGCCCTACTACGGAACCGTCACCAGCTCCCCACGTTCCAGAAGCCGTACACACTACATAGAACTCAATACAACGACTTCAACATATAGTATTAGTACATATACCAACATCAATCAATAAATCAATGAATCACAAGCCTTTGTACAAGCAATCTATCAGATCAAGACAATAATCTAACCATCATACTGCTACCAGGAAACTGCTGCAGATCGGCGCATATAAATTCTCCCTACTTCCACGGACAGAGTAAATCCACAGTCGCACGCACATACACTCATCATACGCTAGGGCCCATCACACTAACATTTATTCTATTACTCTATCCACACTGAATATAGGAGAGAAACCAAACCAATCTGCACCTAAAGCGAGGTCAATGCGACCATAAAGAAATTGTCCTGAGTCATGATTTTAAACATAAGAAATACATTTGAAACTCAATAAATGACAAGAAATGGCCACCCGACACTGGAATTCAAACAAATGGTTGTTTATCTAAATTAGTTCAAATGAAAGTCAATCAATAGCAAAATCATTATTCTCATAGTTACCTATTCTAGCTAAATGGGTCAGGACAGGTCTCTCAGTAAAGTCTCCCGTGTCGCCGTCCTCACGATCAGCATCGATCCTCACGAGCATAGGTTCAGGAAAAAGTGGCCTTAGACCCTCCCTAGTCTAACATTATTTATAATAAAACTTGCAAAATAAAAGTAACAAATAAACTCTGAATGTCCATTGAGCGGTTGAGCAGAGCGAGCAGGAAAGGATGTCGCTTGGCAACATTTAGAAAACCTCCGCTCAGAAAAAATCACAAAAATAAAAACACGGAAGAAGGAAACTCGAGCCGAGGGAACGATACATTTATGAATGCTCTTCCTTGGTATCATAGTGAAGCCACCGCAAGTTATCTTAGTACATTGTAGCTTGATTCTTTTCCAAGGGCAAATGGAAGCAACCCGGAGCTGCTGCCCTCACGGAAACTTTTAATTCAGACAGAGGCAGTGGTCAGGTGACTTTCAACCATGTTCAGCAAGGCCTCTTGTCAAATCTCAGTCACTCGAGTGCAGGCTGTAAATAGCGGCCAACTTTGTTTAGGCCAAAACGGACCATCTTAATTAAAAGAAACACAAAACAACGTTACCACATCGTAATGATTATACAGTGTGAATCCCCACTAATACCCTTATGTGTGTGTAATTATCTAGCCTTCTGCAACGCAAAGAAGCATTAGAGCACTTTATTTAAAAGCGCTAACACGAAACAAATAGCACTTTTGCGACAATCATTTAATTTAGTTCACATATTAATAAAGCAACATAAATGCATTCCCGCGTGTAATTTTCTCTCATTAGTAATGTTGATTAATAAAGACACCAACAAAGTTAGTATTTTAATGATTATAAATCAGTAATTTTAATCATGACATATAACGCGAACTGGAGTTTAAATCACAATAAATTTTCAATAGAAAACCCTGCTCCAGCAGAGTCACAGGTGAAGTAGGAGTGAGGGCAGTCGAAAGTTCCTTTGGTGTCCATGGGTGAGTGGGTGTAGCAGAGGGTGCTGCAGAGTCCTGGGTCCATTCCTTGGAGAGTAGCTGGAGTAGTAGTGGATAGTCGGTGAGCCAGGGGTTTTGCTTCTGGGCGCGGTTGGGGGCAGACTGGTGCAGGCGGGCATGCCGAAGGCATGCCCACTGCAAGGCTGCACAGCACCCGGCATTAGGTAGCCTGGGGGGTGGGTGGGTTCTCAGGGGGCAGGCCTAGGGGGCGAGGACAGCAACGCACTAGTGTTGTATGCTGGGAGAATGGTGGCCAACTGGTTGTCTAGCAACTGTATACGAAGGTGATGGCTGGGGCGACAAGGATCGCAGAGCCGATCTAGTGGTCTAATGGCAGTTCAAGGCTCCAACATTGTAGGCTGGAAATTAAAGGCTCCAGGATGTCACTCAGGAGAGAAGGGTTCGCAGAAGACACAGGCTTGTTAATGCCACGCAACAGTCAGCATTAGGTAGGGTGGGCAGGATGGTAGGCGGGACTGAAGTGCAAGGCCTGCGACCCGCTAGTGTAGTAGGGCTAGTATCATAGTCTGGGAAAATGGCAGCCGGCTGGTTACCTAGCAACTGGATGTGAAGGTAGTGGCAGGGACAGCAAGGATTGGAGGGCCAATCAGGTGGTTTAGTGGCAGTTCAGCAATCCAACATCAAAGGCCAGGAGTTCAAAGCTCCAAAATGTCACACAGGAGAGTAGGGTCGCAGAAGACACAGGCTCGCTAATGCCATGCAGCAGCCAGCATTTAGTAGCCTAGGGGTGGGCGGGGTCGTAGGTAGGACTGGGGGGCAAGGCATGCGACCCGCTAGTGTCGTAGGCCGAGAAAATGGCAGCTCGCCAGTTGCCTAGCAACTGTACACAAAGGTGATGGCTGCAGTGGTGAGGATCGGAGTGCCAATCCGGTGGTCTACTGGAAGTTCAGCGATCCATAGTCATAGGTCGGGAGTTCAAGGCTCCAAGATGTCATGCAGGAGAGCGGGGTTGCGGAAGACACAGGCTCACTAATGCTGTGCAGCGGCCGGCATTAAGTAGCCTGGGGTAGGTTGGTTGGCGGGACTAGGGGCAAATCCTGCGATCCGCTAGTGTCGTAGGCTGGGAAAATGGTGGTAAGCTGGTTGCCTTGGAACTGGACGCAAAGGTGGTGGTTGGGGCGGCGAGGATCAGAGTGAGGATCCAGTGGCCTAGTGGCAGTTCAGCAAACCAATGTCATAGGCCGGGAGTTCAAGGCTCAAAGATGTCACGCAGGAGAGCAGGGTCAGGGAAGACATGGACATCAGTCAAGCACACCAAATTTCAGCAATTGTTTGGAGAGCATTCTGAATAATCTGCATAATTAGGCAAATGGTACCTTTAATAATCTGACAGCAATGCATTTTTAAAAAAAATACTGTAGGTCTAAGATATTTTCTGGAAAAAAATAAAGACTGATAGTCAGAAAATGTCCTAGAAAACATGTTTTTCTAGCAAATTAAATTGGTCAAAAATATCCATGATTTGCTTGTTGAATGGATAAACCAATAAGCAAACAAAGTTAAAAAAATGGTCTGAATGGACCAGATCTACAACAAGGAAAGATGACTTCTAAATGTCAGCAATTAAGGCTTATATTTTGCTGCAGGCCACCAAAACCTAATTCCAGCATTTGAATGCTGTTTACTGCATACAGTGGCACACTGGATAATTTGACCTACACACTTTAGCTACTACCAACGCGATCCCAGGGAAGTGGCTATAACACCTATAATCCTCTTATAACACTGTTGTTATTTATAGGACTTCGAGTGCTGAACAGATTCCTAAATTATGTAGCGTTCTATTGGGTTTGCATTGATAAGGAACTGGCAAATCACCCAGCTTACATTTTATTGTAATTCCTGTGGTGAGATTTATAGTTACAGGAACTGAGTATAGAGGATAACTTCTAAGAAGGTTGACTGTTTTTAAGCCTGGGCGGAGTTTGCGGAGATCAACGAAATGACAAAAACACTCTGCCAAGCTAAGCAGAATTCATGAGAGGCGGAGTGGGTTACCTCACACCATTAGCACTGATTTTTAGTGCCGGGTGTTCATCCCACGCTGTAAAATCAGCGAGAACTGCATCTTGCGCACTGCTGGAGGGCACTGCTTCTTTCTGCTTCTAGAGTAAAAGTTCTACTCGAGCAACAGCTTCCTCAACGCGAACGGAAGGTTTATCAATGCGAGTGGTAGCGACCATCCGCGACTGCCCACGTTGAGAAATCTCACAGTGAAGTGGTCTAGCATTAGATTTTCCTCGCTCCTGCTCGCCAACTTACCATTGGCAAGCGAGATCAAGATAAAAACTCCTTTCCACAAGGTTTTTGGAACTCCGCGAGTTCCGCGGAGCACGGAGTGAAAAAAACTCTGCACACTCCGCAAACAGAGTGGAGTTCACTGACCAGGTCTCCTGTTTTTCAGAGTCATCATAAGTTAATGCTGTCTAGAAGGCTGTAATGTATCAAATAAACATTCTAAATAAGAGGATCTATAATGGTTAGTTACGTTATAGGGAAAGTTTCCGTTGAATTATCAGTTTATATTTTCCCACTTTTTCTTCAGTAAACTAGTGCTTTTTCATCAGCTAATTACTGCATGTGAATTTAAAGTCTTTCAATGAAAAATAAAGGTTTTTATTTCAGCACCTCTGTGAAAGAAACTTGTTCAACTTCGCCCACTCCCATACACTTGAAAGGCTTAGTTATTCCTAATGAAAATAAACAAACATGTGAATAGAATCTGCATTACAAGTGTTCAAAATTAGCCTGACTTTTTGTAATGCATATTTATTCCTATTCCGAAAAAAACAAGCATATGAATAGATTTCAATTTGACATTTGTGGAAATATAGCCTACGCGACACTCATTAAAAACAACATGAATGTCTACTGAAAGACGATAAAAGTGTGCTGACACCGCGGGGCAAAGTTTAAAAAAATTCTGTTGAGAAAAGGCAAGCATTCAAATCGATGTCATCAGAGTTTGCTTTTATCACGATTCTAGCATAATGCATGAAAGGTTGATTTTTTTCTTTGGAGAAAAAAACAAGCGCATGAGTGGATTACATTAGAGGGCACGTGTAAAGTGAATCGTCCCCCACTTCTTGAAGCCCTATTACTTTCTGCTGAGAAACAGCAAACACAAAAATAGGCTTCACAAGAGCACATGGTGAAAAGGCTCCTTCATGTGTCTACTGAGAAAAGAAAAGCAGGCTTAGAGATTGCGCTGAAGCAATCCTTTGAAAAGTAGTGTATAGTTCACACGCCTTGAAAGGCCAATCAACTCCTTTTGAGGAAAGACAAGCATATGGATACATGAAGAAAATGAGCCTGGTGTCGCGATCTGTGCCCTTGCACTCACCTCGTTGTGCTAGGCAGACACAAGAGCACAATATTCTGAAAAGGCAGTCAATGTTAGCACTCAGAGGAAGGAAAGGCAGGCGAAGTGCTGGGCAGCGGGGGAGAGGAGTGTTGGTGTTGCCTGGTATGAGGCTTTGTGTCTTCAAAGGACTTCCTATGTGAGGGCCTAAACATAATTAAGGAAAATATGTATCCCACGACCCTGCAGTTGTCCCACACGGTTTGCAAATGGAAGTGGACATTTTGATGTTATCCTGTATATATTCCTCTAAGGTCTAGAGCATCCTTGCTAGGCAATCAAGAAACATTACATTGTTGCTGAAGGCAGGACCTTGTTGCAAGATTTCCTGAAAGGCGTTGGCGATTGATAATATTTTACAAATGAAGGAGTTCAAACTGAATAAAGAGAAATACATTTAGGACTCTAATCGGATTTGCATAGGTAAGATCTGGTCTCAAAGTACTCTTTCAGAGCCTTCTTTTAAGGAGTAAACACTCAAATTCACTTTGCCCATCTTGTTTATCTGCGTGAGGAACAGGACCGCGCCTCATCGTTTTCAAAGGTTTTATATTTTTCTCATGAACTTTTGTATCAAGGTAGCAATATCGGATAGGGACGTGATTATTTAGTATGTATGTGAATAAACATTTCTAAGGAATGTTTGGTAAGAAGCAGAGAAGCAATTTGCATTCAAGAAAGCAACCTCGAACATATTCTTGAAAGTGAGTGTGCTCACAATATTAAGGTAGCTGTTCATCAGTGAAAGAAGTGAGATATTTTAAACCATTATGGCCTTTGATTCGTAGATCATATTATGTTTCAGTTTCCCCAAAACACAGAGTCAGAAACATAGAGATATATTGAAGGTATGTTGTTTGTAATTGAATGCATTAGTCACTGCAACATGTTGATAGGATACTAAAGATCTCGATATTGTCTTAAGATATTTAGTATGGCGGGCACACGGTAGCGGCGACGCAAGATGGCCGCCCCTTGAGCAGCTCTACAACATCGAGCTATGTTCGGCGCAGAAGGGCTTCCCTTTTTGCATTGCTACCGCACAAAAAGGATGATTTCGTGCATCGGAAGCTGCCTGGAGAGCGGAGGCAAGTTTTCAGACCTGGAAACGGTCTGTTTGACACTTTTTTCAATCATTTCTGTTTCGCTTCAGTGCTCCTTTATAGCGCGGCCGCCATTTTGTGCACCTCTGACACGGATTTAGTTCCGGCCGCAATGTCAGTTTAAAAATCTTTTTTGAGATTCTACAACAATTTTTTATTAAGGCATCTGCTTTCTAACAGCCTACCATACCGACTTTGTTCTATTTTATGCAGTATTTACTGTGTCATGCTTCATATGGTAATGTGGACAAGCCTCTCATAATGATATACACGTACCTGTAACCTTCACCTCTGTCTCCTTGGATTTTCCGTTTCCTTCTTACCATACGCTACTTTTAACTATTTTTGCTGGTCATTTTTGCCACGCTCTTCCATGAAATATTAGTGCAATTTTTTCAGTCACTGTCTATTGAAACTATGAATTTCCGCACCTTGAGAGACCTATTTGTTTCTCTAGTTTTTGTGCTTATACAATCCTCAAATATGGATTCCTCATTTGGTACCAAGGCCCACTGAGCATCTGGTTCCAACATTAATAGTCGCAAGGAGTCTACTGGTAATGTTAATAAATGCACCAAGAAAGATCCGTCCTCTCCAACGAAGTCTCCTCTCCCGCTGACTTTGGATGACATCATGGATGAACTAAGCAATATTCGACCATTTATGACGGAAACAACTGCTACACTTCAAAGAATTGAGGAGAAATGGTCTGGCTTAGATTCTCAGATCTCGGATGTTGAGCAAAAGATAAGTGATGCACAAGACGTTGTTGCTAAGGTAGATACTCTTTCTCGTGAGGTGGAACAACTGAAGAAAACTACAGAAGATTTGGAAAACTGAAATAGGCACAACAACCTGCATGTTTATGGTATTCCCGAGGGCTCCGAAGGTTCGGATATGATCTCCTTCCTCAAGACTCATATTCCCCAGATAGTCGGTTTGCCGAAATCAACTTATCTCAACATTCAAAGGGCTCACAGGAAGCAACGAGGAATCATTGCTTATTTTCTATTATTTTTGGATCTCATGATGACTCTTAATGCAGCTCGACAACACAAACAGATGCTCTGGTCTGCCCACAAAATTGTTTTCAGCCAGGATGTTTCCAAACCCACTGCCAATCATCTTAAGGAGTTTCTTGACCTCAGACCGACTCTGCTCTCCATGAATGCCCGCTATGGACTTATTCATCCCTGTTTCTTTAAAGTCACATACAAAGACTGAACTTATTCTTTTGAAGACCCAGCTGAACTGAGGAAATGTATGCATACTCACAGGGGAGAATCTATGGAATTGAGAAAAACTTGAATGTTCCCTTATATGTTATCTCTTTTTTTCCATGGGCTCCCCCTTTGTGACTTGTTGGGTGATGCTGTTCGTATCTGCGCTGTTCATCTGTTTTTTTTTTGTATGCTCTATTCGTTGTGTCATCCCCTTCATTGTATGGTAAGTTCCCTTCTTTTATGTACGTTTAAGTTCAGGATTACAGTTTTCTGTAAATTGTTCTGGTAATTACAGTTACCCTTCTCGATGTCCCTTTTGGGGTTGCCTCTGTTCTCCTCACCCCCCCCACCCACTTCATTGTCCTTCTTTTCTGTGATCATTTTGACTGAAGTCCTTCGACTTCTTATCATCTTCTCTCTGGCTATCCCTCTGATGAGACTGTGTTCTCCTTGTACTCTCTTTCTCTCTCCCTTTCATCCTTCCCTTTCTCCTTTTTCCTTTATCCTTTACTTGCTTGTAGCTTTTTTCTGGCATTACGTTTTTTCTATTGTTGTGATGTATCATTACTTCCTCTCTGGTATATTTATTTAGATCCTTCAATCCTCCCCTCACCCCCTCCTGTCCTTTCCCTTTTTCTTTTTTTCAACATCTTATCCTTGGCTGCAGCTTTTGTTTGTCAATACGTTCTCATTTCTGTGGTTTTTCATCATTCTCTCCCTGGTATGTTTACTTTGCTACATCTGCCTACCTCTTTTTCTCTCACTCCTATTTTTAAACTTCTATTTTTCATTAGTTTACGGCCTACATTTGCTCTTCTCTTTTTCAGTTTTATTTCCATTCAGGATTTGCACTGTTTAACGCTCCTTGGCGTTTTGCATATCACTTATTATACCTTTTTTAAGTTTAATATTTTTAAATGCTTAATCTGCAATAAGTTTTTTCAATGAGTGGTCTGCGCATTATCTCTTGGAATGTTAAGGGGATCCGTAATCCAATTAAAAAAGAACGTGTTTTATCTCACCTTGCCAAATTGAAATACCAGGTAGCATCATTGCAAGAAACGCATCTTAATGAACAGGATTTGTCTTCTTTACGTACACTATGGGTTGGAGATGTTATTTGTTTTCCAGCAGCCAATAACAAAAATGGTGTTGTAATATTGTTTTATAAATCATTAACAGTTTGTTTGCAAAATGAGGTCAAGGACATTAATGGTAGATGGCTTTTACTAAATGTTAAAGTCAACAATACTCAATTCTCTATTTGTAATGTATATGGTCCCAATGGTATTGATTTAGTATTCTGGAATGACTTTTCCGCTCTCCTTTCTTCTCATGCCTCTGAAAACATAAGTCCAAGATCGTTGCCATTACAGATAGCAAAGGAGTTAAACATATTACAGATACTAAAATCCTCAAATGTTTCACTGAATACTATACCTCTCTCTACACTCCTGAATCAATCCCTACTACTGATCAAATTGATTCTTTCTTTCCAACCATTCCCAAATCCTCTGACAACCACTTGGACCTCGCATTTCTTGATAGCCCTTTATTAGAACAAGAAATCATCAATGCTATTATCCACCTTCCCAAGGACAAAACACCCAGTCCAGAAGATTTTACTGTACATTTTGTTCTTCATTTCGAGCAATTCTTGGTCCCTCAGTTATTAACCCTCATAAGTCACTTCTTAGTTTCCGGTGTGTCACAGGGTTCTTTCACTCAAGCGATGCTGTGTTTGATCCCTAAAAAAGATAAAGATCCCTCTTTAGGGACCAGGTCTCCTGTTTTTCAGAGTCATCATAAGTTAATGCTGTCTAGAAGGCTGTAATGTATCAAATAAACATTCTAAATAAGAGGATCTATAATGGTTAGTTACGTTATAGGGAAAGTTTCCGTTGAATTATCAGTTTATATTTTCCCACTTTTTCTTCAGTAAACTAGTGCTTTTTCATCAGCTAATTACTGCATGTGAATTTAAAGTCTTTCAATGAAAAATAAAGGTTTTTATTTCAGCACCTCTGTGAAAGAAACTTGTTCAACTTCGCCCACTCCCATACACTTGAAAGGCTTAGTTATTCCTAATGAAAATAAACAAACATGTGAATAGAATCTGCATTACAAGTGTTCAAAATTAGCCTGACTTTTTGTAATGCATATTTATTCCTATTCCGAAAAAAACAAGCATATGAATAGATTTCAATTTGACATTTGGGGAAATATAGCCTACGCGACACTCATTAAAAACAACATGAATGTCTACTGAAAGACGATAAAAGTGTGCTGACACCGCGGGGCAAAGTTTAAAAAAATTCTGTTGAGAAAAGGCAAGCATTCAAATCGATGTCATCAGAGTTTGCTTTTATCACGATTCTAGCATAATGCATGAAAGGTTGATTTTTTTCTTTGGAGAAAAAAACAAGCGCATGAGTGGATTACATTAGAGGGCACGTGTAAAGTGAATCGTCCCCCACTTCTTGAAGCCCTATTACTTTCTGCTGAGAAACAGCAAACACAAAAATAGGCTTCACAAGAGCACATGGTGAAAAGGCTCCTTCATGTGTCTACTGAGAAAAGAAAAGCAGGCTTAGAGATTGCGCTGAAGCAATCCTTTGAAAAGTAGTGTATAGTTCACACGCCTTGAAAGGCCAATCAACTCCTTTTGAGGAAAGACAAGCATATGGATACATGAAGAAAATGAGCCTGGTGTCGCGATCTGTGCCCTTGCACTCACCTCGTTGTGCTAGGCAGACACAAGAGCACAATATTCTGAAAAGGCAGTCAATGTTAGCACTCAGAGGAAGGAAAGGCAGGCGAAGTGCTGGGCAGCGGGGGAGAGGAGTGTTGGTGTTGCCTGGTATGAGGCTTTGTGTCTTCAAAGGACTTCCTATGTGAGGGCCTAAACATAATTAAGGAAAATATGTATCCCACGACCCTGCAGTTGTCCCACACGGTTTGCAAATGGAAGTGGACATTTTGATGTTATCCTGTATATATTCCTCTAAGGTCTAGAGCATCCTTGCTAGGCAATCAAGAAACATTACATTGTTGCTGAAGGCAGGACCTTGTTGCAAGATTTCCTGAAAGGCGTTGGCGATTGATAATATTTTACAAATGAAGGAGTTCAAACTGAATAAAGAGAAATACATTTAGGACTCTAATCGGATTTGCATAGGTAAGATCTGGTCTCAAAGTACTCTTTCAGAGCCTTCTTTTAAGGAGTAAACACTCAAATTCACTTTGCCCATCTTGTTTATCTGCGTGAGGAACAGGACCGCGCCTCATCGTTTTCAAAGGTTTTATATTTTTCTCATGAACTTTTGTATCAAGGTAGCAATATCGGATAGGGACGTGATTATTTAGTATGTATGTGAATAAACATTTCTAAGGAATGTTTGGTAAGAAGCAGAGAAGCAATTTGCATTCAAGAAAGCAACCTCGAACATATTCTTGAAAGTGAGTGTGCTCACAATATTAAGGTAGCTGTTCATCAGTGAAAGAAGTGAGATATTTTAAACCATTATGGCCTTTGATTCGTAGATCATATTATGTTTCAGTTTCCCCAAAACACAGAGTCAGAAACATAGAGATATATTGAAGGTATGTTGTTTGTAATTGAATGCATTAGTCACTGCAACATGTTGATAGGATACTAAAGATCTCGATATTGTCTTAAGATATTTAGTATGGCGGGCACACGGTAGCGGCGACGCAAGATGGCCGCCCCTTGAGCAGCTCTACAACATCGAGCTATGTTCGGCGCAGAAGGGCTTCCCTTTTTGCATTGCTACCGCACAAAAAGGATGATTTCGTGCATCGGAAGCTGCCTGGAGAGCGGAGGCAAGTTTTCAGACCTGGAAACGGTCTGTTTGACACTTTTTTCAATCATTTCTGTTTCGCTTCAGTGCTCCTTAATAGCGCGGCCGCCATTTTGTGCACCTCTGACACGGATTTAGTTCCGGCCGCAATGTCAGTTTAAAAATCTTTTTTGAGATTCTACAACAATTTTTTATTAAGGCATCTGCTTTCTAACAGCCTACCATACCGACTTTGTTCTATTTTATGCAGTATTTACTGTGTCATGCTTCATATGGTAATGTGGACAAGCCTCTCATAATGATATGCACGTACCTGTAACCTTCACCTCTGTCTCCTTGGATTTTCCTCTTTCCTTCTTACCATACGCTACTTTTAACTATTTTTGCTGGTCATTTTTGCCACGCTCTTCCATGAAATATTAGTGCAATTTTTTCAGTCACTGTCTATTGAAACTATGAATTTCCGCACCTTGAGAGACCTATTTGTTTCTCTAGTTTTTGTGCTTATACAATCCTCAAATATGGATTCCTCATTTGGTACCAAGGCCCACTGAGCATCTGGTTCCAACATTAATAGTCGCAAGGAGTCTACTGGTAATGTTAATAAATGCACCAAGAAAGATCCGTCCTCTCCAACGAAGTCTCCTCTCCCGCTGACTTTGGATGACATCATGGATGAACTAAGCAATATTCGACCATTTATGACGGAAACAACTGCTACACTTCAAAGAATTGAGGAGAAATGGTCTGGCTTAGATTCTCAGATCTCGGATGTTGAGCAAAAGATAAGTGATGCACAAGACGTTGTTGCTAAGGTAGATACTCTTTCTCGTGAGGTGGAACAACTGAAGAAAACTACAGAAGATTTGGAAAACTGAAATAGGCACAACAACCTGCATGTTTATGGTATTCCCGAGGGCTCCGAAGGTTCGGATATGATCTCCTTCCTCAAGACTCATATTCCCCAGATAGTCGGTTTGCCGAAATCAACTTATCTCAACATTCAAAGGGCTCACAGGAAGCAACGAGGAATCATTGCTTATTTTCTATTATTTTTGGATCTCATGATGACTCTTAATGCAGCTCGACAACACAAACAGATGCTCTGGTCTGCCCACAAAATTGTTTTCAGCCAGGATGTTTCCAAACCCACTGCCAATCATCTTAAGGAGTTTCTTGACCTCAGACCGACTCTGCTCTCCATGAATGCCCGCTATGGACTTATTCATCCCTGTTTCTTTAAAGTCACATACAAAGACTGAACTTATTCTTTTGAAGACCCAGCTGAACTGAGGAAATGTATGCATACTCACAGGGGAGAATATATGGAATTGAGAAAAACTTGAATGTTCCCTTATATGTTATCTCTTTTTTTCCATGGGCTCCCCCTTTGTGACTTGTTGGGTGATGCTGTTCGTATCTGCGCTGTTCATCTGTTTTTTTTTTGTATGCTCTATTCGTTGTGTCATCCCCTTCATTGTATGGTAAGTTCCCTTCTTTTATGTACGTTTAAGTTCAGGATTACAGTTTTCTGTAAATTGTTCTGGTAATTACAGTTACCCTTCTCGATGTCCCTTTTGGGGTTGCCTCTGTTCTCCTCACCCCCCCCACCCACTTCATTGTCCTTCTTTTCTGTGATCATTTTGACTGAAGTCCTTCGACTTCTTATCATCTTCTCTCTGGCTATCCCTCTGATGAGACTGTGTTCTCCTTGTACTCTCTTTCTCTCTCCCTTTCATCCTTCCCTTTCTCCTTTTTCCTTTATCCTTTACTTGCTTGTAGCTTTTTTCTGGCATTACGTTTTTTCTATTGTTGTGATGTATCATTACTTCCTCTCTGGTATATTTATTTAGATCCTTCAATCCTCCCCTCACCCCCTCCTGTCCTTTCCTTTTTTCTTTTTTTCAACATCTTATCCTTGGCTGCAGCTTTTGTTTGTCAATACGTTCTCATTTCTGTGGTTTTTCATCATTCTCTCCCTGGTATGTTTACTTTGCTACATCTGCCTACCTCTTTTTCTCTCACTCCTATTTTTAAACTTCTATTTTTCATTAGTTTACGGCCTACATTTGCTCTTCTCTTTTTCAGTTTTATTTCCATTCAGGATTTGCACTGTTTAACGCTCCTTGGCGTTTTGCATATCACTTATTATACCTTTTTTAAGTTTAATATTTTTAAATGCTTAATCTGCAATAAGTTTTTTCAATGAGTGGTCTGCGCATTATCTCTTGGAATGTTAAGGGGATCCGTAATCCAATTAAAAAAGAACGTGTTTTATCTCACCTTGCCAAATTGAAATACCAGGTAGCATCATTGCAAGAAACGCATCTTAATGAACAGGATTTGTCTTCTTTACGTACACTATGGGTTGGAGATGTTTTTTGTTTTCCAGCAGCCAATAACAAAAATGGTGTTGTAATATTGTTTTATAAATCATTAACAGTTTGTTTGCAAAATGAGGTCAAGGACATTAATGGTAGATGGCTTTTACTAAATGTTAAAGTCAACAATACTCAATTCTCTATTTGTAATGTATATGGTCCCAATGGTATTGATTTAGTATTCTGGAATGACTTTTCCGCTCTCCTTTCTTCTCATGCCTCTGAAAACATAAGTCCAAGATCGTTGCCATTACAGATAGCAAAGGAGTTAAACATATTACAGATACTAAAATCCTCAAATGTTTCACTGAATACTATACCTCTCTCTACACTCCTGAATCAATCCCTACTACTGATCAAATTGATTCTTTCTTTCCAACCATTCCCAAATCCTCTGACAACCACTTGGACCTCGCATTTCTTGATAGCCCTTTATTAGAACAAGAAATCATCAATGCTATTATCCACCTTCCCAAGGACAAAACACCCAGTCCAGAAGATTTTACTGTACATTTTGTTCTTCATTTCGAGCAATTCTTGGTCCCTCAGTTATTAACCCTCATAAGTCACTTCTTAGTTTCCGGTGTGTCACAGGGTTCTTTCACTCAAGCGATGCTGTGTTTGATCCCTAAAAAAGATAAAGATCCCTCTTTAGGTAAATATTTTAGACCCATCTCCTTAATTAATACTGACTGTAATATTTTTGCCAAATTATTAGCCCTTTGTATTAATTTGATAATCCAGAACCTAATTAATATATATCAGTCAGGGTTTGTTAAAGGACGGTCCATTACAGATAATTCTAGGACTCTTCTCAATATTATCCATTTAGCCTTTAAGGTGAACTCACCGATTGCTGCAATTGCTTTGGATGCTAAAAAAGCCTTCGACAGGGTAAATTGGGATTTCATTTTTGGAGCTTTGAAATGGCACGGCTTTAGCCCCCTCCCCATTCTTAGATACATCCAGCTCTTATACTCTGCACCCTCTACTTCCATTTGGGTTAATGGTTGTCAATCCAATACTGGTTTTCAGTTTAAACACACAGATATTAAGTTTACTGCTTATGCAGATGACTTTTTAATGTACCCCTCTAACCCCAATACCTCTTTGCCCACATTTTTCTCCTTGCTAAAGGAATATTCTCTAGTCTCTGGTTACAAACTTAATCTTGACAAGTCTGAGGTTATGCCACTGAACACACATTGTTTTTCTCATATGTTTCAAGATACAGGGTTCAAGTGGAATCCCAAGAGCATTAAATGCTTAGGCATTCTTTACACCAATAGTATAAAATAAACAATTAAAATGAATCTTGCTGACATACTTAAAAAACTCTCTGCTCTCATAGATAGCTGGTCTCCAATATTTTTGTCTTGGTTGGGCAGACTTGCTACAATTAAAATGAGGCTACTCCTGATCATCAATTTCTCTCTTTCTATGCTCCCAGTCACTCTCTCACTCTCTTTCTTTAACACCATCAACCGCTCCCTGACCAAATTTTTATGGAATAACCGTAAAAGTGGGATTTCACTCACCCGACTTCAGCAACCCAAGGAACTTGGAGGGGTTAATTTTCCTAACATTAGGCGCTATCACTCTGCATTCACCCTGAAACAAGTTTGGACTTTTTTTAGCTGACTCCTCACGCACACCTTTATTGGCTTGGAGTTCTTTGGAACAATCCCAATACGCACCATTTTCCCTTGCTGTGCCCACCCGATTATCCCAGCCCCCTAGACGCTTCTCATCGCCCATTTTCTCACACTCAGCGGTAGTTGCTACTTCTTTGTTTAAAGCTCACTTCTCTCACTCAGATAACTTTATACTTACCCCTGTCTGGTATAACAAACACTTAAAGAGTAAAAACAGAGCTCTTTTTTTGGAAAGAATGGATTGATAAAGCATTATTACATAGGAGCACTTGATGATCAATGGGTCTTTTATGGATTTCACCGAGATCCGAGATAAATATGATATATCTCCTTTATACGCTCCCCAGTATCCTCACGTTAGATCATCCATCATTCACTTCCAATCCCAAAATTCTTCCTTAGCTTCTCACAATCAGACATCCACTCTCTTACTAGATTTTTCAACTCATCTCAAAGCCTCCCATATATACAAGATATTGTCTCATCCCACTGTTCCCTGAAGGAAATCCAGTAATGAACTTCTCTGGGAAAAATATCTGGCACATGAATTCTCATTTCAAACCTGGGGATCCATTTGGGCAAAAAATCATACCTCTGCACGATCAGCGAGCACTATGCAGACTCTTTACTATTGCTATAATAGGCACTTCCTCACCCCCACAGATCTTCATAAGTTCAGATTAATGGACGATTCGAAATGCTGGGCTTGCCCCTATGGTAATAGTGACTCACTCCATATGTTTTTTCTCTGCCCTTTGGTCAAGAGTTTTTGGCTACTTATTTGGAAGAAGTTGAATGAAATTTTATCTACCAATGTTAGCTTTGATATTGACCACTTTTTTGGGACAGTTCCTCTTCCATATGAAATGCCCAGGGAAGCGTGGGTAAATGTATTGATTTGTTTATAGCTATTACTTTTCAGATTATCACCTCCAATTGGAAGGACACTACTACAATCTCGTATCAAGCTTGGTGGAACCTGCTATGTCCTCACCATAGACTAGATCGTGCATATGCCACCTCCACACCCCTACTGATCAAAGGGGACTTGCTTTGATTACCACTCACCAAATCTCTTTCCAGGTTGCCTTTTTGATTTACCTTGTATGTATTTTGCCATGAACCTTCTTGATAATGTTATATTAAAAAACATATTTTTATTTCTTATTGTTATCTCTACATTATTATATTGCTGCTGCTTATCATTCCCCCTTTTCTCTCGTTTCTCCCCCTCCTTTCCTTTCTTCCTTCTTTCCTTCCCCTTCCTCTCCTCCTCAAATACTAAATTGCATTTGTCTAAGTATAGGTTCAGAAGGCTCAAATTGGTTTTAATAGCATATTTCTCAAATATATTCCCAATTTTGTTTTTCCATTTTCTAGTAATGTTACTATTTGACCTTTGTTTGTACAATGTATACTGATGTTTTACTATGTATTTCATCTCAATAAAGCATTCTAAACTTAAAAAAAGATATTTAGTATGGCTCCATAGAGGTCAGCTGAGTGATAAGTCAAATGACAATATCAAGGCATGTAATTTCTCTCTTATCCTTTTCTCCTTTCCCCTACTCTAATGCTGACCAACATATTTCACTCTTATTTGGTTATAAGTGGTTTTAGAGACTTGCGGAAACATTCATTGCCCATGTTGGGTCCAGATTGCAAAGTTAGAGCTTTCTTATACTCCTTCTTCTTGTAATACATCTACTAACCTCACCCCATTAAAGTATTTTAATGTAAATTTAAAAAAAGTTCAATAGAAAACTAGATTGTGTGGGAATGCAGGTGAAAATGGAACCCTAACCCCCTACTCCTTTAAAGGTCTGTTCAATTAGTCTTTTTTTCTGCAAACAAATGGAGCAGCATAATTTTAGGCTCCACCCTTTCATGTTAATTAGGCCAGATATATGTGTGCACATATGGGCTCGTATTTGTGTAATGTAACACTGTCAATGCAATGTAGTGCACTTGAACAGTTACAGAAGGTGCATCTACTGTGTAATTGGGACATGTATATGAATGTGTCTATTAAGGTTTTCTTTACAATAAGAACAAGTTGAGGTTCTCACAAATATGCACATTTGTGCTCTTTTAATAGCATTGAATTTGTCATATATTCATATATTTTTTAAATAATATTCCCAGGATACTTGTTTCCTGTCCTGGCTTGGCTGTTCGGGCTGGACTCTTCCCTTAAGGAACATGTTCAAGACTGATTTGCATATGGCTGGGTCTGAACTGCGGTAGTGAAGTGAGCTAAACAACCATGATGAATTCAACCTAGATCTGTGACTGGGAAGAGTGTCTGAAAAGTTTCAGCACTCCGTCCATCGTCTTCTTGAGTTTGCTTTGTTCGCACTCAGTTGGAAGGGTATGCCCAGACTTGGGTCCCTTGCTCACTTTGCCGCTGGATTCAAGCTAGCCTGACTGATGAGGTGTGTTACCTTGAAAACCGGTCCCAGGATGATTGTTTCCAGTCCAGGGAAGATCTGGCTTGGCAGTTCAGGCTGGACTGTTCCCATACGGAACAGTGTCAATACTGTTTTGCATATGGCTAGGTTCGAACTAGGGTGGCGAAGTGAGCTAAAGAACGATGATGGATTCAACCCAGATCTGTGACTGGGGGTGAGTGTCTGAAAAGTTTCAGCACTCCGTCTATCGTCTTCTTGTGTTTGCTTTGGTCCCTCTACGTTGGCAGGGTATGCCCAGACGTGGGTCCCTTGCTCACTTTGCCACTGGATTCAAGCTAGCCGGGCTGATGAGGGGTGTTACCCCGAAACCGGTACCAGGATGCTTGTTTCCAGCCCAGGGAAGATCTGGCTTGGCAGTTAGGGCTGGACTATTACCAAAAGGAACAGGGTCAAGACTAATTTGCATATGGCTGGGTCTGAACTGGAGTGGCGAAGTGAGCTAAAGAACGATGATGGATTCAATCCAGATCTGTGACTGGGGTTGAGTGTCTGAAAAGTTTAAGCACTCCGTCCATCTTCTTCTTGTGTTTGCTTAAATAATATTCTCCATTTACATTATAACTGAAAATATAGTCATTTGAATAGTGCTCTACATCTCTATTGTAACTGTATATGTATCTGTAATCATGCATTTAAAAAGTGTACTGAAATGTTTGCCATTGTAAAGTTGATCAAAGGCCTTAAGCTTTTGGATTTTGCTATATTTAACTTTTAACATGAAGGCTTTCTTTGGATACAATGTTTTGCTCTCCTCCGCGGGTGCAGTTGCATTAGCTCATGGTTAAAGAAAGGCAAATTGTGTGAAAAAAAATTGTGAGACTCGCAAGGAGTATCTTTGGCAATGATAAGAAGATTTAACAAAGGAGGGGAGGACTACTGTCTGAGTAGAATAAGGAGACGAGAGGAATCCAAGGATATTGTAATGTGTAGACCAAAGGAAAGAAATCTTGAGTCTAGTTTCCAAGTTTGGTTGTTTGAAGATGGGAAATAATTGGATATGTAACATGAGATTATCGAAGGTTCTTTTGGTGGGTATAATTGGGCATTGCACTTTAGCTTTGTTCAGATTCCCCTTTAGACTCTAAGAAGTACATAACTCTTTGCGACATCTCTGTTGCGTGGCTTCATGCTATACAATATTTCTTACTGAATTAATAGGGTTTCCCTGATTCCCAGTTAAAGTAGGGTTTAGTAGATCTTATTAGACAACTTCATGTATATGCAAGGGGATCGAAACTTTCAATCTACTCACCAAACTTTAGTTCTCATTCTTTGTATAGCAGCTACAGAGTTCCTCGTTTGCTTTCTGTTATTGAAGATCAATTTTATATGTAGTTTGAAATATCCGCTTGTGATTATGTATTTTTATACTATGTTTCTGTGATTGATTTATATCAGCTTGGCTTTGAATTTGTAATAAATCCATACTAAATCCCATCAATCGAATCGGAGCTTTACAGTGTGACCAAATGGGTTACACTGTAATTGGTAAATTGTAATTTATCCTAACTCCTTTTATTCCTTAGGCACCTAGAACCTTCCATTGCAGAGGGCCAGAAAGAAGGGGCTCGTGTTCTATGCGTTCTCACAAATAACAGACTTGAGAAGTACCATGCATCTTAGCAAAGTATACAAGCATGAAAAAATGTAAAAACACTTCGAGAGCATGTTTAAAATGTGTAAACATGTAATTCATTTTACATGTAAACAGAGTACACATGTAACCATTCGGTGTTACACTTCCTCTTCCTACGTGCTATTTCTATCTGTAAGGACTCTTTCATGTTTATTTTACACAATATTTTTGTTTGCATATCATTCTTTCAATCACACATATGTAGTATTTCTCTCCATAAGTTTGTTATCCTTCTGAGATCCAATAAACAACAATATTTAATAATAAGACGTCCAGAAACTGAGGTGGGTTGAATACACAACATAAATATCACACACTCACTCCTCCAAAAGCTGTGGCATATCAAATAAAATTAAAAACAATGCGGTCAATTCTCACATAAATTTACCTTTTTTCTCCTGTCAAGAAACACATAGGGATTTCATGATAAGTGAAAATGGCAGAGGTAAATGGTTTTATGAGTATGCAGTGCTTAATTTGAGCCTGTGGTTTCCGGTGCTCAGAACCTGCACTTTATTATGAACTCTGGCGCCTTTCATGGGCACCAGTTAAAGACACATTCATTTATTCTACGTGCAGGGAGTTAAGTGATTTGTCCAGAATCACAGGATGTTGAGCCAAACCACCATTCCCCAGCTCCTAAGTCGGCATCTCTGGCCACTACAGCATATTGTCTCCCTACTTTCATGGTTTGCAGTTGGTTATGTTTTAGGCACCGCTAACAGGTGAAATGGGCTGGTGTAAGCTGCCTCCTGACGAGAGCCCCGGCACTTTTTATTTTACAAACTAACCAGTGCGAGTATGGATTTCTCCACCATCACAGCAGAGAAATCCACATTTAAAATTTTAATCCCAGGGGAGGCTAAAGAAAGTTCTAGGGTGACGTTTGCCTTTGAAGTTTGGGGATGCCCAAGAACCTTAACATTCCCAAACTGCAGTCATCCCTCTTTCAACCTTACACTGTCTTTAAGGTGAAAATGTTCCTGTTAGAACTGGGGTCACCAATTCCGATGTGGTAGCTTGGTGCGAGGTAGGAAGGCACCCGAAGGCAATGTGTAAAGCGGCTGTGCAGCACTCACTCACCCGGACTCAGTCATGCACACACAATGAAGGACACCACACCAGGTTGATTGGTAAACCAAGATCCTTTATCTAGTTCAAGTCATGGCGAATAAATTCATTTCAATACCAGAACAGAAGGGCTCACGAACGCAGTAACTTCATTCGAGTAATAACGCAGATGATCTCAGGGCATCAATTAATTCATTCTAGTAAGCATGGCAAGTAATCTCAGAGCATCAATTAATTCAATCTGGTGCACAGAACAAGTAATCTCAGAGCATCAATTAATGCATTCTAGTACGCAGAGCAAGTAATCTCAGAGCATCAATTATTTCATTCAGGTGAGCAGAACAAGTAATCTCAGAGCATCAATTAATTTATTCAGGTGAACAGAACAAGTAATCTCAGAGCATCAAGTAATTCATTCTAGTGATCAGGACAGTCTTCTGCCCTATCCGGCCCCAGCAGTTTCACAGTTAGGCTTAAATGGGGTCTTCAGGTCCCTGTTGCAGTTCCCTGAGGGGAGGGGCGATCACGGGGCGGCCACACTGACTCTTTAACGCTCCTCGGCAGCCCCGCTATCCCCGGCGATCTCCGCCCTCCCCCAGGGGGGGTTACCTTAATGCCTTTGGCTTCAGTAGGCCTGCGCTGCTTTCCTGGCCTACGGGGTTGGATCGGGGTCCCCCGCTCTCATTGGGGCCCCCGCGCCAGTGTTAACAGGTGACTCCGGGCCTTCTGAGACTCCCCTCGGCCTGGGAGCCAATGGGGTTGAGGCATTCTGGGGGCCGGGCAGCGGGAGTCAATAGAATGGCGGCTTCCAGAGGGCGCGGCCACCTGAACCAATGGGGCCACGCCTGCCACCCGATGCGGCCGACAACGTCACGCTTCGGGCCTAGCGCGGCCTTCCCACTACCGCGGCGGCCCTCCCCAGGCTCCGGGGGCGGCAGCGGTGATTCTCAGGCGATGCAGCTTTGGTTTTCAGCAGGCGGTGGTGACTCTCGGGCCCACGGAGCACTCTGCGGTATCGCCCAACCAAGGCACCCACGTTAGCGACGCAGGCGGCGCCTCTGATTTCACAGCGCCCGGGCCGCAGCGGTGATCCTCGGCAAATGAGTGCTTTCAGAGCACAGCGCTAGGATGCAGGTACCGGGCTGCGGCGGTTATGTGGGGCGGGCAGCGCTGAGCGTTCACAGCGCTGGAAGGTCACAACAGGCAAGGGGCACAGCAGTAGTTCTGCTAAATCCTGGGCTGCGGAGGTGATGGCTTGCAGCGCTTGGGGTTCCCAGCGCTTACGAGTCATAGCAGGCAGGGGGAGGTACAGCAGCAATTTGGTGATGTAATGGCAAAGTAGCGCTGAGAGGCTACACAGCACTTGGGGGATGTTGGTAGGAGCCCGGTAACTTATGATTCAGCAGGCACAGCGCTCATTACCTCGTGCTCCTGATCAGCAGCGCCCACAGCAGGCACTCCCCTTCTTCTTTACAGCGCCTGGGTGGGGGGAGTGGATGGCTGGTCTCGGTTACAGGTTCTTGGGGGGAGAGTAGGGGTTGAGTTGGCAGGCATAGAAGGGCAGGATGGTTCCCTGCAGCACACTTTAGTTGGTCCCCTGGGCTCCCCCTCACTGGGCAAGATCAGTAGGCTGGCAGAGTCCCTCATCTAACTTGGGTACAGCAGGGCCTAAGCTCAGTCAGTCCCAGTAGTGTAGGTTTCTCCCCTAGGCCCAACCGCCTGTACTCCGGCAGAGGTTCCACCCGGTCCAGTGGTGCCGCAACTAACTAGTTCAGTTTCCCTCCTTTCCTCTTATTATCCCCTAGGTCAGGTGACCCTCCTGTAAAGGCGGCAAAGCATAACCCTTCCCAGGGCTGGAAGGTTCCAGGAGCTTCCGTATATCTGTCTATGGGACAAAAAGGCGAAATGGCAAAGATACAGTATCAAGATGTCCCAGCCTGCTCCTAACCTCTAGTGCGTGTATGCAATGGCCACTCTGCAGTAGCAGGGGCCTGTGGCAGCCATGTTATTAGGAGAGAGCACCTGCACCTCAGCACTGTTTGGCAGTGGTAAGGTGCCCAGAGACCTAGGGCCAACAAAAAGATGGTGGCAAAAATGAGGCGACAAGGGCAAAAAACCGGGGTAAGACCACCCTAGGGCTGACAGGTCTAACATGCGTCCACCCCAGCCGAAAGTGGGGAGAGCTACCCAACCTCTAGGGAGTTCTCATCACTAAGGCGGAAGAACCGAGAGAGACCGTCAGCGTTGGCGTGGTCTACTCCGGATCGATTTTCCACCCGAAAGTCCATCCCCTGGAGGGAAATGGACCACCTCAACAATTTGGGGTCTTCGCCTCTCATTTGCATGAGCCAGCGAAGGGGTCAGTGGTCGGTATGAATGAGGAAGTGAGAGCCAAAAAGATATTGCCTCAGCTTCTTCAGTGTCCAAACCACGGCGAAGGCTTCGTGTTCTATCGTACTCTACTGCTGTTCCCTGGGGAGTAGTCTTCGGGAGATAAAGGCCACTGGGTGGCCTTGGCCTTCCTCATTCAGTTGAGAGAGCACAGCTCCAATGCTATGCTCAGAGGCGTCTGTCTGCACGATGAATTCCTTGTTGAAATCTGGAGTTCTAAGCACCGGAGCGGTGCACATCACGTGCTTAAGGGTGTCAAATGCCTCTTGACAGGCAGCCGTCCAGATGACTTTACGGGGTTGCTTCTTAGAGGACAATTCAGTCAGGGGGGCCACAATGGTTCCATACCCCTTGACAAACCGGCGGTAGTAACCCGTGAGGCCGAGGAAAGCCCGGACCTCTGTTTGGGTTTTGGGGGGCTCCCAGGTCAAGATGGTCTCGATTTTGCCTGGAGGGGTTGCACCTTATCCCCACCCACAAGGTGTCCCAGGTAGATGACAGATCCCTGTCCAATCTGGCACTTGCTAGCCTTGATGGTCAGACCAGCCCATTGTAGAGCCTGTAGCACCTCCTGGAGATGCTCCAGATGGTCCTTCCAGCTGCTGCTGAAGACAGCTATGTCGTCCAGGTAGGCAGCTGAGAAGGCCTCTAGGCCAGAAAGCACCTGGTTGACCAACCGCTGGAAAGTGGCCGGAGCATTCTTTAGCCCGAAGGGCATCACCCGGAATTGAAAGTGGCCCTCGGGGGTGAAGAATGCAGTCTTCTCCTTCTCTCCGTCTGCCATGGCAATCTGCCAATATCCTGACGTCAGGTCGATGGTACTCAGATACCGAGCTGCTCCCAGTCGGTCAAGCAGCTCATCCACCCTAGGGATCGGGTGAGCATCCGTCTTAGTCATGGAGTTCAAGCCACGGTAATCCATACAGAACCGAAGTTCTGGTGTGGTGCCCGGTGGGGCCGCTTTTGGCACCAACACCACCGGTCTAGCCCAAGGGCTGCTGGAAGGCTCAATCACCCCCAGCTCCAACATCTTGGCCACCTCACTCTGGATGCTGGTCTTGATCTTGTCGGACAGCCGGTAAGACTTGGTTTTCATGGGTGGGTTGTCCCCTGTGTCCACGTCATGGGTACACAGATGCGTGATCCCAGGAGTGAGGGAGAACAACGAGGCGTACTGTTCCAATACCTGGTGGCAGTCCCTCTGTTGCTCAGGGGTCAAGAATGGGGAGAGGACCACTCCCTCCACTGATCCATCCTTCTCTTGGGCCACCAGGAGGTCCGGAAGAGGCTTGCTCTCTTCCTCTTCGCTCCCATCCGTCACCATGTGGAGAGCAAGCTTGGATCGCTCGTGGTGCAGCTTCAGACGGTTGATTTGGAACACCCTATGGGGTTGTCAGGGGTCTTGAGGTCTACAACGTAAGTGGTCTGGCCTCTCTTCTCCAAAATTTCATATGGCCCAGTCCACCGGTCCTGGAGGGCGCTCAGCTCCCCGGGCTCCATGACCCACACCTTCTGTCCAGCATTCAACTCCACCGTCCGAGCGTTGTGGTCATACCACTACTTCATGACGGCTTGACTAGCCTCCAGGTTGTCTGAGGCTTCCTTCCACAGCTTGGCCATCTGGCTGCGGAATGCCAGCATGTAGCTGACCACGTCACGGGGAAGCTTCTTGGAAGACTTCTCCCACCCCTCTTTCACAAGACTGAGGGGCCCCCTAACGGGGTGGCCATAGAGCAGCAAAAAGGGGCTGAACCCGACTCCCTTCTGCTGCACTTCTCTGTAGGAAAATAGCAGACAGGGTAAGAGGACGTCCCACTTCTGTCTCAGGATCTGTGGCAGGCTCCGAATCAACCCCTTCAGGGTCTTATTGAAGCGCTCTACGAGCCCGTTAGTCTGGGGGTGGTAAGGAGTGGAGAACCTGTAGGTCAATCCGCACTCCTTCCACATGGCCTGCATGTAGGGCGACATGAAGTTCGTGCCCCTATCTGACACCAAGATGAACCGGTGTCCCGAAGAAGTCGGCGGGTCCATCGGCCCAACAATATCAATGCCTACCCACTCAAAAGGGGTACCAACAACCGGAAGCGGTTCTAAAGGGACCTTCAACTTAGTCCCAGTCTTGCCACTCACCTGGCAAGTCTTACAGGTCTTGCAAATAGTTTCAGAGGCAACTCGCATTCTGGGTCAGTAAAAATGTGGGACCAAACGAGCAAAGTTTTTGTCCCGGCCCAGGTGTCCTGCTAGTGGTATCTTGTGTGCCAATTCCAGCAGAAAGGCCCGGTAGCATTGGGGGACCACTAAGGCCCTTGATGACCCATGCACCGGAGCCTTAGGCTCACTGTAGAGGAGGCCATCCTCCCAGTAAATATGGTAATTACCGGTCTCTTGGTTCGTCCCTCGGGCTTCGGCCTGCTGCCGCATACCTTCAAGCGTGGGGCACTCTCTCTGTGCCCGACACAATTCCTCCCGGGTAGGCCCTCCTTCCACCTGCCACTCTGCAGGGGTCGGCAAGTCCCCCACGGGACAACATCCACCTCCGCGGGCTCCGGGGTCACCCCCGCGGGCTCCCCATCCATCTCGCAGGGTGTGTCCTCCACAACATCTTCTTGTCCAGGAGTGGGCTGGGCCATTGTTTTAGGCTCCAACCCAGGTTGAGTTCCTTGCCGGTCAGCCATGGACCTCGTGACCACGCAGATCCACCCTGGTAACCCCAGCATCTACGAATGGGCTTTGAACTCCACTTCCTTCCAGGCGGTATGTTCCAAGTCGTTTCCAAGCAGACAGTCCACTGGCATGGCAGGACTTACGGTGACTCTCAACTGGCCTGAGACTCCTCCCCACTCAAAGGGAACTTGGCCCACGGGGTAATGATCCAGGCTGTTATCAGCCATTACCACCGGGTGGAATACTTCAGGAATCACTTGCTCTGGGGATACCAGCTGACGTCTTACCATCGTCATGCTAGCACCCATGTCCCTCAGAGCCTCCACCTCCTCCCCTTTAACCCGTACCCTCTGCCGGTACTTGGCAGTGTTGAAGGGCAACTGCGTCAATGGGACCATCTCTCTATCCCCCAGTGAAAACAGGGTCAAGCCTGTCCACTCACCCCCCCTCATCTAGGGACAACTCCTCCCCCAGCGCTACACTAGCCACTCCGGGGCTCTTACCTCCTGTGGGGGCTAGGGTCCTTTTGTGACACTCGGGACCACCTTGTAGTGTCAAACCTCCCCGCACTCGTAGCACCGGACAGTTCTGGGCTGCTGACTCTTGTCAGGGTAAGTAGGTTTCTGGGATCCAGATTGGGGTGGGGAACCTACCCCCTCCCCTTGCGGTCTATTTTGGGGGCCTTTAAAGAACTCCTTCTTTTTATCTCCCCCCTCTCTCTTCTGGGGAAAGCCCTGTCCACCTTTTGGGGGTTCTCCCCCGGGTCCCTTATGGGACACCCGAGTGCTGACCCAGGTATCTGCCTCCTCCGCAAGCTTCCGAGGGTCGGTCAGTTTGCGGTCCACCAGGTGTTGGCGCAGCTCCGGAAAACATTTATCGAGAAGGTGCTCCCTTAAAAACAAGTTGTACAGCCCTTCATAGTCGCTCACTTCGCTGCCACGCACCCAACCCTCTAAGGCCTTACGTGCATAATCAAAAAAATCCACCCAGTTCTGTGTGGGAAGCTTATGGCTGTTGCAGAACCTCTGGCAATACTTCTCTGGAGTGAGACCAAACTTCCTAAGCAGTGCCTCCCTCATGACAGGATAATTGGTTCGATCTTCCTTTTCTAAAGTCCGGATGGTATCCCTTACCACCGGAGGCACGTACCGATACAGGCCACCCCCCCCAGTAACTCTCGGGCACCCCATGAGCCACCAGAGACACCTCATACGCCGCCAACCACTTGTCTATGTCATCCCCTACACTAAAATTGGCTACCACCTCCTTAGGTAGGTAAAACTTAGGCTCCCGTGGAGCCTCAGCAGGTACGCTGCCACCATTCCTGCTGCCTTGCGCCCCTATTTGCAATGCTCGTAACTCCAATTATTTTAGGCTAAGCGCATGCGCAAGCTTCCTCTCCTCCATGGCTAGCCTCTTCTCTTCTCGCTCCTTCTCCATTCTAGCAAGCTCTAATCTTAGTTGCCTCTCCTCCCGCCTGTCCCCGCACTCTTACACCAACACACTCCCCGCTGACACACTACTGCCTGCCTTGGAACGTCTTCCTGGCAACACATTCTGACTAATGTCTGCGGGCCGTAGGTCTAGTTCTCCTGGAGCAGCCGGCTCCCCCTGTTCCTCGTCCACTCTCCCTCCCGGGTGGGCCAATACCCATGCCCTCAAGGCTTTCTGAAGCTCCTCTCTCTTGGTGCCTCGCTTGACGGACACCCCCCTCCCCTGACAGAACTCCCTCAGCTGCACCACCGTATACATATCTAGGTTGGCCAGCTCGAACTACATCCTGACAGGCAACAGGTTAACACAAGAGCCTGTACAATCAATCAGGCAGTGAAGGGCAAATTGTTAGACTAGCGATACAACAGGTGTCCAATTGCGGCGCACACTGAATCCATGTAGGGTGCTGCAAGAGCACAAGTCCCAATCCGACCGCTGAACACCATTGTTAGAACTGGGGTCAGGTGGTGGATATTCAGGAGATGAAACATAACATTCAGTACATCATCCAATGGCCACTTTGCTGCCAAGCATCCAACTGTAAGGTTCTATTAAAATGGTGAAATGGACTCCCTCAGTTTGTAATAGGGTACCATCCTATGAAAAAATAACAACATCCATGTTTGAATGAGCACTTGATGCAGCATGGGGTACACATTAATAATTTCCCTTCGCTTTATGAATTGATTAGCTTTCAGAAGCCTAATCTGCACAGAGCTACATTAATTGTAATACAATCCTTAGGATCAAGAGAATGAGACTAGAAAGTATTTGCAAGTACAGGAAAGTATTGAAAATACTGATTTAGGGGAAGAAGTAATTTAATTGCATAAGTGTATGAATTGGTTTATGTACATCATGTATGTTTTGGGTAGCTGGCATTTGTTTAATCCATTATCGACTGAGGCTTGTCCCGCTTCAGTGGTGAAACTTTTTTTGATGTCTGGAGCACTTCACATTCACCCTGTCATAACTTGTTTTCCACAGAAGGTATCCAGGGCAGAATTGTGAAATTTTTCCTACATGTTGTGGATTTTGCAAGTAATCAAGGTTTGTGGATTCACCTGAAGTGAGCTGAGAAAATAACCAAAATATAATAAAGGTTTTTTGTTTTGGAAAAATGGGAAAAACTGCAGTACAAAAACTATCATCATCAAATGTCATCAACAAAGGTTTTGTTGTACTAAGATCTCCATTCTCCCACCACTCAGAAACAATCAGAGTTGTTAAATATCTGCTTTTACCACATACGTTTCATTTTTTTAGATGGTAGTCCATTTCTCTTATTTTTGTAGTATCTACCTACTAGTAGTTTGCGGTGAAAACAGGCGTCAAACCCATGGGTAAACCCAGAATTCTATTAAATTCTAAAAAGTAGACAAAATTCTGGTTTCAGCAAGGGGTGATTTTTCGAGATCGCTCATGGTTTTTCAAAAGAAACTAAAGGGGTTAGTTTGATGACAGGCGCAATTCCTTCTGCCTGACACCGACTCGGCTGTCCCGACCGGCCTATTATGATGCGACCGCACACTGTTCGGTCGCATTCAACTTTTCTCAATCGGCTGTATCACAAGCTTCCATTGAGAAAAGGGAGGTGCAGTTCATTTCTGCACCCCATGGCAGGCACCTCAAGGTACCTGCCAAAAGGTGCATGGATCAACAGTGGGGCACCATAGATGCCTCCTGTGCATCCAGCCAGAGGCTGTGCTCCAAAGGGAGCACTGATGGGGTCCCTAAACACGTTTTCTGACATGGTTTCCATGTCAGACAGGCCTGCATGGAAACCAAGTCAGAAACTGTGATCGTATTCTCAAGGGTGGAAAGACCCACCGAAGACAGCCGGAAAGGCTGGCTGGTCTACTTTCCGACCGCCTCCAACATAATGAGGCAGTCGGAAAGTAAACTGTGTGACCCTTACGATGCGGCCCTACAGGCTCCGACCACAGGTCGGAACCTACGGGCCATATCGTAATCATCCCCCTAATTCTTGAAACCATACATAATAAAAAAAATTGCAAATGTGGACAACATTTTTATCTGTAAATTGTTTGCCGCGATGGCCAATTAGCAAAAAATAGTGTACCATTATGTCAGTCAGGCCCTTCAGGTCACACGGATATGTAGTGTCAGTTGGTTATTTAGAAACATGAAATACCCACAGTCAACAACTAAGATCCTGCTTAGAATGATATTTCATTGTGTAGAAATTATTATGGTACAATCTGGAACACAAAATGGGGATGTAAGCAATTTTTTAATGTACCCAATATAATGAGTTTAGGAAAAGTGGTTATTGGTGAAACTCTGAATTTGGGTTACCCATAATATCACTTGATTCAGAGGGCATTTTGCAAAATGTGTTCTTTCTATTTAGCATACTGACATATCTAGAAGCCAAAAAAACAAAAGAAATTCAATTAACAATAACAAATGTTCTTCAATTTTGTCTGTAGGAAATTGGGTTTTTGGTTGAGGGTGGTGGAAGCCCCACTCAACACAACTACAATCCTTGTCAGGGTGAACCACAAAAAGTCATTAAATTAACCTTTGCTTAATCCTCTGATAGCTTGGCACAGAGCAGCCAGGCATACCTTAGAGGCAATCAACTCTTTAAAGATGCAATATGTAAAGTATTATTACACAAATACTAATAAAGTGAAAACACAACACAGAAATATCCCAAACCAATTTAGAAAAATACAATACATTTTAATGTATAAAATGACACCAACAAATTAGATCTAATCAGTAGAATTTTGAAAGTTTTTAGTGCAAAACTGTGCCTAAAGGATCAAAGTGCCAAAAGCTTGTATCTGGTGATGAGATACTGGGGATAAGTCAAAAGTTAAGTTCGACCACGATGGAACGCTGGTAGGATACACAAGGTGGATTAGGCCCGGTCTTGGCTTACCTTCAATTTAGAAGAAATTGTGAAGAAAAGTGCCAGAGAAAGTAAATTTCAGAGGGGTGAGGCACCTGCAGCGTCTGGGGGAGCCACTGGACGAAGTTGCAGTGAAGATTTTTACCTCCAGACTTAAGGCCTGATTGCGATGTCGGGCAGACTCATGTCCGCCTGACATCGCTGTAGTCTCAGGACCGACTGACCTCCAGTCGACGGCCCCAACACCGCCATTACAATGCAAGCGCACATGGTGCAGTCGCATACTCCCATACTCCCATTTCTCTATGTGAGCTTGTGCTGTGGCCATAAACCGGCCGTAGCACAAGCTCCAATGGAGAAATGGGAGATTCTGTTAATCCCTGCACCGTGTCGCAGGCACCTCAAGGTGCCTGCCACACAGTGCAGAGACTAACATGGCGGCACCAATGGTGCCCCCTCGGCCCCCAACTGGAGGCCATGGAGCAGGGTCCCCAAAGTCGCTTTCTGACCGTCTGTCTATGTCGGAAAGCCTGACATGGAAAGCCTGGTCTATGTCGGAAAGCCTGACATGGAAAGCCTGTCGGAAATTGACAAAGTAATCCGGCGGAAATGCTGTCTTCAGGAATTACGTGGGGGCCTCCGACTGGTCGATGGGCTCCTTGAACCAGTTGAAATCCAGCTGGAATGACTCACTGGTTTCAATTTCAACCGCCTACATTGTTATTAGGCAGTCAGAATTGAAAGCGGAGATGTTGGTCAGAAAGCTGGACAAAGCTGCAGGCTGTAGCTGAAGAGAGCTCCATGAGGTTCAAGCAACCAATCAGAGGTTTGTAATGTGTGCTACTCACCCATGAGGGTCTCAAGGCACTGGGGGGGTGCAGCTTCGGGTCAGTCAAAGAGCGAGGTCTTGAGTGTCTTCCTGAAGGTGTTCAGAGTGAAGGAGCGTCTGATGTTGACTGGTAGCTTGTTCCAGGTCTTTGCTGCGATGTAGGAGAAGGCTCTGCCACCTGCTCTGGTTCTGGTTCTGCCGATGCATGGGGTCTCTGCCACGGCGAGGTTGGTGGAGCGGAGGTTCCTCTTGGGTGTGTGGTAGGAGACTCTTTTGGTGAGGTATTTGGGTCCGATGTTGTGGAGTGATTTGTAGGTGTGGGTGAGTAGCTTGAAGGTTTCCCTCTTCTTGATGGGGAGCCAGTGGAGGTCTTGTAGGTGTGAGGTCATGTGCTCGTGTCGTGGGGTTCCGAGAATGAGTCTGACCACGGTGTTCTGGCTGGTTTGGAGCTTGTGTAGCAGGGTTTTGTTGAGTCCGGCATAGAGGACATTGCCGTAGTCCAGTCTGCTTGTTACTAGTGCATGGGTGATGGTCTTTCTGCATTCGTGGGGGATCCACTTGAAGGTCTTTCGGAGGATGCGGAGGGAGTTAAAGCAAGTCGAGGCAACAGCGTTGATCTGGCGGGTCATGGTAAGGGAGGAGTCTAGGATGATGCCGAGGTTCCGGGCTTGGTCCGTTGGCGTGGGTGAGTTTTCAAGAGCAGGAGGCCAACAGGTGCTGTCCCACGCCATGGGGGAGGGTCCAAGGACGGGGACCTCGGTCTTCTCCAAGTTCAGCTTTAGGCAGCTGTCGCTCATCCAGGCTGAGACATCTTTCATTCCTTCTTGGAAGCTGAGTCTGGTGTCTTCGGATGTCTTCGTGAGAGAGAATGAGCTGGGTGTCATCGGTGTAAGATACTATGTTGAGCCCATGCTGTCTGACGATGGTGGCGGGGGGGCCATGTAGATGTTGAAAAGTGTGGGGCTGAGCGAGGATCCTTTAGTTCTCCATAGTTGATCTCTGTAGGTTCGGAGAGGAAGGGAGGGAGTCTGATCCTTTGGGTTCTGCCAGAGAGAAAAGAGCGGATCCATTCGAATGTGGTTCCTCGCATTCTGGCGTCGTGGAGTCTGGCTGCAAGAGTGTCATGTGAGACGGTGTTGAAGGCTGCAGAGAGGTCTGGCAGGATAAGGGCCGCGGTGTGACCCTGGTTGACTAGCATGCAGATGTCATCGGTGGCAGCAAGGAGGGCAGTCTCGGTGCTGTGGTTGCTGCGAAATCCAGACTGGGAGGAGTCGAGGATGGCGTTCTCTTCGGTGAAGGTGGTCAGCTGGGTGTTGATGAATCACTTGGTGACTTTGGCTGTGAAGAGAAGCAGAGAGATGGGCCAGTAGTTTTTCAGGTCCGTTGGGTCAGCCGAGGGTTTCTTGAAGAGGGGCTTGACTTCTGCCCGCTTCCAGTCGTTGGAAAATATGCCAGATTCGAGGGAAGTGTTGATGGTCTGGCTTATCTCGGGAGCTACGGCGGCGGTGGCTCTGTGGTAGATGTGCTTTGGGCAGGGGTCTGTGGGAGCTCCTGAGTGGGTGTTCTTCATAGTCTTCAATGATAGCAGGTTTCCAGGTGGTGATGATCGGCCGGTTGTCGGTGGCGGTGAGAGTGGTGGTGTCGGGAGTCTGTTCTCTAAAGTTGTCATAGAAGTTTCATGTGGAAGTAGGAGTTGATCCTGGGATGGAGAGACGTCTGTGGCTTCGCTGGGGGGTTTGGTGAACTGCATTATGAAGTTGAAGAGTTCCTATGCGTTGCCTACATTGGTGTGGATTTTGCTCTTGATGAAGGTCTTTTTAGTGGTTCTTATGCAGGTGGTATTCATTCATGGCATTCCTATAGTTGTTTTGGTCTTCGGTGTTTTTCTTGTTCTGCCAGAGTTTCTCGAGGCGTCTGCAGGAGTACCTGGCTTCTTGGAGGTCGGTGGTGAACCAGGCTGCCTTTACGGGGCGTTGATTGATGGGGTGGCGAAGGGGTGCGAGCTTGTCAGGGCAGCTGGAGATCCAGCGGTGTAGTTCTTTTGCTGCGGAGTTGGCGTCGGTCGGACCAGAGTGGGGGTCGTGGAGGAGGGTGGCGTTGAGGAGTTCCTCTGTGATCTTGCTCTAGTTCCTTCGGGGCAAGTGCAGGTTTGGGTGCGGTGGTGGTGTTGAAGATGAAGTGTACGCAGTGGTGGTCTGTCCAGAGGGGCATTGTGGTGTAGATGAAGCAGATATTATTCCCACCTGCAAAGGTGGGGTCGAGTGTGTGTCTGGCTGTGTGGGTGGGGGTGGTGATGAGCTACTTCAGTCCAAGGTTGGCGAGGTTGTTGAGGAGGGTGGTGGAGTCGGGGTCCCTGCGGTTGGCGAGGTGGAAGTTCAGGTCTCCGATGAGTATATAGTCCGTGGAGGTGATGGCGTGGGGTGCAATGAGGTCAGTTACGGTGGTAGCGGAAGAGGCGCGAGGCCTGGGGGTTCTGTAGACGAGGGACCCACGTAGTGTGGTTCTGGGGCTGGTTTGGATCTGGAAGTGGAGGTGCACTGTGTTGGAGAGGAGGTCACTCCTGCTGGAGGTGGAGAGTCGGAGGGAGCTCTTGTGTGCGATGGCGAGTCCTCCTTCTGGACGGTGGGGGCGGTCCTTTCTTTGGATCTTGAATCTGTCGGGGATGGCGGTGGCGATGTCAGGGCGGAGGTGGTGTTGGTCCATGTTTCCGTGAAGAAGACGACGTCTGGCGAGATGGTGTCAAGCAGGTCCCAGATCTCCATGGAGTGTCTGTGGAGAGAGTGCACGTTGAGGAGTATGCATGTCAGAGCTTCAGTGGTGCGGCAGTCCGGCGTGGGTTCAGCGGTCTTGGGGCCTGTTGGTGGTGAAGGATTGTCGGCAGTGTCTGCAGGAGAACTGGCCATGGGGGGTGTTCAGAGTCGATCTCTGGCAGTTGTTTCCTCAGGGGTTGAGTGTGAGGAGGTCAGTGGGGTTGTAGCAGAGGTTGGCTGGAGAACCAGGGTCCCTTGTGCTTGCCGCGGACGGGCGCAGACGGGCTTGCCTTTGGCACACCTTTGGCATGACAGCGGTGCGGCCACCATTACGTAGAGGAGGGGGCGGGAAGCGCAGCTTGGTGGTGGGAAAGCAGGAGTCAGGAAAACAGCAGCGGCGGGGGCAGCGGGGAAGCGGTGGGCACGAACAGTGGGTAGACAGAAAAAGAGTGGATTTTAAGACAGATAGGGTGCAGAAAACAGGGCAGAAGGAAGCAAGAGGCAGAAAAATGGGGCAAAAGGCAGAGGCAGAAAAAATGGGCAGAAGGCAGAGGGTAGAAATTGAGACATCAGGCAGAAGGCAGCAATGGAGACAGCAGGCAGAAAAAGGCAGAGAGAGGCGCACGGGCAGTAGTGGAAGGCAGAAGAGGTGCTTGACAGCGGAGCTGCTTGGTAAGAGCAGCTCTCTGACCAGGAGGTTTGCTGATCTGTCCACTAAGCTGGATTTGCTGCTGCAGAGAAGAACAGAGTGGAAGCTACGGCTGACTGACAATGCACCTGGCTGGTCGGTCCTGGTATTCTATTGGTTCTCAGGTCACTTTTTGAAGTAAAATTCTCCCCACGTTTTAGGGTTAAGCAGGAGCAGCATCTCTAACACCACTGAGAGTGGTCCATGACCTGGGGGCACCACTTGGGGGCTTAGGACTCACAGAAGCAAGGTGCAGGATTCAAGGTCTCTGGAGCTTGTTATGTCCCTCTAGCTCACACCGTAGGCAAGCCAATTAGCCTAGTGCACATGATAGGAAAATCTCAAAATGCAATGAGGAGACATCACATTTTCACCTTGGTGTGGGTAGCTGCAGTATTTGGGCCCAGGTTGGCCGCCACCCAGAGTATTCTATTGATGTATGACATTTCTGAAAACTGGAAGCCCAGAGGACTCTAAGGTAGAGTGACTTACATTGATCACACCCTGTTTTAGACAGGATTCACTGCAAACCTCAACCAATGGCTAAAATCACACATTTTCTGTGAGGAAAAGTTTCAAAATCTGTGCAGGTACACTATATTCCTATACTATAAATTAATACCACCCACTGTTCCAACACTGCTCCCTGACATTTGGTACCCTCTTGTGCAGCTGGGGCTAGTTCCCATGAGACAGTATTTGCCCCACAACAACAACATGAAGCTCTCGATGTGCTTCCCTGAAAGTAACTCTTTTTGGAGTTATGGATACCTGCAGTATTTGGAATTAGGCACGTTTTATATTGTTTAGCTAGAGTGTTTGGCAGTTGACCTGTCATCACAATTGACATGTGAGCAAAGAGGGCTGATGAACCAGCCATTTCACCAACCAGTGACAGAATTAAAAACTGCTGGAAGATCAGATATGATGTTAACAATCCAAGATCCTCTACAGTATCTACAATAATTAGATCAGACCTGAAAATATGCTGTTAAAACCTGCATCTGTAATCCAAGCGTAAAAAAAAACAGAATACACAAAACATACAAGAACACTGATCTTAGACCAGTCTGTCTTGCTGCTGTATTGTATAACAAAGTGACATTAGGTTGGTCCCTTCAGGTAGAAAAAATAAAAATGACATGCTCTCTCTCACTTTACTTTCTTTGGAAAGCATTTTATCGTTGGGACATACAGGTATTCATCAGTGCCTATATGTTTACCATGATTTTTGTAAATTTATTTTAAAGTTTACAAAGTGCACAGCTACCCCAGGGGGGTTCCCGGTGCTAAACATCAGGCAAGGGACTGACAGAGGCAGCAACTCAGAACAAGTGTGTTTTCAGCTGTCTTTTGAGAATCAATAATGAGAGACTTTGTCTTAACTGTTCAGGGAGGGACTTTCATTACTTAGGGCCCTGATAGGCAAACGATTGCCCTCCGATGTATGACCGTTTTATTGTGGGTATCACACACAGATGCAACCCAGTAGAGTGAAGAAGCCGGGACTGCTGGTATGGTTTGACAAAATCCTGCATGTACAGAGGACCAACCCCTGCTCTTCCTCTGTGCAAGTAACACAACGTTTTGAAATTGATTTGGTTTCTTCATTGGGAGCCAATGCAGCTCCCTCAGCAGACCATCTGCCGAGGTCCACCTTGGAAGCCTGTAGAGCAACCTGGAAGCAGAATTTAGGACCACTTGCATCCATCTAATGGAGGCTTTGCCTGTCTCCAAATAGAGCACGTTGCCATTGTCCAATCTCAACATGATCAGTGCCTGTACCACCATCCGTTGAACTGAGAATGGCAATAGCCAAATGATCTACCTCAACCACTTCAAAACAGCAAAACATGTGGCAGCCACCTTTATCACCTGAGGCTTCATTGACAGCTTATCATCGAGCCAAAACCCCAGGTTCTGGACCTTCGGAACTGGATCTAGGACAGAGCCCCGATTTTTTGGCCGATGATGAGAGCCACACAAGGACAAATTCCTTCCCAGCACCAACACCTTTGTCTAATCTCCATTCATTTTTAATGAGTGGTGGTTCATCCACTCTGCCACCTTGCTCAGACAGGAGTTGAAGGCTTCTGAGCTGTGGTACTGTGCAGATGACAGGGAGAAGATGATTTGTGTATCATCTGCATATGAAAATAATGTGAGACCACAATTTTCCACCATACAATATCTGTGGGTGCACATTTATATTAAAGAGTGCTGGACTTAGGACAGATCCTTGAGGAGCTCCTGAATTAAGTGCATACTGCTTCAAGGAGTCCATAGGAGAGGTCACATGGAAAGACCGATCTTCTTTGCACTTTCACTGAACCTACGTAGCAGCCATTTGTCCACCTGTGCAATATCAGCATTATTTTATACCACCATTTCAACTAAATGAGCTGTGTCTGTGTCTGAATCCAGTTCTACCAACAGTCCTACTATTTCCACTATCTCCACTGCAGCACCACTAAATTACCATATTCACCATGAGTACTAAGTCGGTGCATGGTTTGGTTCCCTTGTCTCTGCCTTGGTGTTGAGACAAAGGGGTTGATTACGATGCCATCCGGAAAGGCTCCGAACAGGATTCGGATTCAGCTAATCCAATTCGGAAACTATGCTTCCGACCGAATCAGACACCTTTTCCGAACGACCGATTACAATGCAAGGAAACCGTTCGGGCTGTTTAAATCATTTCCGAATAGCATTCGGACAGCCTGAGTCGTTCGGAGCAAATTCATACAGCTCTGTGGACACGGTTTCTGAATGAGCGATTACAATGACCGATTCAGACAGCCGTTCTAATTCGGTAAGCCTGACATGAAATGCCTCTGGGTGGGGCCCGTGGGGGTACCCACGGGACCCCTCTTACAAACCATGCACAGTGTGGCAGGCATCATAGGGTGCCCATCACAGGATGCACGGTTTTCCCCAACCACCCCTTTTTTTAATGGGAGCCTGTATTCTCGTTCGGAGCACAGGCTCCCATTGAAGTCAATGCGAGTCCGACCAAACGATGTTGGGAAGCATCGTAATCGGTCGGTCGGACTCGCAGAACTCGAGTCGGTCGAAAACGATCCCGAAACCGATTCGGTCGGAATAGTTTCCAGACAACATTGTAATCGACCCCAAAATATTGAGTTGGAAATATCGACTTGCAAAAATATCCAGTCAAAAATACTGTGACATGGAAATATCGTCAGCAAGAATATCCTTGTCAAGAATATCGATTTTAAGGTAAGTAATATTGATTTTTTTTAAATTAAAGTCCTTAATATTGATTACAAAAATATAGTTGTTTATAATATAATTTTTTTATTATTGTTATGTCTTTTGGCATATATTTTGAATGAATATGATGTATTTTTTTTGGTATAATTATTGTTTATGTTTTTAATGTATTTGTAAATTTTCTAACAGTTACTAAATAAAATTTCTGTGTTTTTGGTAATTTTTAGCAGTTATTAAATAAGATTTTGGTGAATTTTGTTATTTTTAACACTTTAGCGGGTTGTGGATGTTCAGGGGCACAATAGTAATTTAATTTTAATAAATTAATGATAAATGTTTATTACACAAATTATTTTTCATTAATAATTAAATATGTTTCTATTGTAATACTTTTTTATTATAAACTTTCTGTGCTGGTTTTGTGGTTTATAGGGATGCAGGGTGGAAAGTAATTTAATTTTAATTAATCAATAATTAATTATTATTAGTGTAATTAAACCTTTTTAACTACAATTGTAGGTGTGGGTTTGGGTTTTGTTGGTGGTTGTTTGGGTAGCCCTTACTTGTCAATCTTGTCAATAAATTGTGATGGTTAGATAACCATCAGAGGGGGGAAATTGAGGGTGCATTTTAATAATGTTGAAAAATAATATAGTTTATACTAAACATGCAGATTTCGTGTGCAAGCTTTAATAAAAATAAAATGCACAAAAAGACTAGGCAACTGTAGTATAGGTGTTGCACATCCCCACATTTGAAGTATTGTTCTATTTGGTTGGTGCTCACAGAATATTAGACATCAATTTTCACGATGTCCCTAAGCAGGGTACCATAGACACTGTTGCAAAACTGCTAAAAACCGTCAAACATACAAATATTGGAGCACTCTTGCACCATTTAAACAAATATTACTGTTGCTCATTGATATATTTTATGTCGCCAGTCAATAAAAGATAGTCCTTGTTTTCTCCTCTTCAACTGAATAGTTCAGAACTCATAGGAAGTGGTAAGTAGTTTCTTTACTTAGTCATATGCCATCATAAAGAATACAGATGGATTGGCGTTATAGGATACAAATGATTCAGCCGACACGTGTTTCGTCCAACACTGGACTTTTGCAAAGCTAGTTAGAGGGACCTATCATAGTTGTCTGAGGAAGAGTTCAAGAATACAGTCCAATTCAAAAGGTAGAACCAATTTGCTTGAAAAACCAACCTAGTTGGAGACATGGAGTCTACGGTAAAAATGACCAACTGTAGTAATATCCCTTTGTTGGTTCTTATTAGGCTGCCTCCAAAATATTCTCCAATTTATTTGAGTCCCATAGCCTGTCTTTAGCATAGAGAGTTGGCGTAATAGCATGTGCTACGTATATAAAGTCTATCCCCCTTCTTTAGGGAATCCACACCAATGACATGGACCCTAAAAAGTTCTGTATGTATTTTGGGCATTGGTAAGTCCTAGGAGTGCCACCTGAAGCCATACTCTGAGCTACACTCCCTACCCTCATCCCTCCAGGTGGGACAACATGGCCTGTTACACACTAGGGGACTCAAATACATGTTTTTAAATGTGTACTTGACCTTTTTAACTAATGTTTTTCCAATGAATGGTTGCTGCACTAAATGTTTTCATATCGCTAATAAAGATTTTTCAATGTTTGCATACATCATTGTTAACAACTGAATACAATTACGCCAGCAATACAGTAGCAATGATTTATGAGTGTGCAAAAAGCAATTCCAAACAACTAGAACTGGGTGACTAGGAAAAGCAAAGCTACTATAAATTAAATGGTCTATGGCTTTTTGTACCTTTCATTACCAGCAACAACTAGCCAAATGAGACCTTTTAGTGCTCTAGGATATGGTTAAATCTTACCCGTGCTTTGACTGCTTTGAAAGAATAAGGCAAAGATAAGGAAGGCAAACATGCAAAGTCTTGCTCACAGGTATGCATTGTTTGAATTTTAATTGAGCCTTAGTGTTGCAAAGTCATCCTGGGCCCTGGGCACCCCCCACCATTTTGCTGAATGGTACTGATGGTAACTGACTCTGACTGACCCTGAGCTCTGCCTAACCAGGCCCAGGGCCAGTGCTATGCTGAAAGAGACACATTTAGAATACATTGAAAACACCTACATAAACTAGGGTACACTATGGTATGGGATACCCCTGTGATTGGCATGACCTACCCTATCAGATCCCATTAAATAATAGGGCAGTGGGATTGAAACTTCATAGAAGTCCCTAGTCCACTCTAGGGCATGGCAGTTTAGAGGCCAGCAGCTTCTTCTGCACTTGCATGTGTGTACTGCTGAAGCCTGGGGTGAGTTTAAAAGCAGCCCTGGGTGGCAGGACTGCTTTTAAAAAGGAAATTGTGTTCAAACTCAACTTTGGTGTTTGGGGCACTTAAAAATGGATAACCTGCAATGTTTTGACATATTAGGAACCCCCAGGATCTCTCCTAGGTGTCTGAGGGGTGAAGGGTCAGGTATTTATAAGGTGGACCCTTATAAAATGAGTTTTATGTGCCCTGGGTTAAGTGAAATTTCACATTTCACTCCACACATTGTGATAAAATGCTGCCCAAATTTGACTTTGATGCTAGGAGCACTGTGGAGGGAGGATCTGCAATATTTCTACAGATTCAGAACGCCCAAAGTCTCCCCTAGTTGTCCCATGGGGTGGGGACCCTGTAGATATAGGCGGAGTACTTATAAAATATGTTTTTATAAGCCCTAGTGCTGGAAAAATGGCCAAAGTCACTTTTCCCATTGCAAATCTCATGCCATATAGGTTAACATGGCAAGAGGTTATTAACTAATAACTCCTGATAGGAGAATGATAGAACTTCCATTCAAAGACTTCCCAGAATGGTAATGATACATCCAACAATATGATATTGTTGAATGTCTCCTAAAATGTACAGACAAGAAGTTATAAGACTTTCTTTTTTGTAGGTCCAGGTTCAGCCTTCCAGTGGTGTGTCCAGATTGGTCAGAGTTAAGTGGATTAGCCAGGCTGCTTTGAAGAGGTGATAAAGAGCCCCTGGGGTTAACCAGCTTTGCTGGGAGGGCAGTGTGCTGCTACACAGGAATGCCAGAGCAGGGGGAGGAGCCATGAACCATGGTCTTCAAAGGAAAGAGGAGGCCTCAGTGTCATTTACAACTCTACTTTTTTTACCCCAAGCCAGAGCTAGGCTTATGGAAGGAAAGAGCAGATGCAGGGGGGAGAGTCTATGAAAAGTAGCCATCCTAGGGGTGTTTTTATCCAGCTCTTAGCGCCCTGCTGAAAAATCAGCCATTTATGAATTTGGAGGATCTGGTGCACTCTGGGACAAAATAATGCCACACTCTACAGGATGTGGCCATAACCGTGGGGAGTTGCCCTGCTCCCATTGGTCAGGAGTGACCTCCTGCTTGACCCAGAGAACTTGGAATAAGTATTTGAGAGGGGCAGAGTCTCTCAGATCTGCTGCTTGAAACTTAAGAAAGCAAGATGTTGCCATGCTGAGAAGTTGAGATGCAAATTCTAAGGCCTGCCCTCTGAAGACTGCACCAGCTGAAAATACACCCCTGTGGACTACCCTGCTGTAAAAGAACTAAAGAGTGGACTCCCTGAAAGCTACAGGTTAACGGAGCTCACCTGGAACATCACCACCAAGGATCCTCAACCTGGAGATCTACCAGTGGATTTGTAAGGGTTTTGTCCAAGTCGATTGTGGGAACTGAAGTCCTCAACTTTCAAGGACCATCTTGGAGCATCCAGACCCTTGAAGTGAGTTTGAGACACTTTGGGACCCTTTGGGGAACTTCAGGAACAAGTTCCAGAACTTTGGAGAACTTTGGAGCAACTTTGGAAAGCTCCGTAGGGAGACCGACTCAACCTGGCCAGCCAAGCTGCCTGCCTTCAACCACGAGCCGGCCGAGTCATCCAGGTTTGTCCCTCTAAAAGCTCCGTAGGTCCGACTTCCAGAGTTTGACTGGAGTAGAAGAAATCCGAAGCCGGTGAACCCTCACCGAATCCGACCTGGTTAAGAGCATCGAGGGACCCAGCGAGAAAAAGCTCCAGAAAAGTTTCTAACTCTGAAGGTAAAAACTGTGACCGGGACCTACCGCAAGGGGTAGCTGCTCAGGGCTCAATCGCGGTCGGTCTGAAACTTTGATTTTGAGCCGGTCTATCGTGACCAGATATCCCAATATGATGCTATAAGTTTCTAAGTGCTATATAATTCTAAATCTTTGAAAATTCATGTCTCCGGTTCCCTACATTGCAGTTTTGTCGTTTTGGTGTCATTTTAAAGATAACAATATTTACTATTTTCAAAAATTGGTGTTTGGGTTTTTATTATGTGTTGTGTCTTAATTATGTACTGAATTGGTGTTTTTAAATGCTTTACATACCTGTCTTTCAAGTTAAGCCTGCCTGCTCGCAGCTAAGCTACCAAGGGATAAGCATAGAAATAATTTTCTAAGACCTATTCTGAGCCCTATACAGTGTTAGTGGCGTAATTGCCAGTGGCAGATCTACATTTGCCCCTACCAATAATCCACTTTCCAACACTTAGTATCCTACTTTTCTTTTTTTTTATTATTTTTTTTTTATTTGGCCAAAAGAGAAAAAAAAAGGAAAAAGATTACATGACATAACATAGGATCATAAAATCAAGATTGGATAAATGCATACCATGAACAGGCACATAAGAGGAGGAAAAAAGAAGCAAATAAGAAAACATAATCAGTAACACTTAGTTCCATTGTAGGCAGAGCCAAATTCGTTCTATTCTAATTTGGGAGGAAAGGCCCCTGGCCTTAGCAAGAGCAATCTCCATCTCAAATACCCCTCTTACTAGCTGCCAAAACTCCGCAAGCGTTGGAGGTTTAGGCTCAATCCAAACCCTAGCAATACATAAACAACAGCAAGCCATAATATTAGAAAATAAAGCAGCTGATATTGAGCCTGGGTCCTCTATAAGCCCCAGGAGTATCTCTTTCTCAGAAATAGTAATATTACTTCCTGACAAATTACATAACTCCTTTGCAATCGATGACCAAAAAGCAGAGAGTGCTGGACACGTAATAAACATATGTCTAATATCTGAAGCAAAAAGTAAACATTTAGGGCAGTGGGTTTTAGTTGTCATATTGAACGTAGCCCATTTAGAAATAATTTCAGGCGTGTAGTACAAAAGAAATAACATACTGTGTTGCTGAAGTTTTAAATTAATAGAAGTAACAGAAGTATTAATGGTCAATAATGACCTATACAGATCTGTTGTGGTAATACTAATTCCAAAATAACGATTTAATTTTTCTTCAGCCTGAACATCGTCATCAGCTGCGCCTATAATTAAGTATTTATAAATCTTTCCTATACAACCCCTGCCCCGAAGTTGTAAAAATGAGCTTACAGATTCCCCCAACGTATTAACAGTCACTAAACCTTCCCCATTAATAAAAAAATCTCTAATTTGCAAATATGTAAAGAAAGAGTGGTTGGGAACCCCAAATTCATCTCTGAGGAAAGAAAATTATCTAAATCCGTCCTGATCATACACTTGCCCTAGCTGTAGTACACCGCAATTTTGCCAGATCTTCCAAGCAGAGTCACCAAATAGGACCCCCAAACGGGGCTTCCCCCTTAGATAAGTACTTGCATGTAAATCAGGAATGCTATACAGCTTTACGATGTCCCGCCAGATCCAAGTAGCGTGTCTCAATATCTTGAAACCAACGCGTTTAAAGTAATTCGGATCAGACATCTGAGAAAGTACAAACCTATACTCAGGCCCGCATACTAACTGATATGCAATCCACTTTTGGGACATACCAAAACCTTCCATCAGGCTCTGTAAGCGCGTAGCAAAAGCAGCCCAAAAGTATAGTTTAAAATCCAGTAATCCGAAACCACCCCTCTCGTATGGCAGTTTAAGAAATGTAATAGCCCGCCTAGCCCTTTTATACCCCCAAATAATACTGCCTATAATGCCAACCAGTCTTTTAAAAAATCAAAATGGAACCCGCAGGGGTATACTCCTGAACAAATACATAAAACTTTGGAAGGACATTCATCTTAATAATATTACAACGCCCCCAAATAGTTAAGGGCAGTTGGTGCCACTTGCGCATGTCCGTAGCAACTTTCTTGAATAGTGGTTCATAATTGAGCTTCACTATTTCTTCCGTATGGCTATTGAGACTGACTCCTAAATAAGTAGCTTTTTGAGTGACACCCAAAATGGGTGTGCAAGGGATACGTTCGATATTAGTTATTGTTTGAGTTTTATTAGTATTGAGTTTATACCCTGAGATTAATCCAAATCGCTGTGCTTCCAAAACTATCTCCCCCATCGCTTGAACCGGGTCTGGTGTAAAGACAGCTATGTCGTCCGCATAAGCGGTTACTTTAATGTGTACTTGATTATAAGAAACCGGGCTAATATGCTGATTCCGTAACAGATGACGAATAAAAGGTTCAATATATATTGCAAAAAGCAAAGGAGAAAGGGGACACCCCTGCCGGGTGCCCCTCTGGATAGAAAATAATTCCGAAGTCAGACCATTAAGCCTAATAACAGCCTGCGAATTCGCATAGATTTTCTGGATAGCCGAGACAAACTTGCGACCGATCCCTACTTCCAACATTATAGCCCAAAGTGCCCCCCATATAACTCGGTCGAAAGCCTTCTCGGCATCCAACATTAACATCGCTACTTTGCCACCCAAACATTGAGCAGCATCAAACACAGCTATAGCGGTATTGATGTGCATTGTAGTATCCCGCCCAGGGACAAAACCGTGCTGTTGATCCGACACTATTAGCTGTATAAATGGGGCGAGTCGAGAGGACAACATTTTGGAGAAGATTTTAGCGTCATGATTAATGAGTGAGATTGGACGGTAAGAGCCTCTCTCAGTTGAAGGCTTCCCCTTTTTAAGAAACACAATTATATTAGTCTATTTCCAAGACGGGGGAGCGTCTCTGCCGTTCAATATGTCGTTCACCACCTTTAAGAAGACCGGACCCAGAATTCCTATAAAAGTTCTATAGAACTCCAGAGGTAGAGCATCCCCCCCAACAGCTTTCCCTGAGGGTAGAGCCTTAATTACTTCCAAGATTTCAGCTCCATCCACATCCCTGTCCATTGATAGGGTAGTAAGAGGGTTTAATACATTCAGACCGCTCTCCTGTAAATAGGATGCCAACCCTAAATGATCACAAGTCGTATCATCGCTAGATAGATCTATATAGAATTGCCTAAATTGCTCCAGAATCTCTACAGGTTGGTGGTATATTAGGCCATCCCCCCCAGTAATGCTCTTAATTTGCGTATGGGCCCTGGAATCCGCCAGCTGATAGGCTATTACCCGTCCAATCCTCTCTCCGTATTCATACTGTCGCAATCTAGATTTATGGTATTGAAAGGCAACTTTCTCACTTAACTCGTGAGTAATCTTAGCTCTCGCTATTACAAGTTGCTGATAGATGTCAGCTTCTCGCAGATCTTTATTTAATATTGCTTTAATGTGTTGCTGTTCTAATTCCAAACATTCCCTACGCCCAGTCACTGCAAGCCGTAATCTAACCTGATTTTGACAAAATAAATACTGTTGGGTAATGCCCCTGATATATGCCTTAAGACTATCCCAAACCATAGACCATGAAGCAGTATGGGCATTAATATCTATAAAGTCCGCTAATTGTCCTTGCATATACAGAGTATACTCGTGACTTTTGAGCAAATTTTTGGGGAATGTAAAGCCCCGCACCGCCCGCTGTGTTGTTAATCCCAAAAATATTGAAACCAATAAAGGATTGTGATCAGATGTGATTTTTTGACAAATCTCGATATTAGAGTCTGCTAAGCGAGCTTGGTTAACAAACACCATATCTATCCTAGAGTATTGACGATGTGGTTGCGAAAAATATGTAAAGCCATCAACTGATGGGTAAACCTCCCGCCATAAGTCAACCAGCTGGTGTATACGCAATATATCTTTAATAGCCGTCCTAGTGGATACCATTCTAACCCGACCCAGGACATTTGAAGAATCTAATTTCTGATCTAAAACGCAATTAAAGTCTCCCATGAGTATAAGTTCACCATGCCAACCCAACAGCTCTGAGTTTAAAAAAAAAATGTCCTCTGGACAATCATTGTTCGGGCCATAAACCACGCAGATTGTAAGTTTATGACCGTGGGTCAAAAGTTGAGCGATAACCCATCGCCCCTTACTATCACTGAGTGAACGTAGTAGCGTAAATTTAGTAGTTCGAGCTTGCAGAAGAGCAACACCGCGTATTGAAACAGTCTGGGAGGTACATGTTATCAACTCAAATCCCATTTGCTTAAAAAAATTACGGTCCTTAAAAGCCAAATGAGTCTCTGTTAGACCGACAATCTGTGGTTTATATGCTTTTAGTTCCTCCACAACTAATCGACGTTTAATAGGCGAGTTCAAACCAGCCACATTCAAAAACATTGTACAAATTCTGGACATTGTCTTCCAAATATTACTCTTAACCGCAGTTCCTCCCATCGCCAATCTTGCCCTGCAAAAAAGATCCTTTGTAAGCTTTTAACACTCTTTTGGCTTTTTCCATTTTTTACCCCCCCACCCCACCCCACCCCACTAACCCTACCTGTGTCCACCCCCCCCGCAACCCTGTATCTACGGAACGGAATCACCCCCTACCCGGCTGTCAACAAGACAGCAATTCACCGAAGTGCACCCCCAGTTGGCCCCCCCTCCTCCGACTGTCCCAATGGCTAATAAGTACAACAAAATGAAAATACATTACGAAGCCCCACAAGAACGTACCACATAAGTCACAGCTCGTAAAATATTAGTCTCAAAAAGGAACATGGATATACAAAGGCCATTACATTCCCCCCTATCATTTCTTTGGTAGTTGTTGCCATTTAGATAAGCTAGTCTTAGCCTCCTGCTCATTAAAGAAAATGTGCGGGCGCCCATCTTTGATCACCTTAAGGCGGGCAGGATCTTGTAAAAACACTGACGCACCAACAGCCTTAAAGGGATCCATAAGCTGCCTTAAATTCCACCTTCTGTCCATAGTTTGTTTGCATAGATCAGAACCAACAAAAATAGACATTGAGTCATATTGTACTGGGGTCGTTGGTCGAGCTTTGACGAAGATGGCTTGTCTCAATAAAAAGTTCCCTATACACACCAATATCGGTCGAGGAAATTTTGAGGATCGAGTGGTGTTAGCTGCTAAGGGGAGCCGGTGCGCTCTTTGAACTTGCGTGTCCATGTCCCAGTCAGCAAGATCAGAAAATACATTAGAAAAGAGATTAACAATAAATACCCGAGCATCAGCGCCCTCTCTTCCTTCAGGTACCCCAAAGACCCTCAAGTTCTGACGTCTTTGCCGATTTTCTAAATCCTCGACCTTGGATTGCATAGTCATCATTAGCTGATCTTGGACCTTAATTGAGGCACAAGTAGCAGCATTAACCTCCTCCACTTCGGCAACCCGCTGTTGGAGATCTAAGACTTCGATACCAAGATTTGAAACCTTTGTAGCAACCTCCTCCAGAGCAGATTTGATCTCCTGTCTATCCGTTCTAGCCTGTTGGAAATACCGCTGTGTCTCCTCGTGTTGGGCCCTCAACACTGAGAGTACTGTAGATAGAGTAGGTTCCAATTGCAAAGCTATCTTAGAATTCGAGACTTCACTACTGCAGTTCTCAGCTGACTCAGCGGCCGCCGCCGAGCACACAGAAGTCGAGGATGCCAGACCCGGGGCCTAAGAGGTTGAGGGAAGCTGCTGATCCCCTGCTCTATTCGTTTGATCTTCCCTTTCTCGTATTTTATCTGTGTATAGGACCGGGGTTGCTACAGAAGGAGTTAGAGTGATGGGAGCTGCAAGAGTCTCTGCACTTTCCAAATTTATAGGAGATATTACACCATCACACACACCGTCACCCACCATTGTCGGTAGCACAGCGGGGGTAACAGGGGCGGATCTAGGTCTCTCAGACCGTATTGCCGGGCCCATTAAGCCAATATTAGATAGTCGTGCGAACAAAGATTACACCTCGCCTTTTGTGGACACCCATTTACGTAGCGGGCTTGCTCCAAGATCCTTATTCGGGGTATTAACAACCGGTCTTATAGAACCTTTGCCCCCAGTGACAGCACCAGCTACTTGAGTCTTCCCCTGGCCACGGCCCTTTCCGCCCCTGCCGCCAACACCATAGACTTTTGCGCCTTTAGTTTTATGAGTTTTTGGCGGCCCCACTAAAGTTGGAACTTGATTCGAAAATCCCCCTAACACACCTTGTGGCTCCGGCTGCTCTAGCTGATCAGTATCGACGACACAATCCGAAATAGAATCTTTAAGTGGAGATAAACCTGCGTCCTCGGTGCTCCCAGGTGGTGAATGAACAGCAATATGACCATTACCAGCAATTTCCAGGGGGTGATCCGTACTGGATACGCAATGTTTCTGCACTGAAGGTGTATCTGCTGCCCCACCCCCACCCCCATCCTTAGCCATCCTGCACTCAACTGCAACATTGAGTGTCTCGGCTATGGGAAAACCCGGAGTGGAAGCCTCTGAGCCAAGAGCCTGGAAGAGGACTGAAGCTTATCCAGATTTCAAAAAGTTCATAATAGGTTTACCAAGGTTGCTTGTAGGATTAATGTTCGAAAAAGAGCTCACAGAGGCGCCACCGCGGCCCCCCGTATCTCGACCAGGTACCGGGATAGGGCTACGCTGAATATCGCTGCTTACCGCCATTAACTCCTCCTCGTCATTGGCCTCCGTAGCAGCTTCATGTAAAAGTTCTGATTCTTCACCTTGCCCAACCCGGGCTCGTCGAGAACTCCGAGGGGGGGCCATCCCAGTATCACAGAGCTGCTCACAACACGCTGTACTGGAGCGAGTCCTTGTGAGTCTGCAACCAAAACGCCACCTTGTGCTACGGGCGCCGAAGACTGTGCTGCTGACTTGTGTAAGACGGCACATCAGGTGTGTATTTTTTTTACAGCCTCGATATCCTTTCCGCTCCGCTTTTTTTTTTTTTAAATTAGATATCAGCGATATCAGCGATGTTTTCACGCTTCTACCATCTTAGCCCGTCTGGTGAGGCGCAGCCGTAGCCATCGGTCGGAGCTACGGGAGGGGAGCTCTAGGAGGCATCCTTCGGCGGCGAAACAGCATCCGCCATCTTCCTTTCCGCCGCCATCTTCCGCAGGATGAGTATCCTACTTTTCAAGAGTCTGAACGCATAGGCTAGTATAAGGCAACCTCTGTAGCTCACACGTTCTTTGTGAGAACTGAGTCTGCAGTAATCTGCTCTTTTGATGAAACCCCATGGGCCAATGCTTCTTCAGTGAGAGAAATTTGTGCAGAATCTCCAACAAGTCACTAAAGATGGGGGAGGGGGCACAAGGAGATGGGTTTAGGTCCAGTGACTTGTGCTCCTGAATAATAGAATCGTCACTGAGGAGAATCACAGTTCCCAAAAAGGAATAAGGAAGAAAGAAGGGAGTGCCGTTCTTTGAGAAAAGGGAGGGGACAATGTGACCTTTACTTTTATGCCCTCATGCACCCCAAAGGATGTCATGCTTCATCATAGGGTGGTGCTCCTCATTGGGCCGGCGCTGCAATGCCCTAATGGGTACCCCGAAGGGTCACTTTATCGGAGACCTTTTTAGTGATCTAGCTGTATTGGTGTGTGCGGGTCTGAGTATAAAGGTGTGTAAAGTACAGAAGTTAAAAGATGGCTAGAGGGGAGTGGAAGTAGCTTAGTTTAATAGAAAAAATCGCTCTGTCATCATTGAAAACTGGAAGGTTGTGTGCTACTTGAGGGTGAAAATTACCCTCAGTAGCTAGACGAGTGTTAAGTCCGCTTAGGCCGAGGGTGGGGTTGACATGTTTTGCACAGTGGTGTGGTCTTGGGGGGAGATCCTTCCCGCTTCTTCAGGACCGGGAGGGGAGTGAAGTAAGTGATGGGGTTGTGTGGTGGCCTAGTAGAGTCTAGTAGTGCCACTCACTGGACCGGTAAAAGGATCCTATCTATTCAATATGAGCATAATGTCCCATAAGACTCAGCTGAGGTTTTGTCCGTCGCAATAGTTACGTCGGTGTATACAGGTTCTTGAATCTACCTGACCTCTCACCGGCTTGGAGGGATCCAACAAGGACAATGACTCATAATTTGATTTATAAAAGAAGGCAATTCATCACCACAATGTTCTTTGTGACCGTTTTTTTTATTGCAGTTTTTATATTTCGCAAACTCGACCCGAAAGTATCAGAGCGCTTTACCTGAGCACCAGTTGCACTACAGATGGGCACATTAATTTAAAGGCATAGAGAGATTTAGGGCTACATGTACAAAGGTAAAGGTTTGCGATTACGAAATGGTGAATTTTTGCAGTTCGCTATTTGGTTATTGCAAAAACCCATGTTGCAAATGTATGGTTTACACATTTTGCGATTCCCAGTGGATTGCAAATAGTCCTACCTCATGAATATTAATGACATAGGTCTTGGTTTGCGACCCATTGGGAATTGCAAAAATCAGTCATAGTGGCCTGCTGGGGTCAGCGGACCACCATATCTATGATTACTTTTAAATAAAGCAATCTTTTTTGTTTAAATGCAGGCCGTTTTCCTTAAAGGAAAATGGGATGTGTTTCAAAAAGAAAATTGAAAGGTTTTCTTTTCATTTTGTTAGAGTAGGCAGGTCCATGATGGACCACTGCCTGCTCTTAAAAAATGTTTTTAAAAACATTCACAAAGGCGGAAGAGGTCCCTTGGGGACCTCTACCAATTTGCAAATAGGTTGCCACCTACTTGAAGTAGGTGGTAAAACATGAATGTTGCTTCTTTGTAGACCTGTGGGCGTATCGCTGACTCCTGCCGTTTTGTGTGTCCTGTGCGCTGAGCGCCCTGCCCTGCTGAATCATTTGTCCCCCGCCGCCGCAAGCACCAACAGCGGTCGCCGAGTGGGGACAAACTACGTTGCCCAGCAGCCTGTGCAGCCAGAGACCCGCCCACAACCTTTCCCGCGCCAGGAGGCGCTTCAAAATCCGGCGCTTCCTTGACAGAGCGGGTTGCTTCTTTGTAGACCTGTGGGCGTATCGCTGGCTCCTGCCGTTTTGTGTGTCCTGTGCGCTGAGCGCCCTGCCCTGCTGAATCCTTTGTCCCCCGCCGCCGCAAGCACCAACAGCGGTCGCCGAGTGGGGACAAACTACGTTGCCCAGCAGCCTGTGCAGCCAGAGACCCGCCCACAACCTTTCCCGCGCCAGGAGGCGCTTCAAAATCCGGCGCTTCCTTGACAGAGCGGGTTGCTTCTTTGTAGACCTGTGGGCGTATCGCTGACTCCTGCCGTTTTGTGTGTCCTGTGCGCTGAGCGCCCTGCCCTGCTGAATCCTTTGTCCCCCGCCGCCGCAAGCACCAACAGCGGTCGCCGAGTGGGGACAAACTACGTTGCCCAGCAGCCTGTGCAGCCAGAGACCCGCCCACAACCTTTCCCGCGCCAGGAGGCGCTTCAAAATCCGGCGCTTCCTTCGCGTCGCGGGACGCGCGCGGGCGTCGCCGGGCTGAGCCCGGGCAGAGGGCGGGCCGTCTGTGGCCGTCCGGGGCCGGAAGAGGCCGGGCTGGGCCCCCCCCCTGATAACGCTGGAAGTAAGTTGCAGCAGAGTTTGACTTTTTGATCACTGACATTTGGCTAACCCGTGATTGTTGTAATTCACTGATTTGTGTGGCCCTGTGACAAATGGCTGGAAAGGGTAAGCGTTTCACAGCCCCCTCTACAGTAGCCGGGACTATGGACCAATTCATCACACGTGCCGTCTCGGTACTGGAACATGAGATAGCCATGACTGAAAAACGCCTTTCGTTAGATTCTTTGTCGGGTAGGCGCTCCTCATTGGGCCCGCTTGCTCTCGTTAAATCACCAATCATTTCCAGAGAGCGGCAGAGGGAGGAGGTATCACTACTTTCTACGTCTGATTCATCTCAGCAGATGTCATCTCCACCTGGGAGGTTGATAAATCCCCCAATAAATATGGATGTAGTGCCAGAGGAAGAAGTTGTATCTCGAATCTCTCGTAGTGCCCCCCGCCCCCAGACTAGAGCAGGGGCTAGACCTAACACATCCACCGGTGCAGCTACTCAGAAAAGGAAAAGGGGAGGGGGTAAGGATGGTGGTAGGCAGGCGAAAATATCCAAGGCAACCAAAAACTTGGTACCCCCTGTCACTTTAAGTACTAGCGCACACCACCCCATGACTGAAACTAGCTTACTCGCCCCCCCTCACCCGAACCTACTAATATAACCTCACAGCTAGAACGCATAGTACGATCTCTCATTTCTCCATTATTGGAAAGGATCGAAAAGGTTGTAACTAAAGTTGATAAACTAGAGCAATGCATTTTGGATAACTTCTGTTCACTGAAGAATGTTGTTAAGCTGTGTACTAGGGATATACCGAAAACTAACTGCACTCATGGAGCAAATCCAACCCTTGTCATCCCACCCTCATGCGGCCTATCCTCTGTTCCTGCCCTCCCTACCTTAGGCATTGGTTTACCCACGAATACCCCCATGCCACCCTTAAATACTCAACAACCACCACGGCGGGAGGGAGCACAACAAAATAGTCAGTCCCTGAGGCAGTCGGGTCGGTTAAGCAATGTACCCTCAGGCCCCAATACCGCGAACCCAGAAAGATCGCACGCGACTGTTGATATCCCTCCCCCATGTAATGTAACCAGGCCATCCCTGACCCAAATACATCTACCACAAGAATCTTTTCCATACGTCGTGGTATTAACGGGTGTCCCCGAACTTCCTAACAACAAAAATGAATCCTTTGAACAACTAAAAAATAAAGTAAGTCATTGGCTTAACATCCATAGACCAATACCGAATGAATTGAATGGTCGGATTCTTTTTGTTAGAAGGGTCCATTGGATAGGCCCCCAACCAAATAACACGCAGGGTGACTGCATCATCGGTAATTTTAAAGACCCACGCCACCCTAGGTTCATCACTGAGCATACATCTTTTGATTCTAGATCCAGCATAGAGGCCCACAATTTAGCTTATTTTTACACTGGAGGCTTTTGCCAGTGACAATTGCATAGTTTGACACCCCCCTCTCATCCCGTGACATTGAGGGCAACCGTTAGTACACCAATAGATCCGGTGGTCATTCCTTTGGTCCGGACCGGATCTCAAACAACACCTAGAGCTCTAACACCACCTCCAGCCGGCCTGTGTGAGAGGGAAAACTCATCTAGTCAATCTATCATGCTCCACACCACACGGCCCGGCAACTATTCTGGTACCCTTTTGTCATGGAACCTGGCTGGCATCAACACTAAACTCGACTCCCCCGAATGGGTTAGCTTTGTAAATAATTACGATCTCTGCTTATTGCAGGAAACATGGTCCCTCGAGGCTCGGTTTTTGCAGGGTTACCTGAGCTTTCATGTCCCAGCGACGAAAGGCCCGAAAGGCCGTCCTTCTGGCGGCCTAATTATTTGGGCTCGCCAGGATCTATTTCCACATGCTGTCACGATTGACACCGGGTCCCCGGATATCCAACTAGTGAGATTAACTTCTGACCATAAGTGCTCCCTGGATATTTATAACATTTACCTTCGGGGCACTAAAGGGAAAAAGTCAAGGGAGTTGGATATTTTAACCTCACTCATTGAATCCAACTCGTGCCAGAGGGACCTGATCGTAGCTGGGGATTTTAATGTCACCTTCGAACCCCTTTTAGATTCTGATTTAGAAGGGGGCACTGACCCCGACGAGGACGGTCAATGGGGTATCCCAGTTCTTTCGTTACCCCCCATCAAAAGGTGGTCTACGGCAGCAGTCCAGATAAACGCATTTTGCCTTGGAAATGGCTAACGGGCACTGAACGGCAGAACAAAGGGTGACATGATGGGAGCACATACCTTTGATAATGGCCGCTCGGCCAGTAGGATTGATTACGTCCTTTGTTGTTTGAGGCTGTGGCGTCACCCTATAGATATGGTGGTGGAGAAAAGACTAGAGAGCGACCACAACCCCATTAGCGTCTCCCATTGTTGGTGGGGCTCACCCCGCTCATTGACCAAGGAAACAACTGTGGATCCCTTGGCGTGTGTCCCATCAAACGATATGCGGAGGCTAAAATGGTCTATGGTAAAGACCAACGCCTCAGTAATGACTCATATTGACACCACTCTTTCTGCAACTAATGCGAATCTTGAAGTAACTTTGAAATCCCAGGACCAAAATGTACAAGCAACTAGAATACATGAGTCATTTTTCGAGGACCTACGTGCTTTCTTTTTTAAACAATCAAGAAAGGGCACTATGCCACCGTCCAAGTGACCTAGGTGGTACGATAAACAATGTAAAAGAGCAAGAGTTACCCTGGCTCAAGCCCTTTCCAGCGGGAGTTTACCTCTCATCCAATCTGCTAGACACTCTTATAGGAAAAGCATTACTCAAGCTAAACGAAAATGGGATGCTTCGTTTTGGCTTGAATTGAAGGATGCTTGCTATGCCCGTGACACGAGATTATTCTGGAACATGCTAAAGTGGGGCAGAGGGCGTTCCCCTGATAACCCCGCGAACCATGTCACCCAAGACGATTGGCTGAGGTACTTCAAACCCCAATACGCATGAGATCCCCACTGTAGTAATTTGGGCTCTATTCCATATGTTTTCTACTCGTCGGGGCCTTTTGGCTCTAACGACGTTTTAGTTGCCTTGTCTTGTGTAGCTACAGGGCGGGCCCCCGGCTTGGATGGTGTCCCATCTGACCTTTTTCTTAGTAATAAAGCTTCCTGGAGCAAGTACATCGCCCTAATCGCGAACGCCGTGGCTGTAGGTGCCCCAGTACCTAAATCTTGGGGGGGTGCTATTATAATCCCAATATATAAAAAGGGCAATAAAACCCTCCCAGGGAACTACAGGCCCATCAGCCTAATTGACACAATTCAAAAAGTCATTGGGAGGATAGTACTGAATGAGGTACTCAGTTGGATAGAAGCTAATAAGATCCTTTCCAATCTCGAAGCGGGCTTCCGCAAATTTACCAGCACTGTGGACCAGGTGTTTCGCTTTAAACAATTACTTTGGAAGGTAGTTGAACTAGGCAAAGGCAGTCTTTATGTCACCTTTGTGGATTTAAGAGCAGCCTTCGACCTTGTCCCTCGAGAGCATCTCTGGAGGGTCCTAGAAAAGCTAGGTCTACCTCCGGAGCTCTTGACTCTAATTAGGAGACTCCATGAGCCTAACTTTGCAAAAATACAATGGGGTGGTCGGGGGGAAACAACCCAAGAGTTTCCTGTTGAGAGAGGTGTGCGCCAGGGATGCGCCATGGCTCCCACACTCTTCTCCTTGTATATCAACGGAGTAGTTGACTACATGCTCCAAGCAAACACTGACGCCCCTAAATTGGCAGGAGTCCCTATACCAATACTAATGTTTGCCGACGACACCCTTATAGTGTCTAAAACACCGTGCGGCATGCAAAGGGCTCTGTCAATTTTCGAAAATTTCTGCAAGATCATGGCTTGGAGGTAAACGTGGCAAAGACTAAGCTTATGACCTTCAAACCACACCCAAGCTACAGAGCTGGCAAGCTTTTAATGAACGGCCAAATCCTGGAGGAGGTAACAAACTTTCCTTACCTGGGCATCCATGTCTCCCATAATAACCGGTGGAATAGACATTTGGAATTGTCCACGTTGAAATTCACCCAGATCACGGGGGCGCTGGTTAAAGAGCATAAAAAATCGCTCACTAAACCTATCAAACCAGTGCTAGAAGTATACGAGGCAAAGGCCCTAAACTCTGTCTTGTATGGGGCAGAGCTTTGGGGTTTTGACTCATTAACACCCCTTTATAGCCGTAGAAAATAAATTTTTCCGTTACATCGTCGGCTTGCCACAAAGTACGCCAATGGTCCCATTGCGTTATGACCTAGGTAGAAAGGGCATTAATGATCTGGCCAGTCTCCGTCCGGTTCTATACTGGAGGAGACTATGGACTACACCGGAGCTACAACCCTACGCATTGGGTATCTTGGACATAATCCGGGTTGATAAGTTTCACAAGATTGGATGGTTAAGGAACCTTCGTGAATCTTTAAAAGCCCTGGGGTTGGAAGATCTATGGAATGATCCAGTTGGTGCTGTGTTCCCAGCTAAAAAGCTATTGAAAACATTATATTGGGAACAGGTAAACCACAGGGTATGGGGTTCTTTTTCTGCCCCTACAATGACCAGCCGCTTTCTAGAGGCAAAGGCCCCACCTATCCTGGAACCTTACTGGGATTTGATTATTTCACCAACTGACAGGAAACTTTATTTCCAACTCAGAGCAGGCTCCCTTCCACTAAGGGCTCTAACTTGCGGGTGGTTTGGTACAACTATATGCACCTGTCCTGCTTGTGGCGCTAAAGAAGAAACAATTGCTCACTTCTTGTTTATCTGCCCGGTATATGTCACCCCAAGACGTCATTGGCTCTCTCCTTTATGTAAACTTTTGGGCACAAGGAGATCCGCCGTTGCCATTAGAATTCTACTCACAAGCACCTTACCATTCCACTCAGTAGTTTTAGCCAAATACACGGGGTGGGCATGGTCCCTCAGATTAAAAGCCCTCCGGTCCAATGAAAAGGTACATAGGTAGGGCCTCAAACATGATTAATATTCGTGTATTAACTTTTTTAGCACCACTTGATCATTGATGTTTTATACATATCATCCTGTCTACTTCAATGTTTAATATCCCTTTTACCTAAAACTTTTATCTATTTATTGAAAAGTTTTTTAGATTTTTAACCATTTTGTGATTTGTTTTATTTGTATTCGTTTTTTGTGTTTGTGTCTTGTATGAATTATTTTAGTTCGAATAAAGACTATGATGATGATGATGATGAATGTTTTGCTACCGCATTTCGGTCGCAAAACATTCACACATACCGCTGCGATTTGGTATTAGGAAGGGACATCCTAAACACTCCCCTTCCTAATATCCACTCGCAGACCCAATTAATAATTCGGTAATAGTTTACTATATTTCAAATAGGGATTTGTACATTTCAAAAAGCCTTTTTGCATTCCCAAATGGGCCGATTCTGTGATTCGGCCCATGTGCAAACACAAAAACCTTTTGTACATGTGGCCTAAGTGATTTGCCCAGAATCACAGCATGTTGAGCCTCCCACAGAGACTCAAACCCGGTTCCTCAGCATCAAAGTTAGCAGCTCTAGCCGTTATGCCACATATTATCCCCTTCTACCATACCTCTCATTTGTGTGGTGATGAAATGAACTGTTGTAGGTGGCTGACCTGCACCTTCTCATCCTACAATCCATAATGCACAAGTTGCAGTGATGAATTGTGCATCTTTGGGGAATTCACCATCAATATCACTAGATCTTGATATAAGAGAACAGGGCTTTTTGCAGATGTACCTCCTCCCTCTTTTTGCCCCATTTGGACTACTTGATTCTGGGTTTTGACACTGACAATGCTCTGAAGCCTGCTAATCAGGCTTCAGTGCCAGTGCTCTTTCCCTAAAAGTGTTATGTGTGAATGGGTAACCCAAACTGACAAAGACTTTACCCCCTTCTAAGTCCCTAGTATATGGTACCAGGAGTACCCAGAGCATAGGTGGTAAATGGGTCCCCAGGACTGCAGCTCGTGTTTGTGCCACCCTTGGTGACCTAAGCAAACAGCTGATAGTAGCCTTGCCATTGCAGACTGCAGGAGCAGTACAAACTGCTTAAACTCAACTTTTCCCTCACAAAGTGTGGCACAATAAATGCAATATCTAAGGCACCCCTAAGGAAGGCCTCCTATGCCCAGAAGGCAGGGCACATTATATTAAAGGAGTGGACATATAAGTGCAAGCCTATTTGTCCCTAAAGTGACTTTGCTCATTGGAGACTACTATAAGTGTTAGCAGTCCATAGATAACAGAGGCTACTAACCTCACGCTCTCAAGATTGACAGCTCTCTCAGGGTACCACTAAAATATGTCATGTTTGGTATCAAACAATGTGCCTTCTCACCCTCGACATGAATCCTGTGCCCTGGGTGAAATGGTATGCACCCAAGAGGCACCTTAGAGGTTGCCCACCTGGTTGCCCCAGCTTCGCCGTGCTCTGGCTGACCAGCCCACGCTTTACTGTACCTCCTGCCATGAAGACAGGATTATGACCTCTTGCCAGGTAGTTTGATCACTCCCAGGAGTCAGGAACAAAGACTTGAAAAGGAAGGTGGTGACACCTCCCTTCTCCCAAGCAGGCTAGTGAATAAGCACAACAAGACGGTGAGCTTCAAAAGCTACATTGCCTCTCATATGCACCTGGGCTGGCCCCGTGGGGAAGACACAGCCCTCCCCTTGCTTGCCTCAGGTGCTCTTGCACTTGGACAAGATGGGAAATTAGATATGCAGGATGTGTACACTTCCAGGAAGGCTGGCCACTCTGCTAGGGCGGGCAGCCTGAAGTGTATACCTAAACTAGAATTCTGCCATCTTTAGGAGGGAGGAAATCGTGGGTTCTGGGTACAAAAGGTGACCTACACCACCAGATGTGGTCACCTCAGAGGTGGATCAGCTGCAGCGACTTCCTTCCCATTGTCTATGAGCTCCCCCACCCCTAAATTCCATAAATCTAGGATTTAAGGGACCACCGACTACAGACCATGAGATCTGAATAACTTACTTCAAATAAGGACCAAGAGGAGTCCTGTGTGGCAGCAGACAACAGGATGTTGCCCACAGCATAAAGCAAACGACGGATACTTTGTCCCTGAGATAACTGACTTGGAACTGAATGAAAGACTTTGGTCCTTGGCTAAAACTTAACACTCTTGAAGAGAGGGACACTTGTGGAAGCCAGAAGCAAACTCAGTCCCCGTTGACTAGTGGCACTAGTCCCCTGCAAACTGCAGTTAAAATCACTTGCCAGATCCAAAGATTTGCTGGGCATTGGGCCCTCCCAGGGATCACGCAAACCCACGTGGCCCAGTGCATTGTAGGAGTTGTAGTCTCACCTGTCGTGAAGTTTCAGGCTGTTACGTTACTCCCCGCGACCCACTGAAGTTCCAGAGCTTTTTGCTGTGCTTACCGCTGCCAAGGCTTGTTGGTCACATTCTACGATGCATCTATAGAGAACACCATCATCCAATATCAGCAGCTGTGTACCTGTTGTGTTATTGCATTTTTTTCTTGCAGCAGCAGGTAAGCAGTAAAAACAGCCCCACCCGTGGCTTTCGTTCAGCACTAAGGACAGGCAGACCAACTCTGCACCCGGACCCCACGGGCGAGGTAAAACTGATCTGACTGTATGACCCGTTCCTGGGGCCTGCTTGACCCTTACCCTAAAGGGTTCCATGTAACTCGACCTGCAAGTGACAAATTGTGACTAGTGGATTTTGTCTTTGACAGTTCTTTTCTCTATCTATAACTCTGGTTAAATGTATGCTACCCATTCGTTTTGGTGTCTACATTTAGATAAATATACACTCTGTTTTTACAAATTAGTGTTGGATTTTTCTCGAGTTGTGTCGATTATTAATATCCATGTTGGTACTCTGAAATGTTTAACACATGTTCCTCTAATAAAGCCTTACTGCTCTTTGCCACTCTACCAGGACTGAGCTAAGGATTTATTAGTGTGAATCCAAGGACCACCTTTGGAATATTGTGATAATATTACATAGTAAAGCTACCCAGCCATAACACATAATATTCGACTTTCCTACACTTGTTATCTTCAAAGAGCCTCTTTGGGCACAGCTTATTCTTGCCTGACAACATCATAGTCTTACCAAAAAAAACGCATTACCCATTAGACATCCATTACTGAGGAGTGCAAAGATTTATTTCAATGAGTGAAGCAAATTCAGTGTAAAATATAGTCTTTAGGAAGGGTAGAAATACCAGCACAATGGCACCTTAAAAGAGGGGCAAAGAATCCCTCATATGATAGAAATCTTCAGGCCTGGACTTCCACAGGAATCGGGATGTATTTCCTAAAATAATGTGAGTATCCACAGAAAAGGGTTTGACAACAGACCAAAATGGAGCTTTATTTGACAGAAGCAATATATCACCCACACCATTGGCTATGAATATCATATCAGAACCTGATGCACCCATGGGCAATATGCTACTATTGCATTCTAAGAAGAGAAAAAATGAGTGGCGCACATTTTGTGCCTACCAGCCATTTTTCTGCACTAGAGTAACCATACCAAATAGAGGAATTACTCCAGGAGTAAAGTGTATACTTTACACATACACAACTCTTGGCTCTGAGCGACAGCAGACAAGAAGCCTCATTTAGTGGATTGTTGCAAAAGAGACATCCATCAAAACAAGCATTGGCATAGCCAACAGGTGTGGCATCAAACTTGTCATTCTAAAGAAAAAAAGATTGGGTAACAGTAAAAATGTTTTTTTTCTATCCCAAAAACCATACATTGCCATAGTAGTTCCTTGAGTGTGGATGTGCGCTTTGTGGATGGCCAATATTTGTCACACACAGTGAAGTTAGCCAATGGCTGAAGTGGGCTGACCACTGCCACATGCTGTAGCTGAAAGGAGCAGAGGAAAAATGTAATTGATGCAATTCCTGAGCAATGAATGAAGAGAGCAGACTAAAAGCTCTTTTAGGTATATTATACACATAATGTTTATAAAGATAAAAGGTTTTGGCTAACACCAGACCTATAAACAGAGGGTGTCCCGTCAGCTCACTGCACTAAAACACTTCTTCATGTGGAGGGTGTTCCCAATTTCCCAATAGTGGACCGTTCTATGCCATTGGAAACACACTTTCAGAGGGCCTTACACTTGTGGCTATAGTGTATCAGGGGCCTCTCGCCTAAGGAGAGCTCCTCTGATATCATTCCTTTTCCTGGCCACCCTGTACGAGCTCTGGAGAAAAAATATTGAAAATACCCCCATGCATTTTTTTTACAGAAATGACTGTCCAAACAGAATATTGTTACGTGTCCTTCATACGGAACCATGTTGGGGAGGTCGATTTTCAACACTTACATAAGTGACACAATGCCTTGTGAGAACTTTTCACCATGCGTTTCCCCTGAAAATTGCATCTCCGAAGCATTCTGTGGTTGTTTTGGAGGTCTAGATACCACCGTTGTATGACAGAACTGCCTCAACCATGATGGCGGACAAACCCAAAAACGACCTCTTCGTTTTACATCTACCCATCATTTAGGATTCCCAGTGTTTATGGATCACTTCGTAGACTGATCATTTTCCAAGCCAAAGGATCCCAAGGCTGCTGCTATAAAACAATTCTATAGAATTATGTGCGTTGTGTAAACTGGTGGGCTCGAGACATCTCCAGTCATGGTACAGACTTGAAAGTAGTTTTTATAAGCATTAGTAGGACATGTCATCATATTTGCGGGAAATTGATAAAACATGCTTACAAGAATAAAAAGCAAGCGAATGCACATGACAGCAGTACAAGCTTTATACTAGACAGTTGTGAGAGAATATGCAATGTGCCAGTATGTTAACTATAGGGTCTGTCACAAAAACTCGCCAAGCTTCTAGTAAATCAAGTACAAACGTTATTTCGTCTTTCACCTTTCACTGGCGCCCTTTCATATTTATTGAGATTTGTGTGCATTCTGGTAGCAGCAACGACAGCAAGAAAAACATGCATGTCGCAGTACAGAATAAAGGCGTTTGCTTCTGAGACTTTAGAAGCGGGCTTATCTGTCACGGCTCAGCAGTTTAAAAAAAATCAATTGTTTGTTTCCACAGTGAAAACAGAATCCAATCAGTATTGCTTTTCTATTTGTATTCTTACAGGCAGATGACAAGATTCCGCCAAGTGATGTCAAGCCGATCGAGCCGCGTGTTCGAGGGAAATCCCAAAAGCCGAGCCTATAGCAAGGATACAGCCATCCAAAGGCACGAGACCGGAAGTGCTGAACAAGCATTCTCAGAAGCAATTACTGCACGGTTTCATCCAGCAGGTTAATTAATAAAAACGCACAGCTGTACCTGGAACAGACTGATCATAATTTGCGTGCAATAATCAGACTCAATCTGAGAGGTAAATCAAGCCGACGGGGATGGTTTACTCAGGTCAATCCTGGTTAAACTATATACATTTTTCAGCATATTCCCTTGGCCCCTTTTAGCAGAGGAGGTGAGTGTGACCGGAATAAGCGAGCAACGGTTTCAATCACTGCCGAGAGCTCGTGCACCAGGAGAGGTTGTTAAGACCAGTGCCTGCATGCAGGAGACAGAGCCATTTCGTGTTTTCACCCGGACTTTCATCTGCGTGATATATCGCTCCCACTCCGTGGATGCAAACCTTGGAGACTATTTAGCAAAGGCAGCAAATCACGGCTGACCTCCAGCTGTAAGTAATTAAAATTCAGAACCAGCCCATCACTGCTTACCATGGCTGGAGGCAAGGGCTGGGGAGATACCGCAGAGGGAGCCTCGCAGTTTATTAAAAGCCTGCCAGTGGTTAAAGGAAAAGGGAAGGCGATGATTGGAAAAGGTAAACAACTATGAATGTATTTAAATAGCTTTGGAGATGTCCTTGTGCCGTAAAGACCCCCCCTTCAAAGCATCGCAACGAGGAAGGGAATATGTCTGATTTTCAGTCATGCACATGGAAGTTCCGTTTTTTCATTTAAATGGACCAGGGCGAATGCATCATTTAGTTTTCTGCAATTAACTTTCAAGTGAAAGTCCTAACTTTAAGAGGAAAGAGAATTTTCACACAAAATTGTTATGACTTCTTGTTCTTATCCCCTCATTGGGTTCTCCTTGACCCAAACCGAACATCTGAGGGTGTCTGTGTGCAACATGCAGAGCTCGTAAGTATTTATTTTATTTATATTAGTTTTCTTTTTCATATAAGCTCCCTCTCTTGTCTCCTTCTGGTTTTTGTTCCTGTCACAGACAGGTACGCGCGTGCTTAGTACCTTTTGAGTATTATTTTTAATCTTTACTTGAATGGACTATTGTTTTAAGAAGTCAGCTAATTGCAGGTGCCCGCGGCTCACGCAGTGGGCCACCTAGAAGGACAGCCCCCTTAGTGCCACTTAGGCACACCATCACCCCTCTAGTCGGGGGACCCGGGGAGGAATCGCCAAGCCCTGCGCGTGGGCTGCATCATTCCTGGAGCAGATGGTTGGGGAGAAGGTACTTACACCTCCCTCTGCCTTTCTGGCGCCCTCTTTGCACCGGGCATGCCGTCACCTGCCCTACCGCTTATCCGACGTGTGGCTGATGTGTAGGTTGAACCTAGTAATGTTTTCTTTTGTGTTGCAGGCGGAGTTACAGGGTGATCTGGAGGCAGAAGGGTACCTCTGCAGGAGCACAATAGGGGTGCCAGTGCCAAATCCCAGGAGTCCGCATGGCAGGCACCTGGAATAAATTTGTCTGCGCCCCGCTAGTCCTTAGGGCGGTTGTGAGCCTTAACCACCGGGGGATTGCCTTGCAACGCTCCACCCTGAAAGGGGCGTGAGTAAGATGGGCCAGTGGTTCACGTGAGCCTAGAGAAGGGGATCACACCATAATTCGTAGCACTGATTGAGTTGGCCAGAGTGCAATTTGGCTCCACATGTGGGCAGGGCAGCGTAGGTTAGTCACCGCTGCCTGCCCTTGGATCGCCCGTAAGATAAACCCACCATGTTGCATACTTTTGTATAGAATAAACCTGCAGCAATATTTTCCCTACCAAAACATTGTGTTGTGTATTTATTTATTCCATCATGCATGATTTTGCCATTGGGTGGGGAGTGATGCCTATGCAGGCACTATGTGCTATGCCTGATGTTCTTATACTTACTAGCAACGCCACAGGCCTCGCGTTGGTACAATTGTCCCTACATCACTGAGCACGTGATCCCATTATTTACCGGCATCAGCTGTTCTTCATTTGACCATGTCTTTAGTCTGTGCAGTTTTCTCCCATAGTTATGCTGATCTTAGAATGCACTCCATGCTCATGTGCTCAGCTGGGGCAGAGAGCTTAAACCGCGTTCTGTGTTAGTGCAGTTCAGGAGCCAAGCAGTATGGTTTCCCAAGCCCCTGCCAGTGTCTGATAACTGCACATGGGAGATGGAGAAGGCTTTGAGGTTATCAGGTAACCAGATCACACGAGATAAGATCTGGTTACCTGGTAACACTATAAAAACAGGAAGAGGTCCTGACGCACATTAGGGACATACTGGGTTTTGCCTCCGCAGTTTTTGATGAGGACTAATTCTTGGCCCAATATATCATGGTAAATAAGGACATGTAATTTTTTCATGAGGGCATCCAGAATATGCTGCAGAAGGAGTGGGAGGAGATTGATAAAGCAGCTATTCCACATTCCCTTAACAAACGCTGTTTGTTGGAGAGTTTTGAACATCAGTTCCCTCAGACCCAGACGGTTAACACAATTTTGGCATCAATGTCCTCTTCCACTTCTTTGGCCTCTGAGGATGCTGTTATTTCTGATCCGGTGGATAAAAGGGTTGGAAATGCTTTAAAAAGGTCATATGTTGCATCTAACTATGATATCAGGACAAATACCTATGTAGCACATGCTACTCAGACTTTGCTTAAGGACCTTCATGCTCTGCTTGATTGTCTCCAGGCTGTTTTAACCAATATGGAGATGGTGTCTCTATTTTTGTCCAAATTAGTGTTTGATACTAGCCTTTGGGCCTCTACATCTATAGCAGGGGTTTCTATTGCATTACAAAGGATTCTACGGTTAAAATCATGGACTTAACTGTCTTTTTTGGGTCCAAAATTGTTTGGTCCTGAGTTAAATGACATGGTAGAGAATACGACAGAGGAGAAATAGATTCTAAGACCTTTTAAGCAGGCCCCAGAGAAAAAACATTTTGGGTACAGTTACAGAAGGAGGTGTCCCCATCAGGGTCGAGCCTAACGTCGGGGACTACCTTCTATAGCAAATGTGAGCCATCCACCTCTCGATCCTAGGACTCCAAGCAATGAAAATGACCATATGGCAGAAGGAGCCCAAATCAAGTTGTTTTTTACAACACTGGAAAAAAGAAGTAACAAATTTATGGGTCCTTTCGCTAGTTGTCAGAAAAAGTTTAAAGGCCAACCACTCTACCTACGTTTTTAAGATTAGACCTTCTCCATAGGACCTTTCAAAATTTTAGAGCCTTATGTCAGGAATTCAAGCACTCCCACAGAAACAAGCAATAATTCCTGTACCATTGGATCAGAGGGGTTTGGGTTTCTCCTCAAACTTGTTTTTGGTACCTGAACAACACAGTTCTTTTCATCCAAGTCTCAATCACAAAGACTTAAACACTTTTGTTCTCCTGGAACATTTCAGAATGATATCTGTTCAGTCCATAGCTCCCCTACTGTTGAAAGAAGATTATTTCACAAAGCTCAACCTACAGGATGCCTATTTTCCTGTGCCAGTTCATATGGAGAGCTAGACCTTTTTCAGGTTTGCAGTAACTGAGCCCCCATTATCAGTTCCAGGTTCTACCATTCGGTCTGGCAACCTCTCCCCAAATCTTCACAAAAATATTGTCTCCAAATATTGCTTTCTTGCATTTAAAAGGTGTGGTTATATATGCTTATTTAGATGATTGGGTATTGACTGAACCCTCTTTCTTCAAGGCACACCATGATGTGCATTTGGTATTTCAATCTCTGACAGGCTTTGGTCTTCGGGTAAACCTTTAAAATCTCACATCTGATTCAATCATAGGAGAAGACCTTTTATCAGAGCTTGATTAGAATATCAAATAGGAGCAGCTTGTCTTCCTATTGACAGAATGTGCACCCTCCAATCAGGTGAGACTCGCTTATTGACACGTTCACAGAGTTCTGCAAGATGTTGATTAAAAGTTCAAGGTCTGTTGGGAGCCTCAACAACTGTGGTTCCATGGGCGAAGTTTCATTTCAAGCCAGCGGTGAACCACATTCTAAAGCATTGTAATACAGCCTCACAGAACTACGAACTGATGATTCCTCTTACATATCAGGTTTCTCTGGCTTTCTCATGGTGGTTGGTTCATGACTATATGTTGGAGGGAGTTCCTTTCTAGGTGCCTCCCCTTTGACTCTTGACCACAGATGCCAGTATGTAGATGTGGAGCAGTATTGGGGAGACAAGAAAAGAGGGCTCCCTTGTCTCTATGGGAAAGCCAACAGTCTTCGAATTGGAGGGAACTAATGGCTAGTATTCACACTGGGGATCAAGGGACGGACCCGACCAGGAACGTACCTATCCCACTATATTGTATAAATCACACCGAAGTATGCCTGGTGTTCTAACAGACTAACCCCTGATGCGTTATCAGAGATAGTCCTGTATTACAGGGGCAGTGTGTATTGTGGAGCTGCTCAAAAAGAAATGTTTTTTAGGACGAGAACCCTACCTCATCCCGAGGGTGACATGTTTCATCATAGGGTTCCCTCCTCACACCAGGACTGTGAAGTTCATGGTGTGGGCTACAACTCCCAAATTAGGAAGTATCAGCGGTGTTTTGATGAGCGATGGAATAGGGTAAGTGAGGTACAGAGTACAAAAAAAATATAGTAATTAGTAGTGATTAAAACTACTTCCAGATGGCCAAACAATCTTATTTTATAGGTCAAATTGGATAGAATTTAAAAAGGGGACCGGGGTTGTCAAAATATATATCCCTCTCAGTGGTCAACATGTTTCTGCCCGTTTACGTCCCGAAATGTGGTTCCAGGGCATTCGTCAGGACCAAAAGTCATAGTCAAAGCAGCCAGAGGAATGATGGCCCAGTTGAATTTGAGGTTCTACCATCATCCTGAAAAGAGAACAAAAAAAAAGAGTGAAAGTGCAAGATATGTATAAGTTAAATACTTAAAGGTTTCTTAATTGGCAGTTCCATGCATCAGAAAACATATAGTCTGAAACAAAGGTTTTTTTTGTCATACTGGACAACACTTTGTCACCAGAGTAATGTAAGTGGCATTATACACTTATTATTTAAAGATCTTACCTAGTTCTAGGCAAATCGAAATCTGCCCTCAAGACACTGGGTACATCCAGAAACGCCCAACTGAAAAGGAATTTATGATGACTGAATTTGTTGTTTCCATGTGAGCATGAGGCGAGGCTCCAATCATGGCTATACTGAACAGCTTTAAAGGAATCGAATGTACTATTAAACATACACATTATTCAGGCAATGTGTACCATGTATGCTTAAGGCGCTATACTGGCACCATAAGAAAGACGACAGGGGGGAATAACAGCGAGGCAGCAGTGGTTTATAACCACAATATCCCACCAAGGGCATAAGGCTATTATGTGCCTGCTTTAATAGAGCGGACATTATAAAAATCTAAACAAGTCCTTATGGTCACAAAGAATAAGCTGGCATAGGGTGATGTAAAGAAATACGTCTGCACACAAAATTGATAAAAATAAAAATAAGGCTGTGTGAAAAAAATATGACACTAAACAACACAACGGAAGAAATACAGGTATTGGCATTTCCGGATGTACCCAGTGGATTGAGGGCGGATTTCGATATGCCTAGAACTAGGTAAGATCCTTAAATAATAACCATATGATGTAACCTACATTACTCTGGTGACAAAGTGTTGTCCAGTATGACAAATATATACCTTCGTTTCAGACTATATGTTTTCTGATGCATGGAACGTCGAATTAAGAAACCTTTAAGTATTTAACTTATGCATATCTTGCACTTTCACCCTATTTTTGTTCTTTTTTCAGGACAATGATGGACCCTTAAATTCAACTGGGACATCATTCCTGTGTCCGCTTTGGCTCCTGGCTGGCCAGTATAATCTAAACTTTATACCCTTTATACAGTTTACAGAGTGTCTATGACTTTGGGTCCTAACGAATGCCCTGGAACCCTGTTTGGGGACCCCAATGAGCAGAAACACGTTGACCACTGAGAGGGGTATATATTTTGACAACCCCAGTCCTCTTTATAAATTCTATCCCACTTTACCTATAGAATAAAGTTGTTTGGCCATCTGGAGTTAGTTTTAATCACTACTACATACTATATTGTTTTTGCACTCTGTCCCCCACTTACCCTATTCCATCGCTCATAAAAACATCTCTGCTCCTCCCTAATTTGGGAGTTGTAGCCCACACCATGAACTTCACAGTGCTGGTGTGAGGAGGGAACCCTATGATGAAGCATGTCACCCTCGGTGAGTGAGGGTTCTCGTCCTCAAATGTATTTCTTTTTCAGCAGTTCCATGATACACACTGCCAGTGTAATACAGGACTACCTCTGATAATGCATCAGGGGAACTAATAGGTATAAGGATGGTCTTGCTTGTCTTTCAGCACTCCTTAAAGGGAAAGAGTGTTGTAGTCTCGACAGACAATCGGGTAGGAAAGGCATACCTAAACAGGTGCAGCCACAATGAGTATGTCTCTGAATCAGATTGCATCCCTGATTTGTTCTTGTGTGGAAATGTGTGTTCTGGCCTGACAGTAGTTAACATTTGGGTGGAAATGAATTTCTGGGCAGACAGCCTCAGCAGGAATCTGCCATCCTCTGTGACATACCATTTGTCTCTTTTTCAGTTCCATCTGGTCTGCCTGGAGTTTGCGAGGTCTTGGTTAGATCCCTTTACCTCCCCAGAGAATGCTCTATGTCCTCTATCTTGCACTGAGATACCATCCCCTCTAGCATGGGCAAAGGATGATTTTTTCAGTCTCTTTGCCTCTGGTCTGCTGAATGCTTCTGTCCCAATTCTGATACTGCCAAGGGTCCTTCAGAGGATCAGATTAAAGTAGGCTCAGGTGATCCTGATTGCTCCTTACTGGCCCATACATTATTGGTTGCCTCTCCTTCTAGCTCTTTCCACGGGTCATTTTCTTCATCTCCTCATAACAAATCTCTTCTTTAGTACCCACAGCTTTCTCCCCAAATGACATCAAGATTGTGTTTGATGGTTTGGGTATTGAACAGACAGGATTAGATAATTTGGGCTGTTCTCCCCAGTTGGCCCTCGAGTTACAAGTATTCTGTAAGCAATCTACTCTAAAACCGTGTAAAAAACGGGTGTTTTTTCTTTATGTGGTGTTCTACTAGTTCTGAGGATCCTACTATTATTTTTTTTTCTAAGATTTTTGATTTCCTAATGGATGTTTTTTGAAAGGCTTGACTCCTAGTACTCCTTCTTCTCAATTGGCAGCAAAAAAAGGGTTTCGCACCATTCTGATGATTTCACTACTCTGTCTTCCCTGGTGTTGAAATTACTTAAGGGTTTCAGATTACAGAGACCTTCTATCAGGAAAGGGATGCCTTCTTGGAATCTGTCTATTATTTTGTGAGGGTTACACGTTGCTCCCTTTGAAACTTTGAGGAAGCGGATTTTGTTTGGTTATCAGTTATGGTTGTGTTCTTAGAGGCTATCACTTCAGCTTCACGTCTGGGGGAATTAGGAGCTCTTGTTGCTGTTTTTCCTATTTGAAGCTTTTTCCACATAAAGTAATGCTTAGGTTGGATCCTAGGTTTATTTCAAAGGATCATATTCCTTCCATTATGCTCAGGAGGTTATTTTGCCTGTTTTTTCAGATCCCTCTTCAGTTTCAATTCCATCTGCTCTGGTTGTGAAAAGGGCTCTTCTGATTTACTTAGAACGTACAAAGCCTTTTCGTTTGTCGAGATATTTGTTTATTGCACATTGTTCTGTTTCAGAAGGTAGGAAGGTTTCTACATGGATTCTAAGAAGAGGGGTCTGTCAGGCTATTGCTCAGGCCTATTCTGCGGTGGGGGAGCTTCTTCCAACAGATGTCCAGGAGCGATAAACAAGGGCAGTTTTCGTCTCCTGAGCAGAAACAGGAGGAGTTTCTCAGTTGGAAACTTGGAGGGCAGCCATGTGGTCTTCTCAACAAACTTTCATTAATCATTGTGCTCTTTCTATGTGTGATGATTAAGATGATCATTTTGGCTCGAAGGTTTTGACTGCAGCAATGAAGTAATTGTTTAATTTTCCTTAATAAATAAACAGTTATTGCATTTACATTGTGTGGTGCAACCTTGATTCTTTCTGGCTTGGATACATCCTCAGAAGTTAGGACTGGGGCGAGGAGGACCCCATGAGGCTGTAATGAGCCTGTTACTTACTGGTAATCTTCATTACCCTGATTAGGGGTCCTCCTCGTGCCAGTCCTCTTCCCTCCCTCCCTCCCTCTCTCCCTGGTTGCACTTTTTAAGCCAGCATCTTGGTAACAAAACAGAAGGAGGTGAGGAGTTAAAAAATATATAACAATAAAAGAAATACATATGTGCTATATCTGTTGGAGAGGGACATGCCCTCAGATGTTAGGGCTGATACAAGGAGTAGCCCTAATCTGGGTAATGCAGATAACCGGTAAGTAACAGCTTCAGTAATGTTCATTTTGCTGTGATCTGCTCAAGGCTTAATTTGAGCCGGTGGGGCTCACCAGAACTCCTTTTTGGAAATCTGGACTTACTTATCAATTTCAATTACAATTTCAATTTATCATCATCAGACTTTGGCTCAGAACAAGAGAGAGAATGGAAGCAAGGGGAGAAAAAAGGAGGAAGAGAAAGCTGGAAAACAGTGACAAAGGAATAAGAAGGAATGAAAAATGAAATGCAAGAGTAAAATAAATGAGACAGGAAGTATAGGCAGAGGTAGGAAGAAAGAGGGATGCAGTGGAATCAAGCTAGGCAGTCATGTTATTCGGCATATCCAGCATTCGTTAACGCCAGCCTTGGGCTTCTGAGCAAAACATTGGGCCCGGCAGTTATATATATTAAGCATTGGTCTCTTCTATTCTCTTCCTAGTCCAAGTCCTTATGTCATGAGAAGCTCACTACCCTCGAGTAAAGCACTGAGTTGGCTCCTTAAAAACATACTAACATTTTGCCCGGCGCTCCCCTTCCTAGGGAAGGACAGTAAAAAACACCTACAACACAGTAAACAACACTCATCAATAACAAGGACCATAGCAATGATCTAACAACAACATTTAGGGAAGGAGAGTAAGCAGGAGTGGAAAGAGGAAGCCCAGGGACCTCATATTCAAAAGAGTATTGTGGTTGCAAAGCCTGCGAATCATGAAATGTATACCACAAACCCCAATATTAAAGTACTAAAGGTACATTAAGAGTTGCAAATGTATTTGCAACTCGCAACACAAATATTGTAACTAATTATGAATTGTTAGGAAAGGGGAGTGTAAAATAGGCATCCCCTGCTGAGTGATTTGCAGTGGGATGTTCAGTGGTTTGCTATTTCAATTGCGGTCGCAAACTATTCAGTGGATACCAGCACCCAAAAGGGGATGGTATCCGTTTGCAAAGTGGAATCTATCCATGAGTTTTAGCTTTCATTCTGTGAATGTGGGCTGTGAGTATTGAAAGGAGTATACAGTGGTTAAGGGACTGCTACATGATCCCCATAATGTCCTTTGCATCATGCAGATTTAATTTTGTGATTGCAGCTCCTGTTCCCTTAAGAGACAGGGCCTACAATAAGAAAGGCAGCATTCTGAGAATGTGAATCCAGGGCTGAAGATCTGCTGTTCCACACTGCTGCTTGTCCCTGCACTTGTAGCCCCATAGTTAGGATTTTAAAACAGAATCCTTCCTCTATAAGATTAATTGGGCAGAATTCTGCAAATCCTAATATGGGCTTTCTGGCGTTGCCTGTGACATATCAGTACACCAGGCACCGTACAAACATTTTCTTGGATCATTTGCTCTACAAAAATAATTACTGCTATTTCACCAGAAATTGATACACCAGGACCTAAGCAGTCTGATCCTTACCTCTGAGCCCCTCTTCTTGTTTCAGTTTTTACGTCAAGAGGATATGTCAAGAAGTACGAAGAACAAAAAAATAAGACCAAAAGTTTTTCAAAAGCTTACAGATTCACTGCATCAGGTCAAAGTGGATACAAATGTGGGTGAATTCTGGCAGTTGATTGCTATGAGTATCAAAGGCAAGGCAATAATGGATTTTCTCCCAAGAGTTCTTTTTTTGTGTCTGAACCCAGAATGTGGTTAGTCCATCCTACATGTCTCTTTAATTGCATCGAATACGTTTGGGGAGTTTCTTCAAAATCCTGGTTTAGGGTGATAATTTTACCAATTTAAAAAAGGGAGATTGGACTTCACCATTAAACTATCATCCATTATCTTTTCTTGGCTCACTGGGGAAAAGTTTCAGGAAGATTACGTTCAACTGAGCCAGCAAAATCATAAAGAAGAACAAAATGATAGAGGAAAATCAAGCTGGGTTGTTCAGACCAGTAACTAGGACAATTAAGCAAGGCAACGTTTTGGCCTTGTCAATAATGTCCTATGTCCATTTGAAAAAAGAAAGGCTCTTTATGGCGGTTTTAGACTTCTGAGCAAGCATTCCTAATATTGACAAATACATGATGAAGCAAGATTTATTTAATCAAAAATTCCTGCCGGAACTTGTGGCGTTAGCTTTCGTTTTACTTATTGACACTTCAACTTTATTTAAATATGGTATATCTGTTTTGTGTACTAAAAGCTTTAGAATAAGCAAAGCTTTGAAGTAGGTGTGTAGCATCCTCCTAGCTGTCTTGAAAATCTGTACTACATTTAGTTTCTGCTCCAACAATGTTACGTATGTAAGCTCTAATCAAATAATGAGTCTACAGTGCTTATGTCCCCTAGGACAATCCCCTTTACAAATTAATAATGCGTTTTGAGAATTACTGTTAGCGCAAGAAATAAAGCTTACATGAAAAAAGTTTAAAGTTCTGATTTTTGGAGGTCATGTAGTGCAAGGAGGCCATTTGATTTACATAAATCTAAATTAGAGAACATTACCTTCTTATTATCTGGTGCTAATAATTAATTAAAGCAGAGACTAGAATAATCAAGTATTAAAGTGTTCACATTAAAGCAGTTGCTGTCCCTCTTTATATCTCTATACAAAAATTTCAAAGAAAATTGTAATTGTTAGCATTTTATAGTGCAGATGTTTAAGTCCATAGCAATGTTTGAGTGATTCAAACACAGTGGCTCCCATGTGTTCAGAGTGACAAGTGCAATGGACCCATTGGCAAGAAGATCCCATATGCCTCTCTGAAGGGGCCGTATTATCAAAGGATGCATTGATCAATGTGTCAAGATGACCCCAAATCCAGAGGATTGTTGGAGAAGTCAAGCAAATTTCCATCACAATCTTTTCCATCATGCAAAGGCTCCAGCCCAAAGAGAAATGACTGACCAGACCACCAATCAGGGCATTTAAACCCATCCAGGATGAGAAGACGGGTAGTAAACTAGAAATTAAGGAAGGCGGATGCATGAGGGTGAGGTAAAGCCACCATGAACTGGAGCTATGGCCATGGACCAGAAACAATCAAATGACACAGTTTATGGGGGGTTTGACTAAGTTATACAGGAATTCCACTCATAAACCCATTGGCCCGCTTGTTGAAATTTATAAAGAGTAAACAAGTGGCGCTTCTTTGTATGGGGATGTAATTTGGGGGCATTGTTCAACATGATGCATTACTACGATCGAGAACGCCTTTGCTAGACATATATTTGGCCTCCTCCCCCAGTTATACCCTTACACAGCTCCGTTTAGACATTGGGCTAAGGCCAATTGCTAATGAAATTGCCCTCACACCCCTTAAATTCTAGCCTTATCTATGGGCTACCCCGGAATTTACAGATTATAGGGCAGAGCTCAGGGAGGTACTGAGCCTACATGGTGCGGAAAAATTACCATGGATAGCACATGTCAGGGACTCACTCTTGGCCATGGGTAGAGCAAACCTATGGTTCAATGCTCAGAAAGCCTGTCACATAATCTCCAGGATGGAACTGGACAGGAGTTATAGGGAGAGTAAACTTGCACAGCTACAGGGGAGCACAATATCAGGCATGTTAACTGCGGTGTGCCTGAGAATTAAAGACCAGTACAGTTTAGAGCCTGTCTTGGATGATATTCAACCTGCCCTAGCCAGGAAGTTATATTTGCAATTCAAGCACAGGGTTTTCTCATTGTGTGCCATCACTAACAAGTGGGCTGGCACAATCCCTTTAGGTTGCCCTGCTTGCAGTATTGTAGAGGAGACAGAAAACCACATACTCTTTTTTTTGCCCTGGTTACAGGAATGCTAGGCATTGCTGGCTGCTTCAGCTATGCAGAAACCTAGGCACAAAGCACTGTGCGGAGGCATTCAGACTGCTGAAATACAACACATAATTGCCTATCGTATTTGAGGTGTTGCATTTTTTATTTTCTATGTGGTGTCTACACAAAATGTTTTTGAATGCCAATGTATAGGTTCTAGACGCTAATATCTTCATGTTTTATAACTGGATTTCCTCCATTTTATCTATCTCCACTTTCTTAGGTTTTTTAAGTCCCCTTTTAATGTTTGTATTATTGATGTATATTTGTTCTTATTAACATTTTAGATTGGTTATTAGTTATTGTTGTATGGGGCATAGCTCTACACAATGGTATTTATAAATTTGGTCATGGGGGTTGGACCCTGTGCTCCCAAGGATTATTTTTACTCTTTTAATGAAATTTTATTATGCATATGCACTTTAAAGGTCTATTGAGCGAATAAAGTTTCATTGAATTGAAATGAGACACATGAAAAAGAGCCACCAGAAGATCATGACCCAGCCCTCAAGGCAGATGTGGCTGTAGTATGGTTCTTTTAAAAAACAAACAAAAAAAAAAACACCTACATTTTCATATCACTGAAATCACAAGAAACAACATCCTCTGTAGCCACCGTAGCCATATTAGGGAACCTGAGAGAAAGATAGTCAATCTTCAGACAAATCCAGAGAGAATGAACTTTGGACAATAGTGGCGCACAGCTGCCTCCTAAGATCTTTCCACTTGAGCAGAATTGTATTGTGAATGCCCTCATTGAGCAAACTGTTGAATGGTTTGTTGATGACAGACTGAAGGCAATAGCAGTGGACAGTAAGTCCTTTAGCAAGGTTGAACTTGAGGGGAGCCTAAACTCTTCCATAACATACTTTTAATATACTTCACTTGTACCTCGATTTCTTCATCCTCAAAGAGTGAATTATCCACATCAACATCCCCATCTGCAGCATCTGAGCCTTGCAGGAAGATAACCATAGCTGTCGGTGTCAGTCAATGGGGGCACTGGAGAATGCTGATCAACAGCGGTAGAGACAGACTTCTTACTTAGGGCCCACAATTACTGACTATGAACAAAGAAACCAGTAATGCAACACCCATAGAAGCAGAGCAGATCCAGACAGCTGCAGAGGCAACGTATGTGCAGAATTTACAAGATTCAAAGGAGGAAGTGGATGTTCCAATATAGTAAGCATCACCAGAGGGGAGATAAAACTAGAAGAACAAGCAGAAGGCAAACATAACCATTGATGAGATGAAAAGTCTAAAACAACAGAGTAAAATAGGACTTAATTTAACAAAATTCAAAATTGACAATCACAAGTTGACAAGGGATTGTATTCTATTTCATTTAACCTGAAGGCCCTTGCATATATACAGGGTTCACCTCATATTGTTCAGTTAAAAATACAATTCATAACACAATAAGTGAATTAAAAGTGCTGGTAATTAGATGATTTAAATGGCTTAAAGTTTTCTGGAAAGGGCCAAGGCTAAAACGTTCTGGATATCACTGCTGGAGTCAAGGGTAAAGGTGTATTTAGGAAGTCAGTTCAGCATATCTGATCCAGCATAAAAAGCCCAGCTGAGACCACAGTTACTACACCACACACCATCAGGGAAAGCTCCAGCATGCACACAAACAGCAGCTTACATTTATAAATGAAGGCACAGATTTACAAAGGTTTTGTGTTGAGTTTGTGTTACCTTTTCAAAGCAGACTAGCCACAAAATCTTTTTTGGGATTTACAACACAAATTTGTATTACCGTTGATTTGTAAGAAAAAGTTAGTCAAACCAGTGCGAAACACTGCTTTGAGTTACTCTGCCTTAAGGGATATTCCATGGAAGGTACATGGGCGTTCCTGTGCTACCACCCATGGTTTTTGATGCAAAACTCTCTACTAATAATTGTTGACAGGGTTTTGGCCAAGAGCTAACACCACTTGAAAGCAGGCCTTAAAAAATGAAATGCTTTCCTTTCAAAGACAATTTAAGCAAAATATTTTTTAATGGAATGGCAACATTCCAGTACAGAACCAATCCTACACTCACGCGGATATCTTTTCACTATGGTGCAAGGTGAGCGTATAATTCTGCACCAGCTCTAGGGAGAGGTATCTTTGTAGATGTGAATCTGTCCTTCTCTCCTTCTCTCATGCAGAGCAGCAACCTTGCATGCGAGCTTTGTAAATCTGGCCCAAAGTGTCTCCACATTTGGAATTTTCAAAACTTTGATGACTCGGCAGCTCCCCTAACAATAATCCAAAAAAACATTGAGTAAGATATTGTTTTGGGGTCCAAAAAGGCACACATTTCCATAATAGGAAACTGCTTGGTGCTTTGAAGTGCTCCGTGTGAAAGGGATGCATGTTGTAACTCACAGAATGTCCAACAATTTCTGAAGTGGGTTGTGGGTGAAGAAAAATATGAATGACACAACACCAGATGTATGGATGAAGTCTGACTGACAACCCTTATTAGTAATTATGCGATACACATAATTTTAGCAAAATCAAAAGGTCAAACTAACACTTTAAAAAATCATTTGGTGTTGGCTGCCAGCGTCCTGCCTTTGCTAAGGCTTTTTAGTAATCCCTTTTTCAAAATCTTTATATAGAGAGGGTTGAAAAGATAGATATGTAGAGAGGCTTGCAAAACAGATAGAGAAGCTCACAAAGACAGACCGAAAGGGTTAAATAGACAAACAGAGAGGGATGGATCGAAAGACAGAGACAGTTGGATAGATAGAGAGATATAGATAGAGAGAGATAGCACAGCACAGATTCAGTTAGCAATATAATGGTTAAATATCTATGTAAACACAAATTACAAAAATGCAAGCGCACTAAAAGCACACTAGAAAAACATACAAGCAGGGCATACAGACTAAACTGGTATACAAGTATAGCTGTAATCCTCAATTAGAATACATACTGGAGTGCAGTTATAAATGTATATCAGTGTGTGCATTCTAAAAGATAACTACTTTACAAAGAATAGATTCAAATGAATACAATGTGGTATACTCATATAGCAGCAGCCAGATAAACAAAAGCCGCCCCAAAGGACTTGACAATATCATTAGCAGGAGGCAGGAACTGATAAAGCTAGAATGTGTTCTTTGCTGTGAAGAGCTAGTAGCAAGCATCCTGCTATCACACCAGGCTGTAAACGCACACGTAACATTAAATCAATAATGAAATACAAACAAAACATTGGCACTGAAGCAAAAATTCTTCTGTGCGGATGTGCTCTGTGTGAATGAGCAAAATGCAGTCACTCAAAATTAAGTTAGACAGATGCTGAAGTAAGCTGACCCACTGCCCCATGCTGTGTGCTGTAGTAGGCAGGGGAAAATGTGAATGACATACCAACAGACCAACAGATGAAGAGACCTGGTAGAAAGCCCTTTAAGTGAGTATATTATATATAGAGCTCCAGGTTTTTTGGTATTTTTTCTTTTAACATTTCTGTCTGTATTTATCCATAATTAATTTTGGGCCATTTTATCTGTTTTTTATCCATTTTTATTTTGTGTTTTGTGTATAAATAAAACTATAAAACTGTACATTTCCATATTTATTTAACTGATAGACGCACACATACTATGATGTCTGTCGTGATTTTGCTATTTAAGATGGCAAATACTACGTAACAATACATCCCCTAAATATTAGCATTATACCACAAATGTGTGTTGACATATGACAGTATTTAAATAAATTTCATCCTATTTTTTAATTTTTCATGCTGTCCATCTGCTCAGTAGTTGGGCTAGAATTCATGAAAGATAGCAAGAAGAGTCACTTAAAAGAAGCACAATTTCTATATTTATCCACTTTTAAAAATAAATGCAGACAGAAAACACATTGTTTTTTGTCTGTATTTATCTGTAAAAATCTGTGAAAATGTAAAACAGGGTACCTTAATTATATATATTGTTGCTGTAAAACCAAAAGTAGTTTGTTCCTCGGACCCATTGAGAGTCATGGTGGGGGCTGCACACTCCCTCCCCTTAGATTTTGACCTCAGGGAATGGGGTCCATGGGTCGTAAGAAGGCTTGCAGAGGGGGGCAGCACAGCCCCTCCCCTTTTCTATTGTATTTGGCACCTGGGGCCCATTAATGCTTAGGAGCACCCTCCACTTTATTTTGGAACTGGCCCTGGGGAATGGGGTCCCTGGGGCTAATTAAGGGTCAAGAATAGGGTTGCATGAGCATGCTCTCCTTAATATATATATGTATATCTTTTTGCTCCAGGGGATGGGTTCTACCTGGAGCAAAGGCCAACCCAGTGCTGAGCACACAAAAGGCTGCGTGTGGTGTGGAGTTGGCAGCCATCTAAGTGTTTAGCCACAGGGCCTGGAGGCAGGCCAAACCATGGCTAACCCCCACTGCACACACCAAAGTCTGTGCACAGCATGGGGCTGGCTGCCCATGGGTCAGGCCATAGGTTAAGTCCTGCGGCCCACCTACCTGCCACGGAGGCAGGGTTGGCTTTTCATATGGTAATAAAATATTAGTTTAACCGAGAAAACCACTAAAACAAACAAAGGTTAAATTAATGTTATAGTTAGTTGTGATTTAAAGATCTGATTTTGTCTAAAAAAAGCTTAGAAATTCTCTGAAAAACCAAAGTTTATAGTAACGTTATAGTGAGGAGTGAGGAAAAGATCTGTTTTTGTTAAAAAAAAAAAAGAGACTTACAATTTCCCCGAAAAATACAAAGGTTAAAGTGACATTAGAGTTAGGTGAATATAGCAGTGCCAACATCAACGTTTTGAACTACAAAAAACACATGAAGTCACCAGTAATTGTTAACAGAGCTAGCTATAACTTGCTTCCCCACAATGCACTGCTTATGACCTCACATATGACATCACTCATGACATGTTGGATGACGTAATTTATGACATCACTGATGATTTACTTTATGACATCACTGATTACATATCAATTGACATCATTGATTACATCTCTGAAGACATCATCCAAGGTTCTTTTGTACACATTATAAACTGGTATGGCATTAGAGTCCTGAAAGTAAGTACAAAAAGCTCAGAATAATATGAAGCATCATTAATGCCATCACAGATACAACTTACTTAGGTGTTGCAAGTATATGTTATGTGCAACATTGATTCTATGCCGTGCACTTCACAGGTTGCCTAGTTCAAATTAACAATCAACCACAGATATTTGGGAAACCCTCATTGCACACAGTGTTCAATATGTAATCAACTGTTCAGAGAAAACCAAGTTTATCAAGATACTCAACGTCTGTTCCAAAATTATTGACCTACGATGGACATTTTTTATATGTATCGAACCCCTCACAGTCAGTCACCGAACCTACACAGAGAAATGAAGTTGAGAGAGTGGAAAAGTGGATACGGTAAACAGTGTTTACTCTATGGAGAGAGTTTACTTTGTACCACACTGTCAGTGAAACACTCATGAGAAATACACCACAGAGTATTAAAAAGTATCTACCAAGAACAGTGTACACTCTATGCAACCCTTGTCAAAAAATACACTATTCACTAACAATAACTAAAGATTACACTGCCTGCAGTATCCATGCTGTGAGGGTTGGATCTCAGTAATGCAGGAAGACACTTCACTCAAACTATTAACTCAGGTGGTTCCAAAGGCTAAAGGTACCTTTGTGTCCCTCGACAATCTTGTATGCCCTCATGGACGCATTCCTCCTGACGTTTGTGTACCATAGACTCCAAGCTGCAGTGCACAACTTATACCCTCAATTCTCAGTTTACCCACCTACTCTTTCTACCTTGCAGGTACTGCTCACCAGTACAACGCACAGACAATTAATCACTACATTATACACCACAACACAAACAGATAGTCTGCAGAATACAGGCAGGACGAGGGAGAGCTTGATTACCATGCTGGGTCACAGCATAGAACAAACAGATTGGAAATTCTGCTGTGCACAACTACACACACTCACTTCTAATTCCAATTTGTGAATAATACAGTTTAAATTCCTGCATCAAATGTATTTTACGCTTGTTAAACTTTGCGAATTTGGCCTGCGAGCAGATGCCATTTGTGTGCGGTGTGGGTCGGTGGAGGCAGACTTCTTGCATCTCGTCTGGCAGTCTACTGTATTGATGTACTATTCGACTCATGTTACCGAAGCATTGTTTGATATTGTATTAGAACAAATAGATTGCAACCCTGTAATATGCCTACTGGGACTGGTAAATGCCCCCAACCAGCCAACCAGATGTTTGTGTCTGTGGCCCTGCTGTTGGAAAAGAGAAGGGTGTCTCTCCACTAGGACAACAGAGGAAAACCCACCAAGAAGAATTGGATAATAGATATGACTGACTGTAGATCCCAACTGTAGCTGTATGGGGAAGAACTGCAGAGGTCTTCGAGACCCAAGGATAAATGGGGACATCTAACAGCATACTTATTGATACGTCCAAATAACTCTTAGGTGCTGAAGAGGGCAGGAGGTAAACACAGTTATAAACTTATTGCATATAATATGTTAATACCATATGTGCACTACTGCAGCTACTGCAGTGTTATGTTGTTAATACATTACTAGGTATGGCAAGTGGGTGGAAGAGGGTGATTGTAAGTTTGGAGTAGCAGGCAGGGTGAGATGTCTGTTGTATTGTTTTGTCTTTCACAAAATGAAGTTTTAAAAATCCACATTCAAGAAGTACAATAAAGCACATTTTCCCATTTGAAATAATATTAGTCCCTTCCCTCCTTTGTGATTTAGGGCACATATATCCAATACAATCACATGCAAAATGCTAGCTAGGTGCCATACTATGAAATGTTCATACATGTTTGTTAGAACTGCCAGCCTTTGGTATGATCTATGCCCAAACATTTTTTCTTCCCCCCATTATGTTTGCTGAAATTCGTTTTTGGTTACCTTTGGACTCTGTGCACTTTACCACTGCTAACCAGTGCTAAAGTACTTATGCTCATTTCTTTAAGCATGGTGAAATTGGATTACACCCAATTGGCACATTTCACATACTTTTAAGTTCCCAGTAAGGTGGTACTAAATATACCCAAGGCCTGTAAATTAAAATCTATTAGAGGGTTTGTAGAACTCTCTGTCTCACCCATTTCAGTACCCCTTTAAAACATCTCAGGCCTGCCATTACAACCTGTGTGCAGTATCAATTAATTCGACTTGACTAAATAACCATATTATCAGGCCTAAACCTTCCTTTTTCAATACATATAAGCCACCCATAACGTAGGCCATAAAAGCTCATAGGGCAGGGTGCATTCTATTTGAAAAGTTAGATATTAATTTTTTAGTTTGACATGTCCTGGTAGTGAAAAACTCCTAAGTTCATTTTTCATAACTGTAAGGCCTACCTCTCCCATAGGATAACATTCACTTACCATATTACATTTAATAAGTGCTAAAGTTTGATTGGGAGCAGATACAAATATCATGTTTGGACTCAAATGAATTGCAAATTTAAATCCTCTCGATTGATGACTGCTACCCCGCTCTCTACCAGACAGCTGCTTTGTGTAGAGGGAAGCAGCATCATGCCCAGGGCTCAAGTCCCTTCTATGGCATGCCTGCTACCTCAGCCACTTACCTGGCTCCCTGGCACTCATTAGCTCCGAGACACGGCTCCACCAGCAAATGAAGATCCCGATCGGACCCCTAGCAGTTGCAGGCTGAGGCTCGATGATGCCTCGGTTTTCATTGCTTATTTAGTGACCTGGGTGACCGTAGAGGACAGAAAAGGGCAGCAAAGCGCAAGGCTATTGTCACGGCCCCTACTACAGAAGGGAGGGGGCCTTAGCCTGGTACACCATTTTACTGGGCTTCCAGTAATCATGGTCATCAACTTAGAAGAAGGACTACATTCATGGTGATGGCGTCGCCCATCTTTATTAGGGTCATATAGCCATGTTCATCAAAAAGAGAAAAGGGACCACATTCATTGTGAATGCATTGGCCATCTTTGGTATGAACATATAGCATATCCTCATCTTACCTGATCCTGCCTGGACATTCTCCAATAAAGAGGACAGTAGCACCCTTTCCCATGGCAGATTTCTTGCTGTATCCTCGGTTTCTTATGCAGTGCCCCATAACAAAAATGCTCTTCCCCCTACAAGCTGTACTGAATGTTACATTGTGCAGTAGGCAGCCACCTCCAACTCTCTGCTTTCGAGGAAGGACACTGAAACTGTTGAAGGTCTTCTCACCTTCCTATAGAGGATAGACATTGAAATGGTATAAGGTCTCACCTTCATATCAGCTCCAACCCAGCCAGTTAATGCACTGATTTTTTATTGTAGTAGTCTTCATTGGATCAGGACAGACATCTTGGAACCCCCTTCCTATACTCAATTATGGGGAAAATGCAACGCACAACAAATAGCACTCCACTTAAAGGTGGAATGGGTCTTACTGAGTATATTGTCAACAGATCTGGAACAAACACCTGGGCGCCGATTCCGATCGGGTAAAAAAAATTCCTGTATGACTTGTATCCGTATTTTTTTACGTACGATTCGTACAAGTCCCGTCCCACCAGTGAAGTATGATTCGTACGTGAAAAATACATACAAATCGCTGCGGGAAAAGTCTACGAGATGTACCCGGACAGTTTTATATACCAATCGTAAAACTGAAGTCCGAGCACACAAGTACGATCCGTACCGCCCTTCCGAATATACAAGCGTATGTAACACGTCCCGTACGGAGCGAACTCTGTACCACTCGTCTCCCGGGTAAACTTGTGCCCGGGATACGAGTCATACAGCCCCCCCTCCCCCCGCATATGTCCGCACGTCCCCCCGTATGTCAGCACCATACTCCCCCCATGTCCACACCGTACCCCAGCCCCATACTTGGACGCACCGTACCCCAGCACCATACCCCAGCACCGTACTTGGACACACCATTCCCCAGCCCCGTACTTGGACGCACCGTACCCCAGCACCATACCTGTGTGCACCATACCCTAGCACCGTACCCCAGCCCCATACTTTGATGCACCGTACCCAAGCCCCGTACTTGGATGCACCATACCCCAGCACCGTACCCAAACCCCGTACTTGTACGCACCGTACCCCAGCCCCGTACTTGTATATACCGTACCCCAGCACCGTACCCAAACCCCTTACTTGGACGCACCGTACCCCAGCCCCGTACATGGACGCACCGTACCCAAGCCCCGTACTTGTACGCACTGTACCCCAGCACCGTACACCAGCCCCGTACTTGTACGCACCGTACCCCAGCACCGTACCCCAGCCCCGTACTTGGACGCACCGTACCGAAGCCCTGTACTTGTACGCACCGTACCCCAGCACCGTACCCCAGCCCCGTACTTGTATGCACCGTACCCCAGCACCGTACCCCAGCCCCGTACTTGGATGTACCGTACCCCAGCACCGTACCCCAGCCCCGTACATGGACGCACCGTACCCAAGCCCCGTACTTGTACGCACCGTACCCCAGCACCGTACACCAGCCCCGTACTTGTACGCACCGTACCCCAGCACCGTACCTGGACGCACCGTACCGAAGCCCTGTACTTGTACGCACCATACCCCAGCACCGTACCCCAGCCCCGTACTTGTACGCACCGCACCCCAGCACTGTACCCCAGCCCCGTACTTGGACGCACCGTACCCCAGCACCGTACTTGGATGCACCGTACCCCTGAACCGTCCCCCAGCATCGCGTATGGACGCACCTTACATACGCGAAAACGACTCGTACTGAACCAGGACACTGTAAAACAGCACAAGGAGGGTCAATTCGACTTGCACAACACCACAAAACACGTCTACAGTACAAAAAACATAAAAATGACTGACCTGGCACATCCAAACAGGAAAACAGAGGCCCAAACTCACAACCACCTCTTATAACACACCCACCAAAAAGTCAAACTCAGGCCCACCCACAAATGGACCAATAAAAAAGGCCCACACACACAAACCATGAGCCTTTGCAACAGACTCACTGCAGCTACAGAGCACACCCCAACAACTGCACCCATACACCTTAACATATACACCTTCACACACACTCCTTCACACAAACCCCCTCTACACATTCCCCCACACACCTTCACATTCACACCCACACACCCACAACCATCCACACCCTCACCCCACACCATGCCCACAGACGGGAATCCAAAGTTCACAAGGGAGGAGCTGGACATCCTTGTCAATGAAGTCATCAGAGTTAAGCCACAGCTCTTTGGAACATTGGTCAGACAGACCAGCATAGCTGAAAAATCACGCCTGTGGCAAAGGATCGTCGATAGGGTGAATGCTGTTGCGCCCATCAGAAGGACCAGGAATGAATGCCAAGCCAGGTGATACGATCTGCGGTGGGCAGTCAAGCGCAAAATGAACGAGGACTACGCCCAGAGCAACATAACTGGAGGTGGGCTGCCCCGCAGACCGGTACATTACCATCCCTGGGAGGAGAAGGTGATGGCCCTGCTTCCGCCGGTGGGAGTACACAGAGTCGAAGGAGTTGCAGAGCCTGGTGAGTACACTAACAACTTACGTAACATGGGGGTAATGGCATCCACACCCCAACTACACAAAATGCACGCAACTACCCCCAAGCCCTCACTGGACACCACCACATTCAAAAACAACACTCATACCACTAACATGTGTATGCCCCATCCACAAAGCAAGGCCATGCCATGTCCCAGGCTACACGAAGCACAAACCCAAGACTGGATGTCAGGGATGCTGGGAGGGTGGGGCTCACAAAACACATTGTTCAACTCTGAATCAGACACCATTGCCCTCAGCCCATATGTCCCAGGTACATACCCATGCACCATGCTCAATGCACAGGGACTGGCAAAGTACTGACAAGGTTGCTGACACTTGGCCCTGCTGTAGCCAGCACAAGGCCCTCCTGTGACCACTGTAAACTCAAACACCAACACCACAAGCTCAGATATCTAGGACAGGAACTCACACTCACTGTCATGCCAGCAGGCACCATGAGGGGACAGATACATCACCTGGGAGACCCACAGCCAAATCACACTACACCCACCAGCAGGCCCTGTCACACACACCCCTTACACAAGCACACACCCCCGGGGCAGGCAATGGATTTAACCACTCTCACAATGGACATGTGACACAACAAGATCAATCCATAGCCAAAGAAGTATCCAAGCCAAAAATCTACATGTCAAACACTCAGGAGAACATATCAATCTGTCCCCCGCAACATACCCATCCACAAGTGAACAGTGAGGGAAATGCTACGCACATACAACTACCTGGAGGAACTGTGCCAACTTGAATATGTATGAAGCATGGATATCGCATGAAACAGCATTAACATTGTCTCTCTCTCACACACAGGGCAACCTCATGGATCTCCCCCCAACAATGGGGGGGGAAAATCACAGTCCCAGCCTCAGGAGGAACCTGATCCCACTGGCAGCGACGCCTCTCAACACTCCGCGGATGACCCCAACCCACCTGGACCCTCTGGAGTCCAAGCCCCTGCAGCACCTGCCTCAGGTGCGTCTGTGCCAACCACCACCCCCATTCCTGCCACATCCCAGGAGACACCCAGGAGCCCTGCCCGCACTGAACAACTGTAGACCTGATGTGCCCACAATGGCAGGCCAGGCTCGTGTGGGCAGGGGTGGTGGGAGTGGAGGCAGGCGGAGGCGAGAACCTGACCAGCCAGCTGAAGGGACTGGTATGTCACACATACGCAACATCATGGACGCATACCGACGTGACACCAGTGCCATCAGCCAGGTAGTGGAGACCCTCACAGAGATTAAGAACCAGCAGGCCGAGCCACACGCCAGTCAACAACAACACCAAGGATGGATGGAGGCAAGACTGGCTGAGCTCCTGGCGGTGCAAACGGACATAAGCCGTTCACTCCGTCGGATTGCCGACAACATGGCCAACCCTCCCTGTGCCACCAGGCGAAGACCAACACCAGCCACAGGGAGGGAGGAGGAGGAGGAGGATTCGTCCGACGGAGCGTCCCAAACATCGTCAAGGCCTGCATCTGAGGGTCCCCCGAGGAAGGTGGGTCGTCCACGGAAAAGATCGTGAGAGGCAGCGGACCATCCACATCTCCCAGGTCACCTGGCCTGGCACCTGGCCTTGATGCGCAACAGCAGCACCTCATCCACTGACATTCTCTGCCACATGGACTTGCTGGTCACAGTCTGACCAATGATGACAAACTCTGTGTTCTGGACTCTGATGACTTCAAATGCAAAGGATCCCATCTCCCCCTGTGAACTTTGGATTCTAGCCACACTGTATAGCACCTATTTTCACCCACAATAGACGCCCCCCACCGAGAATAAAACAAACTTTCTTTAATTGGATGTTGTAGTCATTTCGCATGAGTCCACAACATACGTGTGGGGAAATGTCAAACTATGCCTGAGTGTTGAACGAACTCCAGCCATCCATACCCTTAGATCTGAGTCCGGTACAGGACACACATGGGTCACAATGTATCATCCAATACAGACATGGAGCACAATACTCACCCGTGATGAGCTCAAGCTGCTGAGGGGGGGCTTGCAATACTGTGCGGACAGACCAATTTGGAAGAGCATCATTAAGGTGTAGAGGTCATGGCTCATGTGGAGGTGCCCGGGGAGGGAGTCCCAGGTATGTGTAGCCAGGTGGGAGAACTATGTCCTGCATGCTGGAGTGCAGTGGATGTGAAGAATGTTGGCCAGGGCAAGGTTGGATGCACGGAGTTGGCCCAACGGGGTCTTGGATGACAGACGTCCAAGGTTAGTTTGGGGTCTGCGGTTGTGGACTGCCTCCTGAGTGTGGGTGAGGAGTCTGAAGGTCATCCTGCAGTAGACAGTGATCCATTGCAGCTATCTCAGGTGGACGGTGATGTGGCTGGGGTGCGGGATGTTGAAGCTGAGGTGTGCAGATGCACCCTGGATGTGGACAAGTTTTCCGGGAGTTTGGCTGTACTTGCTCCGTAGAGGGCGGGGCTGTAGTTGACACGGCTGGTGTCGTGGACCTGGGGGACGGTCTGTCTTGCCTTGGATTGGATCTATCTGTGGGTCATGTGCATCATGCGGAGGGTGTTGCAGCATGAGGTACAGATGCTGGTGAGGTGCATGGCAATTGTGAGCAACGAGTCCATGATGCACACCATCCTGTGTGCGTGGCCACTGGGTGCTGGTGCAGTGCCCTGGTGGGTGGGACACAAGGAGTTGACCCAGCTGTAAGGTGACAATCCTCAGATGATTACCTCAGTCCTGTACAAGTCCTGCCTCAGGTGGATGATGTTCAGCCATTCATCAGCGGACCTCATGAAGGTTGGAACTGGCAATGGCTGTGTCTTTGGTGAAGGTGAGGAGCAGCTGGCTGTCAATGGCATACGAGTTGATGATGAGGTTGTGTGCGCATGTGATGGTGGAGAGGGTGGTCATGGACACATTGAAGATTGACACGCTGAGAGATGAGCCCTGGGCCATGTGCCAGATAACGCCACTGTACTACATGCTGAAGGCGTGAGTCCCACTCCCATGGCCTTGCTGGTGAGCCACTTGGTGATTTCATTCTGGTCCATCCCCTGGATACCAGTGTTGGAGATGTGTGAGCTGACAGTGTGTGAGCACATCGTGCATAATGCTGTGGAGAGGTGAAGGGGGGTGTCCTCACCATTGTTGAGCAGGGCAAAGTTGTCGGTGTTGGATGGCAATGATGACGGTTGCAGTGGGCTGAATACTGTGGAAGACGGTCTTGTGCAGGTTGCCTGGAGCTCTTTGCGTGGAGGAAGGTTACCAGTTGCTCGTTGACTGTCTTCCTGATGACATTTGCTGGCTAGGGAAGCACGTTGAGCTTCCTTGAGAGCCAGCGTTCCTGCCGTCCATTGTCTAAGAAGGGCCTGGGTCACTGCATGCCTCTATCTACCATGGAATGTGGCTAACTCCAATGATGCATACATGACGTGCTGGACGGGGGCTACAAGGATTGGGAATGATGTGGTTGAGATGTTGTGTGGGAAGGGGCCTGATGGAGATCCCCAGGGGATGTTGCACATGAGCCGGGTGTTGTATCTGCTGATGATGGTAGCCCAAAACCTGAGGGTAGTTGGTCCCGCATATAATAGTGCGTTCTGCCTGTGTGCCAAGGCTTGCGTGTGTGTCCATGAGCTTGCAGTGGTAGGAAGTTGCAAGGGATTGGCTCAGCCTTGCAAGGGTGGGGTGTCTTTTGGATGGAGAGCTGATGTCAGTGCACTCACAATGCTGATGTCGTGCTGTTTTTTGTCCTCCTCCCCATCTGAAGGATCTCCAATTGTCCTTGCTGATGATATGGTGATGGCTGTGTGTGCCGTTTCCAGGGTTGTAAGGCCACTGATGGGTATTTGTGTTGCAAGCTGTGCACAAGAGTCCTGCTAGACGTGTATGAGTCCAGTAGGTCTGCCTTGACCCAGGTGGCTTAATTGTTGATGTGCGTCACAGGAAAGTCCGTCAACGTGGCTAGATTGTTGGATCAGTTGCTGATCCAGTGAGTGAGGTTGCAGGGTGTGGCGGTGGTGTTGGCTCCAGTGTCCCACACAGCATGTCTGTGTTGACTTACATCAAGCATCTTTGGGGGATTGGTAGCGGGTGTGTGGCAGTGTGTTGCCCATCGGAGACGTGGATGCTAATGTGGATGGAGCAATGATGGATGCTGGTGTTGTTCTCATCCAGCCAAAAGTCCCTGGCCCACAGCCACATGTATCCTGTGGATGTGAGGGCATGCGTGACGATGGACGTGTTGATGGGTTTGCGGAATTGTGGATGTAGGGCTGGAGATCTGTAGATGAGTGTGACTCTGGTGGTTTGCAGGGGGTTTGTGCCAAACCGTATTTGTGACCCTGAGTGCGTACTTGGGAATAGATATCAATTCATCCTCCGGGATTGTTAGTGCCGTCCCTGCGGGTGCTCTTGTATCCGTCTGAGATGGCAATGAAGAAGTTGTGTGCTGAGGATGCTTTCATCCATGTCACTGCCATGATGGTGATGTGTGGGCCTGTTGTGTTGAGGAGGTAACAGAGTCCAATGGCGTGGTGTTGGACGGAGCCAGTGTGGAGTAGGAGGGACATGACCTGGTTGGTGTGATAGGGCCTGGAAGGCGGGGCAGTGTTGTGTAGGCAGTTGGAGTTGCACACTCAGCATGCGAAGGTGTCGTGTGTGCGCTTAGGGTATGCCTGAGAGCAGGCGGTTGATTTTTGCTTGGACATTGCTTGGAGGGTGGATGCAACATGAGACTGTTGTGTGATGTGGGTCATGCAAGGACATGAGGGTCGTGCAATGTGCACGTTGCATGCGCTGACGGTCCTGCCTTTGGCACCGCATGGCCGCAACAGTGGCACAGACAAGCTGATGACAGCCTATGAATGGGTGGAGGGAGGAAGGGAGGAGCATCTTGGAGGCGTGTGGGTTGCAGAATCCGGGAACTTGGTGGGCCCTTGCCGCAGGACCCGCAGCAGCAGGCGGCATGTAGTGGAAAGTAGGCCAAAAGTAGCACACAAAGACAAGGATGTCAGAAAGGACAACTGCAACAGGTGCATGTACAGGAAGGAGTGTCAGGTTACTCATGGCTCACCCAGAGAAAATGGATGAACAATCACCAAAGATAACTGACAAAGGATCAGGAAACAGAAGGCCGAGCTGCGCACAGGAGACACACCCTCAGCAGGCGTTGACGGCCCATTGGTGGGAGCAACCTGACCAAATACATACACAACCATGGACTTCATGCACAATAGAGATCATTATCGATGAAGAACTGCATGCATGTTGCCGAACTACACATACACTCATATGCACAATATTTGACAACTATGCCAGAGATGACGCATGCAAAGTGGCAAGAGTCCTGCATTGACAGAGATGAGGCACTTCGGAGGGTGAGGAACACCTTTATTACTCAAGCTCACACTGAGGGGAATGCATCAATGCGAACAGACTCAGAGGTGATTTGACTGAACATGTGGGACCTACGCTGGACACCCCCTTCACAACACGGATGTAGTAAATCCAAATGAACTGGCACACAAGTTAAGGGGATGAGCCAAACACCTCCTGCTGCACACAGAGAGGCTGCAATTCCCCATTGAGCCCGTCATGGGAATGTCCCACACTATTTCCACCCGTAGCATTCCGTATGTTTCAGAGGGAAGTTTTACACACATTGATGCCTTCATCAGAATCCTAAATCCATTACAGATGACTGTAACGAAGGGTGACTGTCAATTCATGGGAGTCATGCTACATGTTATGTGCCCCATGGTGAGTCAACATGTATGCATGGTAACACAACATGCACAGAGGCAGTCCCCACACATTCCAAACACGTACCACCCCCCCCAAAATGCCTTGCTGCAATCCTTACCCAAAATGAAATTTCCCCATGTCCGTGCATGGAATGCTGATTCAGCACACGTTGCAATACTCATGAGGAATAGCAGGAGGACAACGATGACATGAGCAGACAACATGTGCAAGGAACCTGGGAATGACAGAAACTCAAGAAGTCAGCGAAAATATTTCTTCTCCGCATACATGGACCTTTACTAAACAGGAACAATGTTGTCCCCATGCTAATTTAAAAGAAACTGTCCCTGCTAAAATGTGTGGAATGACATCATCACTCGAGTGACACATCAGAACACAAATCTAAGTCACTTAGCATACAGTCAGCTGGACACACACATTGCAACACATGCCACCCAAGCATCCAAGCGTGCACACTCAGACCCAGTGACTCACAATTATGAGAAGAAGTTGCGTATGAGCTGACTCCGGATATCCTCCTCCTCCTCCTTCTCCTCATCACTTGCCTCGTGACCAAGCCCTTCATGCTCCACGGGTGGATGTTCCTGCTCATCCTGCTCCAGGATGAGTGGCACTGCCTTCTCCACTGCCATGTTGTGCAGCATGCAGCACACAATGAAGATTTTGCAGACCTTCGCCGGTGCATATGGGAGGGACCCGTCTGTCTTGTGAAGGCACCGGAATCGGCTCTTCAGGAGGCCAAACGTCCTCTCAATCACTCGCCTGGTCTGCCCGTGTGCATTGTTGTACCGGTGATCTGCAGCTGACCTTAGGTTGCGGAGAGGCGTCCTCAGCTATGGCATGTTGGTATAGCCAGAGTCCCCTACATGGAAACATCATGTAAATAAGTGGGTCACGAGATGCCGTAAGAGCCAGAGATACCGCAACACACAGGACAAACAGAGTATACCCACCAACAAGACATGCTCGTTCGTTGTGCAGCCGCAGCATTATTTGTGGCACCCTGCTACGCCTCATGATGTAGGCATCGTGTGCTGACCCTGGAAAACGTGCACAGACATGGGAAATCAGCATGTTAGCAAGACACACCACAAGGGCATTTATAGAGTGGTAATGTTTACGGTTACGATAGGCTACCTCCTGTGCCTGTGGTGGTACCAAAGCCACATGTGTCCCATCAATGGACCCAATGACATGGGGCATCCCTCCCAGGGCATAGAAATCACCCTTGACACCTGTCAACTCCTCAGGAGTCGGAAAATGGATAAATTCATCAAGGTGTTCCAACATGGCTGCCAAAACATCACGCAGGACACGGCTGAACATGGTCTGTGACATCCCACCAACATCAGCTATGGTGAATTGAAACTTACCTGTGGCAAAAAAAATTAGGGCTGCCATCACATTCATCTTGGGGGTCAGCGCAGTGGGATACCTGTGTCGCGGTTGGAGGTGTGGTGCCACCTTGGCGGTCAAGTCCTCAATCAACTGTTGAGTGAATCGGTAACGTCGGATGCAGGTACGTTCCCTCATGGCACCCAAGTCTGGCATTGTTCGGGGGACAGGCGGTGCCCTGCAGAAATTTGTGATGAATGATGAGGATTGGGAGCATAACAACATCAATGTCAATGAACAGAGCACATGCTCAACTGCTACTACACATCTGCTAAATACAGAGTCTGGTGTGTGCAATACATCCAGGACACGTATGCTAGCTTGGTGATACTCCTACGAAAAGCCAGATACACCCGTTGATTGGCAAGTCTACATGACATGCCCTGAAATGAGCTTGGGGCCAGTCTGAGTGAACAGCCAGAGACATCACAGGAGTGACATACATCCACATAGCTGCATTTGAAGGATGTCATCTCATACAGACAGCTGACGGCAAGCTAGACGCACAGGTCACATGGAAACTCATATGTACAGATCCAACACATTGCCATGATGGGGTACACGTGAAAACAGAAAACACAGACATTGAGACGATGCAGATATGTCCTGAGGTGAAAATATCATGTCCGATGCATACAGACCCTGCTTACGTTGGAATCCACATGTGGCATGGTGTGTGTAGATGTGTGCCATGCCCATCTCCACACAGACACATGTTGGATGCAGCAACAGCAGATGTAGTTGACGGAACAGTAACAGCAAACTCATGGGAACACATGACATAGTCACATCGGGGCATGGTGATTGTGAAATGTCAGTTGTTAGTGTCCCTGTCCCTGGCATCAGGGGACAGTTGCGGGTGGTGGTGGTGACTGTGCCATACCAGTGATGCTGTGCTTGACACGTTTGTACTACAGGCACACATGTGCAAAGTGTGAAGGGGAAGTGTGCCACATAGTGCCCCATCACACATTCCATGTGTACACAGGTCATCACATATCAATTGTGCAACTACATGAGGAGACATGTGCAATATCACTGCCTGACACACCTAGGCCCTGCACATGAAAGTCTGCAATGACAATGACTTGATGTACAGCCTTGTACGAGTCGGAGACCTCCATTCCTTTTGTGTGCACCGCCTATCACCAGTGTAAGCGTGTGAAATGCACCATACACACGCTCTGAGAGCGTGTGTACGGTCCGTATCACTATTGTAGTGGTGCCGTAGGAGTACGCGTGGTACGGACCGTACATACGCTCTCAGAGCGTGTGTGCGGTCCGTATCACTATAGTAGTGGTGCTGTAGGAGTACGCGTGGTACGGACCATACATATGCTCTGAGAGCGTGTGTACGGTCCGTATCACTATAGTAGTGGTGCCGTAGGAGTATGCGTGGTACGGACTGTACACACACGCGTACTCCTACGAAACCACTACCACAGTGATACGGACCGTACACACACTGTCAGAGCGTATGTACGGTCCGTATCACTATAGTAGTGGTGCCGTAGGAGTACGCGTGGTACGGACCGTACATACGCTCTCAGAGCGTGAGTACGGTCCGTATCACTATAGTAGTGGTGCCGTAGGAGTACGCATGGTACGGACCGTATACACACGCGTACTCCTACGGCACCACTACCACAGTAATACGGACCGTACACACGCTCTGAGAGCGTGTGTACGGTCCGTATTACTGTGGTAGTGGTGCCATCGGAGTACGCGTGGTACGGACCGTACATACGCTCTGAGAGCGTGTGTACGGTCCGTATCACTATAGTAGTGGTGCCGTAGGATTACACGTGGTATGGACCGTACACACACGCATACTCCTACGGCACCACTACCACAGTGATACGGACCATACACACGCTCTGAGAGCGTGTGTACGGTTCGTATCACTATTGTAGTGGTGCCGTCGGAGTACGCGTGGTACGGACCGTACACACACGCGTACTCCTATGGCACCACTACTATAGTGATGCGGACCGTACACAGCCTCTCAGAGCGTGTGTACGGTCCGTATCACTATTGTAGTGGTGCCGTACATGTACGGGTACATGTGAAACACACGTACATGTTTTTGGGGTTCAAAAATTACATAGGGGACAAGTATTAGGCCCAAAATGCATGCTGGTTGTCATGGATACAGAGATTTCAGTTGCAATGTGGCCATCATGTGGCCTTGAAAAGTCAGTTGGGCCAAAAATTACAATGTTGCAAAGTGGTGTTTGCCTTGCTATGATGCTCAAAATTTGAACCATGCAAATTCGTGTCATTGGTGTATGTTTAAAGGGATTGGAGGAAACGTAGGATGCAAATGAGTCTGACCAATCACTCTGTACTCCCGTAAATGAAAGCCCCCAGCAAGACAGATATAAGTCAACCAGAACCCATGATAGGGCACTTGCCTGCACAACTTTCCTGTTGACCACACTGCTGCTGTCTGTGCTTCCTCTGGCACCATGTCGCGGACTGTGGAGAGGGCCCAGCCATTCACCCAGGAGGAGAATCAGGCCTTGCTGGATGTCCTCCTCCCACAGTACCCCAGCCTGTATGGGAGACCAGGGGAGCAGGTGAGTGCTGACCCCACTACCTTTGACTGTGCACCTGTTTCGTGGCTGTCACTTCTGGCATTGTGTCCAGGTGTGACAGACATGCAATGAGGTTTAGAGTGGGTCCCGGGGGGGGGGAAAGTCTTATGTCTGTCATGCAGAGCATGAAGTAATTCCTGTGTGCTCTCCTCACTTGCATTGTGCTTACTGTGACATTCACTGCATAGTGCATTTTTTGGCTATTGTCCTGAGGTGATTCTGTGGTCCCCCCGGTGTGACAGGTGACTGTACCCATAGATGTGTATGAGTTGAGGGGAGCTGTGGTGAGAGTGTCCAAGTGATGTGTACGCCCTCCTGGACATTGATGTGTGTGAAGGTTCCTTGTCATGTGGGTGAGTGTCTATGTGAAGTGCTGCACCACAGCTGCATGGAGGAGGCAACAGCTCTACCCATCTGATGTGAGGAGTAAGCCATGCTGTGTGTCTGACTTGCTGGGCTAGCCCGACACCTGTGACACCCCACAGGCAAGTGGCACCTGTGCAGAGTGAGGTATGTATCCGCTGTTACCAGTGGCAGGTGATTGATCTGTGCCTGTGTGTGTCTGTGTACTCTGCTGAGGTTGCGTCAGTGGGCTGGGGCATTTAACTGCTTTGAGGTGCTGTCCATCAGCCTGCTGTTGCATGTGATGCACAGTGTGTGCCATGATCAGGGAGTGTGTCGCACCACTCCTGCCACCTGTGTAGTTTCAGTGCCATGTAGTGCATTGGGGCTTCCACAGAGGCCAATGTCGATATGAGTAAGATGGGATTCCTTGGCAGCATCCTATGCCCTGTTCAACATATCATCGATGTTCAAATGTGTGTCGCTGTGACATGGAGCAGGTGTAGTGATGTTGTCTCACTTTGTCATCCTCACAGGTAACTGCCTACGAGAAGGGGGTGATTTGGAAGCGGATCCTCAGGGCTGTGAGAGTGGGGGGGTTACAGTCGGCGCCTAGCCCAAGTCAGAAAACAGTGGCAGGACATCCGGTGCTGGACCCGGCGGATCGCCCGGGTCCAGCTGGGGCTGTCACTTCCACGCCCCCACGGCGGGCGCGACGCCTGACCACCCACATGATGCGTGTCCTGGCGGTGGTGTTCCCTGACCTGGATAGGCAGTTACAGGAGGGACAGCAGCAAGGAGGGGGTAGGTACCTCTCTGTTTGTTTTGTTGTGGGTCCCCAGCTTTTGGAAGTGCTCTGTAGCCTGGATACACTGCCAGGGTTTATATGTGTAGTGCATTTTCTGTTCCCCAAAGTCAACCGGTGCTCTTATTCGTCCCTTCCCCTGCTTGACATGTGTCCCCTGGTCATCTAGCCTGCCAGTTGATCCAAGTGCACATTGCTTTCAGCATCATGTGGGAGGGTGGTCTGTGACATGTGTTGGTACGTTCCCTGTGCCCTGTCCTGTTCACTCTGTTGGGGGTACATATTTGTTGGCACTGATGATGAGTCTCAACATGGGAGTGTGAGGTTTCAAATGTACACCCTTGCAGCATGCAGGACCAATGTTGTGGCCTCAGACATGATGTGCATGAGTGGGAGATATGCATAGTGCCAGGACGGTTGCTCATGTTACAAACAGATCATTCCAGGAACAAGGAGCAGTGTGCCCACTACAGTCCCCTGAGACACCCTTGCCTCGTAATCATGTGTGTCATCCAACACTGTGTCCATTCTCAGTGTGTTCAGCATATGTTTGCCTCTGTGGCATTGTTCCCTGGACTCATTTGTATTTATCCAAAGTTTGCTACATGTGTCCACTGGACAGGGAAACCCCATTTGGCTTGTGCATACTCAAAATGGGCAGTGCCTGTGTGTCTATTCACAACTATCTGTCAATGGTTTTTTGTCACAAATATGTGTTGGCAGCCTCACAAGGTGACGTGGAGTACATTTGGGAAGTCTTGCTGCACATTTCAGTAAAGCCTGATTAAGAGGTGTCACTTCTTGATCTGTCTCAATAACATTGTCTCGGGTATGGGGGATTTGTGCGGGCGAGGCCTACATGGCCAGACCTTATGTCTCCTTGCCAGGTCTGACCTGTCTGTGATAATTTGCTGGACAGAGACTCAACGTGCAGTGTCCCAGTGATGTTGTGCAGGGTTTAATGTTTGTGCGTTGCAGCATGTGTCAATTGTTTAGATACATGATTCCTGCTCATTCATGTTTTGCACCAGTGTGTGGTCAAGGTGCTACGTAGTTCGGTCTTTGTGTGCTGACATCTGTGTGGACATTCTGGCTTGCCATGGGGGTGTCTCCTCAGTGCAGGTATGCCTATTTACAACACAATAGCAGGCCCATTAGCTCATGCGTTGTCCTGTGTTTGGACATGTGTGCCACTCCACATGACAGGCAGTGAGTCAGATGTGTTGGCAACTGTGTCATCAGGTCATGGCCATGTGACAACTGACATAATTCAAGTTGTTAGTCACAAGGTATTGTACCTTGCCACTCACAACACTTGTCAACAGGTCTTCATGTTTTCTATGCTTTAGTTTGATGTTTTGTTGTTAAGAACTATTATGTGCCTGCATGACAGATGTCTCCCAAGGAAGTGCACACCAAACCACCTTTACACTTTCAGGGAACACACTGGCACAATTTTAAAGAAGGCACTGTTCTAATGAGACTGATTTTCTGATTATACATCTACATGTTCCCCCAGTGTTGTGGAAATTGGGTAGGTCGTTGGTTGTTGGTTATACCAACTTACAAGTGTCAAGTCATCAAGTCCTCCGTGGGCCCATGTATATGTACTTGCTGCAACTACATTTCTTACTAACAGTGGCTTCTTTAAAGAAGGCTGGCAGCTTCTTCAATGACTGGGTACATGTAGTTTTGTGTGCACCTCCTTGGGAGCCATCTGTTGTGAAGGCACATGTGTGTTCTGGTCACAAAATGGCACATTCCCACATTCTGACCATGTCGATCGTGTCAAGTATTGTGATTCCCAAGGGACCAAGTTTTTTTAGTTTTGTGTTCCACAGTACTTACAGGTCTCTGAGTGTGGGGACACCTTTGGTGTTGAGGTGTGTTACTTAGCCTTGGGTGCACCACTGCTGTTTCTTTCAGGGTAAACAAGAGGTGGCATGACTTCATTGTATTGCTGTGCTCACCTGTTCCCAGACGCTAGCTCCTCAGTGTTTTCTCATTCAAGTTTTGGACTGGTGTGTCCTATTGTTCCTTGTGTCCAAGTGGCATGGTGGGTCTACCAACTGGGGAGTACAGGGCTTACATATGTGCGGAGTAATCTAGCTGTTACTCATGATGCATTGCCTGATATGCACTGTGACCTATTGTTTTTGTACCCATGTGTCAGATGTATACAGGTGACTGATGTTTTTCTGTATCTTCACCTTGCCCACAGCATCATCATTGGAAACCGAGGGAGACACCGGCACGGACCTGGATGAGGGACCCAGCACCAGTGCCACCAGTGCTGGCGAGTCTGCGGGAGCCAGTGGCACGGAGGGCGAGTGGAGTTAGTCAGAGGACCTGTCTGGTGGCGAATCCAACTACGACGCAGACGGGTCCGAGGCTGACCTCATCGAGGGGGCGGAGGCTGCTACAACACCTGGCAGCAGCCCAACATCTGTCCCAGCCTCCTCCATTCCCAGCACCGCCCTCCCAGTTGCTCCAGTCCCTTCTGTCCGTGCAGGGCACCACCATGTCTCCTTCAGGACAGGCACCGCACCCCCTGTCACCCCTGCTGCCCTCAGTGCAGACTCTGTGGACATACTGCGGCAGTTGCAGGTTGGGCAGGCATCGGTGCTGACACCACACTGCTAACACAGATGGTGTCGTTCATGGAGGGCATGTCAGCATAGATGTCTGAACAGCGCAGATTTCTGCGGTCCATGGACTCTTCACTGACGGCAGCAGTGAGTCTCCTGCAGCGCTTCGTCCCCCCCCTACCCCAGCCCCATCCACACTTCCCTCTCCCATACCTGTCCCATGCACACCCAGACATTCCCAAGCACGCACCCCACCAGACACAGGCAGCACACCACCAAGTAAGGGCAAGCGTACACCTCCTGTCACGCACACTCAGGGGGATGTAGGCACACCCACTGGGTCTGGAGCAAAAAGACATGCACGCAGCCACAGTCAGAGTCCGCAGGCCTCACAACCCGGTGTCATGCAGAGGAAGGTCTCACTAACCTTCTTAGCTGGGTACAGCAGGAGCGATGATGCTAGGCAACCCCTTCCCCTTAAGGGCACTACCAGTGAGCGCTACGTAACGCCTCAGAGACAGGGCACTCAAAAATGAAGGCGCTGACATCGCGCTAGGTCTAGTCTTGACGGATGCGAAGTCTTGCCGCAGTATTCACTCCAAGCGCAGCTGAAAGAGGCTTTCTCGCCGCTTTGCTGCCAATTACTGTAGCGTCTTCCGCGGGAGCTGGGGGACGCTACTCTTGCCGACTCCGGAGATGCGCATGTCGTGTACCCCACAATGCTTACCTCGGCTTGTGGAGAGATTCCGCAGGGATGACAAGAGCGCCCGCCCCTGCACCCACCTACCCCCTTAAGGACAGCAGAACCCAGCGGGGATGAGATGGAAGCAGGGAAGGGAGCCATGGGGAAGGCAGGAGGTGGCGGGTTGGGTCGTTGGACGGTGGCTGGAAGACAGGAAAACAGACCTAGTTAGTAGGTAACCCCCACTCTCTCTCTTCCCACCCCCGTAATCCACACACAAGAAGAACCTCGATGTTTCCTCTAGCGAGGACTCACCAGTGTTGGACAGGATACGGGCCTTTGGCCTTATGCCGCTCCGGGCAAGGAAGGTGAGGGACTGTGACGCTGATCCAATGCCCTTCAACTGTACCTCGCTTCTGAAGGCACACGACGGCGCTTGGACAAGTGTGTACGGGCTCTTCCCTTTGGGTCGTGGTGAAGCAAAACAAGTAAAACCCAAAAAGCGCTCCTGCGCGATGCTAACAAAATAACTACGAGGCGCTCCTGCGCGATTCTAACAAAATAACTAAAAAAGCGCTCCTGCGCGGTAACAAACAAAAACAAGCCACACAACACTCCAGTGTTCGCTAGGCTCCTGTGGTGGAGGAGAGGAATTTCCTCGCCTCGATGTTCTACGTCGATCAGTCAGAAGGCTTCCCCAACGGTTCTTCGGATGAAGGGTCGGCTCTTGATCGATGCTGGGCTCCGGATACGATCTCCGCTCCTCGGAAATCAAGAAGGAATTCGAAGCGGTGAGTTGGCGGGAAGACGCGATGATATGCATTCTTCCCGGAAGTGTTTCTCATGACCTTACGTCCGTGGTGAGGACTAGACCGGGAACTTGCTTTGGACCGGAAGTGAGTCTCTTGGTTCGTGTCTATGTGTGTGGATGCGGGAGTGCCGGCAACTGCCGCGACCGTGACAGCGCATGCGTGGTTCAGGAAGGAAGCCGGGAGGAGGAAGCTGGCAGGAATGTTTTGCGGTGCTGGCCAGGCGCGCCGCAGGTCCGTATGATCTGGAGCGTTGTCCGTGAAGATAGCAGGATGATGAATCTCGGGTCTAGCTGCGACACGAGGGTGAGCAAGCTCTTCCGAGGTCTTCGTCCACAAGCAGGTGAGAGCACGTCAATGGTGACAAGCCCCGAGCCGAGCGTGGGCGGGACTTAAATAGTCGGCTACTGGCCGCTCTAGGCTTGTGGGAAACGTAGTGCATCGAGTCGTTATCAACCCGGGTTGGGTATTCATGCTCTAGGAACCTGCCTTAGCCTACTCATGACACCCGGTCCCTCCAAAAGCACTCCCCTTGGCTCCCCTGCCAAACTGACACCCGAAGAGCTGGCCATCACCCACAATGTGACACCACCCCGCAAGCGGGCAAGGAAGTCCCCGGCCAGGGTAGTCAAGTCCCTGCCCTGTCCACCCCCTCCCCCACAGGCATTGCACCCCATCCCTTGCCCACCCCCCCCTCGGCCACCCCCCCTCCGTTGGCCTTGGGGTTTCTTACGGTGCAGGGCTTACCCTGGACGCCCTGGCAGCAGTGTGCAGCGATGTGCTAACATCCACCTTTGCCGCTGCCCCACCCCCTGCGTTGGAGACGTCCACCCCTGCACCCACCACACCTGCCCTTCCCCCTCCTGTCCCTGCAGTGCCTGATCCTTCCCCACATGATGCCCCCCACCGGTTGACAAACCTGAGGGTTCCAATGTGCAGGCAACCTAGGGGAGACGCGTGCCCATGTGTCACCCCAAGGACTTCTATTGTGGACTGGCCATTGGCCTTTGTATATAGTGTCATTACAATTTTTTATTTTTATGCTGAATAAAGCATTTATTTTTACTTTGCACACTATTGCATTTCAGGTATTGATGTTGGTGCTGAGGCTCCTGGAGTTGGTGTAGTGGTAATGTGTTATGGTTCTGAGAAATGTTCTACTCTGATGGTCATGAGGTGGACCATGGTTTCTGCGTGCCATCACAAGGTCTCTGCAAAGATTCATTGTTAGTGTGTGTTATTTGGGTTTTGAGACATTGTCCCAAGGAGTGTTCCTTCCTCTGTGGCACCTGACATCTTCCCTGCAAAGAGTTGCACAATTGTTGTGCTGACCTGTGTCTACATTTCCTTTGTTGGTGATGGATCCCTTCAACTATGGCCATGGCTGCTCAGCAATGTCTCCGGCTGCATCGTCTGTGCCATCCTTGCTAGTCACTGTACTTGTGTATTGAGTATGTCGAAATGCCTTCATGGGGAAATTCTCACTTTTCAGCACTATGCATGTGTGTACTCCCGGCCTAGCACACATATGGTACTTTTTCAGCTGGGTATTTGGACACCTGACTGATTGTGGGCATTGTATCTGTGTGAACTCCACCCTAGTCCTTCTATGTGAGACAACATCTTGGTGGCAGACCCAGCACCTGCACATTCCTATCAGTCCTGGTATGTGCGTGACAGTGTGTGTTCCCTTTGGCTCTCTTAGTTTAGTAGGCAGTGACATGACTATACAGTCTTGTGGCATGATCTCAGTGTGTGTATTGTGCTGCATCCGCCAGGGGTGGGTATGCATGTGTTATTTGTCCTCACACCCACATGTGCTGTGTCATGCAGTAGGGGAGTGACATCCATCCTCCTGGGAGTGGGACACTGCTGTCAGTGATGTGTTGTTATGGCACTATCATCATTATCCACAGTTAGGGATGCGTACATACACCCATGGAGTTGTGGTCATCTGATAATGATGTACACCCCCCATGTCTCTGTCCACTGCTGGGAGTCGTCTGCAGCCACCCCTCACATGTCTGTCCACTGCTGGGAGTCCTCTGCAGCCACCCCTCACATGTCTGTCCACTGCTGGGAGTCCTCTGTAGCCACCCCTCACATATCTGTCCACTGCTGGGAGTCCTCTGCATCCACCCCTCATATTGCAGGCCACTGCTGGGAGTCCTCTGCACCCACCCCTCACATGTCTGTCCACTGCTGGGAGTCCTCTGCACCCACCCCTCACATGTCTGTCCACTGCTGGGAGTGCTCTGCACCCACCCCTCAAATGTCTGTCCACTGCTGGGAGTCCTCTGCACCCACCCCTCACATGTCTGTCCACTGCTGGGAGTGATATGCACCCACCCCTCATATCGCAGGCCACAGCTGGGAGTCCTCTGCACCCACCCCTCACATGTCTGTCCACTGCTGGGAGTGATATGCACCCACCCCTCATATTGCAGGCCACTGCTGGGAGTCCTCTGCAGCCACCCCTCACATGTCTGTCCACTGCTGGGAGTCCTCTGCAGCCACCCCTCACATGTCTGTCCACTGCTGGGAGTGATATGCACCCACCCCTCATATTGCAGGCCACTGCTGGGAGTCCTCTGCAGCCACCCCTCACATGTCTGTCCACTGCTGGGAATCCTATGCAGCCACCCACCCCCTTGGTGCAGTACACTGCTGTCCTGGGCCTACACACACACCAATATAGTGGTAATAAGCTGCACCAGGCCCTAGGCCAACATTCGTGGCGTGTGTACGTCTTGTATCCCAAATGTACTGGTGCCGTAGGGGTACGTCTGGTACGGACCGAACCCCCGCATTCATGGGGTGTGTATGTTCCGTACCACCCGTACCCCTATGGCACAAATACAATGGGGATACGGCCCGTACCAACGCTATGTATGCGTGGGTGCAGTCTGTATCACTATGGTAGTGGTGCCGTAGGGGTATGCGTGGTACGGCCCGTACACACGCTCTGGGGGCGTGTGTATGGTCCATACCACACGTACCCCCACGGCACCACTGATATAGTGCTACGGACCATACCCACGCTATGTATGTGTGAGTATGGTGCGTATCACTATTGTAGTGTTGCCATAGGGGTAGGCGTACACGTCCACTTCCGTTGTTGCGTGACGCAGGGATTGGTGGACACACCCCCCGGAGTGACCGGACCCTTGAGGTAATGTATGTCCTCAATATTGTAGGTTTTAATTTGGGTAGGGGGTATGTTTCCTGGCCCTCACCCCCCCTTGGCCCCTGGGTGTTGTTCTCACCTTCTGCGGCGTGTGCGTCGGGTTCGTTGCACCAGGTCGTAGGCTAAGAGGGAAGGGATGACACGTAGGATGGGGTCCATGGCTGTCCGTCATGTACTGGGGCTCCGTTTTCGCGTCGGACTCAGTTTTCTGGCTTTTTTTGGCTGCCATAAAAAAATAGCTGTGCGAAGTGACGTAGGAACGAACCGTACTTGCTGGTCCGTAAAACGCTGCCTGACTCCGTACGGACGTCGCGTACGCGCTGTCCAGGATCAGACTCGTAGGCAATTTTTAGCTGTACGGTGTTTTGTACGATTCATACCGAAATTGTATTTCTGTACGAATCGTACTTGCTGGATTGTACGGTGGATTTCCCGGGTACGAGTAGTATGGAGAATACGCTCCGTACGACGAATCGTACCCGGGTTTTTACAGAATCGGAATCGGCACCCTGGTGTTCAGTGCCAAAATCTAGAAGCAATATCTTGATTACTATGTACACTTCTGAATGCATCATGTAGAACAGGGTTCTCCAAAGTTGGCCCTGGAGGGCCGGATTCATGCCAGAATTTTAAGATTACTACGTTCATCTAAATGGGGATATGCAAAAAATCAGCCTGGGATCTGTCCCTCCAGGACTGACTTTGGAGAAACCTGATCTAGAAGAATCCACAGGCACCATCTGAGTAATTTAACAGGCTCCGTAGATAACATCTTGATCAATGTGTCTAGTCCTTGAGGAAACCTCTTGAGCCCTATGTCTAGTCTTAGCAGTATCATCTAAGTGAGCATCTTTACCAGGAGGAAGCATCTTGATTTCTACATACAGTTCTAAAGGAATCATCTAGTTCATTGTCTCCATCTCCACATGGAAGCTCGCTGGACAGGCTACTACCTGAAGTCATCTGGGGCAGCTGTCCTCACAGTCAGCTCTTTCTCCCGACAAGCCCTCTCCCACTTACCCCTAATAGATGACTGCTTCCAAACTCCCACACCACACACATGACTACGATGTCTCGCCTCTACGCTGGCATGGAAGGATATGGTCCCAATTCATTCAGCATACAATTTCTGCAAAATCTCTCCAAACATGCTGCAAAAAACTTCAAGCTCAAAATCCTCAAAGAACACCCAGAGACACTAATAACAGACATCTTCTACAATCCGACATGCTGAGGCCTTAGAGCAGAATTCATCTTCTACACCAAGAAATCCACCAAATGGAGAAAGAACTCCATATAACACCTACATGTAAGTAACGCAACCAACATCCCACATGGATCTAAACTCACTAGATCCGCTTCCCAGAAATTTAGCAGCGAACTGTCTATATCAATCTACAGAAACAGTAACATCCTAATCCAAGCCTCTTAACAGAACTTATCCACTTTTGACTGCAACTTCCCTGCTCTCTGCACCTCCATGTCTTCCACTCCCAACTCCACCCTTCCTCCCTACTCTATAGAACTCACCCAAGCACTCCCTCCTCTCTTATTAAAACCTACTACTCTCAACCCTCCCTTGCACTGCCTCCATCTCCACCCCCTACATCCGCTCTCATCTCTAGACCCCCTGAAGCCATAGTCCTACCTCAAAAAATGAATTTCTCCCCCTTCACAACCCATTTCTCTTGCTCAGTTAGTTCAACCAGAATCATCTCAGTCCTCGAACCACAGCAGGCTAGGTACAACCATAGCCTCCACCCTAGCTTTCAATGGGCACTAGTCAACCCCACTCCCTACCACTGATACAACTGCCTCTCAACTAATCCACATAATAGCCCACCAAGTACTCAAAACCAACAATGCACTGGACAAAATCACCTAATTACGAAAGGATGCAAAGATATGTTCCAGCTTGCCTTCTACTCACACATCTAAGGCAAACGCTGATCTATCAAAAAACATGCACTCTGACCTAGATGCACAATATTTGGAATGTCGCAGTGGGAAGCTGAAATGCTGAGCAACACATATTGCAATGCTTCAAGCCAACCTTGCTATCACAAGTTTCTGGTAATCCTTGACACTAGTAGGGTCCCTTCAACTGATCACCCCCAGGCCACCTGCCCAACTAACTACCATCTATACCAGTAAGTCTGATGCAAGATCATTACCCACACTGAGGGGCATATTCACAAGGGAATGGCAAAGCCTGACATTAAGCAAACATTTCTAATGCCACGCTCTGCCATTCTGAAAATGCAGGTATGCGTCGTATTCACATGTGTTTCCCCTAGCAGTGGCACTAAATCTAGCTGCCTAGCATTAATGCAGGCACCCTTGCACCATAGTGCAAGGGTGTCTGCGTTGGGGAAATGATTGTTTATGTGCAGGAAGATGCCCCACACATGACTCCTCCCTCAGGTGTGCAGTTTCTCCTCTGACAAGCCCCTTACATTCCATTTCTTGAGCATCCAAATGTATCTGCATGTGCTGCCATTAGACACAGTGGCCTCATGGTGCAAGGTGTCCTGCATCTTAACAGTCAGGTTGGGCAGGGTTAATGTGGCCATGCATGATTTGTTGTTGCATTCCATGTTTTTTGCTTTGTATTGTGGGACTTGTAGGTCTGATGAGTCATGTTATACATTCCAGCACAAGTGCCAGTATACAAAGGTGTACCTGGACCTCCGCTGCACTTCATACATGGAAGGGATAAACATGAGGGAGCTGAACTGAGCGGTGCCACATGTAACTGGGCAGTGTGACTTATACTTATGTGATGTTTAAAATTAAATTACCTAGATCCCTGCACACAGCGCAGTGAAGCGCTGGTACCTAGCTCGCTGCGCTGCAAAACATGACCTTCTTGCCCACATTGCCCCTTGTAGTGACTTTATATGTAGGTCTTATTCCTCGGAGGCTGCACTATCTTGTTCCCGAACTCCTGCCACCAACTCCTCTGGGATGACAGCTGCCACCCGCTCCTCCAAGTCACCCAGCTCCTCCTGTGGTGCTGGGCTTCCACCTGCGGTCTGCATGGGTGCCTTCAGGTTGTTGGCCAGTATCTCCTTCATCCTGCACTTATAGTCGTGCCAGCATTTTTTGCAGTTGATGGATTGTCCCACGCTGTTGATCTTGGACACTATGGTCTGGTAACTGACCTCTTTCTTTACTAATGGCAATTTTGAGGTGACAATTAGCTGATGTTGGAGCTCTGTCACATCAGTGATCAAGATTTTATTCTCCTCCTTACTGAAATTTCACTTCCTCTTTTTGGACATCCTGTATGGTGCTGAGGTTGTAGTCCTGGCTGCTACTCTGTTCTCCCTGTTTTATGGCTGCCTTCTGTGAAGTGTGCCAATGTTTGTTTTCCCAACCCATCACTTTTTATATGTATTCTGACGCTTGGCGCACTGAAAAGTGACTCGAAGATGGTTAGCGTTACTTTATGTGTCGCTAACCAGCCTGGCATCAGTTTTTCTCCCGATGCATCAATTTCCGCTGTGACAAGACGTCAACAGCAGTGTCAATTTGGTTTAACACAGACTGATCCTTATGGCATGGTCTGCTATTCCATAAATATGGCGCATACATGGAGTTTAAAAATGACGTCGCAAAATGCAGGTCATTTTGATAGATCACTGACGCAACGCAGCGACACGTCAGTGCTTTTAAGTGAGGCCCCTAGTATGCAAATGTAAGGGAGGACTAAAGGTAGCTCAAAAATGGGAAATCACTACACCAGTGCCCACTACCTGTAACCACCATTGTTGCTATTGAATTGATAAAATATAGCACCTTCCAGAACATATTTTGCAATTATTTGTTTTTTGTTATTTTTATACTGAGCAGTCATTCTCTATTGCATGGGTACTCACAAACTTTCTGTTTGGGGCCAAAATTACAGTGTGGTTTGTGGCCGAGGGCCACACCGGTAGGGGTGGGTCAGTGGGGGGGGGGGGGGAATCTAGCAGGGCTAGAGTAAAAAAAATCAAACCCGTTTCAAAACAATAGACAATGTGACAATGCTGTGTTTCAAAAGCAGATGTAACTACAAAGAGTACATTTTGATAATACATTTTTATTAGCAGACAATAGCAATCTTAAGAGGCACTGCATTGCTTCATACACTCTTTGACCCCAATTCCATCACAGTCTCTCTCTGAGTCTCTGAGTCATTCTGTCTCTCTCTCTCTCTCTCTCTCTCTCTCTCTCTCTCTCAGTCAGTCTCTCAGTCAGTCAGTCTCTCTCTCTCAGTCAGTCAGTCTTTCAGTCAGTCTCTCTCAGTCAGTCAGTCTCTCAGTAAGTCTCTAAGCCAGTCTCTCTCTCTCTGTCAGTCAGTCTCTCTCAATAAGTTAGTCAGTTAGTCTCTCTGTCAGTCAGTCAGTCCCTCAGTCAGTCTCTCTCTCTCAGTCAGTCTCTCTGTCAGTCAGTCTCTCAGTTAGTCGTTCTCTGTCAGTTAGTCAGTCTCTCAGTCAGTCTCTATCTCTCTATCTCTCAGTCAGTCAGCCTCTCAGTCAGTCTCTCTCTCAGTCAGTCACTCTGTTAGTCAGTCTCTTAGTCAGTCTCTCTCTCTCTCAGTCAGTCAATCAGTTTCCCAGTCAGTCTCTCTCTCAGTCAGTCTCTCAGTCAGTCTCTCTCTCTCTTAGTCAGTCAGTCTCTCTCTCTCTTAGTCAGTCAGTCTCTCAGTCAGTCAGTCAGTCAGTCTCTCAGCCAGTCTCTCTCTCTGTCAGTCAGTCTCTCAGTCAGTCTCTCTCTCTCACACTCAGTCAGTCTCTCAGTCAGTCTCTCTCTCTTAGTTAGTCTCTCTCTAAGTCAGTCAGTCTCTCTCAGTCAGTCAGTCAGTCTCTCTCACTCAGTCTCTCAGTTAGTCTCTCTCTCTCAGTCAGTCTCTCTCTCTAAGTCAGTCAGCCAGTCTCTCTCTCAGTCAGTCAGTCAGTCGCTCAGTCAGTCAGTCTCTCTCTCACTCAGTCAGTCTCTCAGCCAGTCTCTCTCAGTCAGTCTATCTCTCTAAGTAAGTCAGTCAGTCTCTCTCTCTTAGTCAGTCAGTCTCTCGCTCTCAGTTAGTAGTCAGTCTCTCAGTTGGTCTCGCTCTCTCAGTCAGTCAGTCTCTCAATTAGTCTCTCTCTCTCATTCAGTCAGTCTTTCAGTCAGTCAGTCTCTTAGTCAGTCAGTCAGTCTCTCTCTCACAGTCATTCAGTCTCTCCGTCATAGTCAGTTAGTCTCTAAGTCACAGTCAGTCAGTCAATATCTTAGTCACAATCAGTCAGTCTCTCAGTCACAGGCAGTCAGTCTTTCCATCAATCTCTCTCAGTCAGTCAGTCAGTCTCTCAGTCAGTCTCAGTCTTTCAGTCAGTCAGTCTCAGGCAGTCAGTCAGTCTCAGTCTGTCGGTCAGTCTCTCATTCAGTCAGTCAGTCAGTCTCAGTCAGTCTCTCTCTCTCAGTCAGTCTCAGTCTGTCGGTCAGTATCTCATTCAGTCAGTCAGTCAGTCTCAGTCAGTAAGTCAGTCTTAGTCAGTCAGTCAGTCTCAGTCAGTCCCAGTCAGTCATTCTCAGTCAGTCCCAGTCAGTCAGTCAGTCAGTCCTAGTCAGTCAGTCTCAGTCAGTCAGTCAGTGTCAGTCAGTCCCAGTCAGTCAGTCAGTCCTAGTCAGTCATTCTCAGTCAGTCCCAGTCAGTGTCAGTCAGTGTCAGTCAGTCCCAGTCAGTCAGTCTCAGTCAGTGAGTCAGTAAGTCTCAGTCAGTCAATCTCAGTCAGTCAGTATCAGTCAGTCAGTCAGTCTCAGTCAATCAGTCTCAGTCAGTCAGTCAGTCTCAGTCAGTCAGTCAGTCCCAGTCAGTCAGCCTTAGTCAGTCAGTCAGTCAGTCAGTCTTAGTCAGTCAGTCAGTCTCTCAGTCTCAGTCAGTCAGTCTCGGTCAGTCATTCAGTCTCAGTCAGTCAGTCTCAGTCCAGTCAGTCAGTCAGTCAGTCTCAGTCAGTCAGTCCAGGTCAGTCAGTCCCATTCAGTCAGTCAGTCAGTCTCAGTCAATCAGTCTCAGTCAGTCTCAGTCAGTTAGTCTCAGTCAGTCTCAGTCAGTCTCAGTCAGTTCAGTCAGTCTCAGTCAGTCAGTCAATCTCAGTCAGTCTTAGTCAGTCAGTCAGTCTCAGTCCGTCAGTTAGTCAGTCAGTCAGTCCCACACTCCCTACTCTTCTTCTCTCGCTCTCCACTCTCTCTCGCTCTCCACTCTTTCTCGCTCTCCAGTATCTCTCTCTCTCCACTGTCTCGCTCGCTCTCCACTGTCTCGCTCGCTCTCCACTGTATCTCTCGCTCTCCACTCACTCTCTCTCTACTCTCTCTCTCTCTCTCTCGCTACTCTCTCTCTCTGGGGGGACATGGGTACATTACCTGCAAGGTCCGCGGGCTGCCAAGGAAGGCCAGCCGGGCCGCTGGCGGCCCGTGGGCAGTACTATGAGTATCACAACTCTATTGTGTGTGTGCCCTTCCAGGACTGGTAACTGCTAACTTCATACATAATATGGCTGATTGTTTTTTCACATCAGGAAACTTAAATGACCAATACCACCACTTTAATGTGTTTATGTTGTGTTACTAAGTGCCATAGGAGGAGGTGTTCAGTAAATGAGTTTAGTCTGGCAAAGCACAGGTTAGCAGAGTGAGGACTAACCAAATGGAAATGTCAGTAAGACAATATTCAGGTGAGTTTAAGCCCAGATAATGTAATGAGTGCCAGAGACAAAGGGTGTGACAATCAGTGCCTTTTTAGGGGTTGATAACAGCAGTTAACGATCCATCAGAAGTAAAAGGTCTGTGGGAAACCCACAGATCTAGTAAGGTTCACTTGGGTCTACAGCTTCTGAAAGCAGAGGATATCCAGAGGTGCAATTCTACAGGAGATGAACAATTACCAAGGAAAAAGTAACAGAATTCCAAATGTAATTCTTCATTTCTTATGGGAATCTCATTGTTCTACTTTTAGTCACCATTAACTCAGACTCCTGGATCCACAGGTTCCCTCAGTATTTTATTTCCTGGGAGCAGATTTAATTCGACAACAGACAAACACCTGGGAAGAAATACTCAAGGGAAAGATGGTCTTACTCATGTCTTACAGCTTGTTCACAGGGAAGACGTGCAGCATGTTAAGGAACATCTTAGGCAAATGTGGAAATCCACCTTTTATTTTTTTTTTCTGACCCAAGAATGGCAGTGAATTGAAAATTATGGTGCACAGACATAAGTTTATAATAATAATAATTCTTTGTTGTTTGATTACTTAAAACCATAACAATTTTCCATTTAAAAAAAACTCATACGGTTCTTATATGCAGGAAACAATGCATTAAAAAATTTAAGGTTGATAATAAAAGACTTTAAAAATGGGGGGGGAGTGATAAAGACACCCTCACGCTAATGATTACCTGTGGCAGTCCAATATTGAGGATACTAGTGCCGGGGAGGCGCCGTTCAGGCAGGTTCTTCAAAAGATGCCATTCTCCCATCCTCAGGGCAAGGAACGTTAGTTTCCAGAAAAGTGCAAACGATGTAGATAAGTAGGATAATTCGACCCCCGCTTTAAAATCAGAGATTATGGCCCAGGCATGTTTCCTTCTAGACAGTGTTGCCCTATCTGAATGGAAAGACCACAGCCAGACACTTCTCTTAATGTCTGCCTTTAGAGCCGGCTGGGAGGGGTTTGTTCCCCAATACTCCTTGACACTAAGTAGTTGAAGGCAGTAGTCCAGGTGATGCCGCTGTTTATGGTTGAAGTGGCCGTTCGCTATTTCGTTCCAGAGTCTGGCCTCTAGGCTGCCCACCCACACGTTGCGCAGTCTATTACAGAGCTTTATAAATGCACCTGCCTCGACACCATGACGGTCTTATAAGCCTAGTTCGAGTCTGACTTGGGCTGGCGAAGGAGATCATGGCAGACGGAAGGCGCGTATAAGATTTTTAGTGGTTAGTTTGTTTAATAAACTACTTATTGCGCCCTTCATGGTCTCATGTCTGTACGACAGAGAGTTTGTTATCTTCGCCTTCATCACCTTCAGCATCGGTGTTAGACTGGGACCAACTATTTGTTTCAACAGTTTTGCTGAGGCAACGTCAAGTGCAAAAGCTTTGGCCCTTAATGCATCTTTCTGCTTAGAAAATGAGCACCTGGTGTCAAGGAAAATTCCCAAATACTTATAGTTAGGCACTGATTCAAGCTTTGCATTGTTAAAGAGCCATCCTCCAAGCAGCCACTTTTGCCTCCCAAAAGCAATTATTTTTGTTTTAGACAAGTTCAGCTCAAGGAGGTTTCTTATGGTGTAGGGGAGCAACTCGGCAAGTATCCTCTGTAGGCCTACTTTTGTGTGACTTAATAGCACAAGGTCATCGGCATATAGCAAATTGGTGATGCGGGTTCCATCTAATTGGGGGTGGCTGTTAACACTGTCAAGAAATGGGGATAGATACGAGATGAACAAATTAAAAAGGAGAGGAGCCAGCATGCAGCTTTGTTTGACTCCACTTTTGATCTCAATCTTCCTGGAAAGCTGGGAACGTTCTCCCAACGTAATTCTAATCCATGTTTCCAAATGAAGTTGAATTAAAGCATTTAAAAGGGCCGGGGGTATGCCCCAGAGCTCAACTTTTTGCCACAAATGGCCCCGGTGCACCCAATCAAAGGCCGCTTTAAAATCAACAAAGCAGCAGTGAAGTTGGGTGTTTTGGGCTGCTGCTTTCTCTATCAAGACAGATAGGGTGAATTAATTGGTAGTTGTTCCGGAGTTGGCTATGAAGCCGGTCTGGTTAAACGGAAGGCGCTTTGTTGTGTCTGCCCAGGCCAGCAGCTCTTCCATTAAAATTCTGGCATAGTATTTGGACTCGACGTTGAGGAGAGCTATCATTCTATAGTTGTTAGAGGCGTTTCTCTTGCCAATTTTGTAGATAGGATGAATGATTGCACCTTTCCAGGACTCTGGGATGGTATTATTTAGTCTGCAGTGGAGAAACAGGGGGGCCAGGTGGTCTGACCACAGGTCGATGTCTGATTTGAACTGGGCCTGGGGAAGGCCGTTGGGCCCTGGTGTTCCTTCAGCCCTGGCTTTCCTAATTGAACGTGAGATCTTGCTTTTTAGTGCCTCTAATGTCATTGAGATCTCCGTCTTTGAGTCGTCACTCTTCTCAAGGCCCTCATTTGTTGGTTCAACCGTGACATTGTTGGCTGAGGTAATGAGGCTGGATGAGCTTGGGCACTTTACTTCTAGGGTTGATGTCTCGGGGTTGGGTGATGAAGGAAGATTGAGGTGGTCATCACTGTTTCTGTGATCATTAAAATTTGATGATAAAAACTGAGTCCATTCATCTGCGCTAATGTTAGCACTACCATGACCACCTCCACTGTGTGATCCCCTGTTCACGAACTAGTTTCAGCCAAAACTCGTCAGGGGCTGCTTGTTTGTCCCTATGTATAGAGGACTTGAAGACTCTTTGTGCTTGCCTATAATTGTTAAATAAAGTTTTGTTTCCTGGGCTTTTCCTGGACAGACGGAGGGCCTGATTTCTTTGAACCTTTAGATTTTTTGTTACTAATGAAATGCGATGTTGCGTTACATGATGCCGGGTGCTCCTCTTAGTTGGAAATTCGTTGAGTAGTTGATTTGTGAGTCTAGCCCAGCCCCGAATAACAGAGAGGTCTTTGTCTGATGGGAAACGTAAAAGAGCTCTGCATCTATCCATCATGGAGCAGGCAGCTCTATCCACCCAGTTCATTCTCCTTAGGTACTCTGTGTGACAGCCTGAGAGAGTATGAGCAAGTTCCTGATGACATGGGATGTTAGAGGATAGAAGTATAATTTGAGGATGATGGTCGCTCTCACCTTGCTTTGCGATATAATAACTCTCAATCAGGGGGAGTATTTCACTACTGCCTAAAGTAAAGTCTAGAAAAGAGTGAGTTTGACCGTCGGGACCTGTCCAAGCAGGAGGGGTGTCCATAGGAAAGCGCCTATTAAATACAGTGTACCCTGCTCTGCTAAGCTTGAGGACAGTGTACTCTCACAGTTTCGAGAGTCTGTGTCCTACGGGAATTGATTGTGGGGCAAGGTGCGGTGGAGCCATTGGGGGAACGATCCCAGTGTCCACTGAAGCATTACAGAACAGGTTTGTATTGAAATCCCCTGAAATGATGCTGGGTATACTGACGTAATCGCTTAGTAGGTTACAGATGATGTCTGTCAATTGGTCCATTTTAGATTTTTTCTCAGTGGTATGCAGAGAAATATACACATTGAGGAGCAGCAGCTGGTTGAGTGAGGTTGGACTTCCCAACATGATTCCGGCCACCCAATCTACTTCGAATTTTAGTTGTTTGATGCATTGAGAGAGTTTAATAGAGGTGTAGATCGAATCTCCACCGCATGACCTGCCAAACTTGGACTGTCTAGAGGCAGGTGACAAGAATTCCAAATAGCCTTCAATGGGAATGCTGGATGCTGCCCAGCTTTCCTGGAGAAGTATAATGTGATGGTTTTTTATAAAGCCAAGAGTGACTCCAGATTGACTTTTTGACCCTAATCCGTTGACGTTCCAGGAACATATTGTTAAGCCATGGTTTGAGATGTTTCAATTTTTCCACCTCCAAGATAAAGCTCCTGGTAGCCATGACCAATCAGCTCTTTGGGTGACTAGCTGAATAGTTGTTTGCTCTGGGGCAGCAGTTGGCATGCGACTTCTAGCTGACTTTAGTACTGAAAAAGGGGCCGGGCTGGTGCTAGAAGCATGAGCCTGTGTGTTTTCTAGTATTGATGGATAGCGAGGGAAACTGGGCGTTGATATTATTATGCCCCAGTTTTTAAATTGGTCGGCTTTTAACTGAACCAATTCCCGGATGGCAGAGGACACTAGCGTAATTTGAGTTGCTTCTTCTACTTACATACCTTCACTGGAAATAAATTCAATGGCAATAATATCTTTTGATTGCAGGGTACTTAAGTCCGGGAATGATTTGAAAAGTATAAAAATGTTCCCACGATTTAAAATGTCATGAGGGCCTCTTGAGACATATTCTGGGGTTAACAGCAATTTGGCTGCTAATTGCTTGGTTGTGCGCTTCCTCTACTGTTGGGGACTTGTTTGGCTTGGAGGTTACCACTGGTGCCATCTTGGTTGTACTTGTGTTAGACTGGGGGGAAATTCTCGACGATGAGTGATTGGTGATAAAATAGGGGATATACTACACGTTGTTGTCAACAGTTGATGGCTAGATTGGGTTGATGGATACTGACCATCGAGCACTTTTACCACACTTTGCAGGGCTGATCCAGTAACCCCCGCTGAAAGAAGGCAAAGATGCGATGAAGTCAGGTAGTAACTTTTGGGGATTATTGGTCGCAGCTGGCCCTTTGCCAGTCGCTAACACCTCTTCAGGTAAAAATTGATTGAATCCCGATGTGACTTGAGTGAGTGGCTGCAAGGGGAGCCTTAGGGCATGAGGTGGGTCTGCTGTTGGTGAACTATTCGATTGAAAACATGCTTTTTGAGGCATTAAAGGTTGCGCTAATGGTGGCGACTGGTGTTGGCTTCGAGCATTATGGGTGATTCCCGTGAAGTCTCTGAGTTATCCTTTGCGAAATAGCTGGTGATAGTGTTTTTAGTTATGTTAATGTTAATGTTACTGGGTATTTGTAGAGCGCACGGCTACTCCCAGGAGTGTCCTGGCGCTAACAGGGGGGATCAGTGACAGAAACACATTAGTAGTCACTCCGCAACCACCGATCATGCAAACAGCAACATTTTTAACTTCTGACAGAAGCACAAGAGATCTTCTTCGCGGCACAGCTCAATGGGTAACTTGTTCCACAACCCAGAGGCCACTACCTGAAAGAAGCGACCTCCCAAACGGGAGCGTAAAAACCTTGGGGTCTGTGACAAACAAGAAGTCAAGGACCGTAGATTACGAGCGGGGACATACTGCTGACATCTGTTTCTCAGATATGGAGCGCCGATATTGTGAAATGCCTTAAAGGCCAATACCAGTGCCTTAAAGAGCACCCTCTTACGCACTGGGAGCCAGTGTAAAGCTCTAAGGTGTGGGGTCATATGGGTCCTGCGGTCGACCATGAAAATAGCACGGGCGGCAACGTTCTGAGTAACTTGAAGACGGTTCATCAGGTACTCGGGAAGGCCTAAATATAGGACGTTCACGTAGTCAAGACGAGACAATATTAGAGCTTGGACAACTATCTTCCTATAAGACACAGAGAGTAAAGGAAGAAAGTTGTGCATCATCCTCAGGAGGCCAAAACAAGTGCCCACCACCATTTGAACCTGGGATTTCATGGACAAGTCATTATCCAGTTTGACCCCAAGATTCTTGACTGTGGTAGCCAAGGTGGTCGGGGGAGACATGTTAGATGGCCACCATTCTCGCCATTCTTCCCCTGGATTACAGCCGAAGAACATCATTTCTGATTTTTCTGAGTTGCAACATAGTTGGTTCTGATTGAACCATCTAAATACTGCGGATAGGCAAAGGTTCAGCCTCTTCCCATCCAGGACTTCACCCTTACCGCATGAAAATAATAATTGCATGTCATCGGCGTAGGAAACGATCCTGGCGCCGAAAGGTTCGACCAACAATGCCAAGGGGGCCATAAACACATTAAACAAAGTAGGGCACAAAATAGTGCCCTGGAGGACACCCACATTCATAAATTGAATGGGTGGTTCAAAAGGGGGAGACCAAACTGTTTGCTGACGGTTTGTTAAGTAGGACCGGAACCACTGCAGGACAGTACCGCCGATACCGTATCCCCAAAGACGATCAAGAAGAAGGTCATGTGGTACGGTATCGAAGGCTGCCGGAAGGTCGAGCAGTATCAAAACTGCCTTCCCACCTTTATCCAATGTAGATTTGATGGATTCAGATATCTCAAGGAGAGCTGTTTCAATGCTATAATTAGCACGGAACCCAGATTGGCTCGGATGTAAAATGCCATTGGATTCAACAAACTCCCCGAGAACCTGATTCACATATTTCTCCAGAGTCTTAGAGAGGGCCGGAAGCAGTGATATAGGTCTATAGTTACTTGCTGTCATAGGGTCAGCAGATGGTTTCTTCAAAAGTGGGAGAATGGTCCCCTGTTTCCATCTAGCCGGTACTATCCCTTCAATTAATGAAAGGTTCAGCACCCTATTTACCGCCGGGTTAATCACCTCAGCTATAGATGCTAGAATCTTTGCCGGGCATGGGTCCACAGGAGAACCTGATTTAAGGGAGCGAAGGATAATTAAGGATTGGTCAAGAGCGATCGTCGGGAACTGTAGCAGACATTTCTCGGTCAGAGGTGTTTGAGAGAGAGACCTCTCCGAGTTCACCTGGGAGTCAGAACAAACCGCTCCAAAAGAGGCTTGTATAGAAGAATTTTTTTGTAAACAAAAATTGCGCAATACTCACTGTCCATTCTTCTGTAGGAGTAAAAGGATTCTTTGTAGCGCAGGGGGCCGTAAAATCTTTTACAATTTTACCGCTGTTTGTTTATTCTGACTTTTCCATAATCTTTTTTTTTCCCGCTTCGACAACCGATGAGTTTTATGGTGGGGTGGTGGTGCGTCGGAAGATGCGTTGGAATCTACAGGCGCCTTACTTTGCGGAAAGGGGAGTCATGGTTGCACTAGCGCCAGACACCAGACAGCCACACAGCCCACAAGAACACCATCCGCAGACACCACCACCTCATCAGATCTGCCAAAAGGACCTCCTTCAAAGACCGCCTACACAACAACGCACACAACAGCAAAGAGCTCTTCAACATCATGAAGGAACTCTCCAACCCCAGCTCCAACACCAACGACATCCCACCTTCGCAAGACCTGGGCGACTCACTTGCCACCTTCTTCCATCGCAAGATCGAAGACATACACGACAGCTTCAACAACCTGACTGCCCGACTGCCACCGAGACCTCCGACCTCATGGCCACCATCCACACCGATCCCCTGCTTACCTGGACCAACATAAACGTCCAGGACACCATCAAAGTCATGAACACCATCCACTCCGGCTCTCGGTCAGACCCATGCCCACACCACATCTTCAACAAAGCCAGCGCCACCATCGCACCGCATCTCTGCATGGCCATCAACATCTCCTTTGAGACCACAACCTTCCCGGAGAGCTGGAAGCACACTGAGATCAACGACTTACTAAAAAAAAACAAGCCTGACCCACAGTACCTCAAGAACTTCCGAACCATCTCCCTGCTGCCTTTCCCGGCGAAGGTAATCAAGAAGACCGTCAACAGACAACTGACCCGCTATCTCGAGGAGAACAGCATCCTGGACCCGTCCTAGTCCGGGTTCCGCAGCAACCACAGCACCGAAACTGCCCTCACTGCCGCCACTGACGACATCAGGGCCCTGCTGGACAATGGCGAAATCGCGGCCCTCATCCTCCTGGACCTGTCATCCGCCTTCGACACTGTCTGCCACCGCACCCTACGCACACGCCTCCACAACACAGGGATCCGAGACAAGGCACTGGAATGAACCACCTCCTTCCTCTCCAGCAGAACCCAGATCGTCCGCCTTCCCCTTTCTGGTCCGAAGCCACTGAGATCATCTGCGGCGTACCCCAAGGTTCATCCCTCAGCCCGACATTGTTCAGCATCTACATGGCACCGCTCGCTCACGTCGCCCGACTGCCCGACCTCAACATCAACTCCTATGCCGACGACACCCAGCTGATCCTCTCCCTCACCCAGGAGCCCCTCACCACCAAATCCGAACATCCACGAAGGAATGAAAGCCGTCGCCAAGTGGATGAAGAACAGCCGTATGAAGATGAACTCGGACAAGACGTAAGTCCTCATCCTCGACTCCACCCCCTCAGCCTGGGACGACTCCTAGTGGCCGACCGCACTGGGAGCAGCACCAACACCCACCGACCACACACGCAACCTAGGGTTCATTCTCAACTTAACACTCGCCATGACCAAGCAAGTCAATGCCGTCTCATCCTCCCTCTTCAACACCCTTCGCATGCTCTGCAAGATCTACAGGTGGCCCACCGAAACAAGAAGAACGGACATCCAGGCCCTCGTCAGCAGCAGGCTAGACTACGGAAATGCCCTCTACACAGAAACATTGGCCAAACTCCTGAGATGACTACAACACATACAGAACGCCTCTGCACGTTTGATCCTCGACATCCCTCACCACAGCCACATCATACCACATCTGAGAGACCTGCACTGGCTTTCCATCAACAAGAGGATCACCTTCAAGCTCCTCACCCATGCACACAAAGCACTCCACAACACCGGACCGGCATACCTTAACAGACGACTCACCTTCTACACCCCGACCACGCTCCGCTCCACCGACCTCGCCACCGCCCCCGCATCCAAAGAATGACCACAGGCAGCAGATTGTTCTCCCACCTCGCCGCCAAGACCTGGAACACCCTCCCCAACCTTCTATGGCAGACCCAGGACCTACTAACCTTCAGGAGGCTACTCAAGACCTGGCTATTCGAGCAGTAGCAGCACCCCTCCCCCCCAGTGCCTTGAGACCCTCGCGGGTGAGTAGTGAGCTTTACAAATTGATTGATTGATTGATTGAGCACAGGAGTTGGCCCTTCGGCCTTGCCCAAGCCAAGATCCTGAGGTTGAGGGTCGGGAGGCACTTGGGATGGAAGCTTCTTAATTTCTGATAATACTGAGGAGAGGATTTGAGGTAGGGAGGATAAAGAATCAATTATAGGAGAGCAGCAGCATACAGATTGGACGAGTTGGACTTGGGATTGGGCTATTTTTATAAATACATTGAGCGCCTCAAGTTTTTGGTCAATACCAGCTGTGTACACCGCAAGGGTGTTTAAAAGGTCCAGCTGCAGGTCCATTTTATCCGAGTGATAGGTCAGTGCAGTTGCCGAAGTTTGTAGGGTTTGTAGTAATTGTGGCCAAAGATCATTTAACTCCAGTGGTGCTGATTTTTCCTGGATGGTGGGCCTTTTGGGTTCATTGATGAAAAAGGATAGGTCTAAGAAGGTGTTATTTTTGTTGTTGTGGGCCTCCGGTGAGTTGGCCTTCTGATGGCGTTGGTCAGCTATGTTTTCTGGGATTGACGGAAGCAACGTTTTGAGGTTGCTGAGATGGGTGCTTGACGGGGGCATAATTTGTGGCGTCAGGACTTTAGTGCAGGCCATTTGGATTGGGAATGGGGCTTTAATGCTATAGGGGATGCTATAGGGAATAACTGGCTTGAGTTCTGAACGAACTGTGAAGTAGACAAATAGGCCTTATTTGGGGTGGTTGTTTGGAGGGAGGCTAGTGCAGCAAGAGCGTAAGCGTAAGCAGCCAATGAGTCTAAAGTTTGCTGATCAGAGGCCAGGGGTGCGCAGCTGTCACCAAGGACTTGTTTAGATGGAGATTCTACCATTACTGAGAGACCTGGAGACGACAAGCAGCCAGTCCCACCAGCTACTGCGTGGAACATTGGCTGAACTAGTATTTGGTGCAAGACTGCCATAGGAGTGGTTGCAGGGGGATCCAGGTGTGTGTCGAGGGTGCTGGGGCTGTTCTTGGGGATTGTTACTGTTGAAAATTTCCCAAAATAGTCCCTCAAATAGGTCTTTTTTGTTGAGGGGGCTGAGGGGTTTATGGGCTCTAAGGAGCCCAATTTCGGCTCTTTGTACTTTAAGTCTACTAGGGCCATGTCAGCCCCCCATGCAACGTGGAGTGTAGAGGGGCCTTGAGAAAGTTGAACTTGAGACAAGGGTTGCCAAAATTGGGGCTCATGTCCTGAGTAATTGTTAATTGTGTCCTTTTTTTAGGAGCGGGTTGTGGGTTGATAGGGGAGTAGGGTGGGAAGTAATTTAATTAATTCTAATTAATTAATATTATTTATTACTTAATATTTATTCATTTAATATTTATTATTTGTTTATTGTGGAAATTAATGTATTATTAATTAGGTATTCATTGTTTGTTAATTATGTAAATTGTCATTTTTTTAGGAGCGGGTTGTGGGTTGATAGGGGAGTAGGGTGGGAAGCAATTTAATTATAATTAATCAAGTTATTTTTAAATAATGATTAATTATGTATTTATTATTTTTTATTATTAATTGTGATAATGTATTTATATTAATAATTATTTAATAATTGGTTGTTAATTATCATTAATTAATTGGTAATTATGTTAATTCTGTAATTTTTTTGGAGCAGGTTGTGTGTTGATAGGGGAGTATGGTGGGAAGTAATTTAATTGTCATACATTTTAAAATATTTTTTATATATTTATTTAATGTTCTTTTATAGTGTTAATTCGGTGAATTAATTTAATATTAATTGTTTTTATTTTGCGTGTTAATTGTTATTAATTAATTGTTAATTAATTATGTTAATTGTGTCATGTCTTACAACATTGTTGGTGTGATTTATAATGGAATATGGTGGGAAGTAAATGATTTATAATTATTTAAATATTTGTAAATTAATGATAATTAAGTAATAAAATATTAAATATGCTAATTGTATAATAATCTTGATGTGTGAGTTGTGGGGTTTTTAGTTGTAAATGTTGGGAAGAAACATTTTAAAAAAATAATTAATGTTTTGTTGTTAATTGTTATTATTTATTATTGGTAAATTAGTTATGGAAATTTTGTAAATATTTGTATGTGTGTGTTTTGGTGAATTTTTGGGGAAGAGGGTGGAAAGTAATGTATATTAAATAAATTAATAATTAGTTGATAATTAATATTCATATATTAATTGATACATATATTTGGTAATTGTTTTGTTTGGGGATTTAGGTTCAATAGTTGTAATTTTAAGTTTTATCCCCTCCGCTATCCAGCACTTTCCCTACTGTTGCACTCATTGGAGTGGGAATAGTAATTTATTCCGCTCTGCTATCCTACACTTTCCCTACTGTTGCACTCTCTGGAGTGGGAATAGTAATTTTTACCACCACGCTATCCAACACTTTCCCTACTGTTGCAGTTGCTGGAGTGGGAATAGTAATTTCATCCCCTCCGCTATCCGACACTTTCTCTACTGTTGCATTAATTGGAGTGGGAATAGTGAAATTATTCCACTCCGCTATCCAACACTTTCTCTACTGTTGCACTCGCTTGAGTGGGAATAGTAAATTATTCCCCTGCGCTATCCAACACTTTCCCTACTGTTGCACTCCCTGGAGTGGGAATAGTAAATTATTCCCCTTGTTATCCAACACTTTCTCTACTCTTGCACTCCCTGGAATGGAAATAGTAATTTTTAACCCTGCGCTATCCAGCACTTTCCCTACTGTTGCACTTGCTGGAGTGGGAATAGTAAATTATTCCCCTCCGCTATAAAACACTTTCCCTACTGTTGCACAATCTGGAGTGGAAATAGTAATTTTTACCCCTGCGCTATCCAACATTTTCCCTACTGTTGCACTCGCTGGAGTGGGAATAGTAATTTTTCCTCTTCGCTATCCAACACTTTCTCTACTGTTGCAGTCATTGGAGTGGGAAGAGTAAATTATTCCTCTCCACTATCCAACACTTTCCCTACTGTTGCATTCATTGGAGTGGGAATAGTAAATTATTCCCGTCCACTATCCAACACTTTCCCTACTGTTGCATTCGCTGGAGTGGGAATATTATTTTTTTCCCCTTCACTATCCAACAATTTCCATACTGTTGCATTAGTTGGAGTGGGAATAGTAAATGAATTCCCTCCGCTATCTAATACTTTCCCTACTGTTGCACTTGATGGAGTGGAAATACTAATTTATTCACCTCCACTATCTAACACTTTCCTTACTGTTGCAGTTCATGTAGTGTAACATGTAGTTTTAAAAATTAATGCATATTTTAATATTTTAATTTATAATATATATATATATATTATTTTAATGTCACTGGTGTATGTATATCTCTCTCTCTCTCTATATATATATATTTATATAATTGATAGATTTTTTAAAATATACTTCTAACATTTTATAATATAGTAAATTAAGTATTTATTAATTATTACTAAGTAAATACATATTTTATATTTTATATATGTATGTTTAATTTATTTGTGCATTGCATTTATTACTTATAATTATAATTTTTTAATAATTAGAATTTTTTTTTAAGTTGTATGTATTATTTTACTCCCAGAGTGCTTGGTTCATGATTTTGCTACACACAAGAGGTCCACAGTAGCGGGCAGGCCCAGGGCGCATCGCGGCAGGCGCCGCGTCAGTTCCTCGCACCAGCTGGCGCTTTAAAGTCTTGCACGAACTCCCACAGGGCAGGACGCGCGCGGATGTGCCTGGGCCAAGGGTGGGCCCGTCTGCGCCCATCCGTGACTGGAAGGAGCTGGGCTGGACCTATCCTTTTGGTTGCGTCCCTTTGCTGGCTTTTAGCATTCACTGTCCGTGGCCTCCCAGACAATCAGGACTTGTGGCACCGGAGGAGGTAGGATTAACTATTTCACTGCTCAGCGCTCCATTTTGGACATAATAATCCGCATATAGATTCCAGGCGGGGGTTGTGGTGGAAATACTGGACTAATTTCGCGAGCAGCTATTACATTCGGGGTTACATATTTGTTAATCTTGCACGTATCCTGCGGTGACACTATATTGGTTCCACAATAGTTCTAAAGTTATGGGGAGGCGGAAGTTACAAACAGCCTCTGCAGTGACAAAGGTTAGCTCTAATGCTTCTGCCTCGACTATGGACTCTTTTCCGCTGTGGGCGGCAGCTGTAATTGATAAAGATTTCGAGCTAGTGAATAGACGCCTCTTGAGATCGCCTTCCAACAGCTTGGATCCAACATCTGTTGGCCCTTGGTGGAGGCTGTCACAGAACCCTTGAGTTTATCCATCTGTTCTGGGTCGTGTGACGGCTCTCAGGCTAATGTTGGGTTATTTTCCTTGCTGGAAGCCCCTCTTAAGGCTACGCACAGGCCTCTTTCTTCAGTTATCATAATAGAAAACAAGGAGAGCAGTGATTCTCACTCTTCACAAGGGAAAGATGGTAATGTAACAAAAAACATGCTGATATACATCTAGCACCCAGTAGTGAGAGTACTCAACTGCCTGCAAAGGGGACTCTTAGGCCTGGTGTGGGCACAAAAAGGAAACTTCAAGCTATTGGGGGCACAGCAAAGAAATCTAAATCAAATCCTGTCACTAAGCCCATGATATCTGTGCCGGCTGCTACTAATATTGATCCCTCGTGGTATTAGAAGCTTTACAAGCAACAATGAATAGCTTGCTGGACACTAAGCTGGGTCCCATCTATGAGAGGTTAACCTTGATTGAGAAATGTTTAGCAGTGCGTAATCGGTCTGATCAACTCACTATCCTAGTTCTGCCTAGTGATAATTCGGGACTCAGTACTGTAATTGTTGTAGGTTTACCAACACATCCACCGATTAACAACAGGGAACAGCCACGTACCCAGAGTCAGATGAATCACTTAACTCGGGGGGAGGCAGATACGAGTGAAAGTCAGATATCCAGTAGGGTTCTGCCTGCACACCAGCATGGGCTGGAAGATCCCCAATCTATTGGTGATCGGCAGCAGGGCTTGCAGGGGTACTCAGTGGTGGAATCACAGTGCTTACCAGTTATTCATCTTCCACCGGAATCTACGCCCTACTTAGTGATCCTGGGGAACATGCCGCCGCTCCCACTGGGTATCAAAGAGGATTTTAGCCAGTTAAAAAATAAAGTTCTTTACTGATTATCTAATAATACCACCATGGGTTTAAGGGCAGAACAAAATATTATCATGGTGCACCGAGTGACATGGATAGGCAGCTCGCGAAATACTGGTGGGGGTGATTGTGTTATTGTGAATTTTAACAGATCATATCTCGCTGAAAGAATGCTGTCCAGGGATTTTTATTTTGCCCCCCCTGAATTTTGATACAGTAGTACAGGTTCTACCGTTAGGCTTTTTTTATAAAGCAGATACACAAAGGTACACTTCAGGGACTAGCAACATTGATGCCCCCCGAGATAGCTGGACACATAAACCTCCTGCGGTAAAAGATCAATGGCTCCCACTAGTAGCACGCAGTCTAAACCAGTCAGTCCGGCACCACTTTGCCCTCCCCCTATAGATATCCAATCCAATATTTCTTTATTTCGGTTGTTCACCATAAAAGAGCAAGCACAAGCATATACAAACAAGTTAAAATAATTAAAATAGTTTAACAGAGAGAAAATAAAACAATTCCTCTGGCATGTTGCATTTTAAGTTAAAAAATGATAAAAAGTCAACAACAATCAAGACCTTGATTTTGCATGTTAAGGAAATTTCTCCTAACATACCACATGGAATTTAGGAAGCGTGAGACCGCAAAGACTATATGAGAATCTGTATTGTATTTTAAGATTCTAAAGGCTTCAATACAGTGGGTTGCGCCTAGGTTTTTGCATAGCTGGACTAACCATCTTTGTCTTGTTGAGCGATATCCTGAACAAAAAAAGAACACATGAAGTTCAGACTCATTACACGTGCTACAGGCTGGACATCCACTTAAATTACCCCCTGTCCATTTACACGTGAACACACACAGGGGGAGGCAGCCGTGTCGAAACTGTACATATAATTTCCTGGCTTATGCTGGGCGGATTGCATCCAGGCATGCCTCCAGCCTGCAAGTGTCTTTTACTTCCAAGAAGAGTGATGTGAGAGAGCCATGAGCGGATTCTGCTTGGAGTTTTGAGGATAAATTGCACCAGTAGCTGGTGGTTAATGACTTGCATGGTGTTCTCAAGCACGCTGTATCAGGGTTATCCCATAGTTCTTTTAGGCCTATTTCATAGAGGCCCTCCCTGATAAATCTAAGCCAGGGCAACTTTCCTGAGCCGGGGAGACTCAGAATTTCCAATAGCTCTAATCTGTATTCTTGAAGCTCTGGTGTAGCCCAGAGGCGCTGCCAAAATAGTAATGGCCTGCAGCCAATTTCCTCAGAAATTGATCTCACCCCTAGGTCCATACGCAGTGGAACCAGGGGGGAGCTGATCGGTAGATTGAATAGTTGTCTAAGGAATTTGTTCTCAGTAATAACCAGGGGCCTAAGGTTGGAGTGCCCCTAGATTTCAGCCCCATATAGGGCTGCACTCCTGGCCTGGGTTTCGTATATCTCCATAACTGGGCTCGCTGGTTTCTGGTATGTTTCCCTAAACAACTTGGCCAGGCCACCTGTGGTCTGTGTCATTTTAAGGTTAGACGTGCTAATTTGAGTCCCCAAGTCATATTCTCTGCGCAAGTTAGTCCCAAATAGTCAAATACAGAGACCTGCTCCAAAGGGCTACCATTCATGTGCGGGTTAGGACGTGTGTATTTTCTGGGGTTAAAAACCATGAATTTGGTTTTGTTGATGTTGATCTTAAGACCCCTAGTCCTGCAAAAATTCACAAAATCCATCTAGGATTCTTTGGATACCCATTGGTGACTTAGAGAGGAGAAGGGTATCATCTGCGAACATCATGGCAGGGATTTGCTTTAGTGCAATTTTAGGAGTGTCAATGTGCTTGCAGGCTCTCAGCGCATCAATCAGACCATTTATGTATATGCAGAACAAGGTGGGGGCAAGCACACATCTCTGTCTAACTTCCCTGTTTACAGGAATGGGCTGCGTAAGTTCCCCATTTTTCCCATATCTAATTTGGGCATCATTTTCATTGTGTAGCCTTCTCAATACATTTAGAAGGTAAGGGTGAAGTCCCAGATCGCTTAGTACCCTCCATAGAGCATCTCTAGGTACCAAGTCAAACACATTCTTCAAGTCAACAAAGACCAGATACAGGCTGCCCCCTTCCAAATGGACAGTTTTCCAATAAAGAAGCTGGAGCCTGAAAATCTGATATGTTGTCGATGTTTTCTCCCTGAAGCCAGCCTCCATGGGGGTCAAGATCTTTTGTTCTTTCAGCCAAGACTGCAAATGTTATAAAAGAACATTTTCTGTGAGACATCGATCAAACTGATCGGTCTATGGTTTGCTGGTGACAAAGGAGATCCCTTCTTGAATATCGGGATGATCTCGGCACCTAACCAAGTTGTGGGAAAAGCCATTCCCAGTAAAATGGCATTACAGATTGCCCAAAAATAAGGGCCCCAGATCTTGGGTTCAGCCCGATAGAGGTCCCCTGGAATCTTGTCCAAACCGGCAGCCTTGCCAGGTACAATTTTATTTAAGGCTTTGAGGACTTCTGACAGGGAAATCTCAGGAGTAGCTGTCACCGGCCCCGAGTAGGACGGGATTGCTAAGGTCGGACTACTCTCTATACCATCTAGTGGGGCGTAAAGGGCTGAAAAATGCTCTCTCCAGCATTCAGCAGTGATTTTTGGCTCAAATGCCGCTTGGCTGTTGCTACTACCAGTGGTAACAATGTTCCAGAATACTTTCATGTCTTCAGTTTGCAGGGCCGATTTCACGCTGTCCCACTGATCTATTTCCCACTGGGATTTAGCAGCTGCAATGGTGGTTTTGTAATGGCGTCTGGCTGCTTTTACTGCGGTGTTACACTTTGTTTTAATGGCCTCTATTAATGCCCTTTTAGCTGCCCGGCAGTCCCCATTAAACCAAGATTGCCTAGGTGTCCTAACACAACCCCTGGTGCACGTTATCCAAAACGCCTCCTCCAACTTTGTTTTTATGGATTCATTGATCTTATCAACCTCATCAAGAACCGTGGCAAGGTTTCCAGATTTCACAATCTCAGATAAGGCCTCAACGATGGGGATGATGGAATTGAATAAGAGAGTTAATTTATCCTGCGATTTTTCCACCCAGGCCCACCTAACCTTCCGCCTATTATTTGAGAGTGTCAATCCATGAGCAACTCCTGAAGATTTAACCAATTTATTCCCAGTAGGGGGGAAATTAAGTGTGAGGATTAAGGCGTTGTGGTCGCTATCTTGCCACGGACAGACAATAAAATCTTTTGCCAGGGGCCATAGCTTAGTTTCAAGAAAGATGTAGTCTAAGATAGAAGAATGACCAGCTCTGTTAAAAGGTTGGTTCCCAGGGGGAGTCTGAGCCAAAGCTACTATTACAGGCTCGCAGTGAATACTTCAAAGTAAGCGCCTTGATTTGTAGTGCCAATGGTGTCCAGGCCCTAATGGGAGTACTGTTGGTCTCAGGGATTGCCCACAACTCATCCTCCTCAGTTACTGATGGACCCAATAGGTCTTTTAGTGGTTCAAATTGGCAGTTTATATCGCCACCCAGCACTAGCAGTGATATTTCGGAAGACTAGCTAACAGATTATCGAGATGTTCTAAGGTTGCTGACTCCTGGCCAATCCTAACCGGACTTGAGTATATGTTGATTAGGGCGATTGTCTATTCTGACTTGAATCTTAGTACAAGGCACAGTATGTCTGGGGAGATATGCAGCACTAAGGCAATCCTACATACAAGATAACTTCCAATTCACGAGCATAGCCCACCCGATGGCCTACCTCGTCCCTTAGTTAGGACCGGTATATGAAATGTGACAAAACCCTTACGAGTTGGGTTCTCCACCAACCAGGTTTCCTGGAACAGGCAGATGTCGCACATTTCCAGAAACCCCCCCAATCAGGGCAGTCAAGCTTGTTTTTAATACCAGCCACGTTCCAAGATACAATCTTGAGATCGTTTGCTGTACTGTTAGTGTCTATAGTGTTCCCCTGTATATTGGTAATTGAGTGGTCTACAATGTCTAGTGACACTGCAGGACCTATGGTTTTTACTTGAAACTCATTCTGGGAATCTAAAGTGAGTGTGGTGTCTGACCCCCACGCTGCATTGCCGATTTCTTCCCTGTTTCCATGTGAATAAATTGAACCATGCTCGTGTGTATCAGTACCAGATTGGGAATCCTTAGTGATGATGGGAGCTTTAAATTTACCGGTAGTAGTTGTATTTGTGGGGGGTTCAAGGTGGGCTATTGCCCCAGTGTGGGCATTATCAATGGTCTTGAGAGGGTCAGGTTCGCGGTGGCTAGGTGACTTCTTCTTAGGGTCCATGGTCCTTACCACTCGGTGCTCCCTTATACAAGGAGACCGAAATGGCCACCCGGCCAAGAGTCAGTCTACCTCTTCCAGAACCCCAAATCTGTTCGCCAGAGGTAAGTTGAAAACGTGGATTTGCATTTGGAAAGGACACTGGCCTGTCGATAGCCTAGTCTGGTGCCAAATGTTTGGTCCAGCTCTAGGGTCAACCCTGTCAGCGTGAAAAAAAGATCGGGCATGCGGAGCACCTTTCCCTGTCATTGGCCGAATCTGGCGCCATGTGTTGTGTCTAAATGTAAAATCATCCCTGTTGTTAATGATGGTTTCTGGAACATAAAAATGGGTGAGCGGAAAAAGACAAATAGCAGAACCAGTTAATGAAGAACAGGTACTGTAAAACAATAGATTTTGCACAATTGAGGGGTTTCTGAAGTTGACTATAACACAGTCCCCCCTGGCATCTTTGGGTCTGTTACCCACCCAACACACTCTGCGTGTCAATAGTATTTCACCTGCGTTACCCGGGTCGAATTGGCTCTGTCTAGCAAACAGGTGTAAGCATTTATTCTTTAGCTCAAGGTGGGTTTCCTTCTGGTCTTCTTTGAGAGGTGGAACTCCAGTAAGAACAATGACATAAGGTGTTGAGGCTGGTGGCAAATTTATTGTTGGGAGGTCCATCTCATCCCTGCTTTTCAGTCTCTTGATTCCCCCTTTGCAGAAGATGCTTCAGAGGTACCCTCATTGACACGTGCACTGCCCCTTGCCGAGCGACGCATCTCGCACTGTTCGCTTTGGGCTTCCTGAGTAGCAGTTGGGACCCCACTAGGAGTGGTGGACTCCTATCTAATCTCCATAATTCCAGGGTCGGAGGAGACTATAGTCGCTTTACTGGGCTCTCTTAGCATTATAGAGGGCTTAGGTGCTGGTCCTACAGTACAAGTACAAGTGGTTGAAATTTGATCCAGTCGGGGGGATAACTTGGCACGTTCTTCTCTCATAATATCATGAATTTGGTCTCTCAAGGATTCCAGCATGGTAACTACGCATGCTGGTGGTGTCAAATCTGTGGGCTGGGGTTCCCCTTCCGGCACAGTCGAGGTTGACCTATCGCCTGGGCACACTGGTGAACCATCATTGGGCTTTTTCCGCTTAACCCCAGCCCTAGTCGTCTTGGTGGGCTGCCTTGAGTGAATAGGCTTGGCAGAACCCTTAGTAGCTCCCCTCCTTCTAGTGGCCACTTTGGGGGTTGAACCAGTGTCCAATCCTGGAGTCAGGGTCAGTCTTGTTGTTTCAGAGGTTTGATCAAGGCCAGTTTGTGTGTTAGTGAAGTCTGTACTAGTGGTAAACTGTGGGAGGTCCGGGGTCAGTGATATTCTGCGTTTGGTGATTTCAATTTCGTTAGCCACAATGCCAATGGCCATTTGGAGCATTCTATCGATGGATGTCTGCGGTAAGGAGAGCGATGTGAGCCACGGGGGTGCGTGATATATGGCAAGTGTTGTCTGCTTCCCCATGCCAGCATTTTTAGGTATGTACCATAAAAAGAGCACTATAGTTATCACTGGACTGAGCAAATGGGTGCCCCACCACTCTTGTGTGCCAAAGTACTAGGCAAGGGAGGTCAAACAGTCAAAGTTAATAACCGATGCGACTAAATAAACAAAAACAAAAGTCACTTACAATTTTAGTCCCAGGGTTCGCCTCGCTATGGTCGTGATTACCCCCTGCTTGGTTTTCCTTGGCTCAGATAGTTACAGCCACGACGTGATGCACAGTCCAAACTTCTTGAAGGTTGAGATGGGAAGGAGCAAGGCCAGGAGAGGGGGCCCAGCCCAGCCTTGATCGACCGCAGATGGGCGCAGACGGGCCCGCCCTTGGCCCAGGCTTTGCCCTGGCGCGGACTGGGCATGCCCACGTGCGTCCCTCACTGTGGTAGGTGGTGGAACCTTTTATCCTGCCCACGGGAGCGAGTGCAGCGTCACTTGCACGGGGCTGCTGGGAGATGATGTTCTGTCGTTTCCCTCACGGCGTGGTTAGATGCGTGCTGGACGTTTCCTTCACAGCATGAGCTGGTGCTAGCAAGCCGTTCCCCTCACGGCAGGAAGGTAAGGCCGATTTAGCCCTTGAGCATCCCACGCTGCTGAAGGTGGCGGAGCCTTTTATCCTGCCCCTGGGCATGAGTGCAGCATCACTGGCACGGGGCTGCTGTGAGATGATGATCTGCTGTTTCCCTCACGGCGCGTTTAGATGCGTGCTGGCCATTTCCATCACGGCGTGTGCTGGTGTTAGCAAAGCGTTCCCCTCACGGTAGGAAGGTAAGGCCGATTTAGCCCTTGAGCGTCCCGCACTGCGGGAGGTGGCGGAGCCTTTTATCCTGCCCCCAGAAGTGAGTGCAGCGTCAGTGGCACGGGCTGCTGGGAGATGATGTCCTGCTGTTTCCCTCACAGCACGGTTAGATGCGTTCTGGCCTTTTCACTCAAAACGTGTGCTGGTGCTAGCAAGTCATTCCCCTCACGGCAGGAAGGTAAGGCCAATTTAGCCCCTGAGCGTCCCCTAGAGTTATCAAATAGATATTCTACACATGAAGGTTGGAGGAGTGTGATTGACTGCATAACCCTGTAGAGTCCGGTTTAGAGTCAAGTCCCAGCAGAAGGCTCCAATTGTGCAAAGTGTGGTGGTCCCTCGCGTATACAATAATAACGTTCTGTCGTGGAACATTGCAGGCATGGCAGATAAGTTTCAGGATCCCATTTGGGTGCAGTTTGTTAAACAATTTTCTGTGATCTACTTCCAGGAGACTTGGTTGGTGGACTGCAATTTATTCCTGGAGGGATTCAAGGCCTTCTTTGTTCCAGCTTCCCCGTCGGTATGTGGCAGAGCCAAGGGCGGTCTGGTCATTTACATAGCCTTGGCAGTGGACTGCCGGATTCAGATCCTCCCATCTTCAAGTTTGGGTCTTCAGTCTTTGGTATTAAAGAGGGGGACTACTACTGATTAATTTTTACAACGTGACGACAAGTACCCAGGGGGAATGTAACATCACTATGCTGGGTTGCTATATAAGGCAGTCTTGTGGTTCAATATCACATAACCTAATGGTGCCCGGGTAATTATAATATCCACCCCTGTGGAGATCCGAGGTGTAAAAGTTTGGCTGATCTGGGTTGTCCCCACATGCGGTGGTTCCACTTCCAGCACCTTACTCAGGGGGAATTATTTAATAACTTATTCAATGAATTTGACCTAATGTCAGTAATGTCTCTAGCTGCTTCAGATAGCAAAGCCGTTGTTCCCTCTTTTAAAGGGAGAGGTAGCGGTTCTTTTATGGACTAAATTTTAATTTCATCTACCCTCCAGTCTTTATTTTGTGGGTGTACTATCATGGAAAGTGTTTACAGTGCCCACAATCCGCTCTGTGTGCAACTGAGTGGCCCACTTTTATTTAAAAATTCTAGGGTAGTCATACTGGGCATCCTAAGACCAAGGGACGGTAGACGCCGTCTCAAATGGTTACAGGTCTCCCTCGATGCCTTTTATGGTGAGGTAAGAGATTCTTGTGCTGCTGAATTAGCACTTTGTATCTCGCCGGGTACTTCTTCGAGGGACGTCCTTAGCGCCTTTAATGTTATCACCATCAAGGTAGGGGAACTTTTAAGTGCTCCGGCACGTAAGGTATTCACACCAACTCCCAGATGGTTTGATTCATCCTGCTCTCATGCAGCGCGGAAGCTGAGGGAGGCTTTGAATGTTACTCAGAGAAATCAACTACTGATACGCGCCTGCCATAGTGAATATAAACTGGCACTGGCACTGGCCATACCCAGGGGTGCCTTGAAGGTGGAGGCATGGACGGAGTTGTTAGAGACGAGCACCCTTGGGAAAAGTTCAAGGTTCTGGAGTTTTGTTAATAGACTGCTTTTTGAGTATGATGCACGGGGGTGATTTAGGACCCCATATCACTGAGGAAGAATGGGTGTCCCATTTTATATTTATGTTTACGGGCCCCACAGAGCAATCTCACCAGATAGACAGGGTCATCAATATCCCCTCTGTGGTTTTTGAGCAGAAAGAGGTTGAGGCAGGGATTGCCGGGTTAACTTGTAACAAAGCACCAGGCCCCTGCGGCATCCCACCGGACCTATTTAAATCTAATCCACTTTTTTGGGCACCGGTTCTTGTGGCTGTGCTGAATGCAGCAGCCAGGGACGGCTGTCCTGAGTCCTGGGCCACTTCAACTATTGTGCCAGTGTTTAAAAAGGGGGTCCGTAATAGCACCTTTTGCTATAGGCAAATCTCCCTTCTTGACTCAGTGGTAAAGGTTGTGGGTGGGGTGTTATTAGAAAGATTATCTTCCTGGGCAGTGGAGCGTAAAATAATCTCTGATATTTAATATGGATTTCGCCCAGGGCGGTCAACTGTGGCCCAATGCCTCAATCTCTATATGATCCTTGGCAAGTACACGATTGCTCACTCAGGTACGATCTATTTGGCATTCATGGACCTTTCGTCCGCGTTTGACTGTGTCAACTGGGTCAAACTGTGACAGTCCATGAGGGCCATGGGGATGGAGAGCAATATCGTCAACTTCCTAGAGGATCTGCACAGGGCCACTAAGGCCAATGTTGGATTCTCTCAGGATCTTCGTGTCTCTAGGGATTTCAACATTGGGAGGGGGGTACGGCAAGGCTGTATTTTGGCCCCTTTTTTTTCAACCTCTATATAAACAACCTGGACAGGGTTTTGGCAGACACAGGCAGATTTTCCGTATGTAGGGCGACCAGGGCTTCCCATCCTACTATATGCAGACGATGCAGTCCTTATAGCCAGAACTGCTAGGGGTCTTTAATCGCTGCTTGACACCTTCTTAAAATTCATGGGGCTCGAGATTTAGCAAATAATAACGCTAATTCCTATATATTGCAGGTAGGGATGCAGCCCAAGAAATAGTTTCTCTTCTCAGTAGGTCCTGAGAAGGTTTCTCTGACGACTCTCTTTTCATACTTGGGGGGTTTTATTGGATGACTGTTTGAATTGGGGGCCTCTTATTCAGAAGAAAAAGGGGGAGCTTGCAAGGGTGAACGCTGCTATTTTTAACTTTGCTGCAAAGATAGGCAAGCGCCCAATTGCAGCCATGTTGAAAGTCTATCAGGCCAGAAGTGTAGCTACAGCATGCTACGGTAGTAAAATATATGGGGGCATATTGCCATAGATGAGCTGCAGGTGGTTGAGAGCACTTTTTTGAAGCATTTGCTGGGCGCGCCAAGCAGTTTGTCGAACTTGGTGGCTCATGAGGAATTGGGGGTGCCTTATCTACGTGATACCCTGGCTTTGCGCCCCCTAGTATTCTGGCTCAAGTGTTGGCTGAATAAGGATTTAGCCCTGAGCCACAAGATCATAAATGAGTGCATAAGTCTTTAGAATATGTTCCGTATACCATGGCTAAAATATATTAAACGATGCTTTGGTGAGTTGGGGCACCCCAAACTTTTCTCAAAGCCTGATTCCATTGTACAAAAGGACGTGGAGTTGGTTAAGAAAGCTTTTAGTTGCTTAAGGAAACTAGAAAGAGACGAGCGAGAAGTGCGAAAACCTAGTGTCCGCAAATTCCTAATGCTAAAAACAAATCCATTCCACTGAGCCTTATCTCCTGTCTACATACGAGCAGTTTTTACTGTCCAGGTTTTGCCTGGATCTTTTTCATTTGTTACTTGCCGTTCCAGCGGTCAGGTGTTAGCAGCATGTGGCTGCGACGTAGTGTCTCCTCAGGATCTGCTACACTTCATGTTTTTTTGTAAATATTACAAGGTAACCCGGGGATATTTTTTATTCCCCCTTTTAAAGAAGTTGAATTTTAACCAGGTCCATCCAGCACTTCTGTGCTTGCAATTGCTGAAGGCTGATTGTATCTTTTTCATCGTGGGTTATTTGAAATCTACGTTGAGAACCAGGGCCAGTCTGGACAATTAGCAACCCTTCTTGTTAGAGGGCACACTCTGTTTAATTGTTTAGTACATGGGGTACTCCAATGGGGCCCTTTTTTTGTCTTTTATTGATATGAACTGTATTTTATATGTAATTTTACTGTATCAAGTTTTAATGAAATTTTATATATAAAAAAACAATATTTTTTACATTGATATGTTCAACAACTGTATTTTTGTTTTGATATTTTTTTACTTACCATGATGTACATGGGATATCGATATTCTTGACATTGATATTTAGGTCCCGATATTTTGGGACCTCGATATTGTGGTCGTCAATATTCTGTCAGTGATTCGAAAATTATAATACCTTATTTTTTAGGGCAATGGTTGCAGCAAGCCCTGATCCTCATACCCACCATAAATTATATGTAACAATGGGATACTGTGCATTTTATACCAGCACTATATCAAGATTAGTTTAAAACATTGAGAGTAATCATAAATGTTTAAATCAATTTTCAGTCATAAATTAGCAAAATTGATATTCCACTATGGTTAAGATAAGGAAGATTTTGAAAAGGCTGCTCTTTCTGCTGTATCACCCACAGCGTAACCTCTAGCCTTGTGATTGCTATGTGTGATTCTCTGTCTACAGGCTGATGGTTCTGGGGCCACTATCACCACCTCATTCTCATCTTACTGCTTTCTATTATGTTACTTCATGAGGTGCTTGGCTTTCTTTAGTGTGTTCTGGATGCAAGTTCCCATTCACTTTCGCTGACTGCTCCACTCAGATTATGGTTGTACCTGTGGGTCAATGTTGCCCAGGCATGACAGCTTTGTTCTACTCTGAGGGTTGTGTTTGGTGTTGCCTTCTTTTTTCCTGGCCTTCTTTGCACAGTGTTGCTCTGGGTCTTTCTGCTAATACAGTTGTCAGACACAGCCTCATGCGTCATTGTCCTGTATCCTTATCTTAGTCTAGGTGCACTGGGGACCCCAGTTCTTTTCTCTGGGCAAGCAGGCTTGGATTCCCACCTTGATAGGTTTTGGAGCTGTTTGCCATGAGTTCCTGGCCCATGTTCTATTTCTGGAACTGTTTGGCTGTCCATGTACCTTTGCTGGGCTTGTTGTGCATATTTTTTGTTGGACCTGCTGTCTTCCAAATCACTTTTTTGCTGGTTCTGTAAGTGCTTGTGCTGTTTGTGGCAATACTGCTCTTTCATATGTGTGTTCCACCCAGTATTTTGTCTTTATCCCACTTCTGTGCCTCACCTAGCCCCAGGGTTTGGAGGCTGTGTGGTGCCTATGTTCCAGTCTGCCATCTCTAATACAGGCTGCAGGACTTTGCACTACAGTTCAGATTAGTCCACAGCGGGCCTTTCACTCCGACCGCCTGGCTTTCTGTGGGCCAGTTATAGCTTGTCCCATGGTAATTTATGGATTTCAGGCGGGGATTTGATGACTTTAGTCAGTGCTTTGTTTCCCTCTCTTTCATCTTTTGAGTGTCCAAGGGTCACAGGCTGGTTGTTAACCTCTCTTTGCACTTCTCACTAGGTGCCTCTGTCTTTTGGCTTCTAGGGGTTATAGCCATTCTCCACTACTGAAAAATGTGGTCATGGTAACAAGTTTGTTATATGAATCAATGAAAAATGGCATTCACCACTCATTTTTCTTACATGCTTTAATCATATCTAATTAGAAAATCTCCAAAAAGCATTATATGCAAAATCAAATATTCAGGTGGCAACACAGTTGCTCTTGAGAATGATAACAATATTAATGAGTGCTCTTGAAGAAAGGAGACAAGAGTGGGATAGGGAGTGTTGATGGTGCCAGCTATACTATCATTAGAAAGGATCCCACCAAAGACATCAGCAAAAGGATCAGATCGATCCCAGCGAAAGGGAAATAACCTGGTTTCCTTTCTGAAAAAGAATACGATTACCTCAACACTAACCAACCACGCCTCCCCACCATATATACATTGCCTAAGGTACACAAGAACTTGCAAAAACCTCCCGGAAGACCAATCATCTCGGGATGTGGCTCCCTCCTTGAGCCAGTCAGCAAATATGTTGATTTCTTCCTCAAACCACTAGCAGAAACCACAAGAACCTATCTCAGAGACACCATGCAGGTGATCAACATAGTGGACAATTTGGATTTTGATCCAACAAAACAACTATTGGTGACGCTCGACATCGTATCGCTCTATACGAGTATTCCACAGCAACCAGCATTAGATTCCATGAGATCAGCACTGGAAGGAAGACCTCAACCCACCAACGTGCCCACTGATTTTATACTTGAGCTACTAGAAGTTGCTATGATGAGTAATTTCTTCATCTTTCAAAATGAATTTTACATTCAAAGCAAAGGAGTAGCGATGGGAGCAGCCTTCGCCCCAGATCTGGCGATCCTCTATATGGATGGATTTGAGAATGATCATATCTTCTCAGCTAACAACCCGTTCGGTGGGCACATCACCGAATGGAGAAGATACATCGATGATGTATTCCTTATCTGGACAGGAGAACAGACAGAACTTCAAACCTTCTTCGATTGGCTCAACACCCGCTCGAATGATATCAAATTCACCATGCACTCGGATAGATACTCTATCGACTTCTTGGACATCAGTATCAAGGTATCTGAAAACCACCTCTACACCACCCTCTTCAGAAAACCGGCTGAACGTAATACCCTCCTTAGGTACATGAGTCACCATACCCGAAGCCTTCGTGACAACTTACCATTCGGCCAGTTCCTTCGGATCCGGAGGAACTGTACACGAAAGGAAGATTTTTTCCAAGAATCTGACCATCTCATCACACGCCTCATGGAAAGAGGCTATCCTAAGAGACTTACCAAAAGAGCGCGCAAAAGGGCTTGGTATAATAACAGAGAAACACCACTAACACCCAAACAAAGCCAGTCGACCAGTAACAGGATGATATGTGTCACTACATTTTGCACCAAGAGCAATGAGATAAAGAAAATCATCAATGGCCACTGGAGACTTATTTCTGATGATCTTGACATTCACAAACCCCCCATGCATGCTTTTAAAAAAGCTAAAAACATCAGAGACCATGTAGTTCGCTCATTCCTTGAGAATCCACCAAGACAGATTATTCAAAATATGTGGAACCTACCCTAAATAGTGGGCCATTACAAATGCACCAAATGTAAGGCATGCAGTATGTCTATTGAAACCAAAACATTTCATTACAAACACCACGCAATAGACCTTAAAGTCCACACTAACTGCAACACATGTGATTTGATATATGTAATCATCTGCCCATGCAACCAACTTTATGTTGGACAAACAAGACAGAAAATAAAACAGAGGATCCTACAACATTGCAGTAGAATAAGGTGTAAAACAAGTGGGGCCCCTCTTGTAGAACACTTCTCCATCCATGCACACCCACCTGAATCGATCAAGTGGTTAATAATTGAATAGGTAACTGTGGGCCCACGGGGCGGGGATCTAGAACCCATTTTGAACCTTAGGGAATGTAAATGGATGTGTTTTTTTGACACTGTTATAAATGGACTCAACGAACAGGATGGCACCAACGCCCAGCTGGCAGGAATATCAACTGAATAGATGTTACACCTTTTTTGACACCTACTAACTATATGTATTATCTACGGAATACCTGCCTGACCTGTACACATGCGGTATATCATGCTATGTATCTTGGATAATGCGAACACGTTTCATGCATCTGAGTCTGAATGTACATTACTGCTTGTTTCATCTCTACTAAGGATAATAACAGTAATGCCTTTTTTCTGTGCAATTGTTTACACTAGTCATTACCATTGATCCTGTACCTCTGATCGCTATTCAGCATTTTGAACTTGAACCCATTATTTCACAACAATTCTAATCCCGTTATTGTGTATTAGGCTGCTCCAATGTTCAAATGAGTGATTACTTTCCCTTTCCTGACATACACTGCACATCTAAGCATTCGATAACAGGGCTCTGTTCCATCGTTTACCTTTCCTTGGAGTGACACTGGCACCACTCAATACGTCATTCCCCTCCAGCTCCCCCATTGGCCCTTACGCAGCACCAGGCGGCTGCACCGTGCGGTGCACGTACGCTTGTCAGCTCCAATCCTTCTTTAACCAAGGTTTTATGACAGCCGTGCCCATTGACGAGCCGGACGGCCGCCGACGCGGTAAGTTTTTCACCCTCCTGACTTCGCCTGTATTCACATTGATCGCCACAACCCCGTTGACCACTTTCAGGCGCCGACACCAACACGGAATCCATTATTTCTAATTTTGCTTCTCCTTTCAGACCAATGAGACCCGTAACGCTTAGGAGCGTTTGTACCAGAGAGTCCTTTTGTGAAAACATTGCCGCTTCCTCTCACTCCTTTTTTAATTGATCCTAAGTCTTCTTTTTGTATGAGGGATTTTTAGTGACTTCATCTTCGGATCTAAGCCCCAGCTCCAATACCCGGGCTGTGATCACCGCCAGAACTTTCAGTCGCTCCAACTCACTGTGCAGCCTGTCACCACGAGTCCTCACTCCCGGGGCCACTCACAGTGACAACATCCTGCCTTGATCCATCGGACATTTTTAAGTTAATACCACCCCCACTTAACACTCAGGCACTTCGGCCTTTCTAACTCGACCCTCCGCTTTCTAAATTAGCTTGTCGACCTTGTTTTCTTTTGCCATTAGATTGACTGTGGATTCATTCCCACTCGTGAGAGACTGATGACCTCACTCTTGGACTTTCTGCCGCACTCAAGCATTGTCCCTTTCAGATTACACACTCAACGTGTTCTCTTCCTCAAGTACGTACCACACTTACTTCAGCATTCACCCTTTCCCTACAAATAGCTCAGCACCTCACATGCTTTTCCTTACATTTAGGTGCTCTCAATCACACGGTCCTGAAGAAGACCCCCGTGTGAGGACGACAGTCACCCTCTCTATCTGGGGTCGAAACGTAGACTACTTACAAACCTCTACACAAGCTCAATGAACTAAATGTGACAATTAACATGTACAATTGAGTATTGTTTGGATACTATGAACTATTGACCTTTATCAGGCTGAAAAAGGTTCCATTTCATGCGCTAAAATGTATATATGTCACCTTACCTTTTTCTTGTCCCTCACTCACTGATTCAACACTCCCTATCCCACTCTTGTCTCCTTTCTTCGAGAGCACTCATTGATATTGTTATCATTCTCAAGAGCAACTGTGTTGCCACCTGAATATTTGATTTTGCATATAATGCCTATTGGAGATTTTCTAATTAAATATGACAAAAGCATTTAAGAAAAATGAGTGGTGAATGCCATTTTTCAATAATTCATATAACGAACTTGTTACCATGACCACATTTTTTATTGTACTGCCTATAGAGACCCAGGTCGGGTAGTTTTAGGTGGGCCATCCCATTAAAACTCAACATTCTCCACTACTGCCATGTGAGGTGAGCTAGGTGGGTATTATATTCATGGTTGTTGCCTGTTACTCATGATTTGCCAACTCCTTGCAAATCCAGAGCCCCCACAATCAACTCTGTCGCATGATGTAGGGCTATGGTTCTGTTGGTCTGCTGCTGGTGTTCTCTAGTGTGCCTGCACTGTGCCTATTTGTGTCTCCCGGCCTAGGTCACCTCGGTCTTGTGACTTGCTGCTCTTGGTCGACTTTGAGCTTCTCCTTGTTTCTCCTGGGTTCTAGAGTGTTTCCGTGTATAGATCTGGGCGTCTCTCATCTGCTTTGAGGGTTCTTCATTTCTTCTTTCAATCTGTATAATCCCTGATGGTATAATGTGGACAGCATTTCGACCGTACATGATTCAACGGGTCATCATCAGGATGAGATAGTACGGGAACATCAAAAAGAGGAAAGTTAGTACTTGGAACTGATTGGAAAAGAGAGCATGGTGTATCATTGGCAGGGTCTCACTGGTAGCCCAATTGTAAAATCTGAGTGAATCCAAATTCAAAAGGGCAGCTTCACCTGAAAGCATGAGCATTCGTGTCACCCTATATATGTCCTCTTCCTGATGATCACCTGTTGAATCATGTAAGGTCAATACGCAGTCAACATTATGCTGGCTGGAAAATAATTGGATTATTACATATAAAACAATGGAATCTTGATGAATTATGATGTATTTTATGAACATTACTGCTATTATTTCTTTTTGCCGTTACTGCTCTTCTTTCTGTGTTTGCCATTCTGGTTCACTTCTGGTCTCCCAAGGCTCGTGCCTTTGATCTGGTGCGTTGGCCCTGTGTAGCTTTGCCCTTTGTCGATGGTTTCCGTGTCTGTAATGCAGATGTTTGTGCTATTTCTTCTATGTGCTTACAGTGGTTTCAGCTTGCCTTCTCTTTCTCAGGTTCTGTTGACATTGGCTTCTTCCCTTCCTGGCATCCTGTTTGGTCTCTCTTGTCCTGTAGTCTTGAGAAAGGCTCAGGGTATACCTGGTGCCTCTCTGTTAGCCTCTGTTGATGTTAGAGCCTGCGATTTGGTTCTGCAGGTTTCTTCGCTGTGGCCTTTCTTTCCATGTATGGGCTGGGTGGTTGGCTTTTATTCTCTGGTTGTACCTTCCTTTTGTTTTTTGATGTTTTTTTTTATCAATGACTATGGTGGTGAGTCTCGGCTGGGTGTTGTGAGTAGGCTTTAAACTGACTTTTCAGGTCTGTAGTATTCTGACTTGGTTTGCAAACCTTCGGGTTGACATTATGTAGCTGTTCCACCTTCCTGATTTCCTGGGATTTCTCTTCCTGTTGTGTGATTTAGTTGCGTTACTTTAGTGTTGTTAATGTTTTGAGCTGGGTTGGGCTGGGCAGGGTTGGACTTTTGTTAGGATAGCCTTGTGGCCTAATATTTGTACAGATCCTCCTTTTTCCCTGCTCTGTTGATTGTATGTGCATGACGATTCACGTTATGTTGCCCACAGTCATGTTTCTCTGCTACTACTGTGCCCATCTTTCTGGGGAGGAGGGGCATCTTGCATTCATTTGGGGTTTAATGTGCTTGGCGAGCTTCGTGATTTGGTATTTCCTCATATTTCGGATCTGGTGGCTTAGTTGACTAATGCATCCACTCACTATGGGGGCCTGTGTTCGACCTGTCTGGTCACAGATTCAAATCCTGGTGGGCCCACTCAAGCTTTTCATCCTTCCGAGGTCGATACAACGATGACCATTGAGTTGGGTAACAATATATATCTGGTAGTCAGTGCCAAGATACCCTTGGGTGGACGAGCGCATTACAAATGCATGTTATGTGAATATAGTGATGACTTCGTAAAGGAATGCTTGAGGTCGTAAAGTGCTGACTATGTAGTGGCAATTTCCATTACTCCAATTCGATTCCGCCTACCAGCACATTCCAAAAAGTGGTGTTTTACTAACGATAATAATAGTACTGTGCAAGGTGATATGTAGGGCTAGGCAATGGACCTACCCAATTACGGGTAGATCGAAAGATTATGAAAAAATTACACTTCCCTTTTTTCCCTCTCTTATAAACTTCCCCCTCAAAGGAATTATTACCGGAGAAATCATTACCCCATCATAGTGGCTCCAGGCCTTTATTTCTGTCACTTTTAGCATAGCACCTGGATCGCCATCTTCCCCGAAATGAAGGAGGTGCATAGAGCTGTGAGCTGCAGGGGAATTTTATTGTTCCAGAGCCTCCAGTGTCAGACATCTTTTTTCGTACAGCTGTTTACAGATGTAAGACACCTTCAGCACCCAGCTAAACTCTCCTCCCTTTTTAAATGTTTTATGTAAGTGACTGGAAATTACAACAGGAGCCAAGCAAAGGGCCTGAGGCTGATCCTGATCTAATTTTCATTTTCTGTCAGGTGCACCTTCAGATATTTAACAAGTATCATATTGCTTTTAATATGCGAAATGTGTACGGATGCAAACTGCTTGTCAGACCTTGGCTGTCTATTCCAGAACCATTTCATTGTTATATTAGCTTTCAAAAAGGCAGATGTCTTGCACAAAGCAAAGAGGTTGATATTTTTCAAAAAGTCACAAATAAATGGAGAAAAATGAAGGGCTTGTGGTTGCTAGAGATGTATGGCTATTAAACAGAACTTGTCGGTACTAAGAGGTGCCAATTGGCGGAGAATGCACTTCTAAACTAAGTGGCTGATCTACTGCACCCCATAATTTCTGCGTAAAATGAATCCGGGATTTTTTGGCCAATGTTATAAATGTGAGTCATTGGAAGTTGCCAATTGGCCCCATGTAATATGGCACTGTGCAGCCCTAGGTGACTTTTGGAATTCAATCTTTAAGAATTTAGGGGAAAATTTGCAGATACAGATAGCGCCTAGCCTTTTTTTTGGTACTATTAGGTTATGACCCAATATTTAGAGTGATCCCAAGATATAAAAAAATTAATCCATGATGGGGGGAGCGCGCGCGGCGCCAAACAAGATGGCCGCCTAGCTCCGGAGCTCCGTTTCGCGGCGGAAATGTCACGGTAAAATTTGCGGCAAAAAACTCTCTCTACACATCGAAACTGAGAGTTTTAGGCATCGGAACTGCTCCTGATCACCCTCATATGCCTGAAATGGGTGACTTCTTTGCATTTTGAGGTAAAACCTCTCTTTATTGTTCTATCTCCTCTGCGGCCGCCATTTTGTTTTTCCCTGTGAGGATTTCCTGGCATTACACCTCAATTACTATGCTGCTTTCCTGATTTTTGATGATATTTCTTATTTTTTCTGCCATTCTATGCCTGACCAGTCATATTTTTAACTTTAATAACAATACAGCTGTATTTTTGAACTATTTGTGCATCCACTTGTGAAGCTTACCTCACGCACTGTGAGTCATTCTACTTTTTCACTGGTGTTATTTTTTTTTCTCGCACGTAGTTTTTCCTTCTCTACCCTATGGACAGGAGCAAGAAACTATTACTTACACAGAAGAGATCCACACCTCAGTCTCCAGTGTCAGTATCTTTTCCCTCTGCTCCTCTATTTAGGAAAACTATCACTATGGCGCAATCCAATTCTTCAAAGTAAACTTCGTCACCAGCATCAATTAAAACGTAAATTTCATCTGCTGCTAATAAAGGCCTCAAACTGGACCCTCCTTCTCCACCAAAGCCTGCTTCACCGATTTTTCTTGACACTATCTTTGAGGAAATTCGCGCTTTGCACCCCTTTATCGAGGAGATTAATTCACGCTTACAAGCTATGGACACTAAGTGGGCTTCTATGGACTCTCGTATTTCCACAGTGGAACAGCAAGTTGATGAACTTCAAACGGTTTCTACAAAATTAATTGTCCTTGAGAAAGAGGTCCTTTGGCTAAAGAAATCTGCAGAGGACCTGGAAAACAGAAATAGGCGCAACAATCTACGCTTATATGGTCTTCCAGAAAATTTAGAAGGTGATGATCCAGTTCCCTTCTTCAACAATTTTCTCATAAAGTTTCTGGACCTACCTGCAGCTACAAATCTGAATATACAGAGAACACACAGGTTGGGTCCTCGTTTGTCTTCTTCAGCTGCTCCTTCCAAGCCATGAGGTGTTATTTTTCTGTTTTTGAAATTTACAGACTTGCTACTGGTTTTAAATGCAGCTAAACACAAAAAACAGCTTGTCTGGTCAGGTGCTAAGTTATTTTTATCTCAGGATGTTTCCTCTGCGACTGCTGAACGGCGGAAAGAATTTTTGGATCTTCGACCTCCCTTACCCACACTTGGAGCTCGTTATGGACTTTTTCACCCATGTTTATTCAAGATTACTTACCAAAATAAAACCTCCACTTTTGAGGATCCGGCAGAGCTGAGAAAATTCATCCAGTCGCATTCCACATCGTCGATGGATGTCTCTGGCCCTCTCTCTTCTTCAACCGCCAGACCTTGACTTTTTTTTTTTTTTCTCCTCTATTTTGAATTTACTCTTGCTTGGTTTTACTTATTGTTTTTAATCTTTTCAGGTTATTGTTAATAATTGTATCGTAGCACTATGTTTGTCTTATATTGTTTTCCGTTCTTCTTTTATATTCTTCTATTTGCTATAGGTACTTTTAAAAAAGAGTTCATATCCTCTATCGCATTTCTCTCTGTTTCCTGTTTATCGAATATGTTACCCGCTGTGACGCTACCTCCCCGGTTAGTTGTGCCGTCTTCCTCGTGTCGCCACTGCCCGCACCTCTTCTTTTGTCTTCCTCTAAAAGGTACGTATCACAGTCGTCATCCTCTCTATTTTTCTCAATCTACATTCCTTTATTGCATTGGTGGTTGTCATGTACTGTCTTCTCTTATTGTCTCTTTTTTCAATCCTCTCATTTTTTGGTCCTTCTTTCCCTTCTTCCTTTTTCCTTCCCTTTCCCTCCTTTTCTCTAATGGTGTACTTGTATTTGGATTGTAAGTTTTGTTTTTATTGTTGTCGTTTTTTATGTATTTTTGATGGTTTTACATTCAGAGTTATTTCTTGGAATGTGAAAGGTTTCATTAACCCTATTAAGAGACAGAGAATTCTATCACATCTTGCCTCTCATAACCCTGACCTGGTTTTTCTGCAAGAGACCCATCTAACAGAAACTGAGGCTTTGAAATTGAAGAGAAGCTGGGTAGGATCAGTTTTAGTCTCTCCCACTTCTAATAAGAAAAATGGTGTAATAATTCTATGTCATAAGAAACTAAATTGTAAAATTATATCGCAAGAAAATGATACAGAAGGTAGATGGCTGTTAGCTAAGCTGTTAATTAATAATATCTCTTTGACTGTTTTTGATGCTTATGGTCCCACTCATCCTGATTGCTCCTTTTGGCCTATGATCACACAAAAATGTATTCAATTTAGAGATGAAAATTTCATTTTAGGAGGTGACTGTAACCAAGTTGTTGACCCCTTTCTTGATCGCCAATCACAAACACGCTTTACACCCCATAGATCTCATAAACAATTTTTGGATACTATCTCCCAAACACATCTTGTTGACTCTTGGAGGCTCACTCACCCTGATTCCCTTGACTTCTCTTTCTTCTCTCCCCCTCACAATTCTCTCTCTCGTTTAGACTATATCTTTCTTTCTCAATCTTTATCTCAAAACGTATTATCCTCTTCTATTGAACCTATCGTTATTTCTGACCATTCCCCAATCATAACTGACCTTGATCTATTTCCACCACATCCCAGGTCTTCCCGTTGGTGTTTCAACAACTCTCTTCTTCTTGACCCTCTTTTCTCCTCTTCTTTCACCACCTTTGCTAATGAATTTTTTGACATTAATAACGTTTCTACTTCCACCCCTTACATAATTTGGGACTCCTTTAAAGGTACTGCAAGAGGTTTCATTATAGACTTTGTCTCAAGAAAGAAGAAACGTTTTCTCCAGCAACATAAAGCTACCCTGACCCACATCAAAGCTTTAGAGCATAAATTTTATTCCTCACCGGATAACGCAGTTCTTCCAGCCCTGATTCGCGCTAAATTGGCATTCAACAAAACTTCGACTGACAATGCGTCTTCCATACTTCTCCGTAGTAGCGCTCGCTATTATGGTGGTCGTAATAAAGTTGGAAAACTTCTAGCAAATTACCTTAAATCCCATAAAGATCGTACATTGATTGACTCTGTTTATTCTGCGGATGGCACTCTTCTTCGTAAGGATCAAGACATCCTTAATGAATTTAAACTGTTCTATGAAGATTTGTACACCCCGGAGTCCCCTCCCTCTAGTTCTCTCATTCAATCTTATCTTGATAAATTACCATCCTTATCCAAGTCTCATCTTAAACTTTCTGGTCTTGAGGTTGACCTCACCCTTAATGAACTCTCCTCTGCTTTGTCTGTTCTAAAGAAAGGGAAACCACCTGGCCCTGATGGCTTTTCAGTTGAATTTTACCTACATTTTTCTAACTTACTCCTTCCTAATCTTTTAAACCTTTTTCATTCCTTTTTTCTCTCTGGTAAAACAGAAGGTACTTTTCAAGAAGCCACAATTTGCCTGATTCATAAAGAAGGACGAGATCCTATGTTTTGCAAAAATTATAGACCGATTTCTCTGGTTAATGTTGATTACAAACTTTTTGCCAAGACACTTACTTTACGTTTAGATCCTCTTTTACCTCATTTAGTTGGTAAAGAGCAATGTGGTTTTGTCAAAAGCAGGTTGACCTCTGATAATTCTCGTCTTTTTCTTAATGTTTTAAACAAAGTCCCCTCTCTCTCCACATCTTTAGTGGCCATATCTGTTGACGCTGAAAAAGCATTTGTTAGAGTGGATTGGTCATTTTTATTTGCATCCTTGAAATGGCATGGCTTTGGTCCCAAATTTATTTCTCTTATATCTTTGTTATACTCAGCCCCCAGAGCTTCAGTATTAGTTAACGGTCGTATCTCGTCTTATTTTCACCTCCAGCGTGGGGTCCGTCAGGGATGTCCTCTATCCCCTCTTCTTTTTGTTCTTTCTCTTGAACCTTTCCTTTCCTCAATCCACAACAATGCTTCCATCTCTGGTTTTTCGTACGGTGAGCAACATTTAAAACTCTCTGCTTATGCAGATGACATCCTACTCTTTATTTGCGATCCTGACAAATCCATTCCTCCCTTATTACAAGAATTTGCTTATTTTTCCCTTGTTTCTGGTTAGAGAATTAATTCTGACAAAACAGAAATTCTTCCCCTCACTAAATTTTGTCTTCCTCATTCCTTTTCTTCCACTGGGTTTGCATGGAATAGTTCCAAAATCAAATATCTAGGTATATGGTTCTCCAATTCTATCGCCTCTTCTATTAAATTAAATATGTCTGCGATCCTGTCTCGGATTGACATATTACTTTCCTCTTGGAATCCTCTCTTTCTTTCATGGTGGGGTCGGTTGGATTCAATCAAGATGATGATTACTCCTATTTTGATTCATACTCTTTCCATGCTCCCTGTTCACATTCCTGCCTGCTATTTTAAACAAATTGATTCCCGTCTATCTAAATTTCTTTGGCAAAATAAAAAATCAAGGATCTCTCTTTCTTCTCTTCGTAGGACCAAATATAATGGTGGTGTAAATTTCCCTAATTTTCGCTTATATCATAAATCTTTTTGTCTTCGACAAGCCTCCAAATGGCTCCTTTCTGACTTCTCCCCTTTCACTCCCTTGTGGCTCTCCATTGAGCGAGCCTTATCATTACCGTTCTCTTTAAAGGAAGTCCTGGCCTTTTCTGCCAAAACGCCTCCTACTTCTCTCCCTTTGTTTAAACACACTTGTTCTCTACTGAAACCTTTGCTACATCCCAATCCTATCTCTAAAGAATCCTTTTTAGATTCCCCTATTTGGCATTACTCCCTCATTACTATCAATGGTAGAACTATTTTTTGGAACTCTTGGAGATCAAGAGGTATAAATTGGGTCAAAGACCTTTTTGATGGTCTAACTCCGTGTTTATTTCCCCAGTTTCAGACCGCTTTTCAATGTCCCCGCTCCTTCCTACAGAAAGTTACTGTTCTAATGATGGTCATTCTTGATATTTTCTATTCTCTTCCATCCTCATCTCTTCCCCCTGCCTCTCATTCTCTTCTTAAACTTCTTCTCTTAGTTCCTAAAGCATCTCCTATTTATAAATATTTCTCAGCTCCTAATCCAGAGCGTATGAAAACCAAGTTGGAACTTGCATGGGAATCTGACCTGGGATGTGAATGGTCTATTACCTTTTGGGACAAACTTTGGTCCCGTTCTCTCAAAATCTCTTGTTCCGCTTCTCTTACTCAATCTATGTTCTTTCTATACCATAGGCTTTATCTCACTCCCACCTCTATTGCTAAATTCTCTCACTCTACTACTACAAACTGTTGGACCTGTGGTTCCCCTAATACCGGTCTTCGTCACCTTCTTTTCCTCTGCCCTTCAGTCTCCTCTTATTGTGAGAAGGTTTGGTCCTATGTGTCTCGCCTGTTTAATATTTCTAGTCCCTATTCTTTCCCCCTACTTTTCTCTGGAAGTCTCTCTGATTCCATAGACCTTCTTCCTGATAAAAAGGGTCTTTTTGACCTCCTGCTTGCTTTGGCTTTCCAACACATCGCTCTAAATTGGAAAACACTAACAAAACTCTCCATTCAACACTGGTGGAATAGTCTCTGTCATATGCATCGACTTGATATTGCTTTTGCCTCCTCTTGTAAACCTTTGCTTAATAGAGATCTCTGTTGGTTACCCCTTACCACTTATTTAGATCATTTAGTATTAACTGATAACGCTCGTTTAAATGCTGAAAATTTCAAACCTCCTTGAATGTTTATTTCCCTCATTCCTTGCCTTTTACTGTTTTTTTTTTATTACTATATATATTAGCTTGATTAGTTTTTATCTTTCTTATTCCGATGTAAGATGCAATTTCTTAATTTATTAGTTTTAGAATGTATACCTTCCTTCCTTCCCTCTTTTCCCCCCTTTCTTTCCTCTCCCTTATGCCCTTAAATATGTAAAATAGCTTTCTTTTCTTCTGTACATAAACCCATCATTTGATATGTTTTTTCTCTTATAATGAAATAATTTGTATCATTGGTTTCTTGTTCTCTGTACTACCTTTATTTGAAATAGAGCTTTTAAACTTAAAAAAAAACAATTAATCCATACTTCCCTGCTGGTGGCTAGAGCTCTACTCCTGCAAAAGTGGAACTCACAATCTGTTCCCTCTGTCAAAGAGTGGATTGGGAGAATGAGGAAAGCAGGAGGAAATGAATTCTTGTATACCATTAGCTGTGGAGCCATAGCCAACTTTAATAAAATGTGTGCTCGATTTACGGTCGGGTTGGGGGATACGTTGGTAGGGTTTGATGGAATGGGGTTAGATACATTTTTGGATGTAAGGGCAATAGGAAAAGCTCTGAGTCGGATTCTATATAGATGAGTTGAACAATCTCATGTTGTAGTACTACAGGGAGGATTGAATTGGGGGGGATTTGTTAAAATAAGTTGTTGAAAGGTGTGAAGGGATCATAGTTAGCAGGAAAGGGTGCAAGGTGTTAACACAATGATCTTTTTGTGGTATGAGTTTGATTACTGTGCAGCTCAGTAAGATACGTCATTTATTTATAAACCTGTATGAAATCAACTGAATCAAACAGTCCATTGCATATTAACTCTTCTTGTGCAAAATATGGACTTTTTAGACTGTTATGCAGATCAGTAACTGGAATTATTCACGTATAAGTCTGAATGAATGCAATTGTATCGAATTTTGTATTGCATATCAACACTTGTATTATAACATGGATAAAACAATAAAAAATAAAAAACTTTCATGAAGGAAGATTAGTTTGATTAGGTGTGTCATCAGAAATCTATGAGGTAAAAAGTGCTCAATACCCCTGTTTTGATGCCTTCAAATGCTGTAAATACGAGGCGATGCAATTACTCCGTTTAATATTATTGTCTTTTGAATTTTCGTTGCTGGTCGGAGAGGCTGCCAGGATACAGAATTGCTTTTCTCACTTATTTTGTACTTGGAAATGCCTTGAAGATTTGCTGGTAATCTTCCCAGTTCTGGTTTGAATCTTTTCTTGCCGCATTTCTTACTGTACTGAAGTGAATCAGCAGTTTTGATCTAGGCAACTCAATAATTGTCTCCTACACACTTGTCTCCAATATAGAAGAAAAAGTGTCCCTCAAAATCACTGATATTAACTTTTACCAGTTTTCTAAATAGGGTCCTTCCCTCAGGTTGCCATAAGAACTTTCAGGGCTCTCATAACAACCCTAAATTAATCTCAAGAATTAGCTTTAATGGATGAAGATAAGCTAAGACCCCAGGTAAGAAACTGAATGTACGTACGATCAGTGACATGAATCTGAACTTAGAGTGATGAAGATTACCAGTAAATAACTGAGGAATAACAATCTCGTCTCTCTTCATTGCTATAGTCTTATTCAACTGATGAAGCATAAAGCAGTGCCTGGACACTATGCAACGCCAGGCATAAGCTCCTGGATACCCTCTCATGTGATAGTGAGTTATGCAAATACATATAACATAACATAATATAAAATAAGAGAATAGAATAGAACATACAACTACAGAGAGGAGGAGGACAGACCAATTATATGTTTGTCATAAATGCACCCGGAGTGCTTGTCTAGGCGACCTTGGAAAGGGTGGCTTTCATGGAGGAAATGCTCTGGGAATAAGCTGTGCCCAACAGTGAATGGATCACTAATATCAGAAGAGCCATAGACATATCAGACCGTACAAAGATCCTGAGGCCAAGGGTCCAAAGAGTGAGTACTAACACAATAACTTATGCAGGCAAAGTGTGGAACTCACAAGTTAAAGTTTGTGCAGACATGGTTCGCTGAAGGCCCCAGTAGGAACAGAAATTACACCAAACTCACAAAGGTATATACCTGGAAGTGAAATCGCACCCACTCCTCAGGAAGCTTGTTTTGAAGGAGGGAATATCATGCAAAAGTATCACGGCACCCACTTAACAACACCATAGGAGACAAGTCATGCTCAACCAGGAAGGCAATCTGACAATTATCAAAGTGCATTGGTACTTTGCAATTCTTATAGGAAAACTGTATATGAGTCACGTAATATTACCCTTCACAAAGTGGTCTAAAAACTTAGACACAAAAGATTTCATGAAACCAACCATATAGTACACGGCGTTTAGAATCATTAGATCATAGCATTGATGTGCATCCATACACAATATTGCATTATTGCAATATCACTCCAGCATCAATATCCAATTGTCGCCAAAATCATAAAGACAACTTTCAATTGTGTTTTATTTGTTAACAAAACTAATCAATTTTTTGTTGTGTTTCTCAGATTGGCTAAAATTCTGTAACCTTGGCCAGACAAATTTTGCCCTCAATCCTATAGATGCAACAATACCCAAAAAGTACAGCCTTTCATACAGGTTGGTCTTTATATAAGCACTACTGTGGCATTCATGGCTTTCAATAACATATACCACTCATGGCAGGTATCATTAGGTTTGGTGGATTTCTGGATATGACAGGTGTAAAACCAAGGACAGTATGCAAATCAGAAAGACTGTCTATTTCCTATTTCTGGACTCCAGGAAAAATCAACCAGGGGCTCATTAACTCCAGGGATCCGAATAAACTGAACAAGAGAGGTAGCACAAAATGAATACTAATTTAGGGTTTGCGCCATAACTTTTTTCCATATTAAAAGTGACGCTCCGGCGGCGGAAGGGGCTTGTAAATAAGCCCCTTAGTTTGATCGCGAAAGTGCAAAATTTGTATAATTAAGCTCCTCCCATGTGTTCTGATGTTTCTTCCCTCTCTTGTTGCCTCTCCTCTTTTTCTCTTCTGTGACTCTACCCTCCTCCCTTTCTGCACCTTTGTACTCACACTCCTCTGCCGATGAGTTGTAGATGCCACATCACCTCTGCCACAGCATGTTGTGGAAATGGGATCGCTTTGAAAGTCATGGCTCCTTTTCATCATGTTCACTGGCTATTGCTGTACTAACCTCCTGTCAGCCTGCGGGAAGCGATAGCGCTTTGGCTCGCTGATGGAGATACACAGCATATATCTCCACTTGCCCAAAGTGTTCTATCAATCCAGCTCATGTTGTGGCTACTGAAACAATTAACTGGGGTCAGAGGCAGCAGAGTGATGCACACAACAAGGAAGAAGGCCTCTTTTAACTTCACATCATGCCTATTTTCTCTGGCAAACCACCAATGGCTGTTCAATTCAATTTTTTCCCTTTTCCATAACATTTTACATAAAATCAATATGAGTGGTTTTCGTGGCAAAATTTATGAATTCTCTAAAAAAGGAAATAATTGCAAATGGTTTATATTGGAGAAAGCGTAAATGTCTTTCCAGGAATGATACGTCTGCATATTTATAAAGAACATTCCCATTGGTTTTCATGCTTGTATAGATCACAGGCACATGAATCATATAACCCCTAAAGTCTGACATCTTTTAACATTATTTGTACGGTGACTAGATCAAGTACACGATACACCAAAAATTCACTAGCTTTTAAAGCTTATCTTCATACCTCAATCAAGGAGGAAGATGAATGGAAGACTGCATTTAAGTATGCCTTGGCCAATTGAAGTCAAAATGTTCTACATTTTTGCTACTATAATGCATATGCGGTGTTTGAACACTTTTCATGTTTTTGTATATTAAGTCTAGCGCCTAGACGGCATTCAGTTTGAAGAACTAGTACAGCAATAATAATAGCATCCCGTTTGTAATTGATTTTAATGATATTTACATACTCTTGTAAAATGACTAAACGTACAATAAATGAATATATTTTTGTGGCAGTTGCACCAGTTGTAACTATATGCACAAATAGAATAGCAATTCCAGCTACAGGAAGTAGGGTTCTTCAGGTGTGCAATCCCTCCTCAGAATATAGTGGCGGGTCAGTCGCAGCCCTAAGCTATTCTGTAGTGGCTGGTTTATAATACACAGTCACAGAGTAGTGGATTCCCCCGGAATTATGGAGCAGATTTTGTACAGGCTATTCTAGTTTTGCAGCAACTTGTAAGATGTTTGCACATAATGTATAACCTGTTTAGGAAATAAAAAAAATATGCATTCAAACAAATGAAAACAATTTACTCAGCACCTATGTTGAAAAAAATCAGAGCAAAGAAAGAGGCTGCATTTGTTTTAAAAACTCAAGCTTCTAAAGTGTCAGCTGATGAAATGTTATGACAAGTATTGATGAGGCAATAAGCATCAAGAAGGGAGATATTCATGAAAAAGTTTATAAAGTGTCAATAAACTATTTGTTGAAGTCCTTTGATTGTGAAAGAGAATTGAGGTCATTGTAGGCAATCAGTTTGTTTCACAAAGTTGAAAATGTTCTCCATTATAGTTACTCATGTATTTGGAGTATATTTCTGACTTCTCCATGCAAACATCTTTCTATTTTTTTGTCGCAATGGGGATAATATTCACCCCACTTCTATGTGAAAACCTTTGCCCCTGCAGCCCCACTTAACGTTTGCACTCTGAAAATATTTCCTCCGTTCCCTAACAAGAGTAAATTTCAAACTGTTTCCGGGGTAAGATACATACAAGAGGTTGTGAATATCTACAAATGGCTTCTAGCATCTTCTAGAAGACATATCAAAAGAGTAAAATCTTCACCAGAAGCAACAAATGAAAGCAAGATAGGAAAGAAATTGGATGGGCAGTGTGATGATAAATGGAACTAAGATCAGACCGAAAGTGGGCAAGGGTGAAGTTGGCAGGAGGGCATCCACAGTATGGACGCCAACTTTCTTCTTCTGGCAACATATTTTTTGCAGTTTTCTATAGTGCAAACTCGGCCCTAGTGCATTAGAGTGCTTTACATGAACAACAGATTACTTTACACAAGCTCAGAGTTTTTTTTAGGCACATGGATATTAAGGGGCTAATTTACATATTGGCGGTATGCATACTCTGACGCCATTGTGACAGAGTACTCACAAAAATCAATTGGAGAGTGGATCACTAGTCCTGAAGGAACCAGGGTATTGCAAAGTCAGTACTTGCTAAGAAACCCTCATTCACGTTTAGCAAAAGATCGAGTGAAGCGGTATATCTTGGTTCTCCGCTCAATTGTTATCAACGTGACATCATCATCATTGGGTTAATCCAATGCTTCCTCCACCCGGAGGTTGTACCACTGGTAGTCTCTAGTGATCGTGAATAAAAAAGTGAGGTGAAGTGTGGTGAAAGAGTACTTGGTAAAAATCTCGTAAAACCAGTAAATGTCTTTAATAGTACTGGGTTCGAGATGTTTTTTTTAAAAGATTGTATTGCAAGTGTGCACGTATAAGACTTGTTATGGTCTAGTGCACTATTAAAAAAGTGTCCATAAAAAGGTCGACATGTTTCAGCCCTTATAAGCCCCGAAGGGTCAGGCGGACTTTCTTCAGGACCTGGCGCAGTGATGAGTACCCTAATTTTTAGAGGGTCTCTTGTGAAAAAAAGGGATGATGATTATTCCCTTGTTTATCTGTTCAACTAGAACCTGTACTTGTTAATTAGAATTGTGGGGGGAGGGGGGGAGGGAAAATGACAGAAGATAAACCATATTAGATATATACATCTGTTGTGTGTATACAAAATGTCATCAAACATTGTAACAGCTAAAAAATGGCAATTCTTTTCAGGAGTGAATACTAATTTCTAGAAAGTCACTCAATATGACAAAATTCATCCCTCCTTCCAGCAAGAACTAAACCATCACAAAATCCATTTTGTCATATTTCTAGTCACAAAACTGGGGGGGGGGGGTGGTTTTGTAACCAAAATGCGTACAGCGTTGCATGTGTTGCCCCACGATGTTGTTATCAGAAGTCGTTAAGTATACGGTTTTAAAGATTTGAGCATAACGTATTATACGCGCTTGCGGATAGCCCCGTTAGAAAGGAAAGTGTTCAACTTAGTCAATACTTGTAACAAATGCAGTATTATGGCAAAGCGCGCTTCGTTAACTCCAAAGTGCAGAGTTAGTCTTGGCATTATTAATAAACGACAGCGAGCGTGTAAAACCCAATTCTTTTAACAAATGCAACGTTGGTGCAAAACGCGCTTAGTTAGCTCAAAAGTGCAGAGTTAGTCTTGGCATGATTAATAATGGACAGCGAGCGTGTAAGGCCCAATACTTTTCACAAATGCAGCATTAGGGTAAAGCGCGCTTCGTTAGTTCAGAAGTGCAGAGTAAGTCTTGGCAGGATTGATAAAAGGCAGCCAGCGCGAAGGGCCCACAGGTAAAGACCCAAAATAATTAGAGCAGTTAAATGATGATAGTATAGCTCATATCTTAGCTATCTATAGCTGCGTTATTTAGAAAAAGCATAGTATGTTCGGGCAGCGGGTCAAGTGTCAGCCATACCTGGTATCCCTTGTTGTGGGTTACAGCGGGTACTCTAGGGGGGTCGCTTCACGCTCTAGCAGTAATACAGAAGAAAGAAAGGACAATTCATAAAGAGGCGCCCACAAGGAATACGTTATGGTTTCGGCGAGCTCCTCTCCTTCCTGTTACCTCTTAGGCGTTGGTCTATGACCAGTGCTGACTCTGCCTCCTAGGACCCGGTGAAGACACGGGTTCCTACGTAATAGACTTTTTTAAAGGGCAAAGAGAGCATAAACAGAGAGAAAGGACTACTAGTAGGTAATGTTTTCTCCCTAAAGAGTTGGCATGTATGTCAACTCGGAATACACGGAACTGGAACAGGTTGTGAAAGAATAGCACATTAAAATCGTGGCTATTTAACAGCGACTACATAACAGTATTCGTCACAGTCTAATCATTAGTAAAGGGACGAAATGCATACTTACGAGGACGCATTAGGATTGTAGTACTCTGTGTTGTTGTAAATAAAGTTTTATACTCAGCATTTCATTATTCATTGAAAAAAGGCTGAAGGCATTCGTACGCTTATTCTTCTGTCTTCAAAGGCTTGTATTTGATGAAGTTGTTTTCTTATTTCTTTCAAACTAGTTGCTGTAAACTGTTCAGCCACAAGATGTAAGTTATCAATGTTGCGTGATAAGGAGGCTGGGAGGCTTATTCGCATCAATGTTCGTAGCATTTAAGAGGCTCATCATAAAGTTGTTGTATTGATGCATAGGTATTAACCACAGAAAACAAAACAAAAGCAATGACAAAAACAAAGGTTTCTCAATGTCAAAAGTTCTTGGAGCTTGCTCATGGTTTAACACTTGAGCATTGGAGAACTGCAAGAGGTATGTTCTTGTTTGCGTCGATGTATGTAGCGTTCACGAAGCTCATCATAGAGTTGTATTAACACATGGGTACTGAGAGAGGGAGAGCAGTTTGTCAATGTCATGAGTTCTTGAAACTGAGCCATGGGATATTATCGTTCAGACCCTGTTTGTGTGTTTGGAGACGATAGACCCATCTCTGTTCCTTTTTGAACAGTATTTTCTCAGCATTGAAGTTCTTAAAGAGCAGGGTCTCTAGGATAACCCATTTGAGGTCATTAACAGTGTGTCCTTTCTCAAGGAAATGACTGCTCATTTTGGTAGTGTTCTTTTTGCACTTGACGTTGCTCCTGTGTTCGCAAAGTCTCTGTTTGACATTGCGACTCGTCATACCAATATAACGTAGGTCGCAAGGGCATGTAATCATGTAAATAACATGAGTGGTGTTGCAATTGGTATGTGATCTAATTGTCCATTTTAAGTTGGGCAACAGTTGCAATGTCTTTGTCGCTGTTGTCAAATGGCAAACGGAACAGGAACCGCATGGGAAGTGTCCGGTTATTGGTGTGTTGTTCCAGGGTCCCCGTGGGGCCTTAATGGTAAGTTTTTCCAGTGGTCTTGTGTGTACTAGTAAGTCTCTCAGATTCCTGGTTCTTCTATTAGAGAACCTTGGTTTCGGCCATTTGAGGGATCCGGAGGTAAGGATACTCAAGTTCTTGTTGATGATTTTTTTGATGTTGTTGGACACTGTGCTATAGGTACTAACACAGGTAACTAGGTCTGCTGTCGGTTCCTTCGTGATAGTGTCGAGGAGGGTGTCCCTTTGTTGGTTTCTAGCCCTCTTTTGGCATCTTTTGATGGTCCTGGCGGGATAGTCTCTTATGCGGAGTTTTTCACTGAGTTCCTTTGCCTGATATTTGTAGTCTTGAACATTACTGCAGTTCCGTCTCAACCTGAGGACTTGCCCATAGGGGAGGTTCTCTCTCAGCGGGCGTGGGTGAAAGCTCTTGTATGACAAGAGGCTGTTCTTAGCGGTGGGTTTGAAGTAAGTTTTTGTGTGTATTGTGTCATTTTCGATAAAGATTGTGACATCCAAAAAATCAAGTTTGTTCGGGCTTGCTGTATATGTGAATTTCAACCACTCATCCCTTGTGTTCAGCCATTGGTGAAATTCGATTAGAGTTTCTCTGTTTCCTTCCCATATTAGAAGGACATCGTCGATATAGCGTTTCCAAAAGACGATTCTGCTTCGGAAGGGGTTAGAGGTGTCAAGTATGTGGTTGGTTTCAAAATCACTGACATAGAGTCCAGCCACGCTCGGCGCAAATGTACTCCCCATGGATGTACCGTGGCACTGTTTGTACATCGTTTTGTTATATTCGAAGTGATTTTCAGTAAGTGCCAACCTGCAGCATTCAAGAATGAAGTGTCTCGGTGTTCTATAATCCCACTGCTGGTTGAACAGTAACGTCTCTAAAGTTTCTAGAGTTTTTTGTTGAGGAAGACTAGTATACAAACTCTCAACATCAAGACCAACTAGTAACATTCTCTCTTCTGAGTATTGTTGATTTTGAAGGAGATTCAGAAGATCTTTGGTGTCCTTCAAGTAGGTGGTAGTCCGTTGTACTAGTGGTCTCAGATAATGATCAGCAAATTGTGACAAGGGTTCGAGGATAGATCCTATTCCTGAAACAATAGTCCGTCCTGGTGGTGATCGTCTTTCTTTATGAATTTTGGGAAGAGAATAGAAGTACGGCATCCTGGGTGTTTTTGTCACCAGGAAGTCTGCTTCAGTCTTCGAGATCCAATCATTGGTTTCCGCTTCGTCGACCATTGATGGGATGGTATTTTGTAAGCTTGGGGTGGGGTCTATGGTGATCACTTGATAAAATTTAGTGTCAGAAAGTAAATCCGTACACTGCTGGTTATATCCTTCTTTACTAAGCAGCACAATTCCTCCGCCTTTGTCAGCTGGTTTTATTATTAGTTCGTCATTTTGTCGTAATGTCTCCAGTGCTCTTTGTTATGAATTGGAAATGTTGATGAAAGGTTTGTTAGTGATATCTTTGAGGTCTTCTACTTCCTTCATTATTGCCTGTTCAAAGGCTAAGATTTCCACTGGGATCTGGTGGTTCATGGGGCAGAAATTAGACTTACGGCGAAGTGCTGTGTCGCTGTTCCTGGGTGGTTTGACTTGATTGATGAAAAATGCTTTTAATTAGATTTTTCTGCAGAAATCGGCCATTTCACATTGGAGTTTAAAGAGGTCCAAGGGGGGTGTGGGAACATAACTGAGACCTTTATTTAGGACATTTTCTTGTTCCTCTGTGAGTGTGATGTCAGTTAGGTTGAAGACGAGGTTGTTGCACTGGGCCCCGGTTTGGCACTCGTCATGCTTCTGGTGTGTACTTGGCGTTGTTGATCTGACCAGGTTACTCCTTTCCGTCTTGTCCTGTTGTTGGTCTGGACTCTCCCTAAAAAAGGCGGTCTATGTGTGTAGTTCTGTCCCATGTCCGGCAGGACTGAGGTACCCATAGGGGGAGGGCCTGGATAGAATGGATTCGCCCAGCCTTGGAGGTTTGGGTTAAAGGCTTGAAAAGGTATTGAATGTGGTTGTGTGCCAAAGTAGGGATTAAACCATGTGTTGGGTCTCCTTCTATTCTGGCGTCTGTATTGACCTCTGTTTCTCGTTGGTGTGTAAGATTCATCTCCACTCCAATCTGAACCGTTGGTGGAAGAACCCATACTAGAGTTACTTAAGTTGTCAACTGTGTCATCTGGGACCTTATAATCATCTGCACTGTAAGGGTGCATTCGCTCCATTGAGAATTTCTTAAGATCTTTTCCTAGTTTTTGGGTTTTGTTCTGTGTGATGTAATCTCTAGTTTCATTAATTTCTTTATTGATCTCTTCCAGTCTCTTCTTATATACTGTCAGGTGTACCATGTTTTTGAGTTTGGTTTCAATCATTTGGATTTTAATCGTGAGTTCGTCTGTTAGTCTCGTTGCTGTCTTAATTATCAAGACTAGATAGTCTCTTGTGCACTTCCAGGAGATGGAGGGCCAGTCTTTGCGAAAGACTAGGTCTTGTAGGAAGATTTGTGGGGCATTGTTCACCCAAAGTCCTTTTGGTGGCGCATTTGCACGTAGATATTCCGTCATTATGACGCCGTGAATGGCTGTACGTACTTGTTCTTTTTTGGTTTCTGATAGTTCATCCCAGTCGGTGGTTTGGGCCAGGGTTTGTGTTAGGTCTTTGTCTTGCAAAAGTGAGGGAAGGGACAGAATCGCATTAATTTCTTCCGTGGAATAACTTAAGCCTAAATTTTCGGCCATGGTTAATGAGGAAATATGAATTTTGTGATCAGTTATGTCCCCTATCGTAGACCCCAACGGCTCCATGTACATGCTATAAGTACATGTATGTTCCCTCCTGCTCCAGTTTTGAAGACGCAAATATATGTGCGTCCACCGTCAACATGTCCTCTTTCAGATCCACCATGAATGGGTCAGATATTCCTTTCCTAAGTATGAAAGGCCACCGACTTTATGTGGTTCACTTTCCACATTTTACAGATTCAGGCGAGTAGGCCCGAATTCTGTCATCAAGCCTTTTCCTGCCTTCTGCCTCTGAAAGCTCCAGTCTGAGCCTGCATCTGTGACCATGAACTTTGTCTTACTCCCTGCGCGGCTAACGGTGCCTGATCCAGCCCGTCGCCTGCCAAAAACTGTATTTCACCTTCAAGATTATCTCCTCCGCCCCTCATCCGATGCATTCCTGTCTAGCTGTTTAGGTAAACATTCCTCCAGCTACCGTGCAAAGGGCCAGGCCTCGCTGTCCTCATGCAAGTAATTCATAGGCCTGTTACCATGGAATATTCCTACCCCCTCGCATCTAGTGTAGACACTTAGACGCTTGTACACGCACTAACAGTCAATATAGTCAGTATAGAATAAGATTCTATCCTAAGAGACCTCTCTTTTTGGATAACACAGTTCTTCAAACATAGGATATTAGATATGATTTGGGATTAGGTTGACATAACCCCAGACTTCTGTCTCCACATGTAGAGCTAAATGTCAAGTCCCCTTCACCCTCTAGTTGCACGTCAATCACACGTCATGCGGCTGCGCGCGCATCTCTGCCAAATATTTCTGCTGACATTGCAGGATTCCCTTATGGATCCACCCACTTGTGACATCATGTATAATGACGTTTTCTAGTTACGCCTATTCCAGTTACGCATGCATATTTTATTTTGTTTTATCAGTTGTTACGCCTACTACATCTGTTTCACTGTAATGCCTTTTCTATAAAAATGATTACCTGTCAATAATATATGCCCTTCCTTCCTGAACTTTCATGGTGATGGAATAGAATGCCTACAATTCGAATTGTATTCCTTTGTATAGGAATAAAGCCTTTTAAAACCTCTAATACCACGGATTCTGCCTCTTATATTTACTGAGTTATTTTTTATAGACTTTACCGCATAAAAAATAGTACCGGTAATGAAATATTTACCACATAAATTGGCGCCCGAACAGGGACACTTTCTCATCTCACGCGCCGGTGGTGCGTTGCAGGCCCGGTCTCCTGCCACAGCTGAACGGACAAAAACGCGTACCTGCAGGATTTCCTGTATCTCCCTCCGGCCAAGCGGGGACGACTGGGGCTGCGATCAACACCCAGACGAGGCGGTGAGAAGTGCGAAGTATCCCGACCAGAGCCTAGCTGAGAGAGCAAGATCCGAGGTATACAGAGACCCGCCAGGTTCCGAAGTTCCGAGTCCAGTCGAGTCGAGTCCAGTCCGGTCCAGTTTCAGTTCCGTTCCGAGGCCTTCCGTTCCGAGCTACCCGGTGAGTACCATTACCGGGGAGGCATTTAACGTGCACATAGTCTGTGCCGGTCAAGACGGGTTTGGGTACACAAACCCGGTCTGCACTGTTTTAGCAGTGTATCTGTACTGTTTAGCAGTATATATAGTATGTTTTGCATATAAATAAATATAAATAAGTATTATCTAGTGTCAGTATTATGTCAGTAATTAGTTTTCTATTAGTTATCATTGTTCGTACAACTGTTAAGTGTTAAATGTTTTGAAATACGTTCTATATACTGTGGTGTGAATGACTGTTCATTATTGTGTTTTTATAAAGTGTGTTCTAGTAATAAGGTCTAAAAATGCCACTCTTTTCGAAACTAAGACAGATCAAAACTAGAAAAGGTGTACTCGAAGAAGCTGTCCCCATCCCACCAAGGGACACTCCAGGGTACTTTATGTATCATAAGCATGGCCTAGATGCCGTATTATTTCTTGATTTATGGGTGGACTACACCAAAGAATTACCAGAGAGTCAGAGATGGCCCGCAGCGGGGACCTGGGATGCAGATTGCATCATGCGAGTAGAAGAAGAATTATGGAAAAAGAAAGCCAGACAGTCACAGAAAGATGCCATTGAATTATGGCGTAAAGAATCATATAGACGTACGGAAAAAGCACTCAGACAGGAAGAGAAAGGTAGAGAGAATTCCAATAAAACCCGAGAAAATCTATTACTTGAGGAAGGTACCCGAGTAAAATCAGAACAAATAGACAGGCAAAGAAACGCCCTTATGAATGGTATGTATCCACTTCTGGCCGAAGGGTTACCTAAGGCTACTCCGGAAATACCAAAAGACTTGCCACCTCCATTGTTTCCGATAAAAGCACATCCCAAGGGGCATCCCAGAACCGCAGAAGATGTTTTCCTTTCCTCTTATTTAGACGACGCAGCTCCCGAGTATGCTAATACCGCACCACATAGACCGCTTACCGATGGTGCTCATCGCCAAGACCCTCCGTCTGTACCTCCACAACAACAAGCTCCGACACACATTCCGACAAGCACATCTGTTTCTACAGCTTTTCCCGCAGCGACGGTTGCTGTCTCACCTTCAACAAATCCTTTCACGTCCAGCACCCCAGACGGTGCTACAGGAGGTACGACAGACATTTTTTCTACGCCACCCAGAGGAAATAAATTTTCCCTTAGAGAATTAGCACACCAACGTACGCCCAAACTAGCAACTCCCGACATGCTCAAGGAACTTCTAGTAGATTGTAGATATGATCCTGTGCCCGGTAAACGGGACGAAATGCTGCTGTCATCATTACGTATTCGACGAGCTGCAATATATTTAACGAAGCTACCAGGAATGGCTACACATTTAGAAAATATATATCATTTTGTCCAGTCAGGACGAGGTCCTGAAAGTATTAGCAGAGCCATGGAGTACCAGAAAGCGGAGGTACAGGGACAACTGTTACGTTTCCTCATAAACTGTGTAATCAGAAATCAAGACCGAATGCACAACCTAGGTTAGCTCCGCAACAATTAGCTCCACAACAGATCGTAGCACCACCACAAGCGCAGCCTATTGCTGCAACTCAAGCAACAACACAACAAATGTATCAGTATGCACAAACAGATTATCCCGATTATCAGCGATACTCATGAGATAGCCTAGAGAGGGAAGTTGGCTTACCCCTTATAGAGGTTCCTGTAGACCAAGAGGGACCTTATGTACATAGTGAACTATTAGGGGAAGACAGAAAGTTTTTACTTGATACAGGGGCAAGCAGAACAACTATAAGACGCAGTGAAGGGGCACCCCTCTCAGGCTCACAAAATATTTCCCTTGGATTCTCAGGAAAACCGATAATAAATGACGTAACACAACCTCTTCCACTTACAGTCGGTCCATTAACACGTACTACAGATTTATTGCTTACTAAATCATGTCCAGAAAACTTGTTAGGTATAAAAACATTGAAAGCTCTAGGAGCCATAATATGTTGCTCTCCGGAAGGAGTACGACTATTTTTACGTGACTTTAAAGGTCACTACGTATCCAGAGACATAGATTACCGGCTGCAGAATTTACCTACACATTTATGGGCACAAGGCCCCACTGATGTTGGTTGCATGAACATTACACCATATCGAGTCACACTAAAGACAGGAGTGGTACTACCACGAATGCGACAATACAAGTTACCTCCAGATGCTGTAGTGGCTTTACTGCAAATCATTGACGAGCTTATTGCCCAAGGAGTGGTTGTGGAAACTGACTCCAATGTATGTAATTCCCCGATAATTCCGATCCTTAAAAGAACGGATCCAAAAGCACCACCAGTATATCGATTAGTTATTGATCTGCGCGAATTAAATAAATGTATTGTACCACAATACCCTGTGGTCCCAGATATCTCCTCATTACTCACAGCTATTGGCTCAGAAGCAACGTTTTTCACTGTAATTGATCTCAAGAATGCTTTCTTTAGTGTCCCAATTGATCCGGAAAGTCAATATCTTTTCGGTTTTAGTTTAAATGGACGAAGTTTTAAATTCACCCGCGCACCTCAAGGATTTACAGAAAGCCCCAGCATCTATAGCCAAGCACTGAAACGAGAACTTGACAGTATACACATGCCAGCTAACACTGCCTTGCTTCAATATGTCGATGATCTGCTGATCACCGCCCGAAGCGAACCTGAATGTGAAAAAGCGTCACTGACGGTTTTAAAATTTCTGGCTGACAAGGGGCACAAGGTGTCCCCTTCTAAGCTGCAATTCTGTGTCCAGCGAGTTGTTTACCTTGGGCACTCGCTGTCCAAGGAGGGAAGGCAGCTTACACCCGATCGCATCCAGTTAATTGCTAACATGCCATCACCCAAGACACAAAAGGAGGTGCGGGCTTTTATAGGCCTCACTTCATACTGTAGGCAGTGGATCCCTCAATATGCATTTATAGCAAAACCACTCATCCAGTTGACAACACAGGAGGCAGCCACATCGACTGTCCTCCCTTGGACTCCAGAACATACACATGCCTTTGAAAGCTTAAAGAAAGCTTTATGTCAAGCACCTGTCCTAGCAACACCATGTTACAGTAAACAGTTTACACTCTTTGTTACAGAACGCGAAGGTACTGCTTTGTCAGTACTCACTCAGGAACAAGCAGGATCACACAAACCATGTGCTTATTTCTCTAGTACATTAGATCCAGTAGCTCAGGCTCTTCCAGCGTGCCTGAAATCAGTGGCAGCAACAGCTTTAGCAATCAGACAAAGCGATGCCATAGTGTTAGGACATCAATTGACAGTACAAGTACCACACGCAGTAGAGGTTCTCTTGAACCGCACACAAACACAACACTTGACTATAGCAAGACTCACCGGTTACGAATTAACATTGTTTCAGCCACACATAGAAATCAGACGTTGTAATACGTTAAATCCTGCCACACTGTTACCAGTAGGCGGAACAGATCCATTGGCACATGATTGTGTCGAAGTCATTACTATCACGACGAAACCCAGACAAGACTTGACAGACATCCCTTTGTCAGATCCAGACTTGACATTATATGTAGATGGGTCATGTATGAGAACAAGTACAGGAGAGTTAGTGGCCGCTTACGCAGTCACAACAGACACTGAAGTCATTGAAACAAATTGTATTAACACTTTGTCAGCTCAAGCAGCAGAGCTCATCGCTCTGACACAAGCCTGTATTCAAGCCACAAATAAAAAAGTCAACATATACACAGATTCACGTTATGCATTCGGAGTCGTCCATGACTTCGGCGTACTGTGGCGAGAGAGAGGTTATTTAACTTCTCACGGTGCCCACATTCAACACGGACCCCTCATTCAAGCCCTATTAGACGCGATTCATTTACCTACTGCAATATCGATTATGAAATGCAAAGCCCACACAAAAGTTACCGATATCATTTCTCAGGGTAATGACCTAGCTGACAGAACAGCTAAACAGACTGCTCAGAATCAGACTCACACAACTGACATGACAAAGACAATAGTCCTGACACCAACACATTGCATGACAGTTAAGGATCCCGCCCTTGATGTAATTGACATACAGACACATGCTACACCAGAAGAAATAAAGAAATGGACTGAATTAGGAGGGATCCAAACAGATCAAGGATGGATGACGAAGGAAAAATCTATATGGTTTCTTCCCGACTCAATGGTCCAAGTCATCATTAACACTATACATAGTCCAGCGCACCTAGGAGAAAAAGCTATGCTAGACAGCATTCAACACATTTGGTTCAACAAACACTTGCGAGCCGCAGCGAAACAAAAAGTTCGTACCTGTATGATATGTTGTCAGTTTAATCCAGGTAAAAGCATCCCCGTAGAACAGGGTGGATTTCAAACTCCCGATCATGCTTTTGAAGTCCTCCAGATGGATTATATCCAGATGGAACGATGTCGAGGATTCAAATATGTTCTCGTAGTTGTCTGTGCTCTTTCCCGTTGGACAGAAGCATACCCGGTTTCAGATTACACTGCCCCGACTACTGCCAAACAGTTCGTTCGAGAATTCTTCCCACGGTACGGTTTACCACGTGTTGTCTACTCAGATAACGGTCAGCCGTTCTCATCCGAACTAATGAAACACGTTTCCCTTCTATTAGGCTACCAATGGAAATTCCACTGTGTCCGACATCCCGAGGCGGCAGGTCTCGTGGAACGTCATAATCAAACTCTGAAAATTAGATTGTCCAAAATATGTAGAGAAAAAGGAGTTGATTGGATAGTAGCCTTACCAGTTGCGCTCTTTTACATGAGAATGGTAGCACATTCTCGAACAGGGCTATCCCCGTATGAGGTGATCTTCGGTAGACCACCAAATATGTGGGGGACGCCTATACCTCGTAAAATCACTGATGTTGACTGTAATATGCTGACAGATTACCTGGCTTCCTTGATGTCTGCACTACAATCTTGTCGTTCACAGGTATCCGCAGCTTTTCCCGACAATACTGAGGTGAAACCCCATGACGTGGTTCCTGGGGACCTGGTGCTGGTCAGGAATTTTGACCGGAAGACCCAACTGGATCCTAGGTGGAAGTCACCGAAGTTGGTTCTACTCACCACAAGGACAGCTGTGAAAATAGAGGGAAGGAAAGGGTGGTTGCACTCGAGTCATATCAAGAAATTTTATGGACTACCATCCAGTGTAGATACTCAACCCTGTATTCCCTCACAGACAGACTCAAAGCTTCCCTTGGCTGAATTAACAAAACCAGAACTTTATAAACTAAAATTGAGGTCTAGTAAGTCAGACAATTTGATTGTTTAAGTCCTCTCCGAGGTGAATCGGTTGAATTTGTCTCTGACATGTATCCTCTAGACCGGAATAGAGAAAGAAATCATCAAATGCTGCTCAAGAAGCATGCGTATTGTAAATCATTTCGTAGTCACTGCACAGTAACATTATTAATTTTGTTTTTTCTAAGTCTTCTGATCATCGTTGTCAGCATCCTATTGCACATGTATTACCCTATTCCTAAGCGTGCTTATAATATAACTGCAGAACATTCTTTTAGTGAATTACCTCCACATGAATTGTCTTATAGATTTGCGCTGCGCAATAACACTTTCATTAGTATGCTACATCATTCCCATCAAACCAGCAATGCCACAAATTGTTGGATATGTGGCCGACTCCCTCCCTATCAGAACTATAAGGGAGTTTTGCCCCTCTTTTCCTATCCGTTCACACACAATGGCTCCTGTGGAGCATGGTTTAGTTTGATTAATTCCTTAGATTCAAATTCCGCAGTTTATCAAGACAACTGGGTATGGGGAAACCTGAACTTAGTTTTGCTTAAAGTCTGCTACCCTAACAAGGAGGGACTTCCCAAAAGAACAGGAACTGATCTAGAAAATGAAGTATATGGATTAGGTAATTTTACACTTAACCTCATGATCTTGAACGTTGAATCTGAAGCTACACCAATCTTGCCCGCCATGTCAGTATTCCCAGTAAAAGGGGAATTATGTATAAGAAAGAATGGTTCCATACACATGGGCCATAGTAAATGCACCACTGTAATAAAATTCAGTGATCAAGGCAAGTCTACATTTAGAGCTTCCCGTCATTCCTACTTTATATGTGGCCAGACCGCATATATACGTCTACCTTTAGATTGGGATGGTACCTGTTACATAGCATTCCTTCTACCACCTGTTTTCCTAGCCCCTCCTGATTATCACAGAAATACCCATTTAGTACACAATAGACAGCAGAGAGATCTCCCAATTGTCGATTACACTGAAACAGCATGGGAAAAATACACAGATTTCAATAAAGGTTTCTTTCCCTATATAGGTACAGTCACTAATAGTAAGCTGATACGTAGACTAACCAGAACCCTTGAAGCAGTAGTGAACAAAACTATTTCCGCCTTAGGCAATTTAACAGAGGAGCAGTCTGCTATGCGGATTGTTGTGCTTCAAAATCGTCTTGTCCTTGACGTCATCCTGGCCGATAGGGGCGGAGCTTGTAGGGTCATCGGATCAAGTTGTTGCATTTTCATACCAGAAAATTCGCCGTCAGTATATAAAGCCATAACCCGCCTTCATAAGATTGTAAGCCAGATACACCAGAGTCCAGGCACCTGGACTTGGTCCGGTTGGTTCTGGGGCGTGTTGTCAGCTTGGGGATGGAGAATGCTCTCCTTCCTAGGTATTGGCTTTCTCATACTATTCAGTTGCTGCTTATGTCTACAATGTGGGCCAGCGATTTGTGGTCTGTGTGCCACCTCGTGTATCCCACATCCAAGTTTTCGTTCGAGATCCCGGAAGAAGAAAGAAGAACAAATGATGCTATATGAACAGATCGATGGATTGATGAAGATCGATATCTCCTGAGGGTCCGTAGGGGACAAGGAGGGAATGAGGAAATATGAATTTTGTGATCAGTTATGTCCCCTATCGTAGACCCCAATGGCTCCATGTACATGCTATAAGTACATGTATGTTCCCTCCTGCTCCAGTTTTGAAGACGCAAATATATGTGCGTCCACCGTCAACATGTCCTCTTTCAGATCCACCATGAATGGGTCAGATATTCCTTTCCTAAGTATGAAAGGCCACCGACTTTATGTGGTTCACTTTCCACATTTTACAGATTCAGGCGAGTAGGCCCGAATTCTGTCATCAAGCCTTTTCCTGCCTTCTGCCTCTGAAAGCTCCAGTCTGAGCCTGCATCTGTGACCATGAACTTTGTCTTACTCCCTGCGCGGCTAACGGTGCCTGATCCAGCCCGTCGCCTGCCAAAAACTGTATTTCACCTTCAAGATTATCTCCTCCGCCCCTCATCCGATGCATTCCTGCCTAGCTGTTTAGGTAAACATTCCTCCAGCTACCGTGCAAAGGGCCAGGCCTCGCTGTCCTCATGCAAGTAATTCATAGGCCTGTTACCATGGAATATTCCTACCCCCTCGCATCTAGTGTAGACACTTAGACGCTTGTACACGCACTAACAGTCAGTATAGTCAGTATAGAATAAGATTCTATCCTAAGAGACCTCTCTTTTTGGATAACACAGTTCTTCAAACATAGGATATTAGATATGATTTGGGATTAGGTTGACATAACCCCAGACTTCTGTCTCCACATGTAGAGCTAAATGTCAAGTCCCCTTCACCCTCTAGTTGCACGTCAATCACACGTCATGCGGCTGCGCGCGCATCTCTGCCAAATATTTCTGCTGACATTGCAGGATTCCCTTATGGATCCACCCACTTGTGACATCATGTATAATGACGTTTTCTAGTTACGCCTATTCCAGTTACGCATGCATATTTTATTTTGTTTTATCAGTTGTTACGCCTACTACATCTGTTTCACTGTAATGCCTTTTCTATAAAAATGATTACCTGTCAATAATATATGCCCTTCCTTCCTGAACTTTCATGGTGATGGAATAGAATGCCTACAATTCGAATTGTATTCCTTTGTATAGGAATAAAGCCTTTTAAAACCTCTAATACCACGGATTCTGCCTCTTATATTTACTGAGTTATTTTTGATAGACTTTACCGCATAAAAAATAGTACCGGTAATGAAATATTTACCACATTATCCTTGTCGGGAGAGAGATATATGTTTTTTTTAAGTGAAACTCCCACAGCTGCACGCTGCTCAAGTATTTCAAAAATCAGACAGGAGGGAGAAAGAAGAGGCTTAGATCCACTCAGCTTCCTTGTCTCAATAATCACAAAAATCAATTGGAGAGTGGATCACTAGTCCTGAAGGAACCAGGGTATTGCAAAGTCAGTACTTGGTACTGTTTAAGAAACCCTCATTCACGTTTAGCAAAAGATCGAGTGAAGCGTATATCTTGGTTCTCTGCTCAATTGTTATCAACGTGACAGCATCATCATTGGGTTAATCCAATGCTTCCTCCACCCGGAGGTTGTACCACTGGTAGTCTCAGTAGTGATCGTGAATAAAAAACTGAGGTGGCGTGTGGTGAAAGAGTACTTGGTAAAAATCTTGTTAAACCAGTAAATGTCTTTAATAGTACTGGGTTCGAGATGGTTTTTTAAAAAGATTGTATTGCAAGTGTGCACGTATAAGACTTGTTATGGTCTAGTGCACTATTAAAAAAGTGTCTATAAAAAGGTCGACATGTTTCAGCCCTTATAAGCCCCGAAGGGTCAGGCAGGCTTTCTTCAGGACCTGGCGCAGTGATGAGTACCCTAATTTTTAGAGGGTCTCTTGTGAAAAAAAGGGATGATGATTATTCCCTTGTATATACGTTCAACTAGAACCTGTACTTGTTAATTAGAATTGTGGGGGAGGGGGGGGGGGGAAATGACAGAAGATAAACCATATTAGATATATACATCTGTTGTGTGTATAAAAAATTTCATCAAACATTGTAACAGCTAAAAAATGGCAATTCTTTTCAGGAGTGAATACTAATTTCTAGAAAGTCACTCAATATAGCAAAATTCGTCCCTCCTTCCAGCAAGAACTAAACCATCACAAAATCCATTTTGTCATATTTCTAGTCACAAAACTGAGGGGGGGGGGGTTTGTAACCAAAATGCGTACAGCGGTGCATGTGTCGCCCCACGATGTTGTTATCAGAAGTCGTTAAGTATACGGTTTTAAAGATTTGAGCATAACATATTATACGCGCTTGCGGATTGCCCCGTTAGAAAGGAAAGTGTTCAACTTAGTCAATACTTGTAACAAATGCAGTATTATGGCAAAGCGCACTTCGTTAACTCCAAAGTGCAGAGTTAGTCTTGGCATTATTAATAAACGACAGCGAGCGTGTAAAACCCAATTCTTTTAGCAAATGCAGCGTTGGTGCAAAACACGCTTTGTGAGCTCAAAAGTGCAGAGTTAGTCTTGGCATGATTAATAATGGACAGAGAGCGTGTAAGGCCCAATACTTTTCACAAATGCAGCATTAGGGTAAAGCGCGCTTCGTTAGTTCAGAAGTGCAGAGTAAGTCTTGGCAGGATTGATAAAAGGCAGCGAGCGCGAAGGGCCCACAGGTAAAGACCCAAAATATTTAGAGCAGTTAAATGATGATAGTATAGCTCATATCTTAGCTATCTATAGCTGCGCTATTTGGAAAAAGCACAGTATGTTCGGGCAGCGGGTCGAGTGTCAGCCCTACCTGGTATCCCTTGTTGTGGGTTACAGCGGGTCCTCTAGGGGGGTCGCTTCACGCTCTAGCAGTAATACAGAGGAAAGAAAGGACAATTCATAAAGAGGTGACTACAAGGAATACGTTACGGTTTCGGCGAGCTCCTCTTCTTCCTGTTACCTCTTAGGCGTCGGTCTATGACCAGTGCTGACTCTGCCTCCTAGGATCCGGTGAAGACACGGGTTCCTACGTAATAGACTTTTTTAAAGGGCAAAGAGAGCACAAACAGAGAGAAAGGACTACTAGTAGGTAACGTTTTCTCCCTAAAGAGTTGGCATGTATGTCAGCTCGGAATACACGGAACTGGAACAGGTTGTGAAAAAATAGCACATTAAAATCGTGGCTATTTAACAGCGACTACATAACAGTATTTGTCACAGTCTAATCATTAGTAAAGGGACGAAATGCATACTTACGAGGACGCATTAGGATTGTAATACTCTGTGTTGTTCTAAATAAAGTTTTATACTCAGCATTTCATTATTCATTGAAAAAAGGCTGAAGGCATTCGTACGCTTATTCTTCTGTCTTCAAAGGCCTGTATTTGATGAAGTTGTTACCTTATTTCTTTCAAACTCGTTGCTGTAAACTGTTCAGCCACAAGATGTAAGTTAGCAATGTTGCGTGATAAGGAGGCTGGGAGGCTTATTCGCATCAATGTTCGTAGCATTTAAAAGGCTCATCATAAAGTTGTTGTATTGATGCATAGGTATTAACCACAGAAAACAAAACAAAAACAAAAGCAATGACAAAAACAAAGGTTTCTCAATGTCAAAAGTTCTTGGAGCTTGCTCATGGTTTAACACTTGAGCATTGGAGAACTGCAAGAGGTATGTTCTTGTTTGCGTCGATGTATGTAGCGTTCACGAAGCTCATCATAGAGTTGTATTAACACATGGGTAGTGAGAGAGGGAGAGCAGTTTGTCAATGTCATGAGTTCTTGAAACTGAGCCATGGGATATTATCGTTCAGACCCTGTTTGTGTGTTTGGAGACGATAGACCCATCTCTGTTCCTTTTTGAACAGTATTTTCTCAGCATTGAAGTTCTTAAAGAGCAGGGTCTCTAGGATAACCCATTTGAGGTCATTGACAGTGTGTCCTTTCTCAAAAAAATGACTGCTCATTTTGGTAGTGTTCTTTTTGCACTTGACGTTGCTCCTGTGTTCGCAAAGTCTCTGTTTGACTTTGCGACTCGTCATACCAATATAACGTAGGTCGCAAGGGCATGTAATCATGTAAATAACATGAGTGGTGTTGCAATTGGTATGTGATCTAATTGTCCATTTTAAGTTGGGCAACAGTTGCAATGTCTTTGTCGCTGTTGTCAAATGGCAAACGGAACAGGAACCGCATGGGAAGTGTCCGGTTATTGGTGTGTTGTTCCAGGGTCCCCGTGGGGCCTTAATGGTAAGTTTTTCCGGTGGTCTTGTGTGTACTAGTAAGTCTCTCAGATTCCTGGTTCTTCTATTAGAGAACCTTGGTTTCGGCCATTTGAGGGATCCGGAGGTAAGGATACTCCAGTTCTTGTTGATGATTTTTTTGATGTTGTTGGACACTGTGCTATAGGTACTAACACAGGTAACTAGGTCTGCTGTCGGTTCCTTCGTGATAGTGTCGAGGAGGGTGTCCCTTTGTTGGTTTCTAGCCCTCTTTCGGCATCTTTTGATGGTCCTGGCGGGATAGTCTCTTATGCGGAGTTTTTCACTGAGTTCCCTTGCCTGATATTTGTAGTGTTGAACATTACTGCAGTTCCGTCTCAACCTGAGGAATTGCCCATAGGCGAGGTTCTCTCTCAGCGGGCGTGGGTGAAAGCTCTTGTATGACAACCGGGTGGAGGAAGCATTGGATTAACCCAATGATGATGCTGTCACGTTGATAACAATTGAGCGGAGAACCAAGATATACCGCTTCACTCGATCTTTTGCTAAACGTGAAGGAGGGTTTCTTAAACAGTACCAAGTACTGACTTTGCAATACCCTGGTTCCTTCAGGACTAGTGATCCACTCTCCAATTGATTTTTGTGATTATTGAGACAAGGAAGCTGAGTGGATCTAAGCCTCTTCTTTCTCCCTCCTGTCTGATTGTTGAGAAATTGTGACAGAGTATACATGCTGCCAAGATAAAGGTTCGGCCACCCGGTTTTTATCCAGACAGATTTTAAGTTTGCCTATGGCAGTGAGTACTCTGTCACCGCCATAGTGAAACTTGCCCGACAACCCAATGGAGTAAGGACCGTCAAAAAATGGCTATATGTCCATCTGCCCAATCTGCATTGGTGGGCATATAGCCATTTCTTAAATGTCCGTCACCACCAGGCCCACCATGGCAGTAAGGGACAGTAAAATAGGACTAATGTACCCCTCGCTATGGGAGATAACTCCCATGATGAGGGGATTATTACATTTTTTATTTACTTAAAGAAAATCCTGTTTTGGGATTTTCTTTCTGAAAATAAAATAAAAAAACTCTTTGATACAGTGCTCTGTCTTGCTGACAGAGCCCTGCTCCAAACAGCAGAAAGCATTGACAAGATCCGCCGTGAAGGCAGTTCCTGCCAATGCATTATAAATGACCCCCCACTTGGCGGTCAATTACAAAGTCAGCAGGCAGTGCCCTCTTCCAGGAGGATGAGCAATCTACTCTGTCCCCTTGGCCAAACAACAGAGCGCCCACCAACACATAACTCAGGCCCAAAGTAAATTGCAGCGAAGCACAAAATGTTGAGCTGATACCGGAACTTGAATCTGGTTGCCCACTTTCAATATCAGCAGCTCTAGCCATTAGGCATCATCTCCTCCTATTCTGTTGAGGTGGCTACTGATTTGTCTGAGTTCCACTGGGAGAGGGGAATCCCAGACCTCAGGCACTTTTGTGTCTCTCAACCCCTATCTTCCTCCTCAGTGTTATCGCCATTTTTATGACAATTAATAAAATGCATTGACAACAACGGTACATCTGCATCAACATGTTGCTGCAAGTTTGAATTGCCTCTTATATTGTACGTAAATGCACCTTCCCTATATTTCCGGTATAAAGTTAAGATTAAAGTGCTTTTAACTCGAATAGTGCTCAGATTTCTCAACAGCCTTTTCAAAGTACTGAAAACTACTTTTAAATTAAAGATGAGTAATAAGTAGCAAAGCAATTGACAAATCCAACCCATTATCTACAGCTGATTTAAAATAAGTTTAAATGCTATAAAGGCTCCTGTTTTTAAATGTTTATTGTATAATAAAAGTGCGACGGCCACCCTGTTGATGAAATGATGATGCTTTTAGAGCCCTATGGCACTTTAATATATCCTTTGTCATTTAATTTTTTCAAATTGTCCTTGCAGGCTCTTCTGGCAATCCAAATGCAAGTTCCCTAGGTGTTTGAGGATCATGGCAATGGCCGGTTTGGGGTATTTAAACGTTAAACTCAAAATCCAAGCAAATAAAACTCAAATCCTACTTTGGCGTGCGTAGACAGCTTAGTGAGTCACAAATGTTCAGTACCTATAAAATCTCCATCAAGTCACACTTACTATTACTGTTGATTCTGAATCACTAGAAATATAGATCAGCCCCTAAACTTGAGATGAAGGTCCAGTGATGGAACAACTGTGATTCTCCTGTAAAAGGAATATATGCTGAGCTGTATGTGTTTGTTTGTATCTTTATTGTGCAAGCCTGCTAGAGGGTGCTGTACATCAGTGGGGGCGGGAGGGCTGTAGACTAGTCGAGATTAGTACATCAGTTGGGTGGTTTACAGACCTACCATTTATGTTTCACATATTTACTGATGGTACAGTGTGAAAGCGAGTATTACCCCAGTTGTCCAGGTTTCAAAGCCAACAAACTAGCAACAAAAAGGCATCTCTCCTTTAAGAAGAGTCAAAAAGACATAGGGGCATATCAACAACAACCGGCGATAATTATCGCTAAGCGCACTTAGCGCTAGGATAATTATCGCCGGCTAGCGTTGATTTTTATCTCTGAGATAGCGTGCTATTAGCAACGCTTATCTCAATAGCGATAAAAATCCTCACGCTAAGTGGCTAACGTGAGATTATCGCTGGAAACCCACCGATAATCTCACGTTAGCTTGGTGATAGGGACAGACAAACTTAGCCATGATATCCTCCTTCCATAGGATATCATGGCTAAGTCAGAAAAATACCAGACGTAAAAAAGCAGCGTTAACCGCGGTTAGCGCTGCTTTTTTTGTCTCTAACAGGGTTAGGGATATTCTTGATAATAGGAGAAATGTCGCTTAGCGACATTTCTCCTATTATTTTACTCTGGAACGCCCCCTTTGCATCTCATTAGAGATGCAAGGGGAAGCATAGAGTAAAAGGGTGCTAACATGCAAATTTGCATGTTAGCACCCTGTTGTTGATAGGGTGCTAGTTTTATCTCTGCTTTTTTGGTTTTTAAAGCCAAAAAAGCAGAGATAAAGCCCTTGTTAATATGCCCCGTACTAGTTCTCACAGTGAAGGGACCCCTACCGACCTAGAACCCATGGAGGCTTCCTAGGGGTCTTGTAACCTGAGCCAGCTGCTTCAATGGTCGGCAACAGATTTTCAGCGGGGATTATGTCTAACACTTTCTGCCAAGGGGAGCAATTTTACCTTCATATAGAAATGGATACTTCGAAGACAGCAGGAGAAATGCTCACATTTGAAGCACCTTGCAAATTAGCTTACTATAGTTGTTGCCACCTGAGTAAATGGGACATCAAAGCAGAAGAAAATGCGGGTGATTGTTCAAAGCTCATAGAAACGCATTAAACTTCAAGGAACACAAAAAATACTAAAAAATCATGCTTCTCGGCATCAAGCTTCTCTGTCTAGACTTTCAGTCAAGAAGCCTTGAAACCCCTGAAGGAACAACTTGACATGTCAGACCGCTACATTCTTCAAGAGTTTTAAAGTGAAATATATTTGAGCTGTGTGGCAATCACAATGGTAAAGTCTTCTTTTAGAGAATCTGTAGCAGGCAAAGTCTGAAAATATTTTCTCTTAGCAGGAGTGCTTAGGATTGATATAGTCTAAAAAGGTCCAGAAACACTGATCAAAAATGATGCACATATTCTGTAGCAGAAAACACGAAGGATCCTAGGAGATGCAAGCATAAGGGGTAAGCCTATTTCAATTCATTCAATTTCAAAATCTTTATTCGATCTTTAAATAAAATCATAAAAGTACAGAATAAAAAAGCAACACAGCAAAACACGATATAAAATGAATATTAAGAAGCGTATAAATCTTCACATCAAAATACACCAACATAGTCTAAGAACCCTATCACTAACAGTCAGCACCACTCTCAAGGCACCCAGCTCAATAACATATAAAATGCAGTTAATCACATATCCCCAAAGCACATCTAAGTAAAAAATCTCATTAAAAACAACTATGTGAAATCAATAAAAACAAAAAAAACATGGTTTGGTGCAATGTAGGCTGTTATAAAAATACAACGTGTCAGACAAACTTCACGCCTGTTACCCCTCCATGGACTTTTTACAACGGATGGACATTTTGAAGAAGCAGCAAACATTATAACAGATGTCAGGGTTATGTAACATCTAGAGATACGATACAGCCGCTCAGCACTACTTAAAAGTAGGCCTGGGCAAAATTTCCGTTCCGCTCGCGGAAATTGCGATAATTTGACATTTTCGCGATCCACGGAGAGCGCGAAAATGTCACAATTTCCGCATTCCGCAGTTTAGCGATAATTTGTTTCTTGCTCGCGCTGTAAAATAATACATTCTCGCGCGCGTGCGATCGCCTTACCTGAATCCCCGCGTTCGCCGACAAGTTTTCCCGATCCGGTCGCGTTCTCCACGAGATGTTGGATTGTTGGTAGCCATTTGCGCTGTCTCGCGACAGTTCGCGCCCGCATTAATGTCATTGGTCGCGCGATCACGTCTTTCTTCTCGCGATCATGCACCGCGAGAAGAGTGAAAACAAGAGGGCCGCGCCCGCGAGCAACCGCATGGGTAAGTTGGCGAGCTGCGACCACGCAGAAAATACCGCGAACGGGCGGGAAAAAACTTCCGCATCTTCGCGATATTTCCACGTGTTTGCGGAGATTTTTAACATTATCGCGATAATTTGCAAAAGTCACTTTCGCAAATTCCGCCCACCCCTACTTAAAAGCCAATATCCTTACAGTTCTTTGGAGGTAAAGTTGGAAACTTTTTCGATAAAAGTTGCAAAAAATCATGAAATGCAGCAAAGATTGCTTTGCCATCGCATCAAGCACATTAGACGGTACAAGGTCCCTGACTTACACCTGAATAGTAGAGACCCCACCAGTGTGTACGTTCCAAAGTGAGATGTAGTGCTAGGTTTACAGTCGCAAAAGTAATAAAATACTTACGAACTGTATGTTTATTAAAAACTTCCTTAGTTCTTTGGGAGAAGGTTAACTCTGCGTGTAAGAACTTAACCAGCCTCTTATCAAGGTTATTAATGAAGCCAGGGGTGGTAAACATGTTAGGGAGACCGATGTCAGCAAAGGACTTGCAGACATAGTGCAACCAGGGAATAGAAAGACCCTTGTCCTGGCAGAAGCAGTCAGATATGCCATCTCCATTCAAACTTGCTCTGTTATTACACTCACCCAAAGCAGGAGGGGAGCCAGCTTAATAGCAACTGAGACATATTCTAAATTAAGTACATAATGCAAGATAAGGTTCGGGCTGGAAAGCGGGAGGGTCAACAAACGGCTTCAAAGTCTGTTTTGTTCTACCTGTACGAGTGTGACGTTATGGTAACCTCTCACACCCCGTGCCCTTGATTGCTGTATGGACGCACTGTAACTTATAAATCTTAAGGTAGGGAGAGATGGCACCCCTTCCATCCTTCTGGCCAGACTGAATAAAGATCCGGTCGCTCTTCCTAATTTCAAGCGAGATGCATTCACTTGTGGTTGGCAAGAGATGCCCAAATGGCACAAGTTCCGTTCCATATTCAGATGTTTCTCCTGCAGCTTTAAAATTGGCAAGGCTTTCCTATTGGCCCCACAGGCCATTATATGGGATTTCCCAAAGTTGGTCTACATATCAAGGTTACCCATAAATGATACAAAAGATTCAACCTAAGTGCGCAAGGCATGGGGCGTCCTGTCCATTAAAACAGGGTCATCAGCATACATTAATGCTGGGATGAGAGAGTTGGCAATTTTAGTTACATCCCTAGTAGAGCTAGACAAGTGGGCGTTTAGACCATTAATATAGATAATAAAAAGCAGGGGTGTCAGAACGCACCCTTGGCGCATCCCACTAGCCAGCGGAAAGATATCTGAAAGTTCCCCAAACCAGCCATACCATATCCTGGCCCCTAGATGTTCATGCAGACAATGTAAGAAATTAACTAAAGGAGCTTCGACCCCTAGGTTGATTAAAATCAACCACAATTTGCGTCTATTCATGCAATGGAATGTGCGTGACAGGTACGTGAAAGGCAGGTAGAGTGGGCAACGCTAGGGAATCTTATTTAAACAGCAAGGCAGAATTTCGTTGAGTTTTGCTATTCAATGAAAAGAAAAAAATAGTTTTCACAATTTCCTGCGGTCACATTTTTGACAACATAAAATTAAGATCTGTTTCTGATAAATCCAAACTATCATTGGGATTATAGTCAATTTTATTAGATGATTGCTTGCAGGTGTTGAAACCTGAAAATGCACGGTCTCTAGACCAACAGTCTCTGACCCATTTGAAGCGGGGTAAAAGAGATGTTAGTAGTTTTAACATACTTGCATTAACCTCTGATGGTTTAATTGTCACAAAATGTCTCATCATCTCAAAAGGATTCAATTAATTTAATAATGGATTGCCTTTATCGATACACAATAGTCAAAATGAGAGCAGTTACCCAGGAAGATATGTGGTACAACAGTGAGGCATTTATCATAAAAGTACTATAACTCCTATCTGGCAATACATTGGGGTTTCACGGGCAGAGGTGTGGTGCCGCGGCCAGGGCGGCGGACACTAGACGCTGGGGATCACGGTTCGATTCCTGGCTCCGGTGGCAGGGGTCTGCCCAGCACCATGTAACTCTGGGCAATAGCTTGCTTAATCTTCCCAAAGGCCCCCAGCCCCGAGATACCCTTTCGGGGGTGATTCGTGCGCTCTACAAGTACTGGATTTTTTTTTTTTACTAGGCTACAATGACCCTCTCATCCCGAAAAGGGGCATGTTGGCACATGGTGACTGATGTGGGTGCGCTCCCGTTGACAGAGATCCCCTACTAGTAGATGTTTCCGTCCGTCATCATTGGCAAGCCAATGTGTGTGGTCTAACTCTCATAACAGCATACAAACGAGATCCCATTTCCTATCACCACGCACAATATCTGACAATTTGACCTCATAGTGCTAATGGTGAAAATGCATAGCAACATTCAAATTGAGACAAGCCTTTTGCTTTTTTTCTAGGGTTGTGAGATGGATGAATGATAGATCATGTGTGGCTTCTATTGGACCCATTAAACCATCTGCAGGGTGGTTAGAGAATCAATCAGAAGTGGAAACTATTGGGTTCTTGCACACAATTGGAGATTTGATGCAGCGTTCATTTAGAGTGCTCAGTGGGAATGTTCAGCCCCCAGGAAAGTCATTCTTCTAAGCCTCCTTTTCCTTTTGGCCAGATTTCTCTGTCCAGTAGACAGAGGTTGCACTACTGCATTTGGTGATATTTTGTGCATAAAAGAGATCTGAGTGCAGTAAATTTCATATCCTACTGCTGAAACCACCACCATCAAGCGAAATGATTTCATGATAAAAATGAATGCAACTGTGCTTTTCATTAAAATTTAAACAGGATTATGTGTATAACATCCATAAATTTACCAACAGAGGAGAATCTGACAGAATATCATCTGAGTCAATTTGCAAACATTAGGGTAGACAACAGATGTATATAAAGAATAGACTAGAGAAGGAAGAAAGACAGGAACAGAGACAGAGTAGAGTGAAGAGAGAAAAACAAATAGAAAGGATGAAGTATTTGTCAGGAGGAGTTAGAGATCTCTATAAGGAGAGATTCAAAGTAGGGAGATAGTTCCGCGGATACAAGTGTAGAAACTTCAGAAGTGACAATGAGATGTGTAAAAGAAAATAGATGTGGAGGGCGGAGCTGGACCGCAAGATGTGCACCACAGTGTGAGGCTCTACTGGCCCAGAGATAAATCTGACTGTTATCCTACATAACCAGCTGCCATCAATGCTTAATATCACTGGGACTGTCGCTGGCTGAGGCCAAGAAGCAGCTAACTGCTTGATGAGCTGTATTTGGGTGGCCCGTGGCACCTGTGCTGCTGTAGTCAACCCCACAATGAGGTGAGGGATGTGCAGCCTGGTATTACAGTGACCGCTGACACCCGGCAATCCCCCTTGCCTGAAGCTGGGACTGAGCTCGCTACCCTCTGGCAGAGGTGGAGGTCTGGCTGAGTGCGAGCCTGGTGTCGGCCATCATAGCGGGACCCTCCTTGATGGTAGGAGTGTGCATGACTACGGTGGAGTGGGGGAGGGATGCGGCAGCTCCTGTCACATGCAGGCTTCGACTCATAACCCCCCTGTAACTGGAGACATAGGGTATTCTGCTGCTGGAAGCTTAAGCAGGGAGGTCCTCCTTCTCCTCCCACCCGTGAGACTGTGCGATGGGGCTGGAACCACGGACTTGTCCCCGGCTTCAGATTGGAGCTATCGTGGGGTCTTAAAGGTTATTAGCTGGCTGCTGAGAACACACCAGACTATACAGAGAAATTCTGGAATGGTGATCCCCCCCTAAGACTACCCCTCAGAGGCCTGCACATGCCTCCCATGAGGATAAGGGTCTGGCAGGGTGTTGCTGTGAGGTTTGTGCTGAATTTGAGCTACTATACCCGAACCTGACACTACACACCTATGGCAATACTGTTACCTCCTGTGCAGGCAGACCTGCTGCCTGGATATCTCACAGAGGACCAACACGTCTATCTCCTTAGTAGTTGCACTTGTATAATCTTGCCACTTTCGGAGGCCCAGAGGATAAACATCAGGCTAAGCTAATGTTCGACAGATGATGCACCCTGAAACTGGCTAGGGGGAGGCCACTGGAGAGCCAACACCTGACTGGGCCACCAGCAGCCCTGGAGGTTAGTGGTATATTGGCAGAAGTGCACAGTGGCCTCCGGAGCATTGACTCGAGATTGATATATATACTGACCAGTAGCCAGGACTGAATGAGTAAGTGATTAACAACTTGCTTCTGACTCGAAGAACTGAGCAGCAGTGCAAAAACAGAAATTTCTACCAACTTCACACCACACAGAGACAATTAATTATAGATGTGTAAATCCGTGTATAGGAAATGCTACGTAAGACAGAGGACCTCAAGGTGTAGGAGCCACATGGAGAAGCACAAACTCAGAATTTAAAACATAAAACCCTGGTTGGGGGTTCTCTTTAATAATCAGAATTGATTTCTAGCCAAATGAACCCATTTTCCAACATCAGGATCTCTAATCTATATCTTATAGTGCATGCAGCTCTTTGATGACGGTTAATATCTCTCTGTTCTAAGTTAGGATTTTAACTGCAAGTAACAAAAGGTTCTCTCAGACAAAAGCATTAACCCACTGACCTATCTGCATTATATGCACTTTGTGATCTCAGTGGCACACGTTCTTTGCGGCAGGCATATTAACCAACTGTCAGGGCCGGACTGGTAACCAAAACCGTCCCTGGCAAAGTACTCGGCCGGCCCCCAGGGGGGGATGGGGGTGCGGGCGAGCTGTTTGCCAGGGCCGATTTTGGCCAATTTTGTTACAGGGACGATTTTGCAGCTATGCTGCAAAAACGGCCCTGTAACAAAAACGGCCCCCAGGGGCCCAAAATCGGCCCCCACCCCGGAGGCCCACCGGGAAAACGGCCAGTGTCCGCTACTGCCAGTCCAGCCCTGCCAACTGTGCTACCTTATAATAAGTCAAAACTTCCACTAGACAAAACATTAATCACCTGAATTATGTTGGCATTTTTATAGTTGCCTGTAAATTGCTGGAGGCCAGGAACGTGACAGCATGTGCTTTTCAAACCATAATATACCTGCAAACTTGACACACCCACTCAAAATCAGCAACAGGGCAGTCGCACCGGTCCCTTCACCTTAGAGCCGGTCCTGCCTATTATTGTTTGCTGCAACTGCACTCGTGCTCCTCGAATACAAAGTGACCACAGATTATAAAATTGCCAACTGAGGTGATGGCAATTAAATAGGAGAGGGGTTCACTCTCACCAATAAAAACAAGGGGGCATATTTACAATAACTGGCGCATCCCTGCATATCAGCAGGGATGCGCCAGTTATTGTGCGCCACAGCTCCGCCACCATGGATGCGCCGCATTTACAATGCGGCGCACCATGGGGCAAAAACTGCACAGATGCGTGACGCATCTGTGCCGTAAAAGTGGTGCATTGCTGGAGTTGCGTCGCAAGCGCGACGCAGCTCCAGCAATGGTCTGGGGGGTCCTATCTTGTTAATGCTGCGTCAATCCTTACACCTGCTTCAGGCAGGCGCAGGGTTTTGACGCAGCATGGGCCTAAAAGTGATTTCACTCAACCACTTTTAGGAGGCGTTCCTGCGCCGGAACGCCCCCCCCTGCGCAGGAACACCTACATGTGGCACAGGGCTTTGCAACGTGACGCATATCCCAGATGCGTCACGTTGTAAGTACCCCGCGCCATGACGCAGGATTTGCGCCGCCACAGCGTCACAAAGTGATGCAACGGCGGCGTAAATGAGGCGCAAGGGGCTTGTAAATCTGCCCCCATGTTTGAGTCCTATTCTTCCTGGAAGCCATGTAGGAAGTGCCCGTCTTCATCATGTTTGCCGTTTAAACATTAATGAACATGGCAAAAAGAGCGTCATAATTCCATTTAATATTCCAATTGTGTGTGAATATGAGAGTGATTTGCACTTGATACTTACTTCTAGCATAGAACACTCATTGGTACTATATCACTGTTGTTGGCAGGAGGTCATACATCGCTTGTGAGATCATTTCAATTATTTGCAACATACGAACAGTGAGATGAGTGTAAAAATTGCATGGCAGTGCTCAGCTACTATTGCCTATATCTTCCCCCACAGGTGCTGCGCATGTGTATAATGTGAGACCCACATGCCCTCGCCACTTGTACTCAGTCAATGGCTCACTTCCCTTTCCATCACTCCTTCTACAGCCTTCTCTTTTAACCGCTTGCATGCTCATGACGAGCCCAGCTCGTCATGAGGCACAGTGGAGCTGTGCTCTTGACGAGCTGGGCTCGTCACAACGGCTGCGGCCCGCCCACGCGCGATTGATTCCCCACATGTGCGGGAGAATCAATCAGTGGGCGTGGTCGTGACGAGCTCAGCTCGTCATGAGCACAGCTCCAGTGTGCCTCATGACGAGCTGGACTTGTCACGAGCACCGCGACGCCGCGCGCGCCACCCCATGCCGTGGGGGAATTACCCCCGCGGCGAAGGGGTTAAAGTCATCCTTTTCTTCTACTTTCTCTTTTTTTTCTCATCTACCTTATTTCTTTCCCATTTTTCTCTTCCAATATCATTTTTTGTAGCCCATCCTTCAATTCTGTTTCTCTTACCCCTTGCAACCCTCCTCTGATCCCTTTCACCTTTTATAGTCTTTACTTTTCTTTCCCTCTCTAAAATATTTCAGTCTGCATCTCCTTTCCTCCTTTCCTCTGCTTCTTTTGCCTCCTTCCTACATTCCATCCCCATACCCTCCTCATCCTCCAAAGTCCTGCTTTCTCTCTTACCTTCTTGTAGCTCTTCCACTTCGCCCTCCAAATCGTATGCTCTGCCACCCTCTATCAGGCCTGACAAGTCAGAAATTCTTTGTATTGTGAGTGGAGGGGTGAGAACATGGAGCCCCTTCCAGAATAACTGGATGGGGAAGCTCCTCTAAGTGGGCATAGCATGGAGGGGTATGACTTTGTGCCGAACATGACATAATAGTTACTCCTACTGGATCCCCATCAGAAACCTAACGTTTCTGAGGCTGCTGCTGATGTCCTGGTGAGGTTGTAAACCCCCAAATGACACAAACATTGCGGATCCTTCAAATTAGCTGGGAACCCACTCGGCGGAGTGGATTCTAGCTTACATTGTCTCCCACCATGTGATATTAGCTCTCCACTGGGTGGCCGTGTGAAGGGAACCGATATCGTGTGACACATGGTGGGACCGTGTGAGCTGGCAGGATTGCTATATTAATGCGGTTCTCCTCACTTCATGCAACCCTTCCATTTCCATCGCCCTTTCACCTCCTGTAGCCCTCCCTTCTCTATGCCTTCATATTTCCTGCAGCTCCTGCTCCATTTTCCCTTCACACACTGCAGGTCTCTGCTATCTCTTTCACTGGACTCTTCCAACAGTCCTACCCTCTCTGACCATCACTTCATTCAGTCCTCTTTCTTGTGCATCTCTGAAATCTTGAGGTGATTCCTCCCACTATCTCCTGTAACTCTCCATGCTTTGACCCTGTGTCACGTCTAGTCACGCCCTCTCTTCTCTATCCCTCTGAGCTCCTACACCACTACAATCTTGCCTACTGTTGTCTTATATTCCCACTGTCTCTAACACACCCCGGACCTTATTTCCACCTCCTCTCGAATCCTATAGATCTCTCTCACCTCTTGGAGTGTCAACTTCACTACTCTTAAACTTTTCTCACCTTCTACTGCACTCTTTTCTTTCTTCCCTTTTCAACTTGTTCAACCTTATATTCTATATTGTTTGCAGACCTTTGTTTTATCTCACTACTGCAGTCATCCCTTGACAAGTAAGCTGCCATGCTCTTATCTCTTCCAGCGTGTTCCATGATCTGTTCTAGCACAGTATCTTGTCCCATCAGTCTTTGATCCTGACCCTTTCATGCTGTCCCATGTCTGCCCCAGAAAACACAGAGGGGCTTGGTGAATGGAAGACATGCAGCATGCACCTTCCCAGAGTGGACAGCAGCCGTTGCTATGAATGAAGATCTGAAAGAAGGCAAACAAGAGGCACAGAGAGCTGCAGTGTTTCAAAAAAGCAGGGCCTTATATTCTGTAGGATCTAAAATATGTATTTTAAAATCATGATTGCACAGAGGGGTATGTGATACGCACTTCTGATAGGTGTCTTATAAGAAGGCTGGAAACTATTATGTCAACAAAAAAAGCCAGCTCTCAGACAGCATGCAGCTAGGGGGCTGATCAGCGTGGTGTGCGTTTCCATTCTAACCCAGAGCATCCTGTTTAGCAACACCCTTCTGTACACCCCAGTGTCGATGCTGCCCAGATGTGGCGTTCCCAGTCAAACAAGACTTGTTTGCTGCAGTCCACAACAAACCCTTCTGACTCCCATCCTCCTTGCTGAATTAACTACAAGAGCTGATGAGGAAGCTTGTGGTTTTATAAGATAATGATCAGCAGCTGAACAAAACATGTCAACCCTCTATATGCGCAAGCACAATCTATGCTTTTAACACATTGTGGCCGATTACGGTGTTGGTCGGAAACACTAACACTAACTCTAGGGGTGTCATGTTTGTGCCCATCTTTAACTACTGAGCATGATAAGAAAAGGCCGGGGGGAAGGGCATCTGAATTTCCCCTCCATGCATGAAGAAATACATGGCTGAATTAAGTGCACTGTGGAAAGCAAAAAGTGATGGGTGGGGAGCTTGAGCTATTCTCAGCCACTGATAATTGCTCAGACTCGTTTTAGTCCTTTACACTTTTATTCACCCTGCCCCCTCAGTGAGAACACAGCCATATGCACATCAGCCTTGGTCTTGTTCCAATAGGAACAGTTCAGCCTGAACGTCCAAGCCTAGTCTCCTCTGAACAGGAACACAAGCAATGCCAGACTGGTTTGAACCTATTCTGGCCTTGTCAGTAGGGTGCTGCTTGAGTCCTACGCCACAGGTGCACTCCAGGTGTTACAAGTTTTGTTTGCGTAGGGGCAGTAGAGTGCCTTTATCTACACTATTGAGCAATAGTCCACAACCTGCGATCACACAGTCCCATTTGTGATGCGCCGGAGCATAGAGTGAGAATGATGGCCTCCCACCCACACTCCGACAGGTTCTCACACAGGTTCAACATGACTGAGAATGCCATAGTAGGAGTCATCTGATTGGTTACTCAGCTATTTGCCACCTACAGGCCACTTTAGAGTTCAGACACCCACAGTTTGTAGGCTGTTTTATAATATTTGTCACTGCTTGAGAAGGCCCCTGGGCCTCTTATTAAGCTTAGAATTAGGAAATGATGGATTATCAAGCATGGATGATTTTTAAAAGAGAAAAAAGAAAAGCAGGTGTAGTCTTGTGGTGTATTGCAGACCGTAGCCTTGGAGACACATGATAGAATCCAGCTCTACCTATTGTCTTTAACCAGAGTTGTTCAGCTGCACATGGGGCATGCAGGATCTCCCTTGCCCTGCAAGGCAGTGGGACGCACAAAAGGTAAGAATGTGAGGGAGGGCTTGGAAAGATAGGCTACAGGACTAGGAAACATTAAATCCACATAGCTCCAACACATGAAGAAGGGACTAAATAAGTGCTGGTGGTACCCACAACTCCACCAAATACCACACTGCAAATTAACCACTGGTAGAAATAATTGGTGGTGCTGTAAGATATGAGAGGCCCATTATTGCTTAACCGATGTAAGGGACACAGTTTTGTGATTAAATTGGGGCCCATGGTACCCTTGCTACACCACATTGTAGAGAAAAGGCTGCACACAATGTCTGCAGAAGAGAAATGTACACTATGCCTCTCTTTAAAATGTATCTTAAATGCGCTGAAACTATGTCAGAGCTCTCACAGAGCCTTAGGCTCTAGTTGGGAGGAGGGACTACTCGGAGTGTGAGGACCTGCTAGAATAATCATGGAAAATAGAAAAACACTTCAAATGTATGTAAAGAGGTGTTTCAGCTGAAAGTCAGCGAGCATGAAGGTCATGAGCATGAAGGAAGAAACCAATGTTTCTCTGGGTTGTTAAAAACATTCAAGTTATCTTGTGACTGCATGCTTTAGGAGCAAGCAATGGAAAATGCCCCCTCCCAGCTAGAAGATGATTCATACGATGTGAAGAGCGGATAAGGGAAATAATGCAAATCCCTGGGCACAAACACATTAAAATGCATGCATCGTTAAAAGGCTGAAGCCAGTTTAAACGGTGCCTGGAGGACGAAGAAGACCAAAAAGCCCATTAGCAATCCTTTCGCGTTCATAACCTGAAGGCACATCCTGGCTCCGAGTGTAACTTCCTGAACACCTCTGCAGTCCCTGGTTATCTGATGCCAGGGCTTCAAAGCTGGTGTGACCTGATGGGAAACAGAGTGCTCCAGCAAAGCCTGCGTCCATGTTAAAACAGATGTTTTACACGAAAGGCAGTATTAAAGATTGAATGATGCAGCACAAATAGTTCAGAAGTTGCAACTTTTAACAAAATGCCCCCCCCCTCCAACTAATGTAGAGTATCTAGATCTTTTTTTTACATGTAGGTAACATACTTCCACGAAGGTAATGCCCTAGTTTGTATTCAAGTAGATATATATCGTTGAGCCTGCAAATTATGTCAGGCTGCGGACACTCTCAGACTGGAAAAGCGAAAGCAACATTTTATTTTCTAGTTAGTGTAACCTGTGACTTTATTAAACTGGTTTATTTAAACACCAATCTGCAAAATAAAAAATTACGTGTAACCTTGTGGGGAAAAGTGTAACCTTGTGGTAAAAAGTTCAAATACCCTTCTACCCTTGATATGGACGTTTTGCCCTTTTCTACAGCTCAGTCACATTTTCCGATCCTGACTCCTGTCCAGATTGGGTTATTGTAACATCTTGTATTCCAGCACGCGTAAAGTGCCAGTACATAAACTTCATAGAATACAAAACCAGGATGCAAGACTGTGTTTAAATAAAGCAAAAAAAAACGAAAAAACTAACAAGACTTTGTGCCCCTCACATGATGTCCCTACAGGTAAACAACGTTTACCACAAAACGTTTTCCCAGTAGGGAATCACAACGCGGTCGTTACAACGACTGCGTTGTGATTCTGCATACCATTACTCCGCAAGTTGGACCAACGACTTGCGGAGGGGGGAAGGAAGGTGTTGGATTTAAAATCCAACATCTTGTCGGCTGAATAGCTGTGTCCTGAATTTCGAAATAAAGGTTTTCAAAAAAAAAAAAAAAAAAAAAAAAAAAATCCAACATCTTCCCCAGTGTCCGCACAGACTGGAGTTGGAATAGTAAATTATACTATTCCAACATCCAGCGCCCCCCCTCCGCAAGCTTTTGTTCCGACTTGCGGAGTAATGGTATGCAGAATCACAATGCGGTCTTTGTAACGACCATGTTGTGATTCCCTGCGGGGAAAAAGACTGCGGGATGACGACATACATTCGTCCCTACACAGCCTCTCAGTTAAGCAAAGGATCAATTTCAAGGGTCTATGTACTATACACAAAGTCTTACGTGGTAAATGACCCCTTTACCTTGTCGTGTAATAACGACTACAAAAGTATGGTAGCACAAAAATATTATAAGAAATATCATTAGCAAAGATATTGTACTTACAATAGGAATGACAAAAATAATGTGACATGAGTATCATGGCAGGAAATATCATCAAAAAGTAGGCAAGAATATTTAGGCCCCCCATTACGAGGGCGGTTGGACGAGCGTCCTTTTGCCATTGTTGCGGGATGGAGACTGGCCGACAGTTAGTTAGCGGCTCTACCAGCCATATTATAAGGCGACCCCACGTGAAGGTGGTTGGAACATGCCTTTTCCAATTGCGGCTTGTGCTGCAGCAGAGAAAAGGTCTTATTTTCAAAAAGGGATGTTTTTAAACATCCATGCCACGTGTGCCAGAGGCCAACTGGGGTCGGTGGCCTTGCTTGGGACCACCAAAGTCCCTCTCTGTCTGCCTTTACCTGGCGGTGGGACCAGCATGTAAAGGCTGAGGGAAAGGGACCCCTCTATTACAGGGATTAGGAATCCTACTGCCGTCCCAACGGGATCTTAGATACTGTTGGAGGTGGCGGTCCTACCCCCTCACTTCTGCGCTCTGACCGGCTGTATTGTAGTGAAGCGGTCGGACCGATACCCTAGATAGCAGGCAGACAACCAATGACGGCCTGCCGGTGGCAGTCCACCCACCATCGTAATGAGAGCGAGAGTTTTTACCAAATTCCATCTACAAAGTAAACAAAATTCAAATATCATTGTAGCTAAACCGAATATAATGTAAACTACTTAGGGCCTGATTACGAGTTTGGTGATGCAGTGTGCTCACTGCCCACCAGATTATGATTTTTTTCATATTTGGCGGGCTTTTTTTGGCAGTCCCGCGGCCGTGCCTCTGAAAATGGTCTGGAACTGGGGTGCATACACACAGGGGGGCACATGTTGTGCCTTCCTGCATGCACCTCCATGCACATGGGCAACAGGGGACCTGGTAGGACCCCCTGTGTTTCAGAACTCCCAGCCTTTTCATGGAGTAACAACCTCCATGACACTGCTGCTGGTCCTGAAACTCGCAATATGCATGGCGGTGCCACAGCGGCCCCAACAACATATTGCTGTGCCCCTTACTGCTACACCACCAGGGAATGGTGGTTCCCTGGAGGTTGCAGCGATGCAATGGCGGTCCGACCACTTAAGATGTCATTGGGCAGTTGGACTGACGGTGTGGTGGTGGCTGGACTGCCACCACCGTTCCCCCAGTGAGTCTGACAGTCCTAGATCCTTAGGTATAGGAAGACAGTATTTTCTGTTAATCATATTGTTTGACAATACTTGTGTAACATAATATTTTTAGTCAATATTTTGTCATAGAACCTGAGACATTTTAAACATTTCCCGAGTATCTTGTGTAAACTATGATAGATCTTAAAATTATCCAAATAAGCAAAATAAACCATAAAAGATACCTTTCTTGCCTAGTGACTCTGTCTCATTCTACATAGACTTGACTTGGTGTGACGTTTTAACTAGTTCCCCACATATTACAATAATTTGCAAGAAATTTGTTCAGCCTTTGTGTATTCCTAGCTTTGACCTCTGTGCTGTTAGGAACTTCTAACTGGATATCAGCCCATATGTGCTCTATACAAATAGCATTGTCGTCAGTTCCAATGAAACCACAGATGGTAATAACATGAAGTCAGGACACTAGGCTGACGATGGGAGGTGTAAATGTTAAAAACAGGCCATATTGCAAGATGAAGGCAGAATTCCAAATGACCTTATGCAGTTGCATATATGGTGTAGATGTGGAAATATGCCTCTGCGACCTATGTGTCACATTGCAGCATGTGAGGCTGCAATAGTCTTCTCAGAGGACAGGCTCAATCAAAACTCTAAATTCATAAGTTGTCTTGGTTAGCAGAAATTAACGTGGGATCTCAGATGGTGACCACGCCCGCCGTTGTTCCTGTTTTTCATTAGGATGTTGTAATTGGGCACTAACATATTTATGGCAAGCAGAAGGATGCAGTTGAACCAGGTCTCGTCATGGCTAGTAACTGGGAGTAAGAATCAGATACAAGGTCACCGAGTTCATAAGTATTCTTGCAGCAGACCTTGCATTAACAAAGGGGTAAGAGGATAAGCTCAATGGAGGTGGGGAAGGGGAGAAGATGGGAGAGAGCGAGGGTTTGAAGACTGTCGTAACTGGGGGATGAAAGTCATGTAAGGAGGGGAGTAGCAGTGGATGGAGTGGGGTTGGCGGCCGGGTCACAGTCCACTGGGATGGGAATTATCCTTCAAGGGTAGGTTGCTGTATTGGAACTTTATGAGAACTTACTGAATACCTTGAATCAATGTAATTTTGTAAGTGTATATGGACAGAGTCATTTGGAGTACATTGGATGAAGAAACTAATTTCCTGCCACCATAGATTATTGATAATAATGAGGAGGGATACATGTGCTGTTCGATGGGGGTATCGTTGGTATAGAATAGCACTCTGTGGTTATTACACCATGAAGGGTGTTAGAGTAAATGTTGATAATTAGAGCTTTAGAATAGGCAAATGGGACATTGGTTTTAACCACATTCTTGCCTTGTTTAGTGGTGGCAGAGGTTCTGTACATTAGAGTGAAACTGAGTGCCTCAAACGTGTGCAAATATTACTCTGAAGTGATAATGTGGCACATTGTGGCAAGAGAAGAGAGTAAGGCAAGTGAAGTTAGCAATGATGGGTATGGAAGGAGGTGGAGGGAATAAGGATGTGGGATGTGTGATGCAGTCAATGGAAGGAGTCAATTAATAAAGAAGATTGGGAGTAGTCTATCTAACAATATTCAGGAGTGCACTGACACATAGAAGGGTTGTAAGTAGTGACGTAAGCTGGGGGGTCGCATCTAGCGGGGTTTCTGGAAAATAACCTGGTCTAGTTTTGGAGGGGAGTGATGAATACAGTGCTGGTACACACTTTCTCAGGAGATGGTAAGGGCTGCTAAATTGACAAGTTAGGATCACCCCAACTTTGTAGAAGCAATGAATAGAACAGTGGTTGGAGATTTCCCACGAGATGCTAGTAAATAACAATTAGGGCGCTCAACTAAATAGGATGGAATAGCCACATATTAGTACTGGAATGCGTTAAGCTATTTGACTAATATCCATAACATTAAAAGCAGTAGCATCACATATGCGCCCCAGCCGCAATGACCGTATCTCAAGTGATTACAGCTGAACAGGTATATCACCAGTCCAGCGCTTGGTGATGGGAGGAAGGGGGAAGGAAATGGTCATTGCCAGGCATTGCTAGATTATTATTGTTTCTGATTTGTGGCATGTATGATCCCCATGCCTTGGGAGGAGGGGTAGGGGTGGTGGTAAACACTGTGCAAGCAACTAGCGGTGATCAGTCAGCTGTGCCTCAGGCAGCCAACACACCATCTGTGGCAGCTCTCAGAGTGATATGTCACATGGCAGCTTCAGTTCTACCTCAATTGCTTAGTTGTGCCTTGTAGGGCATGAAAAGAGTGAGGCAGTGAAATAGAATATAATGTGGAGAGGCTTAAAACACAGAAATAGCTTCACTGAACCTCTGAAATTTACAAGAAATGTGGGAGAACAAATATACATGAAAAAGCATTCCACAGATTGGGATCACTAAGGCAAAATCTTGGAAGCATGAAGGACTGTGTGCAGAACACCATGTGGACTTTGGATTAAGAGTAAGGGTACTCATTCTGAACGGAAAATCAAAGGAGACGATGCATGTACCTGATTTCTTTTTTAATTGCTGTATATCTGAAACAGAAGAACTGTACAGGGGATATATCTAATGGGACATCCTTATGGTTGCATGATTACAAAACAAAACAATGATTTAGGAAGAGAGTCGTTTAGACGACATTGGAAGATGTAGCACATATTTTACAACATAGTAAAGACTCCTGTGTAAATAGAGTTAAAGATAAGCCACATAAATGATAGTTGAAAATATAAAAAGATGTGAAAACCTTAGAAAAAAGAGGTGGAACCGGTGTGGCAAGCATAAGGAAACTAAAAACTAGACACAATGCAGAATTTTGATACACCTGCAATTTGGAAAGCATAAAGAGCGGTCATTTGTGGAGGAGAAATAATCAAAACAGGGAAAACAAAGGAGTTTACATAAAATGTTGAGTTCCTAACATATAGATCAAGGGCCGGAATTCGAAAAGATTACATAGGTAACCATGACTGTAGCCAAAAAGTGGTGGTCATGTGGACAGAAAAATATAATGAGGGTTCAAAAGACAATGGTAACCTTTTGGGGTGAAATGAGATGGGCCTATAGAATGACATAGAAGGTTTGTGGGAACGTTGCAGGGGAAAAGTGAAAAAAGTAGGAAAGAAAATTATTTTGAGTTGCAGGTGAATTACTGTAAACTGTAAGTAGTGGGGTACACAATAGCTGCCTAGCAGAGAGGCAGTGAGAGAAGTCTTCACGCAGTAATAAAGAAAATTAGGGGAAGGCGACAAACATCTGAGAGCGGGTGGTGGAGAAACTGGAAAAAGAAGGTTATCTGTTTTTCGCCTGTTTTGTTGATATTGTATTTTTTCTTCTGCTACTATAGTCCTCAGTTTGAGACTTGCAAAACACAAAAACGATTAAGCTACTTTTAGCACCGCGTGCTAGGGAATCATTTATTTTCACAATTACCGATTGAGAAAGTTACACAAATAATGGATTTATCCAGTCGCTCTCTTGTTTCCATCGTCCAAAAGAGTAGCCAATCTACTACACTGAAACATAAATCCCCAGGTGTATCGAAGCACATTCACAGATGATTTAATTGGCTGGATTAATGGTGGATGGAAAATGACAATTCGACTGTGCAGTGAACTGGGAATGAGCTCCCCTGCTGCACTGTGCGGGATGTACTTTGCCAAGGCTAAGTGCAGTCCTAGGGCACCAGAGGCGGCCAGCAGATGGTTCATAAATGTTAAAAGAGGTGGGCTGTTCCAAGTTAAAATGGCAGAGCAAAGTATGTGTCCTAATGAGTGGCATGGAAAGGGAATGTCATTGAGCCTCTCATGACTTTGATCCTCTCCATGCAGGCTGTCTCCGCAGAATTGAGCATTTAAAACTATGAGAACCTAAAATTAGGAATAGTAAGAATTGCTGCAAAAATATGTGCACGGGCATTAAGCAATCAAGAAAAATTCAAGAGAAAACCTAGAGCTGTATTAGGAATATGGCATCCTTTCCCTCTTTGTGCCAGGGCACACCTTTCAATTTGAATGCTGGATGCAAACAGGGACAGTATGGCGTATTACAAAGAATGTGCAGCCCTCAGTGCCGTGATCTCACACAGCCCTGGGGGAAGCACAGTCAAGTGAAATACGAGCAGCTGCTTCAAAGCTGCTCTGTGTTTCACAGGTCAGGCAGCATGCGGCCTGCACTTTCAAGATAGGAGAGAGATGATCTAGCAGGCAGATACAGTGAGTGACTGCACCCGTCTGCCGGGGGATGTCTGGGGGGTCCATGGGACCCCTTTCTTCCTCTTAGAGGGCTGCCTTTAGGAGGCACACTGAAAGGGCACCAACTTTTTGTGACACACTTTTAGTGTGCCTTCTAAAGGCGCGTATGGTGCAGAGACTCATTCTCTCATTTGCATAGGTCCACGCTCCTATGCAAATGAGGGAATGCTCTCACGTGATAGCGCTGGTGCAACATGTGCGCCCGCTCTATCTGTATTACAGAAGTGGATGCACAAGTGTCTGTGGCCCCTTCTGTGGCGATCATTGTTCCCCGGGGCACACAAAGCGGGACCACACACCTATTTTTTTTTTACTTTCCAATCTTTATTTCGGCCATTTGGCCATAAAAGAAAAACAATACACATATACAATCACAATAAATCCAAACATTAAAACATTGGAAGTACATATGTTAAAAATACAATAAAAACTGTGCATCTAAAATTTTAAGGGGGACCCAACACCTTTAAAATGCGGTTGCGCGTATGCCAAACATTAGTAAGAAATTTAGATAATGCGAGGACAGTTGGACCAGAGAGATCAGATTTTAAAATCCTATACATTGGAGCATATTCCCTGCCGCCCATATTCCTAATCAAGGGAAGAAGCCAGTATTTCCGCGCTGCCCTGTAGGCTGGGCAGAAGAAGGCCACGTGTAAATCGGTTTCCTCCAAGGCATCACAAGCCGGGCACTGCGTCGTAGTGGGGGGCGATGACCAAGTACTTGTAAAGGACCGAAAGGGCAATGAGCCGTATCTCCATTGGAGAAACAGCTTCCTAGCAAGTACCGGAAAGATAGGATCCAATACCCTCTCAAACCTATAAAGGTCCTTGCTTTGCAAAAACACAGAGGATAGAGACCCTTCTGCCTGGGTAACTCGGGCCCTAGCTAATTTGCGTTTGTGGTATACGTTAGTCAGGGACCTTTTAGAGATATTCAGTGCGGCATTCGCAGGGTCAGTCCATAAGTCGGGGAGCCCTAGTTCCATGCAGGTGGATTGGATGTTTTTGACCCAAGGGATACGGAGCGCTTTTGGGTGGTTCAATAATTCTGCCAGTTCCGCCCTGTATGCTGCAAGATCATTACTGCTCCACAACCTACGCCAGAAGGCTATTGGTCTCAGGCTTATTTCATCAGATAATGGTCGTAGACCGAGGTCAAGCCTCAAGGGGAGGAGCGGGGTACTGGGGGGAAGCGCGGTTATCTGTCTTATAAACTTGTTTTCTATTAATGACAGGCTATGGCATGGTGTGTGTCCCCACAGTTCCGCCCCATACATGATCGCTCCCCTGGCCTGGGCCTTGTATATCTGAATTAGGGCCCCCAGCGGGCGGTATGAGGAGCCGGTCATCATCCGGGCGATACCCCCAGTAATTTGTGTAAGTTTGAGGTTCGCCCTAATCTGGTGGGATCCCCAAGTCATGGTTTCATTGAGAGTCACACCTAGATATTCAAAGGTGACAACCCTCTCTAGCCGTGCTACTCCCAATTGCGGATTCGGCCACAATTTTTGGCTCGGATTTAAAACCATGAATTTAGTTTTGGCCGCATTGATTTCTAGCCCTCTGTCCGTACAGAAGGCTACAAATGAATCAAGGATCCTCTGTATCCCCATGGGGGTTTTAGATAGCAGCAGGGTGTCGTCCGCAAACATGATTGCGGGCACCCTGCTGCCATTAAGTTTGGGGGCGTCAGTATAATCGGTGGCATTTAGGTGGGCGATTACCCCCGTTGACGAAGAGGCAAAACAGGGTCGGTGCCAACACACAACCCTGCCTCACCCCTCGGTCAACGGGGAATCTATCGGTCAATTCCCCCGACCTCCCACACCTCACTTGGGCATAATTATTATGGTGAAGCCTCTGTAAGATTACTAGGATGTCCGGGGGGACGCCCATCTCTGCCAAGACGCTCCAGAGTTTTCCCCTGGGCACCAGATCGAAGGCGGCCCGTAAGTCCACAAAAATTGTGTACAGACTGCCGCCCTCGAATATTGCTGCCCTCCAATAGATGAGATTCAACCTAAAAGCCTGGTCCACTGTGGATACCCCCTTCCTAAATCCCGCCTGATAGGGACTAAGGGCACCCACCTCTTCCATCCAATCCTGGAGGCGATTCAGCAAAACCCTGCCAAACAGCTTCTGTGCTACGTCGATTAAGCTGATGGGTCTGTAGTTGGCCGGGAGGAGAGGCGAGCCCTTTTTAAAGATAGGGACCACCTCTGCCCCCAGCCAAGTACCAGGGATTTCCATGCCGCTTAGAACTCCATTGAAAAGGGCAGTAAGGTAGGGGGCCCATACAATGGGCTCCTGTTTGAACATATCCCCAGGTAAGCCATCCAGTCCTGGCGCCTTTCCAGAAGCAAGACCTGAGATGGCAGCGGTGACCTCACCCAGCGTTATCAGCTCTCCTTCATAGCCTGGCCAACCAACCTCGGTGACAGTAGGAGATTCTCCCGGCTCAGAACTGTAAAGAGACTGAAAGTAAGCCTGCCACACCCCTGGGGCAATATTGGGCTCTATTGCCGATTGAAGATGCCCCGACCCCCCATTCACTATCCTCCAGAACAGACGTTGGTTTTGGGTCGCTAGGGCCTTGCTAAGTTCTTCCCACTGATTTTCCTCCCACTCGGCCTTAGCGTGGGTAACTAGTTTCTTGTAAGCCCGCCTGCTTTGTCTTAGGCTATCCCCCCCTAGTCCCTCCTTAATAAGTCTGAGGAGTTCTGCTTTTGCCCTTCTGCATGCCGGACTATACCATGTTGTTTTGCCTTGTCGCCCCTGTCTAGGTTTTCGTGAGCTACTAGAGAGATGAGGGGCCGCAGCCTTTATAAGGTCCTCATGAGCCTTGTACAATTTAGCCCGGGAATCATTATTGCTTGCCTCGTTGTCCAAACTCCCCACAGTTTCCAAGATGGGAGTTATCCCGTCATAGAGCATGGGGAGTTTGTTCTTACTTGTAACCAAGTGCTCCCACCTGATTCTTCTCCTACTATTTTCCAGGAGAAGCGCAGGTTTGTTCCCTTCTACATTGGTCACAGGAGCTTGAGGGCCAGGGGTGACCAGGTCGAGCTCGAGCGCATTATGGTCGCTATCTGACCGTTCCATAACCCTAAAATCCTGAATGGTCGGCCACTTCACTATTTGGGCCAGGACATAATCCAGGCGGGACTCTCTTCCCAGTCTGTTGTAGGTGGTTTTACTGGGTATATCTGATTTCATTCGCCCGTTACAGGCTCTGATTCCGAACTTTAGGGTTAGAGCTGTGATTTGTAATGCAAGTGGGGTCCAAGCTTTCGGGGGGGGAGCTTCCACTGGGGGGACTGCCCATCTGGCCTCTTCTTCCGATGAGAACCCCTCCAAAAGACCAGGAAGTGGCTCAAAATGAGAATTAAAATCCCCTCCCACCACATAAAATGAATCACTCGGTAGTTCAGATATAAAGTTCGTGAGTTCATCTATGGTCGGTGATTCCTTTGCAATTCCCACTGGCCTAGAATAGATGTTAATTAACACAAGTTTGGCTTGGTTAGGCCAGGATAATGAAACCACAAGAATGTCTTCTGAGTTAGCCGGCAGCCGTGTTGCCGTGCAGCCTAGATGAGATGCAACCCAGATCGTCAGCCCCCCTGACGGACGGCCCTTGCCTTCCCACCTAGCTGGGATGGAAAAGGACATGTAGCCTTGATGACCATAATTCTCTCTAGCCCAGGTTTCCTGGAACATACATACATTTCCAGTCTCGATGTAATTTACCCAGTCCGGGTCACCCAGTTTGTTGGCCAGTCCAGCAACATTCCAGCAGATTAGCCTTAGGTGTTCGGAGGTGTCAGTTGCCGTGCCAGAAGGGTTGGAGGAGATGGTTACAGGTGCCGCTTCGATCAATAGTTCTGGGACATTACCGACGGTGGGGGCAGATGGCTCAGGGAGACTGCAGGGGCCATTATCCAGGAGCTCTGGACCATTTAATAGTTCAGTAACATTGCCAGCACTACGGGCGAGTGGATCAGAGGGTCTGCAAGAGCCATTGTCCGGGGTCACCGTGACATTCAATAGACCAGGAATTTTACCAGCGATCGGGGGAGATGGATCAGGAAATCCGTCGGTGTCATTATCCAGAGTCACTGGGCTTTGAGCAGAGAGTCAGTCAACCCCATCCAAGCTGTTCAAGCAGTTAAAACGATTGAAGTGGAAATAGGGTGTATCAGGCACTTGGAAGTTAGGGTGCTGTGCATAAGCTTTGTGTCCGCGTCTACGTTCCACCCTTATCCATTCGTCATGCAGAGGAGCATAGTGCATGCGAATAGGAGGGAAGAAAAAGGATACTGGGCGGGTCTGGATGGTGGAATCCAATGAACGATTTACTCCTTCACAAATATGCAAAACGGTGCCCGGATCTTTAAAAGTTACCAGAATGCAGTCCCCTATTATTGTTTTTCTGGTCTTCCCTAGCCAAGGGACCCTTCTAACCATAATAATCTCGTTGTTAAAATGAGATGGTAAGGGTCGGTTCCAATTTAGCCACTTGATCACCTTTTTCTTTAGGGATTGGTAATCTTCATTTTCGCCAGTTCTTAGTTGAGGAGCACCTGCTAACACCACCGTTAGATTATTAGCTTCTGGCGGCAGATCTGGTCTCCGTGGTCTTGGGACTGGTCGCCCCGGGGGAAGAAGGAGGGTGCTTCCAGCTTCGGGGAGGCCATCATTGGTCCCTGTCTGAGAGCTTTGGGGGGCAGAGTCTGTTGGTTGTAAAGGCCTATAAGTTGGATTATTACGCGGTGGCTGGACTGGAATAGCCATTAGTTGCAGCAGGGGGGGGGGGCAGTAGGAGCACCCCGGGAGGGGACTATGTTGGTACCCTGTAAAGCTCCTGTTTTAGGGGCGTTTCCTACAGGGAGATAAGGTCCCACATTCTTGGATTGCTTACTAACTAAGGTATTTAGGGATGTCTCTAGTATAGTCAGCCTTATCTCAACCTTTTTCAGGCTGTCACTAATAGGCTGCAAGAGGGAACGAAATAAGAATTCTATACTCCCTATAGATGTGAGAGGGGGGTTTGTGTTGGATGGGTTGGCCACTGGATCGCTGTTAATAGCAGCTGTGTTGGGGCTTGGATCTTTGGGGGGGACAGCGATAGGCGCAGTCTCATTGTCCTTCCCAGATTGGAGTGCATTTTTATGTTTTTTGCCAAAATCTAGGTGAGATAGTTTGGTTTTCCCCCGCCCCCCCATGGACTTCCTACTGCGTTTGCCAGGTGGAGGCATGTGCATCTCCACCACAACACTTTGCTTTGGCTTGCTCTTCTTATTTATATTCGAGGGGGGAGATTGGATAACCAGGTTAACTGGAGTGTCAGATGACAAAAGTGGAGTTGTGTCTGCGACTTTTTCAGGCAGCATGCCAGGGGTGCTTGGGATTTCCCGAAGTAAGAGGGGGAAGTCCTCAAGAGTCGTCGGATTCAAGCTATTGGGGGGAGTACCCTCCTCTTGAGAGATAGGATACGGGATAATTTCAGTCAGGGGTCTACTCTTCATTGATTCAATGGATCGCCGACGGTCCGCCCTACGTCTCTCTAGGGAGTTTTCTTTGCCCCCATCTCCTTTGGCGGGTTTGAAGTAATTGTCCAGCGTCCCAGTATTGCTACCCCCCTCCCTTGCTGGAGTTTCACGTGCTGCAGGTGAGGGCATCACCTTATGCACAAGCAGAGTTCAACCAGAGTTTGGGTGGAAAGGATAAGGGGTATGGCCCAGCCCGGCCTCCTTTGGCCCCTGACGGCCACAGACGGTCCCGCCCTTGTCCCGGGCTTCTCCCGGCGAGCTCCCGCGCAGCGGTACTCACGCGTTAGTTTATAGCTGTGGTGGAGGTGGGCTGGTCGTTGGGGGCGGGGCGGGGAGGGAGAGCAGCCCAGGTGGAGCGGGCGCGGGTTGCTGGGGCTCCTGGGAAATGGAGTCCCAGCCCTCTTGCTCGCAGCCCTCGGCCCCTGGTGTACCCCCGCAGCAGCTTCAGCCCAGGAAAGCGCCCCTCTGCGAAGCGGGACCTGCGCAGCGGGTTCCGCGAGGCGTGGACAAAGTTTCACAGAGTGTCCTCAGGAATCCAAAACGGCAGAGGCAAGTTTGTTAGAAGGTCCCACGAACTGCAGGGCAAGCCGGTATTTAATTCAACTGGTCGTTGGGGGCGGGGCGGGGAGGGAGAGCAGCCCAGGTGGAGCGGGCGCGGGTTGCTGGGGCTCCTGGGAAATGGAGTCCCAGCCCTCTTGCTCGCAGCCCTCGGCCCCTGGTGTACCCCCGCAGCAGCTTCAGCCCAGGAAAGCGCCCCTCTGCGAAGCGGGACCCGCGCAGCGGGTTCCGCGAGGCGTGGACAAAGTTTCACAGAGTGTCCTCAGGAATCCAAAACGGCAGAGGCAAGTTTGTTAGAAGGTCCCACGAACTGCAGGGCAAGCCGGTATTTAATTCACCTGGTCGTTGGGGGCGGGGCGGGGAGGGAGAGCAGCCCAGGTGGAGCGGGCGCGGGTTGCTGGGGCTCCTGGGAAATGGAGTCCCAGCCCTCTTGCTCGCAGCCCTCGGCCCCTGGTGTACCCCCGCAGCAGCCTTAGCCCAGGAAAGCGCCCCTCTGCGAAGCGGGACCCGCGCAGCGGGTTCCGCGAGGCGTGGACAAAGTTTCACAGAGTGTCCTCAGGAATCCAAAACGGCAGAGGCAAGTTTGTTAGAAGGTCCCACGAACTGCAGGGCAAGCCGGTATTTAATTCACCTGGTCGTTGGGGGCGGGGCGGGGAGGGAGAGCAGCCCAGGTGGAGCGGGCGCGGGTTGCTGGGGCTCCTGGGAAATGGAGTCCCAGCCCTCTTGTTCGCAGCCCTCGGCCCCTGGTGTACCCCCGCAGCAGCTTCAGCCCAGGAAAGCGCCCCTCTGCGAAGCGGGACCCGCGCAGCGGGTTCCGCGAGGCGTGGACAAAGTTTCACAGAGTGTCCTCAGGAATCCAAAACGGCAGAGGCAAGTTTGTTAGAAGGTCCACACACCTATTGCATCTGGGGGCACAGTGAATAATACGGCCCCTGGAGTGCTAACTTTTACTGCATCTGTCGCCCCTAGCAGAAACATGATTTCATACTTTGTCTGGAAATCAAAAATATAAAGCCTAATTGATGTTAGTTGCACAACCTTGACATAGGTTCAAAAGCAAGAATAAATATTGCTATAAACTGGAACAATTCAAGCTTCCATTGCTCCATTTGAAATTCCAGTGTAACATGTTTGTACTAGAGACTGAAAAACAATCATTCTGAACCGGTGTCAATTCCAAGCCAATGTAAACACATGTTTAGTTATGCTAATGAGTTTTTCAATGCATATGCGAAATGGGGGGGACAATACAGGATCCATCTAAAAGGTAAATTCAAAATCAGTATTTTATAGCTGCCAGCAGTGTTAACCACTGACCTGAGGACCCCCACATATTGCACCCTGTAAAGTGCAAAGATCATGTTACATCATGTTCTCACCACATTATACCTGACTTACTACCCCCTCCTCTCATTCTCACATATACTCCCACCCTCCCCTACTAGTTCTCTTTCAATCACTGCCTACTCCTACATGCTATCTCCGCTCCCATCACCCTCCTCAGTTTCCCCCCTACCTCCATACTCTCCCCCCCATCCCTGACCACCCACGCTAGCTCAACTATCCAATTCTGGTTATGGACTAATTGTACTCCTTATTTTTTTTTGTACATGTATTTACTGTTCTTTGCATTTTGTTCTTATTATCTTGCATTTTTCCTTTTTGTACAAATGTTATATTGAAATTTGATCCCCTCCCAACCCTTGTAAAGTGCTCTGACACCTTTGGGTCTAGCCAGCGCTATATAAAACCGTTTCAATAAATAAATAAATACATCCAATCACCACGTCTGTGCTATAGGGCACAGTAACCTAATCCTATTAATTATTCTTATGGTGCTACCGAACACACTCCACATGTCTTTTTTAGAATGTTTACAGTATTGTAGTTGGTATCCTGGCAGTGTGACATTTTTTGGAGACTTTCAGTTGCAGGTTCCTGTTTCAACTGCCGTGGGCCGAGTCATGTCAACAAAAGTTGTTATCATTGGACGATTGTGGGTCAAACTTTTTTCTAATGAGTTACATTGCTCTGAGCTCAGTTTCTGCCCTGTGCACCTGTTTTCATCATGTTTGTAAAGTGTATTCCTCAAGGGATACTGTCAGATCAGTGTGATCCTTGGCTGAAAGAAGGGCTAGGCTGACAAATAATTACATGTGAAAAGAGGTTGCGCATAGAGAAACTGACTTCATTTTGTTAATGGCAGTGAGTGAAAGAGAGGCGTGGGCAATCTAAAAGGCATACAAGGCAGAATGGGTGCATGCTTGGATGGAACTGTTGTATTTATTCTTTTTATTCTGGCTGACAGGGTATTGTCAGCATATTTCAAGATAGGAACAGGCTATTATGCTATTCCACCAGGTGTATCCCATACCCCTAGCTGGGAGATGTTTTAATTGGCTCTTGAAGTGGGGAAAAATGGTATTGAATATGTCAGTATCTCATTAATCCTGTCAGGCCCGGTTGCTAAGAAGTGATGCTTTCGAGATGCCCTCCTTCTAGCAGCACCGATTCTGACTTTTATATTTCACCAGAGTATCGATGTGTTCAAGCGGGTGGAAGGGTATTAGGGTGGATACTGAAGGGAAAGAGACTTAGAAGGAAAAAGGTCAACAATCAGTTCTACTTTCACAAACAATTGTTTTTACATTTCACACAAGAAAAAGCTGGCTGTTTCCACTAAGCGAGCAAAGTCCAGAATTGAAGCTCCTTGTGGTAAGTAACAAGTTCTTAATATTCATGAATCAAATCTTTTTAAAAAAAAAGATTTTATTGACATTTGATTAACAACAATACTTTCCCAAATCAACAAATGAATCATAAGCTTTAACAGTTCTTTCCAAGGTTTATTGCGAGTTCCCAAAACAAGCCTATACGTCTAAATACAAATCTCTACTGAGGGGAAACTAGGAGTTTATTCCCTAATGTATCATTTGCACTATGGCTGGTTGATCTTCCTTCACCAACCACTAGTGAAGACCTAAACATGCACCCCAACTCGCCACCTCACTGGAGTGCTGTTTTATCCCTATTCACCAGAAGAATTACTGCTCAAGGGCCATAAAGAGGTACCTTATTCAAACACCCAAAGGTGAGTGGGTACTGAAAGCATGTAGTTTGAGAGTGTGGTGTTAGGAAACACGTGCAGCCTTGATAATTAGGAAGTCCAGAATAGCTCTCTGAAATTGAAAAAACCTCATGGGTGTTTGCGCCCTCGATGTGGCAGCTGCTTTCAACGCCAACCATTAATTGCAAGATGTTAGACCTGGCACCTTGGCGTGAGTCTCCCTTCCACTTTTTGTCGCTGTGCCTCATGTGTTTTGCTGGTGTTAGCTGCTCAGAGCACTGTGCCACTGCCAACCAGTGCCACAGTGCAAGTGCTCCCTATTTAAAATGTATATGTTGGTTGGATTCCATGATTGGCTTATTTGGTTTACTATCAGACCCCAGTAAAGTGCACCAGGAGTGCCCAGGGCTTGTAAATACAAATGCTGCTGGTGGGCTTGCAGCACTGGTTGTGCCACCCACAGAAGCGGCCTAGTAAAATGTGTCTAAGGTCTGCCATTGCAGAACCTGCGTGCAGTCTGGTACTGTCATGCTGATTGGGCAAGTGCACCCACTTGCCAGTCCCTAAACCTTCCCTTAACTTCATATTAGTCACCCCTATGGTAGGCCCAAGGGCAGGGTGCATTGTAAGCATAAGGTAGGACAAGCCCTGATGTGTGTGGCATGTCCTAATAGTGAATTACAGCCATTTTCGTTGTTCACTATTGTAAGGCTACCTGTTGCCATAGGCCAGAATGGGCTGTAAGAAATGTTACATCCTATGATCCTAACAGACCCAGGGAACATGGTAGAAATTCGAGTTTAGTATGCCTGAACTCAGAATAATAAAATACATCTTTTAGTAAAGTTTATTTTAATATTCTGTGTTTGCAAATGCCACTTTTAGAAAGCTGGTATTTGCTTGCCTAATCATTTCAGCCCGCCACTGCTATGATGTGTATCTGCCTGTCTGGTTTGTGTGAGTGACAGGGCTGGGGAAAGCCAGAGGGGCAGGGCTAGGTAGCCTGGTGGTGACTAGAGAGATTGACATCCAGATGGGTGGGAGGAGTGCACCTGGACTCCGAATAGGGCTGTGCTCTGCCACCACAATGCTGGCTCCACCTCCTGTGGAGCGGCTGATGTCTCTGCCCTGCACCCTGAATAGAACGTCAGAGTCATGTCAACAAAGTGCTCAGGAACTGGTTTGGACTGGGCAAAGGCCCCTCTACCCCAGAGGAAGAAAGGATTTAGGGGTATAAGTATTGGGACCCTGCTCCCAAGAAATTAGATCCTGCTTGACAAGAAGAACCTCGGCCTGAGGAGAAGGAACTGGGAAAGCTGTAAGGAGGAGTACTGTCCGTGACCAGGGGGATTGGCCTGCAGTGGTTGCCTTGCTGCTGAAGGAGAGGAGAAAGACTACAAAAGACTTTATTTCAATTTGTGCTTAAATAGATCTCCAAGGGCTTGGAATAGAGCTTGCCTCCTGCTGAAGTCTCAGGAACAACAGACTTCACCCCCCAGCTCCCCAGAGTTCTTTGAAAGTGCCTGCTGCTGTTGTTGGGCCTTCTGAGGGACTGCATGTAGCAAGGACCTGGAAGCGCGACTCAAGGAGGAGAAGCGTGCCGCCGTCGGAGCTGCTGTCGTCGCATCTCGTAAAGTGTGTCGCCGCTGCAGCATCGCATCGAGCGGAAGCATCTCGCATCATCCAAGAAGTGTCTCGCAACGCCGAAGAAGCGTGTCGCCATCGCAGCCATCGTAGCTGATGCATCGCACCGCATCAAGAGAAGAGTCTCGCATCGAGGAAGAAGCGTGTCGCCATCGCAGCCATCGTAGCTGTCGCATTGCACCGCATCAAGAAAAGCGCCTCACATCCACGGAGAAGCGTGCCGCCGTCGGAGCTGCTGTCGTTGCATCACATATAGGGCTGTCGCCGCTGCAGCATCGCATCGAGCGGGAGCGTCTCGCCAACGTCGGAGAAGAGTGACGCTGCCAAGGCCGCTGTCATCGCATCGCGTAAAGGGTGTCGCCGCTGCAGCTGACGCATCGAGTCGAGTCTTCTCGCAACATCCGAGAAGCGTGCCGCATCTGGAAGATCTTCACGTCTTTATTTCTTTGCACCAAAAACTTCATCGCATCCACCTCGTTGCAACACTTTCGTTGCCCTGCGTGTCGCATCTAAAAGGTACATTGACTTAAAGTGTCGCATATAAGAACTTAAGAGAACTAAGCAAAATTCTAACGTCTAAAGTAACAGTATTGTGTATTTTTGTCGTTTAATGGTCTTGTGGTAACTCTATATAAAGAATCCTTATTTTTAATATAAAACCTGTGTGGTGTCCATTTGTAGTGTTGTCACTTGGTTACTGCATGTGGTCGACCCGCTTTCAATACTTGGAGCGAGTCGAGCTCATTACCATCAGACTCGAGTGGCTGGCGGGGCCGTAGGTATACGGTAATATTTTTACAACGAAATCGACACTAAAATTTAGTGCCTTCTTACCCCGGCCTCATTTACTCCACAGCCTAAAAGGGTTGTGTGTTCTTGTTATTCACGGTACCACACGTTTTTAGGGTGCTGTACGTGTGGCCACCACTGACACCTCTTAGAGGTTGTGGCCACCACCAAAAAGGTGCAGGTAGCCATATATGCTTGTTTATTGGTCCTGAAGAATTGCCATTTAATATAATACAAGGCAAGAAACATGTCGACCTCTTTATTCCTGTAGCACATACCACTCACATACCTAATGGTGAGAGATGTGCGGATTGTTTGATTTTAATCAGGGTGGTGACCATACTTTATTAAAATTGTTTGAAGTGGATCACCTGCCCCTGTTTTAGTACACTTCACTTGCACCTACACCATTTATCATAACTAATTTTTCCCCCCCACACACCTCGCTCACCGGCGTTTGGAAATAAAGATCTCCGACAGGAAGGCCCCCTCGGGGTGCCTGATCGGGCATTGCACCGCCGGCCCGATAAGGAGCAAAGACCCGGTGATGAAGCAAGACACCCGCTTGTTGGGTGTGTGAGGGTCTTCTTTTTCCAGAAGGAGTAATTTTTACTCCTATCCATCTGATTGCTTTCACAACATCACCCTGGGATCTGAGTGACTTTAACACACACTGCGTTAATATTAGGAACTGCATACCTTTCTGTTTTCATCAATCATACTGTATGTGGTCACCAATGCTTAACCTATAACGCCCTGAGATAACGCCTTGTCTGCTCGCGCCAAGCTACCTAAAAGGGTGAGCAGGGGTTATTGTTAGAGTGTAACCCCTTACCCTGACTAGAGGAAAGGTTCCCTGCTTGACACAAGTACCTACCTGTGCCAACCAGAGAACCCAGATTCTAACATAAGAACAATTGAAAGGACACATCCTCTTTAAATTGAGGTGCAGTCTTAGAAGTCGGTACCCTCAAGCATGTTCCAGAACTTGAACATGCTGCCAAAGGGAAATGACAATGAAGTCACCACAGTCAGCACAAGCAGATGAGTCATCAGGGTCAGCAGATCATTTGAGCATGTTCCATACAAAGCATCTGCTGTTAAGAGGAAACAATAATGAAGTCACCACAGTCAGCACAAACAAATGAGTCATCAAGTCATGTTAAAGCACACAAAACAATAACAGTAAAGACATACAATAATACAACATATCTTGTTGTTTAAGCATTGAAACGTTATAGGTAGAAACATGCTGATGAGATGAACTTTTAATACTTGTGTTAATACTTGTGGCAAGGAGTTTGTGGTAAATCCCACCTGCACCCTTAAGGGATTGTAGAGCACAAGTTCGGCCTTGTTATTATATGTCAATATGGACCCACATTGTATCAATATTCTGCTCTTACTGCAATTTAAAGATCAAAAGTTACATTGCACAATATTGATTAGCTATAGTTTTGATACCCCCAGATAAAGAAAGACACACTCTCCAACACTAAATGTTGAAGAGCCTAGCAGCTACGTATCTCCACTTAATCCTAGCAGCGACAGTAGCGTGTGAGCATTTGTAATGCATATCATGATAACATATATAGATTGATCCCTCAACTGCTGAGGCTTTTCCACCCCAACTGCTGAGCCCGTGTTTGGTCATTTTGGGATCTTTGTGCTTATGGCTCCATAACTATTTTATACATGAGGTATCCATACCAAATTTGTATCCTTTCTTTCAGCATAAGATGGATTCTAAAGGTACTGACGGTTTGTGGATTCCCCGGGAAAGGACCAAGAAAATAGACCAAACAGAGCTAGATTTGGGTTTTTGGGGGAAAAACGGAGAAAGGTGCACCACAACAAAGTATTGGATTTCTTTCCTAATAATGGCATACAAAAAGGTTTGCTGTGCTAAAATCACCATCGTATCCACTTTCAAGGACTTGCAGAGCTGTATCAAAAAACTGTTTTTTGACCACAACTTTTGCAGTTTTCTAAGGGGTAGCAAATTGTTCCTAGTTTTTGTGCTTTTAACCTACTTCCAGTTTGTGGAGGAAACAGTTATGAACCTAAGGATGATGCTGGAATGCTATACATTTCTGAAATTAAGTCAAAATTAGGAATTCAGCAAATGGTCATTTGTGGAAGTCCCTCAATGTTTTCACAAAGAAACTAACTGTTGAAATAAAAAAATACTGGAAATGAGTAGGAAAAAACATACATTTGTGTCAACTTTTTCATATGTAGCTTCTTGTCATGACGGCTGCTTTGCAAAAAATATGTACCATAATGCCTGCTAGACCCTCTGGCTATGGGGATATAAAGGGTTTGCAGGTTCTCCAAGAACCAGAGGTAACCAGAGTCAACAACTGAGCTGCAACTTACAAGAGTTTTTTATTGTGTACCAAGTGTAGAGCATTTTTTGGGTTAAAATAGACAGAGTGAAAAATGTGTAGGAAGCAAAGCAGGTACTGAGTTTAGAAGCAGTGGTTACATCTGTGAATTAATGAGCACCCATACGAGCATATGATTCAGAGGGAATTTTGCAAAATGTGTTCTTTCTTGCACACCGGCTTCCATTTGGAGGTACGAATGCAGAGAAATCCCTCCAATTCCTACTAACAAATGGTCTACTATTCTGTGTTCCCACAGTCTTCCAATAAATATGGTACCTCACTTGTTTGGCTGGGCCTAGAGCCTGCAACACAATACACCCAAAAGAGCGACCTGGAGACATCAGGCCTGATTTCCTAATCTACTTACGTATAGTAAGGTTACAAGTGCATAATCTCCACACTCGGGCATAATCTCCACACTGCACACTATAGAGAGCGTGCAGTGTGAAGATTCTGCCCCGAGTGCAGAAATTCCACACTTGTAATGTTACTACACATAAGTAGCTTGATTCGGGCCCATCATCCATTACCTAGCAGAATCCACTTTTTTTACCCTGTGGGTAACTGGGGATTTAGGGTTCTAGCTTAGTCACCGCCCAAAAACATCTACCATATGCAAACTTTTCTAAACACTAGACACCTGGGGGTGTCCAGGGTGAAGTGACTTGTGTGGTTCTAACATGTTTTCTTTTACCCAGAAGAGTATTGTAAACCTCAACCAGTGCCTAAAACACACACTTTCCTCACATTTCAGTGAGGGCACGTTGTTGAACCTGTAGGGAGCCACACATTGATTACCACCTTGTTACCCCTAAGTCTCCCAATAAAAATGTCACCTGACTTGTGTGGGTTCGCCTACTGCCCTTTTCTGCAATATTGGTGGCTGTAGAATTTGGACCTTGGATCAGCCGGACCCAGGGAAACCTATCAAATCTGCAGATTTCTGAAAAATAGGCATCTAGGGTAGCCCAAGGCATTGTGACTTGCATGGCTGTCACCAGGATTTTTTTTGCCCAGAAGTCCTAGCAAATCTCAAACTTTTCTAAATACGCATATTTTCCTCACATTCCTGAAAGGGAAAGTTCTGGAATTTGCGGGGAGCCACACATTTCCTACCCCCCAGAGTTTCTCCAAGTCTCCAGATAAAAATGGTACATCACTTGTGTGGATGGGCCTAGTGCTTGAGACAGGAAAAGACCCGAAACACTACCTGGATAGATCAAAAGTTTCAACCCAAACAATTTCCCTTTTCTGAAATGTTGATTTGGGGCCAGATGTATGACCATTATGTTCAACGAATCGCAAATTGCGCAAAATTGCGACTCACAATTTGCGACTCGCTAACTGAATGTACAACAGTGTCTCAGACACTGTTTTCGATTCTCAACGGGGTCGCAAATTGCATGCTTCATGATTAGACATGAGGCTGTCGCGATTTGCTACCCCATTGGGAATGGCTACCAAGCTGACCACCATGCCTGTGACTGCTTTTTCAATAAAGTAGGTCTTTTTTTTCAGATGCGGCCCGTTTTCCTTAAAGGAAAACTGGATGCATTTAAAAAACAAAAAATGAAACTTTTCAGTTTCATTCTTTAAGGGCAGGCAGTGGTGCCTGGGACCACTGCCTACTCTTAAAAAATATTTACACAGCACACTCACAAAGGGAAAGGAGTCCCCTGGGGACCCCTTCACTTTTGCGAATGGTTTACCACCTACTTGAAGTAGGTGGTAAACTGCAAGTGTTTTGCGACCGCAAATGCGGTCGCAAAAAAACAGTGCATGGCATGGTGACTCACTATTAGGATAGGGAAACTCCTTCCTAATAGCGAGAGTCGCAAATGCTATTATGCGAGTCAGTGACTCACAAAATAGCATTTCTACATGCCTGGAACGTTTTTTCAGTCGGAAATAGGCCGGTCTCCCATTTACAGCCGCAAAAAAGGGTTGTACATCTGGCCCTTGGGCCCTAGTTCAGCCGGCCCCCAGAAAAACCTACCAAACCTGCACATTTCGTAAAATGAGACACCAGGGGAAGTACAGCATAGCAAGATTCGCGTGACGCTCACCAGGCTTTTTTACCCAGAAGCCCTTGCAAAGCTCACACTTTGGCTAAAAATGCTCAATTTCCTCACATTTCTGTGACAGAAAGTTCTTAACCTTTGCCTAAAATCATAATTTTCTTTGTACTTTTGTGACGTAAACTTGCGGAATCCCCAGAAATCACCATTGACCCTGGGTTGATCAGTTCCTGTTGCAGGCCCTAAGTCCCACCACACAAATGGGGTTAGGTTTTTATTAGGACGAGTAGGGGAATGCTGCATGGTAGGAATTTGGGGTATTCCTGCTAATTCCAGACATTCACGTCACAAAAATGAAAGGAAAATGAGCAATTTTAGGCAGAATTTGTGGTTTGAAGAGTTTTCAGAAATGCCTTGGTTTGGTAGGTTTCCCTTGGTGGCCATCAGGTGAGTCCCAAATACTACCACTACCTCTATTGCAGATTTGGGACCTTTTCTGTTGAGGGTGTTAGGGTCAGCCATACAAGTATGGTAATGTGCTTATAGGGACAGCTGGAGGAAAGCTGGATGGTAAAAAAATGTGTGATCCCTCATGGGTTCTGGAACTTTACTTCACAGAAATCAGAGGAACATGCATGATTTTAGGCAAAGTTTGTGGTTTGGAAGACATTGTGGGTAAGAAAACTGGCTGGGTTTAGTTGGTTTCCCTGGGTGGCAGAGCATGGACCCAAATAGTGCAACTGTTCACCATAGCAGGTGGGAAGAAATTTGGATTTACTCCTACTCTGCCAGTTTATATATCATAAATACAGACAAAAAATCAAAATGTCCTCTTGTTTGCCATGGGTATGAGGCTCTGCACTCCAGGTGGCAGAAAGACTATTTGTGTTTTAGGGATGGAGGATATGCCAAACATGAAGCTGGTCCACTCAGACGCCATATTTTTTTATACAGCAGTAAAATATATCCCTGGTGTCAAGTGGGCTTTATGCCCCCGGGAGGAGCAGATTAAAAGTAATCTCCATGTCAGATCCCTCAGGGAAAGAATATCAGGTAAGGTTCCTCTGACTGTGGTTAAATGGAGAAGCCCAGGTTTTAATAGTCTCGGTAATCCAGAGGTGATGGTGACCCCTTCTAGTGGCCACGATGCTGCCAACACTGGAAAGTGCCTAAACAGATGGTGCATACCAGAATGAACCCCACTGGAGGAAAAATTCCAAAGGCAATAAAACACAGAGATGGCAGCAAGGCACCATGAGGACAGAAGGTGGTCAGGAAGATGGCCATTATACACAACAGAAGAAGAGGCAGCAAACTTAAGAAACCAACAGGCTGGAAAGAGGTGTGGGCGCAGGCCCATTATTGGGCAGCCACTCCCTCAGCAATCCTTCTCTCGGTGTCCTAGTGTAGCACATCCCTAGTTGGTGATCACATGCTCAGCACAATCCCGAATCAGGGATCCACTATAGAAAGTGAACATTGTCCCCTTTCCAATGCTACCTCTCCCATGATGATTGGTGCTCGGGGGCAGAATTATGCCCTGGCATCGATCAATAGTGTAAGCAGACTATGCCCTTAGTGTGGTCTACGAGTCCTCACGATTCTAAAAAAGAAAATGCTTCTGATTTAAAAAATAGAAACATTTTTTTTTAGTGCTGAGGGCGTAACACAAACAAAGGATGTCACAAGTCAGCATCAGAATTTAGGAGGTTAAACTCCACCAATTCACGTACCTTGAGTAAAGCAGTAGTGTGCCTATGTTTAGTAGGGGTAGGTGGAACTCAAGGAGCTTCACTCTGTGGAATTGAGCAGAGTTACATGAAAACTCTGAGAGATTCCATGGAATTCAGTGAATGGGCACAAATACGCACATTGTGCTGCTAGTGCTGATTTTTAGCACATGGAGCTTGTAAAAAAATCAGCATGAACAGCACCATGTGGCGTACCAGAGGCTGCTGCTTCTCTAGTTGATTTTGCTGCTGCTCAAGTGAATTCTGTACTCGAACAGCAGCCTTTTGACTGCAAATGGTTGTGACCGCCCACGTTGGGAAAATCTCACTGGGTGCCCTCCTAGAGACTGAAAATCATGCTAGAGAATGCAAAACTTACCGTTGGTGAGCCATGCACGAGAAAGAACCCCATCATGCAGTGGTTGGTGGAATTTGGCTGGAACTCCGCATTACAAGTGTAACATGAAGTCGCCTAAATTCCTCCAACTCTCTCAGTGGAGTGGAATTTATCACCCACCCCTAATATTCAGTGGACTCTGAGACTCTCCTTTTAGTGCAGTGGTGGTCTGCCACTACTGAGCTGAGGACTAAGATTAAAATGCCTAATTGAAGACGAAGTGACTTCCAAAGGTATCTCATTAAATGCAAACTATTGCCATCTTCATGGTCAACCATATTGCCCTGTATTACTGTCTTGTCGGAATTCAAATCATATGATGTGAGAAGCAATGCCTGAGCAAATCATGTGTTGTTTCAAATTCATCAGTGTAAGAAACTGGTTTGATAACTAAGGGAGAGGGATGCCTAAATCATGATGTGAGTTGAGGCAGATCTCCGACAATGTTCAACAATTTAGCATCCTAAAGTAAAAGCATGTTTCTTTGAGGTATCCTGGGCTTACTTTTGGTACCTCAACAAAGGTAGACAGGCCTCCCTCAGAGAAAAGGGAAATCGAATTTACTAGCACCACTGCAGCATTAAACACAAGAAATATAAAAAACATGGCTTTCAGCTCCACCTCTATGGACCTCAGACAATATCACCAAGAAGGGTGTGTTTATAAGTGCATGTCCTACCTACATCTTCCACTTCTCCATCATAGCTATTAGCAGCATCAGATTCACAGTGAGATGTTCAGTACCTTGCACATGTCAACTACTCTTCCCACATTGGAAAAACTGCATTAATATACCAAACTGTTCACCCTTCCTAATGAAGTGAGGGTCTTAAGCTATCTAGCTTATCAAGCACAAGCTAAAACTAACAATTTCCTTAACACCACCATGTCTCCTCATAGAATCACCTTTGAGGCGATGTGATCAAAGTACCTTTCAGTCCCTCATACACTTCATCAACCATTCCAATAATGGACAAATCCTATTGGCGCATACGTTAAAACCCACATGCATGCACAGGCTTGAAACAATTGGACGAAACCAAAGATCACTATGTTGCCACATCAGTAGCAGTAATGGGTATGCCAGTAACAATACCAAAGCATAACATAGTTTTTAATACCTGTTGGCTTAGGAAAGTAACTATACCAACGCTTTTTTATTTTAGTGCAGGTCGAATTATATAAACCTGAAAGTAAGACAAGTTAAATCAACACGGTCAGAGAAAACAGATCGCATGAAATCCAAGTTGATAAAATGCTAAATTCATGAAATGTATGAAATTCATGTTAATTTGTCAAAAAAATGACACTGAGCTCAGTCTTAAAACCTGAGTTAAACTTGACAGAAAAGTGCATAAGAAGTTAAGTTAATGACTTGTAATTTCAATAGATAAGCTTATATCAAATGTTCTAAAAATAAAAAAGAAAGGAATGGGGAAGTGAATAGTGAAAAATCAGGGAAGGCAGAATGAAGAAGAGAGTCAGTTTATGGGATTAGGCCAGATGTACTAACGTTTTTTGCAGGCGCAATTGGGTTTTAGACCCGTTTGCGACTGCATAAAACATGTGGCCGATGTACTAATCCTATTTTGCGAGTCACAAAATCAATTTGCGACTTGCAAAATAGGATTAGTGGCTCGCTATTAGGAAGGGGCGTTCCCAGACCGTCCCTTCCTAATAGGGACTCCTGAAGCTATGTATGACTGTTTTGCAACCGCTATTGCGGTTGCAAAACAATCGCAGTTACCACCTTTTACAGAAGGGAGGTAAACCGCTCGCAAACCGGAAGGGGTCTCCAGGGGTTCCACTCCCTTTTGTGAGTGGCTCTAAAAATATTTTTTAAGAGCAGGCAGTGGTCCCAGGGACCACTACCTGCACTTAAAAAATGAACCAGAAAAGTTTAATTTTTATTTTTTAAATGCATCCCGTTTTCCTTTAAAACGGGATGCATAAAAAAAAACCCTAGTTTATTTAAAAGCAGTCCCAGACATGGTGGTCAGCTGACCCCAGCAGTCCACCATCCCTGGGAGTGGGAGCCATTCCCAGTGGGGTCACAAATTGCGACAACCTCATTATTATGCATGAGGCATTCAATTTGCGACCCCATTGGGAATCACAAACAGTGTCTCAAACGCTGTTGTGCATCCCAATTTGCGAGTCGCAAATGTGACGCAATTTGCGACTCGAAAATTGATTGGTCGTACATCTGGCCCTAAATAAGTTAAAACAAGCCATTTCCTATTGACATTAAATGCAGTGGAGAAGAGGAGAGGAGGCATACGTAGAGAGAGCTAGGTGACAGAGTGAAATTTGTTAATTGATAAGTGGTGAAGAAAAAGTGGTGTTGTCGGTTGTCCCCCCATACTGAACAAAAATTGCTATGAAAAAGAGAAGGAAGGTGTTAGAGTGAGGCATAGGTAAGGGTGGTGAAAAAGTTGCCAGTAGAGAGAATACAAAATCTACCCCTTGAAAGATAGTAATCAACCAATCCATTTTTTAGAAGAAAGTATATGCTAGGTTTCATTCATCAACCTTGACAATGTCATTTGAAACAGATCGATTCCTACTACTTCTCAGACTTTGCTTCATCAGCTCAAAACCTTGTCAAGTTCATATAGATCTCATGTGTGAGATTTTAGAGACAGGTTTATTGATATGATTTTCCTTTATAAATATAAAGCCTATATATAAGTCAACATATATTTTAAGGAAGCATAGGTGGACCTAACACCAGGAATGTAAGCAAATGATTAATCCCACAGGGACAGCCCAGTTCTATCCTTAGTGCTTACTAGTTTGCATCTGTATAAAATTCCCCACACCTTTCAGTTTGTATTAAAAAACTGAATTGTGTATTTATTTATACGTGCTGAAAGCACTCTAAAGCCATACAACTATTGCACATTTATGCATATTTTGAATGCTCTGCCATTGTGCTCTCCTGTGCTGTACACTGTTCATTTAACCCAGCTTTTCCAGTAAGCGTAGCCTCATTCTGAGGTTGGCATAAGGAAGGGAGAACTGCAGACATGAGTAAGGCCACTCACTGTTCCTTCTCGAGGGTCTCCTTGCGTTCTCCGATGAGAAGAGTCCAGCACCTGCTCATCAGTGCCTAGCTATAGCTCCACGTGTCCCTCCCTCCATTTGTTTGCGTTGAAAAAAAAGTATATAACAGTAGCACCAAAATGTATGGAATTTAGCATTGTATGAACCAACTGACCTGGGGGCAAAGCTCTGGTCTGTTGATATGGAGAGCTGCACTTAGCATATTGTTGTTCCTTACTGGCTATGTTGCACTAAATATGTATTAGACTTATGTGGGCTTTCCCAAGAGTTTGTTTTCTTTTACAAAGGTTTGTGCTATTTGTCAACACTTTTACACTTTACTCCAGTCGCCCAGCAGTCAGAGTGCTTACGTAGTTATTGGAGCCTAAATACTTTTCTACTTAATGTAGCTCACAATGTTTTGTTTTTTTAATCCGCAGTTTGTGAGCCACAGGAAGTGCTACTATAAAGGTTGTATTCAATCCGTTCGAACTAGATTTCACTCGGTTTAAGACCTATTGATGTATCTAAAGGTTATTTTCTTTAAAGGACTGCTCTAAACTCCAGAGAGTCTACAAATGCACCCCCGGCTTTGTCTGAGGGCTGAAGTGCAATTCTGATTCGGGCAGTCGGAGTGGAGAGAGCTACGTGTAAGAGGTGGAAGAACGCTCTCTGATCAGTAGCAGCAGATACCCAGTCTGATGACATGTCACTCAGGCCTGTCAGCATTATTGACATCAGGTGACCTAAACCCATTAATTGGTGCTGCTTGAACCATATCTCAGCATGATTCCCGCTTCCTCTTCGATCTGAACGCTATCCCCTCAGCCGTCTCTGAGTTTAATCCCAGACCATTTCAAGACTCCAATGGACTTACTGTCCAGACGGACAGGGCATAGATTGCTCTGGTAAATTAGATTTAAGTCGCATCTCTGTTTCATCAGTAAACTGATGAACAGAAGATTGCCTCATAACCTATTGATCTCTCAGCATATTGATAGGTTAACAACAACCTGGCGTCAGTCAATACATTGGAATGTTTAGGACAGCCTTGTAAAAAAGATCACAGGATTTAAAATGTAAGTGCTGAGAGGGAGAAAATATGCAAAGGTAACAAACTGAAAACAGGGTGTAAAAGTCAGTCAGCGGGAAACAGTGCATGAGAAGCCTCTGGGGATTTGAGGTGACTGAGTGAAGGGGTATATTACATTAATGCAGCCAGCATAATCGCATTGCCGTCTGTCAGTCCTGATCTCGACATGCAGGTCTTCAAGGAAGTCGGAGTGAGTTAGGGCATGACATGCGATGAGGTGAAAACTCTTATCACACGTTTACCAAGTAAGTACCTGCTGCTTTTAAATGTGATAGCGACAGTAAGTGTTGACGGAAAATAGGAAGAATGCAGTCTTAGTGTCTATAGCGATCATAGAGGGTGGTTGTTCTAAAAATGGCATCATTTAATAGGTAAACCCCAGGACCAAGTGTCATAATTCAGTTTTGAAATAGACAATTTTCGTTGCCTTTTTTGTTTGAGGGATCAGAGGTATACAGTGCACATAGAGAGTTGAATTGCCTCTAGGCACTTTATCAATCCCCATTACTGCAACGCGGTGCAAAGTGAAATGAACAATGGGGACTACCCAACCAATTGAAATAAAACAGTGTGGGATTAGATTTAAAGAGAAGGGAAATGCAAGTCACGTCTTACTAGCGGGAGTATTTCACTCTTTGAGCCTGCAGAAAATGCAGCCACAGTCTCCTTCCTTGGAATTACTGAGCGGAAGGTAGCGTCAACAGATGTTATTTTGTGTATAATAGAGGGTTAAATGAGAAGTTAAACGAGCTGTATTGTGATGGCGAGAAACAGGCTTGCATGATAGGAATGGGAGCACTGCCGATGATAAAATAATATTTGCCACCAAGGAAAGTGGCATTTTTCATGATCTCTCTGCCCCATCTGCTGATTGTAGAAACAATCCTGAGCAGGTGGCGCCCAAATGGAAATCTAGAAAGTGCTTACCCTAGAGCCCACCCAGATTGAAAGATAGGAAAGCATCTAAAAACTCTGTCAACTAACTGCATTAATGCAAAGCATGACTAAAACCTCATTGCCTCAACATAAGCATTGGTGCTAAACTCAAAGGGACAAATTAAGCAAGGTACATTTTCATGTGTAGATTTACCCATGTGTAAATCCTTTACTGCGTCTAGGTGGAATAATTTGCTATGCACCATCTCTGAGTGTAAAAATACACTTAAGTGCAGACTTACTTGTCTCCACCCGCTCAGGTCAGGGGGTGGAAACATCCAATTCTGAATTTATGAGTGTCAATTTGCTACTATTACCTTTCCACACCTACGTGGAGATCTCCATCACAGTGGTGGAGCTCTCCCCATGGTAAAACATATTGAACAAAAACATTCTATAATTTCTTAACAAAAAAGTGGCCATGTTTTCATGTAAACTAAATATGTAATATAATTTTAAATACTTATCAATCTAGAACTAATACATTTAGATATTACAGTTCGTTAACTCATCAAATTAAATATTTATTTAATAATTAACTATTTAAAAATATGAATTTAATCCCAAAATATATTTTTACTCAACATTTTAAAAAACTACCTCCACCAACATTTTAATATTTAACAATTATTTACCATATAAAAATAAATGTTTTTTGATTTTGTATGAATTTAAAATATTTTTTTTAAATTTTTACATTTAATTTAATAATTTTTTAAAGTATGTTATTTATTAAATTTTTAAAATGATAAAACAATTAAATGTTATTTGAATTACGCTGTTTAACACTATAGCCAGATACATGCATATTAAACTCAAATGTTGAAATAATTCAATGTAGTTAATATTATTTTCTGTGAGAAAAACTGTGTCAAAGCCTGTGAGTGGCCATATGAGTTGCTTGACATATTCATGGGTGGCCTGGAGTACATTTACTACTGTTTTAGGGCATTTTTGAGTAAGGTAAATTGAGAAGCGTTTCTCCCTTCTGCCATCCTCACCCACCGCTTATACCTACATCATACCACCCTAAACCCCTGTCATTTAGGAGTACGCATTTCCTTTTTTCCAGCCACTTCTCCTGGTCTCCCTCCCAAATTTACTACTAATATTTACAAGCAGGCGAAAAAAATTATCGCCGCTTTTGCGGCCATTTTCAGACGAAAAGCGGCGATAATTTTATCGCCTTATTAGCAAGGCCACGCTGACGCGTGAAACCTTGCTTTAGCGTGGGGATTCTTTACGCCCAGCTTTGCATCTCTAATGAGATGCAAAGTGGGCGTGCCTGACCTAACATGACATGAGAAATGTCGCTAAGCGACATTTCTCCTATCATCAAGCCCCACGCTATGAAGCATAGCATCAGGAAAAGTAATGATAACCCCTGTTATCGCTACTTTCCTTACGCCTGCTTCAGGACTGACTTAGCCATGATATCCTATGGAGGGTGGATATCATGGCTAAGTTTGTGAGTCCCTATCATCAAGCTAACGCCACATTGCGTGAGATTATCGCTGGGTTTCCAGTGATAATCTCACGTTAGGCAGTTAGCGTGAGGATTTTTATCGCTGAGGAGATAAGCGTTGCTAATAGCACGCTATCTCAGCGATAAAAATCCACGTTACCCGGCGATAATTATCCTCACGCTAAGAGCGCTGAGCGATAATTATCGCCGGGTGTTGCTGATATGCCCCTTAGTCCTTGGCTCACCTGTGCAAAGATCTCTTCAAGTGCCAGAAATCCCCAAAAGGAAAAGACAAGAGAGGCTTAGTAATACTACTATAGTATTACTAAAATACTACAAAATGCAGTTTGTGAATGGGCCTAAAGTCTTAAGTCCAGCATAAGTGGTGGGCGGGTGCAGTTATCAACAATCAAAATGCAGTAGGTATAAGTCATTAAGGCACAAATCAAGATGTATGCAAAATACGCAGAATTCATTAAACTTGATACCACTAAAAGTACAGAATAACATCAATAAAAATAGATAACCTTTTTATTTTTATAGTCAAAATGCATGACAAAATATTAATGGAAGTCAGAGGGGCAATGAAAGTTTTTAGAGACTGTTGAAATCTTTAGAAATTCTTCTTAATGCCTCTGCGAGTAAATAAGGAAGACCTTCTATTCTGACTTGTGACATCTCGGTGTTAAACTCACTCCATTTGAAGCAGGTCGGAAGGGGTCCAAGATGAACTCCACAGGCTTGAATAACCTTGATGCAAGATGCTACTGAAACAGGAGTGAGGTTATCAATTGCTCTGGACATGAAAAGGTGAATGAAAAAACGAAGCAAGATCTGCACTGCGTTTCTCCTGCCTGTTTCTTTCTCGGCTGATTTTGATAAAGTCTGTGCACTTCCCAAATGATGCAGGTCACAGGTGATGTCATACAATGGTTAAACATCCTCTGCTTTTCTTGATGTTAACTTGTTGAGAACAGACTTTGGTGATATGAAGAGGCTCAAGGTAGAAGCACAAATATATACAGGGCGAGCAAAGTATGATTTCTGAAATTTTATTAATTCATTAAGTTGAGGTGCACAGATGAAATTTTCCTCTTCAGAATTTTTCTAGTTTTTTAATTGAGCTGCAAGTCAAACTAGAGTACTTACAAAACTCCACCAAAGCAGTTTGTATGTGCTTTGAGTTGGATAGTTGATAATAAGTTTTTCCTAAGCCTCAGGCACCTAGTGACAAACCCACATTTGTCTAGTGGCAATGTGTGTGTGTGTGTGTTCGTGTGTGTGTGTGTGTGATGCCCAAGCTCAACTTCTGGTCTATTCTGAATAGAATACTGGTGATCAATTGTTTTTGGGTTCAAGGATTTTAAATGCTGGTTTCCCCAAAACGCCTTTTATATGTTTGTGCCAAATCCATCTTTCATCTCTGAACTTGAGGGATCAGGTGCCTCTCTGGTAGCAGGTGCAGCTCATGCATCTTACAGACATTTGAGCCCAAAACATAAAGGCAGCCCACATCTCCTAAAGCATAGGGAACACTCCTGTCAACTGATTCAATTTCAAATCACTTTATTTCGGCCACCAGGACCATAAAAGTACATTCCATTTAAAATACATACAGTATGAGATGCAATTAAAAAATCCACCACAAATTAGATCATATAAAAAGATACATCAATCATTACATAAAATATATACATAGAAGGGTATGCACAGTTAATTATCAGATGGGGAATACTATTAAAACAAAGTGCTATTATGGCAGCAGTAATGCATGCCAAATATAATGTACTTGGGTGAAATTTTATTGGAAGGCAGCAAAGGGCTTTTCTACGGGGCAACCACAAGGCACCCAGAGATTTAACAATGGAAATGGCCATTACTGGGTGGGAATCGGATCTAAGAATAGGGAGGGCTTCCTGGGGATTCCGTACACCTATTAACCTGCATATGGGTACAAGCCAGGAATGCTTAGGGGATAAATATCCTGGGCATGCACACAAAACATGGGAGATATTTTCTCTAGGGAAGTCAGAGATTGGGCAAGAGGTTTTTCCTTTTCCAGTCCATCCTGATGTGAACAATCAAAGGGGTAATGTGCCTATACAGAACTGGAAATATAGAATTTTATGGGATGGAACAGACACTACATCCCAAAAAGACTCAAGCACCCGAATACACCTAATGTCCATGAAATCACTGGTCAACTTGGCAATAGCTGCTTTCCAAGAATCCTCAGCCTTCACAAGTGACCAGTATTTCTTTTTCATCACAGCCTTTTATGAAAAAACAGATATTTCCTGATGGTGCCAAAGGTCATGGAGCCTTAGCAAATAGAAATTTAACTTCATGTTTTTAAGCCATGGGATTTTATTAAATTGGTAGGCCTTCATAATATCCTTAAGGCTTTCGGTGAAGTGGACAAGTTCAGGAGTAGTCCACATGCATCAAAAATACAACAAGGGCTGCAAGCGGATTTTATCCGAAAATTTAGTAACACCTAAGTCACTAAACAAGGTATAAAGCAGGGTACTAACTGGAAGAGATATAAGATTCCCAAGGAATTTGTTCACAGTTCTGGTGAGGTCATCATGTTTTGAGAACCCCCATAGTTCGGCCACATACATGGCTGACCCCAAGCCCTAGTGTTGCATCCTGCTCTTCCTCCTCCCTTGTCCTTTCTTAGTGTCTTGTACTCTGCTGCTCAGCCTGTCTCTATGATGTCATCCTTAGTTCTATCTGTGTATGTTTGAGTGTACTGTCAATTACCTTGGATGCTGAGCAGCAGGGCAGCTGCTCCCGGTGGGGCCTTTACTGGAACCTGGATTACTACCCTTTATATATGCTATACCTGATTACTTGATTACCTAGATTAAACATACGTCCTGGCACAGCATTTAAGGAGTCATCTTTCATGTATTGGATGTTACACTGGCGACGATTGGAGAAACGGAACTACGCGTGACAAAACTAAAGAAAAGGAACTATTTATGAAACTAAGAGGAACTGAATTGCACCCACTGCCAACGCTTTCAATGCCCCACCGGTGTCTATAACATCAGACAGCCTACAGAACTAAGTTGAACGTTGGTATGTTGATTGGGTCATGTGAAAAGTCTGCCTTCGCATCGGCTGTTTATTGAACTTCATTATCTGATACTTGATACCCGCAGTTTGGATTTTAGGGATTCAATATTACAAGCTTGAAGTCCTGCTGACTCCTACTTATATTTGCCTTGTACCAACTTTTAAATGACTGAGAGTGAGATCGTTTTGGGCGTTACATCTAGTACCCTTGACCCAACTGTCCCAATTTTGAAGTATTTGGCATCTTTGAGTAGACTTTCTCCCACTGCTCCATCAGGTGGAGGCAGATGCCTATGTGGAGCAGAGTGGACAGCGTTTCTGAGAGCTGTTCCTGGAGTATGTGTGGAGACTACAGGAAATTTTGGAGCACAGGAGGTCTGAGAGAGAGGATTTTATGAGGACAGTCCGAAGGAGCCCACAAAAACGTGAGAGGTGACTCGGTGCTCTTGGTGCTCCTGGTGCTCCTGGTGAGCTGTTTTTGGACCCTTTAATTTGGCATTTCATATTTGTGTTTGGTCTTCACAGAGGTCTGGCCATTGGGAGCGTGTTCAATTCAATGGCTTTTGTTCCGCAGTGCGAGCAAATGTCACAAGATGTTCATCGCGCGCTGTTTTACCTGCCTCCTGTTTTTCTTCCATTCCTCCGTGGGATCCTCAGTGACGTGTGGCTCATGGCTGTTTTGGACATTTTTGAGCACGCTGATGCCGGGAGCCATCCAGCGCGGCGTCACTGGTGCATGCCGCCATTTTGGGATTGGCATTTTGGATCTTCTTGGTTTACACGCTTTGCCAACCACGTTATTACACGCTTTTCAATAAAGTTACCAGAAACATCGTTTTAACGGAGTAACAAGTGGTATCCTCCTTCATCCTGTTATTGAGTGTGCGTTTGAGCCATCGTGGATTTGGTTCTCTTCCTACTTCACTGTATGTACAGCCTTATTTTTCACAAACATTTTGTCTCCACGTTCTCAAAGATTTATTAGTTTGGTGATTATCCTTCGTTCACACTTCGGTCAACAATTCAGGGAAGGAGCTGTCTCCCAAGATTTGACGACGGTGACTACTTTTATTGTTTTAACTTGTTATGTTTCAACTTTTGTGATCTATTCTGTTGCATATTAACTAAGTTACGCAGTATGCAGTTTCTGCTACAATTTAAAGTTTAGTACATGCATATGAGTGCGTGTGGGATTTATTTTTGGAATTTGGAACCACTTTTGTGCTCAAGATTTTTGAGATGTTCAATTGTATTTATGATTCCTTTTAATTATTTTGAGATGCTCCAGTCTCTTTAGTTTATTTGTACTGAACTGAACCCAAGTTATTTTTGATTTGAGGTGTTCATTTATATTTGAATTTAGGTGATGCATTTTTTAGTCATTTCATTTTATTAATGGCGTATTTTAAGAGGAGCCACTCTTGTGCTCACTTCATATTGAGGTGCTCATATTTACTTATTCTTGCCATGATTTGTAGAAGTGTTCAATTCTGTTATGCTTGCTAGAGCCATTTATTTGCTCAACTTTTGTTGAGGTGCTCAGTTGGTTATGCTTACTAGTGATGGGGCACAGGGTGCTCAGTGTTTGTGATGAGCCATAGTGTGCTCAGTTTTATTTCTTATTGCTACTGAGACATTTGTTTGCTCGACTTTTGTTGAGGTTTGCTCGACTTTTGTTGAGGTGCTCAATTCGTGTTTTGCTTATTGGTAATGAGCCGTGGAGGTGCTCAATTTTAATGGTGAGGTGCTGTAGAGGTGCTCAGTTTTATTGGTGATTATTTGTTGTGAACCACTTAGGTGCTATACTTCGCTAGAGGTGTTCTCTTCTTATTTTGATACTCAGTTCTATTTATATTTGCTGGTGATGAGCCTGGGGCTCAATTCTGTTGTGCTTATGTATGCTGAACCACTTCGGTGCTCTATATTATTAGAGGTGATCAAATTTTATTTATGATTGACGGTACTGAAACTTTATTGCTCAATATCTATTGAGATGTTCAGTTACATTTTTTTCCGGTGAAAAATTGATTTTCCTCCCATTTTCATTCTAATGTGGATTTTGCCAAGTGGTGTACCATAACCACTTTTAGTCATTCTATTTTGTGGAATTGTCACCTTGTGGACTTTACCACGTTTAGTCATGCTTGCATTCTTTTGTTAGCTCGTGGTGTTGATACAACCTTGGTACCCTCGCTCTTTGGTGTTTACCTTTTCTCTCCACCATTGTGAAGAGGGTGTTTATTTTTGTGTGTTTTATGTTCTTTCTTTCTTCTGCTCTCTATTTTAATTTCTTCATCTCTTTGGTTAAAGGGGGAAGGTGTGTTGCATCCTGCCCTTCCTCCTTCCTTGTCCTTTCTTAGTGTCTTGTACTCTGCTGCTTAGCCTGTCTCTATGATGTCATCCTTAGTTTCTATCTGTGTATGTTTGAGTGTACTGTCAGTTATCTTGGAGGCTGAGCAGCAGGGCCGCTGCTTCCGGTGGGGCCTTTACCTTAACCTTTACTGGAACCGGGATTACTACCCTTTATATATGCTGTACCTGATTACTTGATTACCTAGATTAAACAAATGTCCTGGCACAGCATTTAAGAAGTCATCTTTCATGTATTGTATGTTACACCTTGCCCTCATAGATCTTAAGTGCAGGTTGGATGGGTTTGGTGTATGATGTTGAAAGCTCCTTAAGTGTTACACCCACGATCTGCTTAAACTTAGAAGTTGCCTTGTTGATAGGCGGATGGCAAGACATGCCCTCAGCAAATGTGCCCCCAAGCATGCAAAGGAATCAACCTTTTCAAGGGGGACCCCACCTGATACTAAATTATCCTTAAAAGATCTATGCTGATTAAAAAACATCACCTACGTTTTTGAGGTGTTGATTTCCAAGCCCCGATCATCACAGAGTTTCTTAAAATGGATCATGTGTTTCTGGAGGCCTGACGGAGTCTTGGAAATCAACAAGGTGTCATCCGCTAATAAAAGCATAGGGGTTTTGAGACAAGATAAGGATGGAGCATCTGCATCCACTTTAGAAAAAAAGTGAACAATATCATTAATGAAAAGAGAAAACAGGGTGGGAGCCAGGACACAGCCCTGGCGAACACCTTTACACACTGGTACCCTTTTCATCAACCAGGCCTGGTCCCCTCCCCAGCATATGCACACATAATTATCTTTGTGCAAAAAATTAAAAGGGATCACATGTCAAGGGACATTCCTAATTCTGCCAGGACACTCCAGAGTTTGGGTCTTGGAATCAAATCAAAAGCCTATTTTAGGTCTACAAAGGCGACATGGAGGCTGCCTCCACTAATCAAAACAGTTCTCCAATAATTTGGTATATAACGAAAGACATGGTCAATGATTGAGACCCTGGAACGAAAGCCTGCTTGAAATGAACTGAGAATGTTGCTCTCCTCAATCCAATTTTGTATTTTGTAGAGAAGGCAATGACTAAAAGTTTTCTGAATACAATCTATAAGGCTTATTGGCCTATAGTTGGATGGTAATGATCGGTCACCGTTTTTATATATGGGTGAAACTATGGCACTTTTCCACAAATCTGGAATGGAAGCTCCTGCTGCAATTGCATTGGCCAAGGCTAAAATGTAATGTGACCAAGATTCTATGTTGGATAGAAAATTGTCTGCTGGAATACCATTGGGTGCAGCCAGTCGCCCACGTGAGACAATGTTCAAGAACTGTAAAATATCTGCAATTACAAACATCAGTGTCGGACTGTTGTTTGTCTGCGGAACTAAAAAATCAGTTGATGCTATGGGATCAACAGAATTGTCAGAGTATAAATTGGCAAAATGGTTTACCCAATCGGTAGTGGCTACATTAGTGGCCAGATTCTGTGCAGCTCTGGAGCAGTCCTGTGCCACCAGAGCCCAGAATTTAGACAAATCACCAGAAGAGAGCATGTGTGCAAAAGGGACCTCCACCTCTATTCATCCCAATCTTTTTTGGTGTGCAATAAAGCCTTTTTGTATGGCTTTCGCAGAACTGGTATACGGGCCATGTCTTTTTTTTTATGGCCTTGACAAGTAAGCGGCTTGCTAAACGACATTCTTTGTTATACCATGTTTGCTGTTTGGTTTTGTACTTCCTGTGTGTTACATTGGAGATTGTAAAAAAAAGATAAAATATGTTCAAAGAATGCCCCATGAATCTCTACAAATTGATCAGAAGCACTAACTTGGACCCCTCAATCTAGGCAAGGACTAAATTAAGATCTTCTTGGATTGGAACCAAGATTTCTGGGTGTTGAGCAATCGGAGACCATTTCAGATGACGTTCATCTGTTGTTAAAACAGCCTCCCTAGTATAGGAAGGTGGGTGGACGTCTGGGTGAATGAACTCACAGAAGGCTTCAAAGGTTGCAGATAAGACATATGGTCACGGTCAGATCTTTCTAGCACTGTCATATCAATAACTGTTGGCCATAACCTCAATCGACCAAGATATACTCTATGCGACTTGTATGGAAGGGCTTATTAAAGATATGGGCACACTTAGTGTCAGATTTTGTCCGGCCATTGAGAGCCCTCAAGCCATACTCAATGGTAAGTCCCTTTAGATAGACTGCTGAGTGAATCCAGATATGAATTGGTTGCATGTCGAGGAGAGGAGCTTCCCAAGTGTGTCCTCATCCTCTAATATGTACACATCTTGGTTGTCCAATGGCTCAAATGTAAGATTAAAGTCACATCTTATGATAACGAAATATTGTTGGGGATGTGAATCAAGAACATGCTCGAGGGCTTGTAGAGTTTTTGAAACTGACTCCTGTCAACTCAATTGACACAATATGAAATCCAACTCTGACAGGCCTGGTAGAAATCATCAGTCTAGAAGGTATTCATGAAAGCAAATTAACCATTTCACTTAAATAAAGGGCAGGCCATTGTAAAATAATATTACAAAGTGAAGAGTCAACATTGGCACTTTATAGGAATATCCAATCCCTGCTATTCTTATATTTTTAACAATCTTCCAAGCTCTGATTTCTTCTTGGTGGTTGTCTACCATCCTGTTGTAGTAGTACTGCAGAAATAACTCCTGTGACTTACCTTTTAGTAGCCCACTTGTCCTGGCACATTTCCACTAGAATGAAGAATGGGTCTAAACTAAGTTAAATCACCAACCTAGTGTTAACGCTCTCCCATTTTGAGATGGAAGGACCACAGGGTCTCCTACGTTTGAGGCTCAGATATCAATGTTAGTGGATACCCTTGACCCGGCATTCTGTCTCCACCACTGTACCGCCGGGTCAAGACAGAAGTAGCCTCCCCTACTTAGGGCATAGTGACTGCCACTGCATTGCCTTACCTGATACTGCCACGAAAGCCATAGCGGTCCTAAGCGGAGAAAACCATCAATGCTCCTGAGGCACAGGGAGAAGCCTCAGTGGGTATCAGGGTGGTGTTTTTTGCATTTCACAAACCAACTGCTTCTTTTGGAGTTTGAAAATAAAACGCGTAAAAAAATCCAAGCTGGTGAGAAAATGTTTTGCCCACTCAGCATTTAGTCCTGCCTTAGGTACACCTGCCTATGTGGGTGAACGTAAGGCAAAGACACATCCCTGCCAAGAAGCCACCGATCTATCAATACTCTTCTTGGTCCTCTGCTCGGGGCTGGTGCCCAGGGTCTTTACCAAACTGCTGGATGCCTGCCAAACTAAAACCTAAGTCATACCTGGTAATTTTCTCCATGTTCCAATCAGTTAATGTGAAAGAAGTTTAACACTTGGTAGAAGAGCAATTGGGGGGTACAGTGTATACTGTGCTGGTGACACAGTGGTGGTATTAAGGAAATAGCTGCAAACATCTGGTTCACTAAACACATAACAAACCTAATCACATATGTATTTATTTGGTGAGCGTTCAAAGAGGTTGCATTCCTTATTTAGATACAACTTTCCTGATATTAATACACAAATAGTATCTTGAATGTTGTGACTTGGAGAAAATTACAATTTTTTAGTCCCTGAAAACTGACCTTTGGAAAAAGACTAAAAATGCACATACTATTTATTATAGGTGTTTGCTACAGAAGCCTCTAAGCTGAACAATGTTAATGCTGAAGTAAGTTATACTTAATGAGTGTTGCATGTTACAGCAAAGAGACACCTGTTGACAATTGCAACAGGTGTTCAGTGTCCCATTAAAAGACATACAGTGGGAGACAATAGTGTATGGCTTGTGCTACACAAATATCCTTTTCCTTTTTATGCTTTAAAAATGAATGTAGTTGTACAGACAGCAGCAGAAGTATGCATCCATCAGAGCTCACACATGATAACGACGTGATTGCACTGGATTGAAGATATAGGGCCGGATTCAAATGTTGGCGCAGTGGAAACTCCTTTGCAATGGTGACTGAGTTCCCACACCACACATACAGTGGTCCGCAGACCGATTTCAGTGAGGACATACCAAAGGGTTGGCTACGACAGTGACTACTCTGTCAGAACCGTAGCCAAACTTCTCCAACGGTTTGACAGAGTAATAGCCATCAGAGAATTGGCTAAATGTCCATCCACCCAATTAAAATGGCCAGATAAATAGCTTTTTTTTACTGTCCTCCACCACCAGGCAACGTCTGGAGGGAAGAGACAGTATAAAACAAAAAATGCCCCCTTGCCATTGAAGATGACTTCTATGGCAAGGGGGGCACTACTTTTTTTATTTTCAAACTATCAATCCTGCTTCAGGATTTTCTTTTTGAAAATAAAAAAGAAAACAGTTTGGTGCAAGTTTTCCACCATGTTGATGGAGCCCTGTACCAAACTGCAAAAGCATTGACAAGAGCCGCCCTGACGGTGGTTCCTGACAATGCATTAGAAATGACTGCCTGCTTGGTGGTCATTTCTAAATGTGGCGGGTGGCATCTCCATCGACCCGACAGAGAAACGGGCCTCCTACCAGGATATAAATCTAGCCAATAGTCCCTTCCAAAAGAATCATATGAACAAAAGGTAGAGGTTTCTACCCATCTACGATTAAAAAGAGGCTAAAGAAAGGCGTCCTTTCTCAAACTTCTGTGATAGCCTTAATAATTTGATTAAGAAAATGACAGTGGTAAAAAAACGTGGTCACCGTTACTGATAAAATGTGGTCTCTGCCAAAAGTGTCATAAACCCTCACTATGCAAACTTTCTTCTACAACTAATCACCTGAAGATGTTGTACTAGATTATCAAGAGTTTCAAACCAATCTACAGAAAATAGAATCCACAATATCTACTACCGCTGTATCATCAATGTTATTATTTGTAATTCAAAATAGATTTACTACACTTAAATCTACATCTATGTTAGTTCACAGTATATACCTTCATGGTCTGTACATTTGGTCAATATTTGTGTTTGTTATAGTCTTACAAACAACCATCAACAAGCATTTCAACTTTCATAGGCGTCAGTGGATGCTGCATCCACACAATTAATAAACTGCAACCTACAAATTCCCCAATTGACCCCATTCCAGCATGGATACTTAAAGAGCATGTCAATTACATTATCCTTTTAAGCGTTCACTTATTTATTTACGACGTCCAGCTTGGATGACAGGGACCCATTTCAAGAATGCCAATCCTGTTAAAAGATTGAGAAAATTGGCCCCAGGCTATTTTGACTACATCTGCTGTAGTGGATGAAATGATGGCTTTGTTTTAAATAAATTAAAAAATAAAGAATATACGTTTGTCCCTTCAACAAACTACGTTATGATCTTTTGAAGATTTGCTTTTATGCGTAGGACAGATTCTGACACGTGAGAACACTTTAAAAAAAAAAACACCGTAATGTGATGAGTTTTAGCCCTGGGGGAATTTCTCTTATTTTCCAGGTATGTCTGATTGCTTGTACTTAGCTAATGTCACCTGAAATTACTAAAGCATTCATTAAATAAATAAATAAACCCAATTATGACGATAAAAGAGTTTGTAACCAAAGGTGCACGTCTGAAAAGTTGAAAAGACAGTAAGCTTGAAATAGAACTTTTTTTAAAAGTAAAATAGTATGGGAACCATTCAGCTAAAAAATAATGCCTATCCTCGAAGCTTAATTAACAGAACTAATCCCCAAAGTTAATTATTTCACTGAGCGTGAAAAAGCCAAGAATCACACAGAGACACAGTTAAGCCTTTTGAATACCCATGCCAATAAAAGCCAGATAATAAAAACCACTGCTAAATACGCACAGCCTTCACTCACAAACATTCTTATAGTTTACTAAAGTGTTTAGCAAAGGAATAAAGCTGTCTTCGAAGCGCTTTGCAGGCTTCATAGCAGTGTAACTACTACTACAGTTTTGTCCATTTTGCCTTACCTGAAAATTAATTTTTATGTGAAAGTACTGTTACAGTTGTAACTGAAGACTTGTGCCAGCTAACCCTGAATCTCTGCTTCAGCCCATTAGGATGACTCCTCCGCATCAGGGGCCAGTCACCAGGGCAATGAAACAATCACAGTTACCAGACACACTTATGACAGCCACAAAGAACAGCACGAACAGGGTGCATACCCAGTGACCTAGCATACACTTATGACAGCCACAAAGAACAGCACGAACAGGGTACATACCCAGTGACCTAGAACGAACAGGGTACATACCCAGTGACCTAGCATACACTTATGAAAGCCACAAAGAACAGCACGAACAGGGTACATACCCAGTGACCTAGCATACACTTATGACAGCCACAAAGAACAGCACTAACAGGGTACATACCCAGTGACCAAGCATACACTTATGACAGCCACAAAGAACAGCACGAACAGGGTACATACCCAGTGACCTAGCATACACTTATGAAAGCCACAAAGAACAGCACGAACAGGGTACATACCCAGTGACCTAGCATACACTTATGACAGCCACAAAGAACAGCACGAACAGGGTACATACCCAGTGACCTGGCACGAACAGGGTACATACCCAGTGACCTAGCATACACTTATGACAGCCTGAAAAAGAACAGCACGAACAGGGTACTTACCCAGTGACCTAGCATACACTTATGACAGCCACAAAGAACAGCACGAACAGGGTACATACCCAGTGACCTAGCATACACTTATGACAGCCACAAAGAACAGCACGAACAGGGTACATACCCAGTGACCTAGCATACACTTATGACAGCCACAAAGAACAGCACGAACAGGGTACATACCCAGTGACCTAGCATACACTTATGACAGCCACAAAGAACAGCACGAACAGGGTACATACCCAGTGACCTAGCATACACTTATGACAGCCACAAAGAACAGCACGAACAGGGTACATACCCAGTGACCTAGCATACACTTATGACAGCCACAAAGAACAGCACGAACATGGTACATACCCAGTGACCTAGCATACACTTATGACAGCCACAAAGAACAGCACGAACAGGGTACATACCCAGTGACCTAGCATACACTTATGACAGCCACAAAGAACAGCACCAACAGGGTACATACCCAGTGACCTAGCATACACTTATGACAGCCACAAAGAACAGCACCAACAGGGTACATACCCAGTGACCTAGCATACACTTATGACAGCCACAAAGAACAGCATGAACAGGGTACATACCTAGTGGCCTAGCATACACTTATGACAGCCACAAAGAACAGCATGAACAGGGTACATACCCAGTAACCTAGCATACACTTATGACAGCCACAAAGAACAGCATGAACAGGGTACATACCTAGTGGCCTAGCTTACACTTATGACAGCCACAAAGAACAGCACGAACAGGGTACATACCCAGTGACCTGGCACGAACAGGGTACATACCCAGTGACCTAGCATACACTTATGACAGCCTGAAAAAGAACAGCACGAACAGGGTACTTACCCAGTGACCTAGCATACACTTATGACAGCCACAAAGAACAGCACGAACAGGGTACATACCCAGTGACCTAGCATACACTTCTGACAGCCACAAAGAACAGCACTAACAGGGTACATACCCAGTGACCAAGCATACACTTATGACAGCCACAAAGAACGGCACGAACAGGGTACATACCCAGTGACCTAGCATACACTTATGACAGCCACAAAGAACAGCACCAACAGGGTACATACCCAGTGACCTAGCATACACTTATGACAGCCACAAAGAACAGCATGAACAGGGTACATACCCAGTGACCTAGCATACACTAATGACAGCCACAAAGAACAGCACGAACAGGGTACATACCCAGTGACCTAGCATGTACTCTTTAAGAAGGGGAGCCCAGAGTGGTGCAAACCTTGTTACATGCATCCACTCTTTCGAGGGAACTGTGGCACAATTATACAGACGACTCAGAGAAGGAGAGGTAGACAGGACTTAGAAAAGAGAAGAAAGGGCAAGGAGTCACCATTCATGCCTCGCCGTGAACCAATCCTCCATTATTATCCAATGTGCAAAGCAGATGTGCTAAGTACAACTGGAGAAAGTAGGTGGAGCCATAGAGAGAATACTCCTGCCTAAGATGGGCAGCATTGATATAATTTGAGTTTCCTTTACGTCATTTTGCACAGCCGGCCCTCCCCTCTAACAAACTAGTGAATTTGGTTGAGTCCCAAAAGAGGAGATAACAGTACTTTAGGAGGAACTAAGGGAAGAGAAAGGGTAAAGGAAACAAAAACTCCAATTACTGCCAGTGAAGGGAGGACACGTTCACCACCCCATGTGGACTACACCACCCCAGTCACAAATGTTATGAAGAGCGATGATAAATATGCAAGCCGAAGATATTCCACGCATGAATTGGTAGATGCAAAACCCCCATTTAAATTGGCCAGTATGCAGATCAATAGACCCGTTTCCATACTATCCTCAGTGATAATTACTACAAATGCCTCAAGGAATTTTCAAATAATCCCAATAATTTTCTAGTCTGTTCAAGGGGCAGAATCCGTCAAAAAGGCGCAGTGGGTAAACTTTTGAGTTCACCGGATGCACCGTTTTGTCCAAAAGTAAAAGAACAGTTATGCAAATGCAGGGGTCATTTGGTTTTAATAGGATAAATACACAATGGGCAGTTGTCCATTTTTCTTATGGAGTGTCACACCATAGAGACATGGCAACACTCTGGAAAAATGATAGGCATTTGCAGAGTGTCTGCTTGAAAAACTAGTACCTGGTAGAGCATCCATGTATATATCTGTTCACTTTTTCTGTGCACTTCTAGTTAAATAATATCTAAACTGTATTAATCAACAGACTTGAATAAGTTTGCCTAACTCATTTTTACCAGAGTGGCTCTTTGTAACACAAGCGCATAACATGTGAGCAGAGAAATACAAGTCTGATACCTAGAGGAGATCACACGAAAGCAAAAATGTAGAAGTGTTCACTTAAAGCAGATTGAGTTCGAATAATCGTTTTATATTTTGAAAAATTGATTTGTTTTAAGAGCACAACATACAGATACAATTAACCAAATTCTACACTTTGTCGTCAAAGAATCAGAACCAGGCATAGGAATGAGCATACATATTTATGGACAACCAACAAAGACTATCACCTTCCTTTTACCCTTACAATCATTAATAATCCAAAAGGAAATGGGTGGATGTAAAGGCAGGAACAAAAGGAAAGTGAATCACAGCTAGACGGAAATATTGTCATGGACAGGTCAATGGTATTTGCTAAATAGATACAGAGAGACAACATCAGTACAAACCATGATAGTAGTTTTATGATGTAAACCGAAGAAAAGATACTATAGGTGTAAGGGTTTCTTATCTAACATGAGACTTTCGGCTATTTCGTCGTGATCTTCCACGGAGAATCAACTCCCATACAGATGAAGCCAAGGCACTCTTCGATATCATCACAGATACCCACCGGGCCGCCCTGAACAGTATCCACCAAACATAATCAAGTGAGTCTCAGCAAAGGCCTCCAGAAGTTTGGAAGGATAACAACCACGCCTAAAGGGCTGCAGTGGATGCCTCTGCCTTGACAATTCCTAGTAAAATCCAGATGCATTATCTACAATGCGGTAAGTAAGGGACGTACCTCGCAGCCAAAATCAAACATTCAGGGGGAGACATAAAATTCACAGCAACTGAATCAATTAAATGTAGACTAAGGGATGCAAGAAAAAGAAAACCAGATGCCAAGCCTTCTGCTATGCCTCAAGGGCCTGGTTACCTATTACAATGAACAATCACCAGTTGCAATCCACACAGCACTTAAGAAATGAGTTCAAGAGCATGCTTTTCAAGCAAACCCATGTCAATATATATCTCCAGATTACATGCCCCACATTTTCAGACCTCCTCTTTCCTCCATTAATACCATCCTTTCACTATTCTGCTCTGTTCAGTCTCCTCCTCCTGAATGTATCTTGCCCTCGCCCCTGTCACTGTTATGCAGCACCCAGTTTTATAGTGGTCTGTTGCTCCACAGCCAGGTACCTGCGCATATATACACATAATTCAGTAGCTGTGGTTGACCACTTCTTGGTAGATTCCCAATGCAATTTAGTTGATGTGACCACCAATGTGACAGGTAGGTCTCCCAGATTCTTCTGGTGACCAGAAAGTGTAACACTAAGCACATTTGACTAACAATACTGATCAACAATGGCAAGGACTCTGTAGGCTACAGAATCAAGGGTATCACTTTCTGTAAGATACCAAATTTCTGTAAGATACCACATTTCTGAGACTACGTAGTTTCAAAACCCATATAGATAAGGAGAACATTTTGGCTCAACCATTGGCAGCACCATAGACTTGCATGCAATTAGAGACATTAGAGCTCCTTGGAGGTCCAATAGATCTTACATAATTACAGAAAAGGTAATTGTGAAAGCAATGTTAGGAGAGGGAGTTTTGTGTTATTGGGCTACCCTCATCACCATAATTTTGTCCACACTAGGTTAGATGATTACTCAAATGCTTTAAAACGTTAAAAATCTCGAGGCATAACCAATCATAGGCGGCAAGCTAGTGTTGGTGGCCAGCTCAACCAAATGTAACAGAGTTCTAATGCAAGTCCCTTTTCATTGCAGCTTCGAAACCAATGAATATGGTACCCTCCAGTGGGAATCCTTCTCTTGTTTTTCTTTGTAGAAAGCGTTATTTTTTTTCTTGAAGCAATTAGAATACTTTTATGTGTTTATTAATTTGTTGCAAGAGCTCATCGAAAAGAGATGTGTTACCATATAATTAAGTGTATAATTGTTACTAATTATTACCATGAAAATAAACCACACAGAAACAAAAGATGCAGCCAGGATGAGAAAAGCCATTCACTTAAGAAGAATGCAGTAGGAGCAACAGAACACAGTATTGGTAGCATATACGCCCTGTAGGAATCACATTAAGTCTGTGTAAATCTCTAGTAGGAGATTAAGAACATCCACATCCCCCTGAAATAACAGTTTAGTTGAATAACAGGAGTATTGACAGCATTAAATGTGATTTGGAAAGTTTAAGTTGTAAATATCGTGATACAGAAATATCTGAAGAAAAATATAGTGATACAAAAATATTGTGCTGCAGAAACATTGTCAAGAATATTCATTTTTTTCAGGTAAGTAATATTGTTGTAAACATATTGGGGCTGATTCACAGAACTAATCTGAGATAAAATCCTAAACTTACTACTTTTGGTATTCACAGAAGGTATTTAGTAGCATAGTAGCAGTAAAGTTAGGACTCCTAACTTTACTACTACTAAACAGAGACAAAATACTAACTTTATGACTTTTGGTATTCACAAAAGGCATTTAGTAGTAGTAAAGTTAGGTGTCCTAACTTTACTACTACTAAATGCCTTCTGTGATTACCAAAAGTGGTAAGTTTGGAATTTTATCTCAGATTAGTTCTGTGAATCGGCCCCTTTGTTGTTTGTTAGTAACATGTTCGATAATATAGTTGTAAAAAATCGTTTTTACATTATTTGAATGTGCTTTAATTCACATAATAAATGTATGTCTTATTATTGTTTGTATAATTGCTAATAATATTTGTAACTCTTGTTTGTACTTTGTAAGTGATTTATAGCTCTTTATTTAATTGCTAATAGTAATTTATGGTGTTGCAATAGTTTGCTAAGTAGGTAGGGGTATATAGTTGGAAGTCAATTAAGTAATAATTAATCAACAATTAGTCATTAATGTAGTATCAATTTTTTAATTGATTACTCCTTATTTAAACTGTGTAATAATTATATTTTAGTTATCTTATTGGTGTTTTATTTAAACAATTATTAATTACCAATGTATTATTAATGCATTGTTAATTATTTAAGTCATTATTAATCATGTAAATTGTATAATAACTTTTTATAATATTTATATTTTAAGTGTGGGCTGTTGGCTTTTCAGGGCTATGGGGGAAGTCAATTAAATAATTACTTATTAATTATTTATTTATTACTAATATTTCAATTGATAATTAGCTATGTACATTATGTAACATTGATTTATTTTAGTTATATTTCAGTTGTGGATTGCTAGATTTGCAGCGGTGTAGCGTCGGATGTTGATTAAGTAATGATTAATTCACAAATAATTATTAATTCTTAATTAGCTTATTGATTATCAATTATGTACATTGTGTTATACTTATTCATTTCAGTTATATTTTAAGTGTGGTCTGCTAGGTTTGTGGGGGTACGTGTGGGAAGTTAATTAAGTAAGAAATACAATTTTTTAAATTGATAATTAATTAATACAATGTTTAATAATCATGTGAATTGTTTAATGGATTTTTTCATTTTCTAGATATATTTTTGGGGGTAATTACTAATATTCATATTAAAAGATTTATATTAGTTCTAAATTGATAGGGTTTTTCAGATATGTAATGTGTTTGAAGTGAAGTACTTCACCTACAGTTTGGAGTGGGAATAGTAAATTTAACCCTTATGAAGTCTTACTCTTTCCCTAGTGTTATACAGGATGGAGTCAGAATAGAAAATTCATTTCCTTTTACGTCCAACGCTTTCCCTACTGTTCCACAAATGGAGTGAGAATAGTAAATCTTAACCCTTTAAAGTTGAAGGTGTTCCTTCTGTTGCACAGACTGGAGTGGAAATAGTAACTTTAACCCCTTTGAAGTCCAGCTCTTTTCCTACTGTTGCTTAGACTGGAGTGGAAATAGTAAATGTAACCCCTATGTATTCCAACGCTTTCCCTAGTGTTCCACAGACTGGAGTTGGAATTTTAAATGTAACCCCTCTGAAGTCCAACTCTTTTTCCTACTGTTGTACAAACTGGAGTGGGAATAGTACATTATATTCCTTGTAAGTCCAATGCTTTCCCTACTGTTGCACAGACTGGAGTGCGAATAGTAAATTTAACCTCTATAAAGTCCAATGCTTTTCCTGCTGTTACACAGACTGGTGTGGTAATAGTAAATGTATCCCCTTTGAAGTCCTGCACCAAGCAAGAGAGAGCACCACAAGCTCAGGATGGATCTGTTTATTTTTTTTTTTTTATTTTTTTTTATTGTTTTGATCAGGGAAACCAGGAAAAACATTATTACAAAGAAAAAAAATAATCAAATAATCACTGCAAATTCCACAAATTGCTAAAGACGACTATAAATCCCGTAGTACAAGGTAGAAAACACGGAGGGTTACAGCTTCTGCATTAAATCTCATCAATGTCCCATATCAGGCCCCAGACCCGGAGACCTCTTTTTTTTGGCTCTTTTCCCTTTACAATTGTAAAGTGCCTTCTCTAAGTTAAAAACATGGTGAAGTCTTGCATACCATTCCTGAAAGGAGGGTGGTTCGGCATCCTTCCAATGAGTTGCAATAATTAATCGAAGAATGGCAGAAGCCATGAAACAAAAATAAATTTGGGAGGAATGCATATATAAGCTATCATCAATTCCAATTAAAATCAGAGTAGGAGATAGCCGTGCTAGGCCACCTGTGACTTGATTAAGAAAATTCTCTATCTTTAGTTTCAAGATATTGAGCTGACTACACCCACTAAACATGTGAATCAGATCTGCCGGGCCCTGATTGCATCTAGGACACCGATCGGTTTCCCTTTTCCCCCAACTAAAGAGTTTAGCAGGGGTATAATAGAGCCTAAACAGAGTTTTAAAGTGTTGAGCTTTAAGGTTAGCTGCGAGAAATATTTTTTTTGACAAACAAAAGGACCTACAGATGTCCACGTCTGGGTCCCCCAGCAGGCCTGCCCAAACGCTTTCTGAGCTGGCAATATCGTCCTGGTTGGCATTCAACATAATTGAATATAGATCTTTTACCCGTGGCTGCTTATGCCCAAGCCAATCGAGTATCGGAATATTATCCAGTCGAGTTATTTGGGCCATTGCTATTTTAATAATCTCCCTGAATTGTAAATACTTGAAGAAGGTCTTAGTTTCTACCCCAAATTGGGTTTGAATTTCTTCAAAGGATTTTAGCTCAGATTGCTCAAATAGATCTCCGATTACATTTATGCCAGCCTGTTCCCAAGTTTTCCCTAGGTTATCATAAAATAAGGATGGGAACATAGACGAGCACCAAATAAGATGATACCTATGCAACTTAGGGATTCTCAGAAGTTTACTTGTTTTATTCCAGACATTCCAGGCGGTTCTAACAATTTTGAACCGCATTTTTTTATAATAGATCCCCCCTAGTTGCCTTAATAAAACACCTGATGCGAGATCCCCTCAAGCCAATTCATAAATAGAAGGAGGAGACTCCCTGCTATGAGTCGCCGAAATAATTCCTACTCCGGTTTTAGGCCGAAACAAACTAATCATTTGCTGTAAAGTTACTGCCCAAAAATAATATTGCATATGGGGGATTGCCAAACCACCACGGTTTTGTGGCAAAGTCAACAACTTTATTGATCTTCTGATCTTTTTATAACCCCATGTAAACTGAGAGAATATCCCTTCAATTTTTATAAAAAACTCTTTGGGGGGTTCAATTGGGATACATCTGAAAAGATAAAAATGTTTAGGGAACATAGTCATTTTAATGGTATTAGCATGTCCTATAATAGAAATGTGTAATTTGTCTATACGCTTTAAATCAGTGCTAATCTTGATGTCCCAAATAGTTCCTACCACCGCATTTATTTTTATCCCTAAGTAAGTAGCCTCCGGGGACCTCCGAGCATCATAAAACAGGGTGTTATTAGAGCAGACAATCTTGGTTTTAGCTGTATTTAGCCTATAACCAGATTGGCTACCAAATTCTGATGCCAAAGCCTCAATACGGACCAATGCGGCCTGAGGGTCAGGGGTAACTATGGCTCAGGATGGATCTGAATGAAACTTGACATGCCAAAGTTAAATTGGTACTTTTTGCAGAAACGTTTTGTGCCGATTCATCAAGTGAAACCGAAACGTATAAGCAAAATAAAATTAATGTCTTAGAAAATACATTTCTAGCTCTAGACATCTCTGTCTAGAATGCAGCAGACTTAAAGGACTGAAAAAAAACAAAAAAGTAAGAAGTGGACTGCTTGAATTAATATCAGCCATTGATAACTATTAAGGGCTGCATTTCAATCCACTGTGTTGTTTGCCCATCAAGCTACCTAAGACAGTAATTAGCCATATGCAAACCAACATTAGCTCTACCGGAAAAGCAATCATCAAGTTTGAAGCACTAGGCTCGCTGCCCTATGAACAGGAATACAAGCAACCCCAGATCAGTTTCAGCTTAGTTAGGCTTTATCAGTTTGGTATAATATAGCAAGTCTGGTCATGACGCCACCCTGATGTAATCTGTATATTTAGTACATTTAGGTAGTCCACTTTGCATTTCATATATTCATGTATCCAAGTGCACAGTTTTTTAAATCTTTATATGCATAAAACTTAGTATTGTTTAATATTTGTGTCCTCACAGGTTGATAATTGAGCTTTCACAAATGAATAGTTAAGTATTGTTTCAGAACAATCTTATAGCTTGGTTTGCAGGCATACGTTTTTATCATTTCAGTATTTTAGCCAATAGGTATTTTTTAAACAGTCAACAATGTTTCAGGTTTTTTAATATTTGCTTCATGTACTTCAAATAATCAACTTTTTTCAACAGAAGCATAAATAGGTGAAAATGCTTATTTAGGATCATCTATTGATTGTTGATTATGATAACATTCAACAAGACGAAATGAATACCTAAGTCTGTTATAGACACATTTCAAAGACAGAGGACTCTTCACTTCCAGGGATTAGAGAGCTGAGAGACTGCATGGATAAAAGCTGCAAACACTGCTTCCTTTTTGAAGGCCAAATGAAGGCAAATGGAGCTGCCAGACAAGCCTTACTGACTTGTCTGGGGCCACCATAGATATTGGACGCAGAAATATAAATGACAGCTGTCATTGTGCGAAACGGGGTCTCCTATAAGGTATGTGTGTGAAAGGCAAGGCCCCCCAAGAACCTCACACAGTCTCATTTTGGTGTTACAATTACCTAAGACAGAGGCAAGCAGGAGGAGTTGAAGCACGGATGCAAGAACATTCTGATACTATTATAATGATGCAACTTTTTCCTAATATTATTTTTCTTACCTGATATTGCTGTCACTGTTCTGTTTGATTTTTTATTGATAACTAAACACATTATATGCACTAGAATAGGATTTTGACTTGAATAGAAGTAATTCTTAATGTGTATTTCTGACTGTCTATTCATAGCGAAAAGAAGTTTGGAACCTACTAGCAAGAAGTTCTTTTGCGAGATTCATAGGACTGATCATTGGCCACAATTTACCATCCTCATGTAATGCTGAGGTGGTTTGTGGGTTACAGTTTATCTGACTCTCTGTCTTATGTTGGCAGGTTGACTAATTATATACTGCAAGAGGGTCTAATGATCCTACACATTGGGTTGTATTCTGAATACATTTTAGAAAACATATCATATGGCACCCTGCCTGGGTTAGATCTTTGAGTACTCTTCAATAATACACACAAGATTTTCCCAATTTCGGCTAATAGTGGGGGCTTGAGCGTCAGAGGGGGATTAGGAACATGCCATGGCCTGTGGCCAAGCCCACACTGCACATGGCCAAAAGCTGTGTGCGGCGTCGGGATGGCTGTCTCCAAGGGCTTGGACGCACGGCCTGGCTGCAGGCTAGGCCCTGTGCCCAACCCCCGCTGCCCATGGCTTGTGTGCAGGGGGCCATCCAAATGCTCAAACCCCCATTGCACATAGCTTGTGCGCAGTGAGGAGTTCGGACTTTAGAGGTGGATAGGATACATTCCCTCGCCTGTGGCCAAGCCCACACTGCATATAGCTAAAAGCAGTGTGCCGCATCTGGCTGTCTGTCTGCAGGGGGTTGAACGCATGACCTGGATGCAGGCCAGGCCTTGTGTCCAATCTTACGCTGCACATGACTGAAGGATGTGCACAGCATGGGCTTGGCTGTTCATGAGGGTTTGGATGCAGGGCCTAGTTGCAGGCCGTGCACAGCATTGCGTTGGTATTGTATGGTAATTAACTATTACTTTGCATTAAAAAAGCCCTAGAAATTCACTGAAAAACCAAAGGTTAAAGTTACGTTATAGTAAGTTATGGCAATGATATCTCACTTTGCATTAAAAAGCCTTAGAAATGTATTGAAATGTGGTGAAAAAGGCAGTTAAAACATACGTTTTTAGACTAAAAAAACCACTGAAATGTACTAGTTATAGTTATCTCAAGTAACTGTAACTCATGCCCAAAAGTAAATATAACTCTCCTCCTCTCCATTCACTACTAATTACCCCACACATTAGATAGCTCATGACATTACCTATGACGTCCTTGATAACATGACTGCAACATCTGAAATTACATAAAAGATGACAAGACTGTGCATGGCGTGGGCACAAGTTGTGGTTACTTTAGTGCACAAGAGGCAGTTAATTGAGATAACTATAACAGGTAGATTTCATTGGATTTGTTCTTTTAAGATGGCATGTTTTAACTTACTCATTCACCTAACTACAGCACCTCTTTTACCTTTATTTTTGCCAGGAGGTAGGACTTACAGTTATGGTTAAGTGTGCGAAGGGGCAGAAGAAAAAAAACTTCTGCCCCCCTCGTGCCTACCACGTCTATTGCAAAGAAGATATTGGCAGACTGTTGGCACTGGATGAAGTAAAAATTCAAGGGGGTGGAGAATATACTATGCATTGGAATCCTGATGAGCTACATTCACCAGCAGTTCCTGAACTCTCAAATTGGATGGCACGCCACTCTTAGATTATTGGGTACAAACTTTTTCTTGTTTCGGGCAATGATTACTCAACACTTGTGTTACAATGATGTAGCAGCCACTACCTTGCTACTTGGATTCAGGATGTTCTTTTGAAAGGAAAATTTTCTTACTTGAGAGTTTGTTGGAAGACCTTTGTAAATAAAAATAGGTTTTCAGAAAATCCAGCTATGTTTACAAAATAATCTTTGCAACATTTTGACCATATTACTTTGGGCATTACTATAGACCTATGGAATTGTTGCATTAAGCTTTCGATTAATTTTGTCAAGATAATGTTCCATATTAAAGTTTATGTTTATTTTGTGTAAAGTATTAAGAGATCTTATAAAGTAATATATGATTTCCTAAAAACCACAGACTATTAAATGCTTGCTCATTATTTTTCCATTGACACAACAAGTTATGTTGAAACTATGCTTAACTTCAGCTGAGAGCCAAGCTAAAAAGTGTGAGGCAGTGATCTTCCAAAAAGAGAGAGATAGGTTGATGAGCATCCATAAAAATAAAAAAATGTTGTTGTGCTTTAATTTTCTTTAACACCAAGATACATCTGAGGTTCTGAGGGTATCATGTCACTAATATCATTAGACCCTAGACTTTCTGGTAGGTTACTAAGGTATTCCCTATTGTCTTTAGTTTGGATACAAACATTAACCTGCGGACTTCACTGTCCAGGAGAAGTGACAAGTGAAATTGGATGGCTCAAATATCTCTCTCTTCTGTTTTAGCCCATTCTCTTTTATTGGTGTCTACAATTGACCGCATATTGTTGTGTTGTGTTGTGCTGTGGCCATTAGTATCTATCTATCTATCTATCTATCTATCTATCTATCTATCTATCTATCTATCTATCTATCTATCTATCTATCTATCTATCTATCTATCTATCTATCTATCTATCTATCTATCTATCTATCTATCTATCTATCTATCTATCTATCTATCTATCTATCTATCTATCTATCTATCTATCTATCTATCTATCTATCTATCTATCTATCTATCTATCTATCTATCTATCTATCTATCTTTATGTCTACGAACACTAGCCATGTCATTCTATTATATATTGCACAAATAGTAGCAGACGTCACTGCATAGTTTTTGAACAGTCATAGTTTTCCATTTGAGAAGGCATTTTTTAAGTTGCTTCTAATGCTTGACCATAGGATTTTTAGGAAAGTCCATGCGGGGAGGGGGGTTACAAAAGTTGCTTTTTCCATTTAAGCTTAAATTGGAAATTTTGTTTGACACAAACACTCAAAACCAGTGAAATATGGTTAGCAACACATACAACCCACCCAATAACTTGTGTTGTCCACCATGCTCAAAACACCAATTTGCCATCGGCGCAGAAGCAAAATAAGCACTACCAATTGAACAACATGGTGTGCAACACAATTAAGGTCTGTGTTGTGTGTGTTGCTAACCATAACCGGTCAATATACGTGGTTGTGTGCATTTGAACCACAGGAATAACTCAGTAACTATACATGGGATTTCTAAGTGATGATGAGGTTGACAGTGAGCAGGTATAGCAGCAGCTCTATGTGTGTTGAAAGTGCCCTGAGTTAGGGTTTTCAGGATTAAACTCCACCCTTGAGAGTTACCCAAATCCCCGTGGGTGAGAATGGCTGAATAGAAGCAGTGCCATTTTAAGTAAGGCAGAGCTATAAACATGGTCAAAAGCCCACAAAAATAAAAAATAAAAAGTGGACCTCTTCTCTTTATGAAGGGGGTCCGCATTTCAAAATATATAAAGCACATCTATTTTCTTTGTCAAACAATTCACAAAAAATTTCAATCAAATGTGTATTTTATTAATTCACACAGTGCAATGTTCACTAAAATAGATTGTCTTTGAAAAAGTTAATAGTTTTATTTAAAAAGTATCCACATGTTTTTTTTTTTTTTGACAGTTTTCGCTTTCAAAATGTAGCCACAGAAGCAACCACACGGTGGCTCTGCACTCCAGCTGAAGAGCACAGAGCTCCAGTTTGAGATGAGATGTCATCAGTGATGTCGCTGACCATGTCATGAGTGATGTAATATGTGACGTCATCAGCAGTGCATTGCAGGCGTGCAAGTTATAGTTAGCTCAACTAACTATAACGGGCGAATTTCTCTGGTTTTATATGAGTCAAATGTCCAAATAACTATAACGTCTCTGAAACCTATGGTTTTTTCAGTGAATTTATAAGGTTTTTTAAATGCTAATTTCTAACAATAACGTCCCTGAAACCTATGGTTTTTTCTGTGAATATCTAAGGTTTTTTAAATGCTAATTTCTAACTATAACGTCCCTGAAACTATTGTTTCTTCAGTGAATTTCAAAGGGTTTTTAAATATCAAACTACTATTGTGCTATTTGTCCTTAGTACAGTTTTTTCTAACTTTTCAACTACATAAAATAAACTGCAAAACTGCTATGTAATGTAATATATTTCACAAATTACAGTGAGTTTTTAAATAATACAAAATAATTTAACATTCAGAAAACAATTTTTCTCCCTTTTTTTGCTGTCATCAACTTCTACTTAACTTCACTATTCACAGTGATGTCAGTGTAGTTTCATTATAAACAGCAGCGGAAAAAAAACAATCAACTAGATTGTTAAAAAAAACAAATCCCTAATTCTCGCAAATATAATACAAAATCAATACAAATAACACATCCAATACTATTTCTAATCTTCAAATCTTACCTTTACTTTGTAGTTTCTGTTCACATTTTCCCAATACGTCTAATAATGTATCAAAGATTTCGCTTTGAAATCAACCAGTATGAATTCCTTAAAGTATCTTTACACCTTGGGGGCGCTAGAGGGCGCCAGACCGACATGGCCGCACATTCGTGAGGCTCTCGCCGTCCAGGCGCTCAAATACTTCATTAATCCATCCTGCATCTGAGGACCGCAACTTTGACCTGCTCTACCAGTTGGGCAACAGCCAGAGAACGCCCACACCAACCTGGAGGCCATTCTGTCCAGCGGATCGGCGGAGACGAGCGCCGGAGCTACCAGCGGTCGCTGCTGTTGCTGGGTTGGAGCGCGGAGGTCGGCTGCCGAGCACACGCTGCACCGAGGATCCGGCGTGCGTGCTGGGCCACGGAACGCGGCTGTGACTGCGGGAGGAGAACGGTGTCAGGCGCAATTGAAGGGCCTTCCTCTGATCGTCGCTGACCATCCGGCGCACTGGTAAGGCGAAGGCGAGCTGGGGCCGTGTTGGAGGCTTTCGGGCACGACTCTGCCGGCGTGGGACTGGTCTCGGCTTTGGGGGCCGGCGAGGAGAGATCCTATCTGTTTCGTGCGGCGGGGGGTGTGGAATCTCGGTTGCTGATCCCCCCCCCCGGCTCGCCACGAGGCCTAACCTGCCATTTGTCTGTGCCTCTGCTGCTCCACGCGGGGATTTGAGAGGTGTGGTGTCCCCGCGGACTGAGAAACGACGCGGCCGACCCCCCGCGGGGTGCTGACCGGGGTGGGACCGCCGCAAGCTCCGTAGTGAGTTCTGCACCATTGGCGTGCTGTAGCTGCGGGGTGTGCCTGACTGGAGCTGCTGCTGGGGATCGGGGCCTCTCCCCTGGCGTGGTCCGCTGCGGCTGGCGCCCTGTACCAGGGGTCTTCCCCGCTTTAAAACATCTGTAGACTCCTCCTTTTCTACTGGCTTAAGAGGCGATTCCCGGAGAGTGTCCAGGGTACGGCTCTGTCCTCACATTGCTGCGCACGTCGGGACACTGGCTGTAGCCGCGTGACTGCCTTGTGTTGGTTACCGAGTGTGGGGACCAGGTCGATAATCGCTGCGAAGGGGAAAGCGGACGCTAAACAATCCCGGCTCCCATTCGAATCTCACAAAAGCAAAAAACCCCGGGCCCCACCGCCGGGGGAAGGCGATTTCGATGGTGGTGACGCCGAGGAAGTGGACTGGAAGGCGATCCTCCTGAATATGCAGTCCAGCCTCACCTCCATTGATCGACGATATGTCTCGCCGCCTGGACTCCGTAGTGCACAGACTGGATCAGCAGGAGGAGCGGGTTAAGGAGGCGGAACAGCGGATTTCAGGGCTGGAGGATGGGGCATCGGTCACCACGTCCAGGGTTTCACAGATGGAGAAACTGCTGAAAGTAATCGCAGACAAAAATGAGGACTTAGAGGCGAGATCGCGCCGCAACAACGTGCGCCTTCTTGGTCTTGCGGAAACTACTTCTGTGGGCAAAATGGAACTTTTCATTAAAAAACTCCTCTCTGACCTCTTTGGCGCGGATGCCTTCTCTCCGCAACTGGTGGTGGAGCGAGCCCACCGCACCTTGGGCCCTCGCCCCGTGCCCGGGGCGCCCCCGAGACCTGTAGTCATCCGTTTCTTGAATTATAGGGATCGGGACACTCTGCTACGACTTGCCAGGGAACGTCAACCAGTCCTTTTTGAAAATACCACGTTATCCTTCTTTCCAGACTTTACACAGTCAGTGCAGGATGCACGTCGTAAATTTGGACAAGTCAAGAAGCGTCTGATGCAACATGGTCTCCAATACTCCATGCTATATCCCGCCCGGCTACGGGTGGTCCATCATGGCAAGCCCCATATCTTTCAGGATCCATCCCAGGTTGAACTGTTCCTGAAGGACCACAAAAAATCTACTGAACCAGCTCGCTCCCCTACAGAGAGGGCGAGATCCCGATCGCCCACTTCTGCTCTTGACTGATTTGAGTTCTCCAGTTGCCATTATGTCCCGTTGATGATAATCTTCTGTTTTGGCTCTGCTCTGCCTCCGCCTGTTTCTCTTTCTACTTTGCAGTTTTTTATTATGGATACATATTCATCTTTGCGCTTTTGCCCTTTATTGTAGAGCTACCACTTGTTAGGCCCTCCAGTTTTAGTTGGCTCCTCAATGCTGTTTAAACCTGATTGAGCCCTGGCACCAACCTCCCCCTCCCGTGTTTTCCGCTGGATCTTGGCTCCAGGGGATAGCGGGTGAAATATCGGGGGAGTGGGATGGCGGGTCTGGACCCCTAATGTCCCCCATTTGGGTGTTCCGCGATAAGTAAATGACAGGACGTTATGGGATTGTACAGGGTGGGGGTGATGCCCGACATGATTGGGATGTCGGAGTGGGTGGGTGGGTGGTTTTTCAAGGGCATGTTTTGGGGTTGTTTTTTTTCAGCATGAGCATTACACATATACTTGTTGATGTAGCACAGTATGCCACCTTTGCTAATCACCTATACCTGTGGGGTTGCTGCCGGGTGGGCTTATTGACCTGTGTCTCTCTTACCCGTAGACCTGACCCACGCTACACGCACTAAGCTGGGTGGGGGGGGGTTGCTCACTGCTATCACCTGGAATGTCAGGGGACTAGGGGACCCGAGAAAGCGCAGGCAAATCTTGGGTGCATTGGATAGACTGAATGTCCAGATTGTGTTCCTGCAAGAGACCCACATGGACCCCCTCCGCAGGGGCACCTTTGCTGCCAGATGGGCTGGGCACTTGATTCATGCGCCGTACTCGTCCTATGCGAGAGGCACTGCTATTCTAGTGAAAAGAGGTATTCCTTATGTTCCCCTTGGTGCCACCACGGATCGAGAGGGCCGATATTGTATAGCATGGGGCAGGATAGGGATCGAAACTATCACCCTGGCCTGCTCCTACGGTCCCAATTGTGATGACCCGAGCAGCTTCATTGCTCTCTGGAACAAGATTCGCGAAGTGAGCTCTGCGCACCTCATCTGGGGAGGTGACTTCAATGCTGTATTAGACCCTGCTTGGGATAGATCTAACCCATCTGTACACCACTATACTAATACACACAAATACCTGAGGGACATTTGTGACACGCAGGATGTGGTAGATACCTGGCGTCACTTACACCCGACTTCCAGGGAGGGCACACATTGGAATACTGCTTATGCCACATGGGCTAGACTGGATTACATTATGGTAAATAGGGCACTGGCCCCCTCCATGGTCGCGGTGCAACATGTAGGCCGCACATTCTCTGACCACTCCCCGGTGCTGGCAAAATTTCGCTTACCTGACATAATGGGTAGACCCCCGACATGGCGACTCCAACCCAACACCTTACTAGATGAACTCTTCCGTACCGAACTAGGCCACGAACTAGAGGACTTCTTGTCTCGTAACAGGGGATCGGTAGACCAGGTGTCCACCTTGTGGGAAGCCCTAAAGGTCACGATACGCGGGTTCTGCATCTCTAAGAGTTCAGGCGTGCTGCGAGCCTTACGCGACACACTACGTACATTGGAGTCCACCCTACACACTCTGGAGACCAGCCCAGACTATGCCGTCAACGCAGCTGCACAGGCGCAATATCGCGAGGCGTTGTCAGATTACACTTCCACTGCCGAAAGAGAGGTCAACTTCCGAGGCAAGTACTTCAGGGCCCGGGCGTACGGGGAGGGGGAGCAACCCGGTAGGTTCTTGGCGGGAGCGGTCCGCCCACCGCGCGGCTCTAACTTCGTGTTGGAGCTGGAAGGGGAGGACGGAGTCTCTATACGCGACACACAATCACTCCTGGCGGCCTTCACTGAACACTACTCTACATTATATTCCACTACTAGGGTCGGCGCACTAGACATGGACGATTACTTGAGGGAACTTACCCTGGGCTGGCTCTCAGACCGTCAAAGGGAGTTTTTAGCAGAACCGATAGGCCTAGATGAGGTTCGAGATGCGATCAGCCAGATGGCACCCGGGAAGGCCCCCGGTCTGGACGGATTGCCCATGGATTTCTATAAGGCATATATGGATATCCTGGCTCCGGTACTTCGAGAGGTCTTTATGGAAGCACACGAGTCTGGTACGCTCCCCCCCTCCATGCAGGAGGCGCTGATCACCTCACTATTAAAACCTGGGAAACCACCCCAATCCTGCGACTCTTACCGCCCTCTCTCTCTCATTAACTGTGACGCCAAAATCTTGACCAAAGTACTAGCTAACCGTCTACAGTTGTTACTGGGAGGGCTGGTGCTATCGGATCAGGCGGGATTCGTCCCTGGTAGGGCCACTTCCAATAATCTCCGGACGCTTTTTTCCATTATGCATAATGTGGACCCTGACTTGCCACTGGTGGCAGTCTTTCTGGACGCCACCAAGGCCTTTGACTCCCTGGAATGGGACTATCTTCATTGTATTTTGCGCAATATGGGACTGCCCCTAGGCTTCACGCGCTGGATTGATATTCTCTATAATCGGCCGATCGCTAGGGTGGGGGTGAATGGGCGGATTTTGGAAGCTTTCGTGGTGTCGCGGGGAACCCGTCAGGGGTGCTTCCTATCTCCGTTGCTTTTCGCGATGGCGATGGAGCCGCTGGCTGCCCGGCTCCGGCAACACCACCGGGACAGGGCCCTACGGTGTCTCCAACGAGAGGTGCTTATATCCTTATATGCGGATGATATAACCCTGTACATCCGTGATCCCGCTGCTAACCTCAACCCCATCCTTCGGGAGTTTATTCGCTTTGCGGGCATGTCTGGCATCCACATCAACTGGGGAAAGTCCACTGTCTTCCCACTAACCGCGGCTGCTCAGCCGTTCCACATGGACTACCCCCTACGATGGGAAAGGGATGAGGTTCGCTATTTGGGCATACTTCTTTCTCATGATCTTAAGGAGCTGATGCGGCTGAACTATGGCCGCACGTTTGACCATGTTCAAACCTGCGTGTCCAGATGGATCACGCTGCCCCTCTCTTTTGCGGGACGAGCCTCCCTCATCAAGATGGTGGTTCTCCCCAAGCTCCTTTATCTCTTCCTGAATATCCCATATTACCCAGGCAAATCCTTCTTTCAACTCCTGCGGTCTGAGCTTATCCGACTGGTCTGGGGAGGGAAGAAGCCTCGTCTCAGCTGGGAGACCATGACACGTCCCTTTGCGCAGGGGGGCTTCGACCTGCCTGACTTTGAGATGTACTACTATAGCGCGCAAGCCCATTACGTTCACCATTGGATCCGCCCCACTCCCTTTCTACCACAGACGGCGGTGGAACATTGGTTGGCGGATCCTATCCCACTAGAGGGAGCAATATTTAGTACGCCAGAGACACGAACGGTGTACCGTACCACGATTTCCAGTTCCATTCTAGCGTGGCGATACATCACGAAGATAACCCGCACGACAATGCTCTACTCTCCACTACTTCCACTGGCATACCACCCCTTGCTGCCCCTTCTGCAGGAACAATTGTTTAAAAACTTTATGGCCAAATTCCACATAGAGAAGTGGGGTGATCTCTATCAGGATGGACTATTCCGCTCCCAGACACACATGTTCGCTAACATCGCCCCTACTTCCATGGATACATTCCTTTATATTCGACTTCGTAGCGGAGTCCGAGCATTGACAGGGGAGTTTTCTAGTAAACCGCCCGTTCTCGAGCCCCTCCATCGGCTACTCAAGGCGGTCACTCCGGTGCACGCAGTCTCCACCCTACACCACTCACTACGCACTACACCAGCTTCCCTACCCTGCAGGGCACGAGCCAAATGGGAGGAAGAATTAGGCCTGCCCATAGATGACGAGCTCTGGAGCTATTGTTGCCTACAAACTGAACAAATATCCTCCAGTAGCAGGTTCAGGGTAATTCATTATAAATTCCTACATAGACTCTATTGCACTCCAGCGCACATGCACAGGGTGGGCCTCCGGGAGGTGGATCTCTGCTGGCGTTGCCACGCTCCAGCGGCAGACTTCCTTCACATGGCTTGGGGATGCCGGGAACTAGCCGACTATTGGCAACAAGTGTACTCCGGCATTTCAGAGATGATAGACATCCCATTGTCGCCCTCACCGACGCAGGCACTCCTAGGCTACACAAAAACTATTAAGAAGCCGGTACGTAGATTTGCCACAGTCGCCCTTCTCATGGCCAAGAGACTAATAGCATGTAGATGGGGCAGGGGCAGAGCTCCTAAATTTAAGGATTGGATTAGTGACATGGTGCACTGTCAGGACACTCTACTTCGATATGCAGAACACCTGCCTTCCGCGTCCAGGCCGACTGACATCTGGGGTCCCCTTCAAACATATTTGCTGTCGCACCCACAGATATAACGTACTCTCCCAGTCAAGTTAGCCTCAGCTTGTTACGCCAATAATTGTACTGACACAGCCTAATTGAGGGAGCAGGGGGGGGACTAATGCTGCCGGGTGGTGGGGCTGGAACTCCCCCCCTCACTTCTTTGGTTCTCTGCCGTGGGTGGATCTCAGGTAGCAACTCTTCTGAACAATATAAGGGGATGGCAGAAGGGACTGCCCTTATGCATGTCTGAAGTCCGCATCTGTACAGCTGGTATGGGTTGCTACGGAAAAAGTACTGGATGCACATTACTCCATGATTAGATATGTTATGGTCCTTCGGGATGGCATGCTGAATATCGATGTTTCCTGTGCCGCAGCTGGCCCCCTGGAGGGTTGTAGGCAGGCAGCTGTGTTCAACACTAAACTCCCACTTGTACCGAGCCGCCGGCCACTTGATGGTTGTAGGCATGGGGCTGTGTTTTTTGCTATATGGTCATGCTGAATAAAGGTTTTTGAAAAAAAAAAAAAATGTAAGTATCTTTACACCTTCCCATAGGCCGAATGATGTATCTAAAATCTTTGTTTCAGAAATATCAAGTATGAGTTGGGTAATTGATAAGGCAATCTCTGTTTCATTTCCAAGTGTGTATCGTTGCAGTGACTCCAACCATTATTACACTTTAAATAAAATGTATATTGTCCACTTGTGGTAGTACTTCCAGCATGGAACAATAGCAACTGTTGCAAAAGTTCTTCCAGAAATAGATACTTGACTAGCAACAATATTTTTAATTTTTGTTTCCACTTTTCTCCCATTTGGTCTACAGCGTTGCAGCATTATAATCAAATATTTTCCATATCTTTGTAGGCATAATGTAGATAGCATTGTTGATTTACAAAGAGAACAGATCATCTCGTGATCAGCTTCTTTTACTAATTTGGAAAATGGTACAGATTTGCAGTCAGGTATTGTTAAATATCGAAATCGTTCTCTGTCACCTATAGTGCTTGAAGTTAATGTACACTGTTCACATTTATTTTCCCATTTGTAACTGAGTCCAAATAAACTCTCAATCTGAATTCCTTCATCTTCTAGTACTCCAAGCATAACCATCAGAAATTATTGTGCATCTTGTTGTATATTAGCACTGAACGTTAAAGATCCAGTACATGTATCCAACAGTTGGCAAATACCAGAAGCAGAATGGATCTTACTTCTATCAGTTCTCAATTCTTGAAATAAAGTATTAAGTGCCGAACATAATCTTTTTTCCTGACTTTCCATAATTTCACCATAAACATCTTCAAGATAAAATATTATGTTTAGAATAACATTACCATAGCAGTTGACACCAGAAGCCATCAGGGAAGGTGACATCCTCAAGATCCGGCTCGCCAGGTCGAAATATAAGAAAGCCCTGGTTTGGGCAAAAAAAATGTGGGATGATAATAGGTGGCAGGACCTAAAAAGGGCTTGTGAAAATAATAATCAAAAAGTATTTTGGGATGTGGTAAAATGGGGTAGGGAGAGTTGCCCAAGAGAATTGGTAAATTATGTAAGCCAAGATCATTGGGTATTGCACTTCCAATCCCAATATGCAGGTGGCCCTGATGAGAGGGAGATACCCGAGCTTCTCTACACTTATTATGATGAACCGGCTTTTAACGAAGATGATATTAATATCGCATTGGGTTCCCTGATGGGTGGTAAAGCGCCAGGTCCCGACGAGATCCCAGCTGATCTATTTCTCTCCAATAAAAGTATATGGATCCGTTATTTTCTGATCTTAATGAATGAAATAGCTAAAGGTTTGCCGATACCAGAGTCATGGAAGGGAGCTGAGATAATTCCAATATATAAAAAGGGTGACAAATCATTACCCGGGAATTATAGACCCATTAGTTTAATTGACACATCACAGAAGATCATGGGTCGGCTGGTCTTAAATAAAATCCAGGATTGGATCAGTACTAATGACATTTTATCTCCCTTCCAGGCCGGTTTTCGGGCATGTACTAGTACTATCGATCAAACCTTCCGTTTTACATTATTATACTGGAAGACGGTGGTCTTGGAAAAAGGCAGCTTGTATGCTGCCTTTGTAGATTTAAAATCAGCTTTTGACCTTGTCTCTCGTAACAAATTATGGAGAGTTCTACAAGACCTAGGGATGCCCCATGCACTACTATCACTCATTGCCAGACTTCACCAGGATAAATATGCAAAAATCAGATGGGGTGGTCAGGGCCAGGTTACCCCCCCATTTGGCATGGAAAGAGGAGTGAGACAAGGCTGTGTGATGGCCCCAACCTTATTTTCCATCTTTATATACGGGGTAGTAAAGTTCCTGGAAGACACTCTAACGGATGCACCAAATTTGGCGGGCGTAAGAATTCCAATTCTTATGTTCGCCGATGATACGCTGTTATTAGCATAAACACCGAGCGGCTTACAGCGTGCCCTATCTCTTTCTGAGGAATTTTGCCATCTCCGGGGCCTTGAAATAAATGTCTCTAAAACAAAATATATGACATTTAACGCTCATAGATCGTTCGGCGGAACAATGTTGCTAAACAAACGTCTGCTGGAGCAGGTAAAAGAATATACCTATCTTGGGGTTGTCATACAGAGGCACATGAAATGGGGCAAACAATTGGATATGGCTACACTAAAACATAGACAGTTAGCTGGAACACTATTAGCTAAGTTTAAGGCATCTTTTACGAAACCAGTTACCCCAGTTCTGACGATCTATATTATGAAAATCATTAGTGCTGTTCTTTATGGAGCAGAGCTCTGGGGCAATAAAAATCTGTCTAAATTGACCGTTGCAGAAAACTGTTTCTTCCGAAAACTTATTAATCTCCCGCAAAGTAGTCCCGTATTGCCCTTACTTAGCGATCTAGGAATGAAGGCATTGGCCGACAGTGCCAGATTGCGTCCTCTAATGTATTGGCGAAGAATTTGGACAACCCCGGAACTGTCCTCGTATGCTGAGGGTTTTATAGATTTAATTAGAGTTGACCAATTTAAAAAAATTAAATGGCTATCGAATCTTAGGTTGATGCTTGAAAACATTGGTATGGTCGATCTTTGGGAGAATCCAGAAAAAAAGCAGTTTCCTTCGAAAATGCAACTGAAGGAAAGGTATTGGGGTTGGGTAGAAGCCAGCACTTTTAGGAATAGTGATCCATCGACGTTGACAGGCCAATTTCTTATGGCCAAACCAAGTCGAAGGCTTGAAGCCTATTGGGACACAATCACAAAGCCTCTTGATAGAACGCTTTTGTTTCAACTAAGAGCTGGCACACTACCCGTCAAGTCTTTTACAGCAAGCTGGGGAATTCAGCTGATATGTCTTGCCCACTTTGTCATGCACCTAGGGAGTGTCTGCCCCATTCATTATTCGTGTGTCCTGCTTACACTATTCCTCGGCGTATTTGGCTGGTCCCTATATGCCGTCTTTTGGGCACTCGAAAAGCCGAGGTTGCTCTTAGACTGATATGCACTGAAACTTGGCTTCCTCTTCTTTTAGCTGTAGCCAAGTTTCTTGGTTGGGCATGGATAATACGATTGAAGGTGGTGGTGCCTCTCTAACCTATGCATGTTATTTTGATCTTGAATGCAAAATTGTTTTGCTCCCATTTTTCACCCTGTCTTATTGTTACCCTCCCCGCGACTTTAAATTGCCTTGCTATTATATGCACTTTGTATTATAGTCTGGTAATGAGCTTATGAATTTTATTCTTGTTGTTTTTATACTGTTTTACGGTCATTTTAATGGAAGAATAATTACTTCCTATTAACTTTTCCTTATTGGCCTTTTATTGTGTATTGGATTGTGCTTTTATGACATATTGTCGAATAAAGCTTTTTATGATGATGACTCGACACCAGAAGCATTTTCTAATTGGTATCTGACAACATCATCACTTGTTTGTATTTTCTGCTTCTTTAAATCTTTTCTTTTCTCTTGATTTTGTTTCAGCTTTTCAACCATAGTTGATTCTTCAACATGCTTGCGTTTTGAACACACAACACGTTTCTCATAAATAGGATATTCACCTAAACTTGGAGCATAAAGCCTTCTCAAACGATTATATTCTCTTAAACAATTAACATCAGCACTAACCTTGTTCTCATGAAAAATCAATTAAATACAAACCAGACAACGTTCTAAATCGAGTTAATGCAACATATACCATTCCCTCTTTAAACACGGTTCTTCCTACATTTACCAAAGCATTATCTACACTTAAACCTTGAGATTTATGAACAGTTATTAAATATGCTAAACAGAAGGGAAACTGTTTTCTACGAACATACAAGTCTTTTACAAGCAATAAAACGTGCAGCAGAACGCGCAAACTGTCTTACCTCTGTAATCTGATCAAATTTAACTTTCAAGAATTCAATTCCATTTCTATTTTGATATTTCACAAAATCAACAACTTTCCCCATTGCTCCATTCACTAAACCTTCTTCTACATTCAGATTACGCCTCAAAATTACCCAACAGTTTGAACATACATCTACATTTATTTCTAAGCCAGCAGTTTTTGATACAGACTTTTCCAAAGAATCCAATTTAGTCTGTAGTTGTTCTGAAAGAAGAATTGTTATTCCTTGATGCTCGATTTTACCAATAGCTTCAATGTCAACTGTTTCTTGATTTTCCAATTTCATAAGCTCTCTATTAAATGTATAACACTCTTCCACTGTAGGCATTAAGCAAACTATAGACTTTTTTTCTTTCATTTTCTTGTACATTACTTATGCTGGTGTGTTTTCATTTGTAAACAAGTTCTTTAGTAGACGACTTTGAAAAGCTTGTTTACCATGTTTGCTTAGAACACCAATTCTTACATCTTTTAGAATATTTGCATAATCTTCATCTCTTGCTTGTTGCATATTCTGAGTGAGTTCTTTATATTCAAAATGTAACCACAGATTCAAATTTCCAATACTTTCCAAAGATTTCTTAGTGTCTTCATGTAGAAGAGTTTTAAACACTGGTTCTCCTTTTACAGGGGTTAGTTGTAGCAGATCTCCAAATACAATTAAATGTTTTCCTCCAAAGAGAACGTTGTAATTTGTTTTTAAACCTGTTGCATTCTTAAGTGTACAAAAGCAAGCATTAAGTTTGAGACCATGTTCACCTCATCAATAATTAAAAGTTTCATTTTCTTCAGCACTCTTGACACTTCAGAAGAAGCTTCTCCAGACAACTTCTGATATTCTAATGTATTATCATGCTCAACTGGTAACGTCAGTAATCTATGCAAAGTAACTCCTTTAACATTGTGTGCAGCTAATCCAGTTGGAGCTGTTACCACACAACATAAATGTGAACCAGTAGTTTTTTGGAGATACCTGTTCAAAACTTTAATTAAAAAACGTTTACCTGTCCCAGCTTGACCACTGATGTACATCAAAAGAAGTTTAAAAGATGAACACACACATTCTTTCTGTTCAACATTTACTTGTTCTTCTAAGTTTTCCAATGTAATATTCTCCTTGTGTGCTTGTTGCATTGCAATTTCGATTTCATGCATAGTAATAGCTTGTTTATTTTCCTGTATTGGTTGTCCAAGAGGATCTTGACTACATGGACCACTACTTTGACTATCTTGAGAACTTTAATTAGCTATTTCAGCTGTAATAGTCTTTTCCTGTTCAACTTCATCATTCAACATTTTTAAATATGAAGGGAAAGTTGTACATGCAATGCTATCTTTACATGCATTAAAAGAATCTTTGTAGCAGTCAAAATCTCCAAGTAATTCACTTTCAACACGCCATGGTTTAAAGAGTTGGAGAAGTGCTAAATAGTAAAATTCTTGCTTATCTGGAGTTTCACAACCTAGTTTCTTGTGGTTTATAAGATTACCCTTTGCATGTTTCACTAAACAACCATGACATCTAACTACTGCATATTTTCCTTCTTTTAAATTCTGTTTAACATTTCTTTTGAAGCTGTAATGTTGAAGTACTTCATACAGACAAAGCTGTTCCAGATGTCGACTCCTTTTCGGATAGTATGTGTCCAACATATTAGTTTTAAGAATGTCTGTACTGTCTGGTTCATTTGCTGCTAATTCTTCAATTTCTTCAAATGATTTCAACACTCTATTTTGTTTGCAGGCAAGACCTAAACTTACCCAAATAATTCCTTGTGACTTTGAATATAAACTAGAAGAGCACAAGCAGTCTGAACATTCATAGGATCCAATTTCTCGGTGGGAAAGCATTTTCAAAGTAAAGCTGTAAACATTTTTGCTATGGCTTTTCTCTTGTGCAATTTCTTCCCACATTTGCTTCATCTCTGTTTTTTCTTATTTTGTTATGTACAATGTAACATAACGTGCAACAGCAATTGAGTTATCTGCAACATACTGGATGTCCATGTTCGCATTCCACATTTTTAAAATGACTGGATTGTAGTCATTGATATACTTTGACACTTCTGTTCTTTTTAAGTTGTAGGTATTCTTTGGAGATTTCCGAGTTATTGTGTGCCTTACAGAAGAAAAAAAATAATTTACTCTTCCTTTACAAATGACTGGACGTGGAAAACCAAACCGACATTTGGTGTAAAAGTTTCCTTTTATTTTCTTCTGCAGTACTTTCCACAACGGTGAGTTTGGAAACGTAAAACTTGCTGTCTCAAGCTTCTTTCTCTTTCTTCTCTTGGAATCTCACATGTCACATACTATTCGATGAAAGACAATACTGTTTCATCAGAATCAGTTCCAAATTTAGGTGCATCCTTGATCCATAGTAGCATATGTATATGAGGTGCACCTCTTGCTTGGTACTCCTTTCTCCAAAAGATATCAGTAACTTCTCCATGAGGTGGATTCTTTTTATTGCAGATAAAAGACACCATAGCTTGAAACCTATGATTAAAATATCTGCAAACATTTACAGGATCCAATGAACACAGTTCACCAGGAGCCTTTATTTCAACATTTTTTATATTGGAATTCGCTTCTCTTAGAAACTCAAGCAAATCTTCCCATGCATACTCTGCACAGCTAAGTGTGACAAACCATGTTGGTGTACCTAAGTTCCGTAACATACACTTGAGTTCTCCATGACGAAAAACACGTCAATCATGTTCTCTCCACATTTCTGGAGGAAAATGAACGTCTCCACCCTTCTCAAACGGGTTTTAGACCCCAACAAGGCACAGAGACAGCCTTGCTAGCTGTGGTCGAAGAAGCTAGGAAAATCGTAGACAGTGGCGGGTCCGCAGCTATTATATTGCTCAATCTTAGTGCGGCATTCGACACTGTTAACCACCAACTTCTGATCACAAGACTTAGAGAGGTGGGGGTGTCAGGAACTATACTTAAATGGCTGGAATCTTTCCTGACAGCCAGGTGTTTTCAAGTCTTTGAGGGTAGTACCAGCTCTGAAAGAATGCCTCTACGATGTGGAGTGCCGCAGGGCTCCTCGTTGAGCCCCACGCTCTTTAATGTCTATCTGCGCCCATTGGCTGAGGTGGTAAAACCTTTTGGGGTTAATATCATTACGTATGCTGATGATACTCAGCTGATTGCATCCCTGAATAGCTTGGATAATACTAGGAGCAACTTGGCCAGCTGCTTGGAGGGGATCTCTGTTTGGATGGACAACTCCTTCTTAAAATTGAATGCGGCCAAGACCGAGGTGATGTTCTTGGGTAAAACTAGCAATATGGACATCAACACACTTTGGTCGCAATGTTTGGGGGTTTTACCTGCCCCCAAAACTCAAATAAAAAGTCTCGGTTGTGGCTGGATCATAGTTTAAATCTTAAGGAACAGGCACACAGGGTGGCAGGTACCTGTTATGGTATCCTGAAAATGATCAGGAAAGTTCTTCCACTTCTGCCTTTTGTTGCCAGGAAGCTTTTGGTGCAAGCCCTGATTCTTTCGAGGCTTGATTATGCCAATGTACTTTACTTAGGGTCTCCATCCATAATCATCAAAAAACTTCAAACAGTTTAAAACTGTGCGGCTCGATTGCTGCTGCAGGTTTATAGGCAGGAATCGGCCAGATCTCACATTAAATCCCTGCATTGGCTCCCGGTGGCTGAGAGAATTCAGTTTAAGGCCTTATGCGTTGTCCACAAGGTACTCTCAGATAAGGCCCAGCCAGTCCTTCGATCCCTTATTCTCCCGTACCTCCCAAACAGATCCCTCCGCTCTGAGAAAAAACATCTAGCTATAATCCCCAGAGTACATCGAGCACGGAGTGGGGGACGTCTTTTCTCCCTCGTTGCGGCTAGAGGGTGGAATCAGCTCCCGGATCACATCCGATTTGAGACCAATCACCTCATCTTTCATAAACAACTGAAGACCTTGCTGTTCTCCAGAACTGTCTGATTGCTTGATTGTCTGACGGCTTGTCTCTAGTGCTGGGAGGCCTTTGGTAGCCATGCGCTCTATAAGTACTAGTCATTCATTCATGACTACGATACCAATAATCATTTGTTCCACATTGACATGCCATCAAATTGATTAACTGTGCTTTTAAATTTTCATCTGTTTCTTGAACTTTCTCCACAAATTCTTTCGCAGAAAGAAGTGATTGATGAACTCCAGTTTTAAGTATGTGGTTCACTGCATACGACAGAGAAGACAGAACACTTTCAAACAAAAGGTGAAATATGTATGGAATGCACTGTCGAAATATAGGATCTTCAGAATATAATCTTGTTGACCGATATTCTGAAGCTGGAATCCGTACAGGTCGGTCATCATATCGTCCACCTTCTCCAGTAGGAGAACAACGAGCTTTTCTCCCATACACTCATTGGACTTCCCTGTTTTTTTTCCATTTGAAATAACTCAATGCTGCTTCCTATTACTTCTTTTGAATGCAAAGGACATATTGTGTAATGTTCATAAATCTCTTCAGTCCTTGACTTGTCCACTTTCTCTATTTGACCACTTGAAATTTCAGATTCATCTTCTAAACCTATTACCTGTTCATCCATATTTACAATTTTGTAATAGATATAAGGTAGCCTTTTCAACTTTATTAACATCCACACATTTTTGCCATATTTTCCGACTCTTTGTTGGTACACCATTTACTAGAATGACTACTGCCTCATTTTCCTCTTTCTCTCCAGCAATAGTTTCAATATTTTTCTTAAAATCCAAAGGTAAGTACACCACTCTTCCTTTCAGCCCTCTTTGCAAGTCTGTTGGTGGCAGTTTACCTGTTTTAGACTCCATCCAAATTATAGTTTGAAAAGGATGAACAGATTGAATTAGAACCAACTCATATGTATTCAATTCTGCCAGTTCCTCCGGAATAGCTACTAATTCTAAATTATTATGTACTGCTCTAGCAGGCATTTTGTTCTCTTCTAATTTGTTGTAACACTATTTACATATACGTTGATCACTACCTAACTTAAAACGACCTTCCACCAACAAGTATGTTGCAAATTCCTCGCACTCAACATTCCTAGTTTGACTTTTATAATGAGTACGTCGACAACAAACACAAACATAGTTTGGAATGTCAGAGCACACTACATTAAACTTTCCAATTTCTTCTTCAAACTGATCAGTGCTAATCACTTCCCATCTCCTTTAACATCTGTAATTGTCAAACTTTTACTTTCTATGGACTGCTCTTCTGAACCAAAATATCGCATTTAAATATCATCACACTTTTTTTGAACATCTGATAAAGAACCATGTAAAATACCTGTATTCAGTTCACTTAAACATAATGCAGGGTTTTTTACATAGCAAAGTTTCCTTACAAACTTCCGCATTTCTGAATGGTGTCCGGCTAACATCCTCAAGTAATGAAAAACACTTTTACACACTTTTCTTGAAAGACAAGCCAGAGAATGCCCATGCTTCTCAGTATATTTTCTTACATTACATGGATCTAGCCCTTGTAACAACTTAATCTTCTGTTTAATACTTTTCTGTGTATATTCTCGTAGCAAATTTCGCATTATATCAATAGATTCATGTTGAATACTACAAATACTGCTACCACCCCACTTATACACAGGAGCTTGTGTACGTTTGCCTTGCACTTCTTCAGCTATTAACTCTTCTGCACTTTTACCAACCATTTCCTCTTTTGGAATGGGACAACCATCCTGAACTTCGTAGCAACGACCTCCAGTATCAACTGCAAATGGTAAACTATTTTCCTGGAAGTAACTTTCCTCATTAAAAAAAGGCTCACTAGTAGAAGTATGTTTCCAATGTCCACTAAAGATTTTGCAAAAGTTGGTTCTGTTTACAAGTCTTTTTCTTCTACTTTTCTCTTTCCACACTTTCATTATTTTATCCAACACTTTGATCCTCTTCAAAATCACAATGAATAACTTCTGTTTTAAATTGACAGCAGTATCCACTATACTTTCAATACGCTGCTTCTGTTCGAATTGCAGCACTTTCTTTTTATATTTTCAGCATGTTTTCATTAAATTCTGAATCACTCTACTTCAAAAAATGCTCTGACGTATTTCTTGAAATTGTTTTTGTCTCCGGGTAACAGATACTGTTTCTTTATCATGTTTTCTTTTCCCGGTATTTGAAATTGATGTCTACTTCTCCTTACTTGAAAATTTCTTCTTTTTGCTTCTTTTTGCTTTGTGTCATGTTATTTTCATTAAATGTTCATAATATATTTTTCAGAAATTGTCTAGTGTTTTTACCAGAAGAAACTGTTTGTGTAGTACTCTCATTTTTTTCTAATCTAAAATCTTTCCTTTTGTTCAAATATATATTTTTTCTCTTTCCTTTTGTTTTCAGTTCTTCTAGGCATTTTCAAATTGAAATCCAAACGAAATAATTTTGTGAAAAAGAAAAAATAGATTCAATTATTTTTTACATCTGTTCAATATATTAAAATATTAACATACAATTACATAAGTTCTACTGACGGCTTCCAGAGGCTGTGCTGCAACATGATGGAACAGGGCAGGGGAGCAGTAGGATGACGGGTAGTGTCATAGAACATACAGCAAGTATTTATTTATTATTTACATACATCTTTACAATTTATATATAACTGCACTACCTCGCACTTTTCACCTCTCCCACAAAAATTACCATTATTAGCCTAATAATTTTATCTACAACTTGCAAGCACCCAGGGCTTTAAGTGGGGGGGTGGGGGGTCTGTGGGGGTCTGAGCACAGGCAGTTTATTTTTAGGGGCCTCGAAATGGGTCTCTATGGGGCTCTATTTTCGGGCCTCGCAAAGGTAGTCCGTTGTTTTTTTTTTATTGGACCGCAGTGAGAGCATGCACATTGCTCACTACTGAGAAGTGGAGACATCATGCCAGGTGAGTCACGTTGTAGGAGAAGGGAAATCCATTAAAGAGAGCCACTTTCTCTCAGGATTTCCCTTCTCTTTTTGCAGTGCCGGAACAACATCGTCATGGGGTGATTAGGAGAGAAATCAGAAGTTGAGATATCACGCACACCAGCATCTCCAGTCTGTTTTTAAACATCGCAAACCCAGACATCCGAACTTCACATCCAAGGACAAATCTTTGCTCAAACAACTGGCTGACAACCCCAATATTATCTTCCTCAATGCTGACAAAGGTGGCGCACTTGTCGCTATGGATACCATACACTACACTTGAAAATTCGATGAACATGTGCTAGATTTGAATACCTACTCTAAACTTGACCACAATCCCACAATGGCCATTTTGAAAACACTGCAGAATCTCGTGGATAAAGCAGTCCTATCGGGCACCATTGGTGACACAGAAAAATTTCTAAATTCCCTAGAAGCCCGTCTCTACGGATGTTACCCAAGATACATAAGAATTTACTGGATCCTCCCATGCGGCCCATTGTTTCAACTAGAGGCTCGCTTCATGAACCAGTCGGCAAATATCTAGACAGGCACCTTCACCCTCTTGTGCAGTCTATGTCTACCTTAGTAAAAGACACCACAGACTTTTTGAACATTCTTCTTAATTTCAACATCCCATGGGAAACTGACATGTACTTCTGTACGATAGACGTGACTTCCCTTTTCACTTCAATCCCCCATGACATGGGGTTAGAGGCCACGGAACATTTCCTTTTACAATCACAGACTCCTTATGATTTACAGGTTTTTTTAATGGAGCTTTTACACTTTACATTTTATCACAGTTATTTTTGTCACAACAACCAATTTTTCCTTCAATTGAACGGAACTTCCATGGGCAATTGCGCAGCCCCTTGCTACGCCAACCTGTTCATGCACAAGTTTGAGTTGGATCATATTCTGCACACCACACCTTGGGAGAATCATTTGTTACTGTTTGTCCGCTACATTGACGACATTTTTTTAATTTGGAGAGGTTCCAAGACCACATTGATGGAAGCGATTGAGAATCTCAACACCATCAAAGACAGGTTGAAATTTACCTTCCACATCAGTGACACACACATTAATTTTTTAGATGTTTCTATTTACATTGTTGATCAACACATCCAAACCACACTTTACAGGAAGGACACGGACAGAAACAACTTGTTACATTACCTCAGCTTTCATCAGCCATCACTTAAACGTCACCTACCATACTCACAAATTCTCAGGATAAAACGAATTATTTCTGAACCGCAGCAACTTACCCAGCAAACCTTGGACATGGAACGACGCTCTGTAGAGCGAGGCTATCCATTACAAATCTTTGAAAAAGCCATTGATAAATCGCTAAACAAACAAAGGAGAGCATTGTTGGACAAACAACCAACATCTTCAGAATCACCTTCGAGAATGGTTATGGTCACAAAATTTTCAACCGAAAGTTTCAACATCAGGAAATCCATTCTCAGGCACTGGCCCCTACTACAAATGGAGTCTGACTTCAATCAGATTTTTTCAGATCAACCATTATTTGCCTACGAAAGGAGCAAGAATTTCATGGAGTTATTAAAACCAACACGCTCCCCACAGTGCTTTTCCGAATATAAGGGTACCATACCTTGCCACAATTGTGGTAACTGTAACAATATCATTATAGGCAACAACATACAGCATCCAACCAAAGGCCATAACATAAAACTCTTTGTTTCAGTGACCTGCGATTCTAAAAACGTTGTTTACATGTTGAAGTGTCCATGTGGCCTGCCGTATATCGGTAAAACTGAAAGAAAGATGAAAACTCGACTAAATGAACACAAAAGTAATATTCGCAATAACAACCCCAAATCCACAGTAGCTGCACACTTCAATGAACACAAACACAATGTCAGTCAATTACGCTTCCTAGTGTGTGAGACAGTTCCATTAAGAGAAGGATGTGACAACAGAAAATTTCTGATCCAAAGAGAAATCTTTTGGATATACAAAATGAACTCCATGGTACCCCTTGGACTGAATGACCGCCTCAAACTCAGTTGCTTTATTTGACTTTGTATTGATGCCTGCGAGAATGTACAAATGTTTAAACATTTCATGCTTTATTTGAAAGACACTCAATTTTTTAATTTTTTAATGTTTTCAATGTCAAGCACTTTTATTCTTTCTTATTTTCTCTTATATTTCCTTGTTTATTCAACCCATTCTTGTTCTTTCAACCTATTCCTCTTTATACGTTAGTCATTTCTTCCTCAATATATCTCTGGACCTTTTGTTGATTTTTTCTGACTTTCTACAGCTTTATTGTTCCTGACACAACTTCCTTCCAACTAATACTTGATACCATAAGCTGAATTCACATTCAGTTTGTAGTTACTTTGCACCTAACTAATCTCACGTTATCTGCAAACACACATGTTTTTCCTTCGACTTATCTTTTACCGATGTTCATTACACTTACGATTTGACACCGTCATAACTTTAAGCCCATTTTCCTTCTTTAAGATGGCCGCTATACTTCGAGTCCTCTTTTTCTGTTGACTATTTGCTTTCTATACTTAACACGGCTATACGCACAGTAAACATCCTTCCGGATCGGAGCATTTTGGAGATGCCCGTCTAACTAACGAGCCGAGGTAACTTCCCTAATTAATCAACCTTTCTGACCTTGGTACTTGGTTTTATTTCACTCATTGTTGCCGTTACCGTATTCTATCACGGCGCACTCTCTACACGCGTCAAACTAAATACAGCGGTTAGTTTGGGTATAACTTCACACGTTTGGTGATTCTTCACAATTGCGTTTCTTTACTTTCTATTGCGCACTTTCTCTGTGTTGCCGTTACCGTGTTTTACTTCGGCGCACTATCTACACGCGTTAAACTGAACACAGCGGTTAGTTTGGATATAACGTTCACACGTTTGGTGATTCTTCACAATTGTGTTCCTTCACGTTCTATTGCGTACTTTCTCAGTGTTTGGTATCCCGGATGGAATATGTCACATATTCATTTGTATATGGTTTTAGGTCAAATACTGTGGTTCTCTTTTGCTTATTATTTGTTGAATTATGGAATCCCCTGAGGGGACATGCTACATTATCTCCTATTTTTGTTATAGGATTCCTCCTGATGAAGGGTTCCAACCCGAAATGCATTGAGGATATCCGTTGGTACCGTTGTTGACACAACATGTGAAATCTGTAATACAGCATAAGAACTTTCTATCATGAATAAATGAACTTTGATTCAATTTTCGTTTGAGAAGACTTGGTAACTTTGTTACCCCATAGCGCTGTGCGCATAGAGGGACACCACCCCGGATGGGGCAGTGCAACTATCGTGATTAGGAGAGAGACCACCAGGCACACAACACCCATTTCCCCGGACTCCCTGACACAGCTTCCCAGGAGCACACACAGAGCCGCAACCGAGTACTTCACAGGTCTTCAAAAGACGATTTGCTTGTAAATGAGGCTCTGTTCTTTTTCAACCTTTTTTAGAGCCCCTACTTCCCCACTCTGCCTATTGCTGAAAGAATTAGCCTCTCCCCAAATTTTTCCTATTGGTTGCGCCTCTGGAGACTACCACAGGCGCCTAACTCCAGCACGACCCTGCTCTGACCTTTCACAGTGTCTTGTTTTAGTGCTATGAAAACACACGCTTTGCCTGGCTCACTTAGCTCTCACACCCCCTCTTTAATATGAAGATAGTAGCTTTGGAATTACCTTTACATTCCTATGCTCTGCTTCACATAGAAATATAGAAGTGCAGGTTCTCAGCACCCCAAATTAGCTGTCTAGTATACTCTCTCAAATGTAAGAACTACAGGTATTCAGTATCTGTCAGTCACGGACAGTTTAAAGCAGTGTTCCTATATAGAAATGGACAAAACGTTATGTTTCTAAATTAACGTCTTACACTGAAAAGCTGCTTTACATTTCTTTTGGCTGGATCAACCTTTGTTTAAAGCACCACCAGAGTAGGGTGGTGAACTATGGTCCACAAACAGCAACTCAAAGCTTTCCTGTTCTTTATCAGAAACATCTGCCTGTCAATGCTTATCGCCAGCCTTTTTGACCTCTTAAGAGGCTGGGTGGATGAGTATAATACGCAGTATTTAGGATCGGGGCGGAGGGTGCACAGAAATAAGGACGGATTGTTGAATAAAGAGCAACTAGATAGATGGCCAGATGGATGAATGGATAGCTAGATGGATGGATGTATGGATGTATGGATGGATGTAAGGATGAATGGATGCATGGACCAGTACTTAGGATAGACGGGTGGGCTGATAGATGCTTAGGATTGGTTCTGGGATAGATGTATGTATGGATATATGGGCGTATGGCAGGATGGATGGCACAGTGCTTACCATAGGCGAGTGGGCTGATAGATGCTTAGGAGAAGTGCAGGGACAGATGTATGTATGTATGTAGGTAGGAATGTATGGATGAATTGAAAGATGGTTGGATGGCGCAGTGCTTAGGATGGATGGATGCAGGGATTTAAGTGGGCCGGGTCTGAGCACAGGCAATTATTTTCAGGGGTCCTCGAAACGGGTCTCTATCAGGCTCTATTTTTGGCCCTCGCAAAGGTAGTCAGTTTTCTTTTTTTTTTTATTGGACTGCACTGAGAGCATACACATCGATGTGCGCATGCTCATTTTGCTCATTTTGCTCACTACTGAGAAGTGGAGACATCATGCTAGGTGAGCCACGTTGTAGGAGGAAGGGAAATCCTTTAAAGAGTGTGTTTTCCGAAGGTAGGAAAATTGGAGGGGATTTTCTTAAGCACACAATGCTAGTTATCTTGATTTAGACCAACTGGAACACTCATCTCCAAAAGGTATCAAAACATGCAAATTTGCGAGTGAACCATATACCATACCATAAAGCGGTTCATAAATGGGCCCAGTGCCACTACACCACCCTCATCCCCATCCTTAAACTTATGAAATCAAAGAAAGAGCCCCAGCAAACCTGGTACAGCCACTATAACAATACAGAGACTTAATTTCAACAAGTGTCTGCCAGAACGCTCAGCAACAAAAGGTATTAAAACATGCACATTTTCAGATAAAACATATACCATGTCATAGAGCGCTTTATAAATTGACCCAGTGGCACTACATCACCTTTACTAGCTACACATGTGCACGTTACAAATGTCAGTGTTATAATCAGCAACATACCCACCTCCCCCACCCCTACCCTTGCTTAACCTTACAAAATCAAATAACGAGCCCCAGCACTCCCGTTAGCGCCACTATAGCCATACATAGACTTAATTTCAACAGGTGTCTGCCGGAACGTTCATCAGCAAAAGGTATTAAAACCTGCAATTTTGCAACTAAAACATAAACCATACCATAAGGCAGTTTATAAATAGTCCCAGTTCCACTACAACACCTCCACACCCGCCCTTGCTTAACTATACGCAATAAAACAAAGAGCCCCAGCAAACCTGGAAGCGCCACTATAGCCAAACAGAGGCTTAATTTCAACAGATGTCTCCCGAAACGCTTATCAGCGAAACGTATTAAAACATGCAAATTTGTGGGTATAACATATACCATGCCATAGGGCGCTCTATAAATGGTCCCAGTGGTACTAAATCACCTTTAGTAGCTACACATCTGCACGTTACTAAAGTCTGTGTTTTAATCACCAACATATCTACCTCCCCCACCCCCACCCCGCCCTTGCTTAACCGTACGAAATCAAACAGAAACCCCCACCATTCCTAGTAGTGCCACTATACCCATACACAGGCTTAATTTTAACAGGTGTCTGCTGGAACGCTTATCAGCAAAAAGTATTCAAACATGCAAATTGGCGGGTAAAACATAAACCATCCCATAGCACGGTTTATAAATGGGCCCAGTGGCACTACACCACCTTTACTAGCTAGACATCTGTATGTTACTAAAGTCGTTTAAACACTCTGTAGAGTTTATAGCGGGGGTTGGGGAGAGTAAACAAAGTTGTAATTCCCAAACTTTTGATATACCGCCCCTTTACTGTATGTATATTAAGGACATTAAATGGAATGAAAAAATTGATGAGTATCTCAAAAGGGATAGTGAAGCTGAGCACTGGTAAAACCCGAACCACTTAAACACCTACTTATGTTCAGCACAGGGACACAGCCTGACAATTAGTATCACTTATAATCACATGTAGTTTACTAATGTCAAGAAAGTCATACAGAAAATATACCAAACATTTTCATTTATTTTTTATCTCTCACACATTTATGAAACATCTCTTCTAAATAAACACTCCCCAACCACTTCTATTTCATAAGAACAGACAATCATTCATACGTTTACTACCATGTATTTTAGTATATCTACCTTTTTATTATTCACTAGTCAGAAACTACTAAAACTATTAACTATACCCAAATGCAAACCAGAAACCATGTTCATATTATATCTCAACCTATGATCAAATGATTCAAACTATGCGTACATATAAAAGGAACGTATCACTTTTGCTATCTCCATCTCCTCTCCATGTAATCTCCAAACACTGTAGACGGCCTCACAGTACAACAACCTACCTCGACCTATATTCAAATCTACCTCTCAGTGTCAAAAATGAGACCACAACCTGTCCACATAACATTTCTGGGTTTGTTTTTATTGCTTTTAACTTAATAACACATACATCTCCTACCCACCCCCTTCCCCACTATTTCCACAAAAAGTATAATTTGCAAACGTGGGACATTTTGTTTATCTCGCCTGAATACATTAGCAAACCCAAATTAACGCTGTACCTCATTTTCAAAACCATATAGTCCTTTAAAGATGACAAACTACACTTCTTCTTTGTGAAAAATTCCTAAACATATATAAAGTACTTATTTAACAACAGGTCAAAATGTATGCATATTTTATAACCAATATGAAACACCACAATTTACTAACAGTATATTATTTTGAAATAAAAATACTTTCAAACTTAAAAACATCACCTCAAATACTTAATCACTACTACAGAACACATAACACACCTTGTTCATTTCTACCTCACCTTTGTAGTTGGTATGCAGATTTCAAATGTCACACACGCATGCAATTCTTTCTTTGTCACACAGTACATGTAATGCACCGCTTTCATCAAGAATGGAACCAGTAATGGCACAATTTCTCTGTCGCTCCACATATAATACATGTAAAGAACACATCAGAATACTTCATTCCATCATCGACATTCCAAAACTTATCTCCATTGGTTATTTTTGAATTTTCCATATGAAAAGCTACTTAATATTCTGCGCCACATACAGGTCAGATGTTCAACCTATTTTATCACCACACTTTCTGCAACATTCTACGACACCTGCAGGTTAAAAGTTCATGATTTTTTTAAACGTAATGTTTTTATTTTCAAGCATATTCTCGAACATTTAACAGCACCTGCGGGTTAAAAGTTCACCATTGTTTTAAGTTCCAAATGTACCTTCCAAATGCAAGTAGCACGTCTGGTTGAGCTGAGCACATTTCATCCTATCGTATGTACTCCACGTTTAGACTGCTCTTTATGAACCAATGACAAACATGCTTTTTCACGCAACTAATATGCAGCCTAGTTCACAGTACCCAATGCTTCTTATCTTCCAATCAATTATCATTTTCTGTGGAAAAAAAAAGATTTTTCCCCATCTTTAAAGATATCTCTTACTCTACGAAGGAACTGCATGAGCAACAGACATCTTTCCATAACTTTCAGCCATACCTTCAAAATGCTAGTGTGGATCGTAGGACATAGCTATGTTTTATGGTGCAAGAGGTATGCAGAACAGAGACGTATTGACTTAGACCTAGGTTTACAAAATGTGGACATTAAACGGTTTGCACAGAGAGGATTGAAGTGGCACCAATTGTTGCCTTTGGTCAAAACCTGTTTGCATCTCCAACACCCTGACCTCATGATTGTGCACTGTGGTGGAAACGACCTAGGCACATTGACTGGGGTAGGTTTGGGAATGCTAATGAAGGACTCCTTTAAACAATTGATGTTGCTTTTGCCTCAAACTGTCTTTGTATATTCCAATATATGCCAAAGACAGAAGTGGAAATGGTTAAAACAATTTTGTCCTCAGATTGAAATATCTAGGAAGAATGTCAACAAAGCTGTGTCTGCATACCTCAGAGACCATAGAATAGGGTTGATCTACAACAACAGCATACGTTTTGATATGGCTGATATTTACAGAAGTGAAGGAGTACACTTCACAGATCAGAGAAATCGAGTTTTTCTGAATAACCTGAAGCTGTGCATCCGCACTTATATGTAGCGGCAACTAATAAACACAGAGGTTCTTTTTAGAGCCGCCTTATAACTGACAACTTAGGCCCGCTATTTTAGGGCCAGGTAACAGCAACTCCCGGACCCTCGCCAAAATGTATTTTCCCCACAGCTGTGGCGTAGCAGCCAGACCATCTGACTTTGGAGCACAGAGCTCTCGCTTTGATCACCGGCTCTAGGAACAGCTCAGGATAGCACCATGTGACTCTGAGCAATAGCTCACTTAATTTCCACGCCGGCCCCCAGCACCTGCAGACCCATACAAGTGAGTAGTTTGCACTTTACAAATACCAAATTGATTCGAAACGGCACAATTGAACTTCAAACTCCCTCTGTAGCACCCCCAATCACCCTACAGACGTCACACTGTTTAAAACAAAAGTTCCTCCTAGTACGTATGCACACATGCTGACACTACTTGGACAGGTGTGCCGCAGCGGCCAGAAAACATGAGTTCAGAACACAGGGCTCACGGTTTAATCCCCTGCTCCGGAAACAGCTTAGCTCACCACCATGTGACTCTGAGCAATAGCTCACTTAATAGCTCACATAATTTCCACACCAGCCTCCAGGGCCTTCAGACCCATAGGGGTGAGTAGTTTGCGCTTTACAAATACCGTATTGATTTACCTTCGCACTCCCTGTATAACACCACCTAAGCACCATATATAAGTTACCGTGTACCAAACAAAACTTCCTCCTACTACGTACAAAATATTGCTGACACTACTTGCACAGGTGTGGCACAGCGCCCAGAGCACATGACTTCACAGCATAGGACACACAGTTTGGGCTCACGGTTTCATCCCCGAGTCCAGCAGCAGCTCAGTTTAGCAGCATGACACGCTAGGCAATACCTCACTTAATTTCCGTACCCCGCACTTTCAGACCGGTAGGGGTCAGTAGTTCAACAGCTTTATCCCTGAGTCTGGCAGCTGCTCAGCTTACGTCCCCAGCACCATCAGACCTGTAGGAGTGAGTAGTTTGCACTTTACAAATACCGAATTGATTTGATACGTGCAAATTTACCTTCGCACTCCCTGTATAACACCCCCTAAGCACAATACACAAGTTACAATGTTCGAAACAAAAGTTCCTCCGAGTAGGTATAACTACATGCTGACACTACTTGGACAGATGTGACACAGCGGCCAGAGCACATGACTTCACAGCATATGACACACACTTTGGACTCACGCTTTCATCCCAGAGTCCCGCAGCATCTCACCTTATGAGCATCAGACTCTAGGCAATACCTCAGTTAATTTCCATAGCCCAGCACTTTCAGACAGGTAGGGACGAGTAGTTCGCTTCGCACACCCTGTATAGCCCACCCTCAACACCCCACAGAGGTTACAGTGCTCCTACCCTCCTCTTTCCTACTTTTTTTGTTCTTTTTTCCCCTTACTCGCTTCAACAGAATCACAAAATGGCTGCCAACACTTCCTAGTTGCAACCGCTCGCTGCTCGCAGCCAATAAGCAGCAAGCTCGTGCTTGTAACGCCTCAGCCAATCAGATGGCAGAATTATCAAAATATCGATATCTGTAAATTTCGATATTTCTCCAAAACTACTGAACAGATTTACACCAAATAAACAAAAGCGTGCTTTCTAGACCAAAACCCTTCTCCCTGCCAAATTTGGGGTAATTCCATTCACCCGTTCGACCTGTAGCCTTGTCTAAAGTTTCCTATGGAAATTGCATGGAGAAAACACGTTTTGGGACCCCCCTTTTTTCCCAGCCCACCCTTGATGAATCACCCACAAACTTTCAACATAGTAGCTGATATGAACAAAGAATTAGTTTGGAAACTTTTATGAAGATTCATCAAACGACGCCAAAGTTATAAGCAAAACGAAAAATGTTCTTCCTATGGAAACTTGGTCATAACTATAACTACCCACTGGCGACCGCCAGTAGGTAATATACATATATATATATATATATATATATATATATATATATATATATATATAGTACCAAACCTGATTTCAAGTATACAAAGCAGTCGCTGACACCATGGGACATCCTGTCAAAGAGAAGTGTTTATTCCATAAGATCTTATAGTCGCGTATCGGTGGATGAAACCGCCTTGCTCACTACATCTGGTATCTCTGCAATGTACTGCTTTTATCTACAAAGGACATAGAAGAAGTGAAAAGTCAAGCATGTTAATACACTCTGTAAAAAACAGCTAACACTAAAACCTACGTGTGATTTACTGTTGTTAAAATCACAACAAATTAAATTATGTGCTATTTACAAATGTGTAGGAGTATATTTAGAGTAAAGCCACTGAAATATAAAGTACGAGTGTAAAAATGTTCAAACATAGCATGGTGGTGACATATTACGTGTCGGCGGCGGATTACAGAGACATAGAAGAGTTGCCGCTGCCGTGAGTTCCACAATCATCAGGGTGCATATGTATAGTACACCTAATAATGCTACCTAGGTAAAACTGGGAAGATCGACACAAGTGTGTGATGCTTCAGTTAGGTGAGTAAATGTACATGACATGTTGTTGATAACTTTAAAAGTGTTATGTAGGTGTAACACAATCTCATTAGGTCTCGTCTGCTAACTTGATTCAGGCATGGGAACTTAGATGGTGGCTGGCGTGATGTATAGCCCTAGTGGGCAATGTTGGTATATTACTGTCATGTGTGACAATAGTTGCGTAGCCTACTTTAACTATGTGTATACTCAATTTACAGTGTGGTAATGCTGGTCAAAAATATCGAATGATAAAAAATATATATTTAACAGTGAAAATTATAACATTTGTGCCAAACCGAAATAAATACATAATAATAGGAAAAGAGAACCTAATGCTGCGGACAGAGTTAAGATGCAGGAACAGCAGCATATGTATTGGTGTTATTAAGAGGCTAAATTTGGTTAAAGGTGAACATTCAGTGCCTTGTCTCCGTTCATCCCACTTGGAATTTTACAGTCTAATAGGATAATGTACCTGGATTCCAGTCTCCTGAGTGACAATTGTCTGTTCCCCCCACTTATGTTTTTAGTAATACTGTCGATCACAAAGTAGGAAAGTTCATCTGCTTTACCCCCATGGTGTGTGTTTTTATGTCTTGCTACCGGATACGCTGGGTCATCATTGCTGATGGCTCTTAAGTGCTGCAATATCCGGACATGTACGGGGTGTATGGTACTACCCACGTACATGTTGCCGCAAGTGCAACGAAGAACATATACTGCGAAATCCGTCTTACATGAGTGACATCGCCGAATTTCAAAAGGGGTTTTTCTGAGGGGAAGATGGACTGTTCTAGTGTTAACACCGTGCTTGCAGGCCTTACATTTTGAACACTTATACCCCCACTCATTCTTCAATATGCCTTTCCCTATATAATAAACATATTTAAACTTTACAGAAAGACACAGTCACTGGATGATGTCATCAGTGATGTTATTTGAGATGTCATCAGTGATGTCACTGACCATGTCATGAGTGATATAATATGTGACGTCATCAGAAGTGCATTGCGGGGGCGCGAGTTATAGTTAGATGAACTAACTAGAACGGGGGAATTTCTCCAGTTTTGTACGAGTGAAATGTCCAACTAACTATAACGCCCCAAAAACCTATGTTTTTTTCACTGAATTTCTAAGGTTTTTTAAATGCTAATTTCTAACTATAACGTGCCTGAAACCTATGTTTTTTTCAGTGAATTTCAAAGGTTTTTTAAATGCTGATTTCTAACTATAACGTGCATGAAACCTATGGTTTTTTAAGTGAATTTCTAAGGTTTTTTAAATGCTAATTTCTAACTACAACGTGCCTGAGACCTATTGTTTTTTCAGTGAATTTCAAAGGTTTTTTAAATGCTAGTTTCTAACTATGCCTACAGAGGTAGGACATGTGATGAAAGAAGAAACAACGCACAGAACGAATAAAAAGAAATGCAGAAAGAAGCAACAGAAGTCCACAACGATGAAGAAAAGTGCAGGAAGAAAAAGAGATGTGCCGAAAGAACCAACAGAGGATTAGAAAGTCCTCCTGTGCCCACAACTTTTTCAGACGGGTACTGGTGGTAACTGGCTCTGACTAACCAGTCCTAGAGCCAGTGCTATGCTAAAAGACATTTAGAATACAGTGAAAACACCTACATACACTAGGGAACACTATGCGTTGGGGTACCCGGTGATTAGCATGACCTCCGCTGTAAGTCCCTAGTACATAATAGGGCAGGTGGATTAAAACTACCTCTTAAAATGCACCACAGGGCACGTTTGCACACTGGTGAAGGGAGTGGGGGCCTGAGGTTACATGTGTGCAAACTAGCCCACCAGGTACCTCCAGTAAACGCCAAAGAGCTGCGTTGCAGAGAGGTGTAAAAAGGGGCATGGCCTGGACTACCTCTGTGCAAACGCACCCCGTGGCATGTTTTGAGTTTGGGGGATAAAATCCCCTTGAATCCTGAGTAGCCCACCAGGTACCTCCACCTGTTTCTACCGTGCCCCCTTTTCTTGTTTTTCATGTTTGTTTTCCTGTTTTCTTGTGCCTTGGTTGTACCGAGGCACAAAATGTCTGCCAACACTTCCCGGTTTGAAGTATTGACAGCCAATAAGAATGCAGCTCGTGATCGGGAGGGTGCGCGGATCCACCACGCCTCTAACTATCGAAACTTTTATTTTTGATTATCAAAGCAACTACTGAATGGATTTACACCATTTTTAAAAAGGTTGCTTTCTGAGCCAAGCAGAACCTTTTTGCCAAATTTGGGGGTAAATCCGTTCAGTAGTTTTGGCTGTGTCCTTGCATAAAGTTTCCTATGGGAAATGGATTTTTTGAATCTTATTTTTTTAATTTCTCAGCAACTACTTAACAGATTCACACCATTTAAAAAAAAGGTATCTTTCTGAACCAAGGGCTACCATTTTGCCAAATTTGGTGAAATTCCGTTCTGCAGTTTGGGCTGTAATCTTGTCTAAAGTTTCCTATTGGAAATAACATGGAGAAAATGCGTTTTGGGACCCCCCTTTTTTCTCGGCCCCCGCTTGGCGAATCACCCTGAAACTTTCAGGATAGGAGCTGACCTGAGCGGGACCAACGTTTTGAATATTTCACGAAGATTCGTCAACCAGCGACCGCCAGTAGGTAATACATATATATATATTCACAGAAAAAACCATAGGTTTCAGGGGTGTTATAGTTAGCTGCCCATTTCACTCATACAAAACCATAGAAATTCTTCTGTTATAGTTAGTTCTGCTAACTATAACTCACGCGCCCGCAATGCACTGCTGATGATGTCACATATTGCATCATTCATGACATGGTCAGTGACATCACTGATGAGATCACTGATGACATCTCAAATGACATCACTGATGATAAAGGAAAAGCAGGAGATTTTCTCTAACCTTACCACATCCCTTTCATCATCTAAGGAACTTTTTAAGATCGTGGACTCCCTTTGTTCCCTTCAAGTGCCTGATCCAGTTGTAGGGTCGCAGGAGCTGTGTAATAAAATTTCAGAGTTTTTCCACAATAAAATCGAGGACATCTATCTTGCTCTGGAAACACAGAGGAGTACCTTGGGGACTCACTCCCCCTTGGCCCTGGGAAAACTGGAGTCTTGGACTAGTGATCCCTCTAAGACCCTCACTCTTTTCCCGCCGCTTTCCCTTGAGGAGCTTGATCTTCTGCTGAACAGGACAAAGTCAGCCTCTCATTTGGACCCTTGTCCCCTGAAAGTGTTGAAAGCATGTCGGGACACCCTATTACCTCCTTTGATGGAGGTGATGAATGGTGCCATGGCACAGGGTATTTTTCCGGTAGCCTGGAAAAGGGCGATAGTGAGGCCCTTGCTTAAAAAGCCCACCTTGGACCCAGAAATGCTTAAAAACTTCCGTCCTATATCTCTGCTGCCTGCTCCAGCCAAAATGCTCGAATCCCACCTGAATTTTCATCTGTCGGCCTTCCTGGATTCCTCTGGGTACTTGGACAACTCCCAGCATGGATTCAGGAAATTCCATAGTACGGAATCGGCACTCACTATGGTGGTGAATAATATTCGAATGAAGGTGGACCAAGGTCATACCACTCTTTTGGTCCTACTGGATCTAACGGAAGCATTCGATACCCTGTCTCCCTCGACTTTAACATCACGTCTGAGGGAGTTAGGAGTAGCGGGCCCGGCCTTGAGCCTCTTGTCCTCTTTCTTAGATCCAAGAGAGCAGAGGGTCAAGCTTGGAGAGTTCCTCTCCCCTGCCAAATCCTTGCAATGTGGGGTTCCGCAGGGGTCGGCCTTGAGTCCGACCCTGTTTAACATCTACGTGGCCCCTCTTGCTAGGCTTGTGAAATCGCAGGGGATGGAGGTTGTGTCATACGCCGATGACACTTAAATTATGGTGTCCCTGGCCCACTCGGCTGGTACTTCTGCCTTCAACTTTAGGAACTGCATGCAAGCAGTCTCCGAATGGATGATTCAAAACTCCCTAAAGTTGAACGGCGATAAAACCGAGGTTCTGATCTTCGGTAATAATCAGGATATCTGGTCCAGCGAGTGGTGGCCCCCATCTTTGGGAACCTGCCCTATTCCATCCCACTCTGCCAGCAACCTTGGCGTTATATTTGACACCTCGTTGACCATGACTCTCCAGGTAAATAGAACGGTGGCCACTTGCTGGGGGGTTATCAAGATCCTTAGGAGAATCGTCCATTATCTCTCCCCCCAGGCACGTAAGCAGACGGTAGTTGCTCTAGTGGGTTCAAGATTGGACTACTGCAATGCATTGTATGTAGATATAGACAAGGGTCTCATTCATCGCCTCCAGGTTGTACAGAATGCTGCAGCAAGATTTGTTCTAGCTGCACCTAATGCTTCCTCGGCTACTTTAGCCAGGAAAAGTCTGCACTGGCTTCCAATCCAGCATAGGATCTCGTTTAAACCTCTGAGCCTGGTGTTTGCAGCCCTCTCTACTGGATCCTCCAATGCCTTAGGTTCTCTGCTAACCTGCTATACCCCTAGCAGGTGCCTTCGCTCCTATGAGATGAATATTCTTGTAGTTCCCCGTGTTAAGAAAGTCAGATGGGGCAGCAGGGCATTTTCCAATGTGGCCCCCCGATTATGGAATGTCATCCCCTCAGAGATTAAGGCCCAACCTTCACTAGCCCTCTTTAAAAAAGCGCTCAAAACATGGTGTTTTATCAAGGCCTACCAGTAAGCAAGTTTATTGATTTAACTAGCATTTTTTGGTTAGGTGCCTTGACGCCCATTGGGCTTAGTAGCGCTCTATAAATTTGATTTGATTTCATTTCATTTCATGACATCACTGATGACATCATCCACTGAATGTGGTTTAGTTTGAAATTTAAATATGTATTATATATATATATATACCAATCTGTATTGAAGATTGAGTGGATGTATAACTGTCTGGATGGAGGATTTAGTAGCTGTCTGACTGTCTTTTTAAGTGAGTAATTAAAAATGTCTCACTTAATGCATGGATTAGTAACTAAACTATGTGAATGTGTGCAGCACTGTCTCTGTTGTTGTATAACATGCTGCATCAGTAGGTCACTAACTACATGAGTATGTATATTAGTTATTGATTAGTTGGGTGAGTATTTGTATGGGACACTGAGTTTGTGTGTGGTTGGATGGGGTGTGTGTGCATGTGGAAACAGTTGTTTGGGTGACTGAGTGTATTTATTTGTGTGTTGGTGAGCGAATATATCTTCTAGTTGTACATCTTCAACAAAGTAAAAAAATAAAAGGCATTGTATGTGAGAGATGGTGTATATAAATAAGTATGTGTAAGAGTCAATGATTGTGAGAGTAACTATATGAATGAGTGTATAATTGTAATGGTGCTTTTTTAACATATTAACAATGAGTTACTATGTGTTTGAATAAATGAGGTGTTGTTGGATAATTCTGTGAGTAAATTTAAGTGCGATACATTTTTTTCATGAGTGAGTAGGATGACTGCATAACCGACTAAGATGACTGCTGATATGTCAATGTCTATATATGTGTATAAGTGCATTTGATAGTGTTCTATTAATTAATGACTGCATGTATAGATGATTCTGTTGTTGAATGGGTAGTTGTGTGTATAGACTTAGGAATCAGTGAGTGGGTATGTAGTAACTGGTATTGGTGTGTCAATTGTTTCAAATATGGTACTTTGTATTTTACAGTGAGTGATGAAAGGTTATACTAGTGTATGATGAGGTGTATCAGATTGTCAAGTGGATGATGTCATCAGTGATGTCATTTGAGATGTCATCAGTGATGTCATCAATGATGTCACTGACCATGTCATGAATGATGCAATATGTGACATCAACAGCAGTGCATTGCGGGCGCGTGAGTTATAGTTAGCAGAACTAGCTATAACGGAGGAATTTCTATGGTTTTGTATGAGTGAAATGGGCAGCTAACTATAACACCCCTGAAACCTATGGTTTTTTCTGTGAATTTCTAAGGTTTTTTAAATGCTCATTTCTAACTATAACGTCTCTGAAACCTATGTTTTTTTTCAGTGAATTTCAAAGGTTTTTTAAATGTAACTTTTAAGTGTGATAGTAGTTATATCTATTTTTTGTACTGATTTTCTACTTTTTTAAAAATGTTTATTTATAAATATTTTATTCATTAAATAACATTCTATATTTTTCTGAAAATTGCTAAACACATTTTTTTTTATTAAAACTGAAATATTGATAAATTTTCTTGTTTTCATTTTTGATTTTAATATATTTATATTATTTCCTTTAAAAAAAATCCAATTTTATTCGGAGTCGCGCACTCAAAGTATACACATCACGGTGGGTGCGCGCATTCTAGCCGCCATTTTAGAAAAGTCATGAAGGATCCGCGTATGGTGTGCGACGACTGCGTGTTTTTCAGTTACATCATATACATTTAATATCACGTGATATGCGCGATTGGTATGCGACCAGTCTGCGACTCCTGCTCCCGCACATTTGCGACACATACGGTACGATATGTTTGCGCGGTTGCGGGTCCCGCGTGACATCATATACGTGCTGGGGCGCGCTGGGTGCGCGACTCCCGCAAAAAAAAATTATGTTCCAAAATGATATGTATCTGTCTTTAATATACATATTAAGGCTAGAGATTATGTAAGATATTCATCAAAATATTATATTTGTACTTATAATAAACATATTATTTTTAAATATATTTTCACGAGGTCAGGTGCGTGCATCGTGAGTGCAGAAAACCAGGTCAGCAGAGCTGCTGTAGACCGAGAGAACCAGGTCAGCAGAGCTGCTCTAGAGCCTAAGAACTAGGTCAGCAGAGCTGCTCTAGAGCCAGAGAACCAGGTCAGCAGAGCTGCTGTAGAGCCAGAGAAACCAGGTCAGCAGAGCTGCTTTAGAGGGAGAGAACCAGGTCAGCAGAGCAGCTTTAGAGCCAGAGAACCAGGCCAGCAGAGCTGCTTTAGAGCCAGAGAACCAGGTTAGCAGAGCTGCTTTAGAGCCAGAGAACCAGGTCAGCAGAGCTACTCTAGAACCATAGAACCAGGTCAGCAGAGCTGCTTTAGAGCCAGAGAACCAGGTCAGTAGAGCTGCTCTAGAGCCTAAGAACCAGGTCAACAGAGCTGCTCTAGAGACAGAGAACCAGGTCTGCAGAGCTGCTGCAGAGCCAGAGAAACCAGGTCAGTAGAGCTGCTTTAGAGGGAGAGAACCAGGCCAGCAGAGCTGCTCTAGAGCCAGAGAACCATATCAGCAGAACTGCTTCAGAGCCATAGAACTGGGTCAGCGGAGCTGCTTTAGAGCCAGAGAACCAGGTCAGCAGAGCTGTTGTAGAGCCAGAGAACTAGATCAGCAGAGCTGCTCTGTAGCATAAGAACTAAGTCAGCAGAGCTGCTCTAGAGCCAGAGAACCAGGTCAGCAGACCTGCTCTAGAGCCAGAGAAACCAGGTCAGCAGAGCTGCTTTAGAGAGAGAGAACCAGGTCAGCAGAGCTGCTTTAGAGCCAGAGAACCACGTCAGCAGAGCTGCTCTAGCTGACACTGACTGACTGACACTGACTGACTGACACTGACTGATTGACACTGATTGACACAGATTGACTGACACTGACACTGACTGACACTGATTGACTGACACTGACTGACTGACACTGACTGACTGACTGACACTGACTGACACTGACTGACACTGATTGACTGACACTGACTGACTGACACTGATTGACACTGATTGACTGACACTGACTGACTGACACTGATTGACTGACACTGACTGACACTGATTGACTGACACTGACTGACTGACTGAAACTGACTGACTGACACTGACTGACAACTCTCTACTACTCTACTACTGACTCTCTACTACTCTCTCTCTACTTCTCACTCTCTACTACTCACTCTCTACTACTCACTCTCTACTACTTTACTACTCTCTACTACTCACTCTCTACTACTCACTCTCAACTACTCACTCTCTACTACTCTACTACTCACTCTCTACTACTCACTCACTACTACTCTCTACTACTCACTCTCTACTACTCACTCTCTACTACTCATGCTCTACTACTCTCTACTACTCACTGTCTACTACTACTCTCTCTACTACTCACTCTCTACTACTCTCTACTATTCACTCTCTACTACTCACTCTCTACTACTCACTTTACTATGTTCTACTACTCTCTACCACTCACTCTCTACTACTCTACTACTCACTCTCTACTACTCACTCGCTACTACTCTCTACTACTCACTCTCTACTACACTTTCTACTACTCTCTCTCTCTACTACTCTCTACTACTACTCTCTACTATTCACTCTCTACTACTCACTCTCTACTACTCACTCTACTACTCTCTGCTGCTCTCTACCACTCACTCTCTACTACTCTACTACTCTCTCTCTACTACTCACTCTCTACTACTCGCTCTCTACTACTCTCTACTACTCACTCTCTACTACTCACTCTACTACTCTCTACTACTCACTCTCTACTACTCTCTCTCTACTACTCACTCTCTACTATTCACTCTCTACTACTCACTCTCTACTACTCGCTCTCTACTACTCACTCTCCACTACTCACTCTCTACTACTCGCTCTCTACTACTCTCTACTACTCTCTCTGCTACTCACTCTCTACTACTCACTCTCTACTACTCACTCTCTACTACTCTACTACTCTCTACTACTCACTCTCTACTATTCTCTACTACTCACTCTACTACTCTCTCCTACTCTCTACCACTCACTCTCTACTACTCTACTACTCACTCTCTACTACTCTCTCTCTACTACTCACTCTCTACTATTCACTCTCCTACTCTCTACTACTCACTCTCTACTATGCTCTACTACTCACTCTGTACTACTCATACTCTATTACTCACTCTCTACTACTCTCTACTGCTCACTCTCCACTACTCATTCTCTACTACTCGCTCTCAACTACTCTCTACTACTCACTCTACTACTCACTCTCTACTACTCAACTACTCTCTCTACTTCTCACTCTCTACTACTCTCTCTCTACTACTCACTCTCTACTACTCTCTACTACTCACTCTCTACTACACACTCTCTACTACTTGCTCTCTGGTACACGCTCTACTACTCTCTAGTACTCACTCTCCTACTCACTCTCTACTACTCTCTACTACTCACTCTCTACTACTCCACTACTCTCTACTACTCACTCTCTACTACTCACTCTCTACTACTCTACTACTCTCTACTACTCTCTCTACTACTCACTCTCTACTACTCACTCTCTACTACTCTCTACTACTCTCTACTACTCACTCTCTACTACTCTCTACTACTCACTCTCTACTACTCTCTACTACTCACTCTCTACTACTCTCTCTCTACTACTGTCTACTACTCACTCTGCTACTCACTCTCTACTACTCTCTAATACTTTCTCTCTGCTACTCACTCTCTACTACTCTCTACTACTCACTTTTTATTACTCACTCTCTAATACTCTCTACTACTCACTCTCTACTACTCTCTACTACTTACTCTACTACTCTCTACTACTCACTATCTGATACTTTCTCTACTACTCTCTACTACTCACTCTCTACTCTCTATTACTCGCTCTCTTCTCTCTACCTCTCTACCTCTCTCTACCTCTCTCTCTACTACTCTCTACCTCTACCTCTCTACCTCTACATCTCTACCTCTACACCTCTACCTCTCTACCTCTCTCTACCTCTCTCTACACGCACACATATGCACATATATGCATATGCATTTATATATATGTATGTGTATATATATATACATACATACATAAACATATATATAATCTGCATATCTATATAAATACAAATATAAATGCATGCATACATATACATATATGCATGTTATGTACATGAAATTTTGAAAAACACTAATAAAAGCAAAGCTAAAAAGCCACCTAATTACAAACAGAATTGCTTTAACTTAAACGAGGGCGAGTCCTATTGCATTTTCAATGCTTGTTTACTTTGGTTCCATCAAGAAGGCATTCAGATGTGACACATTTGCCATAAATTCTGAATGGTAGCACTCTAGTTCCTCATTAGATCACTGTAGTAAAGCTACTGCTCACCAGGGAAGTCTGCTGCTGGTATTCAAAGTGCATGTTTCAGTCTGCATGTCAGAACTTTTTAATAAAATAGAAGAGGATTTGAGAAGTCAAAAGGTGCCCTCATTTTTCTTTCTGCAGCACTAATCATAATTTCTATGGCAAAATGAACCCCCTCATTTTGGTCCTTTGCAAATTAAATGTTTTAAGTGTTACCACTTTATTCCAATCAAGATGGCTTCAGGTGTGCCATACTTTTGTCATAAGTAAGACTGTTAGCGTTCTAGTTGTTCTTAAAACACTCTGGGATTTCTGTCATTGGGCTGTACTTGGGCTACATCTCGGTGATATTTGTTCTATATTTGGGCTCTTTAGTCTCTGGTGGCCATCTTGGGAGACTTGTTATGAAGTTTCCTAATTTCCTCATTTACTACAGTCTCCTCAGTAGGCATACTGTCAGTTTTTTACTTTGATTCAATGAAGAAGGCATTCAGATGTGTCACACATTTGCCATAAATTCAGAATGTTAGCACTCTAGTTGTGCATTAGATCACTGTAGTAAAGCTACTGCTCACCAGGGAAGTCTGCGGCTGATATTGAAAGTGCATGTTTCAGTCTGCATGTCCGAATTCTTTAATGAAATAGAAGAGGATTTGAGAAGTCTCTCAAAATGTGCCCTAAATTTTCTTTCTGCAGCACTAATCATACATTCTATGGCAAAATGAACCCACTCATGTTGTTCCTTTTTAAATTAAATGTTTTAAGAGTTACCACTTTATTCCAATCAAGATGGCTTCAGGTGTGCCATACGTTTATCATAAGTAGGAGTGTTAGCGTTCTAGTTGTTCTTTCGAATACTCTGGGAAGCTGCAGTAGAACACAAAGGAATCAACTGACAGTCTCTGCCCTTGTTGGATGTACATGTTTTACTGAGAATGTCAGACTTCATTCTCACATGACTAAGAAAGATAATGTGAATTTACAGAAAATATGCTCTCAGTTTAGCTTATAGATCACCATCCAAACCTCTGTGGGAAAAGCATGTGAAAATAGTTTTCTCTCAAACATGATTCATGATATCCCAGCAGAAGGCTTTTTCACATGGTAAAATCACCTTAGAACATACCACAATTCCTAAAATGAGTATGGTACCATCATCAAATGATTTATAATGTAACTAAAGTCTTAAAACCTTCTATTAACTGCAATGCTTTTTAATGAGGTGCTATCATGTATATTGGTCCCAAGATGGCTGCCAACACTTCTTGGATGAAGTGCTGACAGCCAATCAGATCTCACGATGAGATGTGTGGTTAGGCTCCGCCCAGATATATATGTGATTTTAATTTTGAATTCTCAGGAACTACTGAACGGATTTACACCATTTAAGGAAAAGGCACGACTCTGAACCAAGGTCTAACTTTCTGCCAAATTTGGTGTAATTCCGTTCAGCAGTTCGGGCTGTAGCTGCGTCAACAGGTCCTAAGGGAAATTGCATGGGGAAAAAGCGTTTTGGGACCCCCTTTTTTCTCAGCCCCCGCTTGACGAATCACCATGAAACTTTCAGGATAGGAGCGGACCGGAGCTGGCCAAAAGTTTGGAAAATTTTGGGAAGATTCGTCAATCGGCGCCAGACTTATTTAGAATAGAATGTTGCGGATTTCCTATGGAAAATAGGTCCTAACTATAACTACCTACTGGCGACCGCCAGTAGGTAATACAAATATATATATTTATATAATCGATAATTCATAGAGTGCAAACTTTAATAATAGTGATTATTTTAAAAATGTTTAATAAAGTTTCAAGAAAATACATTTTTTTAACATTGTTTTCTTATTGCATTTTGTTGGTTGAAAAATGTTTCAAAAAAGACTTAGAGATGTTATAAAAAAAATTTAAAAAAAACAATGTTAATGTTGCTGGGGGCCGGTGCACTCCTTGCATTCCCCCAAAACATTAATTGAAAAATACTTGGTGGTTCTAGCATATTGTTTATGTGTGTGCCCCAGGGCCCACCCGCGGAGGCCACATTGCAAGGGATATTGGGAAGAGTTTGATCCTGCAAACCCAAGCCAGCACCATACTAAGTGCTAGTGGGAGCCGGCACCTTTCCTTTGTTCCAGTCTAGGCATGAACAGCACTGTTTTACTGCTCCCTCTGGTTGGGGGCAAAATTGAGGTTGCTGTCTGAGAGAGTGCAGGCAAGGTATGCCTTCACTCTTGTGGACAGTGTATCACAGTGTCCTGGAGTTAGGGTCCCTGGGGCACTGTGTAGTATTACACCCCACAGGATGGGTCCCTGGGGTTTTTATACCAGTAAGTAGATGGGAGGGTCTAGCCCCTGCCCTTTCCTTTAAAAATATGGCCCCGGGGATGTGGTCACTACACAAAAGTCTCTCAGGGAGGGGCCATGCGCCCCTCCCCTTTTAAAAAAAAAGAAATTGGCCCAAGAGGGTGTGGACCCCATGACCCAATGGTGGCTTTGGAGGAGGCTCACATTCCACCTCCCAGTTACTAAGCAATCAGCCCCTGGGGATGGGGACCCTGGGCCCAGGAGAGGCTCAGGGAGTGTGGCCCACTCACATCCCCTCCCCAATTATTCAAAAATAAAGACCCCTGGGACCTGGTCCAACCTTGGGGTCTGCTATGTACAGTAAAAAAAAATCGTGGATGGTATATTTCTTTTTTTAAATTCTGCAATGCCTTGGAAGCCCTCGAGTTCAGTAATGACTGCTGCTACATTTTTTCTCATGTTGCAGCTAGCCAGCCAAAGCACTCACCCCAACAGGATCCTTACTTTAGAGGGAGCAAGGTGGCCTAAGGGAAAAAAAAACCTAAGGCCAATCAGAACATTCTAGTTTTTATAATTGTGTTTCAGGGACTCTCAAAAGGGTCCCTTGAACCCAACCATCCAGATATACGAATATATTTGATCTATAATTTCTTAAAACTACTGAATGGATTAACACCAAAACACAACAAGCATTTGCAATGCAATAGGTCTCGCATTTACGCGAGTTTAAGCTATTGGCATTGTTTATGTTTGAAAAACGAAAACACAAATAAAATGCATTGTTATTTGCAATGTGAATAGCTCAAACTCGCGTAAATGCGAGACCTATTGCATTGTAAATGCTTGTTGTTCCTTTCACTGTAGCAGTGACCTGGTTTGTTTTAAAAAAAATAAGACCTTTGGCCTCACGCTGTTTGTTCATTTGCATCTCACTGATGCTGGGAACAAAGAGATTGCAATCTTTACTGCCGATCTTTACTGCCGTGCGGCCGCGAAAGTGAAAGCAAACGAGTGCTTTCAGGCCTCCAAATGGTGCGCGCGCCCGGCCGGCGCACATGCACTGTATTTGGAGGCCTGAAAGCACTCGTTTGCACTTCCAGATCCCTCATTTACAAAAGCTCTCGCGAGAGCAGCGCTAAAGCGCTGTCTCAAGCGAGACCTAAAAGCACATTTTGTGGACCAAATTCCAACTTCCTGCCAAATTTTGTATCATTCCGGTTAACAGTTTTTGCGATATCATGCTCCCAAAAAGTCTATGGAAAATGCATGGGGATATTCAATTCCCATTCAGCCCCCACTTGACAGATCACTTAAAACTTTCCATGAAAAAACAGACAAAAAAGAGCACTAAAATACAAATGTGAGTTATAGCTATGCCTCAAACCAATTTGAAAGTGCTACATAAATCAAATATTTAAGTAATAATTATAAGTTTAGAATGTCTAATGTTTTGTTTGTATAGTTTAAGTTGGGTTTGTATACAAAGAAGAAATAATGTTTTCCTAACTATAACTTATTCTTAACCTTTGTTTTTTATATGGAATTTCAAGCATTTTCAGAATTGTAATACTTTTTTTTCATAATCGTACAGTTTACTGTTGTTGAGTCGAGTGTCATTACAGTGGAGGATAGTGTTGGAAACTGTGCTGTTGCACAGTATAGTGTTGTAAAGTGGAGTAGAGTGGAATGAAGCACACTGGAGTGGCATAGACTGGAGTGGCATAGAGCAGAGTGGTGTGGAGTGGCAGAGAGTGAAGTTGCGCACAGTGAAGTGGTACACAGTAGAGTGGTGTACAGTGGAGTGGCATGTAAAGGAATAATGTATAGTAGGGTATAATAAAATACAGTGGTGTACAGTGGAGTGGTTTAGAGTGGAATAACATGCAGTGAGTCTGGTACAGTGGAGTTGCGTATAGTGGAATTATGTAAGTGGATTGGGGTAGAGTGTAGTGGTATACAGGGAAGTGCCATAGACTGGTATGTTGTACAGTGTTGGGGCACACATTGGAATAACCTATCTTGGAATGGCGTACAGTGCCACTGCATACAGTGGAGTGTGTGAGAGTGGAGTGGCATACAGTGGAATAGCATATTGTGCAGTGGCATACACTGGAGTGGCACAGAGTGGAGTGGCGTATAGTGGAGTAGTGTCAAGTAGACTTGCGTAGAATGGAGTGAGGTACAGTATATTGGCATAAAGTCGAATAACAGAGTGGAGTGGTATACAGAGGACTAGCGTACACTGGAGTGAGGTAGAGTGGAATAGCATATAGTTCATTTGTGTACAGTGGAGAAGCATAGAGTGGAGTGGCATGCAGTGGAGTAGCATACAGTGGAGTAGTGTTGAGTGCAATAACATTGAGTGTAGTGGTATTAAGTCTAGTGAGGTACAGTAAAGTGGCATATAGAGGAGTAGTGTGGAGTACAGTGTAGTACAGTGGAATATTGTAGAGTGTAGTGACATACAGTGGAGTGGCGTTTAGTGGAGTGGCATAGAATGTAGTGTTGTATAGTGTTATAGCATACAGTGGATAGTTGTAGAGTGGAGAGGCCTATACAGCAGTTGAGTGCAGTGGTGCACCATGAAGTGGTGCAGAGTGGAATGGCATAGAAAAGCATTGAGTGTAGTGCCATACAGTAGATATTCATACACTGGAATAGCATACAGTGGAGAGGCTTACAGTGCAGTAGCATACACTAGAGTGTAATAAGTGGCATACAGTATAATATCACAGAGTGGTGTAGAGTCGAGTGGCATAGACTGGAGTGGCGTGGAGTGCAGTGAAGTGGCCTACAGTAGATTAGCAAACAGTGTAGTGGCATATAGTAGAGTGATGTAAAGTGGAGTGGTGCACAGTGGAATAGCCTAGAGTGGAGTGGGTAGAGTGAAGTGTAATAGAGTAGATTGGCGAAGAGTGAAGTGTGTTAATTGAAACAGATGTAGCATGGAAGTGTGTGAAAGGATGTAAATGTTATGTGGCATGAATATAAATTATGATGTGTAAATATATTTGGTAGTATGTTAAATGTATAAGTTGCAAAAATCTTAGTTATATATTGTTCCATGGTATACTGTGGTATGTTTGCGGTATACCACGGTACATAGGGGTGAGAAGAGATTATGTGATTGACCTATAGCTGTATTTACCAAAGGTAAAATGCAGCCATGTAATTTGTTTTGCCGTTTTGCGGTGTTCTGTGGTCTTCGTTTCAATGCTTTCTGGGTTAGGCTCTTATATATAGGTAAGTATAAGTTTTTATTGTTATTCAAAACCTATTACCATTTTACTAAAGTGTAGTAGTAGCAGTAGTATTTATTTATTTGTTGATTACTTAAAATCATTACAGTCAGCAAAGTCCACGTACAAGATAAAATTAGATTAAGAATATAACATTCAAACAGAAAATAAACGATTCATGTTCCCTTCATAATTGTTTTGTGGCTACAGTGTACAATTATATCCAAGAAAGATCTACAACTAAGCCTCAACATAGTTTGTTACCATTTTACTAAAGTGGTAATAGGTAGGGAATAAATACCAGACCTAATACTTACTACGATCTGAAGGCGTAATGCAGAAAACAGGCAAACTGTACCTAAAACAACATGGCTGCATTTAACTTTTGTGAAGGCAGTCAGTCACAAAAACTTTCTTCAGTCAAACGTGGTCATAAATGTAGAGAGGATGAAAACATTTCATAAATAAATAAAACAGCGTTACAAGGTTCAGGACATATTCAGGGATAATACAGTTAGTTTCAAGAAAAACACTACAAAAGGTACATACCAATGAAAGATACATCAAACATATATAAAAAGGCCCAATGGGTCTCAGCTTAGTAATTAAAATGTTTAAAAGAGTTAAAATTGAGATCAGGTCCTACCATACAAATATGATAAGGATGGAATAGTTATGTTGAGCCATATTTGTTTCTAACTCCCAGTGAAAGGCGGACAAAATTTCCCACTGCAATGCAAATGTTCTCATTGTCCAGCCTTTACAATCACTCAAAAGCCGCCTTGTAGGAGTTTGTTTTAAAAGAGGTAGATATATGGCACAGAAATCACTTCCTAGCATGAGCATACAGAGTGCAAAATACAAAAAACTGCAATGTGCTTTGAGTGGCCGTGTTATTGCACGGACATCTAGGCAAAGTTTCTCCCCATGCTCTAGTCCTCTGAAAAGCAACTAATAGGTGCAATAAACATAATCTTAGTCTTGTAAAACCTGAGGTTCCCCATTTGGAAACATGGAGAGATAAGGCTCACACCCCATGAGTCAAATTGTTTGGATTGTAAGTGTGGTTTACAAGCAGATTATCAAAGGTCGCCTGGTGGGCCCTGTCTTGCCTATACGGAAATGCCTCCTTTACCCTGGAGATAGCCCTGGGGTCGATGCTTGCCAGATTTTCAGAATAACCCTGCAGGGCAAGCTCGAGGAATAATTTTTTTATAAATCTAATCCAGGGTATATTGAGAGCACTGCCCAGAGAAAGACAATCCTCAGATATGTCCTTTGAGAGTTGGGCATCAAGGTTCTCCCAAATCCTCAACCAAAAGAGTAATGGTGCCAGCTTTATCTTGTCACCTACAAGTGTTAAGCCCAACTCTGATAGACACATAAAAGCAGGTCATGATTGGGGAGTGGCAAGTCACCTACGAACAAACTTATTTTCTACCTACTGAATTGGCCCAGGACCTTTATAGCTCCAGACCCCTGCACCATAGGCCCCCACAGAGACTCATTTACTCCAACAAATCAGCTTCAGTTCTTTGTTCAGTATGTGGCCAAGCCTTCTGGCAAATGAGAACACCACCCCCACAGCGCTTTGAGAATGAGTGGCCCTGGGTTGATGCAGGGTCCGTCAGGTTATGTTTTGATCAAAGGAAAGCCCCACAAATGAAAGTCCTAGTTCTCACATTTCTAGGGCCTAAGCTCATAATATAAGATTTTTGTATGTTTTTTTAAGATCTAGCCCCCCCATAAAATTATAAAATCTATCTAAAAGAAGCTGGAGACCATTAGCGGTCCTTGCCCTTAATACAGTGTTGTCTGCATACAACAGCATGGGCAGGGCTCTTGCCTTAATTCTAGGGAGATTCTTCCCTATCCTAGGCAGGTGGGATTATAAGTCATTGATATAGATAAGGAACAGGAGAGGAGCCAAGACACACCCTTATCTCATCCTAATGTATGTGTGACCTAATAGTTTTTGTAAGTTTCCCACCATTACCAAATCTAACTCTGATTTTGTGTCCCAGTGCATTCTTTGTAGGAGCCCAATTAAACCTGGTTCAAACCCCATCCTGGTCATACAGTCCAACAACTTTTTCCTATTGATCAAATCAAGGGCAGAGCAAAGGTCCATGAATGCAAGGTGAATTGAGCCTCTCCTTGCCTTGACATATTTCCCTATGGACAGTTGCAGATTAGGGCACTGCTCCACAGTGCCGACCCCTAGACAAAATTCGTACTGGGCATTGTACAGAGACTCTTCAAACCAGGCTTCACATTTTGCAGCAAGAACCCTTCCCAGAATTTTCAGGGAGCTTTCCAGGAGAGATATGGGATGATAAAAGGCCGGAGAGTTCTGATCCCCCTTCTTAATATTGGAACAACTATAGCTTCGGACCAAGATGGAATTAGCTCTCCCTCAATTGACGATGATTCTTTTTTTCCGTTAAAATGGGAACCCAGATTATTTTGTTTTCTTTGAAGAGGTCCAACGGACCCCATTTGGCCCAGGCGCCTTCCCTGCCGGGCTTCACCTGTTGGCAGGGATTACATCAATAGTATATATCATGTCACTCAAAGTCACTCAAAGCCTCGTCTGTTGCTCTGTTGTGACTATTCTCTCGGCTCGTGAGGCTAATAACCTTTTCATTTCCAGGATCAAAAATATTACCAAAATGCTCCACCCATGCTTCTGCTGGTATTACCCCATCCAAAGTCGGCTTATTATAGCTTGTAAAGAAATGGTTGGTTTACCACCTTCCAAAAGGAGGCACTGGCCCTCAGCCTAGATGCCTTGTTCAACTCTTCCCAGGCAGCGCCCCTACGCTGCCCCCGAAGGCAGTCATTAGTCAATCACCTAATGACTTAATAATAATAATAATACTTTATTCGAGTTCAAGATACATGAATTCATAAAAGTAACATGTTCATATAGACAAAAGTAATCCACAATAAAATATCGTTACACAGAGCATAAATAAGTTACTTTAAAAACTCATTAAACGTTTCCTTTTCCTTAAAATACTTTTTAAAAAGCCCAGCATTATTGACACACAGTATTCGTTTTGTAAAGATACTAAAAACAATAAGGCGGGCCGACAGTGTCTCCAAGAACCATGTTTTTTTAAAAATGGCTTAATCCATCTAATGACTTGTTATTGCTATGAACCATGATACTGCCGCAAAATATCGTGAAATACGGCAAAATTTCACGAAAGTACCTCGACAAGAGATATCACTAAGTTAAAATACCTTAAAGTTTAAACAATATATACTGTACATGCTTGTAGTACACCACACAAGTATCATCTGTGCATCATATTGTCTAATACTGTCAAATTTCATTTAAATCTGTTCAGCTATTTTTGGGCTACGTAAACTACAAAAGTCTATGCAAAATGAATTGGAGAGCAAATGTGTTTTGGGACCCCCCTTTTTTCTTTTCACCCCTTTGACCAAACGCCGCAAACTTTCAATCCTCCACCAACGTAATGGGTGCAATAGGTCTGCAAAGTTTTGTGAAGATTTGTCAAATGAGTGCATGTCATGGTTCGCCTGTTTTCGCCCCTACCGTCTCCCCTGGTTGCCTGTGTGCGTCCGTGTTGCTCATGCGGGACGATCATCCTCACTTCCGGTTACGGCCCACTAGCGGTCTAGCCTTTCGCCGGAATCACCATGGCGTCATCAGCGCTTCCGGGGGAATCCGCTTATCAACAGTGGCTATTTCCCCGTCCGGCGCTTCGGATTATCGTCTACTGCTGCCGATGCCTACAGATGCCACAAGACGCTGCCCCTGTCCCAGGTACTTGCTCACAACGCTGGTACGCTTGTTTGTTTGCCCGAGACTGCATACGCCACGCTGGAGCGCTTATTTGTTTGTTTGCCCGAGACTGCATACGCCACGCTGGAGCGCTTATTTGTTTGTTTGCCCGAGACTGTATACGCCACCCTGGAGCGTTTATTTGTTTATTTGCCCGAGACTGCATACGCCGCGCTGGAGCACTTGTATTTGTTTTCCTGTGACTTCTTGCACCACGCTGGGGCGCTCAATTATGTTGGCCTGAGACTCTTACACCGCGCTGGAGTGCTTTGGGTTCTACACCCGATTTCGGTACTGTGCTGAGCACTAGACCGCACACCGGTGCCCTGTTTGCTCGCGCTGAAGCGCTAGCTCCATACCTGCCTCATAGCGCTGGTATGTTTGTGCTGGGACCTTATAGCTTGACCTTTCCCTATTCCGCTTGGCGCCAGTACTCCCTATCTTACCTGCAGTGCTGGTGTGCTTGCTTGTTCCTCTGCACCGCATCTTGCCACAAGCGTAGGAACGCCTTTCCTTTGGTATATAGCGCAGGAGCGTTTCTTTTTGTTTTACTTTACATAGCGCAGGTGCGCTAACCTTGGCAAGACTTTCAGTTGCATTCAATGGTAGCAGACCTTCTGGAATCTCCGCAAGAGGTAATCGCTGTCTCCCACATGAGTGTATGCTGTGAATGAGCGCAGGTTTGTTGTGTTGATGGTAACAGGTGTGCTTTTGTCTTCCTGTTCAGCTGGTGTCCACGGTTCTTCTGCACAGAGGGACGTCAGCTACTCCATCCTGACATCGCCCTGGTATTTTTAGCTACCATCCCTACTCCCATCTTCATCCAAGTTTGTTGTCCATTCAGAGTGGGTTAAGGTGGGCGTGGGGGCGATTACTCATGTCGTCTCTGCGAGATCTCTCCGCAAGAAACAGGTAACTTGTGGGGAACCTGACAGTGCAAAGTTATGAAAGGACAAACATGTGAGGAATCCCTATCTCTGGTAACCCTAAGTATATGCTAATTATGCAAAAAAGAAGCTGGGATCTCTGGATAGTTACAAAGTAAAGGTGGATAGCAGCTCCTGTATAGAGCACCCTACAACACTAGTGACATTCTTAAACAGCTCACATTAAATGTCTGTTTTTGTGGCAAAGTTTATAAGCATGGAATTAGCACAGTGCCATTCACGCCGAGCTAGAAAGGGACAAAGTCTTTTGCAATTTCTACAGCAAAGTCTTAATGCAGAGTATTAGCACAGTGCCATCCACACTGAGGTGTAAAATGACAGACTTTGCTGGCCTCTGTCATAGACCATTATAAATGTGGTGGTTGCAGCACCTGTCAACTCACTCTTGAGACTAAGGTGTTCTCACACAACAGATTATTGTATGCTTACAAACGCTCTTTAATTGCAATACTGTTAATGTTATTTATGTCATACTGTGCCCATGCTCCCTACTTTATATTGGTCTGACACACAAAAAAGTGAAAATCAGAATTTGTCAACAGATGCAATGCCCTCACTACCCCATTGGATGCTCACTTTATTGATTCTGGTCACTCTGAAAATGATTTGAAATGGTTGGTGATTCACACAATATCGACACCCGAAAGAGGAGGAAATCTTAAACAACTCTTGTAAAAAAAGGAGCTAAAATGGATACTCAAATTAGACACAATGAATTCTGGACTCAACCATCACGAAGACTGAACATCATTGATCTAGAGACTCATGCTCACAGATGTTTTGCACTGTAACATACTCTGCAGTTTCTTTACTGTGACAGAGCCTCTTTTTTTAAACAAAAGGACTGAGCCAAGGTGGATATCTGGCATTACATTTGTACTAAAAATGAACTTGCAATGCTTGCAGGAGCACTTTCAGCAAGAAATCCCTGTCATTGGAGTGGATTGAATCTATGAAAGTGGTAGTACAGCCTTCAGTGGGCCAGTGGAGGCATTGTTGGCCTGTATGTCCCTTGAGAGTTGAGCATCAGGTTTCTAAGTGACCCCCCCTATATGCTCTGTAGCTAAGCATCTAATGCTGTCGCATGTTGCAGCTTTGAGCTAATCTCCATCATGCTGCATAATGGGTGAACTATAAAATCATGCTAAGAAAAAATCTGATTCCTTTTTCTTAAATATTACAGAATGATAGCAAGTTTTCCATATTGCCTTTTCCCTGAATCAACCAGACCATTCACACATTTTCATAACTAAAATATGTCATTGTTCCTCTAAGCTTCCACTTTTTATGATTTCCTGAGGTATCTCAAACTTTCTACTGTCAGATCCTCTTTTAAGTAGGGGTGTGTGAAATTAGCGTAATTTGCTTTTGCGTAGCTACCCAGAATGTATGAAAAATTATGTGTAATTACACAAAATACAAATCTGCCATTTGGAGCTATACTTTAGTGTGAAAGGTTTTTTCATCCTAGTTGTGCTCATTTGTGTTGTTTCTGTGCGCTGACGCAAAATGGTTGGTGCGAACGGCACGTAGTTATGCACCGTGGCATAATACCATCATTCCAGCAATTCCACAAAACATACAAAATGCAAAATTATACAAGATTACACCTCAGTAACTGAAATTTCATCTAAACCTGCTTTTAAACACTGCATTATTTTTTTGTTGATATGCCATTGACCACTGCGTGCTTTTTCTACATTGGTTATTTATTCAAGTTTTTTTCTTGCAGTATTTTCGATAGGAAATTGCAATGACAACACTACCCATGGGATATTTCAACTGAGCATTTACAAAATCAATTACCATCTGTGAAAATGTTTGCCAAAGAGACTTGCCCTTGTATTACTGTGTAAGCAACACAATTAAGATAGCATATCTAATTAGGTAGGAACATAATTGCTAATTGATTGCCTTTATACACATAATACATTTTGTAGAAGCAGAGTGTGCATTTACATGAAATGTGTAATGATCTTTATATGTTATGTGAAGAGTTATTGTTTGGGCATCACTTAAACTATGTTGATCTCATTCATATTTATAGAGCAATTGTAAAGTGTTTCATAAAATGGTCAAAGTTATTGCTGTTTTAGTGTCCACTGTGTCAAATTTCATTTTCTTGAAATCTGTGGGCTTTTGGAATGGGGAAAAAGTACTTTGTCACACCATTGGCCGCAATTTTTTGTTGTACTTTGAGAAAAGTTAGAACAGTTTAATGTAGTGGTCTTAGGGAAACGTAACTTAGTGGGTGATTACGATAGCGGGCCAACTCACGTCCGCCTGCCATCAGGTGGTGATTGGGACAGCCAACCTGTGTGGCAGCAGTCCCGCACATGAAATTATGATGTGACCGCCACCGTGACGGTCGCATCTTGCATGTTTACCATTGCGGCAGGTGCTGCTGGCTGGAGCACCTGCCGCAATAGTAAAAATGCATGTAGTGCCTTTCCCTGCACTATGTGGCAGGCACCACGCGGTGCCATCCTCTCAGTGCAGGGAAATGCAGGGGGTACCCATCAGGGGGGTACCACCCCCCTATTGCACAACCACATCCCTCCAACACAAGGGGGTCCCGCAACAGGCGCTCAAAACCAATCCCCGCCAGCCTTTCAATGGCGGTTTCGCCGCGATGGAAAGGCTGGCTACAGCCAGCATTGTAATTTGGTGGACGGTGCCTGCTAGACACTGCCACCATTTAAGGTATGCGGACCGCTCCGCCAGGCAATCGGTACGATTGCCTGTGGCGGAAGTGTGGCGGGCGGTCTTTGCGACCGGCGTGGTCAGAAAGCGATTCCCTCCGCCATCATAATGTGGCGGGGGGAAAATTGCTGTCCGATGGCGGAGGGCCCACCACCGCACAGCTGGTGGTGGTGGGCCATCCGCCATCGTTATGACCCCCTTAGTTAAGATCATGTACCCATTCTGCACCAAATAACCAAAGCACTCTTTATAGGTATTGCATGCAGTCTGGCGTCGATCATTTTCTCTCACTTTACAAAGCTCACTTTGATTCACAGCTAAAGTACACGCTAGGCATATGGGAAAAACTATTAAATCTGTCTGATTTTGAACAAAAGCTACTGCTCAAGAAATGAAATCAAAGAGGCAATAATCATTTGAGTATAATTTATTGAAAGCATCACAGGATCAGCATTCAAAGTAACAAACATCAAATACTTTGAGGAGGTTTCCGCATTTGTCATCCTCCCTAGAGGCAAATATAATGAATGACTTTCTCAGCATACGATTATTATATATTTCCATTTTTAGAATTTGAAGTATCAAGGACTGAAGTGCCTAAACAAGCCATAAAAACCTAGAAACATTTAACTTCTAAACTTGCATATGCCCTGTTTTGTTATATTTGTGCAAAAATATCTACTATTTAGTGAAGAATTATGCAGCACTATAAAATCAGCTATTGCACAATGTTTCGAAAGTAGAGGAATTGTATTATCAGTTGTGTAACGAAATTTTGAATGGTGATAATTCTGTTCTGCTGGTGTAATCATGCATAATTTAGATAATTTCACGTTATGCTTGTTAGACGAAATTTCTGAAAAAAAACAAATGTACCCAATTCTCAGCAAGTTTTCTCCCTGCATTTGGAGTCCATTTAACATTATTCCTGGCCATGTCCTCCATGTTGGACCACTTGAGTCAGGGGTGACGATTGGTAAAGCCAGCGTAGGCTCCATTAAGGATAATCTAGTTGTACATCTGACCGGATTACGACAGAACTGTGGTTTTGGCTAGCTGGGTGGATTATGGAGCTCCTCCCTGTTACACCTGGCATCTTTAGCATGTTTTCCTGTGTCTTTTTTTGCTTCTGACCACCTATTTTTATTTTGTGCTGCTTTTCTTTTTGCTGGTTTTAGAACTCTGCACATTTTACCACTGCTGATCAGTGTTAAAGTGCAAGTGCTCCCTGTGTAAATTGTGATTGATTATCCATGATTGACAAATTTGATTTATTGGTAAGTATCACGATTTGCTCCCTGCACTCTCGTGCCCACCACCAAAGGGGTACAAAGTGTGACTTTCCTGTGTTCTATAATGCTTCCAGACACTCCTGTGCATGCATATCCTGACTTCTAGGCATTTGGACACCATTTGGGAATTGCAATCCATTTTCAATCCATGCCGGGTTTTGTGGAAGCCAGTCTGCTCATGCTGCAAACTCCATTACCTATATTCCCCTGCTCACTGCTTGGTCTCCACCCCTGCAGGCCAAGGATGGGTGGAGGAATTCAGCTCACCTGTGGCTGGCTGCTGCTCACACCTGATGTGTATGAGTACTGTGAGCTCTTTTAAGCCCCAACTCCCTGCAGCCCAGGGTTGGTCATTGTAGCTGTGTTCCGGTGAGACCGATCCTTGTTTCCTGAGATTTTGATATTCCTTGATTTCTGAGCTATAGTTAATGGGTGTTCCTTGTGCCTGAATTAGCACTGCCTGCAGTGCTACCTTATTTCCTGAGTTCCTGAGCTATAGTTATTCTTTTTTCCTGTGCTTCAGCTATTTCTTGTTCCTGAATTGCACTGCTTGCAGTGCTTTCTTGACTCCTTGTTTCCTGAGCTGTGGCTGTTTCCTGTTTCCTTGAACTAGCACTACCTGCAGTGCTACCTTGACTCCTGATACAGCACTGTCCTGGTATACCCTTGTGGCCTCTCCTTCTGTGTATCCTTTTCCAGTCCCTACCTTTCATCCCATTTCCTTGGTTCTAGTTTCTAGTTTGCTGTCTTTCTATTCCTGCTGTTTTCTTCTGATTACCTTGTATTTTTGTTACTTGCTTTCTGCCATGTGTGTCCTGTGATTTCCTTCCTTTTCTATTAAGCACTCCTCCTTACTAGCTCCTTGTCTATTGTGCTTGTGTTTAGTTCTACCCCCTTGCTGTTACTGCCTTGCGTGTTCCTGTTTGAGCGCCAGGATCCGTGGGCACAGCTGACAACCTAGGTGGTGTTTTTTGTTCACTGTGAGTTTTGTCTTTGAGTTACATTTATAACATCACCATAGGTATCAGCTCCACAGACCCTGCCTTTGCATGCATATCCTATATGTGGGTATTTGCAGTCAGTATCTGTAACAGCAATTGTGGGTGAGGAACTTACTGAGCTTCAGTCTTACCGTGTGGAGATCCTGAGTGCTTTACCCACATTCCCTTTATTGTTAATGTTGTTTTTTATATATGTCTTGCATATCCGCCCTGTGTGTAGTTTTTCTGAATACTAAATCACTTCTGAGGGCCTGTCCTTTCTGATCCTTACCTCTCTTATTCTCTTGTACAGAGCTTCCTCTTTGGATACCTTTTCTTCTTTGACTCGCTGTGTGATCTTGGGCAGCTCTGTACCCAGTATTCTGCCTACATTGTCTTCCCTGGCACCAGTCATTGCCAGAGTCCCTGACACATGCCAGTGTCCCGGACAGAGTCCTAACAGTTAGTCCCTAGCAAAGTGCACTGTGTGTGCACAGGGCCTGTAAATCAAATGTTGCTAGTGGGCCGTCAAGCAAAAGACACACAATTGATGGACGGAATGCAGAACAAATCAAAACATTCACCCCCAGTCAAGAGATCTGGGTTAAATCCATCATTCTTTTGCTCACCATGCCACCCCAGTTTAGACCTGGCCATATGCAAATCAGTCTTGACCCTGTGCCTCATGGGAACAGTCCAGCCCGAACTGCCAAGCCAGGTCCTCCCTGGACCGGAAACAAGCATCCTAGGATCGGTTTCGGGGCTTCACCCCTCTTCAGCCAGGATAGCTTGATTCCAGCGGCACAGTGAGCCCAGGACCCACGTCTAGGCATACCTGGCGCACTTAGGGCGGGAAAGCAAAAGACACACAATTGATGGACGGAATGCAGAACAAATCAAAACATTCACCCCCAGTCAAGTGATCTGGGATAAATCCATCATTCTTTTGCTCACCATGCCACCCCAGTTTAGACCTGGCCATATGCAAATCAGTCTTGACCCTGTGCCTCATGGGAACAGTCCAACCCAAACTGCCAAGCCAGGTCCTCCCTGGACCGGAAACAAGCATCCTAGGACCGGTTTCGGGGTTTCACCCCTCTTCAGCCAGGATAGCTTGATTCCAGTGCCACAGTGAGCCCAGGACCCACGTCTAGGCATACCTGTCGCACTTAGGGCGAGAAAGCAAAAGACACACAATTGATGGACGGAATGCAGAACAAATCAAAACATTCACCCCCAGTCAGGGATCTGGGTTAAATCCATCATTCTTTTGTCCACCATGCCACCCCAGTTTAGACCTGGCCATATGCAAATCAGTCTTGACCCTGTGTCTCATGGGAACAGTCCAGCCCGAACTGCCAAGCCAGGTCCTCCCTGGACCGGAAACAAGCATCCTAGGACTGGTTTCGGGGTTTCACCCCTCTTCAGCCAGGATAGCTTGATTCCAGTGGTACAGTGAGCCCAGGACCCACGTCTAGGCATACCTGTCGCACTTAGGGCGAGAAAGCAAAAGACACACAATTGATGGACGGAATGCAGAACAAATCAAAATATTCACCCCCAGTCAAGAGATCTGGGTTAAATCCATTCAGCACTGATTGTGCCACCCACATGAGTAGCTCTGCGAACCTGCCTCGGGCCTGCCACTGCAGTATCTGGGAGTGCAGTTTTAGACTTCCCTGTCAAACTGGCAAGTGCAACCTTCCCTTTTTGCAGTGTCCTGATATAGAAATGCTGCCAATTTAGATTTTCTCTATTGCAAAGACTATCTCTCTCATAGGTTATCATTGGAGCTGCCTTGTAACCTCTTACAACTGTAACTTCCATTTGGGAAGAAACAGAGTTTTGATTGTGGGGTCCCTGAACTCGCAATTCAAAAATACATCTTTTGGTGTAGTTGGTTTTTAAATTGCATGTTTGAAAATGCCACTTTTAGAAAGTGGGCATTTTCTTTCCTTACCATTCTGTGCCAGTGGGATCCACATCTGGTTTATTCTGACAGATGGGCTGTTTGTGCATTCACTCTAGACAGTCACACAAAAGGAGCTGCGGTATGCACTGCATGCCCTGATGGCCCATCACCAGGCTGATGAGTCTTACTGAGCTAGCGTGGTGGGAGGAGTTGTCACTGGCACCAAAATTGGGCTGTGCCTGACCTCAGCCAGAGCTGCCCCCACACCCCTGTGGTGTGTCTTGGGCCAGGTCAGGGAAGGGCAGGGTCTTGTGCACCACAAAGAATTTCCTCTGAAGCTTGCCTACTTCAAAGGCAGAAACTGGTATAAGTACTGGAGCTGTGACAGCATAACTTCAGAACACTTCTGGACTAAGATGAGATTCTGCCAAGAAGAAGAGCAGAAGAAGCTGTAGGAGGGGAACTGCCCCTTGGCTTGTTGCTGTATTGTACTGGCCTACTGCTTGCTGCTTCTGTCTTGGACAATGAAAGGACTGGACTTTGGCTTCTGTATCCTTCTTTCCAAGGTTCTCCAAGGGCTTGTGTGTGCTTGCCTCATATTAGTAAGTCTCATGGTCATCAAAGATGACATCTGCAGCCCCTGACCTCCTCTGCTGAGAGTTCTGACTCCAATGTCTTTTGGATTTTTATGTATCTTTTATGGAGAGCCTGGACCTGTCTGTAAATTCTGCAAAATCAAATACGATGAGGTTGGGGTTCAAGGCTGTTAAACCAAGGAATAATTTTTGTCAGAAAGTCAGAATTGCCCAGGTTGGTTCTGTTAACTACCTGGGCATTCTGTTTGATGACAAATACTCTTGAGGACCCTCTTTTCTCTCGAAGAAGTTGTCTCTTGCCAGATCGTGTGGAGCATTTAAGGATTTTAGCTCACGAGTCAGCAGGAAACCCGTAAAAGCCTTGATCCAAGTGTATAAGGTTAACTGTGTGTCTGCAATTACTTATGGCAGTGACCTCTGGAGGTATCAGGATTGTGATTTGATACAGCAGGGAAAAAACAAGTTCTTCTGGTGACTCTTGGGTGTCCCACTGGGAACCTCCACTCTTGTAGTATATGAGGAACTTGGTATTAGCTTTAAATCGGACCTCAATAAACTCAGACCTTTATTAAGCTGGATTTCCAATTGGCCTATTCTTAACAGAATGATTATTCAGGACTGCCTTACCCTAGATAACCACAAGGTTATCCCATGGCTAAATTATATAAAGCCTGCATATTTAGTTCTGGGTTGCCCCAGCCTTTTTCCACAGCCAGAAAGCATTATTAAAGAGGATTGCTAGGGGGTTAAACTACATTTTTGTATGCGTTTGACTATCTGTCACAAGGATACCTTTGGTAGGGCTTACTTTTTAATACAGACAGTTAAGTCCTATAAGCCATATTTAACCTGGGTGCCCAAGATCTACCATCGGCATCTTCTATCCAGGTTTAGGTTGAACGCTTTTTTCTCATTGGTAAGTTTCCCTATAGGCCGGGTGGCAGATGACCTTTTAGGCGCCTGTGAGTACAATGGTTTTTCAGGGCAGTCCCTGTTGCATGTCGTCAAGTTTTGTAATTTTTACACCTTGCCTTGGAAAAAGTACCTGATTCCGCTCTTGAGGGAGGCCAAGTTATCTCAAGTAAAGCCAGCATGCACTCTTTAAGCTGTGTAGTAAAGTTTTGAGTCGCCTGGCCATAATGTATCTTGTTTACATTGGACTAACTGGCCCCTGCGGAGAGACTGCCTTGCTTTTTATGCATGGTGCAATGCAATAAGGTATTTGCTGATAGTTTGTTTCATCTCCTATATCTGTGTCTTTCGCCACATTGAGTGGTATGTAAAAAGTATTCATTTGTTTTATTGTGTTTCATATCTTTTTTTGTTATTTATTTAAACGAATAAAGAAATGTTCTTCTTTTACAGGACACCCACTCTATTTTAGCCTACTGTTTTATCCCACTGTTCATTTATTAACTGGTGTAAAGGTATTTGCACCACCTTTTAGCACATCTCCCTAAAAATTACAAGGTTGGGTGCATATGTACCACCAGTCCCAGCTTTCACATAAGATGTGTACCATGCGGAGATATGTCAGCAATAATATTTAAAATGCAACTTTAAAAAGAAACCAACAGTTAAAAAATACATTTTAGTAAAACAAGCTCGGCATGTTGCCTGCATTGTGTTGACCATGCACACACAGGAGTCAATAATGTTTATCTAACTACAATTCAAATATGTCTGTTTCTCCAGTCATGCAAAATTATGTTCGCTTTCTCTTGAGTAACACAATATCTTGACTGACAAAAATTGACAGCAAATCATATGTTGAAAAAATAACACAAATGTGGCCAATGCAACCAGTGTTTTTAAAATATAAAATATAATTTCTTTTGATACAGTTTACCATTTGTCAGCAGGACAATCGTTTATAGAAGCAAGAGCAGCATTTGAAATAAGCATGCTAATAAAAGTAACATTAAGGTATACATGTTTTTACTAAGGTTTTGAATATTTAGCAAGAACAATATTGTAGATGGTTATGTTGTGAAAACACTTAATGGGCATTTTACCAATTCGATAAGTCCTCTTCCAGGATGATAAAGGAATAATTTTATTTGATTTATAGACTGCTAAAGGCTATAAAAAACGTTCACTACTAAACTTTATATAGTGGGAACTCGACCCGAAGGTATCAGAGTGCTTTACATGAGCACCAGTTGCATTACAGATGGACACGTTCATTTTTAGGCACGGGGAGATGAAGTGATTTGCACAGAGTCAAAGGATGTTGGAGCTTCCCGCCAGACTTGAACCAGGTTCCCCAGCTTCGAAGTCAGCTGCTCTAGCTGTTCAGCCACATCCTTAAAGTCACTCATTCAGTCGTCTCTTCTTCGTACAGACAATTATAATTTTTCTGTTTGTGAATTATAGTTCTCAAGATACTCATCACATGTAGGACCCTGTATTCATGTAACCAATGACTCTCCAATTTACAAATGTTACTTGCTCATTTTCTTGTGTATGACCTTCAAAAAGTTTTTCAAGGATCTCAAACAATTTTCTTCCATCATCATCATGCAGTGACAACTTGAAAAAGCTGTCTGCCACACGTCTCTAATGCCATATTATGGAAACTGTAATGTTCAGCTTGGATGAGAATTGCATTTTAGAGTAAAACCTAGAAATTGAGTATGAATAAAATGAGCCGTTTGATTCCATGCTTAAATTGTGATTTGGAGTGTAACCATAATCTTCGTGCACAGCGCACATGTTCATTTGTGTTTTTTCCTTGAGTTGGGTTTCATTTGAGTTTACGTGCAATGTTAAGAATGAACCTTATTACTAAGGCAAAACCTGCTAGGATAATGACAGTCTGATTAGGTAAAACTTCTGTAAAGCCTTTTAAACTTTGTGGCTTCATTCGCAAAGGTAAACTCACAATTTTGTGCAAGTGTAGTACTTTTTGGAATTCACTTAAAGGCATTCTTGAGTAGTATCTTTACAACTGCTGAGATGCTGCACTCAGGACGGAGTCTCTACACTCAGGGTAGTGTCGCGGCACCAGGGACGGAGCACTCCGTACGAAAAAAGATAGGACAGACTGGGGTATAAGACTCTGCTCATAGGCCCTGATTCAGACACTATATTATGTAGTACATTTTGTAGTGCTACAAACAGTATTACAAAATGCTATTCACAAATAATTTGCAGTCTCAAGCCTACGCCTATCCTATATGTATATACTGGCAGTTCATTTAGGAACCTGCAGAGTGTGGCCATGTGTAACTATACATGGGAGTTCTCAATAAATGAAGGACAGACTGAACTCAGGTGACAAAAGCCAACAATTGTGGATTAGGTGTGAGGGGAATGGAGAGCCTTAAAGCATTATATTGGGAGGGTTTTGAACTGGTTTTTTAGATGGTCCTTGCTCACCCCAAAACAGTGATGAAAGATTGAGTAAAATACAATTCAAGTAATGTAACCATGTTGTTCTCCATGTGTCAACAATAATATTAATTGGTATTATGTGTCATTTCAATTAAAAAATAATAATGACTTACCTTTCTTGTTTTTTACTTACAATCTGTTCAAATGTGAGTGTTAGTCATATGTTGAAAGCTCAATTAAAAAATCACATGTCTAATAATGTTTCAGACATTTCCCACACACCTGGTAAATAAATGAGATTATGTTTGCCATCCCTCACTAATTTCCACCAGTAAATTTTAGCCAAACATCCATTCACAGTCAGACTGAATAGATTAAAATTAGCAAGCAGAAACAAACTCTTTCAGAGCTTTCACCATGTCGGTGAATGCATTTACTGTTCATTAGCATGCAAATGAATGATCTGAAAAGAAGGAGGAGTGCTGAGAAGATTTTTAGACAAAGGTTAAACATCTTTGGGATGTGCAGATTCCGCTTCCCACTTGATGACATCTTGCACATGGTTTCTGTATGAGAGCAGGATCTTGCTTCTGCTACTTGACGCTCCCAGGTTATCCCAGCCAAAGTGAAGATCTTAGCAGCTCCACATTTTCTTGCCACTGGATCTTTTTCAGGAGTTGTCCAGTGACATTGTTGGCATCACACAGCCAAGTCAGTCCAGATACTTGCATCAAAAGAAGAGTGCATCTCTACATAGACCTGACTCATACACTGGCAGGAAGGCAAAGGGTTGATAGGGAATTTGATGTTATTTGCTACTTCTCACATGTGCTTGGTGCTATTGATTACACTCATATTTACCACAACAGACACTCTGGCACTTAGTCAGCGTGCAGGCTGTTTGTGATGCCTGTCACTGCTTCAACAACATTTATGTTATATTCTAGGCAGTACACACAACAGCTTCCTTTTCTGTAGATCATCTATTGCACACTACTTGCTGGATGGAGAATTTGGTAATGGGGATTATTGGTAAGCACGTACCATATAGACCTAATATTTTTAGTTGTTGGTGATTTTTCCACAACCATACTAAATGACCAATACTTAAGCAATATATGTGATCCTACCAGACACTGCATGTAGCTTGGCATACATAATGTAATCTAATTATGAAAGAGAGCCATTAACAATGTTTTAATGTTTTCCCCTTCAGGTGATGCTGCCTATGCGCTCTCTCTCTCTCTTGCTCTCTCTCTCTCTCTCAAGACATCTTGCCACTGTATCTTAGCATAGGTTCAATAGGGAACACATTTGTGCACAAGCCATCCTAGAGACCCCTTTTGGTCTCCTTAAGTCGCGATTCAGATATCTTGACTGTACATAGTTGATGCTGGTGTACTCCACCAAAGTTGTTTGCAAGATAATATGTGCCTCTTGGGCGTTGAACAACATTGCCATCTGACAGGACTTACACATGCCTCTGGACCCTCAGCAACATCAAATCCAGGGAACCCTTGTGTTGACCCAAACAGAGGGCAGGGTATGTAGCCACGTGACGTGATCAGCTGGTTAACATTTTTCTTCTTGAGCTACTAGTTTGGTTATGGCCTTTAAGTGGTTTCACACCCTGTTGTCAATGATGACTGGTGGACATTTAACACTCTGTCCATAATTTCCATCCAGAGACAACTCTGTAATCCTTTCATAATGTATGCAATTAAAAGCTTTATTCAAGAATGAATAGATATCCCATGAACAATAATTTATGGGGCATGTTTGTAGTCTGTCTGGACTATAGAAGACTGAAAAGTCAAAAATATACATATCCCTTTGGACCACTACATACAATAGATCTGACTGATACTCACATCTACATACACAACACCCAAGGGAACACACTTACTCTGGATGTAAGAACACTCATGTTCTATTTAATAAAAAATCTAAACTTTCAATAAAAACATACAGTAGAATACATCATAGTACATTCAGAAAAATACGATAAAATACAGCATAATACATTCAAAATGTTATACAATCTATACATACACAATAAAAAAATCCCAGAAAAGATTATTGCATGACAATCACATTTGTCATCTGGTCATTAATTTAGAACAATACATAGACAACACACAGTAAGAGAATACATTCTCTGTCCAAGTGTGGTTTTATATTCCACAAATTCAACCTAAAACTCAGCATAGACGCGTTTCGGTGGATGAGCTTGATACGACCACCTTCTTCAGTACAAAAACATGAATACATCTTCTCCTCAAGTTTATGTTACACAGCGTTCCTGTTTTCTATAAAAAAAGGGAATTTGTAAAACCATAGGTCATAGCAACAATCATTCAACATCTCTAAGAGTCTTTAAAATGTATCCTCTGTAGTCCCCATAATAAGTGCTCCAACATCCTTCAGTGCATTTCCCACAAGGACGACTACATCAAACTTCCTTCACCCGTGTAATTCACATTATATGTGTCTGAATCATACTTATAAAAAAGTCCCCTCGGACGACTCACCGCTGCAAGGCACTCAGTGATGGGCCGCATTCCAATTATGCCACCGGTTTGATGGTACCTCCACATTTCTAAACAAGTATATTTTTTATCAATTTAGGGGGAAAAGACCCCCCCAACCGCTTATCGCGGTATGTCAAATCCATTAATAACCACTGCTAATAGACCCCGCTATTGTTGGGCTAAGGATACGGCTCTGCTTCCTAATTATGTATTACAGCTTTACAGTAACGCTTTATGTACCCCAATGTTCTATTCTCCCTTACCTGTTATTTATCGCAGCTCACTTATAACAGGACTCGATCGTCTAGCCCGCAGGTCCTCTGATCCGGCAACTTTGTGATCACTAAAGGTCCCACTCTCTCCTTATCCGCATCCAGCTGTCGTACGTGCGCGCCATTAGTGCGTCAGACATAAACATGTGACCCTAATGGTCTAACTGGTCACGCCATCTTCGAAGGGTGAAGAAAGTAATAACAACCCTTAATTACAACATTCCCTCTGTAATCCTATGTTAATGGAGTTGACTGTCCTTTTGGGTACTTTATCACTGAGAGAATCCAAAAATACAAAAAATACTCAACACTCCTATGCCATGGAGCTAGAGTCATTCATGGAGGACCCTGTTGGTAAACTGTTTATAGGGCCCTACTCACGTCATGGTTAATGCATACGTCTCGCGAGATAACTCTCAGACCACACCCCTGCGCCATCTTGTAAAGGTGAATGTCTAAAAAGAAAGATCACTTCTTCAGTCTTCCTTATGGAGCTTTGTGTTAAAAAGGAGTACCTACTAACCTTCCTACTGGGCACTGCTATACCCACAAATATCCTAACAAATACTGGGGCATAACCTTTGAATATGAGCGGTAGGATATTTGTGGGTATAGCAGTGCCTGTTACCACTGGGACTGTTGCCTGTCTCATTGGGGAGTCCATCCCCCATAATTCAAAGAACCAGGAGGCGCCAACACGCTTTGCCGCACCAGGAGGTGCTAAAAGCAGATCCGGAAACCCACAGCGCTGGTGAGCCCGTTACCGCTGGGACTGTTGCCTGTCTCTTTGGGGATTCCATCCCCTATAATTCAATGCACCAGGATGCGCCAACGCGTTTTCCCATGGTAGGAGGTGCTAAAAGCAGATCCAGGCACCTGCAGTGCGGGACGCCCTTGGGTAAGCCTGGGCCACTCCCTGGCCAAGGGCGGGCCTGTTCGCCATGCCCGTCGGAGCCCGAAGGAGGCTTGGCTGGCCCCCCTTAACGTCTGCTTTTGGGGATCAAATGACTCGAGAAGGTCAACATGTTCAGTGTCTGTTTGCACATGTTTTATTGCTTTACCCATTAAGGTACCAATTTATTTCTTTTTTTAGACACTTTTTACTTCTTATTGGGCTGCTTCTGCTTTTGCTGGACCTTTTGCTTTTATATTTACTCTTATCTTAATATTGTTATATTCCTGGGACAATGGGCAAACGCAAGGCAGGGGAAGCTGTTAAAAATGAAACCCAGGGTAAAACAACTAGGAAATCTGGGAAGGCTAGATCAGGTACGGTTCAATCAAACTTGCAATCCTTGGCTGAAATCGATCACTTTATTGAGGAAGTTGAATAACTCCTAAAAACTAGCAGAATAAAGTGAATAAAGTGATAGAGAAGAGTCATTGGCCAATAGTTCAGCGATGTTCAAGAAAAAAATGATAGTCTGCGAACATCCAGATTCGATTACTAGCGGTGTTTGTGACTCACCAGAGCTTGTGGTATCCTAAATGAAATAACCCCTGATAGGATCAACTCGAATGGATTAGGGCGATTGAGAGTTCCAAATGACCCTTGTATCCCAAAATTAATGTTGTTGCTAATGTTCCCTGTCCCAATCGATTTGAGCTGCTGCAGTTGGCTGATGAAGTCACAGGGTTACAGCCTACTGATGAAATCATTGGGCCTCAAACTGAGCCCAAAGATATAAACCAAGTTTTATCTACCAACAATGGATGTGTCACCTCCAAGGATTTGAACAAACAACAACAGGAGATTACCTGCCAAAAATATTCAAGGAGGCCCTTGGGAAGGGTCCTAACACTTACAAACACACACCGGTGCAGACAGAGGCAAATATCAGAATGATCCAAAAATATGATTATTTAATCAAAATAATTTATCATTTTTATTTTCATGTTATCAAAACCATTTTATCAACTTTTTGCAAAATACATACATTGCAAAGCGATATTCAAAGTCAGATTAATACAATAGCCATGTCCCACACACCTCATTAAAAAAACACAGTCATACTATCACACATTCCGAATAACATCATCATTTATACAACACAACACATTTTTATCACATCAACAAAGTACATCAAGATGGTAAAGCTGCCACATAATGGTTGGATGACAGGTTCACAGTTATCATCCAAGGAATAAAGGTAGGGACAATCCAGCTACCCAACAACAGTGAAAACGCCAACGAGTGTTTCGGTGTCTAGCCCCCGTCGGGGCTACACCTTCATCAGGGCGAGGATGGACAAGTGGTGTGGGACAGACACACCTGATAGTAAAACACGTTGGAAAAACCAAATTTTTCCAAATACTTCATAGGCTCCGGGATGGATGAGTAAACTTCAATGTATACCAAGCAAGGTCCGATTTGGTCCTGACCAATAATTTAGTACAATAAAAGTCCACGAAAGAGAGGAGATAGTCGGGACTGCCGCACCAGGAGATACGATCCAGAGGCTACGGCCGGAGATTCGGGCTTGGTACCGGTCTCCAAAACAAGTAATAATGATATCTGGATATAAGGATAACCTCTATCAGGAGATAATTCTTCCGGGCTACAACGTGACCGCCATCCCAGGATTTGAACAGTCATCTTGGAAGGCTGGATAGCAAACTGGACCAACTTAAAAATGTTATTCTATTACTATCGGACCAAGTCATCAAGTTATCATCTAGCCCCTGTTTGTGTGAACATGCTTCAGTCTGCCAGAGGAGGGTTACCGAACCAACACCTTCAGCTCAGTCTAGTACGACTTGTAAAATCCTCTCTCCTATGACACTAAGTTCTGCACCTCAACAGGAGTTCCCTAATAGCCATAATAGATCTCAACCGGGAAAAGCGGGTGTCCCACATAAGACGCTGAGTAGCTCTCAACATATCATTCTCAAATCAATCTCAGAGCCCTTAAGGCCATTAAGATCGCAGAATTCCTGGAGCTGTGCTACTAACAGCACCTCCCGCATTACTCAGCTGAGAATGATGGAAGATCATTATCCTAGTGTATGAAGTAGGCGGCCTAATGTTAACGCTTGACTGCTAACTTCCAATCCATTGAGGAGACCCTGTGATAAAGATCACCGTTTGGATTCACAAGACTATCTACACACTCCCCAACTTAATTCTATTTTTATGACGGAGGTCCCTAAGCTGAAACCTGGCTCCTATGAAGACCCCGAAGCCCTGATTAACAAAGCAAACCATTGTCTGAGAGTTGAGAGGAAATGTCTCTCAGTGATCAGATCCAACATTGTGCTCGCTTAAAGGTATACATCGAGATCATCGATCTACGACTATATACAAGTTTCTTTTATATCACCCCATCTCGTCAAAAACGTGGTCAACTTTGAGTTAAGCACATTTATTTGCACAAGAGCCAAACCCTGAGAATAAGGTTAAAGTCATTGCTGCCTTCCCTTGGAATCTCATGGAACTCTGTTGCTGCCACAACAAACTTGGATGAAATAGACTGACTAAGGCTGTCTCCTAAAAGGGACTCTAAGTTACAAATGAAGTCAAGCGAATCAGATAAAACTTGTAGATTGCAAGTAACCTCTAATGCTATAGGGTGCACTGAAGCCATTGCTCCATCTTCTGCTGATAGAAGTAATTGTTTTGTACATTGCACTGGGGGTGAAGTAACAAAGGTCTTGGTCATTAATCAGACGGGCTTGGTAGGTTTATGTATCTCAGTAGGGAGTCAGGTCCACGCAGCCTCTCATGTTATAGGTTGCATTGACGTATTTGCTCTATGTCTTGCTGAATTGGGTGAATTTCGTGATTACTGTGCGGGGGATGAGGCGATAAATTGCATGGCTAACCATCAGGTGGGGCAGGTAGATCTATATTTTCCAACAGGGTACCATAGTTACACTGATTTACATCCAACCTCATTAATCTTGTGTAAATTGTACAACAACTTTGCAGATAACCGGTGTAAGCACTATACCATTAATAATTCTCACCTCATAGAGAACCTTGCGCGAAATGAGATTTTACTTGTCCCAACTGGAAATTAGCTGAGTGGCCAGAGCAACCCCCCTACTTTTTGAAAACTACTATCTTGGAATATAACTGGCGTGGGGCATACATTAGTTAACTATGACTGTCTTAGTTGATATATGATTGTAGCCACTCCTGGATGACATGGAAGTGGTGACGTGTCTGGATAGAGACCACAATTCTCTTGACATAACTCTAGTTGGTGACTCCTTGAATCAAGATAAAAACCAACAGACAACTGTCGTGCCCGCCCCTTTGGTAACAAATAATCGTCGTTATGTTTCTTGGCCGAATGATATGTCTAAACACAAATTGTCCACACAGATCTATAACATTTATGTAAAGCACCTTGAAATATACGAATAGTCGAGAGAGGAAGCTATTCCTGTTTTGGGTATAAACACTGGCCTATTTAAAGCACTATGGGAAATCTTTTATCAAATTACTATTATTAAGATTTTAATGCCCCCAAGGTGGAGAACTGGTTCAACCTGGTTTGTAAATTAGCAAAGACAGCTTTGAGGAGGGCTATAATAGATGGGAATTGTACCAGTATCAAGAAAGCAAGAACTACATATAAGTCGACCCTGACCAACGCTAAGAAGGACTGGGAAAATAAATGATTGCAAGATATTTTGGACGCCAGTAAAAATAATGGCACTAGATTATTTTGGTGCTTTGTTGCCCAAACTAAGTAAAAAAAACTAATTTACATCATTATAGCATTCCCCCAGATAAATGGTTGGCACATTTTACTGCCCTCTATGCTCCAGGCGACCCCCAGGGTTTTAAGGGCACCAGCACTTTTTATGCACCATCCGCATTGGACCCTATCACTCCCATTGTCTTTAGTCTGAAAGAAACAGCTAGAGCAATTGATTCGCTGAAACCTGCAAAGGCCCTCGGCCCAGAAAAAATTCCCTGTGATTTGTATAAATCCGAACCCTCGATATGATCCATATGTTTAAACATGTTGTCAAACGCCATAGTAGCTGGGGGAAAGGAACCAGATTTCTGGCTTGGAGCAGAAATTTTAACAATATACAAAAAAGGTGATGCAGGGGAGCCATCTAATTATAGACCTATCAGCCTCATTGATAATGCCCAAAAGATGTTCTCAAAGCAAATCTTAGTGACACTTCTTGATTGGGTTAATACTAATGACATTTTATACCCCCTCCAGGCAGGATTTAGATTACGAATCAGCACAACAGATCAGATTTTTAGGTTTATGGTTTTATATTGACAATATGTTTTACTTCAGAAACAAAAACTATACGTAGCTTTTATTGACCTCAGCACAGCATTTGATCTCATACCACGTTCTGCTCCCTGGCAAGCCCTGACAAGTAAGGGGGTCCAAGTTAACCTAGTACACATAATAAATAAATTGCATGTGAATAACTATCCACAAGTTCCCTGGAATCCGAACAGCGAACTAACGGATCGCATTCCCGTAGAGAGGAGTCCGCCAGGGCTGTGTTTTAGTGCCTACTTTATTTTCCCTGTATATTAATAATGTTGTGAATGCTTTAGAACATTGCAGGAATGACTCCCTGGTTTTGAATAATAATAAGATACCTATTTTACTTTTTGCTGATGACTCACTTCTTATATCTAAATCACCAATGGGTCTTCAAATTTTAATTGATACGTTTTAAAATGTTTGTAATTTAAGACGTTTAGAATTAAATATAAATAAACCAAAGTTTATGGTGTTTGGAAATATAAAGAAGGGAAGTCGCAGTATCCATGTAGGTGGTGAGGCTCTTGAGAGAGTACATAACTTTGACTACTTAGGCGTCAGACTCATGGATAACCTAATGTGGATGCGTCAACTAGATAAATCTACACAAATGATTGAACATAGATCTAATGCTATTTTAAGGTTTTACAATCAAACTACGTCACGCATAATTTCCCCTGCTGTGGAAACATATCGAGCAACAGCAGAGGGAGCTGCTCTTTATGGAGTGGAGATTTGAGGCTGCGGGAATGATGATTGCCAAGAATAACTTTATTAGAAGGCTTCTAGGATTACTATCGAGCTCACCACTAACCCCCATGTATTTGGATGTTGGGATAAAAAGAGTTGCCAGCTTGGCTATTTTAAAAACCTTATTATATAGGCTCAGACTTTGGTCTACACCTGAACTTGAAGTTTTTATAGATTGACTGGTAGAGCTATTGAATTTTCAAGGTGCCAGGGATATTCCATGGGTAAAGTCCATATCAATTTGGTTTTCTAAACTTGGAATCCAGAACTTTTGGGACAACCCTAAAACTATTTCAAAATCTGATAAGAAATTGCTAAAAACTCGATACTGGGCTTACATTAATGAACGTTATGCTATGAATAGTCAAAATGGGTCTGTAATCAGCACATTTCTAGCCTACAAGCATAAACTCATGTTTGAAGAATGTTTAGATTTAATATTCCAAACCTCAACTAGGAATTTGTATATACGGTTCCGATATGGAATACTACCTTTGAGGTTCTTTACTAGTAAATGGCGCACTAACCAATATCTCAGAATTTTGCCCTACATGTAGCCCGGGTATTGAAGATGAGAAACATGTATTGTTCTTCTGCAGGGAGTATCGTCTCACATGTCGCAAATGGCTAGTTCCAATCTGCAGCAAATTGTCTACCCATAGCCACCTGGAAGCATTCAGGATTTTAAAAGTCGACACATCACCAAAAATAGTGTTTGCTGTGAGTACATTTTTGCAAGCAGTGCGGTCTAAAAGACTAAAAGTTTTAAATGCTATACTTTGCTGTGTTCCCTAGATTGATGCTTCCTTCGATGTATTGCTGCTTACCTGCCTATTTGTAATATGCACGAACACTTTATGCATTTGTTGTACAGTCCCCAATGCACATTTGAGGACAACATTTGTAAATGTATTGCCTCTCATTTTGCACATTTTTTAAAGTTATACATATTTTAAATTAGCTAGCACCTTAGTATTTGCTGTTTTTTGCTCATTCTCCCTCTGAGTTGTATTACATTTTATTGCCTGAAGGAATACTTCCAAACAATAAGAAAGGTTTTGCATGAATACTGTAAATTTAATTTTAAAGGGTATAATGATGCTGTATTTTTGTGCACATAGGTCCTTTCTAAAACAAGTTTTATGTACTATTCTCCTTGTATATTGATTGTTGGTGCCCGGTGTTTATTCGTTTTATGTATACTTTGGTGGTTATTTTAACCGAATAAAGTTACTACCACTACTACTATAGATGCTACACATACCTTTGCAATTCTGATAAGGTATGTTGACCAACAATAGCAGTGGTTATTAATGGATTTAACATACCGCGATAAGTGGTTGGGGGGGTTCTTTTCCCCCTAAATTGACAACAAATATACTTGTATTCTCTGATGTTTAGAAACGTGGAGCTAACATCAAATCAGTGGCCTAATTGGAATACGGCCCATCACTGAGTCCCTTGCACCAGTGAGTCATCTGAGAGGACAATTTTATGAGCATGAATTAGGCACATATAAGGTGAATTGCATGGGTGAAGGAAGTTTGATGTAGTCCTGCTTGTGGGAAATGCACTGAAGGATGTTGGAGACTTATTATGAGGACAACAGAGGATACATTTAAAAGACTCATAGAGATGTAGGATGATTGTTGCTATGACCTATGCGTTTACAAATTTCTTTTTTTTTAATAGTAAACAGGAACGCTGTGTAACATCAACTTAAGGAGAAGATTTATTCATGTTTTTGTCAATCAATAAATCAGGTACTTGTTAAGCACGACTACCCACCCGTATGGGTCTCAAGGCGCTGGGGAGCAGGTTGGGGTGCAGGTTCTAGTCCATCAAGGAGGAGGTCTATCATGAAGATGGGGAGTTATGTAGTCTGTCTGAGGTGGAGCGGTAGGACGTTCCAGGCTCTGGCTGTGAGGAAGGAGAAGGAGCGGCCTCCCAAACTGGTCTTTCTGGCATGGGGGACCACAGCGAAGGCGAGCATGGATGATCGTAGGGTGCTTTGGGGTGCCTGGAAAGCGAGTCGGCTGTTCAGGTAGGCTGGTCCGGTGTTGTAGAGGGCTTTGTGTGCGTGGGTGAGGATCTTTAAGGTGATTCTAGCCTCGATGGGGAGCCAGTGGAGTGTGCGCAAGTGCAGGGAGATATGGCAGTGTCTTTGCAGGTTGAGGACCAGTCTTGCGGCGGCGTTCTGGATGTTTTGTAGCTTGCGGGTGAGTTTTTTGTTTATTCTGGTGTAGAGTGCATTCCCGTGGTCAAGTCTGCTGCTGATGAGGGCGTGAGTGGCGGTCTTTCTGTGCTCCAGGGGGATCCATTTAAAGGTCTTACATAGGAGGCGGAGGGTGTGGAAGCAGTAGGATGCAACGGAGTAGATCTGGTGGTCCATTTTGAGCTCGGAGTCCAGGATGACTCCGAGGTTGCATGGGTGGTCCAATGGGGGTGGGTGGGTTTCCGAAGGCAGGGGGCCACCAGGTGTCGTCCCAGGCATCGGGGTGTGGGCCTATGATGAGTACCTCTGTTTTGTCCATGTTGAGTTGTAGGCAGCTGTTGAGTTTCATCCATTTGGCGACTGCTTCCATGCCTTCTTGAAAGTTGTGTTTGGCTGCGTTGGGTTCATTGGATAGGGAGAGGATGAGTTGGGTGTCATCTGAGTAGGAAACAATGTTGAGTCTGTGGGTTCTGACAATAGGGGTGAGCGGAGCCATGTAGATGTTGAATAGCGTGGGGCTGAGGGAGGATCCCTGGGGGACTCCGAAGGTGGTTGGTGTGGGGTCCGAGAGGAAAGGAGGGAGTCTGACCCGCTGAGTTAAGCCGGAGAGGAATGTGCGGATCCAGTCGAGGGCCTTGTCCCGGATCCCTGCTTTGTGAAGTCTGCGTGTTAGGGTGCGGTGAGAGACTGTGTTGAAGGTGGCTGAAAGGTCGAGGAGGAGGAGGGCTACTGTCTCTCCTCTGTCCAGGAGGGAGTTGATGTCGTCCGTTGCGGCAAGGAGGGTGGTTTCTGTACTGTGGTTTTTTCTGAAGCCGGATTGGGAGGAGTCAAGGATGTTGTGCTCTTTGATGAGGGTGGCGAGTTGGCTGTTGATGGCTTTTTTGATTACTTTTGCTGGGATCGGGAGTAGGGAGATTGGTCTGTAGTTTACGAGGTCGATAGGGTCTGCAAGGGATTCTTTAGGAGGAGGTTGATCTTGGTGTGTTTCCAGTCATCGGGGAAGGAGGCATTCACCAGGGAGCGGTTGATGTTGTCGAAGCATGGGTGTGATGGTGTCGCTGGCTCTGCTGAAGATGTGTTGGGGCAGGGGTCCGTGGGGGCCCCGGAGTGGATTAACTTCATCGTCTTCAGTGTGTCATCGGTGGTGAGGGCTGTCCAGCTGTCAATGGTTGGCTTCAGGGTGCGGGGTGGTTGGTGAGGGTTAAGTGTGTTGGCTTATTTCATCGAAGTTGTCGTAAATGTTCTTGATTTTGTGGTGGAAGAAGATGCTAAGTTTGTTGCAGAGGTCTTGTGAGGGAGGGATGTCAGTAGATTCGCTGGTGGGTTGGTCAAACTCTTTGATGATGCTGAAAATCTCTTTGCTGTTGTGCGCATGTTTGAAGATTCTGTCTTTGATAGCTGTTTTTCTCATAATTCTGATGAGTTGGTGGTGGGCGTTGGTGGCGGCTCTGAAGTTGTTGTGGGCTTCTGTGGATTTGGAGTTCCTCCAGGCCTTTTCGAGGTGGTGGCATGTGCGACTGGACTCTCATAGTACTCATCTGGCTTTCTTGGTGTGCGTGTTGTTGTTCTTCTTGAGGGGGGCTATGGTGTTGGCGCTGTCGGAAATCCATCTGTGCAGAGTTCAGGCTGTGGTGTTGGGGTGATCGTCTTCCACGGTGGTTGGGGTGGAGTTGCAGAGTGAGGAGGTGAGCTGGTCGTTGGTGATTTTGGTTCAGTTTCTTTGTGGGAGCAGGTGCTGGTGTCTGTGGATGGTGGGTGTTCTGAAGGTGAAGTGGATGTATCGATGGTCTGTCCACGGGAGTTCGGTGTTGTGACTGAAAGTGACGAAGTTTCATGTTGTGAAGAGGGGGTCGAGGGTGTGTCCTGCTGAGTGTGTGGGTTTGGTTATGATCTGGCGGAGTACTATGTTTTGGAGTTTGTCCAAGAGTGATGTGGTGTTGGGGTCTTGTTGGTGGTCGAGGTGAAAGTTGAGGTCTCCCACCAGGGTGTAGTTGGTGGACGCGATGGCTTGCGGGGAAATGATGTCCATGATGGAGTTGATGAAAGGTCCATGGGGTCTGGGGGTTCGGTAGATAAGAGTTCCCCAGAGGGTGGTGGTAGGGCTGGCCTGTCTCTTGAAGTATAGGTATTCCATCAGGTCTGTGGGCTCGTCGGGGAGTGTGGTCAGCTGGAGGGTGGATTTGTGGATGATGGCGATCATGGCGATTCCTCCTCCAGGGCGGGTGAGGCGGTCCTTCAGGGAGATCTTGTATTCTTGGGGAAGGGCAATGGCAATGTCCGGTCCAGAGGTGGTGTTGGTCCAGGTTTCAGTTAAGAAAACGACATCCGGGGTGGTGCTGACAAGGAGGTCTCAGATTTCGGTGGCGTGTTTGTGGAGGGATTGGAGTTTGAGGAGGATGCATTGCAGGGTCTTCGGTTCTGTTGTGTTCTTGTGGGCGGGTTGTGCTGGATTTGTGGTCTTTGCGGTGCTGCAGGAGTGGCGGCAGCGGTGACAGCTGAAGGGTCCATTGGTGTCAGCTGGCCTGGGTTGAGTGCGTGGAGTGCCGCTGGGTTGTAGCATTGGCGGTTCTGAGATCCAGGGTTCCTGGCACTGGTGGCGGTCGGGTCGCAGACGGACTTGCCTGTGGCGCAACAGCGGCGCACCCACTGAATGCAGCCGCGCAGGAACCGCCATTAAGTAGGGGTCGGGTAGGGCTGGACAGCTGGGAGGGGAACTGGAACGGGCTGGTCGCGCTGGGGGGAGGGGCCACAGAGCAGAAGAAGAGGATGCAGAGGGCAGAAAGCTGAGTGGAGCGAGAGAAGGAGTCTGAGGTCCACTGGACTACCAGGGATGAGGTGCAGGTATGACCTGCGGGTGGAAGAGGGCCTCGAACACCAGCACTACGGGAGTGCAAGGGCTCACAGAGGACCTCACTTAATGGTGGAGCTGTGAGGGTGTGTGTGCAGTTTCACTGACAGTGAGTCAGTAGTCTTGCTCGCCTGTCCCTGCAGCGGCCACCATTAAGTAGGGATTGGGGAGGGCTGGACAGCTGGGTGGCGCGAGGGGAACGGGAACGGGCTGGTCGTGCTGGGGGAGGAGCCGCAGGAGCAGAAGCGGCCGGAAAAACATGGGAAAGGAGGCCAAAAGAGCGAGGAAAAATGAAATAAAGAGAAAAAGTGCTAAAAAAAATAAGGGTGAAACGGAGCAGAAAGCAGACAAAAAGTGAAGAAAAGACTGAAGGGTGAAGAAGCTAGAGGGTGACACAGAGCAGAAGGAGAGGATGAAGGGGGCAGAAAGCGGAGCAGAGCGAGAGAAGAAGTCAGAGGTCCACTGGACCACCAGGGATGAGGTGCAGGTATAACCTGCGGGTGGAGGAGGGCCTCGAACACCAGCACTACGGGAGTGCAACGGCTCACAGTGGGCCTCACTCAATGGTGGAGCTGCGAGGGTGGGAGAGCGGTTTCACTGACAGTGAGTCAGTAGTCTTGCTCTTGCTCCTTTTGTCCTGAAGAAGGTGGTCGTATCAAGCTCATCCACCGAAATGTGTCCATGCTGAGTTTTAGGTTAAATTTGTGGAATATAGAACCACACTTGTACAGAGAATTTATTCTCTTGCTGTGTGTTGTCTATGTATTGTTCTAAATTAACAACCAGATGACAAATGTTATTGTCTTGCAATAATCTTTTCATTTTTTTTATTGTGTATGTATAGATTTTATTACATTTTGAATGTATTATGCTGTATTTTATCGTATTCCTCTGAATGTACCGTGATGTATTCTACTGTATGTTTTCATTGAAAGCTTTGATTTTTTAATTAAATAGAATATAAGTGTTGTTCTTACATCCAGAATATGTGTGTTCCCTTGGGTGTTGTGCATGTAGATGTGAGTATCTGTTGGATTAATTGTATGTAGTGCTCCAAAGGGATATATATATATTTGACTTTTCAGTCTATTTGGTGCACTGTCCCTTTGAGGAGGGGGGCCCATCTCCTTATTTTTATGGACTATAGAAGACTCATTGCCTTTGTGGAGTAATCGTTCCTCCTATTTTGAAATGCCCACATGCTCAGTGGACATCTTTAGCATTGTCAGCAATAGCTATCATCACAATGGTTCATGTCTATGCATTGAGAGAGTGAGGGATGACTTTGTGTACATGATTGAGGCTTGCAAGTTTATAACAAAACAGTAATTTTGTTATTCTATTAAAAGATGTTATTTTGGAATTAGTAGGTTACAAAATATCAAACATATATTATGAATCTCCCATGGGATTTAAGTGCCAGGCTGTGTGGCACATGTTCCATGTTTCACTCTAGCTTACAAGCATATGTTACATGGGGGTGACAGGTAGCAAACACTTAACATTTGTCCAAGCAATCTACATTGTGGGGCTAACAAATGGCAAGAACTCAGGTGGGGTATAATCCATTTGATCATTATGTTAGTGGTGGAGATGAAGTAGCCTCTGGCACTGATACAGTGAGACTCTGGATGAGTAAAAAAGGATGGCCAAGACCTTCAGTTTTGCTGACAGCGTAGTGTGATGGGTAGAATGACACAGTTGTGCCAAAGTATCCTCTCTGTCAAACTCTAAGGAGCATATATAATATACTCTGACAAAACTGATCACAGCAAGTTGTAAGGAATTGGGTTACTGGTTGAGAGGGGAGATTGTGCTGTTGCTTGACTGGGGTGTGAGTCCTGGTCATTCAGCAACCACAGTCCTGGTTAGAGTGAAGTCACAAGCAAACACCAAATTAACCTGTGCGGAACCCTCTGGTAGCTTGGCACTGAGCAGTCAGGCTTAACTTAGAGGCAATGTGTAAAGTATTTATGCAGCACTTCAAACAGTAATAAAAAAAACAACTTAGCAAAACAAATTCCCCACGCCAATAAAAACAATAGATTAAAATTTAAGAAATAAGTGGACACCAAAATGACAAACATCTAATTAGTAGAACCGAAGATTTGGAATTTTAAAGATGTAAGTGAAACAAAGATCCAAAAAGCATAAAGGGCCATTTGCAGCTATCTGGACAGGGAAACGGTCTGAACAACTTTTTTTTTTAACAACGAGTGTCCTTAACAACGACTCATAAACAACGACCTGGAACGGAACCACGACCTCCTCAACAACAACTTCATTTAACAACGAGTGGCCTTAACAACGACTTCGATCTCTAAACACAAAGAAAAATGTAATTAATTTAAAGATCACTTCGAATGAAAACTATTAGGCCAGTAGATGTTACTGTAGGATTGTTTTCAACTGATGTTTATATGCTGACGTGTTTTTTTTAAGAGCCAGTGTGACCCGCCTGCTGCCCCAGCCCTGCCGGCTCACAGGATCCACTAATGGTCAGGAGCCGAGGGCAATCTTACCAGGGAGGATAGAAACTTCTGGATCGCATCACAAACACAAGTCCACCAGTAATGTGGGTGGCATCAATGCTCGTTTCTGCAGCACATATAAGCAGCAAATAGACAGATACAGCACTATTAGAAACTGTTTTTAAAAATTATAATAAATGCACAAAACTCAGACAGCTGTTATATCAATCTTACAGCCTCTCATAACCGTGGTGCCAGCATATTGGAGTGACTCGGTGAGAAGGACCATGTCTGGAGGGGGCACCAGCAAAGTTTCCACTCCCAGGGCAGGTAATGCAGGGCTACGTGTGCTGTGTGTAAATCCATCCAAAGCCGCCACAACTAAGCCAGCGTAGCCAGTGAGTTCAAACGTCGCCACATAAATGTGGCAAAGCAGAGGTCAAGCGCTCCGCCTTAGAGCACAGGTTCTCCATTGGATTGGTAAAGAAGTCCTGTGTTTTGCCGTCAGCTTGAATGTACAATGGTACTGTGGGACACGGACTGATGGATGGGAGGACGGACAGACAGAACACTGCTTAGCATGATTTTGGCAGGCCGAATATGCAGGAAGCTATTGTAGTGGCCTGGTGTTTGTGTCACACAGTACAGTTCCTAGATGCAACGAGAGCATCTAGAAGCAGATATGGCGCTCGTGAGTAGCGTGGGGAAGTAACTTGCTGTTACCTGGTCATGATGTAACTGACGAGGGAGGACATTAAGTATTTAACTGTATTACTGGGAAGATGCCTCATAATTCTCCATCGAAGCAGGCCCAGGGGACAGAGCTTTGGACCCCTGGCCTTCCATAAATTACTTAAGATGGCTCCCTGGAGGCGAAGGAGCTGCGAGATTATCTGAATTGTATAAATAGTGCTCAATGCTGAAGCTTGTAGATCTTAAATTTAGAAAACGCATGTTCATGAGACAGGCCGGTGACCAGCCCCTCCTATCTCCTACAAACAGTGAGAATGTATGTATGTGTGCATTGCACAAAGGGTGAAATTTTTTTCGTGGTGCAGTAAGTCGTGGTTCAATACTTAGTGGTTAGGATTTGGTTGTTGTTTAGCCTTCGTAGTTTAGGCATTCATGATTACAGAGATAATTGTTTAATCATACAACCATCTGGTCATGTAGGACCGGGTGAAAGGTACAAGTTCAGGCTGACTAGTTGGAGCGTGGGCTGGATACAGGGAGCAGTTTGGTTCCACTGAAAGAGTTACCTTCAAGGTCCAGTTCAATGAGTTCCTTTTGTAGTAGAAAGTGCTGCGAGGAGCAGAGATAGCATCGCGGAGGGTTGTCAATGTAACGCGAAGAGAAGTCCGGGGCTTGCGGACAGTTGTTGCTGTAGTGCAAAGTTCCTGTCAGTTTCATGGCCTTGCTGGAGCTTCACATTTGCAGCCCCTGCAAGCTGGTAATGCTGTAATGTGAAGAGTAGATTTCATGCTGCTGGGCATCGTTGGTGGTCATTGTAGCATGAAGAGTCAGGTTTGTCTGAGCATTACGGCTGCGGGAGGTAGTGCAGAAATCATCTTGGTGGACATGGGCACCTTCGCAAAGAGCTCAAAAACTGCAAGGGAGCTAAATTGAGGCCACACCAACAGTCCAGGACATGAAGGGCACCACTTGGGGGTCAGGAACTCACTACGAGGTGCAGAGACAGAAAATTGAGTAAAACATATCGAGTTGCACAAATATTGAGTCATTAACATCGTGGTTGAGAAGCATCGACAGCAAGAATATTGTGATCAAGAATATTGACTTAAGGTAATTAATATCACTTTTAAAAATATCTAATTGTTTAATATTGTTTTAAAAAATATAGTTTTTTAATGAATGTTATGTATTTTAGTATATATTATATATGTATGTGTTGTATTTTTTTTGTATAAGAATTGTTTGGAATTTTTATATATGTGCTATATTTTTTGTAGGTATTAATGTTTTTTTATATTTGAATTTTGCGTTTTTAGTTCCATAGCCGGTTGAGAGTTTATAGGGGAATAGGGTAGGAAGTCATTTAATTTAATTTTTTTAAATGTATTGATTTATTTTTAATTCATCAATATTTGTTTAATTGAGATGCTATAGTGTTAAATGTGTAAAGTAATTTATTAATAATTAATTAATAATTGGTTGTTAATGAATTGGTAATTAATTATGGCAATTGTGTAATTAACTTTAGGTGTGTGTTGTGGTGTTTATAGGTGTAAAGGGTGGGAAGTAATTTATTTTTAATTGATGAATTATTAATTGATGGTAATTAATTTAATTAATTCATTGGTAATTAATTATGGTAATTGTGTAATTAATTTTAGGTGTGTGTTGTGGTGCTTATAGGAGTAAAGGGTAGGAAGTAATTTGTATTTAATTAATTAATATATATTTATTAATTAATGTTAATTACTTGATATTTATTTTGGATAATTGTTTTTTTGTGTGTGTTGTTTTTATTTTTAGTATTAAATCTGTTTTTATTGGCAGAATACAAGGCGAAGCAAACAGGACAATGTCGCCTACAGCCCAGTGGGCCGGCTAGTATTGATCCTTTCAAATTGGCACAACAAAAAAGAAGTTACCATCCCACAAATAATTAACACAGCATGTTGCCTACAACCCAGAAGGGCCGGCCACGTATAAAGGAAGGAGGACAGCAGACCGCTCGTATTGCAAGTGGATAGGTGTGCAAGTCAGCAATCCATGGATTCAGGGTATTCTGCTTGTAAACAAAGAACAGAAAACACAAGGAAAGACAAAATCCCATCCCCCCCACCCTCCCTCCCCAGTGAGCAAGAACGAAAAAAGGATATAGGTCAACCTATACGCTCTATGTGTCATGATACTCCAAAATGTTATAGGGATATGGGAGTCCGGTGACATGCAACCTCACTGGGCGACAGCCATGTCCTCCGCAATTAGCTTCAAGATACGGAGATAGTTAGGGCATGTCAGTTCCCGAAATTCAGTGGAAAGGATAATGATGAAGGGGGCACAGGTCTTAGCGTAGTCTTTGCCCTTCCCCAAATCCACCATCGAGAGTCTCTCCATTCTCAGAAGACTCCAGATTTGATGCAGCCATTGCGTGTGTTCTGGGACCCTGTCAGACCTCCACCCTGCCAATATCACCTGGTGTGCAGCATTCAATGAAAGTGCCATCTGTCTCCCTATAGTAGAACGCAGGGGAAAGGTCAGTGCATTGGGTAAGCCTAAGAGAGTGTAAGCCAGGAGCCTGGGAATAAATATGTTGAAAGCCTTATCGATGTCATCCAAGATTCTCTCCCAGCAACGTGTAAGCTTTGGGCAATGCCATGGCAGATGGAGTAGTGTTCCAGGGCTACCGCATCCCCACCTACAAAGCCCCTCACAGCAGGATTGCCACTTTGCTAGTCGGTCAGGGGTGTAGTACCAATATGACTCAATCTTCTAAGCCGTTTCGGTATGACCCTTGGAATGAGTTGTGTGGTGAGACCTATAGAATCATCCTGCCATTCCTTGTCAGACAATGTGCGCCCCAGTTCCGCCTCCCATCATTTTTGTCCCGCCGTACTGGCTGTTGTAATTGCCCTAGTGAGAAAGGAATATATTTCAGAAATCAGTCTCTGATCATCCTTCTTACCGATTAGCCATTTTTCAACGGCCTCATCCGGTGATGTGCTAGGGGGTGCGTTGTGGCCCTGGAGATCCAGTGCATCATTTGGGAGTGTAGAAAGAGGTCAGCGCTAGGGAGATTATAGTCTGTCTGCAGCTTCTTAAAGAGGATGAAACCTTGGAAATCAAACAGGTGCCCTAGACGCCTTCAACCCCCCTCCAACCAGCGCGCAGTAAACTTATTGTCCATCCCTGGCGGGAAGGCAGAATTTGAGAAAATCGGTATCACGGGTGAGGGAAATGGCCCGCTGAGCAACCCTGTCCCTCACAAGCATTGTGGGACGAGTGACCGGTGAGGAGTAGAGTCCCCAGGCACACGCAGATCTCGGCAGCCATGCGTCCTGCCAGATTTGGTGGCCCGCCACCGTCTGGTCCATAAAGATCCAGTACTTCTCTGTCATGGGACGATTCCACTCCACAAGATATCGTAATAGGAAAGCCTGGAAGTAGCGGGTAATGTTAGGGAAGGCGAGACCCCCCCTCCTTCTTGGGGTGTTGAAGCAGGGTCTTCTGAAGCCTAGGAGAAATCGGGCACCAAACAAAGTGCTCGACTGCTGTCTGAATGTGGCGCAGCACGTGAGGCAGGTGCTCCAGGGGTAGCATTTGGAACAGGTACAGGGCCCACGGTAGTACATTCATTTTAACGGCGGACAATCTGCCAAACCAAGTCAAGGGGAGGCACTTCCAGCAGGACAAGTCTGCGAGGATGCGAGATAAAAGGGTAGTGTAGTTCACCTCCGCAGTTTTAGCAAGGCTCTTGTGGAGGACCAATCCAAGGTATGTAATCCCATCCGCCACCCAGTCAAAGGCAAAGCGAGCCCGAAGAGCGTCAACCGTTGGCTGGACTGCGGTAAGGTTAAGGACCTGTGACTTCTGCATGTTAATTTGAAAGTCAGAGACCTGATTGAAAGTCCGTAGTTCATCCACAATAGCCGGGAGAGAGGTCAAAGGATGCGCTACCGAGAAGATGACATCATCTGTATAGAGGCTGATAAGATGGTGATCTCGCCCGAATGGGATACCTTGTGCCAAAGGGTTGTCTCGAAGCCATTGAGCCAGGGGCTCCATATAAAGAGCAAAAAGCAAAGGGGAGAGGGGCTACACTGCCTCGTCCCTCGCCCCACTGCAAAGTTATCCGAGAGTAAGCCATTGACCCGGACCACAGCCAGTGGAGCACTATAAATACTTGCTACCCAGCTCCGGAACCGGGGCCCCAATCCAAAGCGCTCGAGAGTAGTGAATAGATGCGGCTAGTGCACACGGTCGAAAGCCTTTTCTGCCTTACCCCGAGCAGGAGGGCTTCCTCTTTAGACCGCTGCACCTTATCAATTAATCAGCAAATACGTTTGGTGTTGTCCCCACATTGTCTTCCGGGTATGAAGCCCTATTGATCCGGGTCAATCAGACCCGGCATCCGGGAATTCAGCCTATGCGCCAAAATGCTAGAGAACAGCTTTACGTCTATATTCAACAGGGAAATCGGTCGATAAGAGCTGCAAAGTTCAGGATCCTTCCCCGGTTTGGGGATGACGAGATAGAGGCCTGTAGCATAGAGGCTGTAAGGGACCCTGTGTCAATAAAGGAATTAAACAAACAGGTAAGTATCAGGGTGAGTTCTACGCAATAGGTTTGGTACAAGAGAGCGCTGAAGCCGTCTGGCAATAGCTGAGATCACTTTGTTGATGCAAATCAGGGCTTCCAAGGCCTCGGCTTCACCCTCCGGGAGAGGAGTTACCACCGCATCCCGCAGATACTCGTTGGGGTCAGGAAACATAGAGGAGTCTGCAGCGTAGAGAGTTTGGTAAAATGATCGAAAGGCATACAATATACCAGCATCGTCCGCAATCGCCTGACTGCCCTCCCCCCAGAGCGTTTTGATAGATTGCGCCTCTTGCTGGCTGCGCAGGCAGTGAGACAACATGTGGCCGCCCTTATTAGAGCCAACAAAGTATTTGTGTTTCAAGCGGACCACTGCATGTTCGGCCCGATCAAGATCCAAGCGTCAAAGCTGGAGGCATTCCTTTTCCAGCTGCTGCCAAATTCCGGGAGCGCCAGTATGCTTGTGAATAGTTTCCAGTTCTCTAACTGTCGCTTCGAGCTCTGCGCGCTTGGACTGCCTGATCCTATTCTGGAAGACCGCCGTGGAAATAAAAGCCCCCCTCGCAACCGTCCTAAGTGCCTCCCAAACCAAGGAGAGTAGCATAGAGCCCTTATCGTTAGTTGCTAAGTAGTCGGTCAAGCAACGTCTGACGTCGTCTATCACATCCGGGGACCAAAGTAGTGAGTCTCGCAGCCGCCACTGTGAGGTGAGGGAAGAATGTGCAGGAGGGAGGTGCAGAGTCAGAGTAATGTGTGCGTGATCAGACAGGGAGTGGGCCTCGATAGTGGAGTCTGAGATGCAGGCCCAACCGACTGGAGTGACAAGGAAATGACCCAGGCGGGCGTAAGTCTTATGTGCCACAGAGTAATAAGAAAAGTCCCGCTTATCAGGGTGCAGACAGCGCCATGCATCCTTAAATCCAGCATCGTGCAGCCAGTCGCCTCCGCCCACCGATAAAGCACCCGCACCCCGTCTGTTAGCCGGAGCGATCCAACCCAGCATCCATCACTAAATTGAGGTCGCCCCCCCACCACCACCATAGGGTCGGGAGTGCGTAGCACGTCAGCGCAGGCATCCAGCAAGAACCTCTCCGGATGGTCATTAGGAGAATAAATGGAGGCTACAGTGCAGAAGGAGGAACCCAAGCGGAACCGTAGCACCAGCAGGCGTCCCTTAATCTTAGCGTCAGACCCCACCACAGAGCCCTTGAAGTGTTTGTAAAGCAGAATAGCCACGCCTCCCCGCTACCTGTTCCCCGAGGACCAAAACTGAAAGGAGAAGTGACCATGGCACATGCGGTGTGTATTGCTGTGAAGCAAATGGGTTTCTTGAAGAAGACAAATATCACCCCCAGAGTTCTCAAGCAGAGAAAGGACCGCTTTCCGTTTAGTGGGGTTGTTAAGATCCGAGTGTTGAAGCTAACTATCTTGAGGGCTATGCATAAGGGAGGAGGCAGATTAGGCTACAGTGGGGCCTCAGATGACACAATGGAGGCAGAGTACGAGGAGGGGTTCCAGAGAGGAGGGGGACCAACAACCCCAGGCAGGGGTGCAGGCAAGAGAAAAAGGGATCATTGGGGAGGAAACCCACCCTATCCCAAAAAGAAACCAGTCCCAAGAACAGTGTAACATCAATCATTACGAACAAATAAAGACCAACCCCAGACAGGGCGGCACAGGAACCAAATGAAGAGCAACAGTGCAGAAATGACAAAAGTCCATCAGGGTGACACAGGTCAGGGATAATGTGTCTAAGTAAGTCCATGAGATTCAGGGAGCAGCGGCCCTCAAGCCCCGCCGCAGTATGATACCCAGAGGTGCTCTAGACAATAGCATCAAGCGGAAGACAAAGGAGTGGGGCTGCCAGTCAATGAGGCCAAATCATCTTCCCGTTCTTTCGTCATTGCCGCTGCATCTGTGAGACGAAGAGGAGGACCGGCCCACTACCAGCCAGGAACCAGGTCTGGCGCCACTGGCAACGGCTGCAGCCTGTTGGTGGGAGGGGTCCGGAGGAAGAAGACCCAGGAGGTCGGCGGTCTCCCACAGCGATCGTAGTTGGTGCAACTTGCCCTGATATTTAAAGATAATGCAGAAGGGATGTCCCCAGGCATAGGGGATCCTCTTCTTCCTCAAATGTTGGGTGATCGGTCAGAATTCCCTCCGCTTAAGCAGGGTGACAGCGGACAGATCCTGAAAAAGCAGATGGGAATGACCTCGGAACTGTAGAGGGTGTGTGTCTCTGGCCTTGCGGAGGATAAGTTCTTTCAGCTGAAAGTTGTGCACACATGCTAGGATGTCCAGTGGTGGGGCAGCACCCCGGCGGGGTAGACCCACACGATGAACTCTGTTGACCTGTATCTCGGTGTAATGCTCAGGGGCTAGGACGTGTTGGAAGAGGACCTGGACAAATTCCCCAATGTTGCCTTCCTCGGCCCCTGGTTTCACTCCTCGGATGCGTATATTATTGCGCAGGAGCAATTTTCTAAGTCCTCCGCCAGCCCCTGGAGCTCAACATGGTGTTCTTTGAGGAGCAACAGTTCTCGTTGCATCATCTGCATTTCTTCATTGCACCCATTCTCATGTTCCTCCAACGCCGCCACTCGGTCCCTGATCCCCGAGACATCGCGCCGCACCTCCCGAAGGTCCCCCGTCAGCTGGTCCTTGAGTTCCTGAAGATCCTCCTTGAGCACTAAGAAGAGCGACGTCAGGATGGCCTATGTGGCCGGTGCAGACGCTCTGTCTGGCATCCTGGCCGGCACCTCTGCACCCTGAGCCGCGGCCTTAGACTGCAGCATGTCCTTCACAGAGCGGTCCTTCCAGGGCCGTGCACTTGCCATGTGGGCCCGGATGATGTTTGCTGCCAACTTTCTGGCCCCCAGGCAGGTCAGATAGTCCCTCACTTCAAGGCCAGTCATCCCACCATCCGTGGGTAAATTTGGAATTTGGGAACACGCTGTTGGGCCGGTAATCGCGATTCCGCTGGCCAGGGGGGCACAAGAGCTTTACAGGCCTCTCACCAGTGTCACTCACCATGTTCTCAGGGGGCCCCACGGGGAGAGGATGCAGCTAATCGTTCCGTGTGTAGTGTAAGCGAGTGTGGGCCCTCACCGTGGCAACCCCCGCCCAATGTTCTGCAGGCCCCAACAAGCACTCTCACTCTGCTCCAGGGGCGCTGGTCTCTGTCGCTCTATCTCAAAGTGCGGGCCCCGGGATGTTCCTCAAGGCCAAGCCACAGAGGCTGTATGTGGCAATGCGGGGGCAACGCGACTGCCCAGATCCCGTGCCGCTCACTCACTGGTTGCTGTTGCGGGCCTATCTGGCCACCATGCCCACAGTGCCGGGAGGACCGTCGTCCACTGGGCCCCGCTGCAAGTGCTCACCGGGGCCTCCAAATCACCATCTCAGGTGCGCCCCTGTGCCACCGCTCCTGCTGCTTGCCCAACTCACCAGGCCGCACACAGGGCCGCACCCGCGTCAGAGCGAGATCCGTGGCCAAAGGTGAGGGAGCTGCTGGGGGGGCGATGTGCGCTGGATAGCCTCCACCGCGATGCTGCTGTGTCTCACCAGCGCAGCCATGGGAGATCCGGTCGCCGCCTCCAGGCCGCCTCAAGTCACCGTCTCAGGTACACCCCCGCTTCCGCTGCTTGCTTCATCAGCCCCGCTCACCAGGCCGCACACAAGGCCTGACCCATGTCAGAGCGAGATCTGCGGCTGAAGGTGAGGGAGCCGCTGGGGGGCGATGTACACTGGATCACCGGGCGACTTCTGGCATGATGCTGCTGCGTCCCACTAGCGCAGTTGAGGGGGGTTCAGTCACAGCCTCCAGGCCTCCGTGGAGCGCGGCCCTCCAGAAGATCGCGGGCAAGTCAAGCCGCACCTCAGGCCTCAGCTCCGGGCAGCCACGCTGCCCCCGGATGTGCCCACAGGGGTTGCAATCCCCATCTCGGGGCCTTCCAAGCAATAGCAGGGCTTCAATCATGTCCTCTGCTCATTGGACCGGCGGATGGGATGCGATTACAAGGCTTTAGGAAGCGGCGGGCCGAAGGGACCGCGAAACACGTCCTATGCGGCCGCCATCTTAGACCTTGTTTTTATTTTTAAATGGGTAAAGGGTGAGTATTAAATACATTTTAATTACTTTATTATTAGTTGTTAATAGTAATACTTTTTGATTTAAAAATAAGTTCTAATTGTGTTTTATTATTTTATAGTTTAATTTAGGTGTGTGTTGTGGATATTATAGTTTTAAAGTGTGTGTAGTCAAATAATGTTTATTAGTTTTTATCAATAATATTTTTAATTGATTATTGATTATGTTAATTCTGGAAGTAAATTTACTTAAACATAATGAAGTGTTTTGTTATTAGTGTGGTATTATATGGTAGGAAATACAATAAATACATTTATGTATTAATACATTTTTTGTTTGTAAATATTTTTAAGTTTAAAATATTTATTTTTTATCCATTTCTTTATTATTTCATTTTATATATTATTTGTGGGTTCTTGTTATATGTAATTAATATTATAATATGTTTTCTTTTTATATATTTAATATCATTGATTCTCCATTTTTTTAAATATTTGTTTCTTTTTATGATTTTTTTAAAATTGTAATATTTTTTATTTTTGTTTTAACTGTTTGAGTGTGAATAGTAACTTTTGTCTCTCTGCTTTCCAACACTTTCTCTAATGTTGCACTCAATGGAGTGGGAATACTAATTTTTACCTCTTTGCTATCCAGCAGAGTCCCTAGTGTTGCACTCACTGGAGTTGGAATAGTAATTTTGTACCCATCCACTATCCAACACTTTCTCTAATGTTGCACTCACTGGAGTGGGAAATGCAATTTTTACCCCTCTGCTTTCCAACACTTTCCCTACTGTTGCATTCACCGGGGTGGGAATAACATGTTTACCGCTCCGCTATCCAACACTTATCCGACTGTTGCATTCAGTGGAGTGGAAATTGTCATTTGTACCCATCTGCTATCCAACACTTTCTCTACTGTTACCCTCTTTGGAGTGGGAATAGTAATGTTTACCCCTCTGCTATCCACCACTTTCCCTACTGTTGCACTCTTTAGAGTGGGAATAGTAATTTTTTCCCCTCCACTATCCAACACTTTCCCTACTGTTGCTCTCACTGGAGTGGGAATAGTAATTTTTACACCTCTGCTATCCAACATTTTCGCTACTGTTGCAATCTTTGGAGTGAGAATAGTCATTTTTGTCCCTCCGCTATCCAACACTTTCTCTACTGTTGTTCTCACTGGAGTGGGAATAGTACATTTTACCCCTTTGCTATGCAACCCTTTCCCTATTGTTGCACTCAATGGAGTTTGAATAGTAATTTTTACCCCTCCGCTATCCAGCACTTTCCCTACTGTTGCACTCACTGTAGTGGGAATAGTAATTTGTACCCCTCTGCTATCCAACACATTCTCTACTGTTCCACTCTTTGGAGTGGGAATAGTAATTTTTACCCTTCTGCTATCCAACACTTTCCCTACTATTGCACTCTTCAGAGTGGGAAAAGTAATTTGTTCCCCTCCACTATCCAACACTTCCCTACTGTTGCTCTCACTGGAGTGGGAATAGTAATTTTTACCCGTCTGCTATCCAACACTTTCTGTACAGTTGCTCTCACTGGAGTGGGAATAGTAAATACTACCCCTTTGCTATCACAGTTTCCCTATTGTTGCAATCACTGGAGTTTGAATAGTAAATTTTACCCCTCCGCTATCCAAACCTTCCCCTACTGTTGCACTCACTGGAGTTGGAATAGACATTTTTACTCCTCCCTACTTTCCCTACTGTTGCACTCACTGGAGTGGGAATAGTAATTTTTACCACTCCGCTATCCTACACTTACACTACTGTTGCACTCCCTGGAGTGGGTATAGTAATTTTTTCTTCTCCGCCATACAACACTTTCTACGCTGTTGCACTCTTTGGAGTGGGAATAGTAATTGATACCCCTACGCTATCCAACACTTTCCCTACTGTTACACTCTTTTGGAGTGGGTATAGTAATTTGTTCCCCTCCGCTATCCAACACTTGCCCTATTGATGCTCTCACTGGAGTAGAAATCGTCATTTTCAACCCTCCGCTATCCAACCCTTTCCCTACTGTTGTACTCACTGGAGTTGGAATAGTAAATGTAATTTCTCCGCTATCCAAAACTTACTTCACGTTTGCACTTTTTGGAATGGGAATAGTAATTTTTACCCCTCCGCTATCCAACACTTTCCCTACTGTTGCACTCACTGGAGTGGGAATAGTGATTTTTACCCCTCCAATATCTAGCACTTTCCCTACTGTTGCACTCACTGGAGTGGGAATGGTAAATTTTACCCTCCGCCATCCAACACTTATCCTACTGTTGCACTCGCTGGAGTGGGTATAGTAATTTTTACCCCTTCGCTATCCAACACTTTCCCTACTGTTGCACTCTTTGGAGTTGGAATAGTAATTTTTTCCCTTCCGCTATCCAACACTAACCCTAATTTTACACTCACTGGAGTGGGAATAGTTATTTTGACCCCTTTGCTATCCAACACTTACCCTACTGTTGCACTAATTTTATTGTGAAATTTAAGTTTAAATATTCTTTAATAGTTTGATGTTTTAATTTATTAGATTTTAGTTTTTTTATATTTTAAATGATTAATATTGTTATTTTTCATACAATTTTAAACTTTTAACATAAATTTAAAATAATAGTTATTAGTTGTTTTAAAGTAAATATAGATGTATAAATTATTATGTTTGTGTGTTTATTTTTTTATCGAATGCATCTGTTATATTTTATTAAAATGTATATTAAATGTATTTTATTTTTGTTAAAATTATATTTAATATTTAAATGTTTAATATATATATCTATTTTTTATATTTATATAAAAAGTCGATATTTTATACATCTATAGTTTTTTAAATCGATATTTTTTGTCAATATTTTTTTACTTACCTGTTTAAGTTTAGGATTCAATGTTTTGTTGTCTATATTTTTTACTCAATATTTTTTACATTGATATTTTTTACTCGATATTTTTTACATCGATTTTTTTTACATCAATGTTGTGTCAGTGAACCTACTACAGCATAGGCCAGAATGGCTCAGGTAGGTCCAGTTTCAGTTTCAGCCAGCAGATGAGCTAGGCAGTTGCAGGAAGCCTTCAGAGCTTGTTATGTCCCTGTAGCACAGAACAGGAGGCCAGCTGACTGATACATGGAGTCAATGCTGACTGGGATGCAGGTCCAATCTGCCTTCTCATGCAAGTAGGGTAGCAGACAGCAGAGTGGCAGTCCTTCTAGCAGCAAAGCAGCCCAGCAGTCGTAGTATCCTCAAGTCCAGAATTGTACTCAAAAGTTGGTGTCTCAGGTAAAATATTTATATTTGGTGCCTTCTTTGAAATGGGAGAAGCTCCTACCGGATTTCCTTTGAAGTGCACAGGTTTCCTGCCTCACCTATCCTGGCTCCAGAGTGACGGCAGGACACAGCCTATTCAGGTGAAATGTGGTGTTGTGCCTAAATTCGTCCTTCCATCCTTCCAGCAATGGCACATCCAGGCACACATAAGCTTTCTCTTGAGAGTGGCTGTCTAGGAGGAATATAAAAAAGACCAACTGCCAACTACTCATTGACAGGATGCAGGCACAAATCGGCTAAGGTAGGTAAATGCCAACTTTCTAAAAGTGCCATTTTCAGAAGTGTAATTTAAAACCAGACTTCACTATACGTTTGGATTTTTCATTGCAATTCCAAAGACACCAAACATGAACTGCTCACCTATTCCCATTTGGAAATTAGAGCTACTTACATATGATAAGGTAACTCCAATGTTTTCCTATGGGAAATATAGGCCTTGCTGTAGTGAAAAACAAATGTAATCATTTTTACCTACTATGACATGTAAAACCTAAAAGTTTATGTCCTTCTTTTTAAATTTATTGCTGCCTGTCATTTGGACTGTCCATGGCCTACCTTAGGAGTGAGTTATATGTATAAAAAAAGGAATGTTTTGGCCTGGCAAAAGGTTTATTTTGAAGATCGAAATAGCAGTTTAAACCTGTGCACACAGCCTGTAATGCAGGTCTGAGATGTTTTGGAGGCTACCTCTGGTACATTGTGCACGGAGCTGGGAGAACACACCCATGATGTCTTGGGCCTTGATCATGATTCAGTGTTGAAGGTCCTCCCAGTATTTTTGGCACATTTTGCCGCACTGTTTGTACGCTCCCAATGCATGGCAAACTTCAGCCAGATTTGGACACATGCTGCATTGTTCAGCTGGCTTTCTGGACCGACATGAAGCTGAAGGTACTTTGCAAGCACCCCCTCAGTGATGAGGTTCAATTTACTCTCAGAGAAGGCGCGTGCCTTCTCATCAGGTCCCTCAGCCATGTTGGGGTCAAGATTAATGCACAGAGCAGCAGGATGGAGGTGAATGCTTCTCTGAGGAGAGTTTAGCACAGAATGATTCCAACGTGGCCAATTTCCTCTTCCTGTAGGTCCTTTCCTGTATGTCATTTCGTATCTGTAATTTCTTGTATATTCTCAGTATATGGAGACTCTGCCCCAACTACAGAGTCTCTGCCCTGACTGCAGGGACTTCATGCATGTAGGAGAGTCTCCATACAAGGAGTTGAAACTCCATGCTCATGGTTGTGCTCCGCATGTGGGAGGGAAATTTTGGACAAATGTTATTATGTTTTCTTACAAATCGTAAATAAAAATGTAATTACATGTACATTGACCTCAGGTAGGATGATTTGTTACACTAAGTAAATTAAAATAGTTAAAATAATTATTTAAAAATATGGGCTTGAAGTTCGAAGATGTATACTCTGTCACAAACCTCTCATGTCCCATGTTACAAGTGCCATTGGATATAATGCACTTGTAACAGAATGGAGGTAATATCCTTCACATTTGTAATGGAGTATTCCATTACCGACACTGTACATCAGGTCCTTTGTGTTATGTGTATAATTAGATTATACTGGAACCCAAGTAATACCCACATTTAGTAGTTTTTTGTGATGTCTTTGCATTGGGAAATCAAGGCAATGCAAAGCCTTAACTACTAGTCACAATGCCACACAAGGGGTGATTTGCCCCACCTTGCCTGCCTATGTAAAAAAAAAAAAAAAACAGATTCAGTGCATGGCACTGTTTCGCCTTGAATCATGCAGCCCTTCCATAGGCGTACTAGGGGTGTAACTATGCAGCCACCAATGCATTTTGACACATCTCAGATCATTAAATATATGTCAATCTGGCTTGTCAACAAATTGGTAATCCTCCCAAACCGAGGCATAATGAAGAGACATTTATATCTTTATCCCTATTACTTATTATTTGCATGTGAGAGGCATTAAGAATCAAGGACTCCCTTTGTGATCAAACACATTGCTAACCATAACACAGAAACATTTTCTGCATGGTGCAGCATTGTTGCTACAGTGCGCCGAGAGCAGCAGCAAGCAAAGATTGCAAAATTGATACCTATTGTGTAGAGATTTGAGGTTTCTGTTTTCCTTCCTTTCATGCAACTCAGCACAACAAGTTGGACTTGGCCATTTTCTGCAGGGTCTTCCCAAAAGTTTTGCCTCCACCCTCCTGTTTTCTGTCGGCTTTTAGGATTCTACGCACTTTACCACTGATAACCATTGCTAACGTACCTGTGCTCTCACATTTAAACATGCTAGAATTGGCTTAAACTGATTGCCATATTTAATTTATTTGCAAGTCCAATGTACCCAGGGCCTGTAAAATGAATGCTACATGTTGTCCTGCTTCAGTTACTGTGCCACCCACTCAAGCAGCCCTTCGAACATGTCTCAAGCCTGCCATTGAAGCTTGTGTGCAGGTTTAAACTGCCATTTCAACCTGACAAAAAAAACATTTTGCCAGGCTCAAACCTTATAGTGAATTGTGATCTGATGTGTTTCCTTTTCAATATCACACTACAAGGCCCAGAATTCTCTGTAAAGCAAATACAAAGTTCCTTGATCATCTTGTGTGAAATATGTGAATCTTATACCTGTCATTTGTATCAACAATTAATGACTCATGGAATTTGGCTTCCATAGTCACAAATACTACAAAGAAAACTCTTATATACATATGGAATTTATATTGACGCTTAATGTATTACCTGGCACCACACTAAGGTCGTCTGTAGCAGTTGGCCCATGTAGGAGGTGGGAGTGCATAGTTGAGAGTATTTCTTTTTCGATTGGGGTGAGATGGAGGGGAGATTCAGTTTGTCCACCTGTAAGAGCTCTGGCCACCTCCATCCTAGTGAACTTCTTCTTCACTTGTCTCCCTCATCCTGCCACACAGGGACACAACACGCTCCAGAGGCCTCCCTGCAACCTAACTGGATCTGCAACTAGACCTTCTTGAGCCCTGCTGGCCTCTGCTAGAGTGAGGCCCTGATCCCCAAGAGATACTGCCCCAGGTCCGGGACCTTTGGCTGGCATCAGAGTACATTCATCTACAATGAAAGGAGACATCCTGAAGTTCTGGACCTTTTGCACAGGACTTGGAAAAGGTAACTTTTTCAGAGGGACTAACCTGCACCCTGTGTCTGGCACATGCCCCATCGCGGTCAGGCTGATCCTGTGACTATGCCCAAGGCTAACACGACCAGATGACAGTGAGTGGTGCTTTGTTCTTTTAGGTGATATACTTACCTAAATGTTTAAAATTATGTATCTCTGATTCTCCTAATTGGATCATTGTCATTTTGGTCTCAAATGTGAAGCTACCAGAGGGTTAAGCCCAGGTCAACTTAGTGACCTATGTGGTTCACCTTGGCGAGGATTGATGTTGCTGCTTGAGTAGGGCTCCCACCACCCACAACCAATAACCCCTTTTTATACACCATGTACTATTGTTTGTTTTCAAGATTTATGAAAATTATTATCAGACATTGTTTCACCTCCTAACATTTTAACATTTCCTGTTCTTTCATTTTGTTGACTAAATTGATCAGAGAAATGCCCAATGTGTCTCTAGGTGTTTTACTTCTTGTGCTGCTACTTTAGGTTTAGGGTTTACCTTTAATTCATTTTTAGACACTTAAATGAACACATTGCCCATCAAGTAGCTAAGACATGGTTGTTTTCCCTGATGTTTTTTGCAAACATGATTGCTAGTTATAGAGTTCTAAATGGGCCATAAAGGTATTTATGTGTGTATTATTCTTCCCCGATAGTACTGAGATGAGTTCATGTGTTCTCTCTGAGTCTATACCTCCAATAATGAGGGTAATATATAATGTAATGCTTCTATAATATTAGTCAGTAGATCAATTTCTTCACTGGATCAAGAAACAATACTTAAAGCATCTTCAGCATCAACCTGGGTGATTAATGATGTGTGCTTAGATAAAGTGGTATTCCTTAAAATCTCAGGTGAATCCAACAGCTCTGCAAATAGGTCTTCATGATCTGCTGCAGTTATGGAAAGCTCCAAGTAATCTCTGTCAATTATGGAGACATTTATACTGTCTCTTGGATCTTTAATAGGCCTGTAGACAATGTATATTATGATGGCATGATCTTACATATTTTCATTAATTTTGCATCATGGCTGCTACTCAAAATTACAGAAATTACACCATTACAACAATTTTATGAACCCCATATCTTTCTTTGCATCATTATTTCATTCATTCGCATGATTATGTGTTTCAGGGAACTTAATCCAAGAGGTTAATTGTGTATTTGAACATGCTTTGCCCTCTTTATCTGATGTATCCATCTTATCTCAAATCTTTAGATCAAATCGTACTATGAGAGGTGGCTTATATTTTATCATTAAGCATCTTAACTGATAAAGATCTTTGTTAGAGGCTGACAATGAAACAGGCTTCATGGTTGTGGTTGTCTCACAGTTGACTTGGTGTTGTGCATTTGAAGTTGGAGTCAAATTAAAACCATTCACATTATTTTCATTTACTCTTCAATATTCAAATAAAATGGCTGATCTTTTATTTGTCTAGTTTCCTCTTTCTAGTGGGACTCTTGGGGGCTCATTTATGAGAAATGATGCTTCTCTGTGACAAGGCAGAGATGCATTATAAACCCTTGCACTGCGATACGCCAGTTTGAAACGACATTGATGCACCGTATTTATGGTACGGCGCATCATGCTGTAAGGTCCCAAGGTGCACCAAAAACATTGACACATCCGTGAGACAGATGCCACAGAGAACAATTTACACATTTGCAGCACAAGTGACACTAAGCTGCTTTACGTGTCATAAAGCTCTCTTTATGTGCTGCAAAATCAGATTTGCGTCACAGTGGAGTGTGTCATGCATCAAAACTCCCCCAAAAAGCAACACATTGTGAAAAAAAAATACTTTCCAACACATCTACAGGAAAAAATGAAGCAGGCAGCAACATTCAGGGCAACAACCCCAATACCAGCCAGGATGTCCAGACAGAGCCCCAGGGGAAGAGGAAGCGTAATTTTAGTGAGGAGGAGAACCAAACTTTAATAACAGAGGTGACAAAGAAAGAACATAATCTCTTTGTCGCGTCAAAATACCCATTAAGGAAGAAAGAAGCCATCTGGAAATCCATAATGGAGAAGAGAAACAGTGTAGTGAAAACTAAAAGGACAGTGTCCGAGTGCAAGAAGCGCTGACATGATCATAAGCGCAGTACTGAGGAGAAACTGGCTAAGAACCTGAGGGAAGCCATGCGGACCGGATGAGGAGAACCTGAGGGTCAGGAGGTGTAGGACCTCTTGGAGGAGCAGGTGGCATCAGTCATACCAGCAAAGCTGGTGCCAGCAATTGCCAGACAGGACAGTGCTGGGTTCGAGGAGTAGGAAGATCTACATGGTAAGTGGCAACAAACGACAACATGTTTAAAAATGTCATGCAGTGCAGTGCAGCAACCTATGTTCCTGCGCTGCAAGGGAAAGGGCACACATCTCTCACATATTAATTCATATGTCAAATAAATTTAAGTCATACTGCCCATTATGTATAGCCCAGGCCAGCTCTGTCAAGTTTGCCCGGTCCATGTGTGATGTGCTGCCCCAGTCAAGGTTCACCTTTGTATACTGGGAATTGGAGTGAAATGCAGAAGATGAGTGGCCAGGACTACAAGTCCCACAATACAAAGCTAAAAACTGGGACTGGAGCAGCACATCATGCATGGACATTTGAACAATGCCCAACCTGACTGTGACAATGAAGGCCACCTTGCACCGTGCAGCTAGTGTGTCTATCGCAGGACTATGGTGACAAAATTTGAGTGTATAGTAATGGAATAGAATGGGGTTGCCAAAGGATTAACTCCTCACCTGACAGAGGGTTTGTATGTGGAGAATGTGAAATATCACCAAGTAGGACAATGTGAAGAGCCACTTGTACAGTCACTAGCATGAAACTACATTGCATGCAGCTGTGGCTGAGCACATTGAATTGGCTCTGTGTCTGAATGGGGAGCCATTGGATAGCACGGAGGTGAGTTGTGATGTGTGTACTGCAAGGTAGTCTGCGCAATAATTATGCCCTGTTGTGTCTGATAGTGTCACACTTGTGTTGCAGCTGTGAAGGGATGATGTAGAAGAGGGCATTGGCGTATTTTTTTATCTACGTGTAATGCGGGCCTGAGTGAAGGGGTAGCAGGTATCAGGAAGGTGGCGTAAAAACAAATGTTTGACTGTGCCACATATGTCAAGGCAGGAGGATTTGAAACAGGGAATAGTGAAGTGACAGGATGAGCTAGGTGTCCAGGATGATGGGCAGGTGATGGCGATGGTTGGAGTGTGAAGTATATTTGCCTAGTTGTGTGGCCAACCAGGGTAGGTACATGTCACAGAATATTGTTACTACTAGCATGTGGTGTACGGCCTGAGCCGTAGCTCTCACATACAGGTAGGCATGTTGGTCAATTGCATATGGTTACATATATCAGTGGTGTTGATGTCACATGAGAGTGAATGTATGATCTGGGTGGCATCAGTATGTGACAATAAGTTGAGTCACTGGATATAAATGAGGATTTGCAGAGAAGCCATGTACAGGTCCAAGTGAGTGGGCCTGAGCTAAGAGATTGGTGGTACTCTGCATATAACCAACTCTGGCAATAATAAAATGGGCAGAGCATTAGCGGTTGCAATTTTCCAAGTGTGGCTGGGCCTAACCACCTCAGAGATGGTAGACAGTGTCTAGTGTTCTGAGCTCTTTAGATGACTGTGTGTATAATGAAATTACATGATTACACACAAATAAGTTACCATGGTAAGTCCATGCCCTTACACATTCCTACAGTGTAGGAAGGTTGCTTGCTGTGTTGTGTTGTGTGGATGCTTCTCAAATATGAGCCCTTGGACACAATCATGCATGCATGACAGCACACCACAAGCACAGTGATGTGGTGTACTGTATGAAAGGCAGAGTGAGGACTAAATCAAATACATGATCAAACCAACATCACCTTCCCGGGAGCTGTGGGCTAAGTAGTGGCTAGAGGGAATGCAGGCACTTTGGTGACTTCTTGCAATGTGCAAAGTAGTCGTGTCAATAAGCGAACCTCTAATCAGTACAGCCATCAAGAAAAAGAAAGATAACCAACATGGTAGATGTGGCCCTTACCTGCACTTACCTCACAGACAGGGCAGGCCAGCAAGCTGTGTATCTGTGTTGCAATATGTGGTATGACATGAAAAGGCACCCTTGTCACACAGTGGTCATGTGAACAATGTAAAGATATTGCCATATGAAAGGCAACTATAGTGAAACTTGCCCTCATTTCCTTCCAGTTACATATGTACTACACATCAATGTTTAACATAAAGTGAATGAAAACAAAGTCTGTACATCAGCAAAATTACTCATTTCAACATCTATCATAGATCATAATTATCATAATTGAATTTCGTTGTAGAGGGACAAACAACACCGCCTGACCAGCAGCCTGTCCTGAATGACCATCCTGTTGGCAATGACATCCTGGATGATGACACCTTTCAGTTCAAGCAACTCCTGGATTCCATTGGAACTTCTTTTCTGGTCACGGCAAGACATGGCAGTACCGCTGGGTCTCCAGAGGACCCCCTACCACACCAGTGAGGTTGCCACCCAGTTGCGGGGCATGTGTATCATCTTGCAATCTCTGGAGTGCAAATAGGACTCCTATATAGCAACTATAGGTGCCTTTCACAGCGACATTGTTACCCTGTTGACTAGCCATCGGGCCCTTGTCAGCTCTGTTCTGCCTTCCTTGCTGGCACAGATAAATGCTGCTAGGAATAGGGGAGCCACATCTTATGCCCCTGATGTCTCTGCCTCAAATGCCTCCCACACAAACATCACCACCTTCAGAGGAGGCATAACACCCATCAGAAGAGGAAGATGTGGACTTCACCACTTTCTGGCAGCAAACTACCAAGTAACATTTGTCTGTGCCTCCTGGCCAGTTTCTTAGTGTTCCTGTGTTTATCATCATCCCACCTCCTTGGTTACTTGGTACTCTCCCATTTTGTATGCTTACCTGTGTATCCAATCCATTTGTGGACTGTTGTTAAGGCCTACCTTTTCTAATGACAATTTCGACCTCCTCCTCACTGGACTTCTACTCACCTCTACATATGACATAAATATATTTATCTGTCTGGACATCCTTTGGTCTATAACACTGTTGGTGTTGTTGCCCCAAAAACTGCTAATGTGTTCATGCTGACACACACACTTGTAAAATAAATGCACACCAATGAACCAACGTGTTATACGTCTGTTGCAGAAAGGATTAACTAGACCATGATGTATGTTTATATACAAAGACCCCTTCTTGCTATCACAAGGAGATTGCACCAAAGTCACTTTCACCTGCTCTTGTTGTATATGCCCTAAGCTTGAGTAACTTGTTTGGCATGCTGTGAGAAGGCCTTACTAATAACAAAGATGCCTACCTGCTCAAAATGGGGCCTGTGAGGCATGGGAGCCATTAACACTGTTTCTCACACACACATATATCTCGCTCAGTCAACATGACAATGTGATCAAGCTAATAAGATAGCCTCAATGCTTACATGGAAAAGATCCTAAAGTACGTATTTCATTATTTAGAAATGTATAAAGCGCACAGCTACCCCCAATTTAAATTATGCATGCACTGATAATATGCAGATACTATGACCTTACTCCTTCTGAATTTGCATCACACCTATGCCACTCAAGGATGTAGAAGGTCAGTCCAACAACGTGGATGTCAGTATTCATGAGATGCAACTAATAGGTTTCGGGGTCTTGTGTCAGCTGATAAATAGTGTTGAAAAGCACATTGGGATATGTAGGGAAATGTGTTCCTCTGCCCCTGAGAGCCCTCACATGCATTGAGTGTGAGTGTTATCACACATGACATCAATTGGACAATATACACACATATCACTAAACCTACCTGATAATAGCGTGGGTCCTTTCCTGAGCCTCAGCATACATTCAGTTTTGGTATCTATGAAAGCAAACAGAGCAGTTCAGAATCTGTGTGAATGCTAATGACTTTAGTGTATTTGGAGTGCATACTGCAATTCACATTATGACAAAACCAGAGACTTTGAAAGACATTGTGTGCAAGAATTGTGAGTGTGCTTAACAAAGACATTGCTTGCACAATTAACCTTAAGTGCGCTTAACAAAGACATTGCGTGCACGTTTAACCCCCAGTGGTTTACATGTTAATTTGATCTCCCTAAGTTACGTTTTTGTGTCTTTTAACTCATCAATGTGATACATTGGGATACATGAGGTGTGCAGCGTCGGCCAGCTACAGAACCCATGCAGTCTCCGGTGAACAAGGTACCAATCCTGGGCGCAAACAGCAAGATGAGTCAATCTTCTCCATGAAGTGAAGGCAATGCATCAGTTCTGAAGATTGGTGCCGAAGAAGAGAAGCATTGCGCGATGCACCAGATTCTGCTATGCTGCTGAGGGGATGAATTGATCTCACCAAGCTTCAGCTGTGGTTATGCATCGATTTCTAGAGGCAAAGCACTGGTTCAGATGCAATGCAGCGCTTTTACTTCCACAATCCGGTCAATGTGCCAGTTCTTCTACATAAAGACAGGAGATGCATCAAAATCCATGATGCAAGTATCTGGGCCACTTCCGGTGAGCCAGGCACAGTAGCTGGGTAGAACCTTTGATATACCTGAGTCTCAAGCAACAGGAAGCAAGCCAAGAAGCCCTTGGAGATCACTTGGCGGGTATCCCTTTCAACCCAGTTCTGTCTGCCAGGCTATCTTTGGGGGGGTAACCAGTCCTTTGTGTGTGGAAAGGTCACTGCCTATTCAAGTGAAGTGTTAGTCGCTCCCTTCCATTCTGCCCAGACAAGGCCATCAGAATGCAGATGTATGTAGATGGGTACTCAGACACAGCTATCCTTCCTGTGTTGTGGATTTCTAGAAGGAATGCCCAAAGTGTAGCTGTCGACCACCCCAGACGTGAATTAGAGACAGGCTGTCAGGTACACAGAGCAGTAAGTGCAGAGAAATGTCCACTTTCCAAAAGTGGCATTTCTACAATAGCAATGTTAAATCCAACTTCACCAGTGAGGATGATTTATCATTACCATTCAAAAGATATGAAACATGAAAAAGCTACTCCTCTCTGATGAGGAATTTCAGCTAAAAAGTGTATTAAAGAATTCCCAATGATAGCCTATGAGAGAGGTAGGCCTCACAGTAGTGAAAACGAATTTGGGTGTTTGTCCCTTCCAGGAAATGAAAAGATTAAATACACATGTCCTACCTTTTACTTAAATGGTATCCTCCCCTTAGGGTGACATATGGCAAGTAGTTTTGAATGCCAAGTCAAAGTGGCAGTAAACTACACACACAGGCACCGCAATGGCATGCCTGAGACTGACTTGAAAGGCTAGTTATGTGGATGTCACAATCAGTGCTGCAGGCCCACTAGTATTATTTGACTTCCAGGCCCTGGGCATATGTTATACCATTTTAAAGGGTACTCACTAGTAAATCAAATATGCCAATCAGGTGTACACCAATGTCACCATGTTTAGAGGAGAAGCACATGTACTTTAGCTCTGGTAAGCTGAAGTAAAATGCTTAGAGCCTTACGGCCAACAGAAAGAAGAATACGCAAAAACAGGAGGAAAAAAGAAAAAGCTCTGGGGAAAGGATGAAAGCTCTAACAGTGATATTTCTGCCGATAATGTTATTATGAACTCATTTAATGGTATTTCCCGTACACACATACTTTGTTAACAAGCAAAAATACCAATAACAATCCAAAGGCTTGTAAGTGGTCTGACTCAATTGCTTTAAAACGCACTGTGTCCACTTGAAGGCGGTCAAGGCTGTCCCCAGAGATTGCAATTGGGTCTGCATATGTCAAGTCACTTATAAGAGCACATTAGAGTAGCGTAAAAGGTTCTTGAAAGATGAAGTTTGGGAACAGCTTTTGGCTGCTAGTCATCTTAGGGACAGTGCAACACCTTGGGAAAATGTCAACCGCTCTCTTTTCAGGATGTGTTTGGAACCTACACTGCAGCTTACCATCTTGCCTAATGTATTGGTCGAATACTGTAAATCTATATATGACTTGCCTATGTCCTCTGTTGGGCTACCTGCTAAAGCGCTAACTCCTATAAATTTTTCGATAGATGAGGTCCAGAATGCTATAAGCGTGCTCCCTGTTAATAAGGCTCCTGGTCCAGATGGGGTCGCGCTAGACCTACTCATGGCCAAGACAGACTTTTGGGCTCCTCCTTTAACAATATATTTAAATACAGTAGTAAATGTTAACATACCCGAAGCCTGGTCCACTTCTTTGGTTGTGCCTGTTTTTAAGAAACGCATCCACTCAGACTCAAGTGCTATAGGCCCATCTCATCGATTAGCTCTACAGTCAAGATAGTACGCTGTATACTCTTGGATAGGCTTGTTGAATGGGCATCGGAGCAGAATGTTTTAATTGATTCTCAGTATGGTTTACGTCCAGGCCTAGGCATAATAGACCAGAGCCTTAATCTGTTTTGAATGCTGCAAAGTACATTATTGTGAAACAAGGGCCGCTGCACCTCGCATTTATGAACCTCAGTACAGCTTTTAATAGGGTGTATAGGGAGAACCTTTGAAGTGTTATGTTTTAGTTGGGGGCTGATCCTCAGTTTTTTCTTTTTGCAGGATCTCCAATTTAAGCTCACAGCTTCAGTGAGATTTAGTGAGGGGGTCGATGCACTGAGCACTTTAGGCTTAGCCGGGTGTTCATCAATGTTGTATTCTGGCCCTGTTTTTGTTTATTATATATATATTAACAAACGGGAAAAGTCATTGGATGAAGTTGGCAGGAACTTCTCTAAAATTGGTTCTCATCCGACCCCTTTTCTGCTTTATGCAGACCATGTTGTTCTTATCTTGCACACTGCAGGTTCTAGACGTTTGGGTCTAGACATTTTGGTTAACCAATTGGTGAATTTTATGCACGGCGTCGACTTAAGTACAAATTTGTCTGAGTCCCATGTTATGGTAGTAGGCGTATGGTCTACTAAGGATAGATCCTACTGTATCAAAGGCAATCCTCTTAGACGTTTCCCAGTGTTTTCTGGTTTGGGTTACCTATTTGATTCCTCCTTTTCTTGGTCAACCTTGATAATGGCTAGACAGCACATGTTTTCTAGGAATATGGCTTCTCTCTCCAACGTTGATTCAAGGCTGGGCTGAAAGTCTATTAAAGCTATGGTTGATATTTATGTGGCAAAATGCATTTCTGTAGCTGCCTACTGGATCGATATATGGGGGTACGCCAATGTGACTTCCTTGCTTGTTCTCAAAAATACGTTTTTAGGAAAACTCGCTTTCCTCCCTCATTGTGGATCCTTCTTTATTATTCATGAGGAATTAGGGATCAATTACCTAGAGGACATTTTGCTTTTGCGGCACTTACTCCTTTGGATTTTGGCATGGGTACATCCAGCCAAGCACTTTAATCATTTAATATTGAAAGACTGTCTAGCCTTAGATTGAGCCGCTCGTATCCAATGGACTAGTAATATTAAGGGCTGTTTTATTAAGCTGGGTCGACCTGAGTATTTTGATTACACAGAGTCTCTAGCAACGGAGACATTTGGATCAAGAGATTTTGTGAACTGGAGGACAAGTGAGAGAATATTATTGATTTAGGAAAATATGTTTGTTTAAGCCTATTTATTAGTCCAGACAACAATGTTAATTGAACCATTCCTTGTGTACAACATGTCTGATTATCATTGATTCCTTTTAACATGATTTAGACTGAATGTAATACTCCATTTATTAGTAGTCCTGCAGGAAAGTACATATGGCACTATGTTCACCCCATGCAGTTGTAATAAGAACTGGGTCAAGACACGTTGCACTTCATTATGTTTTGCACTTTTTATGAAAGACTTTGAAAGATTCTTATTGTTCCATTTCTTGATGACAAACATTTTGTGCAAATTTGACCTGCACTACTCTATCTAATGTCATTACCGGATGTGCCGACCTGCTTTAACTTAGCTCATTTTTTTATCTGGTGCTGTCAGTTTGAGGAAGACTTTATCTACTCTACGATGTAATGTTTGAATTCTTGTGGCAGTCTCTGCAATTATTTTATTCGGTATTTTTATCCTTGGCTGATGTTAACTGTTTTTTAGATGTGTTCTTTCATGTTGTCTTAGCAAAACTGAATACAGATTGATTGATTGATTGATTTGTTTGCAGTTTATTTGAAATGCAAAAAGTGAAGGAATTTCTTTGGAAAATTAAGGAGATAAAAAGAAATAGAGAACATTTTTTGGACTTTATCACTTTTGATTAAGGGATGATTTGATAGTCTTTGCCTGATAATGTAGAAATTGCTGTAATATCTAGCATGATTTAGAGAATTCTTCTTCATATCATGTTTCCATCAAACAAATTTTACATAAGTCACATAGATCAAGATCAATGCTGTCTTCTGTGATTAGCCATTCTTATTTTTAAGTGAAACCTTTTGTAGTAAAGAGAAAACTTTTTGAAGTCCTGTCTGTCATAACAAGAATACTAAAGATGACAATTAGTTTTTTATTAGATGAATGAAAGCCTAACAGAATAAGTTTAATTTATCATCTGATTCAAGTTAGAAGGATACTTTTATTTCAAAAATTACAGCAACTTTATTCTCTTTCTGTATTTTTTAACAAATATAATAAACATACTAATTCGTCAAGAGAGATTTTAAATAGCATTTTTACTAGAGAAAGGTATATCGAAAGCACACTTAATTTTTCACATAATTTTGCTTTAGGAGATTATCTTGTATATATAAATTATACAAAAGTCCAGACAGGATCAGTGAAATATAGATAATAGAATTTAAATGGGAGAAAGAATTTGTTGTGTATCGGTAGTAATAACATGAGAAAGAAAATGGTCTAAGATACAGTCTACGGATAATGGTCAAAGATACAGGGCCAGATATACGACCATTTTGCGTCATGGCTGCACCACAAAAATGCTAGTAGATATTTACAAAGCCACAGAAAGGGCAATTTGTGCCGTTGTGCGTGGCTTTGTGAAAAAACATGTGACATAAAACAACAGCTTGCACCGCATTTCATTACATTTCACTCTGGAAGGCGTTCCATGGTTGGAACATGGGCTTTACCATGCAATCCACCCATGGATTTCCTACAATCCCAGATTTACAAAGGTTTGTAAAACCTGGGAGAGCATGATATTGTTATGCATCCTAGAGCATGGTATAACAAGGAGAAAAATCTTTTTTTCTCCTTAGAAATTCTTACTTCTATGTGTGCTACAATCTGCAGCACCCATAGAAAGGTGAACATACCTTGAGAGATTGTTTTTGTGCAAGAAAATACCCATTCCGGCACAAAAACAACTCTCCTTTTAATGCAGCTACCCTTGCACTGTGGTGCAATGTTGCCTGCATTGGTGCTCGGCTGCCTGAAGTGTGCCAGTACTATGATCGAGCAGAAGTGCACCACATCCTAGTAGATATGACACATTCCTGATCTCTCCCTTTCACGCAACGGTGCACAGCAAGTTGCCTTGCTACACTGGGTAGCATGAAAAGTTAGTAAATCTGGCCCACAGTTTACAGTGAACATGTCTACTGTTCACAAGTTAAATTGATTTAGTGTATTGTCTGAAATAAAATTACTGCAATTTGTGAAGTTTCTGTACTATTTTCTAAATTGTGAATGTTGTATGCTACAATCCAAGGTTAGGCAGAATACATTGTATATCTGTACAACTGGTGCTTAAAAGCAACATATATTGTTTAGTCTTAACTTTTTTTTTTAACTCTTCCAGGGACATGTATATTTGATGAATATTGCAGCTTTTGAATTTTGAAATCAGTGATTTATTTTGAATAATTACAATATTTTTTTAATATACTCTTTATTTTATTTCTGATGCCTAGTTTTATAAAACATTGTTTAATTTCTTGTCATTTTATGTTTTTGATCTTCTCTTAAAGAATGAAATAGAAATGTCTTTCTTTTTGCATATTCATAACCTGTATTGAATTTTTATATTTTAGGTATTAATGTATCAGTTTTATTAATTAGGTACACATGTATGTGTTTTTTATGTTCTGTGGTAATAAGTTATTTTATTTCAACATTCATTTCATTAACATATTAGAAAACACAAATGTTTTAATTTGTATTTGCATAAAATGTTATAATTGTAATCCATAGAACATTTTGTACTTTTTGATAGAGAAGTTGAAACACAATCATAAATTATGAAATACTAAAGGGCTGATATTCTATTGTAATGTGCGAACCATTCACTATGGAAAAATAGCACACCACACTTGTTATGTTAAATTGGATTTGTTGAGCGCTTAATACCGAAAAGGTCTCTAAGCGCTGTAGAGGAAGAGTAGCATAGAAACCCAGCAGTTCACTTGATCGCTAAATTAAGCCCCAGGCTTCCACAAACAGAATGGTTTTCAGTTGTTTCCTAAAAGGGAGGAGGCGATCTTCAGCTCGAAGTTGACTGGGAAGCTTGTTCCAGAGAGTGGGAATTACGGAGGAGAATGCTCTCCCTCCTGTGGAGACATAGTTGAAGCTGGGACAGTATAGCAGACTCCCTGTGGAGGACCTGAGTACACGTCCAGGTACGTATTTTGTGAGGCGCTGTTTGATGTAGGAGGGAGCTTGGCCATAGATGGCTTTATGGGCGATGCACAGGCCCTTGAATTTAGCCCTTTGTTTCACCGGAAGCCAGTGAAGGCGTTGGAGGAGAGTCGAGGCTGGAGTGTGTCTCGGTAATTTGAAAATGAGCCTGGCGGCATCATTCATTGCTATCTGCAGTCTTCTAACCAAGAAGTCAGGAAGGCCAATGTACAGGGAGTTGGCGTAATCGAGCCGGGCCATGATAATGGCTGAAACAATGGTTCTCATGGTAGAAAATGAGAGAATGGGGGACAGTCTCCTTAGCAGTCGGAGAAGTCCCACACAGGTGCCAAAGACCGTGGAAACTTGGTTGGCCAGGGTGAGCTTGTCATCTATTTTGATGCCCAGGCTTTTGACTACCGGGATCGGGACAGGGGCCTCACCCAGCTCCTGGGGCCAGTACCGGGAGTTCCACGGATTGTGGTCATCTGATAGTGCCAGGACTTCGGTTTTATCAGGGTTGATTTTCAATGAATTTGCCATCATCCAGTTAACCGTAAAGCTTAGAATCTCTTTTGCTCTGGCTTGTGCATGGGGGGAGTTCTCGATGTGGAGAATGAGCTGTGTGTCATCTGCATAATTAAAAATCTGGCAGTCCATATCCGATAAGGTCTTGATTAAAGGACTGAGGTATACGTTGAACAGAAGAGGTGAGAGTGCGGACCCTTGCGGGACTCCACAGGTAATAGGGCCTTTCTCTGAGACCCACTCGCCCATCTGGATTCTTTGGGTGCGATCTGTCAGAAAGGAGGCGACCCATTGTAGGGCAGGTCCCACCACTCCCAGTGAGCGTAATCTTTCCAGCAGAGTGACATGGTTGACCGTGTCGAAAGCTGCCGACAGGTCAAGAAGGATCAATACGCAAGGCTTCTTCTTGTCAGCATTTAATCTAATGTCGTCGAGAACCGATAGCATTACCAGTTCGGTGCTATGGTGTGCCCGAAAGCCTGCTTGCCTATCCCCCAAGAGATGGTGATCTTCAAAGAATCTAGAAAGATTCTGCAGCACGTGCTGTTCGAGTATTTTGGCGAGGAAGGGGAGTTGGGAAATGGGGCGGTAGTTCTTCATATTGGATATATCAGCGCCGGGTTTTTTTAGGAGGGGGGTAATTCTAGCTTCCTTGAAGCTGTTAGGAACCGTCCCTAAGCGTAGGGAGGCATTGAGAAGGGCCAGGATGTCATGCTCGATTTCTGGGAATGCAAGATTAAAAATCCTAGGCGGGCAGGGGTCGGCTGGAGACCCAGATTTGGTCTTTTTGGCCAGGTCTTGGAGGGCCTCTATTCCCAAGAGTGGGAAGGAGGAAAGGGGCTCGGCCATCCTGACCTGTGAGTCATCCACTACCTTGGGTAAAGGTGTGCAGGGAGAAGTGCCGATCTCCATCAGGATGTCCTGAATTTTCTTTGAAAAGTATGTGAGGAAGTTATTACATTGTTCCTTGCTGGGTGGGGTGGTCTGTGATTGTTTTTGACTTAGTTCCTTCAGGATTCTAAACGTTTCTTTTTGTTTATTTGGGGCAGACAGGATTCTGTTTTCATAGAAAATTGCCTTGCTACGTAGCAGTGCTTTTTTATATGAGGCTAGTTCTCTTCTGTAGTCTGCCAGTGCCTGAGGGTTATAGTGTTTCCGCCATAGTCGTTCATGCTGGCGTAGGACTCGTTTGGAAGTCCTAAGTTCTTCCGAGAACCACGGGGCCCCTTTGCCTTTAATGCAGAATTTAACTTTCTTTTCCGGGGCCACTGTGTTAATTGAAGCAGAAAGTCGATCGGAGAAGGCAGCAACCCCCCCTTCTAGATCAACCTCAGATTCTGAATCCGCTGACGCCCATTTAATGGGAGGGAGATTGCGGAGGACGTTTAGCAGCGTCTGGCCTTCTATTTTGGACCAGGTGCGCACAAGCTTCCAAGTCGCAGTGGGAGGCCTTGTGTATTCTGTAAGGGGGAGTATCAAATGAATACAGGAGTGGTCAGACCAAGGGCATGGGACGACTTCTTTAAGTAATAAGGAGGGGATGGTGGACCAGACCAGGTCCAGGATGTGTCCCTGCACATGAGTAGGAATGGTAATTAATTGGGAGAGACCGAGCTCGATTAGAGTCTCTTCTAATTGACGGGCCTGAGCCTCCCTGGGTTGTTGATCCCAATGGAAATTAAAATCTCCCATTACCAGGAGGTGTTGGAAACGTGAACGGAGGTTGGTGATAGATTCGATTAAAAGGTTGGTAAAGTTGGGGGGGCATTTCGGGGGGCGGTAGAGCATAGAGATCGTGATGCTCGAGGAGTGAAGACAGACCTTAATGGTCAGCATGTCAGCCCCTGCCAGAGTTTCACCAGACACTTTCTCTATCCTTAAGTGTTTTTTAAAAAGGAACGCTACCCCTCCACCTCTTTTACCGGTGGGGCGATTGTGCCAGAATATGTCATAACCGTCTGGGAGCGCCGCCAGTGTAGTGGGTCCCGAATCTTCATCCAACCAAGTTTCCGACAAGGCCAGGATGTCTGGGGCCTCGTTTTGTAGAAACGTGAAAATTTCTATGGCGTGTTTTTGGAGGGAGCGTGTATTCAGGACCATTACTTTCAGTGCTTGAGGCGCCGAAGTGGGGGCGGTCTGGGCCTGGGTGGGACTGGGGCGTGTGGGCCTATCCTCTGCTGGTATGAGGAGGCCTTCTCTCCGAAGAACGTCAGTAGTCTCCCTATTCAAGGGGTAGTGGTCCCGGTTAAGGGTTCTTAATTCTACGCTAGTGTAGAGTCGAGTTCGGGCAGAGATTTTGGCCCCTGGGCCCGGCAGGGCGCGGACGGGCGCAGACGGGCTTGCCTTTGGCGCGCCTTCGGCGCGCCAGCGGCGCGCCCGCTCCAGTGTAAAGAATATATACCCCCGTGACCCCAGGCTCCTCCCCGCCAATCAGCCCTGCTGTGCAGCAGCTGACGCCCTCACAGTCACTAGACCTTCGTGAGCGCGTGCGTGGGAGGAGCTCGGAGCGGCCAGGTGAGGTAGCAGGTGTGTAGTTTACACAATATCACAATCAAGGTTTAAAAACGATTTAAAAGTTCTAAAATCAATTAAAACTTTAAGAGCAAGGCTTGCTTACAGCGTTTCAGCGAACAAGCGTGTACTGCTGGAGCTAGCGCGTCTTCCTCTGACAGCGCGTCCGCTCCAGTGTAAAGAATATATACCCCCGTGACCCCAGGCTCCTCCCCGCCAATCAGCCCTGCTGTGCAGCAGCTGACGCCCTCACAGTCACTAGACCTTCGTGAGCGCGTGCGTGGGAGGAGCTCGGAGCGGCCAGGTGAGGTAGCAGGTGTGTAGTTTACACAATATCACAATCAAGGTTTAAAAACGATTTAAAAGTTCTAAAATCAATTAAAACTTTAAGAGCAAGGCTTGCTTACAGCGTTTCAGCGAACAAGCGTGTACTGCTGGAGCTAGCGCGTCTTCCTCTGACAGCGCGTCCGCTCCAGTGTAAAGAATATATACCCCCGTGACCCCAGGCTCCTCCCTGCCAATCAGCCCTGCTGTGCAGCAGCTGACGCCCTCACAGTCACTAGACCTTCGTGAGCGCGTGCGTGGGAGGAGCTCGGAGCGGCCAGGTGAGGTAGCAGGTGTGTAGTTTACACAATATCACAATCAAGGTTTAAAAACGATTTAAAAGTTCTAAAATCAATTAAAACTTTAAGAGCAAGGCTTGCTTACAGCGTTTCAGCGAACAAGCGTGTACTGCTGGAGCTAGCGCGTCTTCCTCTGACAGCGCGTCCGCTCCAGTGTAAAGAATATATACCCCCGTGACCCCAGGCTCCTCCCCGCCAATCAGCCCTGCTGTGCAGCAGCTGACGCCCTCACAGTCACTAGACCTTCGTGAGCGCGTGCGTGGGAGGAGCTCGGAGCGGCCAGGTGAGGTAGCAGGTGTGTAGTTTACACAATATCACAATCAAGGTTTAAAAACGATTTAAAAGTTCTAAAATCAATTAAAACTTTAAGAGCAAGGCTTGCTTACAGCGTTTCAGCGAACAAGCGTGTACTGCTGGAGCTAGCGCGTCTTCCTCTGACAGCGCGTCCGCTCCAGTGTAAAGAATATATACCCCCGTGACCCCAGGCTCCTCCCCGCCAATCAGCCCTGCTGTGCAGCAGCTGACGCCCTCACAGTCACTAGACCTTCGTGAGCGCGTGCGTGGGAGGAGCTCGGAGCGGCCAGGTGAGGTAGCAGGTGTGTAGTTTACACAATATCACAATCAAGGTTTAAAAACGATTTAAAAGTTCTAAAATCAATTAAAACTTTAAGAGCAAGGCTTGCTTACAGCGTTTCAGCGAACAAGCGTGTACTGCTGGAGCTAGCGCGTCTTCCTCTGACTGCGCTCATATTTGATATAGTAAATTGTGTATTGTTTTTTCAAATTTGCAAAGTAACAAATGTTTGTGTTTCAAAATTTAGCAATATGCCTGTATTGTTTGATTATTCCAAGCTAAAGAAATGGAGATAGAGACTAATAATTAGGGACTGATTTCAACGTATATGATTGGACCACCCATGTACCCATGTGGCAGAGAAAACACATCCTTACATCAGCTGAGGATAGTCCATCAAAGTCACTTACAGCAAGGGGCATTCTGAATTTTAGGTACCTCTATTTGCTGTATCTACAAAGTATGGACTGAAGGATATTGAGCCAGAAAGGCCTAGTGGGTGAAGCAGAGTACCTTGTAGCCATTGTAGAACAAGTCAGGCAGGGGTGATATGATCACATCTGTGCAGGTTCAAATCTTCTCTGGTGCCAGTGTTTTGTATTTCTTGCAATCTGCAGATGAGATGGTGAGGCTTCATACATATCGCCCACTGCCATATGTGAAACATGACAGCACTAGGATTATTCTGGTCTGCACCCTGTGGAGATATCTCAAAGGCTGAAATACATGGTGTTGGGGTGTGGTTTGAGTCAGTATGATTTCCTTAGGCCATGTGGTAGTATGGTCATAATCATGCCACTAACCACAGATGAGAATCACTGTTTTACTGAAATTTCAGATACTCCTTTAGCATCCAATGGTTTCTTGCTGGAAGGAATTGACCAAGGACTAAGATGCCCAAATTTACAGATTATTGTAATCATTATGAAGATTTTAATATCGTCAGTATAGCTATAACTGGTAATATTGATAGAGCTGATGAGCTCCGAAGAGACTGTAGAGGGGTGATGCTGGAGCTTTGATGGATGCCTACTGGAGAGTTGAAAGATTGGTGAGCAGATTCAGGGAGCCTGGGAATTTGTTTTTTATGAGGGAGGCTGGGCTTGATCCAGTTTAAGATAACATCCTGAATTCCTATACTGCTTACACCTTGGAGTTGTAGTTGGTGATTCACTGTATTGAAGGCTGGTGAAAGGTCCTGTGAGAGGATGGCATTGGGTCCATTAAAATCAACAGTGTTATTGAGGTTTTTCCAGATAGCAATCAATGAGGGGTGGGTACTTTTCCCAGGTTGGAATTACATTTTAGTCAATAAGCTTACCTTGAAATGGTCTTTTGGGCAAATATCTGTGGTTAGCTGGATCTGCCTAGTCGAGTTCTTGCCTTCTTAGAATAGGTTTGCTGTAAGATAGTTAAGGCCGATAGGGTACGCTCCACATCAAGGGCAGAAATCAATGGTTGATATATGGGGCAGAGTTGTAGACAATGCCGGAAGAATGTTTTTCATTTTTTGGGTCAGATTAAGTCACATTGGTGGAAGGAGCTGAGTTGAAGAACTTTTTTAAAATATAGTTTTGGGAAGATTTGTGAAATATATATATACATATATATATCTCCTTTGAAACTCCTGATCACTTCTGCTGGCTTCCTCGATGCTTCTTGGCGGCGGGTGCTCCACGGTTGAGCCACGCCGTATTAAATAAAAAAAACACTTCTTTAAAGAGAAAGATGGATCGCATTCACAGAGCTGTTTGAAGACTTTTAATCCTCACATTTTTCAATTTCTTTCGGGAAAACACCACCAGCAACGCATTTGAGTCTGCCTGAGACCTTGTTCGCGGTTTAAGCTTAGCGGTTAGCGGACCAATTAAATACAAATGTATATCTTACAACGTCATGTTCCTACATTGCTAAGCACTGTGGAGTATGTTGTTTACAAAATTTCATACATAAAAAATGTTTTTTGTGAAAAAAGAATTGATGATACTGCAAACAAAGATATAAACAATATAAAACAAGGGGGTGATGTGAAAATATACATGCATAATTTCCCCTCTTCTCATAATTACTAACAAGGGACTAATGCTCGTTATAAATTTGTGGCAGAGTATATAAAAGATTTACAATAAATTAATGAAAATCTCACACCCTCAGGTATATTTTGTAACCACTGACAGAGAAAGAGTCCAACCCTCTAGTGGGTATTTTACCATCCCGTATTTACTGCACTCCTATGCGTGAATTGTTATTCCAAGGTTCGGAATGAATTTTTAACCCTGCAGGGTACCCTTTGCTCATAATATTTATTCAAGGTTTGTGTAATACAACCCTCCAGTGGGTTGTTGCCATTTGTGATATCTCTGATTATTGATAGCTGTGCCATTAGTTGCTCTCCTGTCCCTACCATTAAAGCTTACAAAATTAAGTCTTTATTCTTATTTTTGTGTGTAGAAATTAATGTGCACAAAAAGTACCAATGATAAAGTGAATACAAATATTTGTAATTGGGAAGCAGTCAGATGTATAAAAGATCATTATAAGTGTACATATAATTCCTCATCTTGATTTAATCCATGCGGTGTGTCCGTGCGCAGGGCCAATATTTGGCGTGATTCTCTTTGTCGCAACTTTCTTTCCCTGTTCCCCCCTTGTACATGTTGATCCACTGTTTCAATGCCGTAGAATTTCAATAATTTCTAGTCTCCTCCATATTAATATTCCATATTCCAGATTTTGTTATAAGGCAGTCTTATTTCTTTTATAATTTTTGCAATTTGGCATACTTTACAATTATGACATTTTACAAATCCTGTTATATTCAGCCATTGCGTTGGTTTATTCTTTCCTCTCCAAAAGCCGCTCTGAACTAATTCATCCTTCAGATTTTCTGCTCTTCTGTATGTCACATTTGGATGTTTTCCCATTATTGTTGCTACAGTGGATCAAGTTGTGATATTTTCAGTTCTTTTTCAAAATTCCTTTGATTGCTTGGATTCCTTTGAAAAACTTGTGATCAGACAGATTATATCCGGCTTGTTAGTTGGTGTTTTCTCTTTGATAATTTCATCTCTTTTTTTCTTTTGAGTCCTCTCACAACCTCTTTTGATCATTCCAGCTGAGTATCCCCTACGTTTAAATCTCTGAGATTTCCAATTGCTATGTTTGATCCCTTCATCCTCCCCAAAGCAAAATTCTTCGGATTCTTAAAAATTCGCCATATGGGATATTCTGAATCAGAGTATTGTGGTGGAAACTGTTAGCATGAAGCACAGCATTAGTTGCTGTTTGCTTACAATGTAGCGTTGTTTGATTTTTTTTGTCATTCATATATATTTCTGTATCCAGAAAAGTCACTCTTTCTTGGCTGATGTTATACGTGAACTTAAAATTAGCTTCCGTAGGAATGAGAATTTTAAAGTATTCACTAAATTCTTCTTCTGACCCTTCCCAGATTATAAAAAGGTCATCAATAAATCATAGCCAGATAATTATTTTGTTCACATATTTATCGTTCTGTGGTTGCTAGGCAAGGTGCTGCTCCCACCAACCGAGAGTACTGACTGATCATGTTAAGTGGTACATTTGCATTGGTTACGCGCAATATGGACACTGGAAGATGGCCGCCATCAGCGCTGTATTATTGCAATGTTGTGTAGTCCTACCTTTTTTTTGGACTTTGTATTTATGCACTCTGGGTACACGGCTTCTTCTTGTGAGCAAGGCTGTTGTTCAGCTGAAACGCGAAGCGAAGAAGCAGAATAAATCTTGATCTTTCTACCCCGTTGTGCCCTAAGAGTACATGATTCTGTTCGTCGGAGTATTTGTGGATGTTGTAAAGCCAGCAGCTCTACCGGCATACGTACCACCATCCACGGGTCCTTGGTCTGGACTGGAGCAAAATTGTAGTGTGTGTGTATATATATATATATATATATATAATATATGCAGTACTTACGGCAATACAACTAGCTCGCTAAAACAACAATTCAAACAAATAGACAGATTATACAAGAAAGAGGTAAATAAAAGCTGGGAAATAATAGGGCTAGAAAACTACATTGAGGTGAAACATATTCCCAGAGGCTTACGAATCTTCACGATGCAGACGCATCCGGATACCAAAGTGGAATTACTAGAAGAGTGGGTGGAAAATAACCTACAATTTTCTTTAAACATGATGCGCATACTTATAAAACATACCAAAATGGATGTAATTGATATCACAAAGAAAATAGAGGAAATGGAGGAAAAAATAAAGGAACAGACAAATAAAGAGGAAATGGCTAAGTTACGCAAAGAAATGGATGGCAGATTAGAGAAGTATGAGACAGAAATTGAGGAACGGAAATAAAGGAAATTTAAAAGAGACAAACAAGATTATTTGCAAGTTAGAATATTAACATTTGCCAAACGATTCGACATGTTGAAAAGGAATTATCCCACTCAATATTCTAAAGCAACAATAGAAAGTACAAGTGAATTGGATATAAGTGAAGGTTAAACTTCCAGTAGTGCAAGCGGAACAGTCAAGGTCACTTTTTAGAAGAAATGCGACTCATGAACCTGGACAAAACACTAACTAGAGGAGGGGGTCGCGGAAGAGCATCAAACCGAGGACGAAGAAGAAGAGCAAGAAACAAAATGCAAACTCAAGAACAACAAGAAGAGCAAAACGAAAGAAGGCAATACCCACTATGAAATCGCAAAGAGAAAATTGAATTGTGAATCTGTCAAAAGATGTGCCAACGAAGGAAGAAACATCATTGTTGAATAAAGGGCTGTCATTCTGTCCAGAAAACCATTACAATTATACACAGGTCAGGATTGACTTATAGAAATATGTTTGTAAATTGAAACTAGCGAAAAAAAATGCAAACAAACAAGACACCAGACAAGTCGAAGCGTTAGAGAAAGAAGAGGATGCCGAACCAATAATGACAATAGATCAAATACCTGATCTCAAGAATATGTTTGATCTCATGTGTAATTTAGACGATGCAAAAACAACAATTGATGGACAGAATGCAGAACAATGCCATACATTCACCCCAGTACAGAGATCTGGGCCTAAATCCATCGTTTTTTTGCTCACCATGCCTTTCCAGTTTGGACCCAGCCATATGCAAATCAGTCTTGACCCTGTGCCCCATGGGAACAGTCCAGCCCGAACTGCCAAGCCAGGTCCTCCCTGGACTGGAAACAAGCATCCTAGGACCGGTTTCGGGCTTTCAGCCCTCGTCAGCCAGAATAGCTTGATTCCAGTGGCATGGAGAGCACGGGACTCACGTCTGAGCATATCCTTCCCACTCGGGGTGACAAATGCAAAAACAACAATTGATGGACAGAATGCAGAACAATGTCATACATTCACCCCAGTACAGAGATCTGGGCCTAAATCCATCGTTTTTTTGCTCACCATGCCATTCCAGTTTGGACCCAGCCATATGCAAATCAGTCGTGACCCTGTGCCCCATGGGAACAGTCCAGCCCGAACTGCCAAGCCAGGTCCACCCTGGACTGGAAACAAGCATCCTAGGACCGGTTTCGGGCTTTCAGCCCTCGTCAGCCAGAATAGCTTGATTCCAGTGGCATGGAGAGCACGGGACTCACGTCTGAGCATACCCTTCCCACTCGGGGTGACAAATGCAAAAACAACAATTGATGGACAGAATGCAGAACAATGTCATACATTCACCCCAGTACAGAGATCTGGGCCTAAATCCATCGTTTTTTTGCTCACCATGCCATATCAGTTTGGACCCAGCCATATGCAAATCAGTCTTGACTCTGTGCCCCATGGGAACAGTCCAGCCAGAACTGCCAAGCCAGGTCCTCCCTGGACTGGAAACAAGCATCCTAGGACCGGTTTCGGGCTTTCAGCCCTCGTCAGCCAGAATAGCTTGATTCCAGTGGCATGGAGAGCACGGGACTCACGTCTGAGCATACCCTTCCCACTCGGGGTGACGAATGCAAAAACAACAATTGATGGACAGAATGCAGAACAATGTCATACATTCACCCCAGTACAGAGATCTGGGCCTAAATCCATCGTTTTTTTGCTCACCATGCCATTCCAGTTTGGACCCAGCCATATGCAAATCAGTCTTGACCCTGTGCCCCATGAGAACAGTCCAGCCCGAACTGCCAAGTCAGGTCCTCCCTGGACTGGAAACAAGCATCCTAGGACCGGTTTCGGGCTTTCAGCCCTCGTCAGCCAGAATAGCTTGATTCCAGTGGCATGGAGAGCACGGGACTCACGTCTGAGCATACCCTTCCCACTCGGGGTGACAAATGCAAAAACAGATGAACAGATCACAGAAACACAATTACTTGAACATCTAAATATTAACACTGACAAAAGGGTTGAAAGTGCATTAAAAAAGAAATCCAGATACTGCCCAACTCTGTCCCCAAAGAATAGGTTTGACCTGTTTTCAGATGCTATAATAGAAGAACTGGAAAAAATGCCTAAAAATAGAAACACAAATCAAAAAGAGAATCTAACTACAAAGAAAAGGGAAGGAATGAGAACATTGATTGAAGATAAGGATTTAACAATAAAGCCAGTGGATAAAGGGGGAAACATTGTGTTGATGGACAGTGGAGATTATGTAAAAGAGCCACTAAGGCAACTAGACGATACAACCAACTACTGCAGATTATAAAATAATCCCATCAACAAAATGACAATGGATCTGAATCCTTATCTACAACAATGTTATAACAACAATTTGATCAGTGAGGACAAATTAAATTTTCTTGCAAAGGACTTCCCAGTAACACCCACGATCAACTTCTTACCAAGATTCACAAGACATTACAACATTATATGAGAATGTCTCACAATATGTAGATAAGTTTCTGACACCAATAGCAAAGAACATGAGCTCGTACATTAGAGATACAGGGGATTTCCTTTGAATCCTAACAGGGATAACATGGTGTCATCAGTACCTTCTAGTGACAATAGATGTAGTATCCTTATATAGATCCATCAGGCATGAAGTGGGATTGGAAGCATGTGGGTACTTATTAAAACAGCGAAACATCACTTAACTGCAACATACTCGAATGCTCCTCAAGATGATCGAGATCTGCCTTACAAATAATATCTTTCTCTTTAACAAGCAACTCTTCAAACAGTAACATGGAACTGCCATGGGCATCTAATTTTCACAAAATTATGCAAATATCACCATGGGGTGGTGGGAGAGAACGATAGCTTGGAGCTCGGACAATCAGGATGATCCAGATAAGGTCATATTATGGGTCCGCTACATTGAGCAACAATAACATTGGCCAACCATTCACATGTACTTCGAGTAAGAAAGAAATAGACTTCCTGGATACTAAAATATACATTGAAAATAATAAAATTCACTCTACGCTCTTCCGGAAGAAAACCGCTACCAATATCATCCTATATGGAACTAGTTTCCACCCCAAACCATTAATAGCAAGCATCCCCTATGGGGAGTTCATGCGCATGAAGCGTAACTGTTCTAAAGTGGATGATGCAGAAGAAAAAATTCAATAATCAATTAATAGACTGAGAATGAGAGGATATAATGAAAGAACCCTGAAAAAATGCAAGAAGAGAATCGACAAAAAAACTAGAGCAGAAACACTGATACCTAAAACAAAGAAACATAAAGATCAAGGACCACCAAGATTTTTAACAACATACAGCAAAGAAAGTGGCCAAATAGTCAACAAAATCAAAAAATACTGGCACCTAATCTCTGGAGACCCTGACATAGGAAAAACACTGGGAGCAAGGCCAGTATTTACCTACAGGAAAACGAAATCTCTCTAGGATGTCCTGGTTAAAAGCCATTTTCAAGAGAGTGAACAAGCAAATTGCCTAACAAACCAACAGAAAGGATTCAAAAAATGCAATCTCTGCAAAGCTTGCAAAATTGGCAAAAACATGGGATCGATCATGGAACCAAATGGAAATCTAATCAACATTGATCAAAAAATCTCATGCACGTCAAAATTTGTTATCTATATAACAGAATGTAATTGTGGGCTGAAGTAATAATAATCCACATTTGTAAAGCACGAACAATCACCCGTAAGGGTCTCTAGGGGGCCGTCGGGAAGATTAAGCAAGCTATTGCCCAGAGTCACATGGTGCTGGGCTAATCTGCTGCCGGGGATCGAACCGTGATCCCAAGATTCAGTCACCCTGGCCGCGGCGCCACACCTCTCCCATCCCAAGTACATAGGCAGTATAATCTGTATGATCAAGAAGCGTATCCTTGAACACATTCGAGCAGTAAAGAACAGAGACATGACATATGCCAAAAAGGAGATTGGAAAGCAATGAACTATTATGGAATGTATATGAAACCTCAGGGAGAACGTGGGGGGGGGGGTAGAATGAAGAAATTACGACAAATTGAGTCACGATTCATCATTAGGCTAAGAACAAAGACCGCCAGAGGCATCAATAACGATGAGGAACTCCTTGCACATTTGGAATGAATTGACATTGTTGAAAAAATAACGTAAAAATCGTAACCAACAGAGATGTTAATAGATCCAGTGAATGAATTCTGAGAGGAGGGTACTATACCGAATACTTGTTGACATTATCAATGACAACAGATATGAAGAGACACCTAACTGAAAAGGGTTAAAGTCAAGATATCTCTAATATGAGTATTATACCAATGTAATAGATACAAAATCTAGCTAATGTATCTGCAGGGTGCGGTACTACACCGAACACCATGTAGAAATGTTAAAATGAATAGCACTGTACATAGATAAGTTGAGAATAGAATTCAGAAATATGGGTCAATAGTACAGCAAGTATCGCTACAATACAGGTACTATACCAGTACAAGAAAGAAAAATGAAACATGAAATGTTTAGGAGAAATGATGATTACAAAATGTAAAAGTAATGATGCAAATGCCTGACTTAATGCGCAGAATTCCTTTTTTTTTTGCTTCCAAAATAAAAGTTTTCGAGTCCATTAGTGCTGCCACTGTAGGATATGGTATCCATACGCTAGTAACCAGACAAAGTCAGAATGAGGTGTCACCTCTCCTGTATCCCTTGCTCACCTCCACCTCTAGAACTGCCAGGAAAATTCTCCTCTAGCGTAGGGGTCAGCGGGTCATGCTCCTGAATTAATCACACAAAGAGACCTCCGACTTCAAAGGAGCCTCCAACCCTGCAGGGCGGCCTCGGAAAGTACAGGGACGGAGCTCCCAGTAAATTGTCAGAAGCAAAAACACCAAAGAAAACTCCGAGGCCCAGTGTCTGGCACAGTGTAGCATTTAATTCAAAGTGCTGGTGACAGCACATGGATTCCCTAATGTTTCGTCTCCAACATGAGCCTTGCTCACAGGTGAAAAACATTTGCTTCAATGAAACCTTGCTTTTTAAATGCAATCAGGCTGTCATGTGACTCGCTTCGTTTAAAGTCCTACATTTCCCAGAATGCAATGAAATGTTAACACATGAAAAACGGAGTACAGTGCTTCGTTGAAATAAAGCATAATTGCGTTTTTCAAACACTGCTCACTCATGCTGCATCATCCTCTTCACATTGCACTCAGTTGTTGCCGTGGATCATGGTGAGTCACAATGTAATCATCAACAGTCTGACATGCACTTCAGTGCTTCGTTTTAATAAACTTCTTTGCATGTTATTGAAGCACATTGGAAGTTCGTCACCCCATGTTGCTTTAACAAATATACTCCAAAGTGGCTTAAAATACATGTTTGCAGTACATTCAATTCAATTCAATTTATCTTTATTCGGATAAAGTAATAATCCATAAAAGTACAACATCACTATTGATGCCTATAGCATACAATATTCTCTCGAACAAGAAAAATGATTAAAATAAACATGTAATAAATTTATAAAATCCATATCATAGGCCTATATATAGCTAAAAAGTACAATTTAAAATAAGAGTGGGTTTGACCGATTGTTCATACAGTGATCAACAATCTTACATGTGGAAAAACACAAAAATGTAAACTTTAGAGCACTGTGCAAAATAAGCAATTTGTAAACATCAGACTGTGTAAATAACAAGTTGGTCGTAAGTTACAAACTGTTCGGTACTAAAAAAGCCCTGCATGTACAAATATTAATGAATTGTAAATGGTCAGTAATGTGTCTTAAATAAACCGCGAGAGTGACCTCGACATTGCTGTACAGAGAGTTGGCAGACATGTAGACATAATCGTAATGCAGATAAGCAATTTGTGGCAACCAGCTTTAAACAAAATAGACATGTCTTGGCTATCCATGATCAAAAGGGTTTTGCAGATTATGGCGTTTTTTCAGGGGGTGAGCATAGAAACTCGAGATTTAACGGCTGCTAGTAAAAAGGAGCTAACACGATAGATCATGTTCTCGCTGCCCAGTTGCAAAATTTCTTCATATGCAGAGTTGTGACTGGTCGTCCCATTTGCCTTAAAATGGGGGATTAGATATTGTTTAGTGTACCTTACATAAAATCTACAGGAGAACAAGAAATGTGGTAGGGTTTGTTTACAGCCATCACCGCATGGGCAAACTGTCTCCTCCAGATTTTTATTAAAACCAATCGGGAAGCAGAGCAGATATTTTACGCTATTGTCCCTAAGACGGAAGAGCAGACACCTGTTCCATCTCCCAATGTTTTTTCTTAGGTACTCCTGTGGTTGTGAATGGTTGGAACCTACTGTCCTCAGGATGGACATATATCTAATAATGGATGGCTTACTGCGCTGAGCCTTTAGTCTGTCAATACGATATAGATCATATAATGCATCCCTTGCTGATCTTAAGATTATATTTTCAGCAGCAGAGGGAAGAAAAAAAGTATGTTCTAGGTGTATACTGGCTAAGCTTTTGTGTACAGCATTGAGCCAGGGTATGAATTTACCCCTATCGCATCTCTGGCAGTCTGTTATAATTTGTTGGGTTAAGATGGCTGCAGGGTTGCGCCATATCTTCAGCCAGAATAAGGCAGGACGAGATTTAATAAAGCCTTCTACATAATGTAGATTCAATTCTTTGTGGCATAGGAAGGTGGGTGATGAAATTTGTGCCCTAAGTAACCTTCTGCAAAATCTGTTTTCTTCCATTTGTATCCCACTGCAGTCCACGAACCCCCAAACTTCAGAGCCATAGGTCGCAGTAGGCAGACACTGAGTTCTGTAGATCTGCAGTAATGGGGTCACTACATCTCCCTTTTTAGGTTGTCGCAGGCTGATTATGGAATTAATTGCCATTCCTAGTTTGTTTCTGCCTCTAGCTACATGCGATTTCCATGAGCCCGTGTCAGAGAAAACTAGGCCTAGATAAGGAAAAGTGCTCGTGCTTTTTAAGAGATCAGTTCCAATCCTTATGTTCTTTATACAATATTTTTTGGGTCCACATGACATAATAAAAGATTTATTAAAATTGGTGCGTAATCCCAACTCTTCCATAAAAGATACAAAACCAGAGATCAAAATACGTAATGTTTTAGGTGTGCGACCCATGAGGACCGCGTCGTCTGCATATAAAAGTGCAGGGTACAGTTGACCGTTAATTTTTGGTACGTCACTGGTTAATTCGATCAGGGAATTGTTCAATTCATTGATATAAAGGATAAAAAGCAGGGGGGCCAAGACACACCCTTGTCTGACCCCTCTGCCAATTAAAATATCCCTGGAGACCTCCCCTTCATTGTTAATCCTTACTCGTGCTTTCAGGTCTCTGTGCAAATATGCCAAAAAGTGTACAAGTGCATCATCCAACCCATAATTTAAAAGAATCTCCCATAGACGTGAACGGTTGACAAAATCGAACGCTGAGGTTAAATCCATAAAACCCAAATATAAGGGTACTTTTTTTGCTACTGTATATTTCCCCACTGTAAGATTTAGATTTAAACACTGTTCGACAGTACCAACGTGGCTCCTGAAGCCCAATTGGCAGCAGTTTAAAATTTGTTCCTCTTCTGCCCAATTCCTGATTTTATTAAAAACAACCCGGCCCAAGATCTTCAGGGTGTTATCTATCAAGGATATTGGGCGATAACAGCACGGGTTGGATCTATCCCCTTTTTTAAAAATGGGTACTATTATGCTTGTGGACCAAGTTTCTGGGATGGAAGTATTAGTCAAATTATTAAAAACATTACATAAAAGAGGGGACCAGAGATCGGGTTCAGATTTAATGAGATCGATTGACAAACCATCTGGGCCTGGGGCTTTATTCCCTGCACTTTCGTGTATGGCATCTTCGACTTCAGACAGTAGTATGGTTAAATTGGAGGGTGAGGGGAGACTATCAATGCTTGCTGTGTCAGCTAAATACATTTTTGAGAAATGCTCCTCCCATACGTTGCTCAATATATTACAGCTTATGGGAGTAATATTTGATCCTATGGATCTAAAAGCTTTCACCTCTCTCCAAAACCCCGTTACCTCTTTGAGAGCTGCAGCGCAGGCAAGGGAATCCCACCGTTCTTTTAACACCGCCTCCGCGCGTATTTTAGTTGCATTCTTATAGCGCTCTCTCAAAAGCTTAACTAATGCCGTATCCCTAGGTTCAGCTTTTAATGCGTCACGTAGGACCCTATTTGCCCTAGAACAATGGCCGGCAAACCATCTAGGGTTCTTGCCCTGGGTCGTGACTGGTTTCGAGATTTCTAGTTTTATTCGGGCGCACAACATAGTAAAAGCCTGGATAATATCGATTCCGGGGCAAGTGCTAGACAAACACGTCTCTATAAGTGGACGGTGAGATTTTATAATGCGGGCCAATAAAGCATTATTATCTATCCCTCTCCATATCACTTTCAGCTTGTCAGTGGATGGTGTCAAATCTTTTGCCCCTATTTCTTTACGTTTCCTAAATTTATTTAAAAATCTAATAGGAGTGAGAATTGGGTTATGATCGCTGTAACTAGTACCTAGAACTTCGGCCTTCACTAAAATTTTTTCGAGGGAAGCTGAAATAAAAATATAATCAATAGTGGATGAACAGCCACGGCCTCTGTAAGTAGGCAGTGGGGGGGTTGTCTGGGTCGTGACCGACTTTTACCATTACATCGACTAGGTCGTGGATGGATAAATAATTATGCAGTTCATCACCTCTTCTACAGGGAATTTTCCCAACATTACTCATAGCAGATGTATCTATGCTATTATACAAATGGGCGTTAAAGTCTCCCCCCAGACAAATACCGTCTAGTTTTCCATATTTTTCTTCGTGCACTAAATTATCAATGAATTCGAATAGCCTAATAAAATTTTTGTTGGGCAGTGATATACAATCGTTATTATAGAAGTTTATTAGACAAACCGTGATTCCGTGCGTATAAATCAAAGCCTGGACATTGTCGTTATTAGTCTCTATGGGTTTAATGCTATTGCCTTCAGTAATTTTTATCCAAATGGATAGACCCCCGCTTGGTCTACCAAAATCAGGGGTGGGTGCGATTTTATTGTGGCATGCAAATCCCTCAAGTAATAGACCACTAGTGCACCAGGTTTCTTGGAACATCAAAATATCAAAGCGACTGACCATAGTAACCCATTCATTTGAGGTCAGTTTAGCTTTTAGGCCTGCGATGTTCCAACTAAGTATATTCAGGTTTTGTTCATGGGGTTTTAAAGCAGTAGTCACGGGCGGAGTGACTAATGCTAATTCTACCTGCCGTGATCCCTGGAGGTTATCAATAGGGCTACATTCAATTATGTCAGAATTGGGGGAGGAGCCAAGATGGCGACCGGGACGGCGGCGTAGGCTCCCGGCTCCGTGAACCTCCGCATCCCGCACAGATATCCTGCATGAGATCCTTAGCCTGCGCTATATGCCTGGGTTGGTGACTGAGAGCGGCAACCGATCGTGTGATCCTGCAGTTTCTGGCGGCGGTACCGCCGGAGAAATGTCCATTTGAAGTTTGCGGCCTGTGCAACCCTGGAACCGGGACCTTGGGTGGACAACATGGCCGGGCGGCAGTTCAACAACAGCGGCCTTTGGTGACTGGGTGGAGTCGGACTACCGGAGCGGTGCGAATATTGGCCTACATTTCGCCGTGGTCGTTCCTACCACTAAGCGTAGCGGGACGATTGCATGCCCGAGGTGGCAATTCCACGATTCTCCGGTAATTGCCTCGGCCTTCGCCGGTGGGCTGCCCGGACGCCGCCCGTAACTCGCCCCGATTCTCGCGGGCTGCTCCTGGATTTTCGCGGGCGCGGGTCCGAGGTGGGGATGACTGTTGCCCGTGACCGCACACCGGATATATATTTTTGCCTGCCCCCGGAGCCCTGTTTCCAGTGACATGGAACTTGAGGTGCTTGTGCCTGAGTCCCGGTCCCAATCTGGGGTGGACCTACCCGGCGGACATCTTGATAGGACGAAGTCTACCATCCTGTACACTGGGTCTCAGCAAGACTGGGAGTGTGCGACTATGAGGAGCGTAGCGGAGCGAGCGCTGGGAGCTGTGCTGGGGTACGGTGACCTTCTCGAAGCTCTCGGTGCCCTTCATTCCACCTTGGTTCACGGCGCCTGGGTATTGGAGAGAAAGTTTGATGGTGTGGCAGCAGCGTCGGAACAGTTGCGGCCTGCCTGTCCCCAGGTACACAGGGACTTGCTACCCTTCACACAGGAGGACAGTGTCGTGGCCGCCCCCGTGAATAGGGAAAAGCTGGAAACTCCGGACAGTGTACCAACGTGTGATCGGCTGGCTGTGGGTCGGGTCTGTTCCGGAGGTTTTGGATCTGAGTGGGGGGTGGCGGCTTTGTCCCACGCGCAGCATCCAGCGACCCAGGCAATACTCAAGCAACAGTCGCCTGCTCTGGCTGATTCCGCCTTCCTGGACCTTGTGTGCAGTGCAGATCCTGGGGCAGCACTGGGAAAGACGACCCTCCATAATGCTGACTGTGTCGGGATTCAGAGACATCCACCCTACATGTGTGTGTCGCTTCCTGGTCTTTTTTGGACGCTCCTCTTCCTTGTAACATTGGACATGGCACTGGGTCGATGGGTATGCATGGGTAGATTCGCAAAGAGTGGCCAAGGATAAGGCTGATCCTTCAGAGGTGGGCATCTAATAGGCGGGCGGGCTCAGGGGTTGCGTGCTCTCACGGCATAACTGTTAGTGTAATAGGTGCATAATGCTCCCCATTTTTCTTTGACATGGTCGATTTTGCGTTGTTTACTGTTTGCTTTGGGGGAAATCATATTGTGCGGGAGGGAGAAGCCGGGGGCATGTTTTGAAGGCCCTCCTCCAGTTTATTAATACTCTCTCTACCCCCCCGTCTGGTGGGGTTTCTTTTCTTACTTCTTTTTCTCTGTTTCTTCTATATTTCGGGTCTGGTTCTGGGGCGACAGGCACACTGCTGGGGGGGGGGGGCCGTACTCATCTGCAGAGGTGCAGGGTGGGGGGTTGGGGGAGGGGATTCTTTAGTCTTTAACCCTTTTTTTCCATGGCCTCCTTTTTCTTCTCTCATTCTTCTTTGTCTTTCTTCTCTGGGATCAGCATGGTAGGACTCCTTCGCTGTTAATCACTGCTTTTTCATGTGTGCCTCAATTTCCGTGGTGTTTTCTGGGTCTTAGGGCAGGGGACTGCAGGCGCAAATGGCCGTGATATTCCTCCACATCCTGAACTTCCTGTTTCAGCGCCATTGACTTGATAGATTGCTGTTTATTGTTGACGTTTATTACTCTGCCTGCCATTTTTCGCTGCTGGGAAATTGTTCGGCACCTGATCCTTCCATCCCTTATTATAAAATGAAAACCTTTTGTATCCTGGTCTCTTACTTGGGCTGTTCGGTGGCCGAGAGTATACTAGCATGGAGACTCTGCTCCCCGAGGTGCCGCCTGTGCTAAAATTTGCTTTCTGTCACTCTGACTGCTTAGCGGCCGGCCCCGGGGGTTGTAGGCCCATACTTGTAATTGGTTGAAATGTCAATAAAGGTTTTTACAAAAAAAAAAAAAAAATTATGTCAGAATTGTCGTACGGGGGGCTCGATTGTGATGTTTCGATAGCGATGGAACTATACATTGGTCAATCCTGGTTCTCCAGATCAAAGAAGGTACTAAACCTATTGAATAGCTGGGGTGCCAGGGTGATATTATTGTATGACCTTGCTCGAGGTCTATAAAAAAAGCCCAATGGTACGAGGATAATATTTGTAGGACTAGTGAACGGATCGAATGGGGCATTCAGCAGCCATTTTGCCAGTGAGGGAAACCTTAAGGATACGACTATGCAGTCGCCCATAATGTGTTTGGTAGAAGGTCCCACCCAGGCTACCCTGCGGACCATTAGAATATCATTTGCGATTTCCCACCCAACACCCTTATGTTTGCATAGCCAGTCCATACATTTATTTTTTTAGCTCATCCCAGGACTCTGTCTGATTATGTCTAAGGGGGGGTACCCCAGCTAGTGTTATTATGTAAGGACAGGCTTCTGGGGGCAACTGAAGAATGGCTTCCATGCATTTGTTAACCTGAGGAGTGGCAATGGATCTATTGGTTGTCTCAGAGGCTTGTTTTGCAGGACCTAACATAGATGTTTTGGTGCGATGGGGGGGGGTACCAAGTTACCAGAGAGATTATTCATAGTGTGTGCCTTTTGTGGTGGCAACGTACTAGGCACAGAACTGTGTATGGGGTTGGTTGGTGCTGGATTAGAATTAACCCCCCCAGTGCATTCTTTACACGCGCTAGTTAGTCCAGACGGAACACTATTACTAATACCCTCTGTAATTCTTTTATGGAGGGCATCCAGGTCTTTTAATAGCTTTTCGCCTCTAATATTTTCTATAGTCATGGTCCCTTTTCTCTTTGTCTCCTCGTTTTTTATAATGCTTTCCAGTCTATCAAGTCTTTTGAAGATGACATTAAACTGGTTTACCATTAGATCCTTCAGTTGATTGAAGGTAGAGTCCACTATAGTATCGATTAGGTTTCCATTCGGACTTCCGTGTAAACCATCCCTTGGTGCAGGCTCAGTTTGTGTGGGAGCGGAAATACGAGCCGTTTCCGCTATTGTGGGATCAGGAGTGCTGATTGCTGGATGCACAATGCAGTCGATAGGTGCCCTACCAGGGTCGTCAGCACCTCGTGACCACATACTCATTGGCGTCGGTTGGAGTTTGTTACAAGGGGGCTGTTTCCTCTTACTTCTAGTAGATTTACCAGGACCCCTCTTCCTTTTCTCCCCCACAGTCTTTTCTGATGTTATAACAGAGTTTTTGTTACTTACAGCATTAGGGCTTTGCTGGGAGTCAGGGATGGTAATTACAGCATCGGTAGTCGTAAGAGCCTCAAGAGTGGTTTCAAGGTGTGCTGGCTTATTGATTATTACAGTAGGGAATAATGGAAATGGGGTCACAGTCCCGTTTTCACGTCGGCCCTCTGACAGTGGCTGCTGTGAGGGTATATAGCCCATGGAAAGTCTCCTCTCGGTGTTCTCGAATTCTTTATTGACCCTATTTACAGCGTCCTCCAACATGTTCTCAAATGAGGAGGTGAGCGTGCTGAAACTTCCAAATACGGGGGCAGTGGGGGCGGTGATAGGTATGGAACTCACGCATTTACTCATTGTGTGATATATGACCACTTACCGGTGCTCGCTGCTTAGAGAGGGGCCCCAGCCCAGCCACAGACGGCCCGCCCTTTGCCCGGGCTAAGCCCGGCGCCCGCCCGCGCGCGTCCCGCGACGCGGGGGAGCAGCGGTCTTTTTGTGCGCCTCCGGGCACGTAGGTGGCGTCAATGGGCGCTAGGGCGCTTGGGAGCTGTAGTCCCCCGCTTCCAGGCCGCAGGATGGTGTAGCGGCGACGGCGGGGTTGAACCCAGCGTGGAGGGCCAGAGGAGCGGCAGCAAAGGTGACAGTGAAGGAGGGCTCCAGCAACGTCCCCCGTTCGTCAGAGCAGGTCTCTATGTCTCGCCAGGGTTCTGCGGTTGAACTTCCCGCTCCCCCGAGGGAGCAGCGGTCTTTTTGTGCGCCTCCGGGCACATAGGTGGCGTCAAGGGGCGCTAGGGCGCTTGGGAGCTGTAGTCCCCCGCTTCCAGGCCACAGGATGGTGTAGCGGCGACGGCGGGGTTGCACCCAGCGTGGAGGGCCAGAGGAGCGGCAGCAAAGGTGACAGTGAGGGAGGGCTCCAGCAACGTCCCCCGTTCGTCAGAGCAGGTCTCTATGTCTCGCCAGGGTTCTGCAGTTGAACTTCATATTCGGTGCTTCCAAAATAAAAGTTTTCCAGTCCATTAGTGCTGCCACTGTAGGATATTGTATCCATACGCTAGTAACCAGACAAAGTCAGAAAGAGGTGTCACCTCTCCTGTATCCCTTGCTCACCTCCACCTCTAGAACTGCCACGAAAATCCTCCTCTAGCGTAGGGGTCAGCGGGTCATGCTCCTGAATTAATCACACAAAGAGACCTCCGACTTCAAAGGAGCCTCCAACCCTGCAGGGCGGCCTCGGAAAGTACAGGGACGGAGCGCCCAGTAAATTGCCAGCAGCAAAAACATATATATATATATATGTGTGTGTGTGTGTGTGTGTCAGTGTGTGTAAATATATATTCTCTGAAAAAACCAAGGTTACAGGTACGTTATGGATAGACCAACATTTCACTAGTACAAAACCAGAGAAATTCAGCAGTTATAGTTAGCTTGAGATAACTATAATTTATGACCCCACAGTGCACTGTCTATAACCCCATATATTACATCACTCATGACATGGTCAGTGACATCACTGATGACATTAGTGATGACATCTCACATGACATCAGTAATGGAATCTCAAATGACATCACTGATAACATCATCCAGTGATTGTGAGTGTTTTCTAAAAGTTACTGAGTGTTACACATATATACTAAGGTAAGTGTATGTGGGAGTGCCTGTCTGGGGTAGTGAGTGGGCATGTAAGTGGTGTATAGAAGAGTGAGTGGGTATTTGAGAGACTGTATACAGGAGTGAGTGGGTCTGTGAGTTTTTGTATGGGTGAGTGAGTGGGTGTGTCAGTGGATGCATGAGTAAGTGAGTGGCTGTGTGAGAATCTGTATGGGTGAGTGAGTGGGTGTGTAAGTGGTTGTAATGGTGAATGAGATGGTGAATGAGTGGATGTATGGGTGAGTGTGGTGGTTTGTCAGTGGCTGTAAATGGTGAATAAAAGGGTGCATGAGCGGTGAATGGATGACTGAACAGGTACATAGGTGTCTGTATGGGTAAGTGGCAGGGTGCAGAAATGGCTATATGAGTGCATGAACTGGTGTGTAAGTGGGTAGATGGGTGAGTGAGTGGATGTGTGAGTGGCTGTATGTGTGAGTAAGTGAGTGTGAGAGGTTGCATGGGAGAATATGTGCTTGTCTTAGTAACTGTATAGGTGAGTGAGTACATGTTTAAATATATGTATGAGTAAGTCAGTGGGTGTGTGAGTACCTGCATGGGTCAGTGAGTGGCTGTGTGAGTTACTGTATGGGTGAGTGAGTAGGTGTGTGAGTAGCTGTATGGGTGACTAATTCAGTGTGTTAGTAGATGTATGGGTGTATGAGTGGGTGTGTAAGTGTCTGTATTTCTGTATGACTGCATGTGTCAGTGGATGTATTGGTCAGCGAGTAGATACATGACTGGCTGTATATGTGAGTTAGTGGTTGCATTAGTGGCTGTATGGGTGAGTTGATATGTGAGGGGCTTTATGGATCAGTGAATAGGTGTGTGTTTGTATGGGTCTGTGAATGGGTATGTCAGTGGCTGTGTGGGAGTGTGTGTATGAGATATATGGGGTGTAAGTGGGTGTGAGTGGTTCTGAAGATGATATCATCAGTGATATCATTTGAGATCTTATCAGTGATGTCAGTGACCATTTCATGAGTGATTAATATGTGAGGTCATAATCAGTGCATTGGGGCATAAGTTATAGTTAGCTCAGCTAACTCTAACTGCTGAATTTCTTTGGTTTTGTACAAGTTAAATGTCAGCCTAACTATAATGTCCCTGTAACTTTTGTTTTTTTCAGTGAATTTCTAAGGTTTTTTAAATTCTATTTCCTAACTATAACGTCCCTGTAACCTTTGTTTTTTTCAGTGAATTTCAATGTTTTTTAAAAATGTTATCTCCTAACTGTAACCTGCCGAGGTTTAATTTGTGTGAAATGAACATTGTGCCAGAATGATTCCTGTTGTGCGTATTTATACAAGAAGAGGCCACCATTTTGTGCAACACCTCTACCCAACTGAAGTGTTTTCTATTGGCTTATTATCGTTGGGTAAATGTATAGTGCATCTCCTCTACTACAACTGCGTAAAGGTCACAGAGAAAAGGTCCCAATGACCTTGTGTGCATGAAAAATCGCCAATATGATTGTGCCTCAAGGGTCTTCACCAGATATCTTTACAATTGTGAAACTGCGGAGAAAAAAACACTTGGATGATTTGTACTTTGCAGGAGTAAGTGCTTCTTTGTTTGGTGGAGATGCAACTGTATTCCTAGGCATGAGGAATGCATCTCCAAAATGGGTGGGAAACGCTTGGGGGGGTTCTTTTAGTAAGCTGTCCATCATCCTGTGAAAAGGGCGGGAAGACGTTACATACTGCTAATGTATATGGGGCGGGCTTGTAGGCAAGGTTACATACTTACAGCTTGTGAAAGATTAGAACACTATCTATGGTCTCAGCAGCAAATGACAATTAAGAACCCCCTCATCACAGACACTATATGAGATTTAGTGCTAAAAATAAACAAGGATGCAAACACCTCTATGAAGAATTACAGATAACTTTTTACAGTGGAAATGCAGACAAAACACATGTGCTTTGCCTTGGCAATGCCCACAAAGTTAGGATAATTAGTGTTTTACAGAAGTGAAGCTTCAACTCAGGCATCTACTTTGTTTATATCTGTAAGTGCTTCTCGTTGAGGTTTAATTTTTGTGAAATGAGAATCATGCCAGAATGAATCCTGCCATGAATATTTATCCAAGAATATTATCCAAGTATTTTCTACTTGCTAATTCATAGGTGCTACCTCTTTGGATAAACGTATAGTGCATCTCCTACACTACAACTGCAGAAAGCATGCCAAGAAAATATCTCCAGTGACCTTGTGTGTCTGTAATTTTGACAATGTGATTTTTCCTCGAGCATCTTCACCAGATAACTTTTGAAAGTGTAACTGCAGAGAAAACACACTTGGATAATATCTACTTGCAGAAGTAGGTGCTTCTTCTTTATTTGGGGGAGATGCAATTATATTCCTAGACATGAGGAACAAGTGTCCAAAATGGGCGGGAAACGCGCTGGAGGTTCTTTTAGTAAGCTGTCCATCATCCTGGGAAAACGTGGGAAGACATTGCATACTGCTAATGTATATGGTGTGGGGCCACATGGGCAGGGCTTGTACTTGGAGTTGAAATTCTTCTAGTTTGTAAAAGTTTAGAACATGATCTGTGGTCTCAGCAGCAGAGGTCAAGAAAGAACCCACTTGTCACAGACACTATATGAGATTTTGCACTCGAGAAAAGCAAGAATGCAAACATCTCCATCAAGGATTACAGATACATTTTCACAGTGGAAATGCAGAGAAAACACACTTGAATTGCCTTGTCCATGACCTACAAAGTTTGAATGATTAGTACTTTACAGAAGTCGGACTTCAACTTGGACACCTACTCTATCGGGAGGGGAGCTGCGTGGCCCCCAACCCTGAGATGATTTTGGCCTCTGGGACCCCATTCCGTGGGACCCAGCCATGTCATCTGGGTACTTCTAGGACACCCAGTGTTCAATGGGACCTTGGGGGAGCCTCAGGTCCCCATGGTCCCAGCCGGCTACCCAACTCCTGTGGAAGCCAGCATTGCTCTGACAGACAGGGGGCTGCTGACAGGCATCTCCCTGTCTGTCAGAGCAATGTTTTCATCTGTTTCCCTGCACACATATCTACATGCAGGGAAACAGATGAAAACTCCACTTTCTGCAAGCCAGAGCTGTTTGACAACTCAGGCATGCAGAAAGCTGAGTTATGTTTGGATTTGCTGGGTTGGAGCTGACACCCGCATAAATATTGTTAAGTGCTTTGGGACTGTGGTGGTCCCCGGGTACGGGGGGTATGGGGCCCGCACTACTTTATAAACATTTGCCATGGGGAGTTGGTGGTCCCGGGTGCGGGGTATGAGGTGGGCTCACCCCGTGTACATAAAAAAGCAATATCCCGGGGAGGTGGCGGTCCCCAGGGATTTCATAAGCCCTAACAGTGGTGCCTCCTATTTTTGTTATGCCCCTAGGATCTGACCTACAGAGGTGTCATTTAAAAGCAAGCGTGGGAGCCTGCCCTTTTTTTTATTTTCCTGAAATATCACGATTTTGCAGCAATTATTATTTTTTAAAATATTTTTTTTGGCCTGGGGAACAATTTTGTAACACAGCTCTCCGAAAGTCTACCTTCAATCATAATGTTGAGATTTGCCAAGGAGGTATTTATTGAGATAACAGCTAACACAGGGACTCATTATGATGTCGGGTGGACCGGAGTTTGCCCGCCATCGTTGCAGTGTTTGGGACCACCCGCCAGACATGTGGTGGTCCCACCACTGCAATTAGGATGCACCCGCCAGGGCCTTTAACATTGCGGACGGTGCTGCTGGCTGCAGTACCGTATGCAATGTTAAAATGCCATGCCCTGCATTTCCCTGCACTACGTGGCAGGCACCACGCGGTGCCTGCCACACAGTGCAGAAAAATGCAGGGGAGTACCATGGGTACCCCCCCAGTGCAGCACCACCACCCTCCAGAACAAGGGGGGCCCACTACAGGCCCCAAATCCCTTTCCGCCTGTCTTTTGGCGGTGGGATGACTGCTGCGAAAAGACGGACGGAAAGGGATATCCTAATCCCTACGGCGGTGCCTGCAAGGTAACGCCGCAATGCTGGACAATCATTTTTTGTTACGCAAGGCAGGCAGAAACGGACCTCCTTGTGGAATCATGGCGGGCCGTCTTTGCGTGCGCCACGCTTCCCTGAGGTTTCCCCCCAACATCGTAATCTGGCGGGGGGAAAACTAATGACGGAAGGACCGCCACCGCCGGGAAAGCAGTGGTGGTCCTTCCGCCATCATAATGACCCCCACAGTCTATTCACTAATATTTTCGACTGTCAACTTATCAAGGTTGCCCTTTCTTATTTGATGTTATGACTTGTACAGTACCTGTGGTTCTTACAAAAGTGACAATCGACATTCAGAATTGATAGATACATTAGATGTGTACCATGTACACGTTTTGCACTGGCTCTCCTCCAATGACTTAACACTTTATTTTTCCCTGGAGTCAAAGACGTTTTGCTAGTTGAGCAGATTGCATCACTTGAAATCACAAAGAAGGGTTCATTGATTGGCTATAGCGAAGTTACTGCAGGTGTAGAATATAAACAGAGCGAAAATGCGCTCCAAACGACCAATACATTTCATCAGGTCCTGTGTTTGTGACAGTCCATTTAAGTGGTGCAGACATCTGCTTGATGGCTCTCCTCCCAGGAGTAGGCAAACAAAACAAAGTGGCGTCACAGAAGAAAGTGACATGCATGCTCCACTAAGCAGAGTCAAGCTATCCAACAGGACGTGACTAGAACACAGTTTTGCACTGTAACAAGAAATACATCTTACTCCACATTGCCATTAGAGCGTCGACCAACACGCTGTCCGCTCATTTATTATTAAAAAAACACTCGAAGCTCCTATATGGAGGAGAGTTCGAGAATGGAAGTAAAGACAGGCTTGAGTGAAGATATTTTGAAACACTATTCCAGTAATAAAAAAGCTGAAATGATCACAAAACAATTCTATGCTTCTATTTGAATCCGGAATGATTCAAAATAATTGTTGTCACTTTAAAGTCTGTAATACTCACAGCAACAGGACAACTTAAAAACATTTCTCCAAATTGCTTAATAATAATGATAACTCGTTTTTCATATAGGGCTGCAAATAGCAATTCTCCAATTTCTAAGAGCTGTGAGTGACTGGTCGTAATTTAATGCTATTCAGTTTCCAACCTCAAACGAAGGGAAAGCTTAGTCGGCTATGCTCGTTATCCATAGGCAAACGTGAAAAATAAAGAGTGAGGTGTTTTTCCCTCCAAGTGTTTTCGTTATTTTTAACTCAGTTCTTCTTAAATCATATATAAAATTATGTAGGCGTAATTTCAGAAAAGTTCCATGACATTTGTAGGTCTGACCTAGTGGCAGCTTTATCTGCCTTGCAAGCCTCATTTTATTTTTTATTTTTTTTTTAACTCAAATATGTCCAATCATTTTGGGGTTTATGATCAAACTAGTTAATACATTGCTCTGTAAAAGTGTCATTAACACAAAAGGCTCTCTACTTGGATAGCAAGAGTCAGGGTATGGAGAAAATGTTCTCAAAGAAGAGCGCAAGTGATCATGTAACAAAAGAGACCATGGGGCATATTTACAAAAAAGTCAGGAATGTGCCTCATTTAAAACAATATGACAAATTCCTGACCTTGTCCCTGCGCTGGTGCCATTTTGGCTACATAGCGCCAACACAGGTACCCATGCACAATGGTACAAGGGTGCCTGCGTTGCAGACATGATTGCTTTTGTGCAGGAAGGGTACTTTCCTCCACAAAAGCAATCCTGGGAGGCAAATTCCTCTTTCTATGTGTTCTACAGAATGCAGCACACACAGAAAGAGGAAGTAACTGCGAGAAATAAAGATTTTTTATTTTAGTTACTCCTCCCCTGGGAAGGCATAGGAATTTTGCGCATTCGCAGGTTTCCAAGTTCTTGTACATATGGAAATGCATCAAAATCAATGGGAGGTGCATTGGAAAATAGGCTGTGATGTGGATTCCAGGGTCTTCATCGAAGCTGCCACCAACGAGAGATGCGAGGGCCTGTGCTGAGGATGCTTCGCTCAGTGGCCGTTCTGATGTAGTGACGGGCTGCGGAGTTTGGAAACAGTTCTAACCCACACAGCAGTTCTGCTAAGGGTTGTACAGCAGAGGAGAAACCTTGGTTCTGCTGGATCAACAGAGGCTGGCATAGCAGCTTAGTCCAACTTCCAAGTGTCCAAGACTGGGGTGGCACTACTTTGCGGGGTACACTCACAGATGGCAAAATCCAGGTGCAGATGCAAAGTTGTTGAAAGACTGCTGTGTCCCTGATACGTCAGATCCAGAGGCCAGCCATCTAATCCTTGGAGTCACTCTGGGTTTCTGAGTTCAAGAGAGGGAAAAGGAGAGGAGTTGGCCTAATGGCTAGGGCGGTCGACCTCGAATCTGGGGAACCGGGTTTGAGTCTCAGCAATGACGCTGAACATCCTGTGATTCTGGGCAAATCACTTAATCTCCCCGAGCCGAACAAAAATGAATGTGTCCTCATGTAACGCAACTGGTGCTATATAAAGCGCTCTGATACCCGATACCTTCGGGTCAAGTTTGCGCTTTATAAAACTCTGTAAAAAAAGAAGAAGAAAAAAGAGAAACAGGTCCAGTCCTTCTCATCCATGCAAGAAGGCAGCAGACAGCAGGTCAGTACAGCAAGGCAGTAGTCCAGCAGGGCAGCAGCCCAGCAGATTGGCAGTCTTTCAGCAGCACAGCAGTCCTTCTTCCTGGCAGAGTATCCAGAAGTCCAGAAGTGTACAGAAGTGTTGGTGTCTGAGGTCCAGTATTTATACCCAGTTGTGCCTCTAAAGTGGGGTGGAAGTTGCTAGAAGTCCCCAGTCATAATATCTTCCCTGCCCTAGCTCCAGACTAACTACAGGGGGTATACAGTCCTTTGTATGAAGGCAAGACACATCTTATTCGAGTGTAATTAGGTCTGGGCCCAGCTCTGCCCTCCCATCCTGCCATTGATGGCTGATCTAGTCACACAAAAGCTCTCTATTGTGTGTGGCTGTCTTTGAGGAATACACAAAGCTCAACTGACAAATATAGTCACATGACCCAGTGAGCTACAGGCACTATATGGTTAGGGCAGGAAAATGCCAACTTTCTAAAAGTGGCATTCAAAATTGTAAAATCCACCTTCACCATAAATTAGGATTTTTCATTACAATCCCAAAGACACCAAACATGAACGTATCACCTGTTCCCAGTTGTAAAATTGCAGTTACCTTATTACACTTTAGCACTGGTCAGCTTTGGTAAAGTGCACCGAGTCCTCAGGCCAGCATACACTAGATCAGTAAGTATGGAGGAGGAAGGAAAACAAATTGGGGGAAGACCACCATAAGGTTGACAGGGCTAACAAACCCTTTCTGAAATATATGCATGTTTTGCTAATAGCTAAAGTTAATCTTGTTTATTATGTTTAAATTATGATATTAAAATAAACTCATTTTCTTTAGAAAAGGAGGTATCATCCTAACAAAAATATCATTCTATTTCCCTATTTTTTCATTTGTGAATTTCGTGTTATTTCTTTCATTCGTTGATTTCTATCAGAGTGTGTTTCAGTACCACTGATGAGCCATCTATGGTGCTTGACTTACTCCAAGGAATGGCTAGAGTAGATTTTAACCTATATTGTCAGCACTACAACTGTAGCAGATTTAGGTGTACCTTTGGTGAAAAGCAAGGGTCTTATTGTTTTGATGGTTTGTTTTAATATTTTCATGTACCTCCTTAAATATCTCTTTATTTTTTATTTAACACCACACATTTGGAAGTAGATATTTCCAATTTTCTAACTGCTCTCCCTCATATTTACTTTTACAAATGGAATCCTCTATGTGCATCTGTCCCCTGTGATATAATATATAAAAATACAAGTACATTTGTACCACCCTGCAGAGTATTGAATTGGATGACTTACTCCCTCCCTGAAATGTCCTTACTGTATATAATGTGAATGATTATGGTCTCAATCTGTCATGCCTTGATTGCTATTGAATAGATTTTGGAATTGTTTGTATGTCAATGATTGTTAAATAAAAAAAGATTTATAAAAAAAAAATACAAATACTCTTGGTGTTGTAGTCTTAAGCCAAGATTTTGACCTTACTGGACTGACATACTTGTTCACAATAATTTGCAAATTAAAAGACTAGGGGCCCGATTCCAATCTCATTCAAAAACCATGCCGACCGAATCGGTTCCGGAATGCATTCTGTACAACTCAGATTGGGCGAGTCCAACCGAAAGAGTACAATGCATCCGGACACGATTTGGTCAGACTGCCATTGCGTTCAATGGGAGCTTGTGTTCCAAATGTGAACACAGTCTCCCATTGAATAAAGGGGTGGCTGGGGAAAAACGTGCACCCTGTGGCAGGCATCCCATTATGCCTACCACACTGTGCATGGTTGGGAAGAGAGGACCCATGGGTACCCCCATGGGACCGATTTGGAGTGCCCAGGTGAAGTGGGGCCTGCTATGGGCCCCTGAAGGCCAATACCAGCAGCCAATTTTTTCTGGGCAAACAGAATCAGAAAGGCTGTCCGAATCGGTCATCATACTCGCTTGTTCGGAAACCACGTCCATAGAGGTGAACCAATCGGCTCTGGAAAATCTTGACCTGTCCGAATGACTTTTGGAACCGATTCGATCAGCCCTAATTGTTTCGAGGCATCGTACTTGGTTGTTCCAAACTGGGAACAAGTTGGTCAAAAATAAGTGCTCCGGATTGGATTCGTCAAACCAGAATCCATTTCAGAGCCCTTCCGATTGACATCGGAATTGACGCCATAGACTGCATATAGATAGTGCAGTCTGCAAGGAAAGTCTGTGAGTCCTAGATTGCTGATTGTCATTGCCTCACTGGTAGGCGGTAATTTGAAGAATGGGCATGCAGAGTACTCTGTTTGTTAGACAAAATTGGTCATTCTAAAGAACACATTTTGTGTGAGTATTACAGTTGGAGTTTGCATCACCTAGTAAAATAGATGTTTTCAAAAAGAGACCAAGGACTTAAAAGATGCTGACATTTCACTTCTATTTGCACTTAAACTTTGACTTCCTCAGCAAAAGAACTGAATACTGTACAAACTGAAGTCTGATTCTCAGTTTTCCCAATTAGGAATCCATCATTCTGTCTATGAGTCCATTTATCCATCTGTCCATCCCACCACAGTCAAGTTGTGCTTTCTTGTGTGCTGTCTAATTGTATATGATTTGAGTGGGTTTTTATTTTGATCTTGTGCTTGTGTGCGTTATTGTCTATGTATATAGTTAAGTGTATGCATATTTTTGTGAGTGTGTTATTTGTGTGTGTGTTTGTGAGAACCTCTGTATGCTGGTTGGTACAGGTTTCTGTATATGAGTTTGTGTGACGTGATGTGATGAATTATGTATGAAGGTCAATTTGCATAGACGCCTGTAGTTCTGGTGGTCTGTCGGCTAGAGTTCATGCTGTTCTGTGTGCATGGGTGTCCTCATATGTGTTGGTCTCTCCTATGTTGTGGATCTGCAACTTATGGTCTGTGCACATGGGTGCCTGAAGGTCTGTGGGCTAGGTTGTCCATATCCCTGTTAGTGTACCTATGTGTACACTCTTTTGCAAGTGGTGTAAAAACCCAACCAGTGAAAATCTTGATTCAGAAAAGCATGCACTGTCACAGCTACCCTCACAACTGCCAAATTCTCCTACTTTCAAACCTAGCGCCTACTATATCAAAGAGCGTTTATGAGGAAATGCATTGATACATAAGATTCATAATCTCTTCATTACAAATGCACCATCTCACATCGGCCATTACCACCAATACTCATCTCTCACCTCCTCATACACCTATTCCTCACTCCTCCCACTCAGCTGAAAACTTTACATTATGTTCATTCTCTAAAATCACAACACAGTGAAACTGGCCTGGTAACTCTACTCTGACTTTCACCTCACTCATTCTTTATTATTCTTATGCTTAGCAACATTCCCATGATGCTCTCCTCCTTCCCATTTATATCTCCAACTGAGACAAAATGCTTAGTTAACATTGCCAACAGATCATGTGGACCAGCTAACCCTTTCTTTCCCAGAGTCAATAAACCTCTGCCTCTCTTATCCCATGACTGAATACACTCTTCAATCATTCTCTCAGCACATATCCGACTTGCATCGTCAGTCATATTCTAATTAAAAGAAAACAACTCTGCCTCTTCCATTCCTGCCAACAATTTTCCACTACCTTTCTTCTACGAAATACTGGAACAATCGGTATTCAAATGCCTCACTGCTTTTCTCACCACCCATAAACTGCTGGATCCCACTCAATATGGCTTTCATGCACTGCACTTGACAGAAACAGCCCTCTCCCACATGTCCAACTTTATACCTCTGCCCATCACAATGGCCACACCTCAATCCTCATTATTTGTGATCTCTCTGCTGCTTTTGACACTGTTGATAACCCCTCTTTACTGCTCACACTACCCAATCATGGCATCAAAGAGTATTAGTGGTCTGTCTTTTATTCTATTTCTCAGATCTCTCTTTTTCAGTATCTTCACATCTGCACATCTACAAGGAGGGGTCCCAGAAGGCTCAGTCATATGACCATCCTCCTCTACCACTTTATTTTTTCTGTCTTCTAAATCATTGATTCACTTGGTTATATATTTCACCTATATGCTGCTGACATCCACGTTTTTTTCTTTTAATGTGCACTTGGAAAAATGCAGATTGTGTGCCGCAGTCTATTTGCAGAGGGTCATTTTGCCATGTGCACTGCAGTACATAATTAAATGCTGCAGTTTGAGGTGTCAAAATGCCTGTGGTAATGGTGAATGGTAGGTTGATGGGAAGCACCCCTCAGTAAAAGCAATCACTATAAGGCAAACAAGGGTGACTAGTGTGTGTGGATGTTTGCCCTGCTGTGAAATATCCGTAAATCAAAATTAATTAGTAATGCATTCACAACAGCCAGATTTCAACTATCGAACATCAAGAAAATTCCCTGTTATAGTCCCCCTCTGACACTCAAAACACTAGTTACCCCACTTGTTCTTGGGAAACTTGAATATAGGAATGGCATTTTGATTAACCTCCCCCTTTACTCTTTCTCCCAGCTGGAAAAGGTTCTTAACTTTTTTACAAAGACCCTATATCATTTTCCTAAGTACAGCCCTACCTCCATCTACCATCACCAATGGATATTGCTATCTACAAATAACAAAGCTCTGTATAATCTTCTGATTGTGATCTTCATAGCCATAAATGCCTCCTGCCAATACTGACACTTTTCTATCATGTGCAGACAGATCCCAACTGTTTCAAGATTCAGATCCTTCCATCTATTGGGACCTCTTCATTGCAACTATCTGCATCTGAAATGCATGCTGCCAAGTCACTAAAAAACTTGAAGACTGCTATTAAAGGTCAATCAAGTTAGACACGTTCTTGTCGCCAATTACATGACCTACTTGTTATCTCAACACACTTGGTACAAGAAAGAAAGATATAGGGAAAAAAGGAAATAAAGAATGAAAAAGAAGAAAAGAATAGGAAAAGAAAAGAAAAGAAAGAATGAAAAAACACCAAAGCAAAGTTATGCTGCATATCACTTCGGGTTATGGTAAGAGACAAGGCAGTACCAGTCTGTGGACATCCGCGCCTCTTTATGTCATCTTTAACAGTTTGAAATTCCACAGTCATCCAAATCCTCTCTGATTCAATAGGTGTTGGTGTGATCCTCAACTATATTATTTTTTTTATTTATGCTCCCACTTTTATTTTTTTAAAGTACTCAGAAGCTGTCAAAATAGAGCTTACATTGCTATATGGATTGGCGCAATATTTCATAAAATGAAGTTGTCTTTTATAGATGAGAATTAGCAAATCTTGGCACTTACTACAAAGCAGCTTGGGGAAAAAAGTTTTTTTTTCTGCAAAGAATTATTAAGGTTGTCTATTGCTGTGCATACTGCCAATGCAAATCTGCCGCAAGGCATCAACTTTGACTGATTGTTCGAATATACAAGCTACCTTAGTCTTTATTATTAGAAATGTGATGCCTCATTTTTCTTGGCGTTCCAAGAAAAGGAAGAAAAGACAATCAGGAAATCAAATTTAGATTGCACTGATGAATATGTGTGCCCAGATCTTAATTAACTTATCAATCTGCGAAGGAACGACAACATCTTTCACATTCAAATAACTTTTGAATCTTTAGAGACGGTCCATATAAATCACAGTGATACTGTGGCTGTTCGGTAGCCATGGAGAAATTATGTATCAGTCAATGAACATTTATTAGATTGGCTCGGCTCCGTTTCCCAAAAAATCAGATGCCTTATACTTTGCTTCATTATTTTAACAGAACAAAAATCTCCTTGCAGCGTTCAAAAATATGGAATAGGATTTCTTACCGTGGTAAAATCTGATGCCACATAAGTTTATCCAACTTCTTTGAAATGTAACTTCGGTTTCCCATATCATATTAACATTTTATTCGGCATTACGTGGCAGCTGTGGCGATTTTAAATAATAGGGATCAGAAGTTATGTTACTAGTGCATTGTGGTATGTTTGTAGTTTGCACTCTGTTGAATAAAATGTGCTGTGCATTCTCCCTCACATATAGCATTGAAAATCTATGGTTGCATATGTTTTTTGTGTGGCTCAATTGGAAAACATATCAAGAAATATAAAGATATATTGCAAGGTACATTGTTATATGAGGCTTATGATGCAGTAATTATAGTCTGTCACATTTAAATCATTGAAGGCGTTATCTGGTCAATACATGTTCTTTCATTACACAACAGGAATAAAATCCCTTGACATGTCTGAATATAAATGTTTCTGAAAATGAATCTAAACTTTGGCTAGTCACTGGCTAATCATTGGATAAGTCATTGGCTGACTATTGCAAAAATTAACATGATATATGAAGTATGGAAGATTGGGTTTTGGAGGAGGGGGAAGAAGGCCCTCCTCAAGCAACAACCACAATCCCTGTCAGGGTGAACCACAAAAGTCACTAAATTACCTTTCGCTAGTAGCTTGGCACAAAAGCAGTTTGGCTTACCTTAGAGGCATTGTGTTAGGCATTTATGCAGTACACAAACAGTGATGAAGTGAAAACACACTGCGAGAAAAAACCCACACAAATTTAGAAAACTAGAGAATATTTGAATAACTAATTTTACATGCAAACTGACAAAAATCCAATCAGTAGAAGCAGAGTTATTAATGTTTCAAGTTTTTAGTAAAGACTCGCACCTAAAAGATCAAAGTGCCAATGTCTGTAAAATTCAGCAGGGCAAGGCAGTAGGCGGTGTCAGAGGAGGAGATGTCGCTGTCAGGAAGCCGCTGGACAAACTTACAGGGAAGTTTTCTACTTTCGGACATCAACGCTATTTTGGAAGTCGAAAACCTCGAGCGGAATGAAGCTGCAATCTGTTGCCAACGAGGGCCCCACGAGTCTAAATACCCCTTCTGAGAGGAGCTGCTGAACAGGATTTGCTCTTGTGGGAAAAAAAAGCAGGAGCTACAGTGAAGTCAGGCTGAATGGCGATGCACCTTGGGTATATTGGAAAACAGGAAGGTCCCGGTCTCCTGCCGGTTCTCAGGCCACCTTTTGGTGGAAAAGGTTCTTAGTCCTAAGTTTCACTCTATATTAATAGCCTGAATCATTCGCTGCATCATTGAACAACACTTTGCGTCATGGAGATACTCCCATCCTTTAGTGTGGGAGCTTTCCTCTTTAAATTATTGACCAAGATTACCCAAAAACTGTCAAAGTATGTTGGTGACTGAGTTTGTTTCTAAATCATTCCCTCTTACAAACTAGAGGAATAAGCTGGATGGAATTACTGCTGCTGCATATTTAGTGAATAGTGCAACTGCTCCTCATTTGTCATTATGCTTTTGAACAATATTTGCTTTTTTGCTGCACAGTGAGAGCACCCAATAGGGAAAATACAGCTACTTCACTAGTAGTGCAGAATGATACAGTATCTGGCAGTAGAGCTAGGGCAATGACAGTGATTGTACATTGAACTTGAATGCATTATAAATTTTAATGAAAATGTGCATAATATCAAAACAGCAGATTTAAAAGCCAAGTGGGAATCATTATTTGATACAAGCCTCATCCTAAAAATTCTATACCAATTTTATGAATGTTTTTAAGAAATGGACACCAGTTGGGCCAGGCAGCACTGGCCGCAGGAAAAGTAATGCGTATTTCGGACAAGTTTGTCTGAGTGCTGAGCTGAGACAGACTTCAGTATGGGTCTAGAGCAAGATAGAGCTTCCACTAATATTATTTTTGCATGCTGTACTAAATAAAAATAGCACCATGTGGGGAGCTCCGTAATGCGATTTTTGAGTGGGACCACACTAACACACATATTATTGATGCACTAGGAGACGTTAGGCATATGAAAGGAGAGAACAGTAAAATAAAGAAGAACCACTGCTCAACCAAGATGGCTCAAATTCTTTGTTGGCTAATAAAACAGTAACCCACAGTGAAATGAACATGCAGTTGGATGATTAGCTCAAAACTGGTCCTGCCATCAAAGGTTTTTGTAAGCGGAAGATTCCTCCATTCTGAAAACCATTGCAACAATATTGCTGAGTATATGTAAATATGCTAATTTCATTTAAATGGAGAAAAAGGTGTGATTCTCCATTCTATCCTCCCAGCTTAGAACTGAGCACAGAGGGGTATAGCAGATGAAATAAAGACTTGTATTGAGTCCTCTTTCCATATGAAGGGGTATATAATCATTATAAACAGGAAACCTCACCCACATTTCGCATGTCGTGGCATGCTTCATCATCAGTGTCCTGTTTCCACCCCAATATATACTGTCAGGGCATACACAACCTAATATGGGAGCTCCTGAGATGGAAAAATAGATGGAAAGAAGAATCATTGATGGGTTTTACAATTTTCTCGTGGAATTCCAAGATTGAATAACTGTACTCTGAGTCTCAAGGATAGATTTAAAAAACTGTTTTGATGCATGGTAATTATTCTTATTCCTTCATTAAGAAAGGTTTACATGTTTCTTCCATCTTAAATGCCAATATAGGTCAATGGCGTTCATCAGGAGCAGCATCAATATAGTTCTATTTTAGGATGTTAGGCCTTACTCTAAATATCACTGTCAGCTGGCCCAATGGGTGACACAGAGGAGACAGCCCCCTGTAGTCAAATACTAAAGGCACAGGGATAAAATCCAGAATTAGGAAAGTACACCTAACTAGTTCAATATAATGTAAATTGTTTTCCCAGTGCTACTTACTTCATCAAGGATCCACTGCCGGCGTTTCTGTCTACTTGCTCCTAGCCTCTGTAGAGCAGGGGTAAATGTGGTACCCCCACAGCTTGACTGTTAGGCAATCATCCAGGCGGCTGTAGCATCAGAACGTTCATCCTTCATGTGCCATCATAACACATCTTCACTCTAGTTGCAAGACTGGAATGTAAATGGTGTACTGTGGTTAACTAGCTGTAGATGGTATCTCAAATAAAGAATATGCGAATAGATAAAGATTAACAAAATATAAATGGCTCAGGTTTTTGTAGATGAGCAAGCTACTATGTGTTTCTGCTCCAGTACAAATGTATACATGGCCTAATCATGCAGCAGGGGACTGTGGAATATACACTAAGCCCCAATGCACTTGATATAAGCATTTTGCAATCTAGAAGTTGTGAGATGTTCATTTATTTTGCATACAAATGTTCAGTGACAACCCACTGAATTTCCTTCTCAATATGTCCTCCTTCCAAAAACTGGTTTGTCATTTTAGTTAATAAATTCTAGCGTCTGATGGTGCGAGTATGTGCTTCCACAAAATCCATTAATATTTCACCACTCCTTTTAGAAAGGGAACAATGATGTATATACAGACCAGGCATTTACATAACTGGGGTAAGTGGCAAAATCCCATTGATTCACATAAGCAAGTAAATAGTTTCTCCTTGAAACACCCAGCTTGTTTGGGATGAGTTTCTTCATAGCATTTGACATATAGTTTGAATTGACTGCTACATTGCAAAATACCTGAAAAACTGTAGATTGTGGACAATGATTAGATTAATGTAATGAGAAATGATAATAAGAGCAAGAAAGATATGCAATATAGTGGTAACACAGATACCCTGATAAATTTGACAAAGCCTGGACTACTGGGATATTAGTATTGATAGATGGTAGAACAATGTCAGTGCTCTCCAACCTCAGTGCTAATTAGTGCAGATCCTTGTGTTCTAAAAATAAAAATTCACAAGGCTCACTGTGAGTATATTACAGTTGATGTAACTAAGAGTAAGCAGCTATATATGCAAATGAGTGACTGCAAATATATAATAATGGTATTTGAAAATGAGTGACTTAGGTATCAAATAGGTACTGTTTGTCATGTGCCTAGCATTTTCAGTGTGTTAATGGCAAAGTATTTCTTTAAACATTAAGTTAGATGTTTTAGACTATTTGTTTAGCATTCAAAGAAAGATATTGCAGTAAACTTGGCTACTTGGGGCGATAACGATGTTCAGCTGTAGGTTTCTATTATTCCTGTTATTGATTTGGTCAGAGACAGACCATGTGAAGCTGTATCAATAACCTTTCGGTCTTGTTACTGGAAATGACCATTATAAAATGTATTGGCACTAAGACTCTTATCCAATGCATAGTACCCAGGTTTTGCAGTAACAGTATCAAAGCTGTTATGTTCCATCAGGTGTTACAAAGAATAGGTTGGTGAAATCCAAGCTGTTTATAAGACAGCAATGTTAAGTCATCAGTACCCTCGGGATTACTTTTTCAGGCCCGGGTGTTTATGGCTAACATTAATAATGCTACCCATAAAAAGATCAGTAATGAAACCGGACAGATATTGTACAGCTGTCAATTGAATCTTTGGTTATAACGTGGGTGATAGCAGAGATAATAATTACTTTTTATTTATTCATTAGAATTTGGAAATGCTGCCTACTCCATTGAAGACAGCAGAAAGGCTCTGGGCCACTTAAGGCTGGTAAAGGCTTTTGTTCCAACATTCCATTGCTTGTATTTCTGTTTCTCCCTATGTAATTTAGAACAGTCAAGGGGTGACATTTTCTAACAGATGTATAGTCCATCTCCTTTAGGCTATAACTAAAATTAAATGCCTTCTCCCTCTTTACCTCAGTTTCAGTTTCAGGAACTTTAACATCCGGTATAGCCCTTGGGCTATAATGGTATTGCATTTGGCTTTCAGAAAATTGCACAGGATAGTTGTAGTCTGATATATATCGAGTAGAGAATATCATTATATCTTAATATTGTAGCTAAATTATTGAGGACAAAAATATCAACGGTAAGTGCATATAGGTAAGTATAGATTTTACAATTCCTATTTCCACATCTATGTATCTTGGAGATATATATACCACCAAGGTACATATATGTTGAGTCAGAAATAGAAATCTTATACATTCTTATCTATCAACTTTTTTGTCCTCAATATTTTGACTGCAATAGTATGGTATAATGATGCTACATACTCGATATTCTGGACCCACACCCAGAGAAGGAAGGTTTGTGTTAAACTACTTGACCTTCTAGATAGTGGGGAAAATACTTCGTTAATAGATTATGTATCTGCGTTTTGCAACATTTTATAAATGTGTATTTCTAAAGAGCAGAAAGTGACCAGTGACCCGGCGTTTGGGCTGATCACCACTGAAAAAAAAGTAGTACTTGTTAGACTGAAAAGTGATTATTAATCTCCAAATCTCAGTTTTTATGGATTTAGAATTTGCAAAGTGGTGATTACTTATGATATCCAAATATTTTGTTGGCCATGTTACTGATCCAATACACAGAATTGGTCACTTGTCTATGAGACAGAATAAATGGAGTCTGAGAAAAACTTTAGAGCATAGTAATACCAAATAACATCAAGAATGGGTTGATATGGAGGTTTGGCTTGTTATACTTACAGCCGCTGACTGTAAAGGTTTGGAGGAGCAAACATCAGAGAGATGGTGATATTATTGACGCTTAACACATGAAACAGGTTTGTAAGATTCTAAGAAAAAGCAATTTTGTACAATAAGTAGAAAACAGTTCTGCTAGCCATAAAGCTAAGTATTGGCATTTTTTGAACTATGGTAAGGAACAAAAGAAATTCAGCAGAATCAACTATCATGAGAGAGTAGGTCAGAAAATAGGAGAAAACGATTAGGAAGCCCACATTCTGAAATTATATGTGAGCTAAGTAGATCTTAGCTCTGCCTGCAAAAAGGATAGATCCTCTTTTGAATAAGAGGTATCTAGTCAATTTGATTTGGCCTATTAATGCATGATTTCTATATAGATGAGAGGGCCAATTGTGTGATCAACGCCTGTCTAGGTTTGTGGAGATCTCCATCAGCATGGAGGAATCCTTCCGGTCTTTGAGCTAAAGATGTGGAATTATTCCATAAACTGGAGTGGTTAATTGTTACTCACAGTCTATAAAATGGGGTGCAAGAATACCTGACATATTTATAGGCTTCTACCCATGATGCTACCCATGATGTGCCCAAGTGCAAAATGATCAATAGGATGCTGTTCGATTTGATGGCATCCCATTAGCCCAGTCTGCAATTCAGAAAGATTAACCTGATTGTGCAATGCAATGCCACTTTCAATAGTGGCAAAACAGTTTAGTGGGGAAATGACATAATGGTATGCATTTGTGCATTCTTCCATTGCTTTTGATACCATAGTAAAAGTTCCTCCGTGGGCACAATTATACAACATGATTGCACATTGAGAGCTCGTACTTATTATTGATGAGCTATAAACTAAAAAATGGCCAATGGCAAGATTAGAACTAAATAGATAAGTAAAATGATTGACTGTAATAATGGTGTCAGACAGGATTGTTTGTATTTTTCCCTTTAATCTGTATCTGTGCAAAGTGATTGAAGACTTAGGAAAGGCACATCTAAATCAACCACATCTGATCAATATCAGCTTGAATGTAATTTATTGCATGGATTAACTCACATGTCATGATCATGTTCCTATTGAATTTTAGGGAGCCCTTAACATCTTATTTGAATAAGTGAGGCATAATTCAGTTATTGACAATCTTGACAAAGCATAGTAATAGGAATTGGGAATGCCATAAAGAAGAGAAGTTGGTAAGTAGGTTAATTTTGTGGTAATGCTATGATTCCAAAAAAATCTGCAATGCAAATCGGGCTAGTATATTACTTCAATCTGATGCCAAGTATAGCGAATGTTCAATTGAACATTTTATCAAAGCTTACATGGCAGCACTGGCTCCTTTAATTGCCTAAAGCTCTCCAGTTATGTTTGATAATCTTTGTCATTACATTGATGTTTGAGTGTGCCAACTCTGTATTAACGGAAAGGATCCAGGAGCAAAAGATTTTCTTTCTCAAAAACAGAAATGGTTATAGAACACAGGCATGACTGTGGCACGGAACTCTGCTTTAAACAGAAATTAAAAGCATTTAACCTGAAACCTGCTCACTTTTAAACATCAAATTTCAGCATGGGGTTAGAAATGCCATATTTTCCAGGAGCACCGTCATTTTTTATTCAGAGAAAGATGTTTTTATTACATTAAAGTATGAAGTGTCATCCAAAAGGATGGCAACCATTTTAGGCAAGAAATTACTTAAATGAGTAAAACATAAACTCCTAAAATATGCACAGCAGTTAATTTCCAAAATAAACATATTACCCTTGGTTCTTCCACTCACTTTCTGTTTTCACACTAAATATCAGAAGACCTTACCCATGATCCAATAACCTTATCATAAAGATTCACTTAAAAGAGAAACACGTTGATTTTTCACAATGTATATTTAATGAAGAGATCCTGTTGGCATCTGATTTCCATAAAGAGACACTACCACCTTAGGCATTAAATTAAACTTAGCCTCTACACATACCTGATCATTTCCACAAAAGTGTAAATTCTACCTCCTTATCTTATGGGGACAAATGGTCCAATTCACATGGGTAGATTTACAGGTGTTGATCTACTCATGTGTAGATTCACTTTTACACCTAGGTGTAAGTATCCACATTTTGCAATTTACATTTTCTGAGTGAAGAATTATACCTAGGTGTAGACTTAAATATCTCCAACCCCTCCAATGAGGTGGTGGAGTCCTCTTTGAATGAATGACTGAGCACAAAGTTACTACAAGTAACTTTTAACCCATAGTTGGAGATCTCTGCCATCAGGGTGGAGATCTCCTGAAGTAAAAGTGTAAGAAAATGTCACAAACTTTATTTATTAATGAATGTATGTATATATTTAATTAAATATATTGTAATTGATTTCTATGCAAAAAATACATGTACAATCATTTCAACTATTTAACATTACCCTGGACCCAATGAATAGAAAATTAGAGCACATTAACTTCTCAACTTAAATGTTAATTAAATAACAAAACAATTTAAAGATATTCATTTAATTTTTAAATATTAAGTCGTAGTCAAATACTAAATAGAAAATACTCACCCTCCCCAAAAATATGTTCATTTAATTTGTAGCAGACATGGTTAAATATTATGCAGTCAATTAATTTATAAATGTTTAATATATTCAAAAATACTATTAAAAAGATTATACATTTTTGACCAAAATAAGGTGTATCATGCACATAAAAAACTAAGAAAATTAATTAGTAAATATCTTTTTTATCTCTAAACTATATAATTTAAGTGTAGAACTCATTTGATTAATTTAACAACAAATCCAATGGGGTTTTCAGTTGAATTCTCTGCCTCATTGTTCTATATGGGAGAGTGTTGCAGTCCCAGTGGTCGGCCATGTGCGGTGCTTGACTTACTCCAGGGCGGGGACTGGAGTACACTTAAGCCTGTTTGAAGCCATTAGTTCTGTAGTAACTTTAGAAATGTATTTGGTAAATTGCAATGGTATTACTCTGTTGTGGGTGCTTGTTTTGTATTAGCATGTCCCTCTCAACTTACAGAGTAATTGTACCTTAACTGCACACATTTTTCGGTAATTATACCCCATTTTCCCATATTGTTCCTGGTCCACCCTTAATTTATTCCAAAATAGTATACAGACATCTGTGCAGATCTCTGACACTGGGGTAGATATCTGCACACAGTAAAAACAGAAGATGCAGACATGGACATCTCCAACCATTGGTTTGTGGATTGCATGTTTTAGTGAAGTCCAATGCCTTTTCCTCTGCAAAATTCCCACAGTATTTATCATCAGAACTTTAAGTTTAATTTAATTCTAGATCTCACAGACTTGATCCCACTTAAACTTGGAAGGATGAGATGACAAAATCTTCAAGAGCATTCTTAGACCATTCGTTCTGCAGTGTCCATTACTATACTTCTCCATAAACTTATCCTGATTATTCTGTGATAGAATATCCAGGAGGAAATGTGGAAAAATTGTCACTTTTATTATCTCAATTATTTGTTTTTTTAACATGCTTCCACAAACTGTAATTTATAATGGTGCAATCTATAGAAATAAACACATTGTATAAAGAATGTCTTATCAGGAGTGGATTCATCTGGCAAATTTTCATTTAAGATGATCATGGGCTATTTCAGCAGAATATAATTTCTCTCAACTTTACACAGCTATTTGACTAGAGATTGCCGCCAGCACACCACAGACTGCTGGAGTCGTGGTTGGGGAAAAGCAGCTGTGATAGAGTGGTATATCGGAGTTCCACCGCTGTCCATATTACAAGTTGGCTTTCTGATGAGCCAACCGTGGCAGTGGGACCGCTGGCTTCGAGTTGGCAGACATGAAGGATTTAGGGTGCATACTCATCCCTCACCTATTCTACCCACAGTTTCATGTAGATCCCTTTCTCGAGGTCTCCCCTTCACAGCAGCATCTTCACCCTGAAGAATACAAGCCTGTTTGTGGCATCCACAGGTAAATTCTTTGTGTACCATATATGCATTACCTGGACTGACAATATATGGGCCAGACTCAAGCAATGGGTAGGTGGTATTTTTCTACATGTATAATGCATATTTGTACATGCAACACACGTGCAGTCGAATTGTACACAGAGGCATCAATAGATATGGAAAAACATTGCCCACCACCGCAAGACCTCTGCAGTAACACCGCGGGCCCCACGGTCAATTCATAATTCGGCGGTCCGATGACAGCCAACACTGCAGTCTTCTAGTGCCACAGTGTTCAGGTGGTCAGACCGGCAAACTTGAGATCAGGCCCTTAAACAAATATCCCAAAAAACAGGATTACCTGTAAATGATTAACTTAATTTACATTCAAGTCACACATAATCAATAACAATTAATTTGAGGAGGAATCCAAAATATATTTTTAAGACTGGTTAACTGTATGCAACTTCAGGTCGCTAAATATTAACTGTTGTTAGTCCTGCTAAGTAACCCTGACAAAAAAGAAGCTGTGATTATATTTTTTAACAGATAAATGAGTTCATTAAAGTAAGCTTATGGCCTAAGGCAAGGTTACCTGATTGTCATTCGCTAATCTCTTAAAGTGTTTTGAAAAAAGGATAATGGAAATCAGGAAGGTTAAGCTCTAAACTTTCGAGGATTCCTATTAAAAAATCAATTGATTGATATGTAAAATCTTAGCAAATGCAGGGTTGCCCATTTATTTGTTAAGACTTGTGATATTCCCATTAACACTAATAATTACAGTGTTAGAAGCATCTAATGATATCTAAAGAGGAGGAGTGACAGGCCAATATCGACCACAAATCTGTTTCAGAAAAACAACCAAAATCTGAAAATTTACCTTGGAAGATAAACTCTCTAACCTCTTAGATATTAAGCTCCAGAAATGGAATAGCGGGCTTTAGCACAATTTGATGTATCATATTTATATTGTTTTGTCAAACAGCATATGGCTCTTCTACTCAGTCACATCAGACCTACGAAATACCCCAAAAAAGATAACACTGCTTTGATGGCTACACAAATAGCCCTTACCCCATGCCACCTCATTTTCATTTCCCCTGGGACCTTTTAGTTCAGAATGAACATAAATTAATTTTAAATGCTTCAAATAAAAAATTGCTAATAATAACACTGTATCCATACAAAGCTTAAATTTCATTTTAGCATATGGCATTCTCTAGACATTTATCGATACAAAACAACGGTGACTAATAGCACAAAGTTCCCTCACTTGATTGAGGGCTTAGTATTGATGTGGATTTTTGTTTAGCATGCTTTTGCCCAATTAATGGGCTTTCTATCACAGATCAAAACATAAAACAGAAATAGAGACTTAAGAGATGCAAATAGGTGTGTTTTGAGCAGGTAACATAGAACCAGGAGAGTGGAGGTGAGCCACGAAGCTCTGAGCGGGAGCAGGGACACTACGCTGAGTGTCCAATTTCTCCGCTGTGATCTGATGAGGCAGCACATGAAAACCAAAGAAGTTTGCTGCCCTTCTCCGGGGCAATAACCCAAGGATAGAACAAGTGGTAGGTAGCGTCACACTACACCACTCACTGTAGATTGTTTTTGAGTCACCTGGTCCTGAGGAATCGCCAACTGATCACTTTGTGACATTCTGAGGCGAGAAACATGTTGACCATCTGGGGGTAGAGCGAATTTTTTGTCACATTAAAACAAAATAGTCGCCCCCCCTTTCCCCTTTTTAGTCAGAATCAGAATCAGAAACAGCTTTATTCGATTTTAAAGCAAAACCATAAAAGCACATATATATAACATTTCATTCATAGTAAATAAAACAAATGAACTTTAAGAAATAAGCTTTTTCCATTAAAAGAGATCTAATTCATAGAGATCCTGAATCTGATAATAGATTTAAGAAACGTTGACACCGAGAAGATAAGAAATTCATCATCTAACATTTGCAATCTGACCAGTGCTACTCTGCATTGTCTCAGGCCTAGTTTCTTTAAGACAGGTCGAAGAATACTTTTCCTAGGTTCTGAGTAGTATTTGCAAAAAATAATACAGTGAAGGGAAGATTGAACAGAAACCAGATCACAAGGACAGGGAATTAGTTCCTTTAACCAGCAATTCATCTCAGGGAATGTGACTAATCTAAAAAAGAGATATCTGCCCTAAAATGGGACAAAAGCATTCGGGAGTAACAACTAGGGACTAACTTCAAATATGGCTGAATACCTTGATTTTGAATAAGTAGGTGGTTAGCCATAACAGAACTCTTACATTTCTCTGTCAGCCAGCGTTTCTCTGCTAAGAAACGCAGGCAGGTTTGCTTAAGCTTCTTTCTTGACAACCCAGCCATACTATTTGGAGTATCGAAGAATTCCTGGTGGCCCATGTCCACAAAGAATTTTTATATATTTGAGCCAGGAAATCTTCGTCGCCCCATCAAGACCTAAGCAGTCCTTTATTATATCCCTGGTCAGGCCTGTCTCATTTCCGGACCAGGCTTTGTGCCACAGTAAGATAGGCTCCAGTTTAATAAGGTCCGAAATATATGGTACGCCCAGCTCTTGATGACATACATAAGAGGAGGTGGACCCGGGCACTGCCAATAGGTAACGAAGGAAAGCATTCTGGCAGGACTGAATGCTAGAAATATGTGCTATCCTCCAAATTCCTGCACCATATAGCGCTACGGATACACACTTAGATTTATAAATGTCTATTAAGACTGGAACTGGGCGGCCTCCTACCTTATTAGAAAAATGTTTGCCGGCCCCTATTGCTCGTGTAAATGCTAATTTTCGTGTTTCACCTGCTGCTGTCCAAGTGCCCTTTTTATCAAAATTAATGCCTAGCAGTTTTTATGTTAGATATAAAAGAATTACAGTTAAGATTCTTTTTTTAGTGCAGCACATATTAAAAGTTTTGCTTATATTAATCTTTAGACCCCTATTACCCATGTATTCTGAGAAATTGTTAATCGATCTCTGAAGACCCATTTGGGTCCGGGCCATGATTACAGCATCATCTGCATATAGTAGAATGGGGATATAGGAATTGCCAATTTTAGGATAATCTTGCATATCTTCCAGGAGATGAGATGCTACCGAGTTAATATATAAATTAAACAGAAATGGGGCTAAAATGCAGCCTTGTCTCACACCCTTTCCTATTGGAAATTTGGAAGTACAATCCCCCTTGTCCCCATAAGGTACCCTGGCACCTGCCTCTCGGTATAGTTCTCTGATATATATTAAAAGATTTGGGTCCACTCCCATTTCCTGCATTGTTAGCCAAAGTTTATTGTGGTTAAGACAGTCAAAGGCCGAGCTTAGATCCACAAATGTAAGAAATACATTTTCATTTTTGGCCTCGACGTATTTGGCTACAAGGAGTGCTAATCCATATTGAAACTGAGAGAGAATACCTCTATCATCGACCCATATTTGCAATTTGTTGAGTATAACTCTCCCAGCGATCTTCATGAGCGAATCAAGTAAGGAGATCGGTCTATAACATTTCGGTGCATTACGATCACCTTTCTTGAAAATGGGCACCACGATGGCTTCCTGCCAGGTCAATGGAAAGCCCACTTTGGTAAAGCTGTTAAGGACATTAGTTAAAAGCGGGGCCCATAACGTAGTATTAGCCTTAAAAGTGTCCACGGGAATTCCATCCGGGCCCGGTGCTTTTCCCGCGGCACTCTTGTCAATAGCTATCAGGACTTCCTCCAATGAGAAATCAACATTTATTGGATAAGGTACTGAATCCTGAATTCTTGAATTTAGCCCCCTCTCTACTGCTACCACGGAATCTTCTTGATAAAGGTCCCGAAAGTATGTCACCCATGACTCTTCGGTAATAGCTACCTCAATAGAATCTATTACATTGTCATTAAAAAATGGAGCATTCACCGCTCTCCAGAAAGCAGTACTATCTTTTAAGTGGCATGCTTCCTGTAGGGTGTGCCAAGCTTCCTGTTTGATCTGTTTTTTCCTATTTTTTACTGCCTGTTGGTAGGCAGATCTAGCAGATCTAACTTCAGCCATGACCCTGGGATCTCGTTTTAGCTGAGTCATTAAAAGAGCATGAGTCTTACTGCACTCCCTGTCAAACCATCTCTTCGTCCTACTCGCCCCAGAATTCTGGGGTTTTAAGAGTAACTTTCTTATTTCTTCAGTAATACTAAGAAATGCGTCATGGACTTTAGAGGGATCCTCGTTCTCAGAGAGGCAGGTGTTAAATTCCAGTTCTTTAGAACAAATTAGTTTTCTAAAGAAAGCCGCTGGTTCCACTTTGTCCCATTTTAGGGTGTAACCGTTCTTCCTGGCAAGTTCCAGTCTATAATTATATAGATTCTGGACCGTTGTATCTGACTTGCTTTTTCCCCTCGCGATGGTAAAGGACATACTAAGTGGCAAATGATCGCTCATTGCTACCTCGCATATTTCAAACGAGCAAATATAACAAAGATATCGTTTGGAGATTAACGTTAAGTCAATGACTGATTTACAGCCCCTTCCTATAAATGTAGGGTTGAAGGGGACTGGAGGAGAACAGAGTTCATTTACGAAACCCAGATCCAGAGAAAAAAGTATTTCATTTAGATAGTTACCCAAGGGCATATGGGAGAAGTGAGCCGAAGGAACATCAACAGCCTCCCCTAGTCCACAAATATTTCGATTACTAAGTGGACATAGGAAGTGATTGAAGTCACCCGTCCAGATCACACAAGAATCAGGGGCTTGTTTTTCATCTATATTTTTAAGGGTCTTGTGTAATTCTTTAAAGGTCGAGGCCCATACTTCTTTCGGGATGTTATTATAGAAATTTATCAAAATTATATTTTGTTTGCCCCCAAACGTTATAGACAGTATGTGATAGAAAACAGAAACGGGGAGAAAAGAAATTTTAATTTCTTTTATACAATTCGATACATAGGTGCATAGGCCCCCTTTGTTTCTCCCTCTTGATGTATAAATTGCCGGCGTGTGAAAGGTGCGGTAACCGTTCATATGAATGGGGTCAACCGTCCACCATTCCTGTAGGCAGATAATAGAAAACTGGTGTAAAAAAGAAATACAACTTGTATCCCCTAACCTGGCAGACAGCCCTGCAACATTCCAAGACAGAAGTGTAAAGTCAGAATCTATATCAGCAGCTTTAGAAGGTCTTGCATTGAGAATTTCATGGGGGGCCCCACATTCAGAAATTCCTCTTTCAGACAGTGGGAAATAATTAGTTTCCTCTCCACCCTCAATATTAATAGGAATGTTTTCAGGTTTATCCTGTAAGGAAGTTGACAATTGGGCAGGCCAAGAATCAGAGGGTAAAATTATCACATCATCGGGTGCCACCTCCCATGTGGGTTCAGTTACGGTGGGATTAAGGGGTAGTCAGTCAACCATATCTAGGCAACTATATCTGTTTGTTCTTGGAAAGGCCTCGAGCCAACCCTGATTGACTATGGCCGGCCTACCTCTTTGAAAATCAATGTTTGTTTTACCCCTCCCTACCTGTTCCCACATGCTATTGTTTGCTTGGTAAGGGTAAAAATAGCCAAGGGGAAGTGGACTAATGCTTGTATTTGACAGTAATGGTCGAGCCTGCTGGATGTATTTTACAGCCTGTGTATCCTTAAAATTAACCACAATACAGTCCCCTGATATGTCTTTGTTCCTCCTGCCCACCCAATTGACCCTCCGGGCAAACAAGATTTTAGTATGTATATAGGGAGGGAGTGGTCGGTTTGTATTGAGCCAGTGCAATGTTTTATTCTTCAGCTCGTGATATGTTTCGATGGTGTTTTCTTCCAAACCAGGGACCCCTGTCAATACGATAACATACGGCGAGGATTCTGGCGGCAAATCTAAACTGGGTAACATATAAGCGCCACCATTATTACAGGCAGATCTATTTTCCATCTCGTTAGTATTCTGTGCCATACCACTTTTAGCTTTTACGTTAACATCAGGAGATTTCTGTGGGGACATTTCTCTTATAGGTAGATCTTTAGGACCACTAACATTTGTGGGATTTTTGGTACAAACAATATCCTCTCCTTTTTCCCGGGATGATCCCTTTTGCGGGTTTAAAGAGGACGTTACCAGGGGCACAGAAGTTTTCTCATTAGGATTACTTGCTTGGTTACCAAGGGGAAGATATTCACAGGGCTCTCTTAATAGGCCTGTCTTCAACAATTGATTGAGTTCAAGATGGGATAGAGCAATCTGTTCGAGTTTCTTAAGACGCTCTTCTATCAAGTTAAGTCTATCCAGGATAGGGCGAGTTGTAAGTGCAAAAACTTCCCCTATTTTTGAATAAAATCCATCATCTAGTTGCCTGGTTAGATCTACAGTTGCTTCAATCGGGGATTGTTCGACGGCACCCAATACATAATAAGATGCAAGTTTTGTATTTTTAGCTTTCGTCGATCTCAATTGACTGCCCCTTTTTCCTCTCGGAGCAGGCTTCTGTTTTGGTTTTGCTCCTAAATTTAGGCCAGAGGAAGAGAGAATGGCCTCAGTATCAGCTTGTGTTTGTGGATACGCCTTCTGGTTGGTTAATCGTAGCGTCTGCCGTAGTGGTTACAGGCCTGGCTGTGCTTCTACCTTCTTTACCACCCTTTCTTTCCAGAATTAAATCTGTACAATCATCGTTGCTTTCACCCTCACTAGCCGTAAAATCAGTTAAAATAGGATTTATAATATTTGCCTTAGGTGTAACAGTCAAAGCAATTTTACCTAAAGATGAACGTTTGTTGGAAAGGGAGTCCAAAGAAAGACGACGCTCTGTAAGATCGATTTCTCGCTCTAGAAGATTAGCAGCTCTTACAATAAAATTGTCCAATGTGCCTGCCATAGTAGTACCAACGGTGGCACTTTTACCCCTAGTCATTCCGCCCACCATTAACAGGCTACTTACTTATAGCAAAAATCTATACGGGAAAGTACAGGGAATAGCCCAGCCCAGTCTCTACAGTCTCGAACGGGCTCAAACGGGCCCGCCCTTGGCCCGGGCTTTGCCCCGGACTGCGCCCCGCTCGCATCCCGCTCGCGCTGGTGTGGGCGTACCTTAAATAGTCAGAGGAGGAGGAGTCAGGAAGAGGTCCCCAGGTGCTGCCGCTGATCTTGGCGCTAAGTGCCCTGGTCCTCGCAGTCCTGACGGTATTCCCGTTGCACAGGTTTGTGTGAATGTCAGCCCAGGGGTCCGCAGCTTGCCTCACAGGAGTCAGGGATTCAGCGAAGGAGAACTAAGCCTGCGAGCGGCTCCCGCGAAGCGGGGGCCGTGTGGCGTGAAGAGTCTTTGGGAGGAGGAGTCAGGAAGAGGTCCCCAGGTGCTGCCGATGATCTTGGCGCTAAGCGCCCTGGTACTCGCAGTCCTGACGGTATTCCCGTTGCACAGGTTTGTGTGTATGTCAGCCCAGGGCTCCGCAGCTTGCCTCACAGCAGTCAGGTATTCAGCGAAGGAGAACTAAGCCTGCGAGCGGCTCCCGCGAAGCGGGGGCCGCGAGGCGTGAAGAGTCTTTGGGAGGAGGAGTCAGGAGGAGGTCCCCAGGTGCTGCCGATGATCTTGGCGCTAAGCGCCCTGGTCCTCGCAGTCCTGACGGTATTCCCGTTGCACAGGTTTGTGTGTATGTCGGCCCAGGGCTCCGCAGCTTGCCTTTAGTCAGGTTGGGACCTTTTCAGAATAAAGATAATCACAAAGGATTCCCTTACCTGTTTTAATCTACACACTACATCTGCACTTCTCTAGGCCTCTCACACCCACGGCACCTATACGGCAAGGAAAAAAAGATCTCAGAAAAAGAGTCCCTTTATGGGTGCCCGTCGAGCATTGCAGTGCCGGCTCGACAAGGAGCAGACCCATATGATGAAGCATGACACCTAGCTTGCTGGGTGTGTGAGGGCCCTAGTTGCGACAGGCGGTATCCCCCACCTCCTCACTACCTCGAGTACACACCAGGTGGCCAAATTGCCACGAGGAACTCCGCACCATTTTTTGTTTCTGGCTCTAATGTTGGCACATGGAGAATTCCATGCACGATACTGCCAGGGTTCATGACTCTGCTGACAGCAATTGGAGCCATGTCAGACCTCCATATTAATTTGGATAAAACCTGTTTATTTCCGCTGCTACCTATCCCCGAGGACAGATGGGCTACAATGCAGCATATAGAACTTAATTGGGGGTTTGAACCCATTGAATATCTGGGAGCACAGAAGTGTTATGACCAGCATGATCTGCTAGAGGGGAATCTAGGGAACGTTGTGACTGGGATTTGCAACTCCCTCCCTTTTTGGACCCAACTACCCTTGTCCTCAATGGGCAGGGTAGCCTTGCCAAAATGTTAGTCCTACAGCCCTACCTTTGATTATCTGCAAGATGTCCTTCCGAGATCTGAGAAGGGTGTTGACAGAATTGATTTGGAGTGATGGCCCGAGATGGGTTGCTCTTCATAAATTATTTGCTTCCTTGGATGAAGATGGCCTCGGAGCCCTGGATTACAAATCATACTATGCTGGAGCACAACTACAGTGGTCAATGCAGCGGATTGCAGGTGAACTGTTACTGGAATGTCCTGGCATTTTTAATGGGTTAGCAGGGAGACCATTGTTGCATAGGCTTTTTGACACTACACCTCCTCAGGACACAGATAATGTGCTGCTACGTACGGTGTAGTACATCTGGAAAGGATATGCCAGAGATGGGCAGTGCTGTGCGTCCTATCGGCCCAATCTCTCAATTTGGGCCATGCCAGAATGCGTAGGCTTGAGTACCATGCATTGGGTCTGATATTGGGAATCGGCGGGAATGATAACTGGGGCAGATGTGACGGGCGAGGAGGGTTTCTGTGCCTTCAATGTTTTGGGGTTGGATAATGGACTAGGTCCGAAATAGCTCTTACTGTATTTGGCCCTGTGGGAAGTGTGGGATGTGATGTGTTAGACCTGGGGATCTGATCTGGAGCACCCCCCATGAGGGCGACTGTCGAAGTGGTTTTAATAGGGGGAACACAGGAGGGACATCGCACATCTATACTCCATATTGTGGGGCAGACCAACTGTGGAACATGCTTGATTAAGGGATTATTGGAAATTGATGCTCAGGACTGATATTACAGACGAACAGTGGGACCGATGCTTACAATTGGTCAAACAGCAAACTCGAAACGCAAGGTTTATACTTTGTACAATTTTACTTCCTGCATCGTGCATATCTCACCCCACACAGGATTAGCAATGTGTTCCCCGGTGCTTCCAACTTATGTTCAAGATGCAGGTCTGCTGATGCTGACTTCCTTCACATGGTGTGGTTCTGCATTACAATTCGCAGCATTAGGAAATGGTTGTCGCAGCTGGTATCAGCAGTGACAAATAAATTGTTTCCCCTAGACACACTTGGATACTTGCTTGATACAGGTGTATCACCAAGAAGAACAAAGGCCTGTTGAGATTCCAGAACTTAGCACTCATTGTAGCTAAACAATGTACTACTATGGCTTGGAAGTCTACCTTGGTGCCCCCACTGAAATAGCAGGCATACGTGCTCCATTAGGGCACCTGCCGAGCTATTAGTGCAAAAGCGATTGCGCACAAGGAGAAAGGAATTGGATCCATTGGAATGTTGGGACATTTACCTGGAGCAACTTGAGGCCAGTACAGACAACCTCCCCCCTTGAGCGCCTAGCCTTTATTCTGGGAGATATTGTTTAGGTAGGGTTTTCCCTCTCTACAGTATCTGCTGGTCTCCTCACTTTGGTTGGTCTACTGAATGGCCAGATGTTGGACCCACTTCTAAGATGCCTTCGAAGGTATGATCAGGGAGACTTTGGCATTTGTTGTGAAGCATTGCACTGAATATTCATATATTCGCTGGAACTGGTGTACTCCTGGATGGTGCCCTGATCGCACAAACACACATAGGTTGGGGTGGGGGGGTTTTATTTCATGTTCGAATGTGAACTCACTTGCAGCATCTGTTGCACTGTACACAGGCACGGCATATGAAAACAGACATCATGCTTTAAATCCGCAGCTGGCAAGTGCTTTGTCTTTACTGCATTGAGCATTTTGGTCCATCCTACTGTGGGGTTTTGCTGAATGGGGTGGAAATCCCCAATAAACATGTATCCAGTGGCTGATTGGTCACATGTGACTGTGCTGTCTATGACTTCCTTCCAAGAGAAGAGACCAGTGGTATTTGTGCACTGAGTAAGTATCAATAAAATCTAAATCTAAAATGTAATCTTCATCTACAACAGCATGAGCTTAATGCATGTCGTATGTGTGATTTTTGTCAGTTGTATCAACAACATAAAAAATGTAATAAAGATGTGTTTTTTTTAAAGAAAGCATTTCTGGCATTGTCAGTCGTGGCAGAAAATATTTGTTTTCCCTGCTGAGATCTGAAGTCCTGAGGAGAAGCATCCATGTTAGCTTGGAAGAGTCACAGTTCCTGGTGAGGGTATAACACCTGACAAAGGCTCAGTGCTTTAAAAGGGCAACCTGTCCTAATGGAAAGCAAATGTAGTGAAACACGCTATAAGGAAATATGCGGTCTTCTTCTAAGGTCTAGGATGAATCCAGCAGCTGCATTCTTAATGCACTGAAAGCCAGATGTGAGGTGATCTGGAAAACCAGTGTTCAAGGGATTATTGTAATCCAGCTTTGCCAAAATCAAAGACTGAACTGCTGTTTTCATATGGCATGGGCATAAGGTGTAGCATGTGCAGCGAGCATAGCAACAGAAAAACAGGTATGGGAGAGTTTGGTAATCTAACAAAAACAAAAGAATGGGTGTCAAGGGAAAGAACGCGCAACCTGCAAAATTTCACACAATTAGTCATTTTGATCCACAATTATCCAGTACGGTGCTTACAACTTGAGGATAGGCACCCTAATCCTCAAAACAACAATCAAAGATTGATTCACGTATTTTCTCTTGTTGAAGCACTCGCAAATTAACCATCCACGTCTCCTGTTACAGTCACAAAACTAGAAACACATTAATGTGGGCTTCTCTTCTTCTTTTATTTTCATTAGAATCTCCAAACTTCTTTATTCATAACATTCTTCCACTCCCAACGCGTTTCGTCGATAGGGATTAACCCATGCGACTTCCTCAGGGCTTAATCTTGTGTAACTGTCTCCTTCGTGCACTTTAACAGCAATATTGGCCGTAGCTCCTTCCTAATGATCTATTTCAGTCATCCACATTCACCTTCTTTCTATGAACACTCTTCGTGACCATTAGCGAAATTAATTTTTGCAGCCTTAGTCAGAATTATTCATCCAAGTCTCTGAAGTACGGAGACTATTCACTCTGGCAACGTTCCCGAATACAGGAACACTCTTCGCGTCTGCTCGCGTCGCGTTTCCCACTACCTGTTATCTACGCCAGCAAAATAAACGAGACGTTTATTTTGCTGGCGTAGATAACAGGTAGTGGGAAACGCGACTCGAGCAGACGCGAAGAGTGTTCCTGTATTCGGGAACGTTGCCAGAGTGAATAGTCTCCGTACTTCAGAGACTTGGATGAATAATTCTGACTAAGGCTGCAAAAATTAATTTCGCTAATGGTCACGAAGAGTGTTCATAGAAAGAAGGTGAATGTGGATGACTGAAATAGATCATTAGGAAGGAGCTACGGCCAATATTGCTGTTAAAGTGCACGAAGGAGACAGTTACACAAGATTAAGCCCTGAGGAAGTCGCATGGGTTAATCCCTATCGACGAAACGCGTTGGGAGTGGAAGAATGTTATGAATAAAGAAGTTTGGAGATTCTAATGAAAATAAAAGAAGAAGAGAAGCCCACATTAATGTGTTTCTAGTTTTGTGACTGTAACAGGAGACGTGGATGGTTAATTTGCGAGTGCTTCAACAAGAGAAAAAATGAGTTTGGTAATCTGTTTAGATAGATTTGATTGATTATCAAAATGATACCCAGGTTTTTTGCACAGCTAGATTGGTTTCGTAGGACCTCCAATTCCACCAAGATGTAAACCATGCATTCTGCTCACTTAAGATGACAAATTCATTTCGATCTGATCTAAGAAGAGTATTGTATTCATACAGATAGCCGTGGGCCAGAGACGTCCCTGAAAGTTTTCACAGTCTAAATGGAAAATTAACTACATACAATCTGAATACTGAAAAAGTTATCATTGAATCTCCTGTTCTGCGCATCCTGGAGCAATGTAAACATTAAGAGCCTAATTATTATGTCTGTCTGACTTAAGTCCATTGACACCGTCTCGTTCCTGGGACCGACCAACCGCCTAAATAGGATGTGACTAAACAATGTTCAGTTACATTCCTACATTTCCCTAAGGGAGCATGCATCACGGCCGTAAAAGCAGTAAGACATGCTCCCACAGAAAAATGGGAGGTGCTGTTCATCCCTGCACCCCGTGGCAGGCACCTCAAGGCACCTGCCACGGGGTGCAGGGATCAACAGGGGGCACCGTAGGTGCCTCCTCGGCCCCCAACTGGAGACCGCACACACAAGCATAAGCGGGCCCTGCTGGCGGCCCTCAAACACGCTTTCCGAAATGGTTTCTATGTCGGACAGACCGGCATGGAAACCAATACAGGAAACCGTGCCTCGTAATCCCAAGGGCGGAAAGGCCATTGTCGGTGAGAGCCTTTCCGAGCTACATCGTAATTGGCTCCTAAATGTCAGACTAAGGTTGGACCCACGAGAAATACCATAGGAAACCTCTTTAGAAATTGAAGTAAAATTGGATAATGTAAGTGCTTGCCTCCCTTTCTTTTAGTAAGAAGAGAAATGTGCCACTAAAGAGCAGGACCTTGTATTCCTTAGACTGCAATCCCCATTCTAACGGCGGAAAATGAAGACTGCAGTATCCTCTTCATTAAGGACAACTTGAATATTGTTGGCAACCGTGACTTCAACATGTTCTTGTGCTATAGCTGCGATAAAAACTCAATTGACGAGGATCAAAAATGTTGTTATTGTTAAGTAATTTTGAGCACTGAAAGATAATAGTGCATTCAGCAACTTGTGCCTGGAAGGGCAATTAGGAAACGGGTAATAATCAGGATGGTTGGGTCTGCAGCAGCTTTTCTCTGTGGGCCAGCCTTCCAGGCTAATGAAATTTTGTCAAAGACAAGGGGGACATTACAGAACACAGGCAGTGTTGAAACAATAGAAGGAGCTAGATATTGGGACCAAAGTCACTGGACAAGGATCCAGCTGAGAGCAATATAAAATCTAATTAATTTTTGTCAGGACTTAATCATCTGTTATCAGGAAAGAAGGAAGAGACACTAGAGTTACTAATTACCCAGGACATGGGCTCTGTTGTTGAAGTATTAGAGTCATCAAAGGTATCTTGGATTTAAAGAATTTAATCAGCAAAAATGATTTTCACCCAGGGATCGAGAAGAATGAATAGATGATTTGTCTACTTCAGGAAGATTATAAATAGGTAAGACTTTCATGGTGGGGTGGCGTGCTACTTCCATTTATTGAGTGTAATATCGCCTGTGGGCTAGGTGATTTACACTTTTGTAAATGTGAAGTTCTTTTTATAACTTGCTTTCTCCTGTGAAGGCTAAGTGAGGCAACACTTGCAGTCCAACCTTTTACACTTCCTTTTCATATCACCTTGCTCCGGTGTATTCCATAGACTTAGGTGATGCCACTTAATAAACTAAGGGCTTGATTTAGAATTTAGCAGATGGTTACTCCTGCATAAACCTGACAGAACATGATGGATATCCTGTTCACCTTATTACAAGTGCCATAGGATATGAGGCACTTGTAATAAGGCAGATGTGATATCTGTGACATTAATGATGGTGTAGCCCGTCCCCATCTCTAAATCAAGCCCCATACACTGGTTTATAGGGATAAAAGAGTGGTAATGGCAGCACAAACAACGCAGATAACTTTTTTACGATTAGACCATGATAAGTGAGTGCGGAGAATTTGGTTGGGGCCATTGACCAATTGTTTTAGGCCAATCATTGCACAAGAACCCAAGAGATTTGAAACCTCCTTGATAAAGAAATTATCCTCTAAGATGATAAACCTCCTACTGAAAGGAAATTACCTAATGGCAAAAGAAGTGGGGTTAAGTCTTTGATTAAATAATGAATGAGTGTGTTTTAAGTGGCTAGGGGGAAACAGACTACCACTAAATTAAGGATACAAGCTGGATTCAGGTGTTGTTCAATGCAAGAATTTCTGTGGTAGAGATCTAGGTGAATGTGGCAGAAAAACTACATAAATCTGACCTTGGTGATACCGGTGGTTGAATTGAACAATTTTGTACGCCACTGAAATGGCTAGCTTAATATTATACCTTGAAGAATTTTGTATCCAAGTTTTGGTAATGAAAACAAAGCCAGTTGTTTTGAAAAAATGAAAAAAGTAAGTTAAATAATCAAATTTTTATCCATGACTTGAGTAGGGAGAGAGTCATGGATTGGATGCCGGAGGTCTGTGGGATGCTTATACAAGGCATAGTATGACGAAGAGAGAAAATTACGTTCTTTTTTAATTTGAAGTGAGGAGAGCTTAGACCAACAGCATAAATTATCTTCGGTCTGGCTGGTATGATAACAGGCACAAATGCACTTGCCCAAAGTGCATGTCCGCTGAATATCTCCTGGCTCTCACCTTTGTCATTTGGCATGTGCGCCTTTAGTAAGATATTAATACTAACCCATTACCGATACTCCTCCTCTAATTTATGAACAGGCAGGAAGAAGAGATGGGACATGTTGGGCAGTCCATAAAGATGGCACATGACAACAAGCATGCACAGACTATCTAAGACACCAATACATTCACAGATGTCAGGAGTAGACATAACATTTAGACCATCACAGGTATTTAAAGTAATTAAATTGTCAGACAACGTAAACACCAAACCAAAGGCACAAAAAAACAACAGATATTTAGGCAGTGTAAGAAAATGAGTTGCTGGTTGACGAAGGCTGAAACCCTATTTGTAGGAAGGTAGGATCCTTCTGCTTGGTTACCCCCACTTTTTGCCTGTTTTTGACTAGTCTGACTGGGATTCTGCTAATCAGGACCTTGTCTCTCTGCTTTCTCCCTTATATTGTTGTGTTTATTACTTAGGTACATCCCAGATTGGATACTGGGGTACCCTTATCAGTCCCTAGTATATGGTACTAGGGTACCCAGGTCACAGGTACCCCAGGGGTCCCCCATGGGCTGAAGCATGTATTATGCCACCCATGGGAGACCATTCAAACTGAAACTACAGGCCTGCCATTGCAGCCCGTGTAAGCTGGTGCTAGCACCATTTGCTGAAGATATAGGTTTCCTATATCTATCTAGGGTCACTTCACTTAAAACCTATAAGTCACCCCTATAGCAGGGCTTTACAATCCTGAAGGCAGGGTGCTTGGTTCTATGTGTGAGGGGGCCCCTGCATGAGCAGGATACCCCTACAGCCTACGGAGTCCATTCTCCCTGTTTGTACCATATAGAGAGGCACCAGGTAATTAAGTGATTACCTTCTCAAAACTGGCTGCAACAAGTCCTATCATGTTTGGTATCAAACATGTTGGAATCATACCCCCACACAGTAAACAGTGTGGGGGTATGATTCCAGGCACTGGAAGAACACTCCGTTTGGCTCTCCATGTCCCCGGTACCAGTCTTCTAGACCTGGACAGCACAAAATGGTTGCTGCCGACCAGAGACATGATTCTGACCACCTTCCAGACAGGATTTAGTGTATTGGGGCAGTGTGAGTGCACTTGCCAGCGCCACTCCATCTGCATGAGAGCACATTTGGTGTCCCAATGCATAGTCCAGTTCAAACCAGCTCTGGGAGCTGTTGGCTCCCGCTCTGGCACAAAACTGGACAAAGGACATGAGAGTAAGCTACCCACTGTCCAGACCCTCCCCTGGGAGGTTTCCCTGAATCGTCCCAACCCTTTCCTTAGGGTACTTAATGGCTTACCTGTGGGTGGGTCCCTAGATTCATTGTGGGACAAGATTCAATTCAGACACCACTTCTTCTACCATCTGGGCACTCTGGACTTCGCTGGACTTCATTTGGGCCTGACTTCATCTCCCTCCCAGTCTGCTGAATCATCTGTGCCTGTGCACCATACAGGAACCTTTCAAAGCCTGTGGGCATCAAAGACACCTGAAGGAATCTCCCTTGAAGTGAAGGAGTCACTTCCCTGCATTCGCAGGCACCACAACTAAGCTGTCCGGTCTGCTGGTCTGAGCTTCTACGGACTCCGAATGGTTCTGCAACACAGGTGGTGGTTCTCCACAGCTCTCGAGGCCTACCCTGCCCTCTCACCATGTTTGAGGCCAGTATCCCTCGTTGGAGCAGCAAGAACTGAACCCCTGTGCACCTCATTGACTTCCTGTTGCCAAGGCTTGTGGGCTCTCTTCCATGAGGATCTTCAGGCTCCAAGTAGCCCCAACCTCGAGCATCTCCAGTGACCAAAATCTTCATCCACACCACATTGCTTGCATTGTGGCCTGCATCTTTTGGTGAGCTGCTCAAGGTCCTCTTGCGACTCCATTGCCTCCGGCAAGTGGGCCTTTTTGAGGGTCATCTTTATTTCTTTTGGGCTCCCCTGATTGCTCAGTGCCTGCCCTGACTCCCCTGCTTGTGGTGAGTCCCCTGGACCTTGCTGGTCCCGACATTGAACCTTCTTCGACATCCATGTTATTTGCATGTTCCAACTCTTGTTGGTGCTTCTGATGGACACCAAGCCCTCAGCTCTCGACATCTGACGTGGGACAGCTCGTGTATGGCTCCTGGTGTTCCTTACCATCGCTTGGTCTTCACAGCTGCAGAGTCAAGGTCACCATCACCTCTCCTGTAACACCCGATATCAGTGTGCATTCATCTTCCCGGTCTCCGGGTCACCCCTGAGTGACATAGACTCTGTCCCCTCTTATTGTAGGTACCTCTCAACGAGAATTCACCTTCAGATACCACCGGACACTTTCTCCTTCCCCAGCAGCGGCCCTTTCCTGACATCCGCCATTGGAAACGACTGCGGTTTCTGACACCACTTTGCACCTATGCACCCGGCTTCCCTGGTGTAGGTAATGTGGGTACGAGGGTATCCACATGTGGGGTGGCTCTCCAACCTTCTGTCTTCCACACTGATTTGTATGAAGAACACAGTTGTGTTCCCACACTGCACACAATCTCCGTGGGGATCCTAGTCAATCATCTTGGGTGGTTCCTTGGGGGTCCGGCATTTCTACATCCTCTAGACATTGTCTTGACACAAGTCATGCTTCCTATACCACTTTCTTAATCTAAGGTTTGGTCTCCCCGGGGGTTCACTGTGTATTCTGTGCTATTTACGTGATTTCTATGCAAAGTATTGTGTGCGTTGTGCATATCTCTGGGTAGGAGATACCTAAATGTGTTAGAGAGTATTACATAATAAATACATATTTTTATAAATACCTTGTGTGGTTCTTTTTCATTTAATCTATACATATAAGATTGTGTTTTGGTAAAACAAGCTGCTATACACTCCTTCTGGACTAAGCCTGAAGGCTGCAGTCCACAGCTACCACTTAGCCAGTTAGCGCTAGGATTTTTATCGCGGATGAGATAAGCGTTGCTAATAGCACGCTATCTCAGTGATAAAAATCGGCGCTAGCCGGCGATAATTATCCGAGCACTAAGGGGCATATCAACAACAACCGGGGATAATTATCGATGAGCGCACTTAGCGCTCGGATAATTATCGCCGGCTAGCGCAGATTTTTATCGCTGAGATAGCGTGCTATTAGCAACGCTTATCTCATCGGCGATAAAAATCCTAGCGCTAACTGGCTAACGTGAGATTATCTCTGGAAACCCAGCGATAATCTCACGTTAGATAGTTGATAGGGACTCACAAACTTAGCCATGATATCCACCTTCCATAGGATATCATGGCTAAGTCAGCCCTGAAGCAGGTGTTAGGAAAGTAGTGATAACAGGTGTTATCGCTACTTTTCCTGACGCTATGCTTCATAGCGTGGGGCTTGATGATAGGGGAAATGTCGCTTAGCGACAGTTCTCCTATCATGTCAGGTCAGGAACACCCACTTTGCATCTCATTAGAGATGCAAAGCTGGGCGTTAGAAATCCCCACGCTAAAGCAAGGTTTCACGCGTTAGCGTGACCTTGCTAATATAGCGATAAAATTATCGCCGCTTTTCGGCCGAAAACGGCTGCTAAAGCGGCGATAATTTTTTATCGCCTCGTTGTAAATATGCCCCTAAGTGCGCTCAGAGATAATTATCGCCGGTTGTTGTTGATATGCCCCTATATCATTTAGCCTTGGTTGATTTTGACGTGCGTGCATGCGCACTCAAATCTCTCAGTGGCTATGTGAGACTGAATTCCTGTAGTTATAAATAGGCATTATTGTTTATCTCTGCCAGTCAGTGTGCGAGCAGTTTAAGAGTTAGTTTATGGGTCTACGTCACTTCGGATTTCATATTATTTTACCAGGCATGGTTGATCCAGCCGCCGTTTATTATCGATAAAACGAAGAACAAGTAGAAATAATGTCTATATTAATTACTTTCACTGTGCAGTGTATTTTCAAATATCTCTTTCTCTGTTTTCGGCATCAGAAAATGTACTCCCAGGAAGCAAGCTTCCTTTTCAATAATTCATATAAATATATTTTTGTGCTTCCTTGAACTTTTGCTTTCAGGATGAGGGCGTCTTGCTAGGCCATAAAACGTGAACATTAACGTTAGATAAATATTGACAGAATGCGCATCACACTATATTTATATCTCAGTAATGATACTCCTTCTGTGAAAAGATGCCACCTGCACGTTGGTGCTTATCCTAGGTGCTGGCACATCTGTTTCCCAGAGGGCTCATTTATGCAAATGCACTGAGATCTGGATCCACATAATGAGGGGGGTGGAAGTTTCGCAACAGAGTGAGAAAGAAGGAGGGGTTGCAGCTTTCCATTCCTTTAATCAAGACATTGTTATTGTGTCACATTGCTTTCAGACATTCAGAGAGCAAATGATGGTAAATCTTACTAATTTGTTTAATTGTGGAAATCAGACAGGCCAATGTTGCAGAGACGCTACAGAGTTTAAAAGCACAGCCCATTGTCACCCACAATACCTTGTGCAGAAGGGAAAAATACACCACACAACACCATGCAGGAACGTTAAGTTAACTTGTGCAATTTTTATTTCCATTATGGGCCCTTATTCATAAACAAGTATGCATATGTGTCTGCAGGAGGTGGTCGGTCTAAGCAGTGGAAGCCGGCACGGCTCGCGGGTGGCTAGGAGGGCACGCGGTGGGGGGGTTGTTAGAGAGGGGGAGGGCGCAGGCTGAAATGTGAATTTTTTAAAAAATAAACAATTAACACTTACCTTGCCACCGGGTCCTGCGTCTCTGCTTCTGCTCTCCTGCGTCCGACTTCACGAACAGGAAGCAGGCAGCCAGGTTCCCTCCCCTAAGCCAATCACAATGCTGCAATGCAGCGTTGTGATTGGTCGGAGCGCCGTGTCAGGGGCTGGAGGGGTGGGCATGTTCTCCATGCAGGCTGTAATGCAGCCTGCATGGTGAACAGGGAAGTGCGCATGACTGGTTTGAACAACCCAAGAGGGCCGACCAGTCATTGCACATTTAGGAGTGGGCAAACCATTCGTCCCCTGCTCTGCAGCCCCGGCCCCTTATGCAAAGCTGCCGCAGCAGGAGGTCAAAATAAAATGATAATACCATTACGTTATTATCATTTTATTTTTTCCTTTCTCAAATGATGAAGAGTAGTGAGGCGCACTCCTCTGCCTTAGCAGAGGAGCCGCCACTGGGTCTAAGGCTACATTGACCCTGATTTTGAGCGGTGCAACCTTTGTCTGCACAGCTTTGTTTAATGGGGATGTTAAGTATTTCATAGATAATCCAAATACTATGGGTAGAATGTCTGAATTAATCACAGCCCCTCATAATCACTGTTTTTAGCTTGTATGTGTCTTCATACACTGGGGCCAGAAATAAGCCATTCATTCTTGATGCAGCCAACAAGGGAAGTCTAGGTCAAATTGGCAGGCTGCATGCCTTTCTGAATGCAAACACAAGTTGTTCAATTTATTGGCACCCCAAGAAAAATGTATGCTAACATTATTTTTTAAATGTAATTGAATTTTTATTAGGTGCTGCATGCCACCATTCGGTACATGAAGAATGCTTTGGAAAGAGGTTTAACCTAGGATGAGTATAGTTATAACAATGCAGTTCTCATTATTAAAGATACCTAGTCGGTAATCCAGCTGGAAAGTTAGAGATATGATGGCACCCCCTTACCAAAATTCCCTGGCCTTCATGAACCAATGTCCTATAATGACCAATGTCCCCTCTAATATTTTTTTCTGTCTGCAGTAATGAAGTGTCTCTGCGTACTACAGTCAAGGCAATGTGCGCCGCAGGCGTGCAACAACTCACTATGCAAGCGATGCAGTGCGTTAGCTACCAAGGTCAATAGGCTGTGCCGCTTCAAATTAAATGTAAAAGGTGTATTTTGACTCACTCTTATTTGCATGTAATAATCATATTTAAGTCAGACATATTATACACTAACATGATCATACCAGTTTCCAATTACATTTACTCGACTAGAACCTGCATTACACAGAATTTACAGAAATAAAATGTTTGTACCATTATGATAATTTACTTTGAATAGTGTGGGCGAGCATTCATAAGAGTACTCAAGTTTTCCCATGCCAGGCATGAGTAGCTAAGCCAGTCGATTTTTTCCTTGCCTTTGCATAATGTGCAATTTTTCCACCACATTATAACAGCAAGACTACAGACGTTAGAATGCAAAGCGAAAAAGCGGTTTGGATGAGCTAGCTATGCCTCAAATTGGGCAGCAGGAGATGAGCTAGCCATGGCCTGACATCAGATAGCAACAGATATCTGCCTCTGGTGCCCAGAGCCCAAACATAACTCTGAGTCACGTGAGAAGTGCATCTTATTGCATGCCAGGGCCATGAAGGAGTAGAAGGTGGAGCTCTTCATTGCATAAGTGTAAGATGACCGCCAGGTGCGTCACAGCTCCAAGTCATTTCATGATAGCTGGGCATCAGCCTCCTTCTCAAAGTCGATTTTGGTAGAGATGCATCAGGCTCTAGCTCTGCGCCCAGAGCCCCCTGTTTTCAACGTAGAGTTTCCATCTCCCTCAAACCTCCCTGACTCACTCCCAGAGAGCCTTCCCCCAACAGAATCCTGACTCTTTCCTGTCTACTCCTCGAGGGGTAATCTAAGAGGACTGAGGCAATGGGGGCGAAGGTGTTCTTTCGGGGAAGCTTGCTCTTTCACTTTAAGAATGGCACTTGACTTCTGGCATGTTGCTTTCATAATCTTTAGGAAAATACGCAGGTGTTTTTCCTGACCCTTCCTGATCACCTTTGGGAACATTTTGCAGAAGTGTTGCATGATGGTCAGGACACAAGTAAAGCGAACCTCTTCTGCTTTGGCCTACATACTATGGAATGAGTGCTGAGGTCCATGGGCTTCTTTATTACCAAAAAATAGCAACAATGTCGGCTTGTGAAACCACGGACTTTTGGGGTGATCGAGCGGGGGAAGGAAAGGGTGGGGACTGCAGGGAGGGAGATCTGTGAAGGCAAAAGACAACAGGGCACAGTATGAGACGTTTTGTTTTCCGCTTTCAGCGTGAACCACAGGCAGTACCTTTAACAGCAGTGCGTTTGAATCTATCTTGCCCCCTCACCTGTAAAGGAAATAAGGTGCGCCAGGACATATGGGGGAGAGCTACAGGCAGTGGTCATTGGTCGCAGGCACTAATACAAATGACAAGGAAAATCACACGTATGGAGCATAACAGTGATCAACATGCATACGAACACACACCACGTAGCACCGTTGTTGCTCAATACCCACTTGTCAATGCCCCTCAAGGTCCAAGCCACCAGCGTTGCGACCACCCCTTCTATCCAGACTCTCTCATATGTCTACGGAAATGAACATAAGAAAACAGAGATGAAGACTGGCCACCGCGTGGTGCCTTTACGCACTGCTAGCGTCTGCCAGGGAAACTGAAGCCAGGGAAGCTGAAGCACGCTTCGCTTAACTTCCTTGAAGCCTGGTGCACTCCGGTGATTCTGCGACATGCATTTCAACCATACTAAGTTCAGACACACCAGTTCGATTTCTACCCCGTGCGGGTTTTCAAAAGGTTTAGGGCTGTATCACTGCCTGTGAACGAAAGCGAATTGCGCCCTGTTGGTCTAATCAGGTATTTACAAACACGTTTGCTCCCCTGCATGAGACCGACCGGTCTCTCCAACAAAGGGGCGGATAATGGAGTCGCGGCTCACTCTGACGGTGCTAGTCTCCGGAGATCGTGTCTCCGACTATGGTGTAATGGGCCGAGCGCCGAGTAGGAACCTTGCCGCAACACTCCTACCTTGGTTTCGGCGTCCTCGGGAAAGTACGGGCCGCTACCTGGGTGATGGACTCTTCGGAATGCCTCTGCAACACCGCGTTACCACGGCTCGTCTCCGGACCAAAGAATTATCGGCTCCGTGTGCGGCGACCTTTCGCCTTTTGACGTTTGACGAGGGGCGTGGCATGAGTTACGCAGTGCGCCTCCCGTAACGCCCATCGGGAATTGTAGTTCTGATCGGGTTTCATTCCTTGCTCCGTTCCTGGCCGGCGATGCACTGTCGACGATCCTGACAGCACATCCCTCTTCCGAGGATCACCGACGGCCGCTAGGTTTGCCTGGGTGCAACCTATGGAACCGTGCAATCAGTCTGGGCGCATGGACCGCCGCGGCGGGTTCCCAGGAGTCATCTTCCGGCCCATACCCCTTCCATGAGATCAAATACCACAACCTGCCCCTCACTGTCTTTGCGTCCAGAATGGCTTTCACCTCGTACTCCTGCTCCTGATGCACAAGGACCGGGGCTGGATGACAGGACCGGGGCTGCCTGGCAGGTTTCAGAAGGGAGACATGAAATACCGGATGGATCAGAAATTGCGAAGGTAAGCTCACCTTCACCGCCACCGGGTTTACATGTCCCAGGACCCGATATGGGCCTATGTATCGTGGGTTGAACACACTATACTTCCTGAATCGGATATTCCGTGTTGATACCCACACCCAATCTCCTCGACTGTACACTGGCCCTGGTCTCCGATGCTTGTCCGCCTGCCTTTTGTACTGCTCCTTTGCCTTCAACAGATTTCCTCTAGCTAGCGCAAGTACCTTTCGCATAAACCCTAGCCTTTTGCGCAGTTCTGGGCGTCGCGTGTCGGTGTTGGGCATAATTAAGGGAGTGAATCTGGGATGGAACCCGTAAGTACTAAAGAACGGAGTGAACTTCGTGGATGAGTGTGTGGCACTGTTGTTCGCTATCTCCGCAGCCCATAACCACTCCACCCACACATCTGTTGCCGAGCTCACATAACATCGTAAATATTGCTTTAAAGTCTGATTTAGTCTCTCGGTTTGGCCATCCGTCTGAGGGTGGAAGCTCGTTGATAGGGAAGAGGTGACCTGGAGTTTGGAACACCAAGTTTTCCAAAATCCCGATGTGAATTGGGCCCCTCTATCAGATACTATGACCTGCGGAAGTCCATGAAGACGAACGATGTGTGTAAGCAGGAGTATGGCCAGTTACCCCGCTGTGGGTGCCTGTTTGCAGGCTACAAAGTGCCCCATCTTAGTGTAATAGTCTACCACCACCATGATGGCTGTCATTCCTTGATCCCGAGGAAGACCGACGATAAAGTCCACTGAGATCCTTTCCCATGGTCGCTCTGGCGTGGGCATGGGTTGCAATAAGCCAGGTGCGGTTTGGTGATCTGATTTCATCTGGGCGCAGATGGAACAATCTTGTACCCATTGCTGAACGTCTGGATGAACCGAGGGCCACCAGAATTGTCTGAGCACCTTTTCTAGAGTCTTGGTGCACCCGGTATGGCCGGCACAGGAAGAAGTGTGACACCACCCGAAAACCGTCTTCCTCTGAGTCTTGGTGGGAATAAGCAACTGTCTCCCTTTCAGGGGGAGACCCTGATGGATTCTCCATTCGGGGTGGAACCTAATCCAGGTTCTCCAAGCTGCGGTGCGTATCCCTCTCCGAATGCTGTTCAGGAAGTCATCTGTGGCCACGATACCCACCACTCGACTCGGTTCTATGATCGCTGTTTCCTTCACCAGTTCTTTCTGCGGGGTGTTTTCCTGTCGTGTGAGTGCGTCGGCCTTCCGGTTATTCACTCCAGGGCGAAAGGTCACTATGAAGTTGAACTCAGCGAAAAACAATGTCCATCGAAGCTGCCGCGGTGTAAGGTTTCACGCCACTCTCAAGAATTGCAGATTTCGGTGGTCGGTATAGACCGTTATCTGATGCACTGCCCCCATCAACCAATGCCTCCATTCCAGGAAGGCATCCTTGATCGCCAGGAGCTCTTTTTCCGCTATTGTATAGTTTTGCTCCGCTGAGTTCAGCTTCCGGGACATAAAGGCAATGGGGCGAAGGTACCCTGTGGTCTCATGTCTCTGCGAGAGTACCGCTCCCACTGCGATTTCCGAGGCGTCTGCTTCAACAAAAAAAGGCAACTCCGGTTTGGCATGCACTAGAACAGGAGCGGAGGTAAACGCTTGCTTCAATCGCTCGAACGCCTCCTGGGTTTCTGCAGTCCAAATGAAGGGAACCTTTACTCGGGTCAATTTGGTCAGGGGTGCGACAGTGTTAGAGAAGTGCTGTATAAATCTCCTGTAAAAATTCACAAATCCCAGTAGGCTTTGTACGTCTTTCACGTTGTGTGGACGGGGCCAGTCCACCACCGCCTTCACCTTCCTCTCTGCCATCACTTGTCCTGAAGGGGTAAGCATTACCCCGAGGAATTCTACGGTGGTAACGTGAAACTCACATTTTGTGAGTTTACAGAACAAATGGTTTGTGTACAAGGCCTGTAGTACTCTTCACACATGGGTTATGTGTTCTTCTTCAGTGAGGGAGTAGATGAGAATGTCGTCAATATATACGACTACGAAGATATCCAGGAATTCACGCAACACCTCATTGAGGAAAAATTGAAAGGCGGCGGGGGCATTACAGAGCCCAAAGGGCATAACAAGGTACTCAAACAGCCCATACCGCGTCTTGAATGCCGTCTTCCATTCGTCGCCTTCTTGCATACGCATCAGGTGATACGCTCCCTTTAGATCCAGCTTGGTGTATATGTTCGCAGCTCTCACCTGCTCCAAGAGAACCGGGATCAACGGGAGAGGATACCGGTTTTTCACCGTGATAGCGTTTAACGCTCGAAAGTCGATACAGCACCTTAATTCCCCATTGGCCTTCGGAATGAAGAAAAGTGGTGATGCTGCAGGTGATCGAGATGGACGAATGAAGCCAAGTTCCAGGTATTTGTCTAGGTAGGCGCGTAGATGCAGGTTTTCTGGAATGGTTAGGGCGTATATACGCCCGCAGGGTATCACCGCTCCCGGCACCAGATTGATTCGACAGTCAAATTCCCGATGTGGAGGGAGTTCTTCGGCCTTACTGTCGCTGAAGACCTCTTTGAAGGAGAGGTAACAGTCCGGTAACGTCATCTCTTTCTCAGCCGCAGTCGCTATCCCATGCCTGGTAGCTAGCACTGCCGACGGATGAACCGGTTCCCGGTTACGATGCATTTGACAAAATGTTGACCTCAACTGTAGAGTCTTCGAGGCCCAGTGAATCCGGGGTTCATGTTTCTGTAGCCACGGGAGTCCAAGAATGATCCCGTATTGAGGGACGTGGATAACATTAAACGTTGCCCATTCGCGATGATACCCTTCATGCGTGAGTTCGTACTCCGCCGCGTGATATCGGATGGGGCCTGACTCCAATTCTTTTCCATCCACGGCGTAAACCAACTCTGGGGAGGCCTTGAGAAGGAGTTGTACGCCAAGTCTGGTGGCCTCCTGTTTATCCATAAAACAGCCAGTAGCCCCTGAATCAACCATGGCTCGGACCGGTAGGAGTACGTCATTGATGTCTATCTGCATGGTTATGAGAAAATGTTCTTTTTCCCTAAAGGAAGAATAGTCCACTGAAGGGATAGTATGTTTCCCTGAGACCTTCGCTCCAACCGGTCTCAGGTACGGCAGTTTTCCTCCCCTTTATCCGTTGTCACTTTTGCCATCTGGCCGAGACGTGGCCTTCCATATGCAGGTTTCACGGGGCATTCCCGGATGAAGTGGCCTTTCTTGCCACAATATAAGCACAATCCCTGTTTGCGACGATGATCCCTTTCGCTCACGGTTAGCGAGGCCCTCACCGCTCCGATTTCCATGGGTTCGGGTTTGGAAGGGGGTTTCTCAGGGGGTCCGGTTCGGTCACTCCACGGATTAACCCTCTCTTTGCGGGTATGCTCTCCTTTCCGCTCCCTTAAGCGATGGTCCAACCGCAGTGTCAACTCGATGAGGGCCGTACAGTTACTGGGTTGAGGCTCGATTTGCGCCAGGACGTCCTTCAGCTCTTCGGTGAGGCCATGGTAAAAGATGACTGACTGTTTGGCTTCCGGCCAATCGGTTTCGGCAACTAGCCATCGAAAGTTGTTCAGGTAGCTTACCAGGTCCAGAGAGCCTTACTTCAGCTCCAATAGATCTTTGTCCGCCGAGAACGTCTCGGCTCGTCGATCAAAGGTTTTCTCGAAGGCCATGCGGAATGCGTCCCAGTCGTAGAGCAGAGGGTCGTCGTTCCTCACGATAGGGAAGGCCCACTGGGCAGCTGCGCCCCCCAGATAAGATATAAGAAACGCGACCCTGGCTTGGTTTGTGACAAACATCTTGGGTTTGCAAGTGAAATGGAGTAATACCTGGGTCATGAACACCTGGACTTTTTTCCGATCACCGTGGAACCTCTCTGGGGGGGCCAAGGGAATGGCTGCCGGAACTTCTACCACTAAAGACGTAGGGGAAGACGGGCTACCCATGCTAAACGGGTTCGTTTGCATATAGTCGACCCGAGAGTGCAAGGACGCTGTTTCCTGTTGTGAGGCAGCTAATTCTATCTGCATCTGCGCTAACGTTGCCATCACGTTGTCTAAGGTAGCCATGGTAAGCGTTCAACACAACCAGGGGGATAAGAGAATTTTTGGGCCGATAATTCTGTCAGGTTCCTCGTTCCGATGTCCCCGGGGCTGTGTTGATGCTCTAAGGGGGCCCACCTCTGGATGACCCCAAGTCCGGCTTGTGAAAACCACGGACTTTTGGGGTGATCGAGCGGGGGAAGGAAAGGGTGGGGACTGCAGGGAGGGAGATCTGTGAAGGCAAAAGACAACAGGACACAGTATGAGACGTTTTGTTTTCCGCTTTCAGCGTGAACTACAGGCAGTACCTTTAACAGCAGTGCGTTTGAATCTAGCTTGCCCCCTCACCTGTAAAGGAAATAAGGTGCGCCAGGACATATGGGGGAGAGCTACAGGCAGTGGTCATTGGTCGCAGGCACTAATACAAATGACAAGGAAAATCACACGTATGGAGCATAACAGTGATCAACATGCATACGAACACACACCACGTAGCACCGTTGTTGCTCAATACCCACTTGTCAATGCCCCTCAAGGTCCAAGCCACCAGCGTTGCGACCACCCCTTCTATCCAGACTCTCTCATATGTCTACGGAAATGAACATAAGAAAACAGAGATGAAGACTGGCCACCGCGTGGTGCCTTTACGCACTGCTAGCGTCTGCCAGGGAAACTGAAGCCAGGGAAGCTGAAGCACGCTTCGCTTAACTTCCTTGAAGCCTGGTGCACTCCGGTGATTCTGCGACATGCATTTCAACCATACTAAGTTCAGAAACACCAGTTCGATTTCTACCCCGTGCGGGTTTTCAAAAGGTTTAGGGCTGTATCACTGCCTGTGAACGAAAGCGAATTGCGCCCTGTTGGTCTAATCAGGTATTTACAAACACGTTTGCTCCCCTGCATGAGACCGACCGGCCTCTCCAACAGAGGGGCGGATAATGGTGTCGCGGCTCACTCTGACGGTGCTAGTCTCCGGAGATCGTGTCTCCGACTATGGTGTAATGGGCCGAGCGCCGAGTAGGAACCTTGCCGCAACACTCCTACCTCGGTTTCGGCGTCCTCGGGAAAGTACGGGCCGCTACCTGGGTGATGGACTCTTCGGAATGCCTCTGCAACACCGCGTTACCACGGCTCGTCTCCGGACCAAAGAATTATCGGCTCCGTGTGCGGCGACCTTTCGCCTTTTGACGTTTGACGAGGGGCGTGGCGTGAGTTATGCAGCGCGCCTCCCGTAACGCCCATCGGGAATTGTAGTTCTGATCGGGTTTCATTCCTTGCTCTGTTCCTGGCCGGCGATGCACTGTCGACGATCCTGACAGAAGAACTGCTCGATTCAATAAAATGGTTGTGCTGTCAGGCAATGAAAAATGGCCCGTCGTGCAGTGTCGGAGTCCCGATCGACTGCAAGGGTCGAAGGTTGATTCAGAAAAATTCTGGGACAGAGTCAATGGAAGAGTACGGGTAGAGCCTCTGAAGCAGGCAAGGGGCGCTCCCCTTTTGGGGACACTATTATTTGGGCGGTGTCTGCCCCTATGGGGGGCAGATCGCGCCTTTTAAAAAAAAAACTGGCACATATGTATTTGTCAATCAATCAAGTCATTTGGAGAGCACACTACATACCCGTGAGGGTCCCAAGGCACTGGGGGGGTGCTGCTACTGATCGAAGAGCCAGGTCTTGAGGAGTCTTCTGAAGGCCAGTAGGTCTTGGGTCTGCCGTAGGTTGGTGGGGAGGGTGTTCCAGGTCTTGGCGGTGAGGTGGGAGAAAGATCTGCCGCCGGCTGTCGTTTTCCGGAAGCGGGGGACTGTGGCTAGAGCACAGTCTGGTGAAGCGGGGTGGCGGGTGGTGGTGTAGAAGGTGATTCGTCTGTTGAGGTATGCTGGTCCGGTGTTGTGGAGTGCTTTGTGTGTGTGGATGAGGAGCTTGAAGGTTATTCTCTTGTTGACGGGGAGCCAGTGCAGGTCTCTCAGGTGGGGTGTTATGTGGCTGCGGCGGGGTATGTTGAGGATGAGACGTGCAGAGGCGTTCTGGATGCGTTGCAGCCATCTCAGGAGCTTGGCTGGCATTCCTGCGTAGAGGGCGTTTCCGTAGTCCAGCCTGCTGGTGACGAGGGCCTGGGTGACTGTTCTTCTCGTTTCGGTGGGGATCCACTTGAAGATCCTGCGGAGCATTCGGAGGGTGTTGAAACAGGATGAGGAGACGGCGTTGACCTGCTTAGTCATGGAGAGGGTGGAGTCGAGAATGACCCCTAGGTTGTGTACGTGGTCGGTGGGTGTCGGGGCTGTTCCCAGTGTTGTCGGCCATCAGGAGTCATCTCAGGCTGAGGGGGTGGAGCCGAGGATGAGAACCTCCGTCTTTTCCGAGTTCAGCTTCGGTCGATTGTTCCTCATCCAGTCGGAGACTGCCTTCATTCCTTCGTGGAAGTTGGTTTTGGTGGTGTGAGGGTCTTTGGTGAGGGAGAGGATCAGCTGGGTGTCGTCGGCGTAGGAGATGATGTTGAGGTCGTGCTGTCGGGTGACGTGGGCGAGGGGTGAAATGTAGATGTTGAACAGCGTCGGGCTGAGGGAGGAGCCCTGGGGTACGCCGCAGATGATCTTGGTGACATTGGAGTGGAAGGGGAGGAGGCGGACGCTCTGAGTTCTCCCGGAGAGGAAGGATGTGGTCCAGTTCAGGGGCTTCTCTTGGATCCCGGCGTCGTGTAGGCGTGTTTGTAGTGTGCGGTGGCAGACCGTGCCGAAGGCGGCTGACAGGTCCAGGAGGATGAGGGCTGCTGTTTCTCCATTGTCCAGCAGGGCCCTGATGTCATCGGTGGCAGTGATGATGGTGGTTTCGGTGCTGTGGTTGCTGCAGAATCCGGATTGGCAAGGGTCCAGGATGCTGTTCTCCTCAAGGTAGTGGGTCAGTTGTTTGTTGACGATTTTCTCGGTGACCTTCGCTGGGAACGGGAGCCGGGAGATTGGTCGGAAGTTCTTGAGGTCCTTGGGGTCCGCCTTGGGTTTCTTGAGCAAGGCGTTGATCTCAGCGTGCTTCAAGCTTTCCGGGAAGGTTGCTGTCTCGAAGGAGGTGTTGATTACTTCCCGGAGATGGGGTGCGATGGCTGTGCTGGCTTTGTTGAAGATGTGGTGAGGGCATGGGTCTAGCAGTGATCCGGAGTGGATGGTGTTTATGATCACGCTGGTGTCCTTGTCATTGATGTTGGTCCAGGAGAGCAGGCGGTTGGTGCGGGTGGTGGTCGTGGGGGTGGTGGTCTCAGTGGTTGTCGGGGTGGTCATGGTGTTGAAGCTGTCGTGGATGTCGGCGATCTTGCGGTGGAAGAAGGTGGCCAGTGAGTCGCACAGGTCTTGTGAAGGCGGAATGTCGTTGGTGTTGGAGCTGGGGTTGGAGAGTTCCTTCACGACGTTGAAGAGCTCTTTGCTGTTGTGTGCGTTATCTAGGCGGGTTTTAAATGAGGCCCATTTAGTGGATCTGATGAGGTGATGGTGTCTGCGGGTGGCGTTCTTGTGGGCGGCGTAGCTGTCCGGTGTTCATTTGCAGAGCCAGTTTTTCTCCAGTTTTCGGCATGTTTGTTTGGAGGCTTGGAGGTCTTCGGTGAACCAGGTGGCTTTCTTGCTGGTGTGGCAGTTCGAGGGTTTCTTGAGCGGTGCAAGGGTGTTGGTGCAGTCGTCGATCTACTGTCTGAGGTTGCGGGCGGCGGTGTTGGGGTCGGTCGGGTCGGCGGGTGGGCTCAGGGCGAGGGGGGGTGGTTAGCTGGTCCACGGTGACTTTGCTCCAGCAGCGCCGAGGCATCTGTTGGGTGCGGTGGTGCGTGGTGGGCTTCCTGAAGGTGAAGTGGATGCAGTTGTGGTCGGTCCAGTGGGGTTCGGTGGTGTGGTTGAAGGAGACGTGGGGGCTTGCGGAGAAGATGGGGTCAAGCGTGTGGCCGGCGGCGTGGGTGTGCGCTGTCACGATCTGTCTGAGTCCGAGGTTGGTGAGGTTGTCGATCAGGGTGGTGGAGTTTGGGTCGTTGTTGTACTCGAGGTGGAAGTTCAAGTCCCCGAGGAGGATGTAGTCCATGGAGGCGGCGTGTGTGGTGATGAAGTTGGCGATGGAGTCGCTGAACTGCGATCGGGGTCCGGGGGGGTCTGTAGATGAGGGTTTCTCTGAGGGTGGTGTTGGGGTCGGTGTTGATCTGGAAGTGCATGTGTTTGGCGGTGCTGAGGGTGTCGTCGGTGTTGGTCGAGACTCTGAGGGTGTTCCTGTGGACGATGGCGATTCCTCCTCCTACTACATTGGTACGGTCTCTGCGGGAAATTTTGTAGCCTTCCGGGATGGCAATGGTGATGTCGGGTGCTGAGGTGGGGTTCAGCCAGGTCTCTGTCAGGAAGACGAAGTCTGGGGAGGTTGAGTCGAGAAGGTCCCAGAGTTCAACGGCGTGTTTGCGGGCTGAGCGGGTGTTGAGGAGGATGCGTCTGAGGTGGTTGGGTTCTTTGGTAGGAGGTTTGGCGGGCCGAATGCTGTTGAAGCTGCAGTTCCAGCAGGTAAAGGGGCCCTGGGTGCGCTTCGAGGTGACAAGGTAGCAGGTGTGTTCTCGTCCGGAGTTGAGTGCGTGGAGGGTGCTGGCATCGTAGTGGAGTCAGGCAGTGTGGCGTTCGCAGGGGCCAAGGGTTCTGGCACTGGGCCTGGTCCAGGCGTGGACGGGCGCAGACGGGCTTGCCTTAGATGTGCCTTCAGCGTGGCTGCGCAGCGGCCGCCATAAGAAGGGGAGGTGGGAGGGAGGAGCAGCTGGGAGGGGGGTAGCGGATGAATGGGAGCAGTGGGCGGGGCCGCAGGGGACGCAGTGGAAGAAAGTGGGACCGGCGAGGGACAGGAGGCAAAAATCGGGCACAACAGTCAGGGGGAAAAGGCACAAAAGAAATAACAGTACAGTACAGAAGTAAAACATCAGAGGAAGCAGTGAAGAACAGTCAAAGGCAAACTTAAGGTCGACCTGTGGGAGCATCTGGGCGGGCCGCGGGGGACGCAGCGGCGGGAAGCGGGCACCGGTGAGGAACAGAAGGCAAAAGCGGGAAGCAGTCAGAGGGGGGAATAAGAGGCACGGGGGAATTAACGGTACAGTGCAGGCCACAAAGCAAACAAGCATTTGCAATGCAATAGGTCTCGCATTTATAAGAGTTTGAGCTATTGGCATTGTAAAATTACAATGCCTTTTATTTATGTTTTGGTTTTAAAACAAATAAAAGGCATTGTCATTTACAATGTCAGTAGCATAAACTTGCATAAAAGCAGTGTGTGGAGTGCAGCAGTGTGCGGCGTGCAGCAGTGTGCGGCGTGCAGCAGTGTGAGGCGTGCAGCAGTGTGCGGCATGCAGCAGTGTGCGGTGAGCAGCAGTGTGCGGCGTGCAGAAGTGTGCGGCATGCAGAAGTGTGCGGCGTGCAGCAGTGAGCGGCGTGCAGCAGTGTTTCGTGTAGCAGTGTGAGGCATGCAGCACTGTGACGTGCAGCGGCGTGCAGCAGTGTGCGGCGTGCAGCAGTGTGCTGCGTGCAGCAGTGTGCGGCGTGCAGCAGTGTGCGGCGTGCAGCAGTGTGAGGCATGCAGCACTGTGGCGTGCAGCGGCGTGCAGCAGTGTGCTGCGTCCAGCAGTGTCGTGCAGCATGCAGCAGTGAGTAATGCAGCAGTGTGCAGCAGTGTGTGGCATGCAGCAGTGTGCCGGTTGCATCAGTGTGTGCCGTGCAGCAGTGTGTGGCGTGCAACAATGTTTCGTGTAGCAGTGTGTGGTGTGCAGCAGTGTGTGGCGTGCAGCAGTGTGTGGCGTGCAGCAGTGTGCCGGTTGCATCAGTGTGTGCCGTGCAGCAGTGTGTGGCGTGCAGCAATGTTTCATGTAGCAGTGTGTGGCGTGCAGCAGTGTGTGGCGTGCAACAGTATGTGGCGTGCAGCAGTGTGCCGGTTGCATCAGTGTGTGCCGTGCAGCAGTGTGTGGCGTGCAGCAATGTTTTGTGTAGCAGTGTGTGGCGTGCAGCAGTGTGCGGCGTGCAGCAGTGTGCAGCGTGCAGCAGTGTGCGGCGTGCAGCAGTGTGTGGCGTGCAGCAGTGTGTGGCATGCAGCAGTGTGAGGCGTGCAGCAGTGTGAGGCGTGCAGCAGTGTGAGGCGTGCAGCAGTGTGTGGCGTGCAGCAGTGTGTGGCGTGCAGCAGAGACACGTGGAGGGTGAGGAGAGATACGTGGAGGGTGAGGAGAGACACGTGTGGAGGGTGAGGAGATACACCTGTGGAACGTGAGGAGGAGACACATGTGGAGTGTGAGGAGGAGACACATGTGGAGGGTGAGGCGGAGGGTGAGGAGACACGTGTGGAGGGTGAGGAGAGACACGTGTGGAGGGTGAGGAGAGACACGTGTGAAGGGTGAGGAGAGACACGTGTGGAGGGTGAGGAGAGACACGTGTGGAGGGTGAGGAGAGACACGTGTGGAGGGTGAGGAGAGACGTGTGGAGGGTGAGGAGAGACGTGTGGAGGGTGAGGAGAGACACGTGGAGGGTGAGGAGAGACAGGTGGAGGGTGAGGAGAAACAGAGTTGGAGGGTGAGGAGAGACCGAGGTGGAGGGTGAGGAGAGACCGAGGTGGAGGGTGAGGAGAGACCGAGGTGGAGGGTGAGGAGAGACCGAGGTGGAGGGTGAGGAGAGACCGAGGTGGAACATGTCGTGACCTTTTAAGTAACTTTTTATAGGTTTGTGTTAGGAACAATATTTGGGGGTTAAAATATGAAGTTCACGCAGCAGATGGATTATGTGGCAAGAGCGGAAAATACATAATTACTCGAAAAAAAGCCATGGCCGCAGAATTGCATAATGCCAGTGGCCCTGCCTTGGGGTAAAATTGCAGCACCATATTTACCGAGAGTTGCTCGCTAATGATGACATCATTCATGTTCACCCAGACAAAACGCTATTTCTGCAGCATGGTGCCAAGGCAATGTAAACATGAGGGGCACCCTCCCGTGCATATTTATATGCGCAGGCAAGGGCCTATGGTTATATCCAATGGTATGTTATTTTTTCACAGCCATTAGGTGTAATAACTCGTGCAGATTTCTTTTTGCCTATTGTTTGACTCTGCTTTCAACTAGTGCAGGAATTCCATACAAAGCTAGGTCATTCCACTTAAGTCGATCTAGCCTTGTGTGGAATCTTAGGGCGTTTGCAGAGTTTACGCAACTTTACATCCACTTTGCATATATTAACAGGTGCTTGGTTCCAGGTGAGCTGAAGCAGTTTTGTGGAGTGTTTGTGTCGACTTTTCAACACCACACAAAACTTTTTTTCTGCAAAAGTTGATTGACACCGCCATTTGCACCACTTTGCACCCGTGCAAAGGGACCGAGCCTGGAGTAACGCAGAACTACTCACAGAGTAAGCTGTGGGATTCACACTACAGGAAGGCAAACAGCGGAAGGTGACCTCTTTTACTAATATGCAGTGTGATTTCAGAGCCCCTCCCCACCCCCTTTCAAAAATGTTTCCTCCATGAAAGTGTGTTGGGGCTGGAGACAGGGAACTGGGGCGACATTTAGGGGGAGCTGCGATCTGCGTCTGTCCCAGGTAAAGAATGCAGGCCCTGGTTTCTAATTATAAGATGTGTCATTCCTGTGAATGAAAAAATGCTCGTTCATTAGGCAGGGCCAGGTGTTCACTCGCTTGTCTTATCAAGACCGCATTTGCATTTTATTACCTGCTCTTTTCTCACATGAAGTCACAACCCAGCGACATTCCCGGCATAGCTCTCGTGGCGACACCACCCTCAGGGCGTGAGCCATTCCCCAAGACCCCGTAATTTCCCTTTTAAATGGCTCCTCGAAATCGGCGCATTTTTCCAACCAGGCCCGTGTTTCGTTAAACTTGGTAAGAAAACATTAATGGTGAGGAAAGCTCTGTGGGTTGGTGCGTCTGCTGCTGAAATTGGCACCGGATTGTCACTCATTTGACGGACAGGAGCATTAGAACGATCAGGTTTAGTAAATACAGCAAAAATGAACAAAATGAACAATTGGGAACTGCAAGGTAGAAAGGAGAAGGAAGTAAAAGTAAGTCAAAGGAATGATTGGGAAACAGAAGGGTGTAGGTAGGTTTAGCTAGGGAAAGGTGGAAATTAGGAAGGGGAATGAACCAATTGACCGAAAGGAGGAACCATTGAGTAAGAATGCACCGCAAATGATAAACAATTTGTTATATAGCGCCTACTATAAGAGTCTTACTGGACTGCATAATGCTGTAAAAAAGGAAAATATACTATCCAAATTACGTATGTTCTTTACATTTAAAGGAGGTTTGTTTGAGAACATAGAAAATTGGCAGAAGTGTATTGCTACCCTGTCAGTTGTAGTAAGTTACTTAAGAGTAAGTTCTCTGTGCGGGGGTAGGGGAGAGAGGCACGCAGGCTGGCATATGTTGAGCACTTTCGCGGCTGCTTTGATGTCCTCAGTGGCCGCGCTGCTCACTGAGGACATCAAAGCGCCCGCAGAATGTAAGTGATCGCGATCACGATCACACTTCAAAGCGGCCGTGTGGCCCGCGAAAGTGAAAGCAAACGAGTGCTTTCAGGCCTCCAAATGGTGCGCGCGCCCGGACGGCACACATGCACTGTATTTGGAGGCCTGAAAAGCCACTGTTTGCACTTCCAAAACTCGCTTACTATAAGTCTTGCCAGAGCAGCGCCAAAGCGCTGTCTCAAGCGAGACCTAAAAATGGGCACAACAGTCAGGGGGGAATGGGAGAGGCATGGAGGAAGCAACAGTACAGTGCAGGCAACAAGCAAAAAATGGGCAGTCAGGGGGAATTAAAGTGGCACCAAAAGAAATCACAACAAAATACAGGCAACAGAGTAAAAAACAAACAACAATGGGGAGTGGCCCCTTCAGGGGTAATGTATTTGGCTGTCTGCCCCCCTGGGGGTCAGATCTCACCATATTTATTTTAAATAGGGCCCACACTAGACCACCAGGGATTTATTTGTGGGGAGTGACCCCTTGGGCAAGGGTCACTCCCCTTTAGGGTCAATGTTTGTTGCCATGTTTTTTTAAAAATTGGCCCACTAGACCACCAGGATTCATTTGTGGGGAGTGGCCCCTTGGGCAAGGGTCACTCCCCTTCGGGGGCAAAGTGTTTGGCTGTCTGCCCCCCTGGTGGGGCAGATCTCGCCATTTTTTTATAGATAGGGCCCACTAGACCACCCGGGATTTATTTGTGGGGAGTGACCCTTTGGGTAAGGGTCACTCCCCTTTGGGGGTAATATGTTTTGGCTGTCTGCATCCCCCTAGGGGGGCAGATATCACCATTTTTATTTAGTGGCCCCACTAGACCACCAGGGATTCATTTGTGGGGAGTGGCCCCTTGGGCAAGGGGCACTCCCCTTTGGGGGCAATGTGTTTTGGCTGTCTGCACCCCCCTAGGGAGAGCAGATCTTGCCATTTTTTTAGTGGCCCCCACTAGACCACCAGGGATTAATTTTTGGGGAGTGACCCCTTGGACAAGGGTCGCTCCCCTTTATGGGAGGATGATTGTAACCATTTCTGCCCTCTTTGGGTGGCAGATCAGCAGTATGTTTTTATGCCCATCTGCTCCTAAGGGGGCAGAAGCCACTAGACACCAGGGTTTTTTAAATTTTGGTGTTGGGGAGTGGCCTCTTGGGCAAGGGTTGCTCCCCTTTATGGGAGGATGATTGTAACCATTTCTGCCCTCGTTGGGTGGCAGAGCAGCAGTATGTTTTTAGGCCCATCTGCTCCTAAGGGGGCAGAAGCCACTAGACACCAGGGATTTTTACATTTTGGTGTTTGGGAGTGGCCTCTTGGGCAAGGGTTGCTCCCCTTTTATGGGGGTGAATATTTTATTAATACTCTTAGGCTTACCTACCCCTTAGCATGGCTGGTGGATTGTGTGTGGACTGGTGCATTATTTGCATATGTGATTGTGATGTTTTTTTCTCCTTTTTATTCTAGTGTCAAGCTTTTGATTCTTGTTTGCGGTGTCGGCAGTGGTTGTTCTGCAGTTTTGCGTAGTTGCGATTATTTGGTAAGAAAAACATTTTTGTTGTGTTTACTCCAAATGAGTATTATTGTCATGCATGAATGAATTTTTTTGTAAGTGGTGTCATAATGGCAGCATATTTAGTTAGTGTTTTGAGCATGAAATTCTTTGCGGTATGTTTTGCATTTTCTTTTATGTAATTTTCTTTTCTGTTTCTTTTTTAGCAGGATACTGTTGATCCTTACTGTGTCTGTGCAGAGTAGGTGGTGGTGAGTCTAGCTTCTTCTTGCAAGTGAGTGGTATAGTTTTGGAGTATATAGGTCTTTGTAATAAAGACGCATTTTGTTTATACTTATTTTACAAAGTGTTTGTTGTTGTTGACTTGTTTGACAAGTTACCTTTATTAGTAAGGATTATGGCTAGCCGAAGAATTACTGCTCAGCAGATGGTTGGTATGTTTTTTAATCTTCCTCTGACAATGATTATGAGACTGACAGTGAGTCTGAGGGAGAGGAGGGGGGGGGGAGATTCAGGCAGTGAGTTTTCTCTCCACATGGAATCATCGTATGATGAAGCTACTCTTGGTGCAGATGAAGCTACTTTCAGTGCGGATGAAGTGCCTGTTTTAGAGGAGGGCACTGATGTGCCGATGGTGCAAGAGGCATCTGGATTGCAGCCTGGGGCTGTAAGGCTTTCCATTGGTAGTGCTGGACTCTGGGTTGATCCAAACATGGTGCAGCCGGTGTTGCCTGCCTTTAGTGGTGATGCAGGGTGTAGAGTGAATTGTGAATTTGTTTTGCCTATACAGTTTTTTCAATTGTTTATGGATGATGTATTTTTAGTTGAGATAGTTGAGCAGACTCATTTGTATGCTGAACAGTTTTTGAGGGACAACAGTGTGAGACTTAGGCCCCGCTCTAGAGCTACCCGGGGGACTCCCACAAATCTGGATGAGATGAAGAAGTTTTTGAGTTTGACTTTTTTGATGGGCTTGATAAGGAAGCTATCCCTGGCTTCATATTGGTCTACCAGTCCCTTGATGGCAACGGCCATATTTCCTGCAATTATGAGTCGTGACCGGTATTTACTTTTACTTCGGATGCTGCATTTTGCTGATAAGGCTTTGACATTGCCACAAGATCACCCTGACTGTGACCGTTTTTTTCAGATTAGGCCTGTTCTTGATCACTTTGTTGATTGATTTTCTGAGATCTATTCTCCAGGGAAAGAAATAGCTGTTGATGAGTTTTTGTTCCTGCTCATGGGCCGTTTGGTTTTTAGGCAGTACATTCCTAGCAAGAGGGCACGTAATGGAATTAAGATGTATATATTGTCTGAGAGTAGGATAGGATATGTCTATAATTTCCGGGTGTACACTGGTAAGGATTCCACTATTGACCCCCCTGGTTGTCCGTCCACTTTAGGAGTTTCAGAGAAAATTGTGTGGGAACTTGCTAGAGGACTGTTTAACAGAGGTCACCATTTGTACCTTAACTTCTACACTGCTGTGCAATTCTTTAAGGAATTGTTCAAAGTAGACACTTTTGCTTGTGGCACAATCCGCTCTAACCGTAAAGGTTACCCAAAAGAGCTTGTTTGTAAAAAGCTTCAGAGGGTACAGTGCAGTGCCTTGCGTAGTGAGGAACTGCGAGCTGTGAAATTTGTGGACAGAAGGGGTGTGTACTTGCTGAATACCATCCATGATGAAAGTACTTCACCTGTGACTGTTTGGGGTCAGGTTGCTGAAGTGCGCAAACCTATGTGCATTGTAGACTACAATAAGCACATGGGTGGTGTTGATAGAGTAGATCAGAGGTTGGAACCTTACACTGCTGTTCGTAAGGCTTACATTTGGTATAAGAAGTTGGCCATCCATCTCTTCAATTTAGCAACTTTTAATGCTTTTGTTGTGTTCAAGGAGTGTTCTCCTGCATCAAAGATGACTTTTGTTCAGTTTCAGGAGTCTGTGATAGGCAGCCTTGTTGTTGTGGAACAGGCAAGTGTTCCTAGAGTTGGAATGGTGGAGGATGTGGCTAGATTGAAAGAGCGCCACTTTCCCGATTTAATTCCTCCCACGCCCAAAAAAAACAATCTCTGTAAGAGATGTAGAGTCTATTTGCGAAGAGGTATGCGGAAGGAGAGTTGTATGCACTGTGCCGATTGTCCTTCTAATCCTGGGCTGTGTGTGCCCACATGTTTCAGATTGTTTCACACTTGAAAGAGTTTTTGGGAGCAACCATGAGTCTAATAGTGTACTGCCTGGTCTGTATGGTTTTATATAGTTGTTGTTCAGTTTCACTGTTGGCATTAGAATGATGTCTTTAGTTACTGCTGATGTTTTTGTAGTTATAGTTTTGTATCTAGTTGCAATTTGTTTGTGTTTTTATTCTTGTTAAAAAAAATTGATGACTGTGTGCGTGGACTGGCGCTTGGCTGACTGTATGCGTGGACTGACACTTGGCTGACTGTGTGCGTGGACAGGCGCTTGGCTGGCGGTGTGCATGGGCTGGCGCTTGGCTGGCGGTGTGCGTGGACTGGTGCTTGGCTGGCGGTGTGCGTGGGCTGGCGCTTGGCATTGCGGACACTGTCAACCACCAGCTTGTGTGATTGCTGTGTCAGGCATTTGGGTGTATGAAAGTGATGGGCCCTTGAATGGCACTGTTTGTTGATGTGAATGTTGTAATGTGCTAGGCCCACAGCTGGCGGTGTGAATGGTCTTGTGTGTCACGTATGAAAGGTGTGTGAATGGCATGTAAAGAGGTTGGTGCCTTGCCGTGGCTTTACAGCTCACGAGCTGTGAGTCATTGGTTCAGGTTTTTTAACCTTTTAAATATTAACAGTGCATTTCCTTTTTGAGAAATCTCTTGTTAATAGAATTTTATGCTCTGAACCTTTCTCTCACCCACATGCCAGATCCAACCAGTATGTGTGAGTACTTAAGGAATCATTTTGAAGGAATATTCATCTTTTCTGTCTCTCTCTGTCAGGGTGTACATTGTCTCCACATTGTCTGTGGATGTGTTTGTTGTAATGTGGTGGGGCCGCAGCTGGTGGTGTGAAAGTGTGTGTCAAGTTTGAAAGGTATGTGAATGGCCTGTAAAGAGGTTGGTGCCTTGCTGTGGCTTTACAGCTCACGAGCTGTGAGTCATTGGTTCAGGTTTTCAACCTTTTAATTATTAACAGTACATTTCCTTTTTGTGAAATCTCTTGTAAAATATACATTTTGAACCTTTCACTCACCCTTGTGCCAAATCCAACTAGTATGTGTGTGTACTTGAGGAACAGATGTATAGGCAGTCATATTTGTCTCATCTGTCTTTCTGTGCTAAGGTATAGTCTGTCTCTAGGGAAAATGTACCAACTTTAGATATTTCTGCAAAGTAAAAAAAAATGGGGAGTGCTGGGTGGTGTGCCTCTCATGGATCCCAACAAGTTTTTTTGCTCACAATGCCATGCAAATCTCAAAATGTGACTATAGGCACGCATTTTCCTTGTATTACTGTGTCATAATAATCTGTTGTCTGAAAAACCTCAACCCCAGGTCTCCCGATAAAAATTATACCTCACTCGCACGGGTGGGTCAAGTATCCGCGACAGGCAAGGGCCCAAAACCTATTGAGGCGACATCAAAATTACCTATCACAAACCGACCTGGTTTTGCAAGGGGGGGTCCCATGAGTTTTTGGCCCCGGGCTCGGCGGCCATCTAGGGAAACCTACCAAACCCACACATTTCTGGAAACTAGATACCCGGGGTAGTCCAGCGAGGTATGGCTTGCGTGAGTCCCCCAACATTCTCCTACCTAGAATTCCCTGCAAACCTCAAATTTCGCTGAAAAACTCAAATTTTCCTCAAATTTCTGTGTGGGAAAGTTCTGGAATCTGCGTGGATCTACAAATGTCCTCCCACCCAGCATTCCCCCAGGTCTCCCAATAAAAATGGTACCTCACTCGCATGGGTGGGTCAAGGACCCGCAACCGGCAAGGGCCCAAAACCTATTGAGGCGACATCAAATTGACCAATCACAAACCAACCTGGTTTTGCAAGGGGGGGGTCCCATGAGTTTTTGGCCCAGGGCTCGGCGGCTATCTAGGGAAACCTACCAAGCCCACACATTTATGGAAACTAGACACCAGGGGAAGTCCAGCGAGTTATGGCTTGCGTGGGTACCCCAACATTCTCCTACCCAGAATCCCCTACAAACCTCAAATTTTGCTGAAAAAAAACACTTTTTTCTCAAATTTGTGTGGGAAAGTTCTGGAATCTGCGTGGATCCACAAATTTCCTTCCACCCAGCGTTCCCCCAGGTCTCCCGATGAAAATGGTACCTCACTCGCGTGGATGGGTCAAGGACCCGCGACAGGCAAGGGCCCAAAACCTATTGAGGCAACATCAAAATTACCTCTCACAAACCAACCTGGTTTTGCATGGGGGTCCCATGAGTTTTTGGCCCGGGGCTCGGCGGCCATCTAGGGAAACCTACCAAACCTACACATTTCTGCAAACTAGTCACCCGGAGGAGTCCAGCAAGGTATGGCTTGCATGGGTCCCCCAACATTCTCCTACCCAGAATCCCCTGCAAACCTCAAATTTTGCTGAAAAAATCACTTTGTTTCCCAAATTTCTGTGTGGGAAAGTTTGGGAATCTGCGTGGGCCCACAAATTTCCTCCCACCCAGCATTCCCCCAGGTCTCCCGATAAAAATGGTACCTCACTTGTGTGGGTAGGCATAGTGACTGCAACAGGAAATGGACCCCCCTTGCAAAACCAGGTTGGTTTGTGACAGGTAATTTTGATGTCGCCTCAATAGGTTTTGGGCCCTTGCCTGTCGCAGGTCCTTGACCGACCCACGCAAGTGAGGTACCATTTTTATCGGAAGACTTTGGGGAACACGGGGTGGGTGTAAATTTGTGGATCCAGGCAGATTCCCGAACTTTCCACCACAGAAATGTGAGGAAAATGTGTTTTTTTGGACAAATGTTTAGGTTTGCAAGGGATTCTGGGTAACAGTCAAGTCCCCCCATTCTGGATTCCCCTGGGTGTCTAAGTTTTAAAAATGTATAGGTTTGCTAGGTTTCCCTAGGTGCCGGTAGAGCTAGGGTTCATAAACTACAGCTAGGCACTTTGCCAAAAAAGGGTCATTTTTCGCTGTGAAATTGTGGTGTGTCCACATTGCGTTTTGTGCCGTTTCCTGGCGCGGGCACTAGGCCTACCCACACAAGTGTGGTACAATTTTCCTCAGAAGACTTTGGAGAATGCGGGGTGTGTGAAAATTTGTGGATCCACGCAGATTCCATAACTTTTCACCACAGAAATGTGAGGAAAATTTGTTTTTTTGACAATTTTTTAGGTTTGCAAGGGATTCTGGGTAACAGAACCTGGAGTGAGCCAGTCAAGTCACCCCATCCTGGATTTCCCTGGGTGTCTAGTTTTCAAAAATGTATAGGTTTGCTAGGTTTCCCTAGGTGTCGGCAGAGCTAGGGTTAAAAAACTACAGCTAGGCACTTTGCCAAAAAAGGGTCATTTTTGACTGTGAAATTGTGGTGTGTCCACATTGCGTTTTGCACCGTTTCCTGTCACGGGCACTAGACCTACCCACACAAGTGAGGTTCCATTTTTCTTGGAATTTTTTTGGGGGGGAACACGGGGTGGGTGGAAATTTGTGGATCCACGCAGATTCCAGAACTTTCCACCACAGAAATGTGCGGAAAATGAGGGTTTATTTGACAATTTTTTAGGTTTGCAAGGGATTCTGGATAACAGAACCTGGTGAGAGCCAGTTAAGTCAACCCATCCTGGATTGCCCTGGGTGCCTAGTTTTCAAAAATGTATAGGTTTGCTAGGTTTCCCTAGGTGCCGGCAAAGCTAGGGTTCAAAAACTACAGCTAGGCAATTTGCCAAAAAAGGGTAATTTTTCACTGTGAAATTGTGGTGTGTCCACGTTGTGTTTTGGGCCATTTCCTGTCGCGGGCACTATGTCTACCCACACAAGTGAGGTACCATTTTTATCAGGAGACTTAGGGTAATTCAGATTTGTAGAGCAACTGTTATTACTTATTGACTTTTGATGCATTTCTGCCTTCCAAATAAAAGACAATGTGTAAAAAAGAAGTCATTTTGAAAAATGACCGATAATTCTCATGCTAGTATGAGTATTGCCAATTTTGGAAATGTGCAACTATCTATTGTTTCTAAACTCTATATATTGTTCCCATCTCAGAAATACATAGGTGTCTTTCATACCAATTTTTCCATGTATACATTTTCCCAGAATAATTACTATATACCCGGTACATAATAAAAAACCATTGCAAGTCGCTGCTCAGTTTTTGGCTCTGGGTTCCTCGGGTTCCTTGGTGAACCTACAAGTCCTATATTTATCCCACAAGCATTAAGGTCCAGCGAATGTAATGGTATATTGGTTTCAAAGAGCTGTCATAATTAGAAGAAGTTACAGGTGAAAACATTGACACGAGAGGCCATTTTTTTCAACTAATTTAAAATGTTTCCTATATTTAACTGTTAGTTTCTATAAAGAAACCTTGAAGGATCTACACAAATGACCCCTTGCTGAATTCAGAATTCTGTCTACTTTTCTAAAATGCATAGCTTTCCAGGATCCATTATTGCTTTCATACCCATTTCTACCATTAACTGGAAGGGGGTTGAAGGCAGAAAAAATAGCAAAAATAGGCTATGTCCCAGAAAAATGACAAAACTGTGTAAAAAATGTTGGTTTTCCGACAAAAGTCTGTCATTCCCTAAAATCTGGGAAAATAGTGATTTCAGCCCCACAAACCCTTTTTTGATACCATTTGCAGGGGAAAAACCAGACGCTTTCATTTGAAGCAATTCTTTCCCATGTTTCCAAAAAAAAAAAAAATGCTGTATTTTGGCTAATTCCTGGGTCCCCTCCAGGGGAATCCCCATGATGTTGGAAGAAAAGGACCCACATTTGGCATGGATACCTTATGTGGTCAAAAAGTTACAGAGGCGCAAACTACCCCAAATAGCACAAAAAAGGATTAGCGCGGGGTGGGGGGAAGGCCTAGCAGGAAGGGGTTAAGAGTTCTGCCTTTGTTTACCAATACCCTTATTTTATTAAAAAACACTCTACCTAAGACTTTGGTCGATGATTCTATAAGAGACATTGTCATATAGCAACAAGTATCATAAAACGGGCAGTGAGTTCGACCACAAGGATGAGAAATTTGAATAGTTTAAGTTATTAAGGCAAGAGGGCCCAGAAATCACTACTGCACTTTAGAAGGTCAATTAGGACTCTGTAAGGGCCAGGTGTTTTGTTTGGGGGACATTGCTTCAAAGTTGTGATCACTTTTTCCAACTTCTGAGGGAAAAGCTCCATTCAGTGACATTGAAGATGGGAGGATGGCATGCAGAGCACTTACTCAAGAGATAGATATTAGAGAAATAGGGAACCCACTGTTGAGCAGTGATAAGCAAGCTAACATTACGAATGGCACAGTTTCCACTTCTGACCCTTTTTACAGTCTGACAAAATTATTCTGAGCTCTTGTTTGTATTGGGTCAAAAAAGCCAAAAGAAAGGCATGTCCATTTTCTGCAAATTACATCGACCATGTGAAGAACGACAAGAATAATGATTGCACAAATCATTATCATGAAAATGAGACGTCAGTTGTGGATACAGATTTCAACTGATGAAAATTTGAAAGAAATTAAAACCAGAAGGGGCAACAGGTTCAAACAGAATCGCCAATGCATTAGTTAAAGGAGATGTAACTTACGGGGCCCAATAATTTGTACTACCATTCAATGAGTTGTATCGTACCAACCAAGTTCCACATTCTTGGAAAGGCAACATCTTCTAATCCATCTGCAAGAGTGAAAACCCAACCTTACCAACCAATTACAGGCTCATAGCTTTAATCAACGTCAAAGCGGTGCTTTATACATCATGTTTACTTCAGCACTTAAAATCATGGGCAGACTAAAATATCCTATTCCAAGGATACAAACTGGGTTCAGGGCTGGCATGAGGATGCTAATGAATTTAACAGCATTATCTCTCTCAGTAGAGAAGGTCAAAATTAGAAAATCTCAGCTATTTGCATGTTTCGTGAACCTCAAGTCTGTGTTGGATCTAGTTCCTCGAGGACATTTATGGTCAAAATTGGACGAATGGGGCATCCCAAGCAGCCTATTGAAGGCATTACTAGAACTACATACAAAAACCTGGGCCCAGGTCAACATCAGAGGTGGTAGCCGAGTGACAAAAAAAATTGATACTAAGAATGTCCTTAAACAGGGATGCATCTTGGCTCCTATTCTGTTTAACTTATATCTTACAGATCTTGTAGGTGCCCTCCCACAGGACAACAGCCATCCGCCAATCTTGGCACAAGAGAAACTAGGTTGCCTTTCATATGTGGACGATATCATACTATTGAGTCAAACTCCAATAGGTCTGCAACGCAGTATGAAGGCCCAAAAAAGTTACATGGACAAGCAAGGGCTAGAGCTAAACTTGAATAAAACTCAAGTAGTTTGGCTGGTTGATTCCAAACTTTAGTCATACTCCTGGTTTTTGGAAGGGAAAAAAAGTTAAGGTATCGGCTATATATAAATATCCAGGTTTTAATGTGGATCATCAAATGACTTTTAAACATCACATAGCTGCTATTCAGGCCAAAGCCCAAGCGTTAACCTAATAGTTTAAATTATTGAAAATGAAACAGAGCTGTCCGTCACTTAGCCATCTGCTGACAGTTATGCACGCTCAGTTAATGCCAACATTGACCTATTGCTTGGAAATTATGCAGGGACGTAAGACAGCCACTTTCAATAAGATCCAAACGAAAGTATACAAAACCCAAAATCAGCCTCACCAGCCCAGGTATTTCTAGAGTTTGGCTTGAGAAACCAATTATTTCAATGCAACAGTGCTTATATCAAACTGCTCTTGACACTGTGCAACTCTGAGAGCAGCCCCATCAATAACTTATGCTGACTGGAAATTGAGCAGCAAAAACACAGCAATTTAAAAGGCTCAGTGATACCACTTTAACCAGGTTATTAGGGATTTAGGTATGCAAGAATCCTGGGGTGCAAGCATGGGAAAATCTGCATTTTATTGAGAAGTAAATGCTTCAACTTGTATCTTGTCTTAACAGATAAAAATGCTCTTGTATCAAGACAACACTCCTGGGCAGTGATCAACTCATTCAATAATTGCAACCCCAGAAGTATCTCTTAGAGCACTTTCCGCAGGCCCTAAAGCATCAGTTCATGCTACTCAGTTTCGGTACCATGGAGACCAAAGATCTCATCCCTGAATTAAAAGATCAGTTGCAAAATCAAGAATGTCAACTCTGGGGGCGTGGCCGGGCGCCCAAGGAGTATGGACGCATCTATGTAGAGCTCCCGGCTCCGGAGCGGAGAAGTCCGATTCCGTGGTGTTTTACGTGAAGCGGCAGACAGGGTTTTGTATCGGAAGTGCTCCTGCATTGCGCATGATGTCACCCGAGCCTGAATGAAACGAAATGCCCTTCCTTTTCAGGTAACAAGCTCCTGAACGCTCCAGTAACACCGCGGCCGCCATTTTGATTTTCGGCGGAATCGACCCTCTCCTCACAAGTTTTAAACTAAATGGCAGTATACACGCATACCTTTCATTGGAACATGTTTCCCTACTGCCCATATTGATTGCGAGACTGTTTTTATTGGGATTTCCATACTGAGACTCTGATTTTTCTCTCAGCTTATGAGGATGTTAGTAGCGGCCGCCATTTTGTGTGATGGTTTTCCTCACAACTTCTTCCTGATATGCTTTTTAATTCCTGGCTTCTTAACTGTACGTGCTGGCTGTGGCTGTAATGCTTCATTTTGAATTTACGGATGGTCCTTAAAGTTGTTTTGAATGGCACTTATTTAATTGACTGTGACCCCATTGGCAAAATAACTATCGAGTGCTCTCCTTAACTTTTACTAATATTCCTGCCTGTGAACTATTTTTAGACCATTGCGCACCCCAACTGGAAGTTTCTTATCTTTTGTGCCTCCATATCAATCTTATCAATTCATGGGCAGGACAAGGGGCGCTCATGCTAGCGCGTCCTTACCACAGCGCTCTTTTATTAAAAACTCTACTCTTTTTTCGCAACTTTCTAAACTGGAAGAATTGCAATCACCTGAGGAAGAGACAACGCATTTGGCGATGGATCCTGTACCTGCTGCAACCGGCAAGTCAAACGTGAAAAGGTTAAAAAAAGACCCTCCTTCGCCTCCCAAGCCATTTTCGGATGTTTCCATGGAATTATTGCTGCATGAGATAAGGGCCCTCAGACCCTTTATGGAGGAAACTAATTCCAAATTACAAACTCTCTCTGAAAATTGGGTGCAACTTGATACAAGGCTTACAGCGGTCGAACACAATGTTGTTTCCCTCAGTGATACCACTAAGAGTGTCCCTTTTCTGCATTCACAAATTACAAGCCTTCAGAAGCTGGTCGAGGACCTTGTAAATCGCAATAGGAGGAATAATTTACGCATTTTTGGCCTGGGAGAGGGGATCGAAGGTAATGACCCTATTGCGTTCTTCAAATCCTTCCTCCCTAAGATCCTTCACATGCCGGAAGAAACTTTGTTAAACATCCAACGAGCTCACAGATTAGGGCGCGCTCCTTCTGCTGGTTCTTCTTCGCAACGACCGAGAGGTGTCATCATTTACTTCCTAGAGTATACGGATCTGCTAAAGGTGTTGGCAGCAGCTAGAGCGATTCAACGTGTTACATGGTCAGGCTCCACACTGTTTTTTGCGCAGGACTACTCTAAGGCTACAGCTGATAGGCGCAAAGCTTTTCTAAATTTACGACCTGATCTTCGTTCTATGGGGGCCAGATATGGCCTTTTTCATCCGTGTCTTTTCAAGTTCACGTACAACAACAGAACTACGACTTAGGAGGATCCAGTACGCCTGCAGAGCTTTATCAACTCCCACAAGATGGACGCCACGACCTCCTCAGGAAACGCCTCCTCACATATCACTTAGTCATTAACCAACATGTTTAACTTTCTGTCATTCTTCTTGTTCTTATGGATTTTTTGAAGCCAGTTGAGTGGTTATTACTATTTTATTCTCTACAGCAGCGTCAGTTATATGTGCCCTTCACCATTGTACTAACGGTTTTGAATTTTTGCAATGATGTTCTTTAATGCTTTTTTGTTCACAATTTCCTGATGTATATTTTTATAGCTTCCTATTGAGACTAACTTTCATCTTGTGTTCTTGCTTCACAGTTCTGACTTCTTGTTACAAGGTCTTCCCCGACCCCTGCTGGGCCCTCCCTGGACGTGTGTCTGCTCCATGTGGTTCCACCTACCCTCCCACCCATTCTCTCCTTTTGTAGGTATGTTTTATGTTTTGCTGTACGTTCTTTCTGTTGTATTGTTTTTGCTTCGGCAATTCATTCCCCGATTCGTGTTATATTGCTTGTCTGGTATCTTTACTACTCCGACTTTTTCTCTTTTATCTAATCTTATTTTTCTGTGCATATTTGATTCATCTTTCTATTCTGCCTACGTCTTTAGACAAAGTGTTTCTTTTTTGCCATACTTCTTTTATATTTTATACTGTTCTTGTATTGCACTGACATCTTGCTTAATGATTGCATTTTGTACTATTTTTGATTGCTCATGCCCTTAAAACTGGTTACATGGAACGTTAGTGGTTTAAACTCTCCTATTAAGCGGCAGAGAGTCCTGACCCACCTCGCTAAACTAAATGCGGACATTGTCTTCTTGCAGGAGACTCACCTCTCCGATGCTGAATCGTTAAAGTTGAAAAGGGGTTGGGTAGGGGAAGTTTTCTTCTCTCCTAGTGATGGTAAGCGGAATGGGGTGATGATTCTTTGCCGCAAATCCCTTCCGCTTATGTTAATGGCTCAAGACTCAGATGTCAATGGACGATGGTTAAATGTTAAATTGTCTTTGAAAGGTGTTCCTGTTTCTCTTTTCAACGTCTACGCCCCAACATGCGGAGAACCCTCTTTTTGGTCCACCTTAGCTACACAGATTGCTTTTGGCATGGAGGAAAATTTTATTTTGGCTGGTGACTGTAACCAAGTCTTTGATCCGTTTATAGATAGAAATTCAAGAGTTCCCTATATTCCTAACAAACCTCAGAAATCATTTGCACAAGTTATATCCCAGCACAAACTTTTGGACGCCTGGTGTCTTTGTAATCCAACTGCCAGAGAGTACACTTTCTATTCCCCATCACATCAAACTCAGTCAATAATTGATTATGTTTTTGTCTCCCACTCCATCTCACAAACCCTTACACACGCGGAAATTGGTCCTATTTTACTGTCAGATCATGCCCCTGTTTCAATTGGTCTAGAAATTTTGCCTAAGGTCACAGGTTCCAAAAGATGGCGATTCAACAATGCTCTCCTCCTTGACCCAAAATTTACTGCCGCTTTTACCACTTTTTTTGATGAGTTTTTTGTGTTTAATATCACCCAATCTCTACCCTTCTCAACTGTTTGGGATGCTTTTAAGGCTTCGGCGAGAGATTTCATTATTGGCTTTGTTGCTAAGAGGCGGAAACTCTCCCGCAAATTTACTGAGGACCTTTTACAGGACATCAAAAAGTTAGAGCACTCTTTTTACACCTCGCATTCACAACAGTCCCTCACGGCTCTCATTAATGCTAAATTGAAATTTAACAAGAAATCGACGGAGGATGCTTCATTATATTTGTTAAAATCTAGTGCTTAATTTTATGGGGGCAAAAACAAGGCAGGGAAGACACTAGCTAATTACTTGAAAGTCAAACATAATAGACTTAATATTGAATCCATTTATGATGACCGCTCGGATTTAAAATTCAAAGATGCTGATATTCTGAACGAATTTTCCCTCTTCTACAAATCCCTCTACGCCTCAGAATCGCAGCCCTCTGATCACTCTCTTTCTCAGTTTTTCTCGACTCTCCAGACGCCTTCTCATCATCTGCCAGATCTAAGTCCACTGGAATTGGACTTAACACAACAAGAATTATCAACGGCTCTCCATCTGCTCAAAAAAGATAAGGCGCCGGGGCCTGATGGTTTTACAGTAGAATTCTTTCAGCACTTTTCCAAACTCCTGTTGCCCAAGTTACATTCTCTCATAACTGTCTTTAATACCTTGGGCAGCTCCTCAGGATCTTTTTCGGAAGCACACATATGCCTCATACCGAAGGAAGGGAAGGATCATAGGTTTTGCAAAAACTATAGACCTATCTCTTTGGTAAATATTGATTATAAGATTTTCTCCAAAGCCTTGGCTATGCGTCTAGATTCCTACTTGCCTGATCTATTAGGTACGGAACAATCTGGTTTTGTCAAGGGCAGATTTATCACGGATAATACAAGACTCCTTTTCGATATCTTATCTAAATCTTCATCCTTAAAACATCCCCTAGCGGCAATTGCGCTTGATGCTGAGAAGGCGTTCGACAGGGTTGAATGGACTTATCTGTTTTATACTCTTCGTTGGTTTGGTTTTGGTCCCAAGTTTGTATCCTTGATCTCTCTTCTTTATTCCAACCCGCGTGCGGCTATCTGTGCCAATGGTTTGATCTCCTCGTATTTTGATTTAGGCAGGGGAGTCCGTCAGGGTTGCCCTCTCTCTCCTTTCCTTTTTAATTTAGCCTTGGAGCCTTTTCTTTCTAAGCTCCGTCAGAATCCAAATTTACATGGCTTTCAGTCAGCAAACATTCACCTTAAACTGGCTGCTTATGCGGATGACATCTTACTTTTTATGTCCAACCATAATGCCTCCATTCCTGCCTTTTTGGCAGAGGTACAGGGATATTCCAAAATTTCTGGTTACAAGTTAAATAATGACAAGTGTGAGATTCTTCCCCTGACCAAGTATACCTTTAAAGCAGATTTTAGCGCCTCAAATTTCACATGGAGCTCCTCCCATATTAAATATTTAGGCATGTACGTCACCCCCTCAATATCAGACACAGTAGCGTTATGCTTAAACAAATGTATACAGAAAATTGCTGACTTAGCGGCCAAGTGGCATCCACTTTACTTATCATGGTGGGGTCGATTAGACACTATAAAGATGATGTTGTCACCCATTGTAATGTACACCATTTCTAATATTCCAGTCCCCATCCCTGCCAAGTTCTTTAAAAAGATTAATTCCACTCTTTCCTCATTCTTGTGGAATTCAAAGAGACCTCGAATGTCTCTAGCTAAATTAATTCGTCCCAAGACAGAGGGAGGAGTTAATTTTCCTGATTTTCAGGTCTATCAAAGAGCTTTCCTTCTACGACAGGCTTCACTTTGGATGCTTGACCCCTCGGAGAATTGCCCTTTATGGCTTAGAACAGAGCGTCTTTTCCTCTCTCCTTTCTCCTTCTCTGAATACCTTTCCTTTTCGCGTAAGCCGCAGGCGGTGTCCTCTCCTATAATTAAACTGACCTCCAATCTTCTGGCTTTTGCACCCTCTCCCCCCCCCGGACACTACTGCTTACTTCCTGAGTTCAACAATATGGCATAATAAAGACTTAGTTATTCGCGATAAACCAATCTATTGGAAGACCTGGCGTCAAAAAGGTTTAATATGGATACACCAGTTATTCTCAGATTCAAGTTTTTTGCCCTTTCATTCACTTAAACAACGTTTTGACTTACCTGACTCATTCCTACACAAATATAATTTACTCAAGTTGGCTGTGATGGATAAGTTTGATCGAATACCTGCTACGTCCCATGCCTCCACCTCCCAGACTCCCTCTTCACAACTTTCCTCCCTACTTAAGACTAAACCCTCGGCCTCTAGTATATATAAGTATTTATAAGGGAAGGATATCGTTAGGCAGAAATCTAAAGTGTAGGAAGCCTGGGAACGAGATTTTCAGCTCTCGTGGCCATTATCTCTCTGGAATAATATTTGGCTTAAGTTACGTAAGTCATCCAGGGCAGCTAATCTCACACAAACGCTGTTCTTTGTGTATAACCGACTTCTATTCACTCCAAGTGCTCTGAGCAGAAGATTCGCGTCCACCCCAGATACTTGTTGGTCATGCTCTTCCCCAAATGCTGATATAATGCATGTGTTATTTTTGTGTCCGCTTGTACACAGTTTTTGGAAGCAAGTCTGGTCCCAAATTAATTTAATTTTTGACACTACATTTCCCTTTTCTATCACCCATATTTTCTTGGGGAGTCTCTCACCATGCTGGGAGAATGTTCCAGTTAATACTAAAATTATTGATTTGTTGTTAGCGGCTGCTTTTCAGCAAATCACTGTTAATTGGAAGGATTTTACAAAAATGTCTTACAAGGCATGGTGGTACGTAGTCTGCCATAATCACAGATTGGACACCTCCTTTGTATATCCTATACAGATGGCAACAAAACGTCTGGACCTGTGGTCCCCTGTTACACTTTACCTTGACTTGTGTGCCAAACAATGCTCCCAGCCAAAACCGTCCCAGCAAGAGGTTTTGAAACCTCCTTGAATCCCGTGTGCGTTCCCAGATTTATTTCCAACTCTAATACTGTTATGACTTAATCTTTATGTATTAATGGCCTTTTTCTTATCCATGAGCCTGTTTTCATTTTGTGCAATATAATCTATTGTGTTGTAGTGGCATGAACTTATCGCATTCTTTAGACGTATTTTAATGAACTGCTTTGCAATGCATTTACTGTTATAACTTCTGTATGGATACCTTTGTTTTCATCAATAAAATCTTTTTTTTTCAAACTTAAAAAAAAAGAATGTCAACTCTGCGGATAGAAGCAACAGTCGCTAGTACATATTTTTTGTGTGTGCCCGGCACCCCTGGCGCAAAGGAAAAACACTTTAAATCAATATTGATAAACCTGAAAATTCGCTCTTGCAGACAAGCGGTGATCACTTGGTTACGTAGCTCCTCAATTCCTCTAGTTTGCAAAGGGGTACAATTCTTAAAGCAGACTTTTAAAGAAATGGAATAAGGGAACAAACAATCTGCCGTTAGAGGCAAATACATTAGTGAGGTTGTTTTACATATAAGATGACTGAACTCTATAAGGCACTAGCACTTTATTTTCAATTGAGGTGCCCATTTACTCAAATGTCAACTTGCTAGATTCTAGATTTTCACAAGACTTTTACACTTTAAAAGAGAGCAAGGAATGGCGGATTATCGGCTGGTAGGAGGAAAAAGAATAAGCAAGGCCAGACGACTGGTTAGTCCATAGGTCTATTTAAAGATACATGTCTATTGGTGCAATACAGGACTACAATGGTCTTGCTCTTATACTTATTTGCACTTTACTCATAATTGCATTTTAATGGCTGGATAAATTGCACTGTTCATCGCAGAAAACATTAGCAGAGGTCTGAGTAAAAGGTTTTTAGAGTTGTTATTCTTGTATTTTGAACAAATAAATTAGAAACATTTTTATTGGTATGCAATGGTTGTAACTAATTATGCAAATAAACTTTGACTTTGACTATTGGCGTCAATGGGACATAATGATTATTTTGCCTAATCTTTTTCCCTGACACTAATAGCTTGTTTGTTGGTAAGTCTACAATGAGTAACTTCCATGTTAAACCTTGTATTCTTAATGAGAGCTTTTCTCAGATATCTATTTGCCGGAGAATATACAGCATTAAATTATCTGTGACCCTAATTGACACAATGAAAAATAGATTTCATAAGCGAATTTGTGGCTAAAGCATACAACACTGAGAACCTTTCCACAATTGAGTTACTAAGAAGCTCAATCAATCAATCAAATATATGTAGAGAGCACTAATCACCTGTGCTTGAATAGCCAGGTTTTGAAAAGTCTCCTGAAGGTCAGCAGGTCCTGGGTCTGTCGCAGCTGTGTGGGTAGGGTGTTCCATGTCCTGGTGGTGAGGTGGGAGAATGATCTGCCACCGGTGGAGGTCCTGTGGATGTGTGGGACGGTGATGAGGGTGAGGTCGGCTGAGCGAAGCTGGCGGTTCGGGATGTAGAAGGTGAAACATTTGTTGAGGTATGCTGGTCCGGCGTTGTGGAGTGCTTTGTGAGCGTGGGTGAGGAGCTTGAAGGTGATCCTCTTGTTAACTGGGAGCCAGTGCAGGTCTTTCAGGTGGGCAGTGATGTGGGTGTGACGGGGTATGTCGAGGATGAGGGGTGCGGAGGCGTTCTCTATGCATTGGAGGAAAGTCATTTGAAAACCACAACAGTATCCCTATTAATCAATGACTCACATAGCAGACATGGATTGCCTGACTTCCACACCAAGCACACGCCCTTCTGCTTAGTATTGAGCTTAAATCTATAGTCGGCCCGATGGGTAGACTGGAAGAAAGGTAGCATAATTACCAGGGTACGGGATTATTTTCTCCAATAAATAGATTTTGGCTTTCACTCTTAAACAGAAAAATAGTCAGGTGTTGAGTCATAAATAACTTAATCAACTGCAGATGAGTACCGTCTCCCAAAAAATGTTGGGTACCCGGGGTATCACTAGACCATCCTGTTCATGGACATTGATGAGATCTTGCTTCAAAATAAAAGTTACCTCTCTTGTTACCTCTGAGACATTTACACCCTGTAATCAAAAGTAAAGTGCTAATGTTTGTGCAGCCAAGATCACTTGTGAGCATGGATAGAGTAGCATTCAAATCAACACAAATAATCACAATTTTACCATCAACTGAAGGCCTATAGGTATGCTGGCAACTTCAAACAATCTCACAAAATAATTGCTCCTAACATAAAAAAATTGATTGTTATAGAAATTTAACAAACGGAATTTGAAATTATTGCAACAAGAAGTAACAAACACTTAAATGTCATTTTAATTGACATCAATGGGGGTAACTGTCTTACCATGAGCATTTGTTTGTTATTTACAAAGGTTGAAACCAATGTGCCTAGTGGTTTTGTTCTTTGGCTGTGGGGCATCTTCCTTCTTTTAAAGGGGGGACATTTCTGATTGTAGAAACATGAGGGCAAGCATGGAGAGGTAGATTGATAGTTGGCAAATGCCTCAGTGACTTACCTATGCGGCAAAACTTCCTGTCTCTAGCAATACCCACATTGACCTTTGCAAGGGGATGTATGTCGTTACAACGCACACTTTTACAACGCATTTTTTACAACGCAAAATCTATTACAACGCATTCCATTACATAGCATGACACTACAACGCATTTTTAAAAACTACCTTTACAACGCATTCCATTACAACGCATACTACCTTTACAACGCATACCATTACAACGCATAATATTAAATTGCATTTAAGGTAAGTATTAGATAGTATAGGGGTAAAAATTACTTTTCTAACTCCAGGGGGTGCAACAGTAGGGTAAGTGTTGGATAGTATAGGGGTAAAAATGACTATTCTAACTCCAGGGGGTGCAACAGTAGGGAAAGTGTTGGATAGTATAGGGGTAAAAATTACTATTCTAACTCCAGGGGGTGCAACAGTAGGGTAAGTGTTGGATAGTATAGGGGTAAAAATTACTATTCTAACTCCAGGCGGTGCAACAGTAGGGTAAGTGTTGGATAGTATAGGGGTAAAAATTGCTATTTTAACTCCAGGGGGTGCAACAGTAGGGTAAGTGTTGGATAGTATAGGGGTAAAAATTACTATTCTAACTCCAGGGGGTGCAACAGTAGGGTAAGTGTTGGATAGTATAGGGGTAAAAATTACTATTCTAACTCCAGGGGGTGCAACAGTAGGGTAAGTGTTGGATAGTATAGGGGTAAAAATTACTATTCTAACTCCAGGGGGTGCAACAGTAGGGTAAGTGTTGGATAGTATAGGGGTAAAAATGACTATTCTAACTCCAGGGGGTGCAACAGTAGGGTAAGTGTTGGATAGTATAGGGGTAAAAATTACTATTCTAACTCCAGGGGGTGCAACAGTAGGGTAAGTGTTGGATAGTATAGGTGTTAGACCTGGCATCATTGGCATGAGTCTCTCCTCCATTTTTTTCTGTTTGCCTCCTCTGTTTACGATGTCTTTGCTGGTTTATTGCTTTGGGCACTGTGCCACTGCTGATCAGTGCCACAGTGCAAGTGCTCCCTATGTTAAATTGTTACATTGATTGGTGTTACCATGATTGGCTTGGTTGACTTACTGTTCAGTCCCTAGTCTAGTGCACTGGGTGTGCCAAGGGCGTGTAAGTTAACTGCTGCTGGTGGGCTTGCAGCACTGGTTGTGCCACCCACCGAAGCAGCGTGTAAAATGTGTCTCAGGCCTGCCACCGCAGCGCCTGCGTGCAGTCCCTGACTGCCATGTCGACTTGGTAAGGAAACCTACTTACCAGTCTCTAAACCTTCACTTTGCCACATTTCGGACACCTCTATGGTAGGCCCTAGGGCAGGGTGCATTGTTGGTAAAAGGTAGGTCATGCCCTGATGTGTGTGGCATGACCTAATAGTGAATTACAGCCATTTTCGTTTTTCACTATTGAAGGGCTACCTGCCTCCAATAGGCCAGACTGGGCAGACTGATTATTAACTCCATTATAATCTATCTGACTCAGGGAGAATGGTAGCAAGTCGAGTTTAGTATCCCTGAACTCAGAATTTAATAACACACCCTTTAGGATGGATGGTTTTTAAATTCTATGTTTGAAAATAGCACTTTTAGAAAGTGGCTATTTTCTTGTCCAACTATCTACCGGTCTCTGCTGGTTTGGTGTGTGTGTCAGGGGCTGGGTGGCTCCAGAGGTCTGAGTGAGTCAGTGTGGGGTGAATGGGGCGTTTACACGTAGAGTGAGGGAAGAGTAGCCTGCCCTGCCTGACACAATACTGGCTCCGCCTCCTGCTGGGCGACTGATAGCCCTACTCCTGCCAGTGACAATACTGGCTCCGCCTCCTGCTGGGCGGCTGAGGACTCTGCCCTGCTCAGTGAATAGGCCAGGTGCCTCTGCCTGGCAACACCCACAACAAACCTGAGCTGGTGGGAATCTCCCTGCTTGGACAAAGGGAACAAAGGGAAAACGGGGTATAAGAGAAGGACCCCTGAACCAAGAACTCAGATCACTTCTGACAAGGAAACCTGTACCAAGGACAAGAAGCCTGCTGATCTAAGGACTTGCCTCCCCTTTCTGCCAGAGTGCTGTTTTGCTGTGGAGGAACCTGAAAGCTGCTTCTTTATTTTTGCCAAGGAACAAGGAGAGAGGAACTTGGTGTGTACTCTCTGAACACTTGCTAGAAAATCTCCAAGGACTGGAAGAGTGCCAGTCTCCTGTTGAAGTCACAGGGCCAAAGGACTTCACCATCTACGGAATTGCTGAATTGCTGGAAAGTGTTGTTTCCAGTACACAAGGGAAAATCTGCAGTCTCGACGCCAGCAGCAACGCCAGTGAGCAGTGGGTATCGGCCCCGGCTCCAAGTGACCCCGTCTCGACGCCGGTATCGACGCCAGTGAGGAGTGAGTATCGGCTCTGCCTCCAAGCGACCCCGTCCCGACGCCGCTGCTGATCGCATCGACTCGACGCCCGTCTCGACGCCGTGAGCGCTGCTCCGGCCCGACATCCCTCGACACCGCTGCGGATTGACCCGACTCCGAGGCACGATCGACGCCGACCTCGACGCCGACATCTCGACGCCGTGGATCCTCGTTTTCTTCGTTTCTCAAGGTACTGTACTTGTGGGGTCTGTTGCGACTCCAGGCTCGACGTAGCGCTCCTCGCGGTCGACGCCGAACCTTGGGAATCTTGTAGACTCGACGTCGTGTGACTCCCGTGGGGGTTACATTGTTGCCAAAGAACTGTGCTCAGAAGAATACTTTGCTAAAGAACTATTTGCCAAGAAGAAACCTTACTTGAACTATTATTTTTCCTTCCAAAGAGTATTTATTAAGACTGTGGTATATTTTTGTCGTTATTTGGTCTTGTGCTAAGCCTTATATAAAAATACTATTTTTATAATAACTTCTGTGTCGTGTCCATCTGTAGTGTATTCACTTTATTACTGGATGTGGTCATAAATGCTTAACACACTGCCTCTGAGATAAGCCTGTCTGCTCTGCCAAGCTACCAAGGGGGTAGCAGGGGTTATCTGAGTGTGTAATCCCCTTTCCCTGACTAGAGTTGGTTGGTCCCTATTTGTCAGAAGTGTATACCTCTGCCAACTAGAGACCGCCGGTTCTAACATTGGTGGCAGCGGTGGGACTTGAACTTTGCATTTATGACTCATGTGCAGTGATTAGTGTACGCTACATAGTGAAAGCAGACCATAACGCAGCCACAGTCTGTTTGGTAGGATTGCCTATTTGTGTTCTCCGCTTTCCTGGAGCTTATTTTCTTAAACACTGCCAGTTTTGACCATGGAGAATGCCGGAGCTGCTACACCTGTGGAGAATGTTGTGGGGGAATTCGATAAGGAGAAGATAGATTCCTACACGCTAAAAGATCTAAAAGGATTTTGCAAGCAGTTTAAAGTTCCTACCACAGGTGTCTCCAAGAAAGAGGGCTTCCTCAAAGCGCTGAAGGCCTGGTTAGAGGCCAGAAATCCCTCTGATCCGGTGGTGGTACCGGAAGAGGAAGAAGAAGAGGAAGAGGAAGAGCCCACAGGTGGGCCAGTGTCATCTCCAGGCAGTAGTGCGTCCTCTAGGAGCCTTTCCCCCGAAGAATTAGAAGACAGGGAGAAGGAGAGAGGGTACAAGCTAGAAATGGCAAAACTTAAATTAGGAGGGCAGTTGGAATTAGAGAATGCGAGAAGCAAGAGAGAAGCTGAAATGGAGAGCAAAAGATTAGATTTTGAGAGAGAGAAATTAGCGTTTGAACGTGAGAAGATGGTGAGGGAGATGGAGCTTAAAACCAAGAGTTTAGAGTTGAATCCCTCTGGTGGCAGCACTCCATCTGTGCCTGCAGAAAGTAGGTTTTATTTTCCTAAGGATGTGATCAAAGATTACAGTAAGAATGAAGATATTAGCCAATGGTTTAAAGCGTATGAGTTAGCATTGTTGGCCCACCGGGTCCCTGAGAAGGATTGGGGAACGGGGTTGTGGAGCCGCTTTACAAACGAGGGGAGAGATACCTTGTTGAGCCTTCCTGCTGAGGATAGGATGTCTTATACTCATATGAAAGATGCTTTAATGCTGAGATATGGCTTAACCCCAGAAAGGTACCGACAAACCTTTAGAGAATGTAAGAAGTTGCCTGGTACTACGTGGGTTGAATATGTGTCTTTTTTCTGCAGAACCATGGATGGTTGGATAAAGGGTAGCAAGGTTGATAGTTACGATGCTCTTTATGATTTGTTCGCTTGGGAGCACTTGTCTAATAACTGTTTTCCAGAGCTACGCCAGCACCTTGTTGATAGCAAGCTATCTAACCCTAGAAAACTTGCTGAGGAGGCGGACCGCTGGGTCAGTACCAGGGTCCACAAGGGTCCAGTGGGAGACTCAGCCAAAGGTGGGCAGGGTCCCCAGCAGAAGAGTGGGGGGGACAGGGGTAAACAGAGGGAGTTTCAGAAAGGACCCCAAAGTAGTCCCCAAGGGAACCAAGGGAAGGGTTCCCAGCCTCCCCCTGTAAAGAAGCCAGAGGCCCCGACAGGTAAACCTGTTCACAGGGGCCCCATGACCTGCTATGCCTGTAAGCAGGTGGGACACCGTTATTATGATCCCCAGTGTCCCATGAAGGATTCGAATGCACCGCCGCGTGCACCCCCTCGTCAGGTAGCGAGTGTAGCCCTGGGAGGGGATGAGATGGGTGCCCCCGGTGGGTGGGGTCCCGCAGAAATGTCCCTGGTCTCTTTAGGAGACGTGGAAATGGTCCCTCCAACCCCTCTGCCTAGTAACACTAAGAAATATAGGCAGTGGGTGACCATTAATGGCCATAGGGTGGAAGCTCTCAGAGACACCGGAGCGAGTGTGACAGCTGTCAAGTGTCACTTGGTGTCCAGAGAGCAGGTGGTCCCTCATGCATTCTACCCTGTTGTAGCTGCTGACAACTCACAGAGTCAGTGTGAGGTAGCTCAAGTTCCCTTTGAGTGGGGGGGGGTCTCAGGTACTCTTCAGGTTGCTGTGAGGCCCGCCATGCCTGTTGATTGCCTCTTGGGCAATGATTTGGAGGACTCCCCTTGGGCTAAGGTGGAGAGAAAAGCGCATCTGGAAATGTTGGGTCTGCCTGAGTGGGTGTGCGCGACCACCCGGTCCATGTCAGTCAGTAAGGGTGTTGATGGGGGCCCGGAGCCTGAAAGTATGGCCCAGGTCCCAACCGTGAAGAGAAGAGGCAGGGGGCGCGGGAAACCGTCCCCCATCGTTCCCGCGGTCCAGGAGGGAGCAGACCCTGAGGGGGATGCCCTGGAACCGACAGGAGAACAAGTGGCCGAACTGGGAGACCTGCCCGAGCTGACCCATTGGCAGCAGGATGGTGGTCCCTCCAGGGAGGAATTTTGTGCTGAACAGAAAGTGTGCCCTTCTCTTGTGGGTATGAGGCAGCAGGCCTCAGCCCAAACGACAGGTGATCAGTCAGGATCACATTGGGTCTACTGGGAGAACGACCTCCTGTATAGCGAGCCTAAGGCTGCTGAACCTGGGTCAGCCCGTGTGCTGGTGGTACCCCAGCGCTTCAGAGCCTTCCTACTGGGGTTGGCTCATGACGTTCCGTTAGCTGGACATCTGGGGCAGGACAAGACCTATGACAGGCTTGTCACCCATTTTTATTGGCCCCAGATGAGAAGGGATTCAGATATCCATTGTAGGACCTGTCAGACTTGCCAGGCAAGTGGGAAAAGTGGGCGGAAGCAGAAGGCTCCCCTCCAACCTTTTCCCGTCGTCAGTACCCCCTTTGAGCGAGTGGGAATTGACATTGTGGGGCCACTGGACCCCAAGACAGCCATGGGCAACAGGTTTATCCTGGTCTTGGTGGACCATGCCACCCGGTACCCGGAAGCCATCCCTCTCCGAACAGTGACGGCCCCCGTGGTGGGACGGGCACTGATGGGTGTTTTCTCCCGCATGGGGTTCCCCAGAGAGGTGGTGTCAGACCGGGGCACCAACTTCATTTCGAATTATATGAAGTCTCTGTGGAAGGAGTGTGGGGTAACCTACAAGTTTACCACTCCTTACCACCCTCAAGGTAATGGGCTGGTTGAGAGATTCAACCGGACCCTAAAAGGCATGATCATGGGTCTTGAAGAACCAATGAGGCGTAAATGGGACGTCCTCTTGCCATGCCTGCTGTTTGCTTACCGTGAGGTGCCACAGAAGTCTCTAGGGTTCAGCCCCTTTGAGCTTTTGTATGGTCACCCGGTAAGAGGACCTTTGAGTCTGGTCAAAGAAGGCTGGGAGCAATCTCCCAGGAAACCTCCCCAGGATGTATATAGTTACATGCTGGCCTTTAGGAACCAGACTCGGCGCTTCAGAGATCTTGCTCAGGCAAATCTGGAGGCCAGCCAGGAAGAGATGAAGCGGTGGTACGATCAGAATGCCACTCTGGTTGAGCTTCAACCTGGTCAGAAAGTTTGGGTCATGGCCCCTGTGGAACCTTGTGCGCTCAAGGACAGGTGGACTGGACCATTTGAGGTTGTGGAGAAAAAGAGCGATGTCACCTACTTGGTGGACTTGAAGTCTCCCAGGAACCCCTTAAGGGTCCTGCATGTCAACCGGTTAAAGCCCCACTTAGAAAGGTCCGAAGTGGGCATGCTCCTTGCCACAGATGCTGGGATGGAGGAGGAGAGTGAGCCTCTTCCTGACCTCCTGTGTGCAAAAGAAAAAGATGGGTCAGTGGATGGTGTTGTCCTCTCTGACACACTGACCCCTGAGCAGCAGCAAGATTGTCGCCATCTGTTGGTACAATTCCCTGATCTGTTCTCCTTAATCCCTGGTGTCACTCAGTGGTGTGTCCATGATGTGGACACTGGGGACAGCACTCCTGTGAGGCACAAGGCCTACAGGGTGACTGACAAGGTCAGAGCATACATCAAGGAGGAGGTCTCCAAGATGTTCGCCTTAGGGGTGGTTGAGTCCTCTAGCAGTCCTTGGGCCAGCCCAGTGGTCTTGGTCCCAAAGGCTGCAGCGCCTGGTGCTTCACCAGAACTTCGGTTCTGTGTGGATTACCGAGGACTCAATTCGGTCACCAAGACTGACGCGCACCCCATCCCCAGAGCTGATGAGCTCATCGATCGGTTGGGGGCTGCCCGGTACCTTAGTACGTTTGATCTAACGTCTGGGTACTGGCAGATCGCCTTGACTGATGGGGCAAAAGAGAGGTCTGCATTCTCCACACCAGATGGGCACTACCAGTTCCGTGTGATGCCCTTTGGGATGAAGAATGCCCCTGCCACATTCCAGAGGTTGGTTAACCAGGTATTGGCCGGGCTGGAAGATTTCAGCGCCGCCTACCTGGACGATATAGCAGTGTTCAGCGCCAGCTGGGAGGAACACTTGCGCCACCTCCAGGAAGTGTTGTTGGCGCTGCGCAGAGCAGGCCTCACAATCAAGGCTAGTAAGTGCCAGATTGGGCAGGGTTCAGTGGTGTACTTGGGGCACCAAGTAGGGAGCGGCAAGGTGGCCCCCCTGCAACCCAAGATAGATACCATCCTGGCTTGGGAACCGCCCAAAACCCAGACTCAGGTGAGAGCCTTCTTGGGTCTCACGGGTTACTACAGGAGGTTTGTCAAGGGGTATGGCAACATTGTGCACCCCTTGACCTCGCTGACTTCCAGGAAGCAGCCGAGACTTGTGATCTGGACTGACGCCTGTCAGAAAGCCTTTGACACCCTGAAAACTGCAATGTGTACAGCACCGGTCCTCCAGGCACCCGACTTTTCAAAAGAATTCATTGTCCAGACGGACGCTTCAGAGCATGGTGTGGGGGCTGTTCTAGCACAGATGAATGAGGAGGGCCGAGACTTACCTGTAGCCTTCATCAGCCGGAGGTTACTTCCCAGGGAACAAAGGTGGAGTGCGATAGAGCGTGAGGCATTTGCTGTGGTCTGGGCGCTGAAGAAGCTAAGACCCTACTTGTTTGGGTCTCACTTCCGGGTTCAGACGGACCACAGGCCCCTCAGATGGTTAATGCAGATGAGGGGTGAGAACCCAAAGCTGTTGAGGTGGTCCATTTCCCTACAGGGGATGGACTTTACGGTGGAACACCGCCCTGGTACAGATCACGCCAATGCTGATGGTCTGTCCAGATTTTCCCGCCTTAGTGATGAGGACTCCCTGGGTGAAGGGTAGTTCTCCCCACATTTCAGCTGGAGGGGACACGTGTTAGACCTGGCATCATTGGCATGAGTCTCTCCTCCATTTTTTTCTGTTTGCCTCCTCTGTTTACGATGTCTTTGCTGGTTTATTGCTTTGGGCACTGTGCCACTGCTGATCAGTGCCACAGTGCAAGTGCTCCCTATGTTAAATTGTTACATTGATTGGTGTTACCATGATTGGCTTGGTTGACTTACTGTTCAGTCCCTAGTCTAGTGCACTGGGTGTGCCAAGGGCGTGTAAGTTAACTGCTGCTGGTGGGCTTGCAGCACTGGTTGTGCCACCCACCGAAGCAGCGTGTAAAATGTGTCTCAGGCCTGCCACCGCAGCGCCTGCGTGCAGTCCCTGACTGCCATGTCGACTTGGTAAGGAAACCTACTTACCAGTCTCTAAACCTTCACTTTGCCACATTTCGGACACCTCTATGGTAGGCCCTAGGGCAGGGTGCATTGTTGGTAAAAGGTAGGTCATGCCCTGATGTGTGTGGCATGACCTAATAGTGAATTACAGCCATTTTCGTTTTTCACTATTGAAGGGCTACCTGCCTCCAATAGGCCAGACTGGGCAGACTGATTATTAACTCCATTATAATCTATCTGACTCAGGGAGAATGGTAGCAAGTCGAGTTTAGTATCCCTGAACTCAGAATTTAATAACACACCCTTTAGGATGGATGGTTTTTAAATTCTATGTTTGAAAATAGCACTTTTAGAAAGTGGCTATTTTCTTGTCCAACTATCTACCGGTCTCTGCTGGTTTGGTGTGTGTGTCAGGGGCTGGGTGGCTCCAGAGGTCTGAGTGAGTCAGTGTGGGGTGAATGGGGCGTTTACACGTAGAGTGAGGGAAGAGTAGCCTGCCCTGCCTGACACAATACTGGCTCCGCCTCCTGCTGGGCGACTGATAGCCCTACTCCTGCCAGTGACAATACTGGCTCCGCCTCCTGCTGGGCGGCTGAGGACTCTGCCCTGCTCAGTGAATAGGCCAGGTGCCTCTGCCTGGCAACACCCACAACAAACCTGAGCTGGTGGGAATCTCCCTGCTTGGACAAAGGGAACAAAGGGAAAACGGGGTATAAGAGAAGGACCCCTGAACCAAGAACTCAGATCACTTCTGACAAGGAAACCTGTACCAAGGACAAGAAGCCTGCTGATCTAAGGACTTGCCTCCCCTTTCTGCCAGAGTGCTGTTTTGCTGTGGAGGAACCTGAAAGCTGCTTCTTTATTTTTGCCAAGGAACAAGGAGAGAGGAACTTGGTGTGTACTCTCTGAACACTTGCTAGAAAATCTCCAAGGACTGGAAGAGTGCCAGTCTCCTGTTGAAGTCACAGGGCCAAAGGACTTCACCATCTACGGAATTGCTGAATTGCTGGAAAGTGTTGTTTCCAGTACACAAGGGAAAATCTGCAGTCTCGACGCCAGCAGCAACGCCAGTGAGCAGTGGGTATCGGCCCCGGCTCCAAGTGACCCCGTCTCGACGCCGGTATCGACGCCAGTGAGGAGTGAGTATCGGCTCTGCCTCCAAGCGACCCCGTCCCGACGCCGCTGCTGATCGCATCGACTCGACGCCCGTCTCGACGCCGTGAGCGCTGCTCCGGCCCGACATCCCTCGACACCGCTGCGGATTGACCCGACTCCGAGGCACGATCGACGCCGACCTCGACGCCGACATCTCGACGCCGTGGATCCTCGTTTTCTTCGTTTCTCAAGGTACTGTACTTGTGGGGTCTGTTGCGACTCCAGGCTCGACGTAGCGCTCCTCGCGGTCGACGCCGAACCTTGGGAATCTTGTAGACTCGACGTCGTGTGACTCCCGTGGGGGTTACATTGTTGCCAAAGAACTGTGCTCAGAAGAATACTTTGCTAAAGAACTATTTGCCAAGAAGAAACCTTACTTGAACTATTATTTTTCCTTCCAAAGAGTATTTATTAAGACTGTGGTATATTTTTGTCGTTATTTGGTCTTGTGCTAAGCCTTAAATAAAAATACTATTTTTATAATAACTTCTGTGTCGTGTCCATCTGTAGTGTATTCACTTTATTACTGGATGTGGTCATAAATGCTTAACACACTGCCTCTGAGATAAGCCTGTCTGCTCTGCCAAGCTACCAAGGGGGTAGCAGGGGTTATCTGAGTGTGTAATCCCCTTTCCCTGACTAGAGTTGGTTGGTCCCTATTTGTCAGAAGTGTATACCTCTGCCAACTAGAGACCGCCGGTTCTAACAATAGGGGTAAAAATGACTATTCTAACTCCAGGGGGTGCAACAGTAGGGTAAGTGTTGGATAGTATAGGGGTAAAAATTACTATTCTAACTCCAGGGGGTGCAACAGTAGGGTAAGTGTTGGATAGTATAGGGGTAAAAATTACTATTCTAACTCCAGGGGGTGCAACAGTAGGGTAAGTGTTGGATAGTGTAGTGTAATATTATGCATTGTAATGGTATGCGTTGTAAAGGTAGTATGCGATGTAATGGAATGCGTTGTAAAGGTAGTTTTTAAAAATGCGTTGTAGTGTCATGCTATGTAATGGAATGCGTTGTAATGGATGTTGCGTTGTAAAAAATGCGTTGTAAGTGTGGTGCGTTGTAAAAGTTGCGTTGTAAAGGTTGTTCCCCTTGCAAGGACATAGGGTGAATATCTTGCTCCAACATCTTGCGCACAATGAAACACATCAATAAAGGTATCCCCTTGAAGCTTAACTGTAATTCATCTTGTCTGAAGAATCAGCTTTTGAGGCTGAGTGGCTGATTCATTTTCAGCTCAATCGAGTCAAATCTGTTCAAACTGGGCTTAGATGCTCCCGCAAAAGGTCGGTCTGGCTATTTCACAGGCAATCTGTAGCAGTGGTAGAAAAAAATCAGACAGTAAGCAGTGCTTTGCAACTTCACAAGTGTAAGGCACCTTATCAGTGCTCGACGTTACTTTCATTGTCTGCTTCTTGAGCTTCATGGGAGGCTCATAGAAGGAGAGGGATGAATCTAACATGTTACAAGCAAGATCCTCTGCAAAGCCTATATCCGTTATGCATTCACCTAAATCAGGCCCGGCAAATACCATCACAAATTAGGCACTGATCTTCTTTGAGCTATACAAAAACATTGTTCATTCTACATCTCATTCCTTAGATGGTGGAATCAATACAACCTCTTATTTGCCCACCCTGCTATTTTTAGACATGGGGCCTGATTTAGATCTTGGTGGTCTTACTGCTATCCTGCTGAGGTGGAGGTCCCAAGTACTCCATCGAGTTGATGGTGATCCACACGCCATATTTAGATGTTGGCAGCAATGGGTAGAAGACCGCCGCAGCAGCGGTCTTCGCTTCTGACTGATGGTATTCTGTCTCTGTCATGCCAGCGGGATTGCACAGAGCTGATTTAGATGTTTCCACTGTGCTAATGGTCTGCAAGTGGTGGTTTCTCGGAGGAGTGAGATCCTGGTGCAGGGAAAACAGGCAAGTACAACTTATTTATGGGCCTAACAATACATGTGTCACACTAGAATGCAATGCATATGTAGGCAATGTGCTTTATCCCTTTGTGTCACATTTTGCACAGCACTTGCACAACATTTACACACCATTGAATGACCCCCATACGATACATAGGAGAAATATACGAATGGCTTACTTTCAATACCGACGACAACAGACTCATTTGGCATCATGTTGGTGTCAGTGCAGCAAAGGAGGGACTTGGATGAAGGCGTAGAAGAAGGAAATGGAAGCAGGAAGCTGGAAATAGGTAAGTTCTTGCCTAATTTTCTTCCATTCTGCCACCTCAAAGTAGAAGGTCTTCCCGCCACAGTTGGGCTGGCAGAAAGGAACATCATAATCAGCTTGGCGAAAATCTTGCCTGGAGTCCTACCTCTAGCCATTTCAGCCTTTGCTGCGGTCGACACGGTCCAGAAATCCTGGCACAGTCAGCAGGACCACAGCGGTCTTTCGCCTATGGAATTGCTAATATCTAAATAGTGCGGCCATGCCAAGCTGGCAAGTGGAAAGACCACCGAAAATGTGACGGTGGGACCCAATCCACCAAAATCTAAATCAGGCCAATAGTCTTTGTTTTAGAAGGTACTGAAACGGGAAAAGGTGGGAAAATTAAAAGGGGATATAGAAGTGAAGAAGGATGCTTTAAACCTTTATGCCTCCGATATTACATTCACAGGTTATTTTGCCCGCCTGAAAAAGACAATGATTTTTAACTAGTTTCTAATGGAAATCGTATACTAAAGAGCACTGTACAGCCCTATCTTTTCAAAGTGATCTTGTGTGGGATAAACCCTAAAATAAACTGGGATAAGGTCTTGTTTCTCTAAATACACCATTAATTATTTGGAATTTTTCACTAGGTCCTCTTAAGAAAACACATTGTTTATTCATGTTAGCTAATTTCCTTTAAAAATGAAGCTTCTATAAAATGAATGAGTTCACCACCATGACAGTTTATCAGCCACAACTGGTTGCCGAATATTCTTCCTATCCAATTGAAAGAAAATCTGTACACGTTCCTTCCTATTCCAGTGGGTTTGGCTGGGTGGACATGTCATTATCTAAGTAAATTGTGTTCAAATTGCATTGAATGTATATCCATTTTTATCATTTAAAATAAGATAAATGTAAAACAGCACCGCCTAATGTGACTTTGGATTTTATTCCAAACCCGTTGCATTAAACCTAACCAGATGCACTGCTAATTTAAAGCAGGAGAAACCATTTGGAAACTGTATAAGTTAAGGGGCACATGTATCAATAAATCATGCTGCGCAGCAATCCTCCTTATAGCGAAAGGGCAGGAATATGCTGTATTTAACATTTGTTGGCACATTCCTGTCTTTTCTTTGCGCTGGTGCACAATGTGCTACATAGTGCCAATGGACCCACTCTTGCACCATTGTGCAAGGGTGTCTGCGTTGTAAGCAGAATTGGGTGTCCCTTCCTGCACAAAAACAATCCTCTGAGGCATTTTCTTCTTTCTATGTGTGCTGCATAATGCAGCACACACATAGAAAGAGGAAAAACAAGAATAAATAAAGATCATTCTCCTCATTACACCTTACGTGGGGAGACCTAGAATTTTGACACATTCCCAGGTCTACCAGTAATGGTAAATCTGGGAATGCACCAAAATCCATGGGTGGATGTGCGGGAAACACCCACACTCCACCCATGGAATGCCTCCCTGGGGCAGATTAACACAATGCAGTGATTTTGTTCTGCATTGCGTTACTCTAGATTTATCAAACCACACAGGGCAATGCAAGGTGGCCTTGCATGACTTGATACATTTAACTTAGTTGTTGTGTCGTCCTTGCGCGGCGCTTGGCAATGCAACTCTTTGATAAATATGCTACATCATTTCTACCTAAGAACCCTGCACGCATTAGACAATAAACGAATATATTTTAAAGCCATGCATCACTCAACAAATACCAGTCAAAATGCACATTTCTGTTCAGAGGAGTCTATGAAGCATCTATTGTTTATCAGATCCCAACATTGTCTGTGATCCACAGACTTACACTTTGTGCCTTGAAAACAGATGCAGACAAGGAAGAACTTCTGGGTCAATATTTTTTCCAATAATTGCACCGAACAAAATATTTCAATTTCAAGTGCCACAAGCCCAGGGAAATATATTAATCCTGGAGGTAAAATAAGCGTTTTCACTTTAACAATCTGTACAAATGCAATGTAAACATACCAGAAATAACTTTGTAAGTGGATTGTGGAGCAGGGACGATCCGTCTCAGCACACCGTGACCTCTAGTTCACGCTTACTATATGCAATAAAAACAATAATGTCCAACATGATTAATTAAAACTGCTCTGGCCCGCAAGTAAGAAAAATAACAACACATTAGAGTCTATTAAATGAACAAAAGGGAACAGAATTGTAATTACTTTATAAACCATTGATTTTCCAAAGTGGGAGAAAAGATTTATCACGAAAGGCATTTAGATCATTAGTGAAAGTTAATTATTAAAGAATTTTGTTTCCTGCGGCTACAATCTATTTGTTTACTTTTTTTGGACTGTGCCGATGATGTTTTTTGGAGCAACTAGAGCAAATGACATTTAACAGGTATGTGTTTTTAAACCAGCCAAAAATATACCCAGGAGCTTTTAAAAAACAGATTACATTAATGTCAAATGTTCTCATATAAGTTCGAAAATAATAGTACCTTGCAGGAATACCCTTTGTTGTTGATCAATTTTTGAAGACACCAGGATAATCGCTACATCAAAAGCCTGTAAATCACAATCCTCTGGTTGAATGTGTGCCATAAATATAGCTCCGTGCCTATAAAGAGCTTTGAAATCTTTTAAAAGTGAATTTCATTATTTAGAGATTTTCACCTCTCCAATGAAAGGCCTGTCTAGCTATAGGAAGATGCATATTTTCTTTACTTTTTAGGTATATTTTATGAAAATGAAAACCACGTTCTACATAAATATATAGATACTAAGCTTAAATCAATCTTACCAACTACAATCATGATAATGGTCACTTCATAAAATTTATCATTCGAGAAATTGAGTAATTGTTTCCATATATTTGCTAATACATAGCTTTATTCCATTGCTTTTATAAAATCTTCTCAAATGATACTTGTGTCCTCAACACTGCCTCAAGATGTAATAACAAGAAAATGTCTGGTTTTATACTGGTCAGCTCACATAATTCAAATGAGTCTATTGATTTGTAATGCAATGTGCTGAACAATGCCTCATAATGTTCACAATCTGTTGTATCAAGAATGTTTATTTAACTAAATAAATGCACTTTTTAAAAATGTAATAATATATCCAATTATTCTCTTACAGAGCTTGCAGCTCATCCATATTCTCAAAATGATCCTCTTTGCAATCATTAATGATGTAAGGGAGATTTTTTTAGTAAATCCATCTGATTGTCATAACCCATGGGCATCATGCGGCTGTATGATGGAACAACAAATGCCTTAAGCATGCATGCCTTAACAACACATTCTGAACAACAAACCTGCCTGTACCATGCATGTCACTACCATGCACATACATTGGAAAACATGGAATGTGCTGTTACCACACATACCGTTACCACATATTCTATTACCACGCATACTTTTACAATGCATACATTGATTTTGGTAAACCTGTCCTATTGCAAAAAAAAGGTAAATAAGTCACCTGGTAATAATACGCGAAACATTTTTTCTCAAAGTTGTATTGGAATATTGATCATAATACCAAGTTTTTCAAGCGGGAGACATGTCGTAAAGGGCCATGTTTCCCCACACCTCCCCTGCACCCCACAACTGCAGATATGAACTATGTACGACGACATCAACTATTTTGAGGGGGTTCTACCCCTACAGTTCTATACATTGATTCTATGCCAAATAAACACCAGTAACTCCCCTCGCCCTCGCCCTGCTGCGTGTCATATTTCCCATCCCCATGGTATGTGTGGCTTATGGGATTTCCAGTGGACCAGAGTATTCCAATCTAACCCCCCAACCGTAATCATTTGTCTACTGGCTACCCCCAAAACGCAGTGCCACCTCCTATCATAATAATACGTGAAACATACTTAATTTGTAAAAAAAAAACATTTAAATCATGTCGCAAATCACCTAACAAATACTTCTCAAGTATCACGTCTTCTCAACAGTCCTTTCTTTGTTTTAACCATATCTATGCCGCTTCTCTCAAATTAAAATGGCTGTCAATGTATGTGTGGAAGGTGAATACATTTCATAATACACCAAACTAATTAAATATACATTCTGTCAGAATCTAAATCACATTAAATAACGCAGCCCAAAACATTTTTTGTTTAAATTTCAGAATACCACTGAAAAAACGTATACATTCAGTCATCCACCATTTTGTGATCAGTGGTACACTGACATTCCCCTGTGACCACATGTATCAGCGAGAGCTGCGGACCAACAAAAGTTTGCTGAAGAGAGACTGCCATCTATCAGTACAAGTAAGTAGGACGTTAACAGAAAACTATTCTAAGTCCGCTGGGGGCACACCTCAGGGAAGGTGCTGGACAGTGACAGGGAGGATGAATAAAATACTAAAATCTAAGACATTATCTACCTGTTTTTTAAACAGCTAAACAGAAACATTAACCAACGAAAACACAGGAAATTCGTCAGATTATGGCAAAAATTAATCACAGTAATCAGTGTTGTTGCAGTAACTAAAGTAAAAAAACACAGCAACCAAAAGTTAATCACAGCAAACTCAAAGTGTAAAAAAACAAATAACATATTTCTTTTTTTCTCCATAAACAGTTAACAATATAATGGAATTTTACAACATCCAGAAAAACCACTTCCAATGCCACAAGTCCAACTTTCAGATCCCTCACCCATATTGCCTCAACAGTTCATTCTTTAGCTAAAGAAACCTGACACATTACATTACACCTATTTTAACTAACCTCGCATTTCAACAGGCCATCTCAACTGTTTACTTTATCTACAGACAGCAAAAAGTAACAATATATATATTTTTTTCTAAGCAAGCAAAATAGCAAATGATAACAATGAAAACAGTAAAATAAACATACAGTCTAATACTTTTTCTATTTCTTTTTCTTAATGGAACCAACCATAATGGCATCAGCTTGGCAAGCAAGTTTTTTGAAGTCCAGAAGAGACAGTAGGCTCATAAAGTATGGTGGCTACCTTTATTGTAAGGATAGGTTAACTGAGCCCATGAGTCATTGGAAGCGCATGCAGTGTTTTTCATTTCATTGCACAGGCAGAGTGGTAACTCTGGGTGACAGTGTTGAAAGTACTTCAGAGCATAACCACTCTGCGTCTGCACTGGAGATTGAAGTAAGAGAAAATATACAACAGATACTATTCCTAGCAGCCACCTCCAATGAGCCCTGTGGCTCATTGGAGTACTCCCCAACAAGTAACACCACAAACCTATTTACACATTAACATCCCCCTGAACTAACCATTACTTTCACTAACAAACCTTTCCTTCTGCATGACAACGAAAACCCTCAGAAAAGAATGCTAATATTTAACACAGCCCATAACCTGGTAAACCTTGAGAATAGTGATATTTGGATGATGGATGGGACTTTTAAGTCCACACCACATTCATTTGTACAAATATACACTAGTCATACAAATATAAATAATACAGCAGTCCCATTAGTGTATAACATACTCCCTGACAAGCAATCCGCAATGTACACTGAAGTTTTAACAGTGGTCAAAACCAAAGCAATGAATAAAAGCCCTATGAAAGTGATGACTGACTTTGAATTAACACCATTTGCAAATGTTTTCCTACCACCCAATTTCAAGAATGTTTTTTTCACTTTTTTCAGGCACATTGGTGTGGAAAAAAAAGCCACCCTCAGTTAAGGATTACATGTCAAATAATAAATTCAATTTGAATTCAGAAAATTCTTAGTGTCACGCTTTGAATCTCCTGACTGTGGGGATGAGTTCTACACTTCAATTACTGAATCAGACTACTTTACCCAAAGCAAGGACAAATTGGCCCTACTGCCAAATTATTTTAGGACACATTGATTGGACATCTAGCAGGTCAGGTCAAAGGAGGAAGCCAAGGTTCCTTAATGACTGGTGGAACGGTTATGTGACCTGTTCAGAGGTTGGTGCAAAGACTAGCAATGTTATTGAGGGATCGAACAACTCCTTCAGTAAATCTATTGGCAGACATCACCCAAACCTTTATTATTTCTTGGAAATTTTAAATAAGGATCACAGGTTCCAAGTAATGAAAATACCACACTATTTAACAGGTAGTCTGAACCCTCGGCTTTCCCAAAAAAGTAAAGAAATGTCTGAAAGACTATTGGCTAAAATCAATGACTTTTCCTTGACGGGTGCTTCAGACTACCTGGACAACATTGCCTGCATCCTACACGTTTAACTCACTCTAACATCCTCTAACATTACTTGCCTGTTTTACCTATACTACAATTATACTTCATTTTTTAAATTATTTTTAAAAATTAAAGGATTTTTTGGGTGCCTATCTGCAGATGTCTTCTTTCTTCAGCTCTTGGTAACTCTTTCAAATCACCTGTCACCAAGAGTGTGTTGTACTCCATTAATTCAAACAGGGTATCCAACAACCAAGTAAAAGCCCAAATCCTGAAAATAGTCTATTTTGCAAAATCACATTGTTTGCCCACAAATAAAAGCCAAGCCATAAAAAAGTGAAATCAAACTCCCATTACAAAATCCCTTGGAAAAAAAAGTTTACTCCGTCCTCGTTGCAAAATCGTAGGTCCCCCCCATAAAATGATGAAATAAAATGAAATTTACTACAAATCCCAAAAATATAAAATATTCCATTTTGAAGAATGAAAATCCATGGAAAAAAACTCCAGTTGCAATCCATTCACAAATCCCATGTTTGTCCTCCAAGGAAGTGATGTCTCTCCTGATTCAATTTATGTATCACTGATGTAATAAAAAAAACACATCGCAAAAAGTTACAAATGTTGGTATTATTTCAAAAAGTATTACCTATGTCTGTTTGTAACTTTTTTAAACCTATGCTGAAAAAAAGACCAACCATCCTGAAGTGGGCATACAAACACAACCTGCAGGGGAATTTAAATTGGTAAAAACAGCAAAAACGTAGAATACTGTACTGACTATCATCAAATTTCTCCCCTCATTCTTACAATAAAGTTTCCCAGTCAGACATTTAAAAAACTGAAGATGTGTTCTTACTTGAACACAGCTCTTCCCTCCTTCTTATCTTGACTGTGATGTTCCAACGACTGTTGAAAGAGATGCACAATCACAAACGTAATGTAAAAAGTTACAAATAAGAATTCCTTTCACTGAGGTCAATAGGAAAGTGTGAGAAAAAGTTGAAAAAATATGTTAGGTTATTTTTAACAAATGTATATGTTTGGTAAAAATGTAATTTGATTTTACAGAAGTTTTCGTATTCTTTTTAGAATTTAAAACACTGTTTAATAAATTTTGTATTAAAATATATGGTGTGGTTATTTATCAATCTATTTAACATTATTTGTATTTTTTTATTTTTTCAATATTGTTCTAATATTATGTTAATTGTTTTTAAATGATCAAAACTTTAGGAGTCAGAACTATCCATTAAATAATTAATTTAGTAATAAAATGAGTGGTTTTATTATTGTAAGAATGGAAACTCAGGTATTAAAATTAACCGACTTCCCCACCCAATACCCCTATATCCCTTGCATCCCATGCATAAAAGTAAGTGTTACAATTAATTAAACATTTTAAAAACATTACATTAATATAAGAAAATGCAACAAATAAGCTTTCCACCTAAATTGAGAACTACACAGAGTTCCCTGCTTCTTTTTTGCATAATTTATGCATCACTTTAAGGCTGAAAGGTTACTGTTTTAATATATGTATGTATTCGTATTAATACTCAGTTATTGATATGATTACCTGAGTATTAATAAACATTCTCGTGTAATACCCATATATATTATACCCACATATCCCTTGCTTCCATTGCCTCAAACATAGCTTTATAATGATTTAAAAATACTTTTAATAATTAATGATTGTTAGACCTGGCACCATTGGTGTGGGTCTCCCCTTCATTTTTGCCTTTGCCTCCGATGTTTTTGCTGTGTGTTGGACTCCGTTTTGCTGGTCTAGATGCTTTGGGCACTTTGTCACTGCTGTTCAGTGCCAAGTGCAAGTGCTCCCTTTTTAAATTGTTGTTATGGATTAGTGATTTCATGATTGGCATATTTAATTACTAGCCAGACCCTAGTACAGTGCACTGTGTGTGCCCAGGGCCTGTAAATCAAATGCTGCTAGTGGGCTGCCACCCACAGAAGCAGCTTGTAAAAGGGGACTCTGGCCTGCCATCACAGAGCCTGTGTGCAGTCTAGTACTGCCATGATGACTTGGCAAGTGCACCCACTTGCCAAGTTCTAACCTTTCCTTTTCTTACATGTCAGTCCCTCTACTAAAGGCCCAAGGTACCTCTGTGGGCAGGGTGCAGTGTATGTGTAAAGTAGGACATGCCCTGGTGTGTGTGTCATGTCCTGATAGTGAAATGCTGCCAATTTCATTTTTCACTATTGCAAGGCTACATGTTCCCTTTGGACAGAATGGGGAGTTTGTCTATAACATCTTATAAACATTACTGGCCCTGGGAACAAGGTAGGAAAATCAAGTTTAGTATGTCTGAACTCAGAATGTTAAGATACATCTTTTAGTGAGGGTGGTTTTTACATACTGGGTTTGAAAATACCACTTTTACAAAGTAGGTATTTTCTTGCCTAACTATCCAGTGTGCCTCTGCTATGTTTGTGTATTGCCTGTCTGGCTTTTGGATAACAGGGGCTGGAGAGGGGCAGTGTTTCCAGAAGTCTGATGAGTAAGGGATGGGCTGAATAAACCTGGGCTGCATTTAGAGCAGGGGGGAGAGATTTCCTTTTGACCAGAATGGGCCTGGTCTGCCTTCAACAATGATGTCTCCACCTCCTGCCAGGAAGCTGTACCAGGGAAGACAGAACTGGTTTTGGCCATACACTCTCTGCCTTCAGAGGATAAAGGATTTTGTGGTATAAATATTGGGGCACAGGGCCCAGATGATTAGATCACTTCTGGGAAATCAAGAGGAACCTTTGCCAAGGAGAAGCTGAGAAGGAATACTGCCCCTGTGGTGTTTGCTGTCTGGGGTTGGCCTGCAGTGGCTACTTGCTGCCAAGGAAAGGAGAAAAGGACTTTTCTGCTTGCTTTGTCCCCCTGCTTGAAGAAAATATCTCCAAGGGCTTGAAATTGAGCTTGCCTCCTGTTCTGAAGTCTCAGGGACAAACAGACTTAATTTCATCCATCTCTCTGCATCTGGAACTGCTGTTTCAGTTGCCACAGAAGGAAACTGCAACACCAACTCCGGCTAGCAATGCCGTAACCTGCACCGAAGCCGTGGGCACCGCTGGTGAAGAGAACGGCGCACCACCCCAATTTGCACAGTAGGCCCGGCTTCAACGATGCCGGTGCTTCATCAACACAGAGCCAATACTTGACGTGAGTGACTCCTGAATCCAATTACATCGCACCGCCGTAAGGAACCGACGCCTCACCAACATCGTGATCTCATCTCCCCGACACATTAAGGAACCGACGTCTCACCTTCCCTGCAGTGCAGTAAGGAACCAAGGTTTCGCCTTCCCTGGGGTTGTAAGGAACCAACGCCACCCTGCGCTAATGAAGCATCATCTCCCCGACGCCATGCACTGTCTTTGCTTTCATCAATTCCAAGGTACTGTTTTTTGTGGGTCTGCTTGACTCAGTGCCCGACACCGCGTGCCTTGCGGTTGGTGCCATACTTTGGGATTTTAATCTATCACAACGTCGTAATAACTCCAGGTGGAGTTATTTGTTGCTACAAACTTTAATTGAGTGAATAACCTATTTTTAAGGATTTCTTGATAACTGTATTGTGGATTTTTGTTGTTTGGTCTTGTTTTGGTTTAGATAAAGATTACTTATTTTTCTAAACTGGTGTGGTGTTCATTTGTAGAGTGTTCACTGTATTACTGTATGAGTTCACAAATGCATTACATGCTGCCTCTGAGATAAGCCTGTCTGCTCGTGCCAAGCTACCAAGGGGTCAGCAGGGGTTATTTTAGAAGGGTATCCTCCTTACTCTGACTAGAAGCAAGGGCTCCTATTTGGACAAAGGTATCTACCTCTGCCAACTAGAGACCCCCATTTCTAACGATAATACTGTAATATTACATTTAAACATTAATAATCAGGTATTAAAGTTAACACCTGAGTATTAATACACTTCCCCACCCAATACCCCTATATCCCTTGCCTGAAGATTTATGTTACAGTTAATTACAAATTTAAATAAAGGAATATTAATAAACTAAAATGTATAAATATCAATACTTACGCATTAAATTTCGAACAAAACGCAAAGGTGCACCACTTGATAATAAAAAAAGAAATAACTGGTCTTTATCCATAGAGTTTTCTTTTTTAGTCTCTTCTTTTATTCACAAAATTCTTGTTTAAAACACACAGCCGACGCATTTCGTCCCGAAAAGGACTTCCTCAGGGCTGTAAATTTAACAAACATATATACAAACATAAATATGTACATATGTATAACATATAAACACTACAAGACATAGTCATGATACAAACATATATACCCATTCAGACAGGACTACTATGCACTAAACATATTACAAAAATATAGCTACATAGTCACTAAACCAACAAAACATAACAACTTTCCCAACATATAATCGTGAGCGTCAATTTTTCATAAGTAAAATACAAGATGGAGATTATTCCATACACATATTATGTAAGCATTTCCTGAAGGAAGATGAGATAAAGCGTAAAAACAGAACCAGAAAAAAGCATGCTTATAAGCATATCACATAGAGGGATCTGAGAAAGAAACGGGTGAAAAAGTAGTGTCATAAACCTTTTGTCCTTTAACACAGATTACAGAGTCAAAGCAGGAGATGTAGCAGGATTTACCAGACACAAAGGCATCTGGCATATATAATTTGCCAGGTGCTCCAGTCCCAGACAGAGCTGAGCTAAAAATATACCAAGATCACACACGGAACATTCTAGGTGCAATAATCATATATTTTGTATGTATACTTTTGTATAGAATACCCACCAAGAAAGCAGGGGATCAGGCACTCTCTGCAAATATCTGTGACGGAGTTGCCACGGTGGCTAGATAACAATAGCACATGGAAGTTTCAGCAAACAACTATATCAAGGGAGAGAGAAGAACAGCTATGACCTATTGTCTTGATTAGGGTGACCGTTTAAATACACCCCATCCCAGTCTGAAGTGACTTACTAAATAACGCGATGAGAGTGCTTCTCTGTAGACAATGTAGAAAATCAGAGGTATGGGGACACTTTGTTATACCAATTCTGTGGCCACACCACAATATGGTGTGCCAAGGATAGTGGGACAATCACACAGTCAACCTATAATGAGATTAGAAAATATATATTAAATACTAGCCTAAAACTTGTTAGCCCCTATCTGCGACCCGGTTGCCACAGTAAATAGATAACATTTTCACATGATAAGTTCAGCAAGCGGCTAAATCAAGGGAAAAAACAGAACAACTATGACCTAATACTTTGACAAAGGCGACCGTTTGAATACAACCCAGCCCAATCTCGATTGACTTACTAAAATATAGCGAAGAGAATGCATCTCTTTGGGAATATAGAGAGTCCTGAGTATTAATAATATTTCCCACTAAATACCCCTATATACCTTGCATCCCATGCCTGAAATTAGTGGGTTTTTTTTTTTTTTTTTTTTTTTGTCCTCATTTGCCTAACCCTCAATGTTGGACGGACCGACCACCCTACTCCACACATGTGCACAGGTTGTTGTAGTGGTGGCATACATGTCCCAACATCCGAGGGGCTTTCACAAACTCCATCTAGGCATGTTACAGCCTGCCGGACCATTGGTGGACCTAGACAAACAAATGCCCGGTCCAAGGAGAGTTCAAGGCATAATCATAGGAACCGGGGAAGAAAAAGAAAAAAAAAAAACCCCGGACACTATCGCCATTCGATCAGCAAGTTCCAAAAAGTTAAATTGTGTTTACTGCATGATCTGTTAAGGTCCGCTTTAGATGTTTCGTATAGAGATGAAAGCCACCCAGAGTGTAATGGGGCTGTTTTCTCCGTCCAATGAATGCAAATTTGCCTTCTAGCCAATAGCATTGCGTAGAAGAGGAAGGACCTTGCCTTGCCAGTGATGTTGTCATCCAAACCAAAGATGACAAGTGGTAGGGTTATTGACAAGGATACGTTTAATATGGAATTTAGGGTGTTCTTCACTTCTTCCCAAAAGCCAGCGATGACCGGGCAGTCCAAGAACATGTGAACATCACAGGCCTCACTATAGTTACATTTGTTGCACTTTTTGTCTGGGAGAAATTTGGAAAGTCTCAGCGGTGTTATATATGCACGATGTACTGAGAATAGATGGTTTCGTTTTAGCCATGATGGTTTTACAATTTTATGGAGTAGACCAAAGGATTTTAGCCAGAGCTCTTCACAATGTAGGCCAGTCGCCCCCCCCCCCATAGCTGGTCTGGGAGGAGGAACTCTCCATCACTTTCCTCCATCAACTGCCAATACAATATGGCTACTTCTTTCCCTCCCGATGGAAATTCCACTAACTGTTGCTCTAGAATGCTAGCCTTCCCTAGGTAGGGGTCTGTACGCCTTTGGGATCTAGCCCAACTTTCCAATTGGATGAATTTGAATCTGGAAAGTCCGGGCCCTACACATTCGTATAGTTGGTTCCATGCTATTAATGACCAATCCTTAAATAGCTGACCCCATCTCCTGATACCGGCATGTTGTAATGTGGAAGACAGACTATCCTTCAGAAATAGTGGGAGACCCGGCGAATCCCAGATTGGGGAGAGATCAGAGTAGTAAGACAGCCCTAGTCTCTTCCTAATACTGAACCAGGTTTTGGTCCATGAGTGTAGAATTTTTAATTTAATTTTTTTGAAGAATTTCTGACTCCCAAATTTGAACAGAAACCCCTCTGATGATAGATTCGCCCCCATTAGCATTGCTTTGTATAGCGACCCAGGTAGAAGGTTAGATGGCATTTTTAAAAGCATCCTGGAGTGTGACAGCAGGAATGCCCAGGCATAATACAGTAGATCTGGCAAGGCGAGCCCACACTTCTCCCTTCTTCTCCTTAACTTCTTCCAAGCTATTCTGATTGGTTTGTAGTTCCATATGAAGGAATTTATTTCTTGTTGACATTTTTCAATTAATTTGGGATCAAATGCCAGGGGGATCGCGTTAAAAATGAACGTAAACTTAGGGAGAATGGACATTTTCACCAGGTTTACCCTACCCGTTATGGAAAGTGGCAGGTGAGTCTATTCAAGTTGGTTTGTCCTATACTGTCCATTTCTTGGGTAATTCTAATGCCAAGATATTGCATGGATGTGGAAATATTTACCCCCAGCTGTATATCCGGTAAGTTCCAGACCATTATTTCGCTCTTACTAGAGTTTATTTCATAGCCAGAGATAAGACCAAACTCTTCTGCCCGTTTGATGACTACGGGAAATGCCTTTACTGGATCAGAAGTGAAAATCAGAATGTCATCCGCATAGAGTGCTACCCGTCTTTCCCATTCTCCAAAGCTAAAAGATGGAATATTAGCCTCCTCACGCAAAATCTGAGCAAATGGTTCTATGTATAAGTTGAAGAGGAGAGGGGAAAGCGGGCAGCCCTGCCTCATACCTCTGGTTATATTAAAGGCATCTGTCAAAGCCCCATTGATCAGCAATCTGGCCGAAGGTGTAATATATAGCTGCTTTATAGTTCTACAAAAACCATCCCCACAATTGAATTTTTTAAGTACATCTGTGAGGTAGAGCCAGTTGACTCTGTCAAATGCCTTAGTTGCATCTAAGGTTAGAGTGGCCATAGGTAGGGAGAAGGCAGTAGCGATGTCAATGGCTCCTATAAGTTGGTGTGTTAGATCGGCTAATTGTCGACCTTTAATGAAACCTTTTTGATCCTGATGGACTATAGCACCAATAACACTCGCCAATCTAGCTGACATGATTGTTGCAAAGATTTTATAGTCATTATTTAGTAGTGATATTGGTCTGTATGACCCGCACTCAAGGGGAGATTTCCCGGGCTTCGGGATAAGTACAATTGTAGCCTCCCCCCAAGATTTGGGCGGCAACTCACCATCTATTAGGATACCATTAAATAGGGTCGTCAACACGGGGGCTATAACATTTTCCAGAGATCTGTAGATCTCCCCTGGCAACCCATCTGGACCGGCCGCTTTCCCTTTTTTTTGTTGATGAATGGCTTTAATCACCTCAGCCTCTGTAATCTCGGACTCCAAGGCCCTACTTTGAGTTATCGAGAGGGTTGGGAGGGTAATAGCTTCCAGCCAACTGTCTCTTGCTTGCTGGTCATTGGGAAGGACCTCCTTATATATTTCCTCGAAGAATTCAAAGAAGGCTCTCCCTATTTCTATTCGAGTGGATCTTGTCTCTACCTCGCCTTCTATCCTAATTTCCTTGATGAATTTGAGAGCTTGTTCAGCTTTTATTTTCCAGGCTAATACTTTTCCTGCGGCTTCACCGAATTCAAATTGGGAGGTTTTAAACGCTTCCCATCTTTTGTTTACTCTCTCTTGTAAGATGTTATTGAGTTGTGATTTTAAGTCGGCCAATTTTTCTTGTTCCTGTATTGTTCCTAAGGGAGAGTCAATCCTTAACACTAGGAGTTTCATCTCTTGTTCAAGACTAGCAACCTTCTCTCTATATATCTTCCGCCTAAAAGAGGCTCTGTTGGTTATCTGACCTCTTAAAAAGGCCTTAAATGTCTCCCAGACGACGGTAGAGCCTACCGAATCCCTATTAATATCGAAGAAGATTAAGGACTCAGTTGCTAAAAATTTAACCTCTTCATCTTCAAACAAGAGGGTCCGGTCGAAGGGCCAGGATGAGTATTTTGTGGAGTTTCCCCGTTTTAAGGAAAATGCCAGTGCAGAGTGGTCTGACAGGTGCGAGGGAAGATAGTCTATCATATGAAGAGTGTCCTTTAGGCAATAGCTAAAAAGTGCGTAGTCAATTCTGGACTTATGTTTAAAGCGGCTATTCCGAAGGGACACCCCTAACTTATTGCCCGCTCTCTCTCTCCATACATCCGCCAAACCAAGTTGTGCCATGATTGTTATAAGGGTATGCCTGGATTTAACAGAGCTGCAAAATCTAGATTTCACAGATTTGTCCAGCCTAAGATTGAGAACGATATTAAAGTCCCCCATCCAGATTACTGGATCTTGAACTAATACTAGATGGTTTCTGATCACATCCAGATATGATGGATCATCAGAGTTGGGGCCATAATAGCCAACTAAGGTGTAAGTCTGAGCATCTAACGAAACTCTCACTAATAGCCATCTCCCTGATGGATCTTCTTTACATTCCAAAATTTGAGCTTTGGCAGTTTTTTTAAAAATGAATATGACCCCCCTAATGTTGGCATTATGATCCGTTAAACAAAATTTGTCAACCCACTTATGTTTCTTTAACAGAGCTGTAGCCTCTGTTTTAAGAAGATGTGTCTCCTGAAGAGCTATCACCTGCGCCTGAGAGTCTCTCAGATATTGTAAAATACAATCACATCTACCTCTCCCACGCAGGCCATTGACATTCCAGGAGATGTAATGTGTTAATGTCATTCTATATTACTTATTCCAGCTCCTTCATTGCTTCGCTCCTCCATATGATTGCTATTTAGATTAATGTATTGGAGAATTTTATATGTAAAAAGCTTGGCCTGAGAAGGTAAAAAAAGTAGACAAATGAGTTCTTTTGATGCGAAACCCTTCCCCCCCACCACCACCTCTACTCCCACCCTACCCCCCTGGAAAAACCCACCCCTACCTATTCTAGCCTGATGACTGGCCAGATTACGCCCACCTACAGCCTTGCCCTTCAACCCCCCTGCTGCTTGTAGTATATAGTAGCTAACTACTTGTGCCAACTATTATAGGTGCAAAAGAATAGTCCAAAAACCAGAAAAATAATAAAGTGTTTCTAAGTGTTTCTAAGTGTTAAGAAGTAATCACACTGCATTATACACTAACAACCTCGTGTATATATATACCTTATACTAAGCTCCATAGAGGAGAAAAGCCAGAAGTTGAAATTGAAGGCAACACCATTTACAGTTATGTATAAGGACCCGGAAAACTAAAAAGGGGATTACTCACAACCCATCATTTTGTAGTCTGGGCCTGTTCCCTAATGACATTTAGTAGGTCGTCAGCATCGTGAACAGAGCGAATATTGTGCATCTTGTTGTTATACATAATCCGTAAAAAAGCCGGAAACCTCACCTGCACTGTGGCTCCTAAAGACCTGAATTTATCCATGCGTTGCCCCAGCTCCCACTGTCTGTCCAGTGTGGTTTTGGACAGATCCGAACGTATTTCAAAGGAGAAGTCTGAGCACTTCAATAATCTAGCCTTCAGAGCAAGGTTTAAAATCTTTTCCTTGAGTGCGTAAGTCAAAAAATTGATTAGCACCTTCCTGGGTTTAGATCTAGCTGGATTCAAGCGGAAAGGGTCTCTGTGTATTCGCTGAATGTCCTTATCTAATTCTTCCACTGTTTCGACTAGATTAAGGGATTCCTTCAGAGACCGAATTATGAAGCCTTTAAGGTCTGCTCCTTCTTTACCTTCTGGGATTTTTAAGAGTCGGATGTTGTTGCGCCTTGAGTAATTTTCCAAGACCTCGACCCTCTCTCTCATGTCATCCCCATCTCTTTGAAGGGCTTGTATTTTAGACCTGGCAGTCTCTAGATCAGTTGTTAAAAGACCTACTGAGCTTTCCAATGCGCCAGTCCTTTCGCATAGGCCCTCCACCTTTTGACCTAGGAGCTCACAGGTTGCTCTTATGTCGTTCTGGTTCGACTTCGACACTGCAAAATCATGCCTAATCTCTTCCCTCATTGCATTGATTGAGCTGACTAGAGCCTCCAAAGTGCCTCCCCCCCTCGGAGGTTCCTGACCCCGATCCGTTACATCCTCTGTCCTCACCTCATCCGTTACATTTGAACCTAGAGTCCCTCCCGATATCAACTCGACTTGTTGGTTAGACGGTTCATTAAGAATAGCAATCTCTGCAACTGTAACCGCAACCAAGTCTGGTGAAATAGCTTGCGATGAACCCTCAGACACTACCACCTTAGCAGGAGGTCCGGAAGAGGGGCTTACGCTGGGGGTAACGTTAGGAATAACCTGTTGCTTGTTAGATTGCCAACTATCTCCCTTAGATGTAGCCATTTCCTGCGTTATCTCTAATATCTGGGGTAGCACTTTAAAATAGGAACGCAGTGAGGGGGCTATATCCCCTGGAGCTTTCAAATTCCTGTTTTTGGTTCTTTTTGTCTAATATTTTTTTTTTGTTCATTGGCTGGCCCCCCTTTAATCTCACCCGAAATTAACTTAGAGGCCTGCCCCAAGGTGCACTCTGGGAGCTGTAGTTTTGTTTCGTCCAGGCTATGCTCCCTACCCTGACTCTTATTCTTACTTCTTGTATACCCTGAACGAGGGTTAGCAATGTTTTTCCTGCTCTTATTTGAGCCCGCCTTGCTCTCCCCCCTAATTAGAACAGAGACCTTACTTTCTGGTTCCTCCGAGTCTGCCGCTGCTTGATACACCTCCGGCTCCAATGTTTCCCCCACAAGGCGGAACCTGCGCAGCACTGTGTCCCTCGACGTCGACGCCAGTGGAATCCTTCCTCCTGTTCCCCCACCGAGGGAAGACGCGATGAAGGTTCCCCGAGCAGCGGCCGCGTCTGAGCTCCACGGCTGCCCGTCTCCAGTTCGGGAGAAACACCGGAACAGACGCCGACACCTGGAAAATCACCGGCAAACACATCCGTCAATGCCTGTGAACGCCAGTGTGTTAGCGGTTACGAGAACTCTTCAGAGCCCTTGATGTCTGGCCGTATGCCCGTCGGCATCTCTTGATGAAGCAGCGGGGATCTCGGGAGGCTAGTAGGAGCGTGCGGACCGCTCTAGCTGGCGTCCGCCATGTTTTTCCATGCCTGAAATTAGTGTTACAATTAATTTTAAAAAATTAAAAAAATTATATAAACATTAAAATATCTAAATATTAATTCTCAGGTATTAACATGAATGCCTGTATATTAATACACTTTCCCTCCAATACTCCTATATCCTTTACAACTTTTCCCTATAAGTTAGTAATACAATTTTGTATTAATTTTGGCTACATTATATACACACCAATCTACGTACCTTTATACTTACTCATATGATGCGTGGTAATAGCATGCATGGTAAAGGCATATGAGTGGTACTAGCATGCGTAATAAAGTTGAATGCATGGTTTTGACTTCATGGTAAAGGCATTTCATATTTGAGGCTTTGTTGTAAACACCTCTGGGGGTGGAAACCTCCAGAACCTTCTCCTACTTCAAAGTGTCCTGAGGTATAAATATTGGACCCTCAGACTCAACTCTTCAGTACACCTCTGGACCAGTTGAAGACTCGGAGGGACTGTTGTGCTGCTCTACAAGAAAAACTGCTACTCTGCTGCCCTGCTGCTCTTCTGCCTGAGTGAAAGGACGGGACCTACATCTTGATTCCAAGACCACCAGAAGGCTAGTTGGCTGACCTCCTCATCAGAGCCTCAGGGACTAAAAAATCTCCAATTACCTTGAACCCCTCATCTGAGCTCTGTCTGCTGAGAGTCCTACCTCCCTAAGTGGAGCTACTCTAGTCTTGGATCCTTGGATATGTGCCTGAAGGTGCACTGCCAGCCCAACTGTGGTCCTGTAACTAGAACTGATGCAGTATGACACATCTCCTCGCTGCCGCTGCGGAACTGCCGCAGCGCAATGCAATCCAGATGCCAAATTTTGCATCGCATCACATCCCACAGTCAACTTGGAAATGCCACTGAGCAATGAATCCTTGACTCAGGTCTTCACATCGCATCCCTCATTAACAGCATTCTTGGTGATGATGCAGGACTCCTCATCACAGCCCTGCAGCTTCCTCTGAACCATTTCTGCGTGACACACCCTTGATGCAAGATCTTGCAACCCTCCGCAATGTAATTTGTTCAGCAGGCCTAATTTATTTCCGTATCTAGCCCATGCTCCTGATGTACCATACAAATAAACTAAAGGACTATACCTACCAATACTCCCAACACCATTTCCAAATAATCAGTCAGTTGGCAGTGAAGAAAGTTCAATTGTTTATTAAACAAAATACTCTATAGAGGAGCCTATCCCAACCTCACCCATCAGGTGCGCCGAGAAGACTGTTGGCTCGTATTCAAACATGAGGTTATATACTTTTCGGTTCAATACATACAATCACTGTAAAAGGAAAAACACCAGTTGGCCCTCGAGCTCCAGGAAAGGACCATATATGGCACACATCAGACTAGTACAAAGGCTTGACTATCTATTACTGATGAGGTCAGGAGGGGTGACTCCCTTTCGTCTTGGTGTCTGGGAGTGTAGACACGGCGCCTCCAGGAATGTGCTTATCGCCACCCAAAGCCAGATGCGACCTTGAGTCTTAGAACAGTCAAGTAAAACAGCCTACCTTCAGCTGCTACCAATAACTCAGATAAACTGGGGCCTGACAACTGCACGTGATCAACGCATGATCACGGCCCGTGCTCGAGCATATGATCAGAAGATGGCATCTGTATGGTTCTCGGCCTACGCTTTTAGCAATAGATATACAGGGAGGAAATAAACGTGTTTCCTCCAAGCAAAAGCATATATATCAAACAGGGAGAATACGTAGAGATGCATCATGCTAACATAATACAAGTCCAATACTCCTTATATACAGGAAATCTACCTTTTTTATCCCTCACTCCATTGTGGTCGGTCTTAACTTGTGACTATGTCCCGGTCCAGAGCAACCAGAAATCCACTGTTGGCGCTTTGTGCTTTTTAGTTACCATTTGCAGTTAAATATTTAAATTGCATATAACTGGTTCTAATAATTAGTAATTTCTTAAATTTTACTCTATTTTTCTAAATTGGTATGGGGTTTGTCTTGATATAAATAGAGTCTTATCATGAACGAAAGGCACTGGGTCCTATTAGATGAGCTGTGCATACAGTTACAAGAGCATCTCCGCGCACTACTTAAACCACATATGGCTCCTCCATTTGACCACAGACCTGGTTAATGACACTCAATAGGAACCAAACCACAAGAAAACAAATGAACTGTGCACATCTGAATAGCATAAGTTGGCAGGGTATGCTCAGACGTGAGTCTCTTGCTCACTTTGCCACTGGATTCAAGCAAGCCTGGCTGAAGACGGCTGAAATGCCAGAAACCGGTCCTAGGAAGCTTGTTTCCGGTCCAGGGAAGGCATGGCTTGGCAGTTCGGGCTGGACTGTTTCCATGAGGCACAGGGTCAGACTGATTTGCATATGGCCATGTCTGAACTGGGGTGGCAGAGTGGGCTAAAGAACGGTGATGGATCAAACCCAGATCTGTTGACTGGGTGTGAGTGTTTGATTGGTTCTGATGCTCCGTCCATCACCACCCCCTTTTGTACCGCTTTGTTCGCCATAAGTTGGCAGGGTATGCTCAGACGTGAGTCCCTTGCTCACTTTGCCACTGGATTCAAGCAAGCCTGGCTGAAGACGGCTGAAATGCCAGAAACCGGTCCTAGGAAGCTTGTTTCCGGTCCAGGGAAGGCATGGCTTGGCAGTTCGGGCTGGACTGTTCCCATGAGGCACAGGGTCAGACTGATTTGCATATGGCCATGTCTGAACTGGGGTGGCAGAGTGGGCTAAAGAACGGTGATGGATCGAACCCAGATCTGTTGACTGGGTGTGAGTGTTTGATTGCTTCTGATGCTCCGTCCATCACCACCCCCTTTTGTACCGCTTTGTTCGCCATAAGTTGGCAGGGTATGCTCAGACGTGAGTCCCTTGCTCATTTTGCCACTGGATTCATGCTAGCCTGGCTGAAGACGGCTGAAATGCCAGAAACCGGTCCTAGGAAGCTTGTTTCCGGTCCAGGGAAGGCATGGCTTGGCAGTTCGGGCTGGACTGTTCCCATGAGGCACAGGGTCAGACTGATTTGCATATGGCCATGTCTGAACTGGGGTGGCAGAGTGGGCTAAAGAACGGTGATGGATCGAACCCAGATCTGTTGACTGGGTGAGAGTGTTTGATTGGTTCTGATGCTCCGTCCATCACCACCCCCTTTTGTACCGCTTTGTTCGCCATAAGTTGGCAGGGTATGCTCAGACGTGAGTCCCTTGCTCATTTTGCCACTGGATTCAAGCAAGCCTGGCTGAAGACGGCTGAAATGCCAGAAACCGGTCCTAGGAAGCTTGTTTCCGGTCCAGGGAAGGCATGGCTTGGCAGTTTGGGCTGGACCGTTCCCATGAGGCACAGGGCAGACTGATTTGCATATGGCCATGTCTGAACTGGGGTGGCAGAGTGGGCTAAAGAACGGTGATGGACCACACCCAGATCTGTTGACTGGGTGGAAGTGTTTGATTGGTTCTAATGCTCCGTCTATCGCCACCCCCTTTTGTACCGCTTTGTTCGCCATAAGTTGGCAGGGTATGCTCAGACATGAGTCCCTTGCTCACTTTGCCACTGGATTCAAGCAAGCCTGGCTGAAGATGGCTGAAATGCCAGAAACCGGTCCTAGGAAGCTTGTTTCCGGTCCAGGGAAGGCATGGCTTGGCAGTTCGGGCTGGACTGTTCCCATGAGGCACAGGGTCAGACTGATTTGCATATGGCCATGTCTGAACTGGAGTGGCAGAGTGGGCTAAAGAACGGTGATGGATCAAACCCAGATCTGTTGACTGGGTGTGAGTGTTTGATTGGTTCTGATGCTCCATCCATCGCCACCCCCTTTTGTACCGCTTTGTTCGCCATAAGTTGGCAGGGTATGCTCAGACGTGAGTTCCTTGCTCACTTTGCCACTGGATTCAAGCAAGCCTGGCTGAAGACGGCTGAAATGCCAGAAACTGGTCCTAGGAAGCTTGTTTCCGGTCCAGGGGAGGCATGGCTTGGCAGTTCGGGCTGGACTGTTCCCATGAGGCACAGGGTCAGACTGATTTGCATATGGCCATGTCTGAACTGGGGTGGCAGAGTGGGCTAAAGAACGGTGATGGATCAAACCCAGATCTGTTGACTGGGTGTGAGTGTTTGATTGGTTCTGATGCTCCGTCCATCACCACCCCCTTTTGTACCACATCTGAATAGCATCCATCATAAAAGTGAAACTCTGGTGTGCTCAGAGATTCATGTGCCTCAATAATGGTATTTTTTGGAACCACACCAGCCAAAAGAAGACAGGGAAACCACTGCTGATCTTTGCCATCCTCTACAGCATTGATGAAAACTGGTGACTATCAATTATACATGGCCAGGGAAATCTTCTGCCAAAGCCAATGTCACAAATACTCTGGCATGGGGGAATCAGATAACAAGTATGCAATATCATTAGGAGCAGTTGCTTAACAGATAAAGTCATCACTAGCACAGGAAATGCAGTGTTGATACACACACACACAAACACCAAGTCCCTGTGTTCCCTATGTTTTAGGAAGAGGGCATGCAAATTCTCCTTGTTCGCCCCCAGACGCTCCAGGGCTATCATTTCATTCTCCAGTACCAGGAGTTGTGCCTGCCTGTCGCTTTTACACCCCACTATCAAGGAGTATTCTCAGCCCGGATGACCACCTTGTAAGCCTCCTATAGGGTTAAATAGGAGTCAACCGACCCATCATTGAGCTCGAAGTATGAAGCTGTGGCTTGGAGCAGGTCACTGACTAGTTTGGAGTCCTTAAGGTGACAGGCACTGATTGGTTCCAAGCCCCATGTTGTGTTGGAGCACCCCCATACCTCCAGCTACTACGGCCAGTGATCTGAGATCTCCCTGGCTAAGTGGGGGACCTCAGCCACTCACGTTAAATGGGAGGATTGAGTAAATAGATAGCCCAGTCTGGAGAAGCTTTCGTGGATCCACAAGAGAAAGGTGTATTGACGCTCTGCCAGGTGTCACATATGCCAAATATCAGTAATGCCCTGTGCAGTGACAAAGTCGGCCAGTGTGGGGTCCCAGTGGGTGGCGCGAGCCCTGGAGTGTCTATCCATATTGGATGAGAGGAGGGCATTGAAATTCCACCCTCCGGTAACTGGAGCAATAGCTCACTTAGACTCGGCAGCTGAGATGGTGATGCCGGCCAGGACATAGACTGAACATAGGTTGATTGGGACCCCTTCCCAAGTGCCAAATTGGGCCACATAATTACTCTGGGGTTCAACCTATGACTTAATAGGGAGTGGAATTCTTGATACGGTTGCCCACCCCCGTGAGTCAGTTGTGTAACCAGAGTGAGCCACTATATTTTAGCCCCTCTGGACATGTCTTTGCAAGTATTGCCTAAAAGGTGTGTTTCCTGCAGCAGCACGACATCGGGGGAGTGTTTCCAAATGAATTGGTGGACCATTCCCCTGCTAGGGAACTAGGTATCGATGGCATAGTGTATGTAGAGAGTCAAGGGGTGCACCCCCACATGAGAAGAGGCCCCGGGTGGCGACATTGACCAATAGACAGTTGCTGCTCTGTAACATAACTATAACTACCCTGTGTGAACTAAAGACCCCCCACCCTGCTACCCTGCCTGGTGGAGACAAAACTGCCCACCCAACCCCATCAGGCAGTGTGCCTGTCATCCCAGGAGAAAAGAAGCATTTTAGTTAACTTAAAACTGGGGGTGAAAGTGACCGAGGCAGCCCCGCGCCGACATACCCCAAAAGATGTTTCCAAGAGACCACTCCTCCCATGCCTTGCAGGATGTAGCAAAACATAGTCACGGTTCAGTGCACCTCAGTCTTGGACATCAATGTCAACATAGGCTGGCCCATCCCACCCAGGAAATCAAAGCCCCCACATACAGCAGGATGTTATAGAGGACAGTTATAGATCATTGAGCCATTTTAACTGTTGCTAGTGGACCTGCAAGCCCGCCTGGCCCGCCTCAGAGGCCTGGCGCAAACACAGCCTGGTCCAAACGCATCACTGCGCCCTCTGTGCTTTCTCCACCAGTCCAAGGTAAGTGGCCACCGGGGGCCCCCCTCAGTCGTTATGTTTTGGTCACTTGTTCCTTTGTCTTTTGCCACTGCCTACATTGCGCCAGAACTCCAACCATTCCAGCGCTGCCTCTGGAGAGTTAAAAAACACTTTTTCCCCTCAGCTCTTACTTTAAGTTTGGCCAGGAAAAGCATCATGTACTTGATATCATGGTCTCAAAGCTCTCTATTGACATCCATGAAGCTCTTCGGCAGCTGTTGGACCCTGAGAGTAAAGTCAGGGTAAAGGCTAATCATTACCCCCTCGAATTTCAGGTCTGGAGTGCACCTTGCTGCTTGCATAATTGCATCTCTATCTGTGTGATTGAAGATGCGTACAATGATGGTGTGAGGGGGCATCCTTGGCCCAGGGACAGTCATTGGCACTCAGTGCGCTCTCCCAACAGAGAAGAATTTTGAAAGACCCCTAGGTTGAAGCACAGTGGTGATGAAGTTTTCAACAAAAAGGTCTGGGCATGGTTCCGCTGCTCTCTCCGGAAACCCCACTAGGCGGATGTTGTTTCATCTGGATCTTCCTTCTATGTCCTCCAGATGTGCCTAAATGTGGCATTGTCATTAAGTAGGGAAGTGACCTGTTTTTGGAGCTGTGCAGTAGCCTCGCCGATGTCCATAACTGTCTCTCTTATGTCGTGGAGGTGGTCTTTTTCTTTGCTGAGCTCTGCCCTCATCAGTCACACTCCGCCACCACAGAATCCAGTTTTGGTTCTAAAGAGCCCTTAATGCTGTGGATGGCCTCCATGATCTCTTAAAGATATGATTCCTGGGCCTCTTCATCCAGCCTTTGTTCACCCACCGTGGCCCGCTGTCTTTATGTATGGGCGCAGGGAGGGCATATTGCTCTATGGCTGCCTGTAAGGGCCTGAAACCACTCCGCAACGTCACTCACCGCCGCCTGTGGGGCTGGGGACCCAGGGAGCAAAAAAGGAGGGTGTGAGACCTTGTGTGCCCACCGTTGGGCCCCCCGTGGACTGTTGGTGTGGCTGTCTAGTGAGTGGGCCCCCAGGCTCCGCTGCCAGTTGCTGGGCCCCACACAGATCTGACTTGAAGGTAGCATGGCTCCAGATCTGCTGGGCAGCCTAGAAGCGGAGGAATATGTGGGACCTCCAATGCTGAGAGGGAGGGGGGGTCTAGTTGTCCTCTAGATGTCTCACCTTAGTCGGCCTCTGCACCACACAGTCTTAATGGTGCTTGTCCCTCAGCACACCTCTCTTCTGTCAGCCGACCGCAGGATATGCCACATTTCAGTATGGCTGGGAAGGCAGGCAGTCACCAGAAATGGGCAGGCTGGCCCTCGCAGGATCTCCTACCACTTGTATGTGGTCACATTCTCCCAGGTTTGAGGCGCAGGCTGGCACCTCTTACCGTCCTCCGCTGCAGCCCAGGCTGATCCAGGAAGGCCGTTCAGGCAAAGCAGGCCACGCCCCCAGGGCTCCAATGCAGCGGGCTCGAGCTCAGTCCGGCAGGTTGTATGGACTCAGTCTGCAGCAGGATGGGGCCCGTTGCCAGCCCTGCCACTATGGTGTGCGTTGATGGCCCCCCCACCAAATATAACAGATGATTTCAGATGAGAATGGGAGAAGGGCGAAGCATGCTCAGGAGCCCTCTAAAGGTGCGTTGGCCATGTTCGGCTACTGGCCACACCCCTTGAATCAGGTTTTTGTTCAGTTCAAGAGCTGGGTAAGTATGTCAGTGAAGCGTCCTGCTCTGACAATGGGTGGATCAGCTGCAGGTCTAGTGTTGGAATGCGAGTGAGCTTCGCTATGGGGGAGGCTAATGTCATTGAGGTTTGAAAGGCACACAGTTTGTGAAGACTGAGTAGGGGCTACATTAGGAGAGAGGGTTGAGTCGGTAGGGGACTCAGTGGCAGATGGATTTGAGATGGGGCTGGTGCCATCGGGCTCGGGGTGTGCGTTAGGGTGGGTACCTTGGAAGTTATTCTACTGATTATTTGGTGAAGGCATGTGTCAAGGGAGCCGCTAGGTTCCTTAGTGTATCAGGGGGCGCAGTAAATGTGAATAGCGAGTCAGTGGAGTCAAGGAGGCGAGAAGGTTTTGGGTTGATGGTAGGGGGTAGGGGGAAAGGGGAGTGTGGGGCACACAGCCATGTTGTGTTAATGAAGCGGGAAGTGTTGGTCAAAGAAGGTGAGGTGATGGTCTGTACCTTGTATAAGTATGTTCCCTGTCCTGAAAATAGAAATTGAGATTTCCCCTCTAAATGTTAGGGAGGGGAAAGTGGTGAGTTTAGTTCCATAGTGGATTTTGATTGAATTAGTAACTTGTAAGTGGGTAAGGAAGATGTTTCTCCACTTTGCAGAAAGTTTTAAGTAGAAGACAAAGTTAGTTTTCTTGTTGCCATTGCTCACGCTATAGTAGGTATTGGCTATTAGTTTTTAAGGATGTTGTTTCAGTAGGCTGTGTTTGAATTCTTTTTTTTGCATTATTAGAGATATTTTTAGGATAGCTGATGCGCCATGAGTTGGGGCCATATCTCTTAAGTGCGGTGTTAAGGGGTTTGGGGAAGAACATTGTTAGACAAGTTCAAAGCTAGTTGCAGTTTCAACAAGTTTAGGAGATGTAAGAATGGGCCCAAAATTGAAGGCTGCTAAAGGGGCTGTGAAGGAGCATTGCTTCACAGTGAGTGATAAATTTAGCTAGTTTGTAGCGCAGGGGAACCTCAATAGTGATTGTGGCTTACGTGCCTATCATCTAATAGTTAAATATTTATGGAAATATACAATTTTGCAACTCTGATTATTCTCAAAACACAAGATAAAATGGATAAACACCTATAAAATGGACTTAGAATAAAGATGGATAAATACAGATGGAAATGTTAAGGAAATAACTACCATATACCTGTCTACCTGGGGAGGACCATATCAGTTAGATCTCTTTGGAATTCACTTCTCTCTCTCAAGATTGAGAGCCTTCAGGTAGTCCTCTTTCTGCTGTTTAGTCCTCTTTTGTTGTCAAATTGTATGAGGGTGGAGAGTCTCTCCTCCTATCTGTATCAGTAGTTATTTTCCAGTAGTATTAGAGTACAAAGTCCTCTTTTGAAATCAACTTGTAGGAGGGGGAAGCATTCCTCCTCACATTAGCTAAGTTTTTTCTCTCATGTCCACGCTCCTTCTAACACTGCTCAATTGTCCCCAACATGCAGGAATATAAAAATCATGTGAGTAGAGTGGCAATGTTGCCGCTGTAAAGCGCAAAATACAGAGCAGAAGCTGACCAAGCAGAGGCACTCTACATTCTGTCCCTCTCCCTCCTCAAGCAGGCATATCTCCTTGTTTTAGAGAGGCCAGGAAGTGGTGAATCTGTGCACCCAAGCAGCTCCTGAAGGCATGCCACCCAGGCTGTGCACTAAACACAGAACACAACCAAGCCATGCACAGGCATTCAGCAGCCTGTCCCTCCTTTTCACTTTCCACACTGGGCCTCTCCTGCCAATGGTCGGATGGCTCACACAGACCTCAGCTGGGTCAACTGTCAGCACTCCAGCCTGCCAGCAGAAAAACAGAAGTGCAGCTTCACCTCATTCCAACATCAAACGGATGCCACATTACACCGCCAGGGTGCCCCAAATTGGTCTCCCAGGCCTGCACTCGGCCGCCGCTGGAAGACAGTCAAGCCTCATAGACCTATGCACCATAGAAATGCCACAGATCCAGTTCAGTCCCCCGTGCTCGCTCTCAGTCACAGTTGATCATAATAGGATTTTCATAGTGCACTCTCCAAACATGCCCCCAGTCATAGGAGTCAAGGTTTAGTGCTGCTGAAGACTTAAACTATCTTGAAAATTCCCGACGTGGATAGCAGATCTGGGAAACTTTATTCCATTGGCTAGGGTGCCCCCAGACATAATTTCCACCCACTAGTTTGGGCCAAGCATTAATGTGGCTTCTTCAGGACCCACTTAAGAACACTCCTGAACCTTTGGCACATCAGAAAGAACTTTACCTGCTATTGCTCTATTACCCAGGATTAAGACGTAGACTCCAAGAGACATAAGTTTGACTTCCTGTTACGCTCCAAGTACACAACAAGCTACAAGAGGCTTTTTCCTGTAACAGCCCAGTTGACGAGTGGCAACTGGACCTGGACTGGACTCTGCTGTGGCCTCTGCTTCACACCCTGTGAGTCTTTAAGTACCTCCCCTGAGGTCATAAGTGGCTTTAGAAGTGTACTCCTGTGGTGGACTTGGACTTCAAGTATTAAAGTAAGAAAGTAAAATCTTGACCACAACAAACTTGGTTAGTAGGTGCTCCATCACAGTCAGCATCAAATTTCTACTAGGTCCTGTTCTACCATGACCGTTGGCTATCATTGGCACTTTGTGCTTGTTTGCACTATTTTATTAAAAAACTTTAAAAGTTCATACCTCCAATTCCCTTAATTTGATTTTTGTCATTTTGGTGTCATTTTGTTTATTGAATTTTACTCTATTATTTCTAGTTCATTTTGAGATTTTTCTTTTTTTAATTTCTACTTTATTACTGTTTTAATTCTTCATAAATACTTTACATTCTGCCTCTAAGTTAAATCTGTCTACTATGTGCCATCACTACCAGGGGGTTGAGTTCAAGTATACTTAGTGGCTTTAGTGGTTCACCCTGACAAGGACTTTGACTATTACTTAAGATGGGGACCTGCCCCCCTCAACTAAAAACCTACATTCTTACAATGAGTGACTGCAAATATCCTGCTATGCTTGTTTGCACCAGTGTGCACAAGTGTGTGGAATTGACTTAGCTTGACAGATGTGTCTGAGTTTTCTTATTATGTGGTAGTTGTGAAAAGCTACTGATGTATTTCTTTTTTGTAAGATATGCACCTCGAATTATAGCTTCAGGTGCATGCAAGGTTACTTACCGGGAATTAATAGTCTGCAGTCATGCTGGGATTGGTTTTAAATGTTACATCCTGGGCGTGTAATGAGCTGTGACATATTCTATTTCTGTATAGGCCAGATTATCTGTGTTTGTGAAGAAAATAGGTGCAGATTCTGGTAGCAATTATCTTCACTTGATTATCACTTCTCCTCCTACAGTTTTGCTCTGGCCTGCTTTGTTTTAGGTGGATGTTTGTAGCTGTTTGTCTTCCTAACCAGAGGTAAGTATGACTATCATCAGGTAGGTCCATGTCTGTAGGAAAATATATTATGATACAATCCATCAGACTACTTATAAGGGTGTCACTATGACAGGTGTTTTAAACCAGTCAATAGTGAGCTACTAGTAGCTCCTAGACACCTTCAAAGTAACTTGCAGCCTTGAGCTCCTTTATAAATAAACATAGGGACACATTTTCCTTTAAGTTTAAGGGAAGGCTGTGTTTGCTTTACATCATTATCATCAGGCTGCAGATAGAAGAGCTTGATAATGAGCAGTTCTCTGTCAGATTTATGGCCCAGGCTGGGTCACAGAAGTGAAGAACTGGAGTATTTAAAATTTGAAGAATAGTCCTTGTCCACTCAATATTGGAGCCTGAGAACAAAATTATGTTTCTGAATGCTTTTAGAAGGGAAACAATTTAAATGAGGTTACCTTAATGATTAACTCTTCATTTTAATTTTCTCTCATTTCAAAAGCATGGAATTGACAAGTAGCAGGCCTTGGCTCCCAGTGGCCAGCAGACACTGCCATATTTATGACTGAAAAATAGTCTTTTTTTTTAAATGGGAGAAATTTAAAGTGAAGAAAATGTTTCTATGAAACATTAGGTATTAATGTTGTTCTGCACTTCCACTTAAACAAATACATCTTAATGTTTTATGAAGGATGTTTATACCCTTCAAATTCGTCCCATTTATGAAAAATTATTTTTCTGTTAAGCATATGAGACCATGTCTACAGGCTACTGGGAGCAAGATACTTTATGTTTGTAAATGTGACACTTGGAAATGAGAGTAATGTAAATGACATCATTTATGGAAACCACATAAACAAAGTTAATCCTTCAGTTTAATTTTCTCAATACAGTGCCATATTTCATAAGTTAAAAATGCAGCCATTATTTTAAGTTGGAGAACTTTAAGGTGCAGAAAAATGTTCCATATTCTAACCATATTTGCAGAACATTTTTCTGCACTTTAAATTTCTCCCATTTGTGTTATAGATATAACAGTGCCACATATGGCAAAAGGTATGTCCTGTGCCACAAGTACATATAGTATAGTCTCTCAGTCACCCATACACATATATCCCATTCATACTGCTAGCACGGAGATGTTATCTCGTTTGGAGGAGTGCATCATATTCACACGTAGAGTGCACCCGCAAATAATCCTTTGTTGTATTAACGTGAAGTGTTAGGATTTTAATTGTATTACCTGAAATGTGATGTGTTTTAGGTCATTGAAAAGACACATGGGAATTTAACTAAGAAAATGACTGTAACTAGTAGAAAACATTAACGTGAAGAAGTTGGGTTGTACAACTGACAATTATATACATAATAAATGTGTTCATTAATTACATAATTTTACATGTAAGCAATTGCATTAATTGGAAGTGTCTTGTGTTTCATGTAAATTCGTAAAGCTCATATGATGCCTTCTTATTTTAGCTGAGTTTTGTAGGCCTGAAAAGCAATTCCCTGGAAACTCTTGTTTTAGAATTAGAATTAATAGTTTAGATTTATTGTGTGCTGTGTAATGTGTTCTTTCTCACATTTTTGTGTTGCAGGTGAAAGAAGCACTCCTGCTAGTTTGAATAATGTCTTTACTAGTCAGGCAAAGAGGGAAGACGTTACAGTCGTGTGGCCTGAATCGATTATGAAGGTTGTCGTGCTTCACACAGGAGAAGGTCTGTGAACCAAGGACAAAATATATCAAGAGAAGAGGACCGTTGTCCCATGGAAAACCATCTTCAGGATGGTACCAAGAGCAGATGGCGCGACTTAAACTGGATTCTGGGAATATTACCTACGAATAATGTGTTGTTGGGAGTAGGGAAAGTGCCCCTCTTCTCTTTTGCCTTCAGAGACAGAGCCTCTTAGAGTGACCCATTGATTGTGAAGAGGCTTCTTAGGAAGACTCCACATGCTGACACCTTGTATAAGCTGCTTAGGTAGGGATGCCAGTTTAGTGTTAGAGTAGGGAGAAATGTAATGCTTTTCCCTTACCAACCCTCGATGCAGGGAAACTTGCACTAATACTTTCTGATTTTCTGATCTTGAATTTATAGTATTAGTCATGTTGTATCGTTTAAACTGGATACTCAGATTTGGCTTTATGCTAATTCCAATGTATTTCTACACCCTAATATTGAGCTGTCTGTATGTTCAGTTATTATTGGCTTTGTAATAAACTAACCTCACTTAGTTGCCTGTGGTTACTGTGTGTCCAAGAGGATCATTAATTGGTTGATTACCTAATGACGTTTCTCCCCTTTACACTTTCATTCTGCAAAAAAGAACCATTGAACTGTGATTCTAGAACAGGTATAGAACTTATGGGCCCGGCCCTTTCAATACGCACACATGTTCATACATGCCCAAAGACCATGAGCTCACTGACCCATATGGCAGCCCTGTCATAGTGGTCTAGTTAAAAGATTTTATTCAAACCATAGCATCCGGATCTATGGACATTAGGCTTAAAGTCAATGGAGCTGGGCGTGAGGGTGTCTGGTAACAATGCGCGAGTTGCTTAGTCTTCAGTAGTTCACAATGATTTTCAGTGACCAGAAGTAGCTCTCACTACAGAAAAGGCTTGGAGCCCCCTGTACTAAGGCATTTATCACCCTGTGTGGCTGGAAGTTCAAGACTGAACACCTCACCTGTAGGCCATTGTTCATTTCACTTGCAACATCTGTATACATGCTATTTAGGTCGAGCTTCGACTTGATGTATCTCTTCTGTGGGGTTTGGCAAACCCACCAATTGCCTTTGGTTGTTATCTGTGGCATTCAGAAATGCTAGCTAGTTATTGGTGCATTTGTGCAAATGTCCCTCCTTTGCGTTCTTAGCTCCCTCCCCGGCGATTTCACTCAGAGAACATTTTAGTTGGCCATCACACATTGACCATCGCGCTGTACAGTGTGTGATGGTCCCTCCTCCTTGCTCTGTAACTTGTTTTAGTTTGCCTGCCTCTGCTCGTGTTTGTGCAGGCTTAATGAAAGGCTTGCCTCCAACATCGAAGCTCTCAACACCACCTAACCCCCCCACACACACTGAGGAATTCTGACTGGATTGAAAGTCGTAAATTTAAATAATGGTGGAGCCGAGACACAAGCTGTTGCTTCACTGCACAGATGGTCTGCCGTCCCAGTGTCTGTGACTCAGTTCTGCCATCAGTTCAATTTACAACTTTCAAACTGATCTCGCCACAGTTTTATAAGTGCATCTGTACAAACTAATGCTTCCAATTTATTAAATTCATAGGGACTGAATTATGTTAATATGGAGCCTGTGGTAATGATCCAATTCTATTGTAAAGCGCTCTAGCTTATTCAGGTGAGGCCCGCGCTATATAAAAATGAAAAAACAGAGCGAGCTCTCGCATATATGAGAATACAGACCTAGGGCTAGCTAGTCACAGGCTGTCTATGCAGCCCCGTGGGGGTCTAGCTAGATGTGTCCAGGAGACAGGCAGCAAGAGTTTTTCTATGTACATCAAAGCTTATAAGTTTACAGAGGGCAACTGACTCTCGGATGCAGCTGCAGCAACCATTCAGAGTCCGGACAAGGAGAGTGGGGTGTGGGGGACCAGTAGGATGTAAGTCATGGACTGGAACCAGCTGTGCCCCCAGTTAGCCTAAGCCAAGCACCTAATATCCCTAAACCCTTCTCACATCAGAGCACAAGCATTGGTGGTAGGTGTAGTGTTCTGCAAGACACGTTCTAGTGTCCCGCAGGAAGCTGTACTTCCAGCCACTCCCTTGAAGGCTGGACACACTGCACCCCACACCCATCCATCACGGGTGTCACGAGTGATGTGGCCCCGCTAATAAAAAGGCCCGGGTGCACGTGCTCGTGGCCAGTTACTATACCATGCACGCAAGTGTCTGTGTCCCTCATTCCATCACGATGTGGGCCCAAGGCCCGACTCCACATTGGCGACGAGGCGGGTAGCTAACCCCGCGTGCCTGCTGCATGATTGCTCCTTGTCCCTCGTGAGGAGGAAAGGGTTCGCCGCCCGTGCCTGTGGTGAGGGATGAGCTCAGCATGCGGCCATATGTCGATCAGGAAGAAGGCACAGAGAGTGGCTGTCTCCCACTCACAGTGGCCCCGGCCCCGAACAGTTGAGGAGTGGACGAGCGCCCCCGCAGCTGCCATCGGAATGCCATGAGTAGCGTGAGTCTCCCCACCATGCCCGCGGTGTGGCGGCCGCCACGCTCCGGCATTCATCGTCGCAAGCAAGGAGCCCTGCAGTCTGCACGGTGCAGCGCCCGAGAGTGGTCATTCCACCCCTAAGTTAGGCATTGATCCACCGCTGGCCGTCCCTGTGTCTGCAGCACAAACAGGGAGGCGTTGCGACGACCCCGCTGAGCAGCCCTCCAACCACTGACTGGAGTTACCCCACAGCATGCGCCAGCACAGCCCGTGACAAAAGAGGGCGGCTGGCACCGAAAGGAGTGTGGCAAGTGCCCCCGTGCTCCTGCTCTGTCTGCAAGACACCAGCGACCGCCCGGGAACCGTCCGACTGCATTGGCCCAAAGCGGCATCCTGAGCAAGCAGTCCGCGCAGGAGCCAGAAGGCCATTCCCCCGCTAGCTAAGTGCACATACAACCAGTGAGGGAGAAAGCAGAGGCTGCAATCGACCGGCAGGAAGCCTGCGCCGGTGTGATCTGCGTTGTGGTGGAACCCTGGCAGTAAGCTGCGTCTCCGTCACTGCCAGCACGCTGCACTGATGTTACCCCGACAACGCCGAGCGACCAGGAGAGAGAAAGCGAGCAGCCCAGTGCTGCTCTACAGTAACCCCTTCCCTTACCTTCATCGTACAATCAGGGCAGTACGAAGGTGGGCGCGTGGGCGTTTGGCCGGCAGAAGGATGAACCCAACGCCAGGGGTCGCCGCAGCATCCGATGTCAGCAATGGAGGGAGAGAAGCGTGGCAGCCCAGTAGCCAGTGAAGCGAGCGACACCGAAAAGAGCTCCTGCCTGCATCTTCAACCCTGCACGGCTCGTGTCCAAAGGAGAGAAACGGCCGCAATGAACTGCGATGATCACTCCGAGTACCGGCAGCAGCAAGGCCAGCATCCCCACATTGCGAGAAAGAGCAGTACGGCCCGCAGATAAAACGAGTTCTGCCGACACCAGCAAAGCAGAAGCGCTGCACCGCCACCTAGTGGCCATCACTAGTGCTCCACACAATAAAGCAAGCACATGAGAGCCTGGCCGGTTGTTACTGAAGGAAGAAACAACCAGCTCTCAAAAGAATAGCGTGGCCAAATCAAGGAGATTGTTACAGCCATAATCCAGCCAAAGCAAACCAGGCCCGAGTAAAACAAAACAAACAAACAAAAAAAAAGCTGCCAAGTGCCTGACCAGTAAGTCAGTGCATGAAGGACACAACACTGCCACAGAATAAAGTAACCAAACGGGAACGGTAAAGCACACTGAAGTTCCCACACTATAACCCCACACTGTCATGTACAGAGTCCTGCAGTGTCAGCAACCACCGCGACCACAGCTCCACCTAGTGACCCCTACCACAGTACCTCCCACGAGCTACAGCAGAAGCTGTGTAATGAGGTCAGCCACATGATCCCTGGGGCTACAAGGAGCACAAGGGAGAGACTGTTAACCCCACAGAAAGGTTGCAAGAGGCCCAGATCCGCGCCGCCAAGTAAAGCCCAGTCAGAACGGCATGACCAAAGGCCCACAGCAGGACAGCCTGAGCGCACAACGCCCAGGGAGAGGAAAGGAAGTGCGCCAATAGAAGAAAGCATACAACCCCACCTCAACTAACAGGTGGAAACAGGGACATCTACAGCTCTGCACCGCCCTCGCTCAAAGGAAGCTGAGGCTGCATAACACAGCCAGTACCAGAGCTGACTGCACCCAGCTTCCCTGCAAGAGAAAGCACATGAGAGGCCTACAGTGTCTGTCCCTATGCAGCAAAACCCAGTAAGATGGCAAGCTCCAAAAGAAGCACAGGCAGAAGGGGTGCGTTGCGTGCCACCCCAATGAGCTACCTAGGCTTTCAAAGAAAAAATAGAAAAAATGGTGGCACATCACCAAGGGCCCCCAGGAAGCCCGAAGGTTCTCAAGCTCAAGCACCGACACCGAGGGAGCTGCAACCCAAGCCCCATCATCACAAATAGAAGGCCAGCCATAAACGGCATCCCCTCAAGGGAACTGTCCCTGTCGACAGCGCAAGAAAGACTGGTGCAGAGCATGCACCACACACACATGGCTGCCCAAGACCACACCAGGGAATTCGGCAGCACGGGCGGGCGCCCGGGAGATAGAAACATCTCCGCAAAGAAGCACTGCTGAACGCAGGTAGGAGAGTGCCCACATCTCCACCGCCCACAGCGAAGCCCTGCAACGGGCCGAAAGCAACCCAGTGTCCTCCTCAACACAGCCTCAAGATGGAGTCGCGGTGACCCACGACAGGCATGAAAGGAGTCGCACCCGCAGCCCAGTAGTGGGCCGAAAGCAACAAGGTCCTCCTCAACACTGCCTCAAGATGGAGTCGGCGGTGACCCACGACAGGCAAGAGAGGAGTCACACACACCATGTGGCAGGCCGCCACGGCAACAGGCGCTCCAATGCCAGCGACACGCGACTGGACGTCACGTCGCCCGGCAAGCAAGGAGCGCGCCGGAGCGAAGGCAGAAGCCGGCGCCATGACAGCGCCGCCTCGAGGTCTAAGCGCAACGCCCTCAATGAAAGGAGAGTGACAGCCCTGTCACCCTGAAGACCGGATAAACATAGGTAGACTGAACAGACCAGCCAAAGGAGAAGACCAAGGACTCACAGCAAGCCAAGAGCTCACCCTGACACATCCGACAGCCACCAAGGCGGACCACCGTCCATGGGACGAAGCCTCACGGGAGAACCGAATGTAAGCCGCAGCAGTCGCGAACCGCATCTCTCCACAACGCTTCCCCAGGTGAACGGCCACTCCCCAAGTGTCTGCAGTCCAAGTCAAGTGGCATCCCTGCTCCTGTCCACAGATGCCACGGTGAAGATCTGCCCTGAGTGTCCGTCCTCACACCGCCTCAAGATGGAGTCGGCAGTGGCCCCAAGCCAGGCAAGAGAGGATCAACACATACTACGTGTTAAACCGCCACGGACACTCAACATCAGCAAAGCGGAGGCACGTGGCTGTCCAGGTCCATCCTGACATCCAAACTCTCTCAGCAAGCCGCCACCACCTGTCATTTCCACTCACCACATGGCTGGCAACCATCACCGCGCCAGCCATCAGCACATGCGTCAAACACAACTCCCCGAGTACCGATGGACTGGAGTCCGAAACCGTTGCCACACAAGCCGACTAAACAAAACCAGAAACCACCTGTGAACCTGGCCTACACCGGAACCGTGGCAGCGAGTGCAAGTCTTGACCAAGACTCATCCACCCGTGAGGGTTGTGCATGCAACCAAGCAACAGCACCTTGGCGGTCCTGCAGCTGCCCCCGGATGGCACACAAGCAGCGGCCCCAGCGCAGCATTCCTGCAGTCCCGCAGCAACCCCGACGACGGGCCTCCCCAGGCGAGAGAGCGAGAAGAGACATTGCCCCACCGACATGGAAGCGGTTGCAGCCAAGCGGTTCAACAGGGATAGTCGGTCCAGCAACACCTCTGTGAACTCTCACTTGAGACTCCATCCACGGTCATGACGTAGCACGCTAAAAAGAACTGTCAGAACTCACCACAGACCATCTCCGACGTCAGCCAAGAGAAAGCCATGGAAGACAGCAAGACATGGCATTGTCAGCTGGACACACTGCACCCCACACCCATCCATCACGGGTGTCACGAGTGACGTGGCCCCGGTAATAAAAAAGCCCGGGTGCACGTGCTCGTGGCCAGGTACTATACCATGCACGCAAGTGTCTGTGTCCCTCATTCCATCACGATGTAGGCCTAAGGCCTGACTGTACAGTAGGGACGGGCCATTCAGAGGTCGAGGGGCTCACTCACCAGTGGGAGCGAAAGGAGGAGTTGGGGCAGGCAAAGAAGAGCACTGCACACGTCTGGTACAGTTCTGATACCTGGCAAGTATGAAGAGAAGGAAACGGGGCTACGCGGGTGCCAGTGACAATCCTTGCTACTCGGATTAAGCTGCATGCCTTACATTAAGTCGAACCAGACTGTCCCTCAGCAGCATCTGTGCTCTAGTAACGGAGATGTCCTTTACATACATAGCAGCTTGTTAGTAGACACCTACTATGGTGAGCCCTCCCATGAGGACCAACAGCTAAGGACATCCATGCTACGTTCTTCCAAGGTGTTAAGAAGTAAAAGCATCCCAGTGATATAGCGGGCCTGGGCAGGATTGTTGCTACTGGCAAGCACAAGCTAATTAACAAAAATAAACTAGATCTTTATTGAGAATTTCAATCGTCATGAATCAAACAGAGTCCAGAATGCAGCACCCCAGTAATGTTACAAGGCCAGACAAATATTTATTCTAGCTGGTGCAACTTTCCACTGAGGGACCCGGAATGAGGCAGACATACTCCAACGGCCTTTGTGTCCATTTCCAACCAATGGGCATCCAGACGCCTAGTACTGTGAAAGTGGTTTCGAAGTAGGCGCATTTTAGTGTTTTGCACTACCAGTCGTGCATGTATGAATGATGACACACCCACTTCACCTATATTGAGTGTATACACTTGCCAGTTTCTTTTTTAATGTGAAGAATAGGAAGTGAAATCTGTTTTCCCTCGGACTAAGCACTTCTGCATCACTGGGCAACTACACTGCATGTTTAATGTTCTTTAATTCTTGTGATTGAAACTGCCTTTATAGAACGTTTCATGTCCATTGCAAGAGTGAAGTGCTCTTCTGGATTGGTAGCACGCGATAAAGTGAGAAAGTACTTGGTTAGAAAGGGGATGTATTCATTTGTAGTGTGGCCACGCCAAAGCAGGTTAGTGTGCTCTTGACTCGTCTTGATCAAGGAGCTTGAAGTTTGTGATGGTGGGAAGAGGCGGACACACAGTGTGGGCTGTTTATTTTAGCTGGCTGCCACAAGTGTTTATTCAGGATCCTCAAGAGGGCTTTTTAGTAGGGGTAACCGAATGGGGAAAGGCTGTACCACCAATCTAAGACCCCGTACTCACAACACGTCCTGTGGCTCTGAAGTTACTTTACCAGTTTGAATCTGATTTACCTCTTTTGGCAGGTAATAACTGTAAAAGAAGTAGAAGGGATCAGGGTCTTCAAAATGTCCAGTATCTCTCCATAATGCAGTGATGCACCGGATGACCCCATTTGCTCCACACCAGGACTGGTCATGGCAAGCTGCACCAGTAGCCTCAGCTCCACTTACATGTAACGCAAAGTACAGGATCACACCTTTAGTCTTTCCCTCAATAGAGTCTGGAGAGCGGAAACTCTTCTGTGTGAAGTTCAAGATGGCTACTTTGTACCAGCAGAAAACATATATCCTTGTGCCCTCCTGAGGTTTATGTAGGGGATCAGCATTATTAGTACAAAACTAAGCTGTTTTGTCTCAATGAAGCTTTGAGTGGCATTAGAGAATTCTGCCCCTGCAGGCGTCCACTCATAGGACATACTGGTCAACTGCTACGCAAGGACTATGAGCAGGCAAGGAATTAAGCCAGTGCCAGATTGGATAATCAGCACCAAATTCTTGGTGTTGGAAAGGAGGATCTGCTTTTTTATGCTAACCCCCACTTTTTACTTGATGTGATGTTATTTTTGACTAGTCTAGCTGGGATCCTGCTAATCCGGACCCCAGTCTATCTGCTTTCTCCCTAAACTGTTAAATTAGTACCTAGGTACCATCCCAGATTAGATATTGGGGTACTCTCATCAGTCCTTAGTATATGGTACACATGTACCCAGGGTATAGGTACCCTAGAGGTCCCCCATGGGCTGAAGCATGCATTATGCCACCCATGAGAGACCATGCAAAATGGAACAACAGGCCTGCCACCGCAGCCTGTGTACGTGTGTGCATGCACCACTTACTAAAGATATAGGTTTATTATATCTAAGGTTCACTGCACTTAAAACCTAGGTCATACCTATAGCAGGCCTTTACAATCCTGAAGTCAGGGTGCTTAGTTCTAAGTGAGAGGGTGCCTCTGCATGAGCAGTACACCCCTGCATCCTACAGAGTCCATTCTCCCGGATTGTCAGTGAAGCAGCAATATACTAACATAGAGGGGCAATACGTGACCGCGTGATGACATCTCAAAAACAGCTGCAACAAACCCTCTCATGTTTGGTGTCAAACATGTTGGAATCGTATCGCCACACTGGTAACCGGTGTGGGAGGTATGATTCCACCCATCAGGAGAACCCTGCGTTAAGCTCTCAGTGTTCCCGATGCCAGCCTTCTAGTCCCGGACAGTACAAAATGGTTGCTGCCAACCAGAGACACATTTCTGCCCTCCTGCTGCGGAGCCAAGCGCGAGCAGTGGAAGGCAGAACAATAGGCATCCTGTCACAGAGAGGTGTGACCACCTCCCAGACAGGATTTAGTGTATTAGGGCTGGGTGGATGTGCTTGCCAGCAAATGAAAGTCTGTATGAGGGGCACATTTGGTGGCCCTGTGCATAGTCCATGTCAAAGAAGTCCTGGAAGCTATTGGCTCCTGCTCTGGTGCAAAATTGGACAAAGGACATTGGAGTAACCGTCGCCCTGTCCAGACCCCCCCTGGGAGGGTCCCCTGAATCTTCCCAACACTTTCCTTAGGCTAGTCAAGGGATTACCAGGGTGTAGGTCCCTAGATTCGTCATGGACAAAATTCAGAACTGAAACCACTGCACTTCGACCGTCTGGGCACTCTGGTCTCCGCTGGACATCGTTTGGGCCTGACTTCATCTCCCTCTCAGTCTGCTGCATCGTCTGTGCCTGTGCACCATACAGGATCCATGCAGGACCTGTGGAGCTTCGAAGACAACTTAAGATAATCTCCCTTGGAGTGAAGGAGTCACTCCCCTACATTTGCAGGCACAGCAACACTGCTGACAGGGCTGCTGATGCGAAGCTCCTACAGACTCTGAAGGGCCCAGCAACACAGGAGGTGGGGTTCTACATCCCTTGAGGCCTGAGCTGCCCTCTCACTGAGTTTGAGGCCAGTATCCCTCGTGGGGGCTGCAATACCCGAACCGCTGTGCACTGTGTGTATTTGCAAGTGCATGTGCTTGTTGGCAATTCTCTGGCAACTTTTTCTACAAACATCTTTGACCACCTCGCACCTAGTGCTCGGTGGCCTGTGTTTTGTGAAGCTGCTTGAGGTCCTTTCATGACTATTGTGCCTTCGGCCTGTGGGTCCAATTAAGGGTCAACATTGCTTTTCTTGGGCTTCCCTGGTTGCTCCAGGCTTGCCCTGACTCCCCTGCTTGTGGTTAGTCTCCTGGACCTTGCTGGTCAGAAACCGTACACTTCCTTGACTTCCTGTGTGGGTTGTTTTTGCCAAGGCTTGTTGGCACTCCTACCAAACATCGACCCCTCAGCACTCAACATCCTTTGTAGGACAGCTTAGATCCGGCTCTTGGTTGTCTTCAGCATCGCCTGGTCCCCGTAGCTACAGAGTCAAGTTCACCATCAACTATCCTGAAGCACCTAACATTGGTGGGCATTCGTCTACCGAGCCACTGGTCACTCTCAAGTGACCCCGACACTGTCCCCTCTGCTGTCAGGTACTCCTTGACAAGAATCCATGTTCGGATTCCAATGGACACTTTCTCCTCTTCCAGAAGTGGCATTTTCTCGAAGACCTCCATTGGTTTCAACGGCGGGTTCCAACGCCACTTCACACCTATGCACCCGGCTTCCCTGGGCTAGGTAACTTGGGTAAGGGGAAGTATCCACGGGTGGGGTGGCTCTGTCTTCCATGGGGTTTCCTCGATGTCCACTGGAAAGGGTCCCTAATCCTTAAAGTTCCCACCGTGACTTATACATAGACTTGTACGGAGCACGCGGTCGTGTTCACACACTGAACACGCACTCCGTTGGGTCCCTATCTACTCACCTTGGGTCGTTGCTTGTGGTCCCAGCAATTCTACGTCCTCTCGACATCATCCTGACTTGAGTCGTGGTTCTAATACCACTTTCTAAGTATATGGTTTGTTCCCCCTGGGCCCCACTGTGTATTAGTGCTATTTACTGTCATTACTTTGCTAAAGTAATGTGTGCTTTGTGCCTATCTCCGTGTAGGAGATACTGTAACATTCTAGATACTGTTATAAAATAAATGCATATTTTTATAACTACTGTGTATTGTTCTCTTTTCATTTAATCTATACTATAAGATTGCATTCTGGTAAAAACAAAATCTGGTTTACACTCTTCAAGACCAAGCCTGAAGGTTGCTCTCCACAGCTAACACTTTATAGCTTTCTTAAAGGTTGTCTGAGACCTCTTAAATCACCATAAGGGTTGTCTGGACTGGTGCAAGGTGTCCACTTTAATTAGTGGACATCATATACCAGGCCAGCTTCTCACACTTGGACTGCTACATTGCGACCCACCTCAGCTTCAGGACCCACACTAGACACAATACCACGACTATCTGGCGTAATCTGAACTGACCATGCTCTGAAGAATAAAACATTTCTAACCAATGACTACCTTAAAACAGCCTCCTAGAGGCTAACCTCATCGCAATATAACTGCAGCCAGGCTGTGCTGGCCAGCATCCCCTCCTCCCCCGGCCCTTCTGACATAATTGATGAGCATTCTATATCCACCTGCCGCAATCCAAAATCTACAGAAATTTGACAATGTAAACTCAATCCCAACAAATGCCAATGGCTCTCTGCCCACCGCCCCCATATTCACGACATTCAGCACAGTCTGTAAGCCAAATCAACACCAGCACTCCAGCCATAACAAGAACAATACACTCAAAGAGCATTGCAAGATGCACCACACCACAATTGCAATCCAGACAGTATAGGCTGGAGGAGAGCTTTTCCTGCTACTGATAGTGGGTGCATGACTCCTGTCACACAATCACTGGCAGGCACCATCCTTCTACTGCACCAGAAAATAGCTGCCGACACTACTTCTGAAGTGTCCACGTCTTTCCTGAACATAGATATGCAACACTAATCATCACATACCTGGCTCACTATATCACAGCCCACACAAACAATCCTTCATAGTGCTCAACCACCCCAACCATCTCATTACATTTTATGCTGCTGCTATAATGCAGACTGAAGTAAGTTTGCTTGAAAACCACTGTAAGTACGTGAAGACTAGAAAGAAGAGCTGCTCCACAAAGTAAATCCCAATCCAAACTCTTTAAAAGTATTATGGATTTGTATCTCGTGTTAGTTTAAAAAAACACAACGGAGGTCCCACTTTCAAAACAGAACCTCACTTCCCTTATCCACCTGAACAAACTTTTGCTTAGCCTCCTGAACAAACATTACTTTTTAATTCTACTGATAGCTAAAACTTATTTAGTATCCCATGTCAAATTTACCACCATTACCAACCCTTACTCACATCACAAACTTATTTTACTGCAGAGCTTTGAAATTAAATTTGTGAGAGGTTAGACGTAGAAAAGAAGTACTTGGTGCAGCTGGATGCTGGAGTGACCAGGCCTACAGTGGAAAAGTAGAAACTTTCCAGATACCTGTGAAAGGTAGGGCAAAGTCAAAGCATCAGGCCAGTGCCTCCGAAAGATAAAGGCGGTGGCCAAATCTGTCACACGTTTTGCGTGTGTGTATTGGTAGTGATATGGGGAGGGGGGAGAAGTTGTAAATGTACCGTGACCAATGTCCAACATCTCTGCGCTGCTGATCATGTGATGATGCCTCATCCCCTAATCCGGAGAAAAGGTGTCTGTTTCTTTTTGCATTTGTCACCCTAAGTGGGAAGGGTATGCGCAGACGTGGGTCCTGTGCTCGCTAGGCCATCAGATTCAAACTAGCCTGGCTGATGAGGGGTGAAACCCCAAAACCAGTCCCAGGATGCTTGTTTCTGGTCCAGGGAGGCCTGGCCTGGAAGTTCGGGCTGGACTGTTCTCATGGGGAGTAGGGTCAAGACAGGTTTGCATATGGCTGGGTCTAAACTGGAATGGCATGGCATGCAAAAAAACGATGGATTTAACCCAGATCTGTGACTAGGGGTGAATGTTTGATTGATTCAGAATTCCATCCATCATCTGTTCTTTTTGCGTTTCAGGACGAGAGCATCGTCGTGTAACCTTCAAGGCCAATACAGACACAGATGTACCGTACCTAATCCTTCCTTAGGCTGTTATGGTCAACTAACATGCAACCACAAACAAACCTCTCCTTTTTTCAAACTTCAGCTGCAAACTCATCGCGCATCCTTTATCAAATGTCGCACCACTTGACGCCATTCACGGCACGTGCCAAGACCAGCAATGGTACATGTCTATTAGGTGCCCAAAAGGGCCTACTGCGCTAAGATTAGGGGACAAGAAAAAAACTGCTCTTTCTGGGATGCGGTGTCCAAGCAGACAAGCAGTGTGACCTTGTGCAAACAAATGCAAGTATACTTTCTTTCTCAAAGCATATAGCATCAAGTGTAAACAGTGCCTAGGAGCTAGTCTTGTCTTGATGTGTAACTAAATAGAGCAAAAGCCACCTTTACAACAATAGGATAAGCACAAAGTACAATGAACTGTGCCCTCATTTTAAAAGCGACATAAATTGGTGAAAGCTTTGCGTCCACGCAAGTGAAAACCAGGCACAATCGGTCTGCACCCACGTCTGTCCCATGTGCTTCCTCCCACATGGGCACTGTATGAAAGAAAGCGCATGGGTCATGCAGAAAATAGTACCACCACGGGGAGGATAACCACTTAGGTTGTTTTTAATGTGGAAAATCAATCTAATTCAGGATGTTGCTTTCCGTAGGTGAGACAAACTTTAGAGAACATAAAGGTGTGAAAGCCCGCAGCTTTTGAGGTGCTCAGAAAGGTTGCGATCGCCATAGGCAGTGCTTTGGTTAACAGATGGTGCTGTGCAGCAGGGGCATCAGATGTGCCCTCTGCCAATCATGCATGGGGGCAGGGCGTTTGAAAGTTCACCTTGTGTGTTACACAGCAAACAGTAGGGTTTTGATGATGATGCCAACATAAATACACCACTACGCTACCTCCTCAGCCCCAGCAGGAAAGGGACAGACGAGCAACTATAAATCAAACAAGCATTTGCAATGCAATAGGTCGCGCATTTGCGAGAGTTTGAGCTGTTGGCATTGTAAATGAAGATGCCTGTTACCTATATGTTCTGAAATCCTGCAAGCAGTGCGTAATCACGCACTTTGTACTTATAGGCCCTGCTTACGAGAAGCAAGGCTGGCAGTAACTGTGCCTCTTTTTCCAAGAGCCTTACTTGTCATAGCACGGACAATTTACGCACCGCTTGCAGGTTTTCAAAACACAGAATAAAAGGCATGGTTATTTACAATGCGAATAACTCAAAAACTCACGCAAATGCGAGACCTACTGCATTGCAAATGCTTGTTTCTGTTAGAACTTGTTATAGTTATGCTTGGATTGCATGCCACGCCAACACCAATGGCATTGTGGGCATTTATTCTTTGCTGCAGAGTTCTAAGGGAAACATCTATGTATTTTGTATAGTGATTGGATGCTTGTTCAACAGGTCTAGGTAGGGACAGATTAACGTGATCAGAAGCAACAACAAAAAAGAACCTGAAAAACAAACAAATGTTTGTATAACCTATCGCGTAAAACAAATCCTTCCGAGCAAAAATAAATTCCCACTGGGTGTGTTCATTTGCTTCTGCTTCTCTGTTGAATAACGCGACGGATATGGATGACTCAAAATAAAACATAGGTTAACGAACTTTAAATGTCCAAAACAGCTGTTCTGTATCTTTCTGCAAAGTTTGCCTGCTCTTTCCCTCCTAACTTTCTTGACGAAGGAGCGCGCGGCGCCAGCAACGCACACGTAGTTAGCGGAGTGACGACAAGCATGCGATTGCACCTGATTTTTCACACCAAGCAGTGTTTCTTTGCAGCAAAGCGCCTTCGTGCGGCGTGATGTGAACACCTGCCGTGAAGACTTATCAGAGCGCAACTATGAACAGATTGCGTTAAAAGGCAAGGCTTGTGTCACGTTAATCTTTCCTAACATATCCCAACGCATTTCTCATTTGAAGCTGACGCCCACTTCTCGGGCTACTCAAAAACGCTACATATACATCCCCCTTCCCCGGCAAACGACATTACAAATAGCGCTTCTGGTTTTATGGCATTTTTTCCATCTGTATTTATCCATATTTATTTTTTGCTCATTTTTCTGTATTTATCCGTTTTTATTATGTGTTTCTATATAAATAAAGCTGCAATGAGTATTTTTCCACATTTTTTTTACTGATAAATCTAAACTCGCATTTGAATGTCAAAACATTTCAACCATAAACAATGCAATAATGTTATCTGCATTGCAGAATAGCAACGTAACTGTAGCTCTGCACTTAATTAAGCTTGAATAGGCAATTCTTTGTCTTTTTTCATCCCCCACCTCTCAATCTGTACAGCTACTGACCTGGCACTCATGATTGACTGTATATAAATATCATCAAATGAAGGCCTATTTTCTGTATTTTTCTGTATTTGAAAATAAATACAGATAGAAAAGTAAATAGTGTTCTGTCTGAATTTATCTGTAAAAATCAGTAAAAACTGAAAACTGCGAACCCTAATTACAAACGCAGATTCTGATACAATGCTATGGGAGTCTTTCCTCTTCCTCAATAGGCCCACCTTCCTCCTGCTGCATATATAATAGTCACTGTACATCTGTTGCGCAGCTAGTGTGTCATGGGCCCCAGTGAAAAGAAGGTAATGCCCCCCCCCCCCTCCGGCTGTTTAAAAAAATGTAAAATACAGCAATGATCAGGGTTTAAGGCAACCCTGAAGCCTCTGGGTCCTGGTGCCATTGCCCCTACTGCACCACTGGCCCCCATGCCCCCTACTGTGTATACTGTCATCTGATTGTGCGTTTGCACCTTTTTCTTTTAACTTGTGTGCTTCATATGTACAAATTACCCACTCTGAAGGAATGGGAATGTTTAACACCACCACTATAAAATACTGTCACAATATATCATAAAAAATAAATTTGTTTTATGCATAACCAAGAGCGCTTGGGTTTATGTAAAAACGATTTTAAAAAAATAGTAAATCAGTTTGGGAGGTTTCTACCCTCTAAAGGACACATTTAAACCGTATATATTTTCCTAGTTTTTTTCTTCAATATATGGTTTTTGGAGAGCTCTGTTTATTTGCAATACATATATTGAACGGCAAAAGCCCATCCAGAAACCACAGCTCAGGCCAAGCCTAATTCTTTTTATCATTCAGGAGTTAAACCAGCATTAGTAACCAGCAAAGGTTATTGAGATACATGCATAAAGAGTGAGGCTATATTGGAAGTTCATTGTTACCACTCAAATTTCCAGTCTCAATGGAAGACATTTAGGATCCGATTTAGACTTTGGTGGACCGAGAAAAGACAGTCAGTGTTGTGGAGGACTTTACGTCTGCCACCTTGCTTTTACTACATCTACCAAATTTAGAAAATACTACTGGCCCTAAGGATAAACACTTTGGGGTTGCAGGAACCATCACCATGACAGTTCATACAAAGCCATTTGAATGGTTTGTTTGTCAGTCATTGGTGACAGGCCCTCACATCCAACTTTTAAAAGTTTATGTCTTTTCCAAAAACAAGTTGTGAAAGAGGGAGTTTGTTTTTGGAAAAGAAAAAAACGAATGGCCCCCAACACCAAGGGAGTTTTCTCTCATGGTGTGGGGGGTATTATTTTATTTTTACCTTTTCTCCTGAGAAGGGAAATCCACACATCCTAATTTTGCTGCAAAGCCATCAGTGTGATCTTGTGGTCAACTGATGATGTACAATTGGGTCAAGGGTTTCCAACAGCAGAACCAACTGAGGTTCTGCTCGCAGAAACCATGAGGTTCCAGCAGATATAAATGGGAACTTGGGAGGATGATAGATCGGGCATTGCTATTAGCAAGATGAGGCCTTAAATCTCTTCCAGGGGTTTCAGGAGTATGACTAGTTCATGTATATGTGGGAAAATGTGTTAGGCAAGAAACTGCAGGCTAGCAAGCAGAGACTAGTCGATCATTCTTGCCCTTTCCATTAGTCATGAACACAGCTATGGTTGCAAAAATGGAGGAGCTAATTTTATCAGGCATGTTTAATTTACTTATAAGTCCCTAGTAAAATGGTATACCATATACCCAGGGCAGGTAAATTAAATGCTACCAATGGCCCGGAGCACTTATTGTGCCACCCACCTAAATAGCCCATTAAAGATGTCTCAGGCCTATCTTTTCAGCCTGTTAACAGTTTTAAACTGCCAATTCAACGTGGCAAAATAATCCTCTTGCCATACATAAAACTCTCTTTTTAATTACATATAAGTGACCCCCCTAAAGTAGCACCTAGACAGTCCATGGAACAGGGCGCATTGTTTTTAAAACGTTGAACATGTATTTTTAAGTTTTAGATTTCATGCTAGTAAAAAAAAACTCACAAATACATTTTTCACTGCTGTGACGCCTACCTCTCCTATATGATAACATTAGGTTACCTTATTACATTTCAGAAGAGCTAGCTTTTGATTGAGAGCAGGTAGAAAAGTCATGTTTGGTGTCTGGGGAATAGTGATTAGAAAATGTATTTAATGATAATGTCAGATTTTAAGTCTCAATTCTAAAAATGCCACATTTAGAAGGTTAGATAATGCCAAAGGTGCACGGGATTGTGCACCAAACTGCCGCACTGCTAGAAGAACATATCAAAGTGAACCATATCATCCAAAGTAAACCAAATTAATCCACTGTACACCATACAATAGACTGTAGTTTAAACTTTCTCTGTTTTTCATTGTGGAATCACTCCGGAGACAGCTATATTGACCAGAATGCTTTATTTGCGCATATTCAAATGCCTTCTGTCGCCCATCCAAGCTTATACATTGGCACGTGCAGTCAATCAGATTCCGATGCGGACACATTTATTAACCCAATGCATTTCGAACAATTGTGTTCTTCGTCAGGGGTTCGCTGTGAAAAAAATCAGAAATGGCTCTTTAACTGACCATTCATACAATAATACTAAATCCTAAAACATTCCGAGCTTGCTGTTTACAGATCTACCACTCTCGTTGTAACCTCCCCGTTCCCATGGCTATAAACAAATGAAATAAAAATAAAAATAAAATCAACCAACTCTCCGTAGATTCCCCATACATAAAAATGACTGTCCCTGTTACCTTTAAATGTGCAAAATTCAGCGTACTCGACTTTTCCATAGCGCGTTGTTAACTAAAGAGTCAGACACCAACCTCTCTCCCCAGATGGCTCCACTTATAAACAGTTCTCACACGTGTGCCTAATCCCTTTTCTGAATTCTCCCGCCAAAACTCGCTACCACTTACATATCGACAGAAACAAAAACCTACCAGTCCCAGAATGCACTGTCCCCACTCACCAAAACAAGAAAACCACCCGGACTCAAACCCCGTGATGAAAATACTCGCTGCATATAGCTATAAAACATAACGTCTTTTCCTAACGTGTATCAAGGTTGGCATTTTCTTGTCCTAACGATTTGGTTCCTGCAGCCTGTTCCTGGGTCACATGACTAAGTGTAGTTGTCCTTTGTGTATTCAACATAGGCAGCAAAAATTAGAGAGTCGAGGTGTTGCCTGGATGGACAATCTCTAGTAGGGTTTGGGGCAGAGCTGTGCACATGCCCACTTGTACTTGAAAAGACTGTCCCTCAGCTCTCACACAAAGAACTTCAAACTCGAAAAAGAGAAGAAGTATGTTTATTCGGACCACAGTCCATTAAATGTATTCCATACATAAAACAGGAGCATGTATAACATCAATAAAACTCTCATCTCAATATCATAAAGTAGCAAAAATCAGGCTATAAATACTAACCCTGGGGGGCACAAGCAAACCCCAAATTAACCTGTGCTCAGCACTCTGGTAGCTGGGCTCAGAGAAGTCAGGCTTAACTTAGAGCAATGTGTAAAGTATTTGTGCAACACTTCAAACAATAACAAAGAGAAAAAAACAGATACAAAGTATCCCACTCCAAGTTAGAAAAATAGAATACAATTTAATAAATAAAACAAGATCAAAAAACCAATAATCCAGTCTATAGAACTATTACATTTTAAATAATAAAGTGTCAAATGGTGCTTAAACACACAAAGATCCAACCACAGTTATCTGGTCATGCTGGACCACATCAAAGTCAAAAGTTCAGGACGTTCGCGGTGGAGTGCAGGTCAGATACAGTCACCAGGTTAGGCTTGCTGAAGGTTTGCTTCCTCAAGTTTGTGCCAAGGGTCCTTTTTGCATTGGAGAAGGAGCAAGGAGAGTGTCCCAGAGACTGTTGGTTAAACACGAGGAGCCAACCGGCATTGTGGGTAGGTGCAGCTAGAGCTTACGGTGGCGGTCCCTGCGATGAGGTCTCAGTATGAACATGCCTGTTAGCAGTTGCAAAGAGCCCAAAAGCTTGATTTCAGCACCTGTGTGACCACACCAAGGGTCCAGGAGCAGAGAGGCACAACCTAGGTCCGGTATTGACTGCAGCTGTGTCCAGGTGCTGGTGCAGTATGTTGGGGAGCCTTTTATGTCCCTGAGGCTCAGATTGGAAGGCTAGCAGACTAACTCTTGGAGTCACTCTGGTGTTCTGCATTCAAGCTGTAGGTCCAGTTCTTCTTCCCCAGACAAGAGGGCAACAGGCAGCAGGTCAGCACAGCAGGGCAGCAGTTCGTTTGGATCAACAGTCCAGCAGAGTGGCAGTCTTTCTTACTGTCAGAATATCCACAGGTTCAGCTGTGTACTGAAGAGTTGGTGTCTGGGATCCTACATTTATACACAGTTGTGCCTTTGAAGTGGGGAGAAGCTTCTGGAGGCGTGCCTTTGAAGTGCACAGATGCCCAGGCTTCCTGGCCCTGGATCCACTCTAACAACAGAGGATATGCAGACCTTTGTATAGAAACAGGATACAGCCTATTTGAGTGCAAGTGGGGGTTTGCCTAGCTCATTCCACCTATCCTGCTAGTGATGGCCCATCTAGCCACACCAAAGCTTCCCATTGTGTGTAGCTGTCTAGGAGGGATACACAAAGCCCAACTGTCAGCTAGACCCAGTCATGTGACCAGAGACTTGCTGCAGGCACCAAATTCCTAAGGCACGAAACTGCCAACTTTTTAAAAGTAAAAGACACACAGATGATGGATGGAATGCAGAGCAAATCAAACATTCACCCCAGTCAAGAGACCTGGGTTGAGTCCATTGTTCTTTTGCTCACCATGCCACCCCAGTTTAGACCCAGCCATACGCAAATCAGTCTTGACCCTGTTCCTCATGGGACCAGTCCTGCCCGAACTTTTTAAAAGTGCCATTTTCAGAATAGCAATTTAAAATCAGACTTCACCATAAATTAGGATTCCAATGACACCAAAATATGATACGGTCATCTATACCTGTTTGATAATTACACTTATAAAATGTAATAAGTCAACTCGAAAATTATCCTATGGGAGAGATAGGCCTTGCAGTAGTGAACAACAAATGTAAGTGTGTTTCACTACCAGGACCTGTAAAATTTAGAGGGGCATGCCCTTCTTTTTAACTACATTGCACCCTGCCCTATGGGGTGCCCAGGGCCTATACTAGGGATGACATAATTATTGTAAAGGAAGGATTTAGGCTTGTCAAAAGGTTTACTTTGCCAGGTAAAATAGGCAGTTGAAAACTGCACAGACAGGCTCTGCAATAGCAGGTCTGAGACGTGTTCTCTATGTTCCTTAAATGAGTGGCACAATCAATGCTGCAGGCCCACTAGTAGCATTTAATTTGCAGTTCCTTGGCACATGTAGTGACACTTTAGTAGGAACTTATAAATAATTTAAATATGCCTATTGCGTACGAGCTAATTTTATCATGTTTTACGCAGCATCTCAAGCCTTTTAGTACTGGTTAGCAGTGGTAAAGTGCACAGAGTCCTAAGGCAAATAAAACTGAATTCAGCAAAAAAATAGAAGAGTGAAGGCAAATAGTTTATTGACCCTGCAGAAAGGTCCAAGACCAACCCTTACTATTTTCACTGTCCCTTTGATGCTCTTAATAATACAGAAGGGCTTCCTTTCCCCCGCCTTTGCATAAACCCTATTTTGGGATTCCTTATCACTACATGTTAAGGCTGACTTCTCTTGCTTCTTCATCTTCTTCCCTATTTTCCCCATTTTCACTTTATAATCGTTCTTCTTTGCAGACCTCTTCTCTCTTGATTTAATTAATCTTCTACCTCTTTTTCTGAACCCTTTTTACTGTAGTGCCATTCCCTTCACCTTCTGACTAGCATGGGCTTATAAGAAATGTAGACTGCTTCCTCTTTTTCTATCTTAGCTTCCTTCAAATACACATTAGTCCTTGTCACCTGACACTCTTTCCTAGACATTGTCTCAACTAGCCTAACTAGTGTTGGCATTGCTTTTCCTTAATTCACTGGCAATACTATTTAGCAGTTCGCTTTGTGATTCAATCTCATCATTATTTAAGACTAAGGTTTCAAAAACTACTTGTTGTTTGCATTAACAAAAGCATGCCCAGATCTAAAGATAATATTATGGCTGTAGCATTTAACAAGAAGAAGGGGTTCATAGCCCATTCTCCTTCCTTCTTGTTCCTTCATTGAATTCAACTCCTTTTATTTTATCCATTACATCTGCTTCAAGGATAACGTCATATCATCCAACGCTAGGATTTTATGTCACTTTACACAACTATGGAGATGATGAAAGCCATGGCTCAATAAAATGCATTTCAAAGTCAGGATCTTCCAAATCCATAGATGATCTTTCATCTTGGTTATCAAGGAAATCCGTCTCAGAGTTCTGCGGTTGGTTAATAAAACCGTTGAACATGTCTTGGTTTTTTGCCCCTTTTACAGCAATTGCAAGAAAAGGTGGATTATTCCACTGTTTCGAAGATTGGGAGGAGGCTTAAATATAATGACAATCAGATAATTTGTTTTGGTGTTAGTAGGTTCCTGTTGTGAATGTGGAGACTAAGACAAATGATACGTTCTGATATGGTAGAATGGGAAATGTAAAAAATATACTTTTATTACTGTACACAGAATGTACCAGTTATGTGTGATATAGGGGGGCATTACCATCATTATATTCAGTAATATATCCTTGCTAAATTATATACTCTAGAAACAGTAAGAAATATTTGAACACTAGTCACTTTAAGTGGTGATGTGTATTTCTAATTAGATATTAACTGCAACCATTTTGTTTTGTTGTTTTATTATCTTTTTAAGTAAAGTGCTGTTATGTGAGTGGTAGACCGTATTTTAAATACCAGAATCTAGTATAAGCAGTACTTATACTAATGGACTGCGTCTTTTTATTGGATGTCTTGTTGAAGATGCTTTATAGTTCTTTATTGTCAATTGTTTTATTCAGTTGTATGGATTTGTGCTGAAATAAGCTAATTTGATGATGATTAGGGGATACTTCTCTCCCTATTTGCATGCTCCTGTCCTTACTTGTTTCCAAGTTAAGCTGGCTTGCTACTTCTTCATCTTCCTCTACTTTCTTATTATTTTAATTGCTTATCCATATTTTTTTTAATTTGAGCAAACAAGGGAGACAACAGATGGTAATCTAGTCTTACGCATGGACAGACCATCAGGTCTTTTTAATACACTCCTCTCTCTCCCCGGAAATTGTGACTCTAATATTTTTTTGGGTGCTTCAATTTTCCCTTCATATAGCACCTTACCCTTACACTTACTCTTGCCCTTGCCCTTATGACTTGCAGGTTTGTTGGTTTTCTTCATGGCTTCAGAGATCATGGTGCACTCATTAACTGTTTGGATATTCTAGTGTCTCTCTTTTGACTCACTCCAAAGTTTAGCGACATTCACAAGGCACCCTCTTTTCCTGGGGTGTCATTTCTAATTAGATTATGGTTGCTGTCTTTATAAGAGTGACACAACTCCTTACTTCTCTTGATCAATTTGCTTCTTTGCCACCACACATGTGCAAAAAAATATATAATCCAAACCACCGCTCCTATTACTCCCAGTTGAGTTTGCCTAGCTCGTCTTTACATGGTGCTCCTTATTCGCCCAATATCATATTGACGGACATCCAAATGGATTAAATGAAGCAAATAAACCCGCGAACGTAGCACCCAGCACCTGCTCCTCCCTTCAGTGCCTTACATGCATGTCTGCCTCAGAGATCCTTTCAAGTTAGGCAATGGAACCAGAGTTTCTGAAGTAGTAAGAGGCCATTTAGCCCACACCGAGTGGATCTTAATTACCACCAGTCTGGGACACTGGGGTGCCAATGAAGACGGGATTTCCATCAAACTTTCACTACAACCTCACTCCACAGCTTTGTACTTATTTTAATTTGAATTCTTGAGCTCTCCCCCACACATATGCCACCACTTACTACACTAGAGCTGGAATCCAAACTAATCCAAGTCCAAAATAATGTGGGTAGAAACTGTGACCGCTTCTCAGTGTCTACAGCTCCCAACCATTACAGTTGCATTGACTCAGCAGTTGCTGTGTCTGTGTCCAGTATTTGCCTTCATGCATCACCTTTGGTATTGTTGGCGTTAGGTGGCACTCTGAGGAGGGCGGGTGTAACCACACTAGCCTATTGTCCCTGCAGACACACTGGGACCAGGGAAGGGAGGCAAGAAATTCCAGACATGTCTGTGGGTGGAAGCCTCCAGACGTTTCTTCCACTTCTAAGGGGGTGCCAGGTATAAAAATAGAACCACCAAACCCACCCTTCAGTTCAATTCTGGACGAATGGAAGGATTCAAAGAGGACTGCCTGCTGCCTGTGGCCTTCTGTGTACTTCAGAGAACTGCCTTGCTGCACCAAGAAGGACTGCCCTGCTCACTGAAGTCTGCTTTGTTCCCTCAGAAGACTGCCCTGCTTTTCCACTTGAACCCAGAGCTTTCAGAGTGACTCTAAGGGCTAGTTTGTTGTCTCCTGATCAGAGCCCCAGGGACAGACAGGCCTCCAATCATCTTGAACTGGAACTTGGACCTCCCCTCACCGAGTGAGTCCTGACTCTCCAAGTGGTGAGTCCCTTGCAAATGGTGCTAAAGGTGCGCTTTTGACCCAAATCCTAAATATAGGAATCTTCTACACAACTTTATCCAAAGATTTCCCAGCTAGGATGTCTCCTCTTCAGACACCACCGGTTGCCTTGCTCCGCTGAAATTTTACTTTCATAGTCATTTTTCCTCCAAAATTTGTTCTAAGTCCCAAGGTAAATGGAGACTGGGCCCAATCCACTTTGTGTATCCAACACGCGCTCAATCTTAGCAGGTCATACTTTTGACTTTGCTCGGATCTCTCGTGACTAGATGTCTACAGTTTGCTCTTTGACCTTTTAGGCACTACTTTGACTTCAAACTTTCCAAAATTAAAAACTCAGATTCTACTGATTGGATTTTTGTCATTTTGGTGTCAAATAATTTATTACAATTTTTTTAATTTTTCGAAATTGGTGCGGGATATTTTCTTGTGTTGTGTTTTCATTTTATTACTGTTTGTGTGCTGCATACATACTTGACACATTTCCTCTAAGTTAAGCTTTACTGCTTTTGGTCCAAACTTCCAGAGAGGTAAGCACAGATTAATTTAGTAACTTGTTGTGCTTCACCCTGTCAAGGTTTGTGGCTGTTGCTTGAGAGGCATTACACACCCCTCAATCAACAAGCCACACCATATACTGCTTAAAGGACAAACCACTCTTAAATAAGAGAGGGTTTGTGTCTGAAGAAAAAGTCCCAATTTACAAGCATGGAACCACCAATGCTAGGTTTGAGGAATAGCTTCTTGAAACAGTCTGCGGTCCAAGTGCTACACAATAAAGTTAGAGAGACACTCTTTTTCTTCATCACTTGTCAACTCTGTGTACATTAGGCTGGCAGTAGTGCAAAACTTTGCAAAATGTGATGAATGACCATGCGAATACAGTATCCCACTTGCATACTTAAGCCTTAGGCTGAAACGGGTGTCCCCTGAAGTGTGAGACACACTTCAGGAATTACAGGTGTCCACCTTCTGCCTCTTATAGCTTGGATTGTCAAGACATTGGAATTGGAGTAGTTTAAGGGAAATGTACACTAACAGAAGCACAGTTTTTGGATAACAATCTTGACAAATTGACCAAAGTGACTGAAACTTAACAGCAAAAGTGTTAAGAAGGTCCCACACTTCTTCAACACCAGTCACTTGAAATTCTTGGCTGATATCTCAATGGAGTTTATCGGTGTATTAGAAAGTATATCGCAGGAAGGGAAGCTGCCAGCCAATTATCCAGCTCATCTTCACTGCATTGCATAACAGAGTCTTGGCATGGTGTTCAACAAGCCTGCACATGCACAAGATATAAACACATCCCCCTCCTCAAGTAACAGAAACAAATTGATACGAAGATATATATTGTTATTGTTAAACAAGCCAGTAGAGATGATTCTTTAAAACATTTAAGAACAGATAACAAGTCCTTGAACAACTTAAAAAATATGAAACTGAAAATAACATTTCTTGACATAATTTGTTAATACTTTTTATAATCTTTAACCCATTCAGGTGCCTATATGATCCTTCTTTAGCTGAGAGCGTGAGATCTGCAATTGCCAATTTCTATGGTCTTTCCACCTTTCTCACTTTCTACAATGCATTCTGTCATTTTAACCACTTATTTACAATTCTATTCATTTGTCACTCAAGAGAACGGGAAACATCGGTTACATCGCGGTGTTTACACCGCAATACCTTTACAACGCGGGTATTACAACGCAAGTCATGACAATGACTTGTGCTGGATGGTGCTCTAAGCTAAGGAATAGTATAATTTACTATTCCAACACCTTCCCTACTGTAACGTAGGCTGGAGTTGGAATAGTAAATCATACTAGTCCTAAGTCCAGCGCCCTCCAGCGTAAGTCATTGTAACGACTTGCGTTGTAATGTCTGCGTTGTAAAGGTATCGTGGTATAAACACCGCAATGTAACATCTTATATTCAAGAGAACAATGTAGGGATTTGCTTATACCACACGCAACAGATTGGAAAACTTGGACAACCCCTTGTTTACCATCCAGCCTTTTTCACTTGCACCCAATCGTCCATACAAAAACCTCATTTACAAACATCCTGCATCTCTTCTTTCCTCTCCTTATGCTTACTGTCCCTCTTAGCAACCTTAGACAATGGCAACCTCAGCTTCCTCTTATCAACTCAAAATGCACTTGGCGTGTTTCACCATTATGAATAATGTGATACACCCACAGTAACTTATTTAAAGCCATTTTCCATTGACTTCATTGGTGAACACCAAACTGTAAACTCTCCTTCAGGGTACAATTCCACCTCTTAACAAGTCTGTTTCTTTGGGAATGATATACAGAAGAATGAATGTGCTCAACAACATACTGTCCAAGAAATGCCTTCATTGCCTGAGACACAAATAAGACACACCATTGTCTGGCACAATGATCTCTGCCACACCTCCCCTGTCCTACGGTTCCTCTAGGATCATGATCAAGTTTGTAGAGGTGACTTGATTAGTAAACTTAACTTCCAGCCATCTGGCTACATCATCAATTATTACTATAGCATACTTGGGACCTGCACCCAACAGATAGTAAGGCCACAAAATATCCAACCCAACTTTCTTCCATGGACCATCCATTTTCTTAGATTTCATAGGCGGGTACACTATGGCCTTCTGTGACTTGTCACTCCATGCACACCCTATTCAGCCTATGTATTTTTCCATACCCTGGTCAATACCCAGCCAGCAATATTCTACCCTAATAATGCACTGATGCAGGAGAGTCCATCATTTGCCAACTCCAAATACAGCATATTGAACTTTCAGGGGCAACCAATAATTCACCTCTCAACAACCCATCATATAATGCAAATAATTCTTCACAGACTTGATGCAACATCTCAGCCAACACCTCATATTCTCTTACTGCCTGTACCCACTCTTCATAAGAACTCGGCCCTTCAGTGATCCTGTTAAAGTTAGCTGCACTACATTGCTTGTCCTTTGCCTCATTTTCTCCACATCCTTCAACCAGCAAATCAGCAAACACAACAAGCAATCAGCAAATATGTTTTTCTTTCCTGGCACATACACATTTTATAACAGAACTCCATCATCCTCTGTACTCCGTACCTCAAAATTCTAGCTGATGATTGGCCAGTACCTTTGGTGATGAAAACATCTACAAGGGACAGTACAGATGACTAATTCTGTTCCCCAGTTAAACTTCTTTCAGTGGTGGAGTATGTGGTTTCTATGTGTCTCAAAGGTCTGAATGCACAGAATATGGTGACTTCCTTCCCATCTCTGCATTGCATCAACAAAGGGCCCAAACCCACACTACTAGCATCAGTGTTTATTATGGTTTTATCCTTGGTAACAAATGGTGTCAATGCTGGAGCTGTGGCTACGTTTTTTTGTAAGAATGCAAATTCATTCTCACAATTCACACTCCACTCAAATGTGGCGTTTTTCACCTTTAATATATGCATGCATTTGCTTTTATTTGCAAACATGCAATACTCTGCTAAACCCAGAATTGAATGAAATTGATGAAGGCATTAATGATATTTAGTATCTTCAGTGGCCTTTATTAATTTGACCTTGGATGGCACACCATTCTCATCCAACCAATACCCCAAATATTCAACTCCTTTAACACCAATCTTTCCTCTTTTCTTGTTTGATTGTCAACCCATTACTTTGCAAAATATCCAAAAGAGTTTTCAGAATGCCATTGTGAACTTCCTTGTTCTCACCAAATAATAACATTTCATCCTGGCAGTACGTTATATTTTTTTACCCGGAAAATCTGGTGCATCAGCCTGGATAAAACAACTGACTCTAACGCCAGTCCATTTGGCATGTGCCTGAATCTATATGCTCCTTCTGGTGTAATAAATGATCAAGGTGTTCTAGAATCAGAATGAAAAAGAATTCTGATGATATACAGATGGAAAATCTAACATGGTAAACACTTTTTCTTCCTTGATAGTCAATAGCATGTCATTTATGTTGAAGAGAGGATGTCTGTCCACCCAAAATGCCTTCCTCAGTTCCCTGAGGTAGACACACAACCTAAATTCTCCATTGGTCTTTTAAGCTGAAACCATAGGGGCCAACCACTCAGACACTTCAATTTGCTTGATGATTTTATCATTACATAATCATATTAGCGCCTTTCAAAAAGGTCCCATCATTACCAAAGGCACACAACAAGATTTGTGCACTTTTTCATGTCACCCCTTCTTTTAATATCATTTTATGTATACAATCCCATGAATAAGCCTAACTTACTCTTAAAACCTTGGGAAAGTATCATAGCTCAACCTGTTTATTTTAGACTTTGCCCTCAACACCTTGTCAAGATGATTAGGAACTAGACCAATGAATACATCTCTCTGTTAGAGCCACCCTAGCAAGCAAGACATATCCTCTTCGATGTATGTTTTTACCACTACCTTAATCACTTGACATTCTAACACACCCTCAAAGTATCATAGTACATCAATTAGCTTGGTACTATAAGCCATTAACTTATTTGTAAATGTGTTCTTCCCCAATTAAAGTGTAAAGGCACCAGAATCCATCATGAGCTGTATGCATACACCATCAATGAAGATGGTAGAAGAGGGATTATTCTTGTCTTTGGGGATACCCACCTCACTTATTGGTAGCAAAAACTCTGCGGCAAGGCCTTCAACTTGATCTTCTGTAATGACCCTCACAGAACTCATAGGTCTGACACCAAACTTTCTATTCCATCCCATGCACATCTTGCACTTCCTACAATTGTGACCTATAACAGGGCAATTTTTATTGCTGGCTAGATGACCCTTCAATCCACATTAGTAACATGTCATATATTTATCATTGATAGGATCACTAGCTCTCCAGCCATAATAAGCCTTTTCCTTCTCAACACTGGTTTTAGTGGCTGCTCTTTGACAACTCCCCCCTTTCCAAAGCTATTAGATGCCATTTCCTTCAATTCTTCAACAGTATTTTCAGCTTTTTTTTAAAAATGTCATTGGCTTTTTGTAAAGTCAAATTCTCTGTGTTCAACACTTTCTCTTGCATGCTCCTGTTGCACACCATTTGCACCAACTGATCCCGCAAGATGTCATGTAAAAATTCTCTGTACTTGCAAAAAGAAGCTAACACTGTAAGACTGCCATAAGTTATCTTTTGTTTCCCCAGGCATTTGATGCCTTTGTAGAAATAAACATGTCCGCGACTGTATTCTTCTTCTTGCAGTTGGCCAAATCTAGTCTCGGTAACAAAGTCTCGTAGTCATCATATTCCGTTTCATCGCTGTCCAATTCGATAAAGGTGGCAGATGTTTAAGAACTCTTCCTCCTTCTGCACCGAAACAATGCTCAGCATAGCTAATTTTACAATAAGCTTTGAATATTTCTTCACCAACTTCCTTAACATATACCCTGAATCCTTCTTTCCAGTATTTCCAATAAATTGTGGGTCCCCCCAGGATATTTAAGAAAGTTATAGGTCATACCCTGAATAGTGGTATTTTATTAGCAAATACAGATGAGTAGTCTTTCATTGCATGTATTTAATTATTTTTCACTTTTCCAAAACATATATGGTACTGATGGAATGATCGAAACACAAAAAGGTGATGGACAGAATGCTCAACATTGTGAAACATTCCCCCCATTTACAGTTCTAAGTAACACACATCATTTTTTTGCTCACCGTGCCACCCCCGTTTGGACTTAACCATATGCAAATTAGACTTAACCCTGCATTCCATGGGAACAATCCAGCCCAAAATGCCAGGCCAGGTCCTCCCTAGATCGGAAAACAAGCATCCTGGGACCAGTTTCGAGGAATCACCACTCATCAGCCAGGCTAGCTTGGAATTACATGGTGAGTAAAAAAATGATGGATTTAGGCCCAGATCTCTGTACTGCCGGTGAATGTGTGACAATGTTCAGCATTCTGTCTATCATCTTTTTATGTTGCTTTACTGATGAAATGATCCTCTGTGACACATTATGTTATATATTTATTTACCATTCCTTTACTTTTCCTTAATTTTTCTTTTGTTTTCTATGCAGGTAATATCACACTATGCCAGCGTGGTTGTTGCAAAGAATAATTGCAGAGCGTGATGAGGTTAAGGTTCTGTTTCTTAGGAACCAGAATAGATATGACACGCTGTCACATATCCCAAATTCATCTTCCCATGCTAAGAGGAAAGCACAGTAGTTAAGGAGTCCAAATCCTACTGCTCACTGTAGCCCAAACTTGATTGCTCCTGCTTGATGTTAAGCCATCACTTGCACTGAAAGTCCACCCCTGCTCCATATTTATTCAATACATTTTCTTTCTCCTTTCTCTTACCAGTGATTCACACAAGGTCGCTGGAACATGCAGCAACACAGGGAGACTGCCTGTCTCACGCAGCCACACTTCATTCCCCTGCCTGGGTGGACACATCAAGTTTGCTGACCCAAAAAACAGCCATTACAAAAATGGGGTAACCCATGGTTGAGGGACCTGGGTATAATCTTGATACCAAAAACAATGGTCCTTGACCAATTATTAATACATCTGAGTCAATTGCTTCGCTTGGTTAAATAATTTTCTGATCCTGAGCTCAAAACCAAAATTCTTTCTAAAGGAAGGAGCTCACAATATTTAATATGTAATTTAATCTAACGAAGAACAACATCCAAACCATTTGTAAATTATTATACATACGTTTATTATTTTGCCATTTGAAAAAGTTAATTAATAAAGCAGTACGAGGTTGCTCCAAAGGGAACGTGCATCAAAAAAGAGTGATTAAAGGGTGAATGAGTGAAACAAGGAATGGAAACATAGTAATAAGGACATTAAATTGATTTCAACAATAAGGATCGGTTATAATTCACCGTCCAAAACCTGGTCACATTTATCAATTGTAAAAACGTATTCTTATATTTCGAAAAAGACCCAATAAGTGGTCTAGCACGAAGGACTGTTGTGTGTCCCAGGTGGTGAGGAGTGGGCGTCGACGTTTCGACCCGTCTTGATGGCCTTGGGGGATTTTTAAGCCTTGGCCGTGCAGATCTTCATCAGGACCAGAGAGGGGCAACCTGACTGGGTGGTGATATTAATCAAAACACCTGGAATATTAAAATAAGGGAGTGAGGATGTTGTCCTAAATAAAAACAAGCGATAAAACCAAGGTCCGTCATAATCAATCATCTACCTGATCGGATTAAAGGAATTTAATTCAATGGAGGTAGCCAGACTTCCAATGGATGGAGGACTACGTGTCACAGGGTAGTTATTCCAAGCTGTAGGGGGTCACAGAGTAGTTATTCCAAGCTGTTGGGAAAGAACAATGAAAGAATTCTAAATATGGGCGATACAACCTACACATACTTATACTAAAGTGAGAGGGTCTGTTTGAGAAGGTTGTATCGTCAGGTACACCATGGGTATACTATCCCACGACGTATGGGCTTAATTTAATCAAGTGAACAATAATTAAAGCTGAGAAAAACCGATTAGTGGCGTGACAGAAAAACGGCCTGTGAATTAGGACTGGTACTCATTAATTCGTAGAGGAGCATATTGCCATGTCAAGCGCTAGTATATAAAGCAGAAAACAATTTGTGTTACGTGATGTAAAAAGAACTGAACCTCAATAGGCGGAAGAAACATCTTACCGCATCAGGCGCTAATGTGCACTTCTTCTACATCGGATATGTCACTAATTGGACGGATACCCAAAAAACAGAGCTCTCCTCCCTGAAACTTCTAGAGATGATATTTCACAGGAGATAAGAGTTTTATTAGAAAGGTTGTCGCAGGAGGGGGCTGCCAGTCGGCTATCCAGCTCGTCCTCACCGCATTCCGTAACATAATTTTTGCACAGTGTTCCATGAGCCCACACATATATAGTTAGAATAGTCTACTTCTGGTCCTGCAGGAATTTATTGAGGAATTTATTAAATTGTTTGATTAATTAAAACATTACAAAAAAAATGTGTATCCCCTATGCTCCCCCACCCCTCCACCCAATAACCTTAAAAATACACCTTAGACAATCTTAACAATAATTCTTTACACATTCCCTTTATGAGACAAATTCAGCTAATCCAGATCTAACTTAAACATTTCCCTTTCGCTAGTTATCCTTCAGTAAAAATTGTACAGTTCTCCTAATTGCACACAGCCCACCACAATACAGTGCTCTGATAATACTGTCAATCAAAATTGCTCTGTTCCCATTAGAATTCTTGCCCAACATGAATCTAAATTAGCAGAATGAAATATATAATGGAAATTGCACACTACCTATTATTGTACACTAGCCCGCCTAATGAGATCCTTCCCTAGTTATACTTCAATAGAAATTGCACAATTCCAATTTTTCCATTATTGCACACAAGCCTGCTAATAAAATCCTTAACCTGGTTATCCTTCAGTAGAAATTGCAAAATTCCCAATATTGCACACAGCCCTATAAGATTTAAATCTCCTTCAATAAAAAAACGTTCACGATTTCCCTCCTTTCACTCTGTGGACTGGTTACAGGATTTACAGCGCCATGATGCTCCTTCCGGAGCGAACGTCTGCGCTTTAGAAATACCCCTCCAAATTCCAAATTCCAAATAGATTATCGTAGTAAAGTACTCAATCAATAGTGCTTACAAAAATCTAAAACCCCTGAATTGTCCTTTGGCATGATTGTACATTTCCCATTCCTACACCCAACCCATCCTGCAAAAGTACATATCAGATAGATGAACAAACTCCCAACATAACACACCAGGAAAAAGGTGATGCACCAGAAGATCTAGACTGTATCAGGATTTTGGGCAGCATGATGTTCATATTTTCACCTCATGATTGTCTGTGATAACTGCCTGTTGCTGTATGTCTGCCACCACTTTCATGTATAGTAAGAAGCAGCCTGACATCTGATGCAATTCACCTCTTAGGCAGCAAACCATACAAGATCAAATGTTCATGGTGGAAACATTGGTTGTATCCAAAACTGCCTCAAGGTTTTAGGTTCTCGCAGATGCAAATTACGTGCAGCAACAATTCCTCTGATTTACTGCATAGTCTTCATTGCTTACTCATATCTCCATTTTCACATCCATACCATTAGGAACTTAGAACTATCATACCTAACTGCAGCCTTATGAGTTTATTTTTTGCCTGGTTGGGAAGAAGCAGGCTCAGGTAATCTGGGAGGGAGCCTGGGGTATAAAGGTCAGTAGCCCAACTACTGTGCACCTTGCTCCTTATGTCCCTTAGTTCTTGGGCCACTGATAGTGCTTTTGCATTCTTCATTAATAATTTTGCTAGAACTTTTATTGAGAGATTTGTGTTGACAAGGTTTTCCGCATTCATCCTTTGGGAGGATTTCCTTAAGAAAGATCCCCATTCAGAGTTTGGCTCTTCTATTTTCCTCCATAGCAGTTGTTTCAATATACTGTCATTGCTGTTTTTAATTGTAAGCAATATGATGTGCATTTGGCACGCAACACAGGGTTTTGCTTGGAGAGGTTACATTTTAGCCTAATTTGTGCTTGACTTGTGCAATCTGGTAGAGCAAACTGTTGCTTATGGTGTGTGCATTGCTGCTTTTCCAAAAATTCTAATAATTGATCTTCAAGTATTATGGCTTCATATGAGAGAGCAGGCATCCAGTTGCAGCCCACAACTGTTAGAAGAGCATGCAGGTTTGGTCTGGCCAAGTAATGTTGTAGATGTGTGGTAAAGACAGGGATCACTGACGAAATATCGAGAAGAAGAATATCGAATTGCCAAAATATCGAAGGAAAAATATAGAATGCCAAAATATCGAAGCACTATCTCCAAACAGGTAAGTACAAAAATATAGAATCCTAAATATCATTGTAAAAAATATAGTTAGTCACAATATCGAATTTTTTTAAATGTCTTAAAATTAATGTAAACTTAATGAAATAAAACATATAATTAACTGAAACATACTTAAAAATACTTAAATTACTTTAAAATTAATAAATAATTAATGTAAGTAAAAAGAAAAAAATAATACATATATATTAACGTAATATTTATTTAAAAAATGCAATATTTTTTGCGTAGGATAGCGGGCGGGTAACATTTACTATTACCACTCCAGTAAGTGCAATAGTGGCGAAAATGTTAGATAGCGGGAGGGTAAAAATTACTATTCCCACTCCAGAGAGTGCAACAGTAGGGAAAGCGTTGGATAGCGAGAGGGTAAAAATTAGTATACCCACTCCAGACAGTGTAATAATAGGGAAAGCATTGGATAGCGTAGGGGTAAAAATTTATATTCACACTCCAGAGAGTGCAACAGTAGGGAAAGCGTTGGATAGCGGGAGGGTAAAAATTACTATTCCCACTCCAAAGAGTGCAACAGTAGGGAAAGCGTTGGATAGAGTAGGGCTAAAATTACTATTCCCACTCCAGAGAGTGCAACAGTAGGGAAAGCGTTGTATAGAGTAGGGGTAAAAATTACTATTCCCACTTCAGAGAGTGCAACAGTAGGGAAAGCGTTGGATAGTGGGAGGGCAAAATTTACTATTCCCACTCCAGTGAGTGCAACAGTAGGGAAAGCGTTGGATAGCGTAGGGGTAAAAATTACTATTCCCACTTCAGAGAGTGCAACAGTAGGGAAAGCGTTGGATAGTGGGAGGGCAAAATTTACTATTCCACTCCAGTGAGTGCAACAGTAGGGAAAACGTCAGATGGTGTAGGAGTAAAAATTACTATTACCACTCCAAAGAGTGCAACAGTAGGGAAAGCGTTGTATAGCGTAGGGGTAAAAATTACTATTCCCACTCCAGAGAGTGCAACAGTAGGGAAAGCGTTGGATAGCGTAGGGGTAAAAATTACTATTCCCACTCCAGTGAGTGCAACTGTAGGGTAAGCGTTGGATAGCGTAGGGGTAAAAATTACTATTCCCACTCCAGAGAGTACAACAGTAGGGAAAGCGTTGGATAGCGGGAGGGTAAAAATTACTATTACACTCCAAAGAGTGCAACAGTAGGGAAAGCGTTGGATAGCGCAGGGGTAAAAATTACTATTCCCACTCCAAAGAGTGCAACAGTAGGGAAAGCGTTGGATAGCGTAGGGGTAAAAATTCCTATTCCCACTCCAGCGAGTACAACAGTAGGGAAAGCGTTGGATAGCGGGAGGGTAAAATGTACTATTCCCACTCCAGTGAGTGCAACTCTAGGGTAAGCGTTGGATACCGTAAGGGTAAAAATTATTATTCCCACTCCAGTGAGTGCAATAGTAGGGAAAGCGTTGGATAGCGTATTACTATTCCCACTCCAGTGAGTGCAATATTAGGGAAAATAATAATTTAATATTTTATTAAAAATAAATAAATTATTAATACCAAAAAAATATTAAAATTAATTACCAATCACACAATATTTAATAATTAATTAATTATAAATACCAAGTTTTGTTTTATTAATAACCTATTATTAATTAATTAACAACCAATTAATTTTCAATACCAAAAATTAATAAATAAAATTAATACCAATTAATAATTAATTAAGAATACATTAATAGGCAATATACAAAAATTATTTCAATAATTAATTATTTACAATTAAATTAATTCCCACCATATTCCCCTATAAACCCACAACCCGCTACAAATAATAAATTAATACAATTAACATAATTATCAATTAAACAATTAATACTAATTAATTACCAATTAATACTAATTATTTACCAATTAATAATTAATCAACAACCAATTAATTTTCAATACCAATTCATAATTACCTAATAACAATTAAATTACTTCCCACCCTATTCCCCTATAAACCCACAACCCGCTACAGAAGTAAAACGCAAAATTAAATTAAAAATAATTATTAATTCTTAAAAATTATTATTTGATATACTATAATTAAATTACTTCCCACCCTAATCCCCTATAAACCCACAACCCGCTACGGAATTAAATTACACAAAAATTAAATCACATAAAATTCATTACTTTAAAAATATTCAAACATACATTCCAAAATTTATACATACTTTTAACACATATACTAACACTTAAAACACTATAAAAAATGCGATATTTCTAACAACTATATTATGACTGTCGATATTACTTACTTCTATATTATTAAATCGATATTTTATTTCTTACCTGATTTTCGATATTCTTCACCACTATATTTTGGCAATTCGATATTCTGTCCATTCTATATTAAAAACTCGATATTCTGTCCTATCGATATTTTGAATTCAATATTATGTCTGTTTACCAATTACAGGTATATTAAATACCTTTGGTGAGTAGGGTGTGATGAGGGGTCTAAAACAAAAATGGGTGTGAAGTAAAACTAGCTCTAGAGTACACAACAGACTTTGGGGCATATCAACAAGGGCTTTATCTCTGCTTTTTGGGCTTTAAAAGCCAAAAAAGCAGAGATAAAACTAGCACCCTATCAACAACAGTGTGCTAACATGCAAATTCGCATGTTAGCACCCTTTTACTCTACGCTTCCCCTTGCATCTCTAATGAGATGCAAAGGAGGCGTTCCAGAGTAAAATAATAGGAGAAATGTCGCTAAGCGACATTTCTATTATCAAGAATATCGCTAACCCTGTTAGAGACAAAAAAAGCAGCGCTAACCTCGGTTAACGCTGCTTTTTTACGTCTGGTATTTTTCTGACTTAGCCATGATATCCTATGGAAGGAGGATATCATGGCTAAGTTTGTCTGTCCCTATCAACAAGCTAACGTGAGATTATCGCTGGGTTTCCAGCGATAATCGCACGTTAGCCACTTAGCGTGAGGATTTTTAACGCTTTTGAGATGAGCGTTGCTAATAGCACGCTATCTCAGCGATAAAAATCCACGCTAGCCGGCGAAAATTATCCTAGCGCTAAGTGCGCTTAGCGATAACTATCGCCGGTTGTTGTTGATATGCCCCTTTATTAGGGTGTCCCTCAACTAGCGTTATAACCAGGCTATAACAGGAAGAGATTAAGCCTGTCATAGAGTGAGGAATAGGTCGACATATTTCAGCCTAGTACCCTCATAAGGAGTATGATGGCCTTCTTGATGACCTCATGTATGCTACTACAAAGAGTGTGTAACCAAAAGAAGATTTTGAATATACAAAGCCAGTGGCTGGAGTGGTTATTCAGTCTGGCTACCACTACCTTTGTACAATGCTGTGCCTCAAGGAAACCCTACAGCACCTTCAATCTAATGCCTCACAAGCCACGTTTGGGTATCCATTTTCTCACCTGCACCATCTACGCCTGAGGCATCCGGGACAACTCTGCACCCGGGCCCTATCAGCTAGGTAAAATTCAACTGATTGTCAAAGTCTGGTCCTAGGACCCACATCACCTTACCCATGAGTGATTTCCACTGAACTCGACCTGCAAGTGATCGATTGTCATTAGTGTTTTTCCCTATTGACCGCAACCTTAAAGTTTTGCAATAGTGAAATGCACCGATTTATTTTTGCTTTAAAAATAAATTACTCTGATTATACTCATCCGATTGCCTTTGTTTTAGTGTCAAAATGTATATAAAAATCTGCTCTATTTTTATAAAGTAGTGTCGGATTTCTTTCTATTCGTGTCAATTATTTATCCTTCATGTTGGTACTCTTTAAATGCATAACACATGTACCTCTATTAAGGCCTGACTGATCTGTGCCACTCTACCAGGACTGAGCTGGGGATTTATTAGTGTGAATCCGAAGGACCTATTTGGAGTATTCTGAGAGTATTGCATGGTGAAATCTATTAAGCCTTACTAAGTAATACTCAACTTTCCTACACCCCTTAAAGCTGCCAGTGGGTTTGTGACTAAATGAATTAAACTTCAAAAAGTGCGCCCCTTGGATGATATCACGCACAGAGCCCAACGGAATACAAGGATTAAACTGGATATTCAATTTACCAAATTACTGTTTATTTATGGATGACATAATCGTGGTAAAAGCATGGCACAGATGGGCACAATACCATATATGAGGCCGTTGATCATGCCATCTATGTTTGAGAAAAATAGGAAAAGAAGGTGCGTGAAACTGGGTATTGAATTAACAAAGGCACCGCACATGAAGGGGGGGCTGGCTGTAGTAAAAACAAGTCAATGAATGTTGCAATAACAAAGTGGTAACAGATCACCGCATCAATGCTAGAGAAAAATAACAAAAGGAGGGGGGTGAAACTGGATGTTGAAGTAAGTAAAGTACCGCACATTCAAGGACGGGATAACAGTGATAAAAACATGTCACTGGCATGTCATGAGAACAATATGGGGCTATTGAGTTCATCACTCATTTACGAGAAAAACAACAAGAGGAAGAAAAGAAAATACTGCCCGATTTCAATTTGTTTGCAACTTATTAATACAGTTGAGTTGCTCCTTTGGCGAAAAGGCTTTTATGAAATAACATACAAAAGATATGCTGAACCTTTTGTGAGTGAACATTCTTTTAAAGAACAGACGTGAGTCGTGACTTTTTTCTAGGGGTGGGCGGAATTTGCGTAATTGCGTCACGCAAATCTCCGCGAAACGGTAAAAAATCTCCGCGAACACGCAGAAATTCCGCGAACACGCGGAATTGCTTGTTCGCGATGCTTTTTTCCTGTTCGCAATTGCTGTTTGCGTGCTCGAGGAGAATTATCTCGTGAACATGCAATTTGAGAACGCGAACAAGCAAAAATTTCGCGAAATCGCGGAAAGCAGACTTTTGAGCAATTTTGCGTTCTCCGCGGAACGCGAAATTACGCAAATTCCGCAAATTCCGCGAGCGGAACGGAATTTGCCGCCCAGGCCTACTTTTTTCCCCACTGCATTTGAGAGTTCATGCCAACCTTGTAACACAATAGTGTTTTCTTTCCAATCTGGGTCATCGCGGGCAGCTCCTAACCTAAGTAAATAACTAGTAAATACACCGCGTATCATGCACTCGGTGTCAGCCACGTCTTTCCCTAAGTGGTGTGTGGACTCGGTGCCCTCCTGTGCTCCAGCAGTCACGACCGTCTGCATGCCAGCATCAGGCGCGTGGCTTCAAAGCCGGCCTGCCGAGAAACCACGCGGGCATCCATCAGTCTTCCCTCGCAAATGAAACAGTTTTGTAAGCTTTAGCTTCATCAACTTAACAGCAAAAATCGATATTCTGAAATAAAGCCCGAAGTGGTCATAATGGTGGAATTGATTAGAACACGCGCAAATAAAGCAAACTGCTGGGAAAATAGCCCTAAGTGGAAGTGTTACACTTCGTCATGTCCAAGAGAGAAGGGAAGGAAAATGGGGAGGGGGAGGGGGGTGGTGGATTCATGGAGTTGAAGGAGCTGAAGGTGTTTATGGCACGTCGGGGAGCAGACGGTTTCGTGCCACCTGTGCTGGAAGAACATAAAGTGCTTTCATGAAATATTTTAATTCAGTTACCTACACAGTAAATGCTCCCAAACACAACCAGGCAGTCGTTAAAACGTTTTGCCTTGATAGATTCAGCACGGTGCTTACCTTTTCAGGCATATGTATCATGCATGTCAACCGCTGGCCACTCCAGAGTTAAAACAGGGCATACAAACACCATTATGAAATTAAATTAAATTTTGTACTTGTATAGCGCACTGCTGCCCCAGAGACGGGGCGTCCTGGTGCTTGTACTCATACCGCTGTGGAACCCTTCCTGGCTTTTCCCTGTGAAATGTCCACTCCTGAGCATCCCCAAGGTGAAGCCAGGCATCCCCAGCGCTGTTGGGGCCGTTGTGGAGATTAAGCAAGCTATTGCCCAGAGTTGCAGAGTGGGACCCATGATTAGAGTAGGCACCGAGGCGAGAATTATCAGGTCTGAGGAAATTGAGCCAAAGACCCGCCGAGGCGGGAATTGAACCCTGGTCCCGGGCCAGATCTCTGCATCAGGGTCTGCCGCTCTAACCATTGGCAAGTGTATAATAACACACGCGAGGTACGTACAGGTGTAGACATGGCTTCTAATATGCTATGACCAGTGCCACTGGATTTGTGTGATTCTGCAGCTTCCAAATTTTCAACATATTTATGGATCTGCCAGGGCCGGCGCAAGGCGTTGGCAGTGTGGGCAGTTGCCCAGGACCTCGCACTTAGCCTACCAGCATGTGGCCCGCACCAGTGCAACACACCACCGGTGCTCATGTACCCCTTCCGATCCAATTGAAAGAAAGGTGTCTCGTAACACTGGGGCCCTTGGGAGGGGGCCCCCCCTCCCTGGGTCTCTCAGGGATTGTGTGGGAAGGCCTAGGGGAGGGGGACACTTCCTCATGTCCCAGTTGCAACGAAACACATTTTGCAGGCTTATCCTGCAATTAGGCCTCCTCCCCGGTTGCCCATTCAGAGACACTGCGGGATGCCCATTATCCAGCACTTTAGTGCCCCCACAGTTTTAACTTTCAGTTCACAAGCAATTCTCACACCTTCAGCCCAATAAGAGCTGTAAAAGAGGTGCTTGTAGGGGGCTGAGAGGAGCAGCTGGGGCCCAGGAGAAGTCTCCACAAAGCAGCTTCCGAAGCCCTGAAGGTGTCACTTATCTAAATTAAAGGGGCATCGCACATTCCGCTTCGCCCGGGGCCCCAAAAATCTTAGAACCGGCGCTGGATCTGGCACACTAGCCACAGAATCCAACATCTAATGAATAATATGTAGACTTTATAAAAAAATGATTCCAGCTCAAATGGATTAAAAGTTATTAGGAACTCTGTCGCATCTGCTGCCACTCTGTGCTGATTGCTGTATTGTTGTGTTAAACTAATACTAATGTAGTGAAACCTTTACCCAAACAGTGCTAATATGTAAAAATAAAAAAACGGTAAAGTAATACTGCTACTAAATGTCTCACATTATGTTTTACAATGTGTCTTTTCATGCCATATAATTTAGTTCACCCGGCTGCATAATTTCGTCCTCCCCGTTGCTTAATTCTAGTGGCTCTGGTTGTTATTGCTTACGAATGGGGTTACATAGTTTGGTGCCCTCTGGATTTTGAAATTGGTAGAATTTGCTAAGTGTCAAATATTTATTGCACAGGCAAGTTTTCACTTGTTTTGAGTCTTGCCTCCGCACCCTGAGAGTTAGCCTTGATTTTTTTATGTGTTTGAACTTGAACAGGCATATCTCCAAAGAATGCTGATGGCTGAGGTTTAAGGAGGGGGGTGCATCCTGCTGCTAGTTGACGTACATAGCATGCGATTGTTCCTCAGGCTCTTGGACTGGGTGTGGATTGTTTTTAATTTTAATTGTTAATCCATTAGCCAGCAGGAGGATATTTTGAGCATGGTTTTCGTGCGCTGTTGTTGTGCGGTTCCTACTATTTCAGCAAGACTGCGTTTTCACAAAATAAGCATCAAAACTATGTGGCACTGAGTCCATGCATACCAATAAAATATGTTGACCTAATTCCTGGCTAGCTCAAAGTGCACCATCTGGACCTCTAAACCTTACAAGGTACCAGATGGTGTCTGCAATCTCAGAACATGACAACCCTGATTCCTCAAGGAAATTATGGAAACAGATCCTATCCCAAAGGGATAATCCAGAAGTACAAAAATTGACATTTCAAATTATTTATTGAAGTAATTGTACAATTGACTAAAGTATGTTTGCTGCAATGATTATTATAATTAAGCAAAACAATGTTACCAGCATTACAAGAATGGTGAACAAAATGAACAATTCAACCGTTGTCTGCTTGCATCAGATTATATGAGTACATATAATTGCACTCTTACCTAGCGCTACCTATCCATTAAATCATAGGGTATATGGGTCTGCCAGAATACCTTAGAGTGGTCTAACTCCCCATTTACCTGTGGGTGGGTGTCATCCAGTAGCCACTCTTGGTGTCGAGAATGCCGCTGTCCTTCTCAGGATAGTAACAGGATTCAGCTGGGCTAGATTTCCTGCATAGGGTGACCTCAACAACTCATCAAAATACTTCTCTGTCTAAACAAAGGCTTGGTGCAGTTTACATAATAAACTGGATCCATTCGTTCTGTGCCTCATCTCCGGTCAAGCCGTCTTTGTTGATTCTACCCACCCAGAGCTGTCGCCGAACAGACAACAATAAACAACATCATTTTGAGCAGAGTACCTAGACCTTGTACAGAATGTTCGTAGGGATGATAATGTGCCTACTAAGAAGTGTAACTGTAAGCAAACCATTTGTGGGAACACTATCTCATGCGGGCGTGCAAGCCAAAGTGTGTTAAAATGCATCATATAAAAGAATGTCAACTTTAAACATGAACATGTAAAATGGAGACGTTTGTGCTCAGCGACCAAGTAACCTCACAACACTGTTGTTCCTTCATCATGAAGCACATACTCACTGGCTTGTTCCAGACTTATTAAAAGTTTAAAAAATAGTGTTTTTGAGAGGGTCTATTTAGGTAATGTTGCAATAAATCAGTGCCATTTCACACTCTGGCCGGCTGTTGATCTTTAGGAGGTGCAGCAGCTTTGAGACATATTTCAGTTGGTAGAAAGCTCTTTAGAGGTTTGCATTCATTTGTGTTATAACATTAGATCCACCTTGAAAAGTACACCCAGTGTTTTAGTAGTTCACTGTGTCTCAACAGAGGTGTGTATTTTTGCATCATCTAGCTCTGAAGTATTTGATAAAGACCTATTCAAGCAGAGCCCTCTTATCTACCTTCTTTTTGGTGGGGATCTGGTTATTGTAAGTAAAAAATTTGCAATTGCTAGCAGTGCAGTTCAAATCCTTCTGTTGGGGGGCTTGAACCTGTGACTTTCTTCCGGTCTAGCGCAACCAGAAACCTGCGAGTGGCGCTTTGTTCTTCTTGGCACTATTTTCACCTACAAATTTAAAAACTCATATCTCTGGTTCTACTAATTGGATTTCAATTCTTTTGGTGTTGTTTTATTCATTAATATTTTCCTAAATTAGTTTGGGATTTTTCTTGTGCTGTCATTCAGCTTTGTTACTGTTTGTATGCTGCATAAATACTTAACACATTACCTCTAAGTTAAGCATGATTGCTTTTGTGCCAAAGTACTCGAGGGTTAAATACAGATTAATTTAGTGACTTTTATGATTCTCTCTCACAAGGATTGCGCTTTTTGCTTCAGCGGGACTACCACCCTGCTGTACTATTAACTTATAAAAGAAGAATTCCTGCTGATTTAGGAAACTAGAGCAACTTTTAGTAAATAAAATGACACCCAAAACACAAAAAGGTAATAAGAAGAACCAGAGATACACTTTTTTAAAGTTTGAATTAAAAATAGCAACAAAAATATAAAGCACTAAGCATGTTTATCTGATCACGCTTGACCGGGTAAAAGTAGAAACTTAACACCAACTGTAAAGGAGTGCAGATAGGATATAGTGACATGGTTCGTCCTAGTAGAAAGTTTACTTGTATGGCAAGAAAATGGTCCTCAATGAGTTGTCGGTGGGGCAAGCTGCAAGTTGGATCTGAAGCATGGCTTGAGGACTGCGGGTTGCTGAATAGCAGGGTTCTAGTGCTGTCGTCAGCAAAAGTGGGAAAGCGACGAGCAGGTGAAGTCCAAACTTTGTGTCCAGGATGACCTCAGCGTCGCAGGGTCGCTTCTCAGCATCGGCCCTCTACATTCAGACTTAGAAACTTTTCTGGAAGTCAGTTCTCCTTCAGCGCTTGTACCAGCAAGCTGAGGCTGACTGGCTATTCAGCGTCCATGGCTGTGGCTTCCCGGTTTCGGTTTGTTCTCCAGGCAGAAAGATGGCAAAAAGTTTCTGAGTCCCTATTCCTGCAGTGCGGGGACACAAGGAGTACACTTTAACAGCAGCCAAGAGAACAGCACCTGGGGATTACCACTTGGGGGTTAAGACTGAATCCAATGTGGTCTAGGGTAGGTTCGGTTGGTACTAGTCAGCTGGGCAGCTGCAGGAAAAGGAACACTGGAAGCTCGTTGTGTCCCTGTAACTCAAACAAGAGATGAGCAAACTGAAACTTGGACTCACTTCTAAGGTCGTGGGTTTAAGGCAAGCATGTCCAGTCTTCCTTCAGGTTCTTCAGACAGCAGGACAGACGTTTTTCGAATTCTTCCCAGGTACAGGAATGTTCTGAGGAGAGTACTGGGGATGCCAAATTTATGACAGTGCCAGCCTTTGGGTGGGGTAAACTCCTGGCTATTCCTTAGCCAATAGGGTAAAAGTTCCCATGGGAGGATCCCTACCCAATTTTGGATTTCATGTGTGTTTTGCTGTAAAGCATCCCACAGTGTCCCTCTCTATCTACATTCAACAATAACAGAACATTTCCTCCCCTGGTCAGAGCTCCATGTCCCGGTATGAAAATGGGCAAACCCTCCCTTGTGGTCACACCAAGATAGTACTGGGTCAGCTCCCCCCCCCCCCAAGTGTGTTTGGAACCAAGCTGACTTGCAGGGCAAAAGGGCAAAAGGGAAGCAGCCTAGGTGTGAGCTATACCTGCCAGGTAAAGGGTAGGTATTTTTTAAAGCGCAGGAAGTGGCTGGGAAGAGGTCCCAGGACATCCTGGTCAAGGAAGAAAAACATCTCTGCACACCCAAGCCCTTTGTCCACTGTCTGGAAGCAATCCGTATCTCACCAAAGGGAAGCCATCAGCATTCAAGTGGCACTGGAAACCCGCAGGAAAATTGCAACTTTCTAAGTGTCATTTTCAAAATAGTAAAATCAAATCTAACTTGACCATTAAGTTGGATTTTATATTACTATTAAAATGAGTCATTCGACCCTTTTTCTAGCTGCTCCCAAACTGAAATGATGCACTATAAATTGTTATACTGTAAAACAGTGTTTTTCTATGGAGCGTCAACCTTGTCACAGTGAAAAACAACTCTACAGGTTTTTCAGTGTCAGGGCATGTAGCACATTAAATATGCATACCCTACTTTGTATATGTCATGCACCCTGCCCTAGGGGAATTAAGGGCCTTTCTTAGGAGTGACTTACAAGCATTAAAAAAAAAGGTTTAGGCCTGGCAAAGGGTTGGTTTTGCCAAGATTGCAATGGCCGTTTTATAAGTGCACAACCAGGCTGCAGGGGCAGGTCTCGAGACATGTTTTACAGTGCTAATTTAGTGGGTGGCATGAGTGCTGCAGCTCACTAGAAGAGTTTAATTTACAAGCCCTGGGTACAGGCAGTACCATATATTAGTAACTTATAAGCAAGTTAACCATGCCAATAAGGAGTATGTCAAGTATACCAGGTTTAAAAGGGGCATCACAAGCACTTTATTCCTGGTTATTGGAAGTGAAGTGCACATAGTCCTATGACCAGCAAAAACAGGATCATCAAAAGAAGACAAAAATCCTGGGGAATATATGCAAAAGATGTTTATTTCCAACAGGGTTAATACAGCATTCCATCAGAGGGTAATATTTGTAGAGATTGCTATCTTAGCCAAAGCATTAAGATCCCAGAGATGAATCAAGAGGCATGTATATTTTTGTCCAGTAATCTGCTTGAGCAGTGGCAAGTGACCATTATTAGCTCAGGATGCTCAAATGCAAAGACACAGTTAAAGATTAATGCTACGTCCAATTTTACTTGTCATAACCAATCAGATAATAGCTTCCTTCAGAGGGATTTTATGAGTTGTATTGGTAAATATTATAACTCAAAGTCTAGGAAACTAACACATCCTCTCAAAGTCCACTTCTGATGCTCTCCTTGTCTTATTCCAAAGAAAGTCTGAGATCAGGAAACTCAGCTCCTTTGAAAAGGGAATTATTAATAAAGCTGATATGCTCTGGGAATAATATCCAAGAATAAAGTGGGAAGAATCGATCATTGTTTATGCAGCTCTGACCATCATCAAAGGTGAGAGCTGGCATTGAACACCATCGAGTCCATAGGTGCCCACACTTCCTTAGCCAGGTAACCTTCAACATTGCCTATTGATGTGGTATATCAAAGTCACCAGGTATCAGAAACTCTGTGTTGCCCAGAATATGGCAATGGATCTATCAGCTACAGTGCAGTAACCCTCGACTAACTTATTAGTGGCAAACATGACCTGTTCGATTTTATGAGAAGCCCAGATATCAATACAAACTTGTTGACCTCTTCACGCAGCAGTGGGGCATGCAGGCAGGGTCCTTGACATATGATATAACATCACTGCATAAAATTTAATCAAATGTTCCATATCCTTCAGTGTTGTACCAAGTCCCATTACATGAGTCCTATTTCTAAAATATGTTTAGCCTCCCAAACTATACCTCCCCGGCGCAACTTAGACTGGAGTTTGGCCTGTTAAAGCAGACCTGGGCCAGATATGGAGCATACATCAACTGTTGGAATAAAATCAGAACATCAACCCCTAACACATTAAACTACCTCCAGTGGCAAGATCTCCAACAGAGGGAGAATTTGCCCGCAAGATTGTATCTTCAGGAGGCACTGGCAGACACAGGTTTATCGCCCCTATGGAATGCACAGTGCCATCATTCTACTATGAAGAAATTAGTCTGAAGTCGCTGAAAAAACTGGTGGAGGATAAAGCTGCTTTTTCAGCCAGAGCACATGCCTGGATGATGCTGAATTCTTCCAAGTTCCTAGGCCTGCAACAAAATTTTAACCTGGGCTATGCAAAAGCACAGAAATTAACATTTCTAAAGCTACGACTCGGAGTCATACCATGCACGCAGCATCTTCCACCATGGAAAATGGTGCAGACTTTTACAGTATGTAGTTTGTGAAAAAACGGCCAGGGCGACATCATCCACACCATTTGTTCTTGCACAGAGGTGCTCCAAGAAAGGAGGCAACTGCTAAAAATCCCCTTTAATGAAAGGGGAATTCGGACGAGGAGGCAAGCAGTTTTGGCTTGCTTCGACCCAGCATCACATCAATTGAACTCCAGACTAGTCAGATTTCTTGAAGCGGCCAGAGCAAAAATGCCAAACTGTCACTAAAGCTTTTTTAGAGAAAAGGAGACTTTGGATTATCAACTTCCTCAGGGGGAGTAACAATCGCTTCACTGACTGGTCAACTTATATTGGCTGCTTTTGCATGTCTAAATCTGTATCTTTTAACTTGTAAGCAACAGAAATGTTTTATATTTTATTTGTGTTGAAATTTTATTATTGTGAAATAATATTTTACATATGGTTTTATTTCACGCACGCATTGCAATGGTTTTAAGTAACTCTGCAAAATAAAATAAACTGAAACTGATATAACATCACTGCATAAAATGAAATCAAATGTTCCCTATACTTCAGTATTGTACCAAGTCCCATTACATGAGGCATATTTCTAAAATCTGATTGCTCCATTATCAATCAGAATAGAAGAGGGAAGAGAAGACATGCTTTTCTTGTGTCCCCCTCCATCCATCATTCATCAGAAGTGACTTAATTCAGAGGACATAATTTCACTTAGCACTCGTACCCACTGCAGTTTCAATAAATGTGACGAACTATGAGCTCTGCTGGCTTTTGTTGATTATGTAAGAACTTTTAAGCTGTTTGTAGCATTTATGAGGATGATGCCACTAGCTGTGGTCCATGACTGGTGATTAAAGGGCGGTTCACATACAGCAAAGTGCTCTCGTTCTTCCTCTTGTTCACTATGACTGAATCGAAAGGTGTGGCAAATCCTTGGGAGAGTGGCCCTATTTTTAATCACAAGTGTAATTAGTGCACAGCAATCTTTTATAATGGTGAAGCGTTGGATTCTGTCTCATGCACATAAATATCTCACCCCTTGTACTTTGCTTTATGGGACAACCTTTTGAAGTGCTTATCCCTTCACTCACCACTTAAATGAATTTCAGCATATCCACAGAACACTGCGTGATCTGCTCTTTTTGGTTATAACTGTCTTTGACAGTAATGCGTATGTCATGCATTGTGGTTTACTATTTTCTAACTTGCTACCTGTCTTTAACATTAATGTTGTTTTCGTGTATTATAGTTTACTATTCATGCACGGAATATCAGCACTGAATCATTGTATCATGTTGATATCAAACTAAAACATATTCATTATTAACTGGAACCATTTTTGTTACACACTCTATGACTTAATCAGGATCTTACTTTGAAATAAGGTTGCCTCGAGGCAGAGACCAATGGTTCCCATCAGGAAAGTGAAAAAAAAGCCAAAAACCCTGCCAATGAAGTTAGGAGATTGGAAAGTCCACACTCATTCTGGTGTTGATGGGGGCCATTTTGTGGTGAGGCACTTTAATGGGACAATAGGTGTACAAACAGTGCTGAATATCTGCCATCTCATCAGTACTTTAGGCACCCCGTGTTAATGGTGGGTTTTCACCACTGAGACAGTAGGATCTAAACTCATTTAGAAATCAATATAAACTATGACGAAATCGCTGGTAAAGGATCCTCAATAAGAGAAAATGGAGGGAAAGGAAAAGATGGTTGGAATATTGTTACTGCTGGTCTAACAAAAACAAACAGTAGAAATGAAACATGAAGCCACCATACCAGTCTCACTCATGAGGTATCAGGTTCAGGAGGCCCTGGCTATTGAAGGGCTTTATGATATAGCTGCAAAACAATTGAATGTGAAGGTGGTGGATGTCCTGAACACAGGATTAGTATGAATAGTAAGATCAATGGGCCCGATTCACAGAACTAACTTAAGACAAAATCCTAAACTTACTACCATTTTCGTATTCACAGAAGGCACTTACTCATTTTGGTATTCACAGAAGACACTTACTCACTTCGGTATTCACAGAAGTTAGGAATCTTACCTTTAGGACTCCTAAATGCCTTCTGTGACTACCGAAAGTCTTAAAATTAGGATTTTTCTCAGTTTAGAAGTCCTAAAGTTAGGACTCCTAACTTTACTACTACTAAACTGAGAAAAATCCTAATTTTAAGACTTTCGGTATTCACAGAAGGCATTTAGGAGTCCTAAAGTTAGGAGTCCTAACTATACTACTACTAAACTGAGAAAAATCCTAATTTTAAGGTTTTCGGTATTCACAGAAGGCATTTAGGAGTCCTAAAGTTAGGAGTCCTAACTTTACTACTACTAAATTTAGAAAAATCCTAATTTTAAGACTTTCGGTATTCACAGAAGGCATTTAAGAGTCCTAAAGTTAGAACTCCTAACTTCTGTGAATACCGAAATGAGTAAGTGCCTTCTGTGAATACCAAAATGGTAGTAAGTTTAGGATTTTGTCTTAAGTTAGTTCTGTGAATCGGGCCCAAAGTGTTGGATAGCAGAGACCAATCGTGTTTTCCCAGGATAGGAGTCATAAGTAAGATGCTCAAGCTAGCTAGCAGACTGAACACCTGAAAAAGTATAGAAATGAGAGCTGGCACCAGTTGAGGGTTCTGAGTCTACCCTTGCATGTGGGGGGATCAATGGCCCCTGGTCCTTCCTCATCCAATGCATTCCAGACATGCTGGGTCTTGATTTGACAGAGATCATTCTCTCTGTGGAAAAATGTTAAAGAATTAAAAGGCTACCTAATGCAGTTGGTTAGAGAGATAGGATGGGTACAACTCTGATTCTGAAAGTCTGAAAGAGCAAGGATATAGAGTGCATTACAAAGGCCGTGAAAGTCAAAGTAAAGCACTCCATCTAAGAGTAGAAAACACAATTTTTTCCCAGACCAGGTAGAGGACACATGACTTAACGTAACGTATCGTAACATAAGGTAATGTAACATAACATAGTAACATAAATGTGTTTTGGTTAAGGGTCGTTCACTCAGAATGGTATCTTGGTACTGAGTAACAGATGTTTTAAAGAATAGGTGGTAACAACAGTATGCAATCAATAGGAGCTTCCTTTAGAGTGCCAGTGAGGCAAGATTGCGTCAACTGGCCAAACAATGAGAGACTTTGAAGGAGCAAGAATACCTATTTTGGGGTTCATGGAGGGCAGAAGAGCTATTGGCAACTATACAAGAAAAAGTGGAAAGCAGTCAGATGTCACCCATAAACACTCCGGGACTTGCTGCACACATATTGGTACCCAATAAAGGTCTCCAAGAGTATGTTGCAGAGATTTCAAGTGAATGCAAATGAATCCGTCTATGATAAAGCTGACATTTTTCAACTGATTTTGGACTGCTCTTTTGTAATTTTTATGTTATTCTACCTGATACCTATGCTTACTAATAGAGCAGCGAACATCACGGTTGGAGCCTTTTATTGATCAGTAATGTGCAGCCTTGTGTTAACAAATGCGAAGTAACACATCGCTATTTGCAGGGCTTTAAGGCTACTTCATAGCACAAATATGGTGTGTGGGGAAGTAGATAGTATAATAATACTTTGTTCTGGTTTGCATCACTTCTTGTGATTCTGCACTGGTGCAAAGTCTTGATAAATATTTTCCATAATCTCAACCTAAGAAATCAAAAGCCATTTTCCTCTTTAGGGAGACAATAAAGGGTACAAGAATCCCAGTTGGATGTCCCAAAGATGATGTGGAAAAGATGGGTAATGTTAATTTTCGAATTACGAATGCAGCTCAATCCATTTTGTTTATGATGTGCAACTTTTATAAGTACTTTTTGTAATTTATTTGACTGTACTTTTGCTGGAATATTTTGTTGTTAAGATATAGCATGGCTAATGGGGGATATAATAACCTGTCTTTGGAGAACTTACTGGGTTTGTGTACTAACATCGTGGTGGGCTCCTTGTAGGAAGCTGACTCTGTATATACTATACCAAAGTGAGGTATAGTGTGCAGAGTCCAATAGAACCCCACAGTTAGACAGAGGTTAAGGTAGATAGCACCTTACTCTCTATTTGTGGTAGTGTGGGTGAGCAGTAAGTCTTTATCAGAGGGTGATGTTAAGCATTTGTTTTACAAACTCAGGCAGCAAATTATGTCACACACTCAAAGAGTGAATTCAAGACCAATTTGTTTGTAGCAAAAATATTATTAAGTTATTTTATTTCTAGAACCAAGCCAAACCTGGTGCAGTTCAGTGAGATAATTGCTGTGCAAAATCTTATGCAATGTTGTACAATTGAATGCAGGTTCAAATGCTGTTGATTGAATTACAGGTAAGTCAATGTTTCAAAATTACTTTTCAGTTACTTTACAGATTACTTTGTATGTCACTTTTTAGATGACTTTTTAAGTTACTTTTTCTACTCAGTGTGATGTGCCTAGATATCACACTGGGACATTTCTTAGAGAAAAGGTAAGTAAATCAGTTTTTGTACCTTTGCAGTTTTTTCAGTGTTTTATACAAACCAACTCCACACTTAGAACAATTTTCAAGAAAAGCAGTCAATGCAATTATATGGAAAGAAATAGAGTTATCAGTTTACAGGTAAGTACATGTTTGTGGGAGTTGGTATTCTGGGTTTAGAACCAGGGTTCCCCCAGGGTCGAGGATGCACTCTTGAAACACCTGCAGCGGCACTAGGGCAGCCAGGTGCAGAGTGCTGAGGCCCAATGTTATCCAATGGGGGATAGGGGGCCTCCGATTGGTGGCTGCTCCCGAGCAGGCCACAAGGTTGTGGGAGCAGAGCTCCTGGTGTTAGGCTCAGTGCAAAGGGGGATCCGAGTTAGCACCCAAAGTACACCCACGGCGGCGCTGGGGTGGCTGGGTGCAGGGTGAAGGGTGCTGGTTAGGCATCGGGTGCCCTGTTGATTTCAATGGGGTTTATCCGGTTGAAACAAGGACGAAGATCTTCTGAAGGTGACCACCAGTTGGAGAGGTAAGTTGAGATGCCTGGAGATGCTGGAACACCATCGGTTGGGCCACCCAAGGCCATGGGACATTGGGTGCAGGGGTGTCTTTAGGCGTCAGGTTTTCTTACCACCTTAGGTGGCGGTCATGGCGGTCCTCCAGAACGAGCCTGCAGGTGTTGTTTGGAGAGTCGAGGCAAGTCAGAGATCACCAGATCTCAGGTCAGAAGTCCTGAAGAGACTTCCTCATGGTGTCGAGCCACTCAAACTCGGGCTGTGGGCATCGGGTGCAGAGTGGGGCAGACTCACAGTTTTGGCTGGGGCCAGAGTCTGTTGGTTAGTAAATCCAGTGCCCACGGGAGACAACGTCTTGGGTTTTGAAGGCAGGGCAGGTCCTCCAGGGTCTTGAGGCTGCTTGCTGCAGGACACACTGGGATTTCGCTGTAGCAGGTTCGAGGTGGGGACAGGCCGGAAGGGCTGGGGCCAAGTCAGTGGGCGTCCTCCTCTAATTAGTTTCAGCACAGCTTCTTCGGTCCTTCTTCTTCATTTCTTCTGGTTGGTTCTTGTCTGAGGAGGGAAGGTTCAGGCTTGCCCCTAAATACTAGATTTAGGGGCATTACAGGTAAGTAAAGGTTGGGACCAATGGGTTCATTCCTTGGAGTGGGTACACCCCCTATTTTGCCACCCTCCAGTGGGAAGGGGGCATGTGCCTCTCCCTGGTTGGCTGGGTCCCCCCCATCTGCAAGATGGCGAGGACTGGGAGTTGTGCTTCACCCCTCCTCCCCCACCTGAGAGGTGGGATTGCCAAAGGTAGGCACACCTCTCTTCCTCACTTGGTTTCCTCGCCAATTCTCCTGCCCAAAGTGGGGGTCAGAACCAGTGAGAGTCAGTTGCTGTAAGCAGCAAAGGGCTGGGGTAGCTCACAAAGGCGACAATCCTTTGAAGCTTCTTGAGAGGATTACCTTTCAACAGCTTCCCCTTTGTGGACCCTGCCCCTCCTGGGGGAGGAGGCCTGCCATCTTGTCCAAGGATGTGCATAGTTTCAGATCCGGCGTCTCTGAAGCACCGGCACCCCTGCTCCTTATGCCACTTGTTATTTGCACCTGTCAAAGAGAAGTCACAGAGGGACCACACTCTTCTTCCCTAATTGATTTTAAACTTTGTTTGCCTCATTTAAAAAAAAAAAACCAATCTGTGTGTTTTTAACATTCTATTTGCACTGATCTTTCTCTGTTTACATCGTGTTGCCTAACCTCTTACCTGCTAGTCCTGCCTAGACCCCGTTCCGCAGCGGCTTGTGCCGATTGTTCAGAGGGTCGATCGGCAGAAGATTCTTCCGTCGACCGGAAGTGAAGGGTGACGCTCTAGTGGTTGAGCTGTCTCGGGATCACCTATTTAAATTCGGCTAAGGCGCGGACGCGCGCAGCGGCGTCTCTGAAGCACCGGCACCCCTGCTCCTTATGCCACTTGTTATTTGCACCTGTCAAAGAGAAGTCACAGAGGGACCACACTCTTCTTCCCTAATTGATTTTAAACTTCGTTTGCCTCATTTAAAAAAAAAAAACAATCTGTGTGTTTTTAAAATTCTATTTGCACTGATCTTTCTCTGTTTACATCGTGTTGCCTAACCTCTTACCTGCTAGTCCTGCCTAGACCCCGTTCCGCCGCGGCTTGTGCCGATTGTGCGGAGGGTCGATTGGCAGAATATTCTTCCGGCGACCCGAAGTGCAGGGTGACGCTCTAGTGGTTTTGCATATTGTTGTTGGAACTAGTCCCTTTTCTTGGTAGTTCATGTTCATTATAAAATGACTCCTCTACAATACTCGAGGGAGGATTTATTAGAAATCAATACTCCCACTCTGGGCTGCTCTGACTGTCACATAGTAAGCCCTGGGTTAGTCTCAAGTATCCCTCACATAATCAGGCCTGTAAAGGTGGATCCATCAGGTACTGTAGATGGACGAAAACATCATCAACTCAAGGCCATCTACCTGAACTCTCGCTCCATTCCTAAGCACTCTGTTGAATTGTGGGCCCTGATAGATCAAGAGGCCCCTGACATTTGTCTAATCACGGAGACTTGGCTTCATGACCACACTTTGCCTGATATACATGTAGCGTTTCCTCCTCAGTATAGAATAACGAGAGAAGATAGGACTCAGACAAAGGAAGGGGTCCTATTAATAGCCATTCTGGACGATCTGGACCTAACTGTTCTAGAAGTCCTTATTGAAAGCTGTCTTGAAATGTGTATTTTTAAACTCAAAGCTGGCCAACATGGAACTTGGAGGGGGGCTTTGGTGTATCGTCCACCTGGCCCCAAGGGGGACTTCACTGAAAGACTCTTGGAACTCCTAGCACCGCACGTCTTGGCAGCAGATAACTTTCTTGCGATTGGGGATTTTAACTACCAAATTGATGTAGATGACAACCCTGACACTGGGAAATTGATCTCGTCCATGAGTATTCTTGGCCTCACTCAAATGGTGCATGAATCCACTCACGCGGCTGGTCATACTTTAGACCTTCTTTTTACAAACCAGTCCGAGATAGTTGTATCACCTCCCGTCCCGCTATTATGGACCGACCACTGCCTTTTAAAATTTCAGTTTCCTTATATGTCCAGAGAAAAAAGTCTCTGAAAATTGATTCCTCATGGCGAAGACCCTGGCACAAGATAACTTTGCCTCTTTTTCTGGAACACTTCCCCCGGAATCTAAAAAGGCCCGACCAAAATATAACTCAAACGCTGGCTTCACTAGAGGAAGCAGTTTCAAACACGCTGAACAATATAGCCCCGATGACATTGGTAAAGACCAAGATAAGAAACGCCCCCTGGTTCACAGACCAGCTCAGAGCGACCAAGACTATATGTCGGACAGCGGAGCGCAAGTGGCGTAAAAATAAATGCCTAGAGGACCATGCCACGTATAAAGAACTTCACCACAGATATATGCATGAAATCAAAACCGCCAAAACATTGTTCCTTACTAATAGAATAAACAAGGCAAGCAATTCCTCCAAGGAACTTTATAAGGTCCTGAATGAATTTACGACTCCCAGGAATCTGCAGCCTGCTCCTGTTTCGCCACACTGGGCGGACTCTCTCTCCAAATTTTTCGAAGAAAAAATCTCTACTATTCATCACTCTTTTACGTCCAATATAAATAATTTGGACTTAAATAATGGTTCTCCTGCTCTTGCGACTCCCTCCCACTATCTCGAGGAATTCACTGCGGTGGATCCAGAGACAGTTCGCAAGACTTTGCAGAGGATAAAATCCGTCTCTCCTACTGACCTTATCTCCTCCAAACTTCTGGCAATGGTCGCTCCTGCATTGGTGAGCAATATCACGGATTTATGTAACAAATCATTATCAGAAGCTGTCTTCCCCTCTAATTGGAAAATTGCCTGTGTGAAGCCCATCTTGAAAAAACCCACGGCCGACCCCAGCCTCCTCTCCAACTATCGTCCGATCTCTCTACTTCCCTATCTTGGGAAAGTAGTAGAATCCCTTGCCAACCAGCAACTTGTTGGTTACTTGGAGACTCATGAGCTATTGGACCCTTCACAATCAGGGTTCAGAGCGGCTCACAGTACGGAGACGGCACTGGTCGAGGTCACCAATAACATCAGACGGGCCCTGGACAGACAACAACCAGTAGTCCTCGTACTTCTCGATTTGTCAGCCGCATTTGACACCATCTCCCATAGCATTATAATTCATCGGCTCGGAGAGATTGGTGTCAGCGGCTCGGCACTGAACTGGTTCAAAAGCCACCTCTCGGGCCGCAGCACTACTGTTCAGGTGGGGCTTAGTACCTCCTCCCCTAGACCTGTCACTACCGGTGTTCCGCAGGGTTCCATCTTGAGCCCCACTCTTTTCAATCTTTATGTGGCTCCTTTACCTCCAGTGATCAGAGCATACGGATTTGAGGTCATATCGTATGCCGACGATACTCAGATCATAGTCACGCTGGGCCCGGACCCTAAGGAAACCATGACACGTTTCCAAAACTGCATGTCCCATATTAGCAAGTGGATGAAGGATAACCATCTGCAACTTAACGGTGAAAAATCCGAGATTATGCTTTTTGGAAAGGCATCAGACTACTGGTCCTCAGAATGGTGTCCCTATGACCTTGGCACCTGTCCTGTTCCCAAGGAGGTAGTTCGCAACCTGGGTTTCTACCTGGACAATCAATTGTCCATGCGGGCCCAGGTTAATCATGTGGTCAGTTCCTGCTTCGGAATTATTCGCACTTTACTGAGAGTTTTTAAATGGATCCCCTTGGAGGCAAGAAAACCGCTGCTTCAGGGTTTGATTACCAACCGAATGGATTACGGAAATGCACTTTTGTTATCCATAAATGAATCCTTTTGAAACAAGCTCCAAGTGTTGCAAAATATTGCAGCCAAGATGATTCTGAATCTCCCCCAACGAACCTCCTCTGCCCCATGTATCAGAGCCCTGCACTGGCTTCCAGTGAAAAAGCGCATTCTCTTTAAGGTCCTGTGCCTCACCCATAAATATCTTTATGGCAACAAACTGCAATATTGGTCCAGAAAACTTTACTGGTATAAGCCCCAGAGGGCATTGCGGTCAAGTGCTAAGTCCTTACTCACTCCTTTTAGAATTTTTACCCCTAGACAGGGTGGCAGATCTTTCTCATACTTAGCTCTGTTTTCCTGGAACAAGTTGCCGGTCGACTTGAGGTCCATCCCATTTCTTGGGTGTTTTCGAAACAGACTTAAGACCTGGCTGTTCGATCAATAATTCTGTACTGCCATTCTCTCTTTGCTTCCAGCCGCTGCAAGCGCCATGAGACTCTTCGAAGTGATATGTCTGCGCTATAGAAATGTTGCTGACTTGACTTGAGATCCCTGAGAGCAGCAGTCTCTCGACCCAGGGGTCCAGAAACATGTCTGGTGGTGGCAGCTGGCGAACAGCCACTCAGCCAGGACACTAGAGTTAGGTGAACACTGAAGAGACAGCTTATCTGCGTTTATTGGACTATACTCGGAATTTCCGAGCCGTATACCACCACCTCCTTAATATTAACTATTTAACTTAGCACGGTTTGCTGTATTCAAACCTACAATCGCTACCCGTTTTTCATATCACAGTGCCACAATTGCAGGGTTTGAGTTGGTTTGAGTTGGTATTAGAGTGCCATCGTTTGAAGTTGTTAAGTCGTCCTTGTATTTTTATGAATGGAATGGTTAAAAATGGCACACAAAGGCGCACAGGGCCTCAAAATGTCTGCTATCCAACTAACGAAACCAAAAGTTACCAACAAATTGCACAATGTACGTACGCCACCAGGGCAAGGCAGCAGGCCTCAAAGCCACCCTCCACCCCGGCACCACCACCACCACCCCACCCCCGCAACTACCCATCATGGAATCAAAGTCACCCTGCCGGCCGGGCCCCAAAAGGCGTCAGTAAAATAAATTATTGCAGCAGTGACAAAATGAAAAACAACACATAAACAGTTTAACTGTTTAAGTGTTGTTTTTCATTTTAAACTGTCTTCAGAAGTTCTGCACAGATGTTTTAGTATGAGGTCAAAGACCAGACTTTATAGCCCTTGGAAAAATGCTGCTTGCAACCCATGCCTAAGAACATACCTCACGCACAAATAAAGTGTGTACAAATATGGAAATCTTGCCTGATCGTTAACAGCATAGACCCCATCAGAGGCGTAGCTAGAGCTTATGGCGCCCAGGGCTATCCCTCAGATTGCCGCCCCTGGGGGGGGTAGGGGTTGCTGGGGAAAAAGGACGGCAAGCACTTGAAAGAGGACAGAGAGACACATACTATCGCCGCTAATAGTTATCTCGATCATGCAAGTTACATGCACATACAAGACACGGTCCAAGGCTACACAGTTGAATACACTGGTGATTGCCAGTGACTGGCAGTACACAAGAGAATACACTGACTGCATGATCTATCTGGGGACTCAGAAAAACCGCATGTGACATCCATCAGAGAACTGTGTGAACAATTACCTGATAATCCCCTCAGCACAATGCAAACATGCACATACATGACACTGTTCAGGGATCCATCATCTACAGCTGACATTAAATGACCATTCATCATGGTCCCCCCATTAAAGCAGTGCACTTTGTGATCTGCATGGTACATGTTCTTTGCAGCAGGCATATTAACCCTCTGTGCTACCTTTCCAGGAGTCAACCCTTCCACTAGACAAAACTCGGATCTCTCTCTAGGAAGAACATTAATCACCAAAGTTATCATGACATTTTTTTTGTTTCTGAAAATTGCTGAAGCGGTACAAAAGGGGGTGGTGATGGACGGAGCATCAGAACCAATCAAACACTCACACCCAGTCAACAGATCTGGGTTTGATCCATCACCGTTCTTTAGCCCACTCTGCCACCCCAGTTCAGACATGGCCATATGCAAATCAGTCTGACCCTGTGCCTCATGGGAACAGTCCAGCCCGAACTGCCAAGCCATGCCTTCCCTGGACCGGAAACAAGCTTCCTAGGACCGGTTTCTGGCATTTCAGCCGTCTTCAGCCAGGCTTGCTTGAATCCAGTGGCAAAGTGAGCAAGGGACTCACGTCTGAGCATACCCTGCCAACTTATGGCGAACAAAGCGGTACAAAAGGGGGTGGTGATGGACGGAGCATCAGAACCAATCAAACACTCACACCCAGTCAACAGATCTGGGTTTGATCCATCACCGTTCTTTAGCCCACTCTGCCACCCCAGTTCAGACATGGCCATATGCAAATCAGTCTGACCCTGTGCCTCATGGGAACAGTCCAGCCCGAACTGCCAAGCCATGCCTTCCCTGGACCGGAAACAAGCTTCCTAGGACCGGTTTCTGGCATTTCAGCCGTCTTCAGCCAGGCTTGCTTGAATCCAGTGGCAAAGTGAGCAAGGGACTCACGTCTGAGCATACCCTGCCAACTTATGGCGAACAAAGCGGTACAAAAGGGGGTGGTGATGGACGGAGCATCAGAACCAATCAAACACTCACACCCAGTCAACAGATCTGGGTTTGATCCATCACCGTTCTTTAGCCCACTCTGCCACCCCAGTTCAGACATGGCCATATGCAAATCAGTCTGACCCTGTGCCTCATGGGAACAGTCCAGCCCGAACTGCCAAGCCATGCCTTCCCTGGACCGGAAACAAGCTTCCTAGGACCGGTTTCTGGCATTTCAGCCGTCTTCAGCCAGGCTTGCTTGAATCCAGTGGCAAAGTGAGCAAGGGACTCACGTCTGAGCATACCCTGCCAACTTATGGCGAACAAAGCGGTACAAAAGGGGGTGGTGATGGACGGAGCATCAGAACCAATCAAACACTCACACCCAGTCAACAGATCTGGGTTTGATCCATCACCGTTCTTTAGCCCACTCTGCCACCCCAGTTCAGACATGGCCATATGCAAATCAGTCTGACCCTGTGCCTCATGGGAACAGTCCAGCCCGAACTGCCAAGCCATGCCTTCCCTGGACCGGAAACAAGCTTCCTAGGACCGGTTTCTGGCATTTCAGCCGTCTTCAGCCAGGCTTGCTTGAATCCAGTGGCAAAGTGAGCAAGGGACTCACGTCTGAGCATACCCTGCCAACTTATGGCGAACAAAGCGGTACAAAAGGGGGTGGTGATGGACGGAGCATCAGAACCAATCAAACACTCACACCCAGTCAACAGATCTGGGTTTGATCCATCACCGTTCTTTAGCCCACTCTGCCACCCCAGTTCAGACATGGCCATATGCAAATCAGTCTGACCCTGTGCCTCATGGGAACAGTCCAGCCCGAACTGCCAAGCCATGCCTTCCCTGGACCGGAAACAAGCTTCCTAGGACCGGTTTCTGGCATTTCAGCCGTCTTCAGCCAGGCTTGCTTGAATCGAGTTGCAAAGTGAGCAAGGGACTCACGTCTGAGCATACCCTGCCAACTTATGGCGAACAAAGCGGTACAAAAGGGGGTGGTGATGGACGGAGCATCAGAACCAATCAAACACTCACACCCAGTCAACAGATCTGGGTTTGATCCATCACCGTTCTTTAGCCCACTCTGCCACCCCAGTTCAGACATGGCCATATGCGAATCAGTCTGACCCTGTGCCTCATGGGAACAGTCCAGCCCGAACTGCCAAGCCATGCCTTCCCTGGACCGGAAACAAGCTTCCTAGGACCGGTTTCTGGCATTTCAGCCGTCTTCAGCCAGGCTTGCTTGAATCCAGTGGCAAAGTGAGCAAGGGACTCACGTCTGAGCATACCCTGCCAACTTATGGCGAACAAAGCGGTACAAAAGGGGGTGGTGATGGACGGAGCATCAGAACCAATCAAACACTCACACCCAGTCAACAGATCTGGGTTTGATCCATCACCGTTCTTTAGCCCACTCTGCCACCCCAGTTCAGACATGGCCATATGCAAATCAGTCTGACCCTGTGCCTCATGGGAACAGTCCAGCCCGAACTGCCAAGCCATGCCTTCCCTGGACCGGAAACAAGCTTCCTAGGACCGGTTTCTGGCATTTCAGCCGTCTTCAGCCAGGCTTGCTTGAATCCAGTGGCAAAGTGAGCAAGGGACTCACGTCTGAGCATACCCTGCCAACTTATGGCGAACAAAGCGGTACAAAAGGGGGTTTTTGCTTTTTTTTTTTTTTTTTTTTTATTTTTGAAAATTGCTGAAGGCCAGGAAGGTGGCAGCAAGTTTTTTTAAAGCATAATATACTTACAAACACTACGCACCCACCTGAAATAGGTACCCAGTGCGGTCACACAGTTTGCACCGCCCTAACCTGCTCAAGGTTCATGTGACTTCAGTGACAGAATCTCAGTGACTGGATCACTGTTGCTCTAGGGTGTGCTGCTTCATAGGCCTGTCCGCAAGACTGGAGATGAACTTCAGTAAGGATTGTGGTGGACAGGCCTTCAAGGTTAACTCACAATTGACACCACTAGGGTACACCTGCTTCTGCTAAGACATCAAGCCTTCTAAGGTCTAGTGGGGCCTTCTAAGGTCTAGCATGGGAATATGCTCCCTCAGTAGAGTGGACTGGTCATGAAGGCTGAACCCAGTTCCCCAGTTCCAAATTCGACAGCACTGGCCATAGTGCCCCATCCTCTCCCCCACTGAACACCATACTGTCCCACTGAGAGAAACTCGCACTGCCTTCAGCTACAACCTAATTGTGCCCGCTATAAACACTTGGATGTGGCTCAATTCAAATTATGCACTTGATAAGAGTAATATGCTGCCTAAAAAAAAAAAGTAAAAGCAAACACTCAAAGGGAATGCTAGATTAAGTAAAGCATGTGAAATGTAAGCAGAAACAACATGGTTACCTTAACGATCTCTCACTCACTATTCAGAAATCAGCGAGTGGTTTTACCTGAAAAGTTAAGGACATGACTACAGGGCCCTGAATGGACCCATTTCAATGTCCATTGCTTATATCCTTAGAAAACGTAAGCAGTATGGTAAAAAGACCACATCCCTGAACGCAGAGCCGCAGTACACATTTTGTTTTCCAATCCACACTTTGCAGTACCCCCAGGACTGGTGCACTAGTTGCAAGCCCAGGGAAAACAAAGTCAAGAAAACAAAAATAGCGCTTCACTGGCAAACTCTGTAAAAGTGGCGCTGATGTGTTTGGGTGTGAATAAAATCAATCTGGTCAGTTTGCTACCACTCTGTCTTACTTTATTTCGTTATTTTTCCTATTTTTAACCTTTAATTCCTTTGGAATTAAAATACGACATTTACAGCAAAAAAAAAAATTTCTTTTTTGGATCCATTTCACAGGGGAGCAAATAAAAGGAAGGAGAGGAAAGAGTGTGAAAACCCCGTCTTGAAATCTCGGTTTTCTGTAAGAGACAAGGCCGGCTTTAATGCTGGTGGCGCCCTGTGCGATAATGTTTGTTGGCGCCCCCCCCCCCCCAATGACCACCTCCACCACGGATTCTCTCACTAGCACCCTTTAACAGTGACCAAGTCACCATAACCACACCCTCTCAGATGCATTGAATTAGTTATATAGCGCCACTCATACCAGGGTAGGGTGTCCGAGCACTTTGCATCACACACACACTACGCAGAGACTGGTAGGCAGTATAGTTCAAGAGTGCTTGGTGTGGAGAAGCACAAACGCAGAGTCGAAAAAGAAACAGCATAGTTGGGAGTTTTCTCTAGTAATAAGAATCGATTTCTAGCCAAATTAACCCTTTTTGCAACATTAATCAATGTTCTAATAATGTATACTTTGCAGTGTGTATGCAGTTCTAGGATGAAAGTTAATAGCTCACTATTCTATATTAGGACTTTAAGTTATAAATTGCAAGTAACAAAAGGATGTCTCTTTTGAAAGCAGTAACCTGCTGATCTGTTAACATTGTGTGCACTCTGTAATCTACTTGGCACACGCTCTTTGCAGCAGGCACTTTAACCCTCTGCACTAACTTCACATGAGTGAAAACCTCAACTTTACAAAACACTGATCTCTCTCCAGGAAGATAATTAATCACACGAGTTTTCTTGACATTTATGTGAGGCCTGGTAATTGCAGAGGGAAAGAAACGCTGCAGCAGGTGCTTCAAAAACTTAATAAACTTTCAAACACGGCGCCCCCAGGAAGCCAGCACCCGATGCGGTGGCACCGGTCGCACCGCACCGCTCTGTCTCTGCTCTCTTTCTCTCCTCAAGGGGCCAAGGGCACAGTCTCTTTCCTCTCAGGGGTCAGTCTCTCTTCTCTCAGGGGTCTGTCTCTCTGCTCTCTCTCCTCTCTGGGTCACTGCCCTCTCTTCTCTCAGGGCTCTGTCTCTGCTCTCTCCCCACTCGAGGGCTCTGTCTCTGCTCTCTCTCCCCTCAAGGTCTCTGTCTCTCTCCTCTCAGGGGCTCGGTCTGTGTACTCCTTTCTTCTCGGGGCTTCTGCTCTCTCTCCCCCGGGAGGCTCTGTCTCTTCTGGGAGGGTGCTCTGCATTCTCTCGTGTGCGCCCTCTCCGGAGCTCGCTCCCTCCCTCCCTCTGCCCGGGATCCGAGGTGGGAAGCAGGTGTCTCGGGCGGTGTCTCTCGTTGCTGTGGGAACGAGAGCCCTGCCCTGTCCTGCCCTGGGACAGGACAGGACTCTCAGCCGGGAGTGAGCCCGAGGGCCTGGGACACGAACTTGTGTGGCTCTTGGTGTGAGATTTACAGAGAGGGCGCGTGTGTTTAACAAAAAAAGCGAAAGATAAAAAAAGTTATACACATATTTAAAAAAAAGTATCACAACGCAGCGCAGCAAATCCCCTTGATGTGCTGTGATACAGGGAATTGGAAAGCGAATGAATGCACCTTATTTATTCCAATACAGGCACCACCACATAATCTAAGTCACCCTGCCTGCCGGCCGAGCCCCCAGGCGTCAAAGTGAAGTAATAAATTATCGGATTCCATTTACTTTACTTACCGATTTTCCGATGTGATGATGACCTTCCTTCACCTCGATGTTGTTCGGTCCAGGACTCCAGGCCTTGTTCAGTCTCTCAGTCCATCTAAGCCGGGCTCCTCGGGTCTGCAGTTCAGTTCACAGCATGGAATTGGTATGAAAGCACGCAGGTCTCACAAGTCACGACGAAGCAAAGCCAAAAACTAGAATAAACTGGATTTTGTCTTTGGACTCCTCTCCCAGACCCCAGCAAACCAATCACTTGAAAGCAACAACAACTGTTGCTGGGTCTGGGGGAAGAGGCAAAGGCCACTGCCACACCCCCACAAACTCTAAGCTTGCCAGACAGCCCCGCCCCCAGCCATTGGAATGAATGGAGTGTCTCCAACTCCTCCCTGGGCCAAGGAAATAACGCCCAAAATCGAAATGCTATTCTGCAAATGAGACACAGGCTGCACCCACCAGTGTGTCGTCACTACCCTGCTTTCTGGCTCCAGGTCGAAGAAATCTTCGCCCAGCCAAAAGCATGTACAGAGCAAGGGCCATCCCCCCACCCTCCCTAATGAAAACCCCACATTTTCACGTGTTTGTTCACTGAGCACTAGCAGCCAGCACAATTTATTGCTAGCTGCTCAGTGTTTTTCATCAGGCATTTTTTTGTCCCCCAGGGTGGGAGGGCAACGCCCATCTCGCCCCTATGCACCAGCCTCCACTGCTGTGGAGTTCGTAATGACAAACTCCCAGCACCATTTACTCTTAATGGCATTACTGCACTTACAATGTCTACGAATTGGCTTAGACAATGTAGGGGTACAGGGCTCATGCACCGGTACCCTAACCACTGGTATAGTGTACCCAGCTAGAAGGGTGGCTGACCTATTCTAGGGCAGTGGGTTTTAGGCATGTCACACAGGGATGTGTGCCATGTCGACTCTTCACTTTGTTCTGCACCAAAACACGCAGCCTGCGATGGCAGTGTGTGTGTGTAAAGGTACAGAGCCTCTAAGGGTGGCACAATAAGTGCTGCAGCCCTTAGAGACCTTTCCTGGCCACAGTGCCCTTGGTACTTGTGGTACCATTTACAAGGGACTGACCTGTGGCCAAAGAGTGCCAATTAAGTTTTTGTGGTCAATGCAGTTTTAGGGAGAGAACATTGGCCCTGGGTACCTGTTTGGCAGGAACCCAGGGCACACTTCGTCAAAGTACATCAGCAGTTTGGAAAAAAGTGGAGCAACCATGCAAAAAGAGGGCACTTTCTTACACTCCTCAATTGAATCTGTGAAATAGCCAATTGACAGAGCCTGGATTTTTAGCTTCAACTATTGAGCACTTAGTGTATCGTTGGATGAGCAATAGAAATCTATTGGAAAGTTATCAGACTGTATTGTCCTATTCTTTCTCAGAGCCCTGACTGATTTCCTCCAACATGAATGGGATTTCTAGCTCCCCTCTTTTGAAAATATGAAACGCAGAAGAGTAGCTAAATCTCTTCAACTTGGTCTGAAACTCTGGATTCGGTAGCAGATGAGCGAGAATAAAATACAGTAGCACTCCAAGAATATTAGTTTGATTTGTTGATATGAACAGTAGTTGCCACTTTTAAATGTAATAATGTTCGATTCCCTATTCTTGTTGTGAAAGTCATGTCAGTATACTGCCACATCTGTTGCCACCCTGTTATTGTCTAGAAATGTACATGTGAAAATTAAAATGTTGCAAACTAACATCTTGGCCCTAGTCAGGCAGTAATCAACAAGTCATAGGCTATCCAGTATGCTATACATAATTGTTCTAGTGCTTTGTCATCCTTTAGGTTTTTGAGACACACAATGATAATTCTTCTGGCTCCACATACCATAACTGTATAGGTGCCAGGTATCACTCCTTTCAATTTCCCACTCTCCACCCATGGTTCGAACTGAAAACCCCCTTTTCTAAAATCCCGTGTTATTGACTCACTCCAAGCTTCCTGGAATTCCGCATCTTTAAGAATCTTGAACTGTGGGTGCCACATACATTTTCCAGGAGTTGCAGCGATCTACTTCAATGCCAGGAACATTTGATTGTGACCTGAGAATGTCTTTCCAGATTCTCCATTGCAGTAACCATTGTGTTTGCTTCAACACCTATTAAGAACACCAGCAATCTAATATGCAAGTAATAGGAAGGGGAAACCAATGAGTGCTCCCTGTGATATAGATCACTTAATTTGTACTTTTTCAGCAAGAAATGCAAAGCGCTAGATTTCTTCGAGCTTGAGTTTGGATTGAGGGGTGTATATGATCTTCCAAATGTATGTACATTAATGCAAATAAACTGTTCTTCATCTCCCTGCTGAGTTAAGCCTTGTCTAAATTGGCTGTTAAAAAATAGGTTACGGATTAATGGGCGTGAAATCCTCCTCAAGCAGGAACCACAATCCTTGTCAGGGTGAGGAACAAGCAAACCTCAAATTAACCTGTGCTCATGCCTCTGAAGTGAATAAAATTCAAAAGACATTTGTATAGCGCATGGCTACCCTGGAGCATCCGAGAGCTGAGCTTAGGATAGAACAGTGAGGATCAACTTTCAGGCAATGTGTAAAGTATTTGTGCAAACTTCAAACAGTAATAAAGTGAAAACACAACACAATAAAAATCCCATACCAATTTAGAAAAATAGAGTAATTTCTAGTAAATAAATGAAGAAAATCAACAGTAAAAATCCAATCAGTTGAAATGGAGATATGCAATGTTAAAGACTTAAATGGAAATAGCACCAAAAAGCACAAAGCGCCAACTTTGGATATCTGGTCATTCTAAACTAGGAAAAAGTCACTTATTCAGGTCAACCGTCACAAAGCGCGGGCCAGCTACAGGGACCCAGTTAGTCCTGCCAAACAAGAATACCTTACATTCTGGTAGCAAAGAGTTGGGGAGTCCCACATCGAGGATGCAACATGCAGCGGCAGTTCCGATGAGGCTGCAGAATGTTTTTTTTTAACTTTATTTTCCATTTTTTACATTCTTTCAAAAGATACATATATGCAACTTCGTTCACTAGAGATTACAGAGGCATTGTCGCATAATCAACAGATACAGTTTAAAATTTCAATAGAAGCTGTTTCTGACAAGGCCAGTACGATGAATACAATATTACTGTAACTTCATCCTTCCCGGGGCCATCCTTCTTCCCCAATCCTCATCATTCCCCATTGTCACAAGGGACCCAACATAGGTAACCACAATGATCTGATATTCAAGGCTGTGATAAATTGCAAATGGTATCCGACACTGAGTTTGTTAGCACAGTAAATATTTGTCACCCCACTCCCTCCGGGACAATGCCGTTGTCTAGTTGAGAGTTAGAGGCCTGTTTGGAAACCTCCACATATGAACGGAATGGGCCCCATCTATCTTTTGGACGGGAGGAGCAGGGCATAATGCCTGCGTAGGTCTCGAAATTCACATTGCAATATGCCAAGCTGTTCAGCCAATCTTGTACTTTAGGCGCTGTTCTCCTGCCCCAGTGGATTGAAACCTCTCTTTTCGCCAGTAGGAGACCCAACGACGCAAACCGCCTGATCCTCTTAGGGAAATTTACCGTGTATCACAGTAAGGCTACTTCCGGAGTTGGAATGAGGGGCAAGTTGATCATTTTCCCTAGTGTGCAATGAATGTTTTCCCAATAAGCCTGCAGCTGGGGACATGTCCATGCAAGGTGTGCGAAGTCGGCATGCGGTGCAGTGCATTTCAGGCAAATGTGTGGTCTGGATGGGTCTATCTTGTGTGCTTTAGCAGGGGTGAAGTAGATGCGGCATAGAAATTTAAAATGAAGAAGTGTGTGCCTACTGTTAAGTGAGACTTCTTTAGTGACTGCACAATACTTGGACCACTGCTCATCGGTTATCAAGCGACCTAAGTCTCATACTAGCGCAAGCTTTGTGCAATTTAGAAATTAAAGGCACCCCGTTAGTGTTTTCAATTATCAGTGTAAGAGGGGGAAATGACTCGGGTTCGACCGGGAACGTGGGTAGTGTATAACGTAGAGCTGACCGGATGCAGCCCATGACAAACCTATCCATAAAACTACTGTCTTGGTAGCATGTATCGTCTTGTAGTGAGAAGACGTGCCTCTCCGGATATAGATCTCCTACTTTGGTAATGTCGAACGCTGTCAAGGTGCGTTGCACCAGTCGTTCGCCTGATATCGGAAACCATCTAGTGTTCGGGAGAGGGAGGGCGGAAGAATACAGTGCCGCAGCGCCGGTCAGCCGTCTCAGCTTCTCCCACGCCCAGCTGGTTGTGGACACGGTTTGTATGTCCTGTGGGTCCCTAGGGACGCCCCTGGGCAGAACTGTGGATAACTGCTCCGGGAGCACAAGGTCCGCCTCAGACAGAAGGTACGGTATTCTTGCGTCTGGATGAAACCATGTGTGTGCATAGCAGCACTGCGCTACCAGGTAGTACAATTGCAAATCCCCCTCTGTCATATGGTAGTGTGAGCACAGGCCAACGGACATGTGGCTGTTTCCCTACCCATACCAATCGCGTAAGGTGGGTGCGCAATGCTCGAAAAAAGCCATCAGTGAGGGGTATGGGGATGTTGTTAAATAGGTACAAAAATTTGGGAAGCACCGCCATCTTCAGAATTGCCACCCGGCCCGCTATTGACAATGGTAATCACAGCCATCTCTCCACCTGAGTCTCTAGAGTACTAATTGCCTGTCCATAGTTTAAGAGAATGATCTGTGTAGAGTCTAGATGGATGTGGATCCCAAGATATTTGACCGAGTCTGAGCACCATTCGAGTGGGTATTCGCATTCCCAAGGTCTCGTGCCCGTGGTTAAAGGGAAACTAATTGACTTATACCAGTTAATACCTAGCTCAGAAAAACAGCCAAACCTGAGTATTTCTCTAAGGAGGGGCGCTAAATTTGTCTGGGGTTCCCTGACGTAAAGGATTGTGGCGTCCGCATAGAGCGAGACAAGGAGAGGGCCCGTGTTGAATTGTAACCCTCGCTGCAGATGACGCTCCAGAAAATGGCGGATTAGCGGGTCCATGGCCAGGATAAACAAGAGAGGAGATAAGGGGCAGCCCTGACGGGTACCGCGGGAGAGTCTGAAGGGTTTAGAGAGCGTGCCGTTCAGGCGAAGTCAGGCCGTGGGGCTGCTGTATAATACGGCTGTGGTAGCAATAAATCCCATAGGCATGCCCATTCGACGCATCACAGAGATAAAAAACGGCCATTCCAAGGAATCTAAAGCCTTCTTTGTATGTAGAAGGATCGTGGCCGCGGGAATATCTGGATTAATCCTGTGGAGGACTGCAAATAATGTCCGAGGATTCAGAGAAGTGGACCGGTGGGGCACAAATCCGGATTGAACTGAAGATATTATAAACTCCATTAATTGTGACAGGCGATTAGCAATGACTTTGGCTAAGATTTTATAGTCTAAATTTAGAAGAGACAATGGCATGTAGGATCCGCATAATGATGTATCTTTACCGGGTTTGGGGAGCAATATAATAACTGCCTCGCGAAGCATGAAGGGGAAGCACCTGCTTCTCCAAGGCCCCTGCATATACCTCAATCAGCTGCGGGGCAAGTAGGTCTTTATATTGTTTATAAAAGTCACCCATGAAGCCATCTAACCCGGGGGCTGTAGAGCCACGGAGGGTGTTGATGGCATGAGTGACATCAGCCACAGAGATGGGTCCAGCTAATAATTCTTGCATATGCTTCTCTAGATATACTCGCTCGATCTCTGATAGGTAGTCTTCCTGTGCTGTGTGGTCACTCCCCACTTTAGAGGTGTATAGTGTAGTGTAATAGCCCAGAAATTTGTCTCGAATCTCTGATGTGGAGGTGAGTGTTTGATTAGTAGTGGAGCGTATCTCAGTGATGAACGCCTTGCTGTACTTTGGCCGCAGCATCTGCGCTAACACTCTGCCAGGCCGTTCACCCTCTCCATATCATCTGGCTGTGTGATATACTTACCCAGGTATAATATCTCCCAGTCTGCAGTGTCTCTATATTCAGTCAGGAGGGCCAGATGCTTTCCCTCTGAAGCGGAGTCAGAGGTCTGCACAGAGGCCAAATCTAGGATTGAGATGTCTCGCTCAATGCATGACATCGTGTTGCAGAGATCCCTGAGAACCCCATCATGCTTGGCAATACAAACGCCCATGATGACTGACTTGAACCCCTCCCACAGTACAGCCCAGGAGTCCGCCAAACCGGTGTTAATCTCAAAGTAGTCCTCTATGGCTTCACGTATTTCTGCCTTAAAGAGGTCATCGTGCAGATTGTGGCTCAGGAAGCACCATTGCCTCTCAAATCCCTCAGGACGTGGGATTTTCAAGTGTAGCACTATCGGGGAGTGGTCGAAATATGCCCTAGGAAGAGTCTTAAGTGTGCCAAACCAGCCTGCCACTTCAGGGGAAACTAGCCAATAATCGAATCTAGTCCAGTTGTTATGTTGTCCTGAGTAATGTGTGTAATCTGTGAGGGTGGGATTACGCTTGCGCCAAATGTCTAAAAGTGAAAATTGTTCGCCGAGTTCTAGGAGAGCGCAACGTGCTCGCGGTTTAGTGTCAGGGGTCACTGAGGTGCTGTCAAGTCTGGGGTTAAGAAGAAGGTTAAAGTTCCCTCCCACTAATAGCAACTGCAGCTCCAACTTCGCCAGTTGAGCGTTCAGAGTATGGCAGCATTTGGGGAAATCAGTGTTCGGGGCATAAACTCTCATCAAGGAGACGCTGTGTCCTCTCAGAGATCCAGTGACAATGATGACCTGCCCTCAGTATCCCGCACTATAGCGCTAAGACTAAAGGGGACCTTTTGTGTATTAAAATGGCGGTACCCCTAGCATAGTTGCTATAATTTGCAGAGTATCTATGCGCACCCCAGCTTGCACCAAAATGTGCCGCATCTGTAATGGGCAGATGTGTTTCCTGAAAGTAGGCTATGTCTACATTATGTCGTAATAGGTAGTGAATCACCAGTCTTCTCTTGCGATGGTTGTTGGGACCTCTTACGTTCCATGAAACCAGGGATAAGCTAGAGGGGCCCTCTACATTACCCAGCCGAGCCATCAGTGAAATGTGTCAAACCAATCATGACAGAGTAGCGACTAAGAAAATATTTTTTTTGTGACAGTGAACTTAGCTGCAGAAAACAACAAACGGATCGACAAGTCTGATCAACCCCCCCTCCCCACACCCAGCATCACTCCCACCCGTGCGAGGCCAAACCCTTGTAAACGGTAGAACATGAAGTACCAATTGACTTTATACTTAATTGACAATCCCCCAAAACAGTACCCCAGTGTGAGTAAGAACAAACCCAACGGATACAACATGGGGGGGAGTGGCAACGCAAGGGCAATCAACCAGCCAAGTGAAACATCAAAACAAAATGGATATCATTTTCCCCAAACTGTTTTACATCAGGGAGACAGAAGCCATGTAGGTATGTTAACAAGTGCCTGAGCCGGAGAACAGATCCGCACTAGCGTCTGAACCACTATGCGAAGGGGATGAGTGGTCTCGGCCTGCCGAGGCCTGACTATTATGTTGCTCATATGTCTGGCAGAATTCCTGAGCCTCAGTAGGAGTGTCGAACATGCAAGCCCTACCGCCTACATCCACTCGCAATCGGGAAGGGTATAGCATGCCATATTTGAGATCCAAGTTTCTAAGGGTGGCCTTCACCCCTTTGTATTTGCATTGGGCATCCTGCACCATCGCTTTGAAGTCCGGGTAAAAGGACAACTTTGAGCCCTGCCAAACCATATCCCCACGTTATCTGGCCAGTCTAAGAGCTGAGTGGCAGTCCCGGAAGTTCATTAGGCGTGCAATGATGGGCCTGGTAGGGAGACCAGGGTTAGGCTGAGGGCCCAACGATCTGTGCGCTCTCTCCACCACAAAGCCAGCGGTGAAAGACTCCTTGCCAAACAACTCAATTAACAGATTTTCCACAAACAGGTCCATGCGGCCGGTGCCCATTGTCTCCGGAACCCCTAGGATACGGATGTTGTTGCGCCGACTGCACACCTCCAAGTCCTCATTTTTGATGGCCACCTCTTTAAGGATACGCTCGACATGTTCCAGTCTTTTAAGTGATTGAGCCGTCCCATCCTCAATGTCTGAAATACGGGCCTCTGCTACATCCAGTCTTCTGTCATGCACCTGGATTTTAACCCCTAGGCCAGCAATGTTCTTTTCGAGTAAATCAAAACAGCTGTGGAGCACCTTGAAGCCCGCCCTCATCTCCTGTAGTATGGAGGCGGATACTGCCGAGGAGTCCGCTGTGTGGTCAATGGCATGCGTGTTATCTGCCATACTGGAGCTTTCCACGGGAGCCCTGTCCGCAATTTTCTTAAAGGGGAGGGTCTTTTGTTTGGGGTCTTTGCAGCCCATGCCGCAAAGAAGCATCACCAGCGACCAAGTGTAGTAGAAGGAAGCCAGGTAGTGTTGTTCGAACTTGGCAGACAGAGGGGTGAATTGAATAGGGCCAGAGTAGAAAACCCCATCCAGATAGGCTGCCCCAGCACTGGCGTTGCTGGTACTTAGAGGAGCCTGCGTGGACTGGGAGTTGCAAGGAATCTGTGTTGTGCTGCAGCAAGGCGTTCTATGTAGACCTGCACCAGTCCATCCCCCGCTGCTGTTCAGTCAAAGGTAACCACCCTGATGTGGGATCCAGGGCAGTCGAACGCTGCGGTCACAGAGTGCAGGGAGCACGCCGTGTAGTTCAGCTGGGTGGCGCCGCACATTGGTCAGCCTCATCAGTATCAGGGCTACCCACTATGCCTCATGCAGACCAGTAGTCACCGGTGCACATTCCATGCCATCCGGCAGCGCCGAGGGCCTACTGCAGTGCGTTTGGTATCGGCTACACCCCAGCGGCCTATGCATGGAACTGTTCCCGGCCATACAGCAGTCAGGGCTACAGCTGGCGTGGTTCTCTCAGCGAATGCTGGGGCCAGGCATCTTTGGACCAGCGACACTGGGAATGCTAAATCACGCGGGCGGCGGGCCCCCCACCAGTTCTTCACACCCTCCAACTCGCACCCCCACTTGCCCGGGTGGGTGCTGCTGATAGTTGCAGGCGGGCCCTGTCCCCGCCTGCGTTCTGGAACGCGAGGGGCGCAAGTATCAGCCCGGAGCTGCAAAGTGAGGCCGCTCGCTTCCCAAGTGAGATGGGGATTGAGGCACTGCTGCACCGCTATTGCCAGCGACTCACCACCATCACAGGCCCAGTGTTTCGTGTGCTTATGTGCCATATCATCGCGTCCCCAGGTCAGGAGGCTGGAAAATGGCGCTGTGTTGCTCCGCCGCAGGCTCCTCCCTTTGTTCGTTCCCAGGGCCATAACTCATTTGTTAGGTCCCCGAATTGCCTCACGTTTATGTTCTCCGGTGCAGAATGCGCTTCGCACGTCGGTGCTGCAGTTTACTGGGCATTGTCGCGGCTGGTAACGGGGGAAAACTGGTCAGCTGGGTCGCCCTGAGGAGCTTCACAGCCAAGCGGCCATCTTAGCCGTCGGCTTGGCCACGCCCCCCCAAGGCTGCAGACTTCAAAGGTGATGCAAAGTCCTTACACCGGGATGATGGGTTAATTCTGCTATTGGTTGCGCCGCGCAGCAGAGGAGATGCATCTGTTCTGTTGGAACCACAGATGGGCTGGCAGAGCACCATCATTCCGGCTTCCAAGGGTCCACTTCTGGGGTGGCACCATTTAGCAAGGTAGGAGTCAAAAATGGCCGGGTCAAGATGCTAGGTTCAGTGTTGATGAAGCCTTCTTGTCCCTGAGGTTCTAGTCAGGAGGCAAGCCAACTAGCCCTTTGATTCACTCTGGGGTCCTGGGTTCAACAAATGCAGGTCAGGTCCTTCTCGCCCAAGCAAGAGGTCAGCAGGTCAGCACAGCAGGGTGGCAGTCCAGTAAAGTGACAGTCCTTTCAGCAGCACAGGAGTCCTTCTTCCTGGAAGAGTCAACAGGTTCAGACGAATAGTGAAGTGTTGGGTCTAGGGGTCCAATACCTATATCAGGTACCCATTTTGAATTGGAGGGAGGTTCTAGTGCTTTCCACCCCCCATGAGCTGTCAAGCATTCCCTTCCTCCCTGTCTTGGATTGTCTGGGGCCACAATAGAATGGTGACAAGCCATTTGTGGAAGGCTCAGGCAGAGCCTTTGTGATATTCAACCGTGGGAGGTGGCAGCTCCTCCCTCTTGTTCACTCAGAGTAGCCCATCCTGTCAAAAGCTATCTTTCCTTTGTCTCACTGTCTAGGAGCAATACACAGAGACCAACTGCCAGCTGCACCTAGTCACGTGACACAGGAGTTTTTCACTACCAGGAAATGTAAGACATAAAAGTACATGTCCCAATTTGTAAATACACTGCACCCTGCCCTCTACCCTAGGCTATGGGTGACTTATATGTATTAAAAAGGATGGTTTGCTTCAGTCATATACTTTATTTTGCTTGGTGAAAGTGAGAGGTTAAAACTGCATACACAGACTGCAAGGCCCACTAGTAGCATTTATTCTACAGGCCTTGGGTACAGACAGTACCACTTTGCTAGGGACTTACAAATAAATTATTGGTGCCAATTGGGCATAAGCCATTCTTCCATATGTTAAGGAGCGAGCACAAGCACTTTTACACAGCTTAGCAGTGGTAAAGTATCCAGTGCCCTAAAGCCAGCAAAAACGAAGTCTGCAACACAGGAGCGTGGAAGGCAAAAAGTATGGAGATGGCCCTACAGAAAAGGCCAAATCCAAAAGCCTGCTATAGGACAAGACAAGCAGGAAGATCTTTGTGGAGACAACATTAGGGGTGCACAAATTTACCAGCCACACAGGCTCCCAGTTGACTCACCCCACCATATTCTATATAACTTCTAGGCCTGCTGTTATCTCATTCTGTTAAGCAGACTGTGTCCACTCCCATATTAGTCTCTTGCATATGCAGAGAAAATGGTATTGAATAACTGTCCCCACTTCCAAAACCAGTATAGTTGGGAGTACCATTGTCCCTCTATGGTTATCTGTCTTCCATAGTCTATTTTCTGTGCTGGTGCTTCCTACGGTGCTTTGATGGGTAGCTGTTTCTCCACCTCAGTGTTTTAATTGGCGCCCCCAAGGATATCTGTAGTCCATGAATGACATTCCTTCTTGTTGTCACTTTTTCATCCAACTTTTTTCCCCATCACAGGTGGCCCAATGATCCATGGAGGACTGCATCTTCTCATTCATGATAACTTTCACTTCTGCTTTGAGCATCTGCAAGTACTTATATCCAGTTCTTTTTTACACATCGAATGTTTTCATTGGGTGTAATCCAGAAAAAGTAACAGTGAGATGCTCATTTGGCTGCTGATCAGACCCTTTCACCAAGCCAGTTGTTAATATCAGCAATTCAGCAATCTTGTTATGATGGCATGGTGGGCTCCAAAAGGGGGTACTGTATCCCTAACCTGTTCTTGTAGTGGTCGACTGTTTGGATTGCACACTTCTGAAGACCACATTTCAGACAACAGGAAGGTGACGTATTCCCTAAACAGCTAGATGATCTGCAAAACAAACAGACCTCATTATCTCTCACGTTGATGTCCTCTGCTCTGGCTTGGGCTGTAATAAGTACATCAAGAAAAACCAGCAGCATTTCTCACGCCATTATTACATTGCACCACGAACACAACTGGCTATGCGGTAAGTAGAACATTTTGCAATTCTCATAGGGGCATATTTATCAAAGGATACATTTGCAATTCTCAAATAGAGATTTTTAGAGAATCGCTATTTGAGAATCGCAAAACGCTATGTATGTAGGATTTGCAAATAATTTTGCGAATCCTACATATGCCTTAATTGCGAATCGCAGATTGCGATTCGCAATTAAGGAATACCTCCCCATTCATTTCTATGGGCCTAGAGGCCCATAGGATTGCATGGGAAGACATTCTCAATTTGAGATTCTTAATTAGAGAATCGCAAATTGAGAATGCAATTTCAAGGGTGCCAAGGTGTTAAAAGGACACCCTGTTGCACCCCTGAAATGTGCATGTGTGCACGTGTGGCACACATACATGCCCTAAGGGCATGTATGTGCGCCACATGGCACTTTGAAAAATGCAAAAAAGTGAATTTTTCAAAGAAATCGCAAATCACCACCAACTTGAAGTTGGTGGTAATTTGCGATTTCTTAAGGAGAAATCGCACAACTTGGGTGCTTTTTACATCGCATTTAAGGAATCACAATTTGCGATTCCTTAAATACTTTCGCAAAATAAAAAAATCGCAAATTTTGCGTTTCCCTATTTTGCGAGGGCCTTTTGGGATGATACATCCCAAAAGACTTTTTCCCGTTCGCAAAAGGGCTGATTCTGAGAATCGGCCCGTTTGCGAACAGGAAATGGGCTTCATATATATGCCCCAAAGTGTGGCTGTTTGTCTTCAGAGCACATACTCTTACTAAGGACCCTCCTCCTATGCAGGTGATAGTGCTTCCCCCTCAAACGTGTGTCTGCGAGTAGAAACTAGAACACATGTGCCTGCCAGCTAAGTGAATTATTTTGGGAATGAAGGTAAGGGTGAAGAAAAAAGGGAAGTGAGAGGCGTTAACGCCGGTCCCTGCAGTTCAGATGGGACCCCACCTTTCAGGGGGCCTACATTCAGTCAAAAGTCTATGAATATTTGTGAAATATAGGAGACTGAAGACACTCTCACCACATTCTGCAGGGGTGGCCATCATTTTATGTTACGCCACTGTTCAGTAAGAGGTGCCATAAAGTAACAAAGACACAGAATTATGTCACTATTTGGTGATCAGCTTCATCTTATGGACGGTTCAGAAATATTTGTAAGAGTCTGAATACAGACTTTTTCATATGCATATGGTTGGAAAATAAAATCGAAATCTCACACATAAAATTGCTCCTCTCTCTAAATTCGGTATGAAATCTTGTGTGAATCATGAATTTCTCTGGAAAACACTCTCTTCTGTGGGCCTTGACGCTCAAATCATCACGTTTATTCGCGAACTTTATAGGGATGCAGGGGCAAGGGTCAGATTTGGACGTCTGGGAGAATGCTCAGATAAATTTCCTATCTCGCGGGGGGTCAGACAGGGGTGCATTTTGGCTCCCCTGTTGTTTACAATTTACATTAACTCTATTGGAGAACACCTAAGCAACTTTCAATATGACTATCCCGCTATAAAGGGTACCTCGGTGCCCCTATTACTCTATGCGGACGACGTGGCAATTATGTTGCGTACTAGGATAGGTCTACAGCGGGCGGTGGTTCAATTTACCTCCTTTATGAGGGATAGGGATTTAAAGGTGAACACTTCTAAATCTTACAACATGGTCTGTGGCAGGGGCCTCAAAAGTGAAAGTAATCGCGGTAAAGCACGGCGCGCGCACCGGCGCACATGCACTGTAGCTCTAGGCTGGCCTGGTAGCACTTTTTGGAGCCCTCTCAATAAGTCTCGCCAGACCAGCGCATGCGATGGGTCAGGCGAGACCTAAAAATGTGCCTGCCAGCTAACGCGAATGATTTTGGGAATGAAGGTAAGGGTGAAAAAAAAGGGAAGTGAGAGGCGTTAACGCCGGTCCCTGCAATCATAAAGTAACAAACACACAGAATTATGTCCCTATTTGGTGATCAGCTTTATTATGTTGAACCGTTCAGAAATATTTGTAAGAGTCTGAATACAGTTACATTTGCTGTTTGAAAATGAGACACTTTTTCAAATGTATATGGTTGGAAAACAAAATCGAAATCTCACTCGTAAAATTGCTCCTCTCTCTAAATTCGGTATCAAATCTTGTTGAAAGATACATGCTGAATATTTTAAAATGAACATGTCCTGATAGATAAAATTGAATCGATTCGTTGAGCTAACAAGTAAACTTCTTTCTATTTTGCTGAAGGCTACATTGTTTCGAATTTTTTTTTCTCTGGCTACAGCCTTTTGTTGCTCAGAAATGGAGGGTGAAGGCTCCTTAAACAAATAGCACTACATGACGATGCTATCGGTCATCACCCCCTTCCCTGGCACCTTGTATTAGAGAATGCATTACTTCTGTATTGTCGCGGATGACCTGTTCTATACTTATGCAGCCCTGAATTATAGAGGCATAGGTAGCTTCAGTTTTCTGGCAGTACTTTTCTATTGCACAATAATGCCAACAACAACATTAGTTAAATACCTCCCTTCCAGACGTAAAGACGCTCTAGGCAAGACATGGCGGTGTGTTTCCTAGGGGCATATCAACAAGGGCTTTATCTCTGCTTTTTTGGCTTTAAAAGCCAAAAAAGCAGAGATAAAACTAGCGCCCTATCAGCAACAGGGAGCTAACACGCAAATTTGCATGTTAGCACCCTTTTACTCTACGCTTCCCCTTGCATCTCTAATGAGATGCAAAGGGGGCATTCCAGAGTAAAATAAAAGCAGAAATGTGGCTAAGCGACATTTCTCCTATTCTCAAGGATATCGTTAACCCTGTTAGCGATAAAAAAAGCAGCGCTAACCGCGGTTAACGCTGCTTTTTTACGTCTGGGATTTTTCGGACTTAGCCATGATATCCTATGTAAGGTGGATATCATGGCTAAGTATGTCTATCCCTATCAGCAAGCTATCGCCAAACCTTGTGAGATTATCGCTGTATTTCCAGCGATAATCTCACAATTGGTAGCTTGCGCTCTGAATTTTATCGCTTTGGAGATCAGCGTTGCTTATAGCACGGTATCTCCATGATAAAATTCAGAGTTGGCCGGCAATAATTATCCTCACGCTAAGAGCGCTGAGCGATAATTATCGCCGGCCCTTGCTGATATGCCCCCTAGTTCTTCAATTTGAGGACTTAATTCAAACTGTCTTTGAGTGCTGTCAGCAACAGCATTTCATTTTGTGTCAGGGACAAAGTCATATGTGGGTCACTTGGACACTCAAATGGGCACCCTTACTTACCAATGTTTTAAACAATTCTAACCAACAGGGATTTGTGGCATCTTGGCCTGACGCTACTGTCGTGCCAATATTCAAGAAGGGTGACAGAAACGACCCAAATTGTTATAGGCCAATCTCTCTTCTGGATGCTCTGATGAAGGTGGCCGGTAGGATTATCCTAAACCGGATCCGGAGCTGGGAGACTGAAAATCAGGCCATCTCTAACCTACAATATGGTTTTAGGACGGGCAAGGGAACGGTTGAGCAGTGCTTGAACCTGGCCTTAATTATTGCAAAGTACACGCAAGCGAAGAGTGAAAAGTTATATATTTCCTTCATTGACCTAAGCTCAGCGTTCGATTGTGTGAATCATGAATTTCTCTGGAAAACACTCTCTTCTTTGGGCCTTGACGCTCAAATCATCACGTTTATTCGCGAACTTTATAGGGATGCAGGGGCAAGGGTCAGATTTGGACGTCTGGGGGAATGCTCAGATAAATTTCCTATCTCGCGGGGGGTCAGACAGGGGTGCATTTTGGCTCCCCTGTTGTTTACAATTTACATTAACTCTATTGGAGAACACCTAAGCAACTTTCAATATGACTATCCCGCTATAAAGGGTACCTCGGTGCCCCTATTACTCTATGCTGACGACGCGGCAATTATGTCGCGTACTAGGATAGGTCTACAGCGGGCGGTGGTTCAATTTACCTCCTTTATGAGGGATAGGGATTTAAAGGTGAACACTTCTAAATCTTACAACATGGTCTGTGGCAGGGGCCTCAGAAGTGCACCTTGTTCTATTCATCTGGACGCCCAAAAAATTGAAACCACTGAGAAATTCTGTTATTTAGGTGTGACTTTTGATAGGAGAGGGAGCTGGAAGCCGGCAATAGCAACCAGGAAATTAGCCTTTTTACGTTCTGCGGGAGCCCTGAACAATTTTTCTGCACAAATTGGGGGGAAGCCAGCTATGGAACTAATACAAATCTATAAGGCCAAAGTTGTCTCCTCAGCCACCTATGGGGCAGGGCTTTGGGGGATAGAAAACGCGCAGACGCTACAAAGCTGTGAGAATCAGTTTATCTGCCACCTATTAGGAGTCTCTAAATTTTCGTCAACTTACATGACCCATATTGAAGTAGGCCTTCCCTACATTAGTGACATTGTTAACATCTCCCCTCTTTTATTGTGGCATAAGGTCTGGGTGACAGAGGAGACATCCTTAAACAGGGAAGTAATTACCGATTGCCTCACTATGAACGGAATGGCCAATATTAGGTGGCTCTCCTACGTGAAAAATCTATGTGTAAAGATAGGACACCCAGAATTTTTTGATAACCCGCCCAGTCTGGATGGGCTATTGAGAGCCGCCTTGAAAAAGTTGGCTCTTGACCACAGGGCAATGGAAAGATGGGACAAGGAGAAAATGAAACCTACTGTACTCCGGTTCCAGGAAATTACTCAGCGCGAGGGTCTCCAATATTATCTTAGCTCAGAATTAAGTCCATATGCACGTACATTGCTGACTCGCCTCAGATTAGGCATGTTTTTCCACTTAGTTACTTTTCCCCTCTGTAATGACTGGTCCACTGAAATTCCCTTGTGCCCATGTGATGATATCTCCAGACAATCGGATATACATTGTGTCTTTTTTTGTGCATTTTACAGAGTTCCGCGTAGAGCTCTTCTGTTGCCCGTTCTGAGGGCATGGGGGATTCGTACCTGTAAATCAGCATACATGAAATTACTGCTATTAGAAGATGATTCCCTTATTCATGCAGTTTCAAGTTTCTTAAAGTTAGTAATCAAATTTAGAAAATCTATGCAATCCTCATGTTCTTAATCTGTCCTCGAACTATTATGATCTGAATCTCTTTCTAATGATATTTTTTGAATGTACAATCAAATAAGCTTATGTTGTTGACCCTGTTTTAGCTTAAAAAATATCTGTATTATGTGCTTTTATGATTTTACTTTAAATCGAATAAAGCTTGTTTTGATTTGATTTGATTTGAACTTCTCTGTGACCAGGCTTTGTTTCCTACCCAGGTGCCTATATGACACACATCCATTACCCCAGATGCTTCTTTGCTATTCCTGTCTTCTGTGGTTGCCGCTTCCAGCTGTGGTTCACCTCACAGTGCAAAGTGTAAATACGTTAAAAAAAAATAGGACACACAACCTTTGTGCACTCATATCACTTTCTAAGATCAGACTGTGGAATCAGAATGTTTGAAGTTTTAGCACACACGTCTTCTCTCCTCGATGGTGTAAAAATCATCAATCGCTTTGATTGTGTCTATATCTGTAAAGGCAGTTCTAAAATTAACTAGAAAGTAACACTGGAGAGAGGGAGAGGTGTGGCGCAGCGGCCAGGGCAGCTGACTCTGGAGCGCAGGCCTCACGGGTCGATCGCCGATGGCAGCTCAGCTCAGCACCATGTGACCTTGGCCAATTGTATATCTAGGGGCGCTGATGCGCGCCCCACCTGCCGTACTGCAAACATGGGAAATCTTCCCTCCTTTTATCCGTTTCTTCCAACATTATCCAATGTAATCCAATGTAATCTTGAAACATCCTTCGTAATCATTGTTTTAAACACTTTCCAATTTTCAAAACACTGCAGAGACAGCATCCTTTCACCTTCAATCTTTATTTTAGCATCTTAAAATGTTTACTGAGTGCCCTTCGAGGCTTTTTCACAGCAACTCCATAAATCAAAGGTGGAACAAAACAGAGTAGGCTCATCACGTTATGTTCCCAATGCATTTCGAGCTTCATGGGCTCTTCATCAGGGGTTTCTACAAGAAACAAAAGACAATTCAGCCAGTTGTACCCTACTAACCTTCACTGTTAAATCCCAATCATAATACGCTCGCTATGTGCTCAAACCTGCTACCTCCCACTCATTTCTACATCCCGTGATTCCCTCAATGTCTAGCCCGACTGATCAAACAGCAAGCAGTTCCCTCCCTCCACTATCCAACCCTGCGTGCCCTCTCTCACTGAACTTCCTGAAAAACACAAATAAAACCGGTGTCATTCCAGATTTTCTATATACAGAACCCACTTTTAAACAACTATGTTGCCACCCCATTGTGACACACCCCACGTTTCAGTGCCCCATCATGCGGGAAAGTTGTAAAATACTTTGATGAAACTGCAGCCGGCGGCCTGACCTCCTCATCCACCTTCCCCATTAGCCCAAATAATCCGCTCATTCCGTTAGATTTTAACCACCTCTTCACCGGCTTCTACCCAATCCTAACGCGATTGTTAACCATGTGACTTGTTCTCACACGCTGCACCAGGTTATTCTAATGCTGCTTCCAAACTACTTACCCCATAATGCACCTTCCACTCCCCAATAGTGATAAAATACCCTCAATCAAATTAATAAACCCCCCATCTCTACCTCACCTTCTGTGTGCTATATATAAATGTGAGCTAAAGCATCAATATGATGCCGAAAACACCATGTGACAATGCCGTGATACCTCATTTTCATCAAATAAATCAATTTCTCGATTATTACGTGTGTCAACACCAATCCTGCCTACAAAAATTAATTTAAAAATACACAATGCATAAACAAAGGCCAACTGTTCATGAATAAGCTGAAAATTGTTCTTGTTTCAAATGTTCAATTAATCCACTCCAGTCTTTCGCTGTCCCAGCAGTGTGTAAACGCTCCTTGTTTCCACTCGGGGTGCAAACTACTGTCGGGACAATAGCATTGAATAGCAAGTAAAATATATAAAGAATGCACTCCTTCCCTTGTATGACTCATTCTTTAAATGTTTATGTCGTCCTTTTAGTGCGTGCGAAACAGGTGCTGTGTACCGTCCCCCAAGTCACAGCCTATATAAACAATATATCTAGGGGCGCTGATGCGCGCCCCACCTGCCGCACTACAAACATGGGAAATCTTCCCTCCTTTTATCCATTTCTTCCAACGTTATCCAATGTAATCCAATGTAATCTTGAAACATCCATCATAATCATTGTTTTAAACACTTTCCAATTTTCAAAACACTGCAGAGACAGCATCCTTTCACCTTCAATCTTTATTTTAGCGTCTCTGGGCAATAGCTCACTTAATCTCCCTAATGGCCGCCAGTGCCTTGAGACCCTTAGGGGTGAGTAGTTTGTGCTTTACAAATACTGGGTTCATATTTTTGGGTTTAGATTTAGTTAATGTGCAACTTTAATGAGAACAATGTACTTGGTATGCGTAAAATCAAGAAAGTAGCCAGAAAATTAAAAATACCCTCCACTTGAATCATAGCACTAACCACAGCAAGCACAAGAAGGGAGTAAACCTGTTCATGGACCTTCGGCCCTTATTTCTCCTTTTTACTTAGCCATCCCTTCTCCTTTTCACCCACACAGCAATGATCTATTCTTTTACCCTTCATATCCTCATATATTCTTTCATGCAATTACCCATCAATAACCCCATGCATCCATCCTTTCACACATCCATCCGTTCTTTTGTTGTAAATTGAAACTACGATGTGATTAAGCATTTACTAAAGACATGAATTCTCCTGCCTTACACATGTCTCTTTCGTTATGTTGACTGAAGTTTGGACTCCATTTTGTATTGTTATGTCTCCACGTGCTCAACACGAGAAGAGTCCTATCTCCGTTTCAGTTGCTCTTGAAATCTGCCTAGTAACAGTCTATAAATAGTCCCTTTGTCCGCCTGGCGCATGCCTAGGCTTGACCACATCTGTTATCAGTTAGTCCTTGCTTGACCATGTTTTCGCGGGCTCAAGGAGTATGTCAGCTCCGCCCACATATTGATCTTGTATCGAAAATGTCCATAAAAGGTAACATTCCTTGCCTCATGTTGTATCCTCCCACTTATGAGCCCCTCTGTTGTGTATAAAAGGGGACCGTGTACGCAAGTTCTTTGTGCTACTCTATGCAATACTGAAGGGTATTGTATGGATTGTAGGACCACCCTTAAGGGTTAATAAACCTTGTCTTTGTACTTTGCAGTTTCCGTGCCAACTTCCTTATAGATTCCATTGCAGGAGAGCGAACCCTTGTGTCCTGCGGGCCTAGCTGGGGCCTGTATTCATCAATTGGCGCCCGTCACGTGGGGCTCATCGGCGACTCGGATGCTCGAAGGATTGGTCGCGACGAAGGTGAGGAATTTGGCCGGGGATGTGATCACTGCCAGAGGCACTTTAGTCCTGGCATCCCGAGGTTTTTCTTCCTTCCCTTCCGACCTGACCATCTGGGTGGCGCCGGTCCTCGACTGAGACCTCTTCTGTCGGTCCTGCCGTGACAGCCGTTTGGGCGAATTTTGGAGCTTGGCAGTTGGAATCTGGACTCTTGATTGGTAAGAACCGTTGTACGGTACTTGCTCTGAGTTTTTAAAGCCTGGTTTGGCTATTTGAGTTTGATTTGTGATGACCGGTCATATCTTGTATTGATTATTGTGAGAATATATGCGTTGCAACACATATAGGCAGGTAATGTGGAGATATTTCTCCGGAACTGTGTAACTTTGAACGGCGCAACATTTAAGTGCCATTTTTGATAATACTGCATATTTTGCATTATTTCTGAGCATGCCTGCTTTTAGCGCACTCCGTAAGTGGTGCTGCTGTTTTGGAAACCGGTTAAACCTCGAGGAATCTGCTCCAGCCCCCCCTGAGGGGACTCCTAATAGGGATATGTATGTGAAGCATGGTCTTTCCTCCATAATGTACAGCACAGTATGGAGGAAATATACCAGAAAGGATCCTGAGTTACGGTGGCCCTTGTATGGATCGTTTGATATGCGTAAGATTGAGTATGTGGAACAGTGTATGTGTAAGCGGCGTGCTCGTCAAGACATGTTAGAATGTGTGCGATTATGGGTGAAGGAAGTGCGTGAGCGAGAGAAACGTGAGAAAGCGCTGTTTGATAAAGAGCAACGGAAGAATGATCATGTGAGAGCGCAGGAAGCAAAGCGTCGGGAGGAAAGAGAACAGACGGAGAGGCAAGAGAAAGAGCGTAGGTTACAAGTCTCGGGCCAATATGCTGTTCGTCAGTCACTCTATCCTGTCCTTAATAATCATGACGATGATTTTTATTTATTAGATCGTTCTCCGCCTCCTTATGTCGGCGCGTCTGCCCCGAGGCCACAAGATTCTGGATCGGGTTCGGGTAAGGTAGACACGCGGTCCATGTTATCAACTGAGCGAATGGGTGAGCTTCGGCAAGTTTCCTATCGTGCACTTAAGGGCAAGTTATCCCTTGCTGAGTTGTTGGATTCTTGGGAGTTGTGGCAGGATAGAGAAAGGTTGTATTTTTTGGGCCACTTTTCTGAGGAAGTGATCGCTGCTTTCCGGAAATATTCCAGTGTCTTTGAACCTGACGATGTGGTATTAGATGCTAAAGCATTGCGTAATGGTGTTTTCTCTCCCTCTAAGGCGCCTGATGCGGTTCGGCGACTGTTTGCGTTGCGGGATGCGGCGAAAGACCTTAAAGAGAAAGCACGCCAACAAGTCGAGGAGGAGAAGCGGTCGGATTCGCGTGCCGGAGATGGCCATTCATCCACCTCTCAATCAGATAAGAGCGATCTAGTGCATGCTAAACCAATGCGAGAGGCGGCGCCTTTGTATGTTCCTCCTAAAGGAGCGGGGACTAGCTCAGATATTACCTCCGCCGATGCTAAGGGATATTTTGTGTATAATTGGGTTTATACTCCCTGGCACAGGGCTGACGTCATGGCGTTAAAGAATGCGTTGCCTGATCCCCGCAAGAATCCAGCGGCCTTTTACGAAGAAGTCGAGGGGGCCTTGAATTCTTGTACTATGACCTTAGCTGATATAGATTTGTTCTTTGGACTTATTTTACCACCAGATATGTGGCGCTCCGTGCGGAAGGTGGATGATGTTGCCGCTTTTAAGGCTCGGTGGTCTGAGCTTGAGGACGAGGATAGGGAGAGGAAGCCCGCGCAGAAACCACCTCAGCTTATCTTAGATCTACCTGCTGCTATTCTGACTAAGTTGAAGACAATCATTCCCCCTAAAAAGATTGACTGGAATATGCTAGCCTCGTGTAAGCAGAAAGTTGATGAATCAGTTGCAGATTTCTTTACGCGCTTTGAGGAGACGTTTCATGATTTTAGTGGTCAGTCACTTACGGATGACACGGGTCGACACCTTTTTGCTGATAAATATGTTGCGAATTTATTACCGGCGATCGCAGCCCGCCTAAAGGCGAGTGAAAGTTCTTGGTCCACTGCGACCCCGACAGCCCTCCTGACTATAGCTCAGTACTATGAGCGCCAGGAGCAAGAGGCGAAGGGGCAGGAGGAGAAGAAATCGAAGGAGTTAAAAACGAAGGTGATGTTAGCACAAGTATATGGTCCGCCCCGACGGGGTGTAAATAGAGGTAGGGGAGGATTTTATGGTCCTCCCTCGGGCGGATCTGATTTGAACAGGAATCAATGTGCGTATTGTAAGCAATCGGGACACTGGGCCAGAGATTGCCCGGCGTTGCATGCTTCACGTCAGGGACACAATCAGGGTGGTCCGAGAGGTAGAGGGGGTTTCTCGAATTTTAGAGGGAATTCTAACGATCACGCTCGTTTTGACCCTGCCGGGCAGCAACGAGATAGGCCTAATGTTTTCGATCGACAACACCAGTATCAAGTGTCGGGGATTGACCGTTCTGGGTACCATGATTCTCAGCATGCATAGGAATGCGTTGGATGGGGGTTAGAATCAGTTGAGGTGCCGGTTGATCAGAAGGGTCCTTACGTATCAGCTGAGGTTTTGGGTTCTACTGATCAGTTCCTAGTGGATACAGGAGCGACTCGTAGTGCGCTGTCTAAACAATTGGTTCCGAGGGCTCCCCCATCTGGCTTAATGGTTACATCGGTAGGGTTTGATGGTACACTCTCCCGAAGCCCTCTTTCACGGCCCCTCACATTTCAGGTTGATTCTTTTTCTGCACCCTGTCCGTTTTTGCTTGCCCCGAACACGCCGGACAATATTATGGGCCTTGATATGCTGAAGCACTTCAGAGCTACGATCCGCTGTTCCCCTGCTGGAGTGCGGGTGATATTGAATGACAATTACCCCCAGTCTGAACGGATGTGTGTGGTTGCAGAAGATGCTGTGTTAGCTACCCTCCCTTGTGCTCTGTGGGCCACCTCGGATACTGATGTGGGACAGATGGTGATTCCGCCTGTTCACATTAGTGTCCAGGAGGGGGCGGTGTTGCCACGCCTTCCACAGTATCGTATTTCGCAGGAGGGGGAGGAGGCTCTTATACAGATTGTGCAGGATTTGATTAAGGTGGGAGTAGTGGAGGAAGTTCCCTACAACGTCTGTAATAGCCCGATTCTACCCATTTTGAAAAAGGACACTGATGCCAAAGTCTATCGGTTTATAATTGACTTGAGAGAAGTGAACAAGATCGTGATACCTCAGTACCCAGTGGTTTCTGATATCACGACGTTGCTTACTTTGGTCCCGCCTACGGCGACCACGTTTTCAGTTATTGATTTGAAAAATGCCTTCTTTTCAATTCCTATTCATCCCGATAGTCGATACCTCTTTGGTTTCACTTTAAATAATAGGTCTTATCGATTTTGTAGAATCCCTCAGGGCTACACAGAAAGCCATAGCATTTACAGTCAAGCTTTGAAAAGACAATTGGATTCCTTTGTTCTGCCCGAGGGTGTCGCCCTCATTCAATATGTCGATGACATCTTGCTGGCGGCCGACACTTCGGAGTTGTGTGAAAGGAGTACGTTGTCCTTGCTTTCCTTTTTGGCATCCCACAATCACAAAGTATCTCAGAAAAAGTTGCAATTCTGTAGACCAAAGGTGACTTATCTGGGTCACCTTTTGTCTAAGGAGGGGCGTGCACTCACACCAGATTGTGTCCAAGTAATTCTGGACACGCCGACGCCGTCCACGCAGAAGGACGTGCGTGCATTTTTGGGTCTTGTGTCGTTTTGTAGGCAATGGATACTAGGGTTTTCACACATAGCTAAGCCATTGTTAGCCCTTTTGACAAAAGACACACCTATCCCGCTTCCTTGGACGAATGAGTGTGACACTGCCTTTCAGAAATTGCGACAGGCTCTCTGTTCAGCACCAGTGTTAGGGACTCCTGATTATACCAAACCTTTTTCGCTGTATGTGCATGAGAAAGATGGATGTGCATTATCAGTTTTAGTGCAGATGCACGGCGACAAACAGCGCCCTTGTGCATATTTTTCGGCTGTACTTGATCCTGTTGCCCGAGCATTGCCTGGTTGTTTTCGCTCGGTTGCGGCAACAGCTGTGTCAATACGCCAAAGCGAGGGAATTGTGTTATCTCATAAGCTGTTGGTATTAGTCCCCCATGCTGTTGATGCCCTGCTTAATCAGACAAAGACGCAGCATTTGACCAGTGCCCGTTTAACGGGATATGAGCTGACGATTTTGGCTCCTCATATTACGTTAAAGAGGTGCGTAACGTTAAATCCGGCCACATTGTTGCCATACCCCGAGACTCAGTCTGAGGCACGGAAAGCACATGATTGTATCCTTGTGACTGAGGAACAAACAAAGGGTCGTATTGATCTCCAGGATACGCCCTTTTCAGACGTAGATGGAGAACTGTGGGTGGACGGGTCATGCCTGAAGCTACCAGATGGTACGACTTCGGCAGCGTATGCAATTACCACATTGCAAACAATAGTGGAGACAGCACGCATACCACAGAAATCAGCTCAAGCAGCGGAACTGATAGCATTAACACGAGCATGTGAGCTCAGTACAGGATTGTGTGTGAATGTTTATACAGATAGCCGGTATGCCTTCGGAGTAGCGCACGATTTCGGCCTGCTCTGGAAGGAGAGAGGGTCTTTAACGTCACATGGAGTACAAATAATGCTTGGGGAGTTAGTTCATAATCTTTTAACTGCATTGACATATCCGAAGAAAATTGCCATCATTAAATTTAGCGCCCATAGGAAAGTAGTCGACAAAGTTGGAGAAGGGAATGCGTTAGCAGACCGGGTGGCACGGGAGACTGCGATGCAGCCTGGTGCTACTGCCATGTATGTAGTGAAGTCGCAAGTAGAAAGATGGCATGATGCAAAGGAAGAAGTGCGAGAAATACAGAGGACCGCTTCTGATAAAGAACGGGAGCAATGGTCCAGTAAGGGAGAATTGGATGACGAGGGTTGCTGGAGAAATAAGCAGATGGATAGATGGAAATTACCCACGGCTTTTGTACAACCTATGGTTCAGATGGCACATGGGCTAGCACATGTTGGAGCTTCCGCAATTGTAAAATTGCTTACCCAAGTCTGGGAGCATCCAGAGATTGCTAGCATGGCAAAGAGGGTGGTGCAGACCTGTATGATTTGCCTGAGGTACAACCCAGGAAAGGGTACTCGAACTCCAGCAGGAGGATTTGTGACACCTACTGCACCCTTTGAGGTTCTGCAGATGGATTACATCCAGCTTGAGCACTGCAACAATTTGAAGTATGTTCTAGTAGTGGTTTGTGCCTTTAGCAAATGGGTTGAGGCATACCCTACGAAAGACAATACTGCAATGACTACCGCCAAGATGCTGTTGAAGGAGTTCTTCCCTCGATATGGCGTTTGTAGACTTCTGTGGAGTGATAACGGACCTCACTTCATAGCGGATGTTATAAAGTATGTCTTGAAGGGTCTGGGCATCACCCAGAAGTTCCACGCAGTATTTCACCCTCAATCTGCAGGACTAGTCGAGAAGTATAACGTTACACTGAAGCTCAAGATCGCTAAAATCCAAGCTTCGACGTCTTTGACTTGGCCAGATGCTTTACCGCTGGCGTTGTTGTCAATTAGGTCGGTACCGCACTCTCGAACTGGTCTTACACCGTACGAGATTGTCTTTGGACGTCCAATGAATATTTGGGGTCCACCAAAACCTAAGACTGTGTATGATGTACCTTGTGTAATGATGAATGATTATCTGGCACAGTTAACGGATAACTTGGTTTCTATTCATCAACAGGTCCGGGAGGCGCTCCCTGATCGGTCCACCGGTGAAGGACATGGTCTCCGGCCTGGCGACCATGTCATGATAAAAATCTTTGACAGGACGAACAGCCTGGAGCCGAGATGGGTTGGTCCTGAGCAAGTCTTACTGGCAACGAGGACTACTGTGCGAGTTTCCAACAGAAAGAATTGGATCTATTCCCTGCACTGCCGCAAAGTACCGCCCGGATTGGTGGAGCCTGCTGTATTGACCGATCAACGAGAGATTCTGACCACAGAGAAAGGCCGTGCTGTGGAATCGAACGACGCTGAGGAGCTCTTTCCGGACCACGCGACTCCTGGAGGAAAGCGATATCAGCTGAGGCCAAGAAAGTGAATCCTTCAGTATCGGGACATGTTGTCAGAACGGCCCTTGGGTTAGTGAAACGGAGAGCCAATGAGGCAAGGGGGGGGGATCAGCCCTGCATTAGTGTAGCGACACCCGTCTTGGCCCGTTGGTGAAGAAATCGACTGCTGCCTAAGGGGAAGAGTTCTGACAAACTTTTTAGTTTCAGGAAGATATTGATTCTTTATTTTGACATGGAGAAAAAGAAGATCCTTTGTGCAACAGGTTTTATGCTCACAGTAGCTATTGTTGGGATAACCACATGGTTTGTGGAGGATGTGATTCCTGCTCGAGAGTTACTTGTGTTGACCACTCCAGTGCCTGAGGAGCACTACTTCTATACCCTTCCGTATCAAGAATTGAAGCATCGTCAGTCTTATTTGAATAACACTTTCATTCAGATGCTGCATCATACCCACGTTGCCACGAATGCTACGAACTGTTGGATATGTGGTATGATGCCAGCTCACCAGAAGAAAGGAGGAACGCCATTCATACCTCTTCCTTTCTCTCATAATGGCTCTTGTAGAGCATGGTACACTTTGCTTTTTGCCACTCGGAAACCCACAGTGGGACGATTACTCTTCAGACTCAATAAAGAATGTCATCAGGATAAAGATGGATATCCGCAAGCGAATGGGACAATTTGGGAATGGGAAGAGTATCGACCAGACAATGAATCGATTCCTTATGTTTTCACGAACACCAGAGACACTGTGGGAAAAGACAAATTTGTGATTCAAGTGGCACAAGCTCAAGCGGACCTGTGTGTCCAGAGTGTGGGTTATATTCCTGTTGGTGTTAGTGATTGCATTACCATATTAAACATCGACGGGTTGAATAACAGTACCTTCTTAGCATCCCATAATACATACTTTGTATGCGGAAATAAAGGTTATTACCGTTTGCCAGCCGGTTGGTCCGGAGTATGTTATGTAGCATTTCTGTTGCCTCCTGTATTTTTGGCACCTGCATCCTATCATAAGGATTTGAAGTTGTTAAATAATGTAACTGTAAATAGGTATAAACGTACTCTATCAATTGATGATGTGGACCAGACTGACACCAGTCTGCAGCAGTACATTGATTTTAATTTAGGATTGTTTTTCTTCGTTGGAGCTGCCCTAAATAGTAGGAAAGTTCGAAGGTTAACAAGAGTGGTAGAGGCTGTGACAAACCAAACCGCTGCTGCTCTTGGGAATCTTACGGAAGAATTGCAGATTACCAGAATTGTTGCATTGCAGAATCGTATGGTGTTAGATGTTATGTTAGCTGACCGAGGTGGAGCTTGTAAAATTATCGGAAGTAGTTGCTGTGTGTTTATCCCTGACCACACACCGTCAGTCTATAATGCAATCAACAGGTTGCATAAAATTGCAGCTGAAATCCATACAGAAAACGGCACTTGGTCCTTTTCTGGATGGTTTTGGGCATTGATCACTGCTTGGGGTTGGAAGGTTTTAACTGGTCTCTGTATAATTATAGCAGTTCTGTTTTCTTGTTGCATCTGTGTCCAATGTGGTCCCTTGTTCTGTTCCTTATGTGTATCATTCTGTATTCCCGATAAGAAAGCTATTGCCAATGTCACTTATCAGAAACGTTTTGCCAAAGAAGTAGAAGAAATGATGACAATTGACATATATGATGATTATCCTAACAAACCGGATGTCTTCAGTAAATGCTGAAAGGGTCGTCTGTTGTAAATTGAAACTACGATGTGATTAAGCATTTACTAAAGACATGAATTCTCCTGCCTTACACATGTCTCTTTCGTTATGTTGACTGAAGTTTGGACTCCATTTTGTATTGTTATGTCTCCACGTGCTCAACACGAGAAGAGTCCTATCTCCGTTTCAGTTGCTCTTGAAATCTGCCTAGTAACAGTCTATAAATAGTCCCTTTGTCCGCCTGGCGCATGCCCAGGCTTGACCACATCTGTTATCAGTTAGTCCTTGCTTGACCATGTTTTTGCGGGCTCAAGGAGTATGTCAGCTCCGCCCACATATTGATCTTGTATCGAAAATGTCCATAAAAGGTAACATTCCTTGCCTCATGTTGTATCCTCCCACTTATGAGCCCCTCTGTTGTGTATAAAAGGGGACCGTGTACGCAAGTTCTTTGTGCTACTCTATGCAATACTGAAGGGTATTGTATGGATTGTAGGACCACCCTTAAGGGTTAATAAACCTTGTCTTTGTACTTTGCAGTTTCCGTGCCAACTTCCTTATAGATTCCATTGCAGGAGAGCGAACCCTTGTGTCCTGCGGGCCTAGCTGGGGCCTGTATTCATCACTTTCACCTATCAATCCCAGCAATCTTCCATCCACCCTTTCACCCATCCATCCTTCTATCCACCCATTTATCCATCCAGCTATCCAACTATCCAACTATCCATCCATCCAGCCATCCATCCAGCCATACATTCATCCATCTACCCACCCATCCATTCTTTCACCGATCAATAATAATAATAATAGAGGCATTTATTGAGCGCACAGCTACCCCAAACGGGGTGTCCCGGCGCTGTAGCAGACAGAGGGCAGGGCGAGGAGTTGCGCAGATGCTAGTCATTCCTACTAAAGACTTGCGGAATTCCTGTTCAGACTGTATCATACGTAAATGGGAGAGTAAGTTATTCCACCATTTGGTGGTGCCCATCTCAAATGATCTGCCTCCCATTCTAGCTTTCGAAAACCAAGGGGTCACAAGGAAGTGCTTGTTGTTAGACCTTAAAGATCTGGATTGTTGATATGGTTGGTGTCTCCTCCTTAGATAGGCCGTCCCTCTTCCTTTATCTGCCCGAAATGCGATTGACTGAGCCTTGAATTCGATTCGTTTGGCAATTGGCAGCCAATTTGGCTTTTTTTTATATGGGTATGAGAAAGGCATGTTTCCAAGCTGCAGGGTACGTACCCTGTCTGAGTGAAGAGTTCCAAATTGCATTTAGATGGGGATTAAGACACTCCGCTAGGATGCTATATTGTTTGGCAGGCCATGGATCACCAGGGGATCCTGATTTACACTTCTGTAATTCAGTCAATGAGGCTTCGACAGAGATCTCAGCAAATTCCGAGAAAACTGGCCCCGGTGTCTGTTCCAGATCGTGATCATTAATCGTCTGGGAGACGTCGAGTGAGTCAGGAAAAGAAGCATAAATCAAAGCGATTTTTTCCTCGAAGGAATCGGAGATTTTGTTACATAGTATCTGTGAAGGATACGCTCGACACGTTCCAGTCTTTTAAGTGATTGAGCCGTCCCATCATTAATGTCTGAAATACGGGCCTCCGCTACATCCAGTCTTCTGTCGTGCACCTGGATTTTAGCCCCTAGGCCGGCAATGTTCTTGTCGAGTAAATCAAAACGGCTGTCGAGTGCCTTGAAGTCCGCCCTCATCTCCTGTAGTATGGAGGCGGATACTGCCGAGGAGTCCACTGTGTGGTCAATGGCGTGCGCGTTATCCACCATAGTGGAGCTTTCCACGGGAGCCCTGTCCACAATTTGTTTTAAAGGGGAGTGTCTTTTGTTTGGTATCTTTGCGGCCCATGCCGCAAACAAGCAGCACCAGCGACCAACTGTAGTAGAAGGGAGCCAGGTAGTGTTGTTCAAACTTGGCAGACAGAGGGGTGAAGAGAATAGGGCCAGCGTAGAAAACCCCATCCAGATAGGTTGCCCCAGCACTGGAGTTGCTGGTACTGCGAGGAGCCTGCGCGGACTGGGAGTTGCAAGGAATCTGTGTTGTGCTGCAGCAAGGTGTTCTATGTAGGCCTGCACCAGTCCGTCGCCCGCCGCTGTTCAGTCAAAGGTAACCACCCTGATGTGGGATCCAGGGCAGTCGGGCACTGCGGTCACAGAGTGCAGGGACCGCGCCGTGTAGTTCAGCTGGGTGCCGCCGCACATCGGTCAGCCTCATCAGTATCAGGGCTACCCACTATGCCTCATGCAGACCTTTAGTCATGGGTGCACATTCCGTGCCATCCGGCAGCGCCGAGGACCTACTCTAGTGCGTTAGGTATCGGCTACACCCTAGCGGCCTATGCCTGGAACTGTTCCCGGCCATACGGCAGTCAGGGCTACAGCTGGCGTGGTTCTCTCGGCGAATGCTGGGGTCAGGCATCTTCGGGCCAGTGGCACTGGGAATGCTAAATCACGTGGGCAGTAGGCCCCCCACCAGTTCTTCACACCCTCCAACTCGTGCCCCCACTCGCCCAGGTGGGCACTGCTGATAGTTGCAGACGGGTCCTGTCCCCGCCTGCGTTCTGGAATGCGAGGGACTCCAGTATTGGCCCCGGAGCCACAAAGTGAGACCGCTCGCTTCCCAAGTAAGATGGGGCCGGGGAGGGGGGGGATTGAGGCACTGCCGCACCGCTATTGCCAGCGACTCACCGCCATCACAGGCCCAGCGTTTTGTGTGCTGATGTACCGTATCATCTCTTCCCCAGTTCAGGAGGCTGGAAAATGGCGCCGGGTCGCTCCGCCGCAGGCTCCTCCCTTTGTTCATTCCCGGAGCCGTAACTTATTTATTAGGTCCCCGAATTGCCTCACGTTTATATCCTCCGGTGCAGAATGGGCTCCGCACGTCGGTGCTGCAGTTTACTGGGCATTGTCGCGGCTGGTAAGGGGGGGAAAACGCTTGTCAGCTGGGTCGTCCTGAGGAGCTTCACTGCCGAGCGGCCATCTTAGCTGCTGGCTTGGCCACGCCCCCCCCCCAAGGCTGCAGACTTCCAAGGTGATGCAAAGTCCTTACACCGGGAAGATGGGTTAATTCTGCTATTGGTTGTGCCGCGCAACAGAGGAGATGCATCTGTTCTGTTGGAACCACAGATGGGCTGGCAGAGCACCGTCATTCCCTCTTCCAAGGGTCCACTACTGGGGTGGCACCATTTGGCAAGGTAGGAGTAAAAGATGGCTGGGTCAAGATGCTGGGTTCAGTGTTGATGTAGCCTTTTGTCCCTGAGGTTCTAGTCAGGAGGCAAGCCAACTAGCCCTTTGATTCACTCTGGGGTCCTGTGTCCAGGTCCTTCTCGCCCAAGCAAGAGGTCAGCAGGTTAGCACAGCAGGTTAGCAGTCCAGTAAAGTGAGAGTCCTTTCAGCTGCACAGGAGTCCTTCTTCCTGGAAGAGTCAACAGGTTCAGACGAATAGTGAAGTGTTGGGTCTAGGGGTCTAATACCAATGTTAGGTACCCATTTTGATTTGGAGGGAGGTTCTAGTGCTTGCCGCCCCCCATGAGCTGTCAAGCATTCCCTACCTGCCTGTCTTGGATTGTCTGGGACCACAATAAAATGGTGACAAGCCATTTGTGGAAGGCTCAGGCAGAGCCTTTGTGATATTCAACCGTGGAAGGTGACAGCTCCTCCCTCTTGTTAACTCAGAGTAGCCCATTCTGCCAACAGCTATCTTTCCTTTGTCTCACTGTCTAGGAGCAATACACAAAGACCAACTGCCAGCTGCACCTAGTCACGTGACACAAGTCACGTGACACAGGAGTTTTTCTCTACCAGGAAATGTAAAACATAAAAGTACATGTCCCAATTTGTAAATACACAGCACCCTGCCCTCTGGGCTATTCAGAGGTCTTGGGTACAGACAGTACCACTTTACTAGGGACTTACAAATAAATTAATGGTGCCAATTGGGTATAAGCAAATTCTTCCATATGTTAAGGAGCGAGCACAACCACGTTTACACTGCTTAGCAGGGGTAAAGTATCCAGTGCCCTAAAGCCAGCAAAAGTGAAGTCTGCAACACAGGAGCGTGGAAGGCAAAAACTATGGAGATGGCCCTACAGAAAAGGCCAAATCCAAAAGCCTGCTATAGGACAAGACAAGCAGGAAGATCTTTGTGGAGACAACATTAGGGGTGCACAAATTTACTAGGCACACAGGCTCCCAGTCGACTCACCCCACCCTATTCTATATAACTTCTAGGTCTGCTGTTATCTCAGTCTGTCAAACAGACTGTGTCCACTCCCATTTTAGACTCTTGCATATGCAGGGAAAATGGTATTGAATAACTGTCCCCACTTCCAAAACCAGTATAGTTGGGAGTGCCGTCGTCCCTCTATGATTATCTGTCTTCCATACTCTATTTTCTGTGCTGGTGCTTCCTACGGTGCTTTGATGGGTAGCTGTTTCTCCACCTCAGTTTTTTAATTGGTGCCCCCAAGGATATCTGTAGTCCATGAATGACATTCCTTTTTGTTGTCACTTTTTCATCCAACTTTCTTCCCCATCACAGGTGGCCCAAGGATCCATGGAGGACTGCATCTTTTCATTTATGATAACTTTCACTTATGCTTTGAGCATCTGCAAGTACTTATATCCAGTTCTTTTTTACACATCGAACGTTTTCATTGGGTGTAATCCAGAAAAAGTAACAGTGAGATGATCATATGGCTGCTCATCAGACCCTTTCACCAAGCCAGTTGTTAATATCAGCAAATCAGCAATCTTTTTATGATGGCATGGTGGGCTCCAAATGCGGGTGCTGTATCCCTAATCTGTTCTTGTAGTGGTCGGCTGTTTGGATTGCACACTGTTGAAGACCACAATTTAGACAACAGGAAGGTGATGTGTTTCCTAAACAGCTAGATGATCTGCAACACAAACAGACCTCATTCTCTCTCACTTTGATGTCCTCTGCTCTGGCTTGGGCTGTAATAAGTACATCAAGTATAACCAGCAGCATTTCTCGCGCCATTATTACAGTGCACCACGAACACAACTGGCGATGTGGCAAGTAGAACATTTTGCAATTCTCATAGTGTGGCTGTTTGTCTTCAGAGCACATACTCTTACTAAGGACCCTGGGGCAGATTTACAAGCCACTTGCACCACTTTTGCGTCACTTTTAACATGGGAAAAGTGACGCAAAAGTGGCGCAAGGGGCTTGTAAGTCTCCCTCCCTCTTCTTATGCAGGTGACAGTGCTTCCCCCTCAAACGTGTGTCTGCGAGTAGAAACTAGAAAAAATGTGCCTGCCAGCTAACGCGAATGATTTGGGGAATGAAGGTAAGGGTGAAGAAAAAAGGGAAGTGAGAGGCGTTAACGCCGGTTCCTGCAATCATAAAGTAACAAACACACAGAATTATGTCACTATTTGGTGATCAGCTTCATTATGTTGAACCGTTAAGAGTCTGAATACAGTTACATTTGCTGTTTGAAAATGAGACACTTTTTCAAATGTATATGGTTGGAAAATAAAATCGAAATCTCACATGTAAAATTGCTCCTCTCTCTAAATTCGGTATCAAATCTTGTTGAAAGATACATGCTGAATATTTTAAAATGAACATGTCCTGATAGATAAAATTGAATCGATTCGTTGAGCTAACAAGTAAACTTCTTTCTCTTTTGCTGAAGGCTACATTGTTTCGAGTTTTTTTTTCTCTGGCTACAGCCTTTTGTTGCTCAGAAATGGAGGGTGAAGGCTCCTTAAACAAATAGCACTACATGACGATGCTTTCGGTCATCACCCCCTTCCCTGGCACCTTGTATTAGAGAATACATTACTTCTGTATTGTCGCTGATGACCTGTTCAATACTTATGCAGCTCTGAATTATAGAGGCATAGGTAGCTTCATTTTTCTGGCAGTACTTTTCTATTGCACACTCATGCCAACAACAACATTAGGTAAATACCTCCCTTCCAGACGTAAAGACACTCTAGGCAAGACATGGCGGTGTGTTTCCTAGAGGCATATCAACAAGGGCTTTATCTCTACTTTTTTGGCTTTAAAAGCCAAAAAAGCAGAGATAAAACTAGCGCCCTATCAGCAACAGGGAGCTAACACGCAAATTTGCATGTTAGCACCCTTTTACTCTGCGCTTTCCCTTGCATCTCTAATGAGATGCAAAGGGGCCGTTCCAGAGTAAAATAATAGCAGAAATGTCGCTAAGCGACATTTCTCCTATTATCAAGGATATCGTTAACCCTGTTAGCGATAAAAAAGCAGCGCTAACCGCGGTTAACGCTGCTTTTTTACGTCTGGTATTTTTCTGACTTAGCCATGATATCCTATGTAAGGTGGATATCATGGCTAAGTATGTCTATCCCTATCAGCAAGCTATCACCAAACCTTGTGGGATTATCGCTGTATTTCCAGCGATAATCTCACAATTGGTAGCTTGCGCTCTAAATTTTATCGCTTTGGAGATAAGCGTTGCTGATAGCACACTATCTCCGCGATAAAATTCAGAGTTGGCCGGCGATAATTATCCTCACACTAAGAGCGCTGAGCGATAATTATCGCCGGCCCTTGCTGATATGCCCCCTAGTTCTTCAATTCGAGGACTTAATTCAAACTGTCTTTGAGTGCTGTCAGCAACAGCATTTCATTTTGTGTCAGGGACAAAGTCATTTGTGGGTCACTAGGACACTCAAATGTCACTTTGTCAGACATGGGCAAACATAGTTTGAGGTTAATTTGCTACATCGACAACTGAGGTAGAATGAACTTCTCTGTGACCAGGCTCTGTTTCCTACCCAGGTGCCTATATGACACACATCCATTACCCCAGATGCTTCTTTGCTATTCCTGTCTTCTGTGATTGCCGCTTCCAGCTGTGGTTCACCTCACAGCGCAAAGTGTAAATACGTTAAAAAAAATATAGGACACACAACCTTTGTGCACTCGTATCACTTTCTAAGACCACACTGTGGAATCAAAATGTTTGAAGATTTAGCTCACACGTCTTCTCTCCTCGATTATGTAAAAACCATCAATCGCTTTGATTGTGTCTATATCTGTAAAGGCAGTTTTAAAATTAACTAGAAAGTAACACTGGAGAGAGGGAGAGGTTTGGCGCAGCGGCCAGGGCAGCTGACTCTGGAGCGCAGGCCTGACGGGTCGATCGCTGGCGTCAGCTCAGCTCAGCACCATGTGACTCTGGGCAGTAGTATATCTAGGGGCGCTGATGCGCGCCCCACCTGCCGTACTGCAAACATGGGAAATCTTCCCTCCTTTTATCCGTTTCTTCCAACATTATCCAATGTAATCCAATATAATCTTGAAACATCCTTCGTAATCATTGTTTTAAACACTTTCCAATTTTCAAAACACTGCAGAGACAGCATCCTTTCACCTTCAATCTTTATTTTAGCATCTTAAAATGTTTACTGAGTGCCCTTCGAGGCTTTTTCACAGCAACTCCATAAATCAAAGGTGAAACAGAACAGAGTAGGCTCATCACGTTATGTTCCCAATGCATTTCGAGCTTCATGGGCTCTTCATCAGGGGTATCTACAAGAAACAAAAGACAATTCAGCCAGTTGTACCCTACTAACCTTCACTGTTAAATCCCAATCATAAAAAACAATCATAATGCGCTCGCTATGTGCTCAAACCTGCTACCTCCCACTCATTTCTACATCCCGTAAGTCCCTCAATGTCTAGCCCGACTGATCAAACAGCAAGCAGTTCCCTCCCTCCACTTTCCAACCATGTGTGCCTCTCTCACTGAACTTCCTGAAAAACACAAATAAAACTGAAGTGTCATTCCAGGTTTTCTATATACAGAACCCACTTTTAAACAATTATGTTGCCACCCCATTGTGACTCCATACACACCCCACGTTTCGGTGCCCCATCATGCGGGAAAGTTATAAAACACCTTGATAAAACCGCAGCCGGCGGCCTGACCTCCTTATCCACCTTCCCCACCTTCCCCATTAGCCCAAATAATCCGCTCATTCCGTTAGATTTTAACCACCTCTTCACCGGCTTCTACCCAATCCTGTTAACCATGTGACTTGTTCTCACACGCTGCACCAGGTTATTCTAATGCTGCTCCCAAACTACTAACCCCATAATGCACCTTCCACTCCCCAATAGTGATAAAATACAATCAATCAAATTAATAAACCCCCATCTCTACCTCACCTTCTGTGTGCTATATAAATGTGAGCTAAAGCATCAATATGATGCCGAAAACAACATGTGACAATGCCGTGATACCTAATTTTCAACAAATAAATCCATTTCTCCATTATTACTGTGTCAACACCAATCCTGCCTACAAAAATTAATTTAAAAATAAACAATGCATAAACAAAGGCCAACTGTTCATGAATAACGTGAAAATTGTTCTTGTGTCAAATGTTTAATAAATCCACTCCAGTCTTTCGCTTTCCCAGCAGTGTGTAAACGCTCCTTGTTTCCAAATACTCTTGCTTCATCTCATCCTCGGGGTGCAAACTACTGTTAGGACAGTAGAATTGCAAAGCAAGTGAAATATATAAAGAATGCACTCCTTCCCTTGTTTGACTCTTTCTTTAAATGTTTATGTCGTCCTTTTAGTGCGTGCGAAACAGGTGCTGTGTACCGTCCCAAGTCACAGCCTATATAAACAATATATCTAGGGGCGCTGATGCGCGCCCCACCTGCCGCACTACAAACATGGGAAATATTCCCTCCTTTTATCCATTTCTTCCAACGTTATCCAATGTAATCCAATGTAATCTTGAAACATCCATCATAATCATTGTTTTAAACACTTTCCAATTTTTAAAACACTGCAGAGACAGCATCCTTTCACCTTCAATCTTTATTTTAGCGTCTCTGGGCAATAGCTCACTTAATCTCCCTAATGGCCGCCAGTGCCTTGAGACACTTAGGGGTGAGTAGTTTGTGCTTTACAAATACTGGATTTATATTTTGAGGTTTAGATTTAGTTAATATGCAACTTTAATGAGAACAATGTACTTGGTATGCGTAAAATCAAGAAAGTAGCCAGAAAATTAAAAATACCCTCCACTTCAATCATAGCACTAAACACAGCAAGCACAAGAAGGGAGTAAACCTGTTTATTAACCTTTCACCCTTATTTCTCCTTTTTACTTAGCCATCCCTTCTCCTTTTCACCCATACAGCAATGATCCATTCATTTACCCTTTATATCCTCATATATTCTTTCATGCAATTACCTATCAATAACTCCATGCATCCATCCATCCGCTCTTTCACCTATCAATCCCAGCAATCTTCCATCCATCCTTTCACCCATCCATCTTTCTATCCACCCATTTATCCATCCAGCCATCCAACTACCCATCCATCCAGCCATCCATCCAGCCATACATCCATCCATCTACCCACCCATCCATTCTTTCACCGATCAATAATAATAATAATAAAGGCATTTATTGAGCGCACAGCTACCCCAAACGGGGTGTCCCGGCGCTGTAGCAGACAGAGGGCAGGGCGAGGAGTTGCGCAGATGCTAGTCATTCCTACTAAAGACTTGCGGAATTCCTGTTCAGCCTGTATCATACGTAAATGGGAGAGTAAGTTATTCCACCATTTGGTGGTGCCCACATCAAATGATCTGCCTCCCATTCTAGCTTTCGAAAACCGAGGGGTCACAAGGAAGTGTTTGTTGTTAGACCTTAAAGATCTGGATTGTTGATATGGTTGGTGTCTCCTCCTTAGATAGGCCGGCCCTCTTCCTTTATCTGCCCGAAATGCGATTGACTGAGCCTTGAATTCGATTCATTTGGCAATTGGCAGCCAATTTGGCTTTTTTTAATATGGGTAAGAGAAAGGCATGTTTCCAAGCTGCAGGGTACGTACCCTGTCTGAGTGAAGAGTTCCAAATTGCGTTTAGATGAGGATTAAGACACTCCGCTAGGATGCTATATTGTTTGGCAGGCCATGGATCACATGGGGATCCTGATTTACACTTCTGTAATTCAGTCAATGAGGCTTCGACAGAGATCTCAGCAAATTCCGAGAAAACTGGCCCCGGTGTCTGTTCCAGATCGTGATCATTAATCGTCTGGGAGACGTCGAATGAGTCAGGAAAAGAAGCATAAATCAAAGCGATTTTCTCCTCGAAGGAATCGGAGATTTTGTTACATAGTATCTGTGAAGGATACGCTCGACACGTTCCAGTCTTTTAAGTGATTGAGCCATCCCATCCTTAATGTCTGAAATACGGGCCTCCGCTGCATCCAGTCTTCTGCCGTGCACCTGGATTTTAGACCCTAGGCCGGCAAAGTTCTTGTCGAGTAAATCAAAACGGCTGTCGAGTGCCTTGAAGTCCGCCCTCATCTCCTGTAGTATGGAGGCGGATACTGCCGAGGAGTCCACTGTGTGGTCAATGCCGTGCGCGTTATCCGCCATACTGGAGCTTTCCACGGGAGCCCTGTCCGCAATTTGTTTTAATGGGGAGGGTCATTTGTTTGGTATCTTTGCGGCCCATGCCGCAAACTAGCAGCACCAGCGACCAACTGTAGTAGAAGGGAGCCAGGTAGTGTTTTCGAACTTGGCAGACAGAGGGGTGAAGAGAATAGGGCCAGCGTAGAAAACCCCATCCAGATAGACTGCCCCAGCACTGGAGTTGCTGGTACTGCGAGGAGCCTGCGTGGACTGGGAGTTGCAAGGAATCTGTGTTGTGCTGCAGCAAGGTGTTCTATGTAGGCCTGCACCAGTTCGTTGCCCGCCGCTGTTCAGTCAAAGGTAACCACCCTAATGTGGGATCCAGGGCAGTCGGGCACTGCGGTCACAGAGTGCAGGGACCGTGCCGTGTAGTTCAGCTGGGTGCCGCCTCACATCGGTCAGCCTCATCAGTATCAGGGCTACCCACTATGCCTCATGCAGACCTTTAGTCACGGATGCACATTCCGTGCCATCCGGCAGCGCTGAGGGCCTACTGTAGTGCGTTAGGTATCGGCTACACCCTAGCGGCCTATGCCTGGAACTATTCCCAGCCATACGGCAGTCAGGGCTACAGCTGGCGTGCTTCTCTCGGCGAATGCTAAATCACGTGGGCAGCGGGCCCCCCACCAGTTCTTCACACCCTCTTACTTGCGCCCCCACTCGCCCAGGTGGGCACTGCTGATAGTTGCAGACGGGCCCTGTCCCCGCCTGCGTTCTAGAATGCGAGGGACTCGAGTATTGGCCCCGGAGCCGCAAAGTGAGACCGCTCGCTTCCCAAGTAAGATGGGGCCGGGGAGGGGGGGGATTGAGGAACTGCCGCACCGCTATTGCCAGCGACTCACCGCCATCACAGGCCCAGCGTTTTGTGTGTTGATGTACCGTATCATCTCTTCCCCAGTTCAGGAGGCTGGAAAATGGCGCCGGGTCGCTCCGCCGCAGGCTCCTCTCTTTGTTCGTTCCCGGAGCCGTAACTCATTTATTAGGTCCTTGAATTGCCTCACGTTTATATCCTCCGGTGCAGAATGCGCTCCGCACGTCGGTGCTGCAGTTTACTGGGCATTGTCGTGGCTGGTAAGGGGGGGAAAACGCTTGTCAGCTGGGTCGCCCTGAGGAGCTTCACTGCCGAGCGGCCATCTTAGCCGCCGGCTTGGCCACACCCCCCCCCCAGACTGCAGACTTCAAAGGCGATGCAAAGTCCTTACACCGGGAAGATGGGTTAATTCTGGTATTGGTTGTGCCGCGCAACAGAGGAGATGCATCTGTTCTGTTGGAACCACAGATGGGCTGGCAGAGCACCATCATTCCCTCTTCCAAGGGTCCACTACTGGGGTGGCACCATTTGGCAAGGTAGGAGTAAAAGATGGCTGGGTCAAGATGCTGGGTTCAGTGTTGATGTAGCCTTTTGTCCCTGAGGTTCTAGTCAGAAGGCAAGCCAACTAGCCCTTTGATTCACTCTGGGGTCCTGGGTCCAGGTCCTTCTCGCCCAAGCAAGAGGTCAGCAGGTCAGCACAGCAGGTTAGCAGTCCAGTAATGTGACAGTCCGTTCAGCGGCACAGGAGTCCTTCTTCCTGGAAGAGTCAACAGGTTCAGACGAATAGTGAAGTGTTGGGTCTAGGGGTCCAATACCTATGTTAGGTACCCATTTTGAATTGGAGGGAGGTTCTAGTGCTTTCCACCCCCCATGAGCTGTCATGCATTCCCTTCCTCCCGGTCTTGGATTGTCTGGGACCACAATAGAATGGTGACAAGCCATTTGTGGAAGGCTCAGGCAGAGCCTTTGTGATATTCAAACGTGGGAGGTGACAGCTCCTCCCTCTTGTTAACTCAGAGTAGCCCATTCTGCCAACAGCTATCTTTCCTTTGTCTCACTGTCTAGGAGCAATACACAAAGACCAACTGCCAGCTGCACCTAGTCACGTGACACAGGAGTTTTTCTCTACCAGGAAATGTAAAACATAAAAGTACATGTCCCAATTTGTAAATACACTGCACCCTGCTCTCTGGGCTGTTCAGAGCCTACCCTAGGCTATGGGTAACATATGTATTAAAAGGATGGTTTGATATACTTTATTTTGCTTGGTGAAAGTGGCAGGTTAAAACTGCACACACAGACTGCAAGGCCCACTAGTAGCATTTATTCTACAGGCCTTGGGTACAGACAGTACCACTTTACTAGGGACTTACAAATAAATTAATGGTGCCAATTGGGTATAAGCCAATTCTTCCATATGTTAAGGAGCGAGCACAACCACGTTTACACTGCTTAGCAGTGGTAAAGTATCCAGTGCCCTAAAGCCAGCAAAAGCGAAGTCTGCAACACAGGAGCATGGAAGGCAAAAAGTATGGAGATGGCCCAACAGAAAAGGCCAAATCCAAAAGCCTGCTATAGGACAAGACAAACAGGAAGATCTTTGTGTAGACAACATTAGGGGTGCACAAATTTACCAGGCACACAGGCTCCCACTCGACTCACCCCACCCTATTCTATATAACTTTTAGGTCTGCTGTTATCTCATTCTGTCAAACAGACTGTGTCCACTCCCATATTAGACTCTTGCAAATGCAGAGAAAATGGTATTGAATAACTGTCCCCACTTCCAAAACCAGTATAGTTGGGAGTGCCATCGTCCCTCTATGATTATCTGTCTTCCATAGTCTATTTTCTGTGCTGGTGCTTCCTACGGTGCTTTGAAGGGTAGCTGTTTCTCCACCTCAGTTGTTTAATTGGCTCCCCCAAGGATATCTGTAGTCCATGAATGACATTCCTGCTTGTTGTCACTTTTTCATCCAACTTTCTTCCCCATCACAGGTAGCCCAAGGATCCATGGCTGACTGCATCCTCTCATTTATGATAACTTTCACTTCTGCTTTGAGCATCTGCAAGTACTTATATCCAGTTCTTTTTTACACATCGAACGTTTTCATTGGGTGTAATACAGAAAAAGTAACAGTGAGATGATCATATGGCTGCTCATCAGACCCTTTCACCAAGCCAGTTGTTAATATCAGCAAATCAGCAATCTTTTTATGATGGCATGGTGGGCTCCAAATGCGGGTGCTGTATCCCTAATCTGTTCTTGTAGTGGTCGGCTGTTTGGATTGCACACTTCTTTTTTTTCAGTTTAAAGAGGATTTTATTGAAGAATGAAAAAAGTTGCAATACAATAATAATATACATTTATGATAAAAATACATTATAAATCAGTTCAGATCAATGAAAGAAGTAGAGAGAGAAAGAGAAAGAAGAAAAGAGGGAAAGAAAAAGGGATATCATCAAAAACATATTACAACAATATATTAAATAAGTGGCAGTATAAGGAACAAATATGATTTCATAATACAGGAATTAGTTTGTAACAAGAGATAGAGCAAATTGGCAAAATTACCTATATTAATACTATCAGAATTATTAATAAGAACAAAAACATTAAGGAGGTTTAGATACTTCCTCCCTGCAAGGGTTGTGTAAGGGGATGGATTGGGCAGACACATTTAGAAAAGAGGTAATGGGTAGCCATAATAAGTCTCTTTTAATCGCAAGGGAGATAGGATGGACATATGCTCTATCTAGCCTATGGTTATAACAAACCCCATACCACCATGCTTGATAGGAAATAAGGGAAGTATCTTTCCAAGCTTTCGTGATTTGTTGAAATGCCACAGCAAGAAGGAGGTCAACTATGGAAGTATCAGTGTTGGAGGAGGACCACAATTGTGAGAGACTCCCAAGAAAAATATGGGAAAAAGAGAAGGGGAAATTGGTAGAAAAAATGGAGTTAATTTGTTGCCAAACTTTGCCCCAAAAAAGATGAACAGCAGGGCAAATAAACAACATGTGATTAAGATCAGCCACTAAAGCCGAACAAGACCAACAGCTGGACGGGATAGAGGGGTCAATGTGGTGTAGTTTGGATGGGGTAATTAAAAGTCGATTGTATATAAAAAATAGGGTTTGGGTTGTATTTGCCGCTCTAGATGACTTCCTTATTTTGTTCCAAATGTTATCCCAAGTAGTAAGAGGAAAACAATCCTCTAAATCTGATTCCCAGGCACACTCCACAGGAGATTTCATTCGATTAGCAGACGTATCTCGCAATTTTTTATAAATTTGAGAAGCAGATGGAGAGGAATGCAAAGATGGTAAGGAAATGAGAGAAGAACTGTGTTGAATGGAAGTATCCGTAAGGGCATCAAAAGTAGCTTGAGCCGCCGATTTTAATAGAGTATATTTAGGGTGAGAAGAAAGAGGGAGAGAGAAACGATCCTGAAGAATAGAAAAGGGAATAAAAGAACCATCATGAAAGGGTTGATGAGTCCATTTAAGACCTAGGGAAAGCCAATCATTCCAAAAGATAGATCTATTTTTAATCTTGATAAGAGAGTTATACCAAATAGGGGATTGTAAAAAACGAGCACGGTCATCCAGGTTATGGAAAATAATAGGTTGAAAGGTCTTGCAAACATGTTGGAGAATAGGAAGAGAAAATTTCTTTGGAGGTTGTGACAATGAAACAAATTCTTCAAACGTAAAAGGCTGAAAAAAGGAAGTCTCAACCTCTACCCATAGAGGACAAGAAGAGGGGTCAGGAGTATGATCAGAAATGAAAGAAGCAGAATGAGCAAGAAAAAAGGAAGTATGATACGACGAAAAATCAGGAAAATTAACACCACCTAAGTGTTTAGGAGATTTAAGTCTAGAGAAAGACATTCTGGCCGTTTTGTTTTGCCATAAAAATTTAGATAAAATGGAGTAGATATTCTTGTAGTAGAACTTAGGAATGTGAACCGGAAGATTCGACAAAAGGAATAAGATTAAAGGAACCAACATCATCTTGATAGAGTCTAGTCTACCCCACCAAGATAAGAACAAAGGATGCCATTGATTCGTAGAGGTAGTGAGAGCTGTAAGTAGATTTTTAAAGTTCAAAGCCACTGTGTCCTTAATAGAAGGAGTAAACCAAAGACCAAGATATTTGATTTTGTTCGGGCTCCAATTAAAGGAAGAAGTTAAGAAATCGGCATGAAAACAAAATTTATTAAGAGGAAGAATTTCGCACTTGTCTACATTAAGCTTATAACCAGACACTGATGCATAGTTCGAGACTTCTGATAAAAATGCCGGAAGAGATGTATGGGGATTCGAGAGAAATAATAGAATATCATCTGCGTATGCAGAGATCTTTAACTGTGTAGAACCATAAGGGAAACCAGAAATATCAGCGTTCATACGAATTTTAGTTAAAAAGGGTTCTAATGCTAATATAAATAGGAGCGGGGACAACGGACAACCCTGTCGAACCCCACGGAGAAGCGGAAAGGAAGAGGAAACAAGGCCATTAGCTAGAATAAAAGATCTAGGAGAGGAATAAAGCATTGAGACATAAGAAAGAAATTTAGGGCCGAAACCAAACCAAGAAAGGGAGGAAAAAATAAATTGCCAGTTGACTCTATCAAAAGCTTTCTCAGCGTCCAATGCAATAGCTGCCAATGACGACTTATGAGAGTGCGATTTACTTAAAACATTAAAGAAGAGACGGATATTATCAGATAAGTGACGTCCTTTGATAAACCCACATTGTTCTTTGGCAATTAATTTTGGGAGAATTTTTTCTAAACGAAGTGCAAGGATCTTGGCAAAAATTTTGTAGTCTAAATTAATTAGGGAAATGGGCCTATAATTCTTACAAAAGGTGTGATCTTTACCATCCTTGGGGAGAAGACAAATAAGGGCCTCCTGAAAGGTACCTTCTGATCTTTGGGAAGTTATAAAGAATGAGAATAGTTGGTGAATCCTAGGAAGAAGTAAGGAGGAGAAATGGGAATAAAATTCTATAGTAAACCCATCAGGGCCAGGGGCTTTACCCCTCTTCAGAGTTTGGATAGCTTCCAGAATGTCATTGCGAGTAATGTCAGCCTCTAAAGGGGAAAAATCAACTTCAGAGGAGGAAGGTGGGGTAATGGATGATAAATAACGAGTAATTTCGGATACGGCTGGGAGGGATTCCGGAGTATATAAACGCTGATAAAAATCCATAAATTCGGCCAAAATATCTTCATCTTTATGGACCACAACATTAGAGGAGGTAACAATGGATTCAATTTTAGTACGTTCCTTCCTGACTTTGAGGTATCTAGCTAAAAGATTACCGGCTTTATTTTGGGCAGTATAATACTTAGCACTAGACTTAAGTAAAAATAGATTGGCAGAATCAGTGGAAATTTTATTAAAGGAGATCTTAGCCTTAATAAGATTATCTAAGTCGGATTGCTTCTTAGAAAGGTAAAAGGAGTGTTCTAATTGTTTAATTTGTGTATTAAGTAACTGGGCCGATTGAGAGGCTTTACGACGTTTACGGGCAACAAATGTAATAATGAAGTCTCTAGAGACGGCTTTAAATGTGTCCCAAATAAGGGAAGGAGTTAATTGAGGTGAGTCATTTTCTACAAAAAATGAGGAGGCAAAATCCATAAAAGCTGGTGTAAATTGTGGGTCCAGTAAAAGAGAGTTATTAAACCTCCATCTCCTAGTGCCTTTCACGGGGGGGAGTAATTCCAGGCTTAAGGAGACTGGAGCATGATCAGAAATTAAGATAGAGCCTATGTCTGAGTGAGTAATAAGCTGAGTGAGGGCTTTGGAAATGAAAATATAATCTAACCGGGACTGGGAAGAGTGAGGAGGTGAATAAAAGGTATACTCTCTAAGAGTAGGGTGGCAGAGCCTCCACGAATCAACAAGGGCTCTTTGAGAAATAGTGGAAGTAAACAAAGAATGCATGTGGGAAGGGGAGAATCTAGAATCAGATCTTCTATCCAAAAAGGGGTCCACAACCATATTACAGTCTCCACCCAAAATTAGATAATCATCGGTGACTTGCATAAGTAAGGAGAGAATATGGGGCCAAAAGACTTTATCTGGAACAGTGGGAGCATAAATATTAATAATAGTCAAAGGAACTTTATTGATTAACAAAGAAACTGCTACCCACCTACCATCTGTATCATTATCTTGATTGACAAGCTGAACATCTAACTTCTTATGGCATAGAATGGCAACACCATTGCGCTTCCCAGAACCAGGAGAGGCAAACACATGACCAACCCAATTGCGACGCAATTTAGGAATTTCAGTATCTTTAACATGAATTTCTTGTAGTAAAACAATATCCCCTTTTAAATTTGCTACATGAGATAAAACTCTTTGGCGTTTAATAGGTGACCCAAGACCTTTAACATTCCAGGATAAAATATTCAAAGTCATTCACATAGAAGGAGAAAAATGTAAATAAAAGGAAAACAGAAAAGCATAAATAGGGAAAAATTGGATAGTAATCCTTACATTATTAACCCCTTCCATGCTCATGACGGAACGGTTCCGTCATGAGCCACGGTTGAGCTGTGCTCATGACGGAACCGTTCCGTCATGAGCCCGCCCGCGCTCGAACCCTTCAGCACCGCGGCGGAATTCGCCCAGCGCTGAAGGGGTTAAAGGAAGGAAAGACAAAGCATTGCAGGGAGAAGAGATAGTATCAAATACAAGAAAGAAAAGCAGATACATAATTTAATAAATACGACCAAGGAACCACCATAAAACACATTATATTGAAAAGGGAAGAAAATCAAAGAATACAGAGATAAAATGAGAATGAAATAGGCATAAACAAATAAGGAAAAAAGATAAAAAATAGATTGAAGGAACTGAATCCCGAGAAAGAGGGAAAAAGAAAGAAAAGAGCAATAGGTAAGAGCAAAAGAAGAAAGAATGAGACAATGATATTGAGAAAAGAAAGAAGGAGTAAGAGAAGAGAGTAGAATAAGGAGAAGAAAGCGAGAAAGCAAAAACAACCAATTCCATAAACATAAGAACACAATGGCAAAAGACATACCACAGGAGAACAAGAAAGGATGAGGGTGTTGGAACCACATCAGGGAAATGAAACGCCGAACGGGAAACCACAGGGCAACGACGGCAGGGAGGGCGGCATCCAGGAAAATTGAAGAGGGTAACAAACAGGGGCCCAAGTATCCAAAACTAAGGGGAAAAAAGACCAAATACAAATGTTAACGATGTGGAACAATAAAACCATATACAGTAAAACAGCAAACATTCTACATGAGGGAGAGAAAATAATTATAATCTGGAGACATCCATAGACTCATGACGACAGTTATTCAAAAATTGTTGGAGAACAGCCGGATCCTCATAAGAAACAGTCTTGTTATTATATGTCACTTTAAAAAGGCATGGATGAAAAAGGCCATATCTCGCATTAAGACTCCGAAGAGCAGGTCTCATTTCCAGGAACTTTTTCCGACGGTCTGCAGTCACTTTGGCATAGTCTTGAGTAAAAAATAGATTGGAGCTATGCCAAGAGATCTTTCCTTTTTGTTTGGCAGCTTGGAGTACTTTGAGGAGGTCCGTGTATTCCAAAAAATATAAAATAGTACCTCGAGGTCTCGCTGAGGAGGAGGAAGAAGCAGACAACCGGCCCAAACGATGAGCGCGTTGAATGTTCAAAGGAGGAGATTCAGGAAGACCAAGAAGAGACGGTAAGAATGACTGAAAAAATGAAATTGGATTGGAACCTTCAAGGCCTTCAGCTAGACCATAAATACGCAGGTTGTTGCGCCTGTTGCGGTTTTCCAATTGTTCGACTTGTTGTTTGAGCCGATCAACTTCTGTATGTAAGAGGGGTACTTGCTGTAAGGTATCTTCGGACGCGTCAACTCTTTGTTCAAGGACCCCAACTCTCTGGACGGTGTGAGACCAGTTGTCTTCAAGGCTTTGTAGGCGCGAATTAGTTTCTTCCATATACGGCTTCAGAGCACGGATTTCCTCAAGGAGAAGCTCCATAGAGACTGAAGAGGGTGGATTAGTAGGAGAAGGGGGGTTAATTTTTGCCCGTTTGCCAGAGGGCGAAGCTGCAGGTAATTTGGAGAGTTGTTTGGGGCGAGTATCCGCCGCAGAGGAGGTTTTATGATCAGAAGACTCCGGAGAAGCTTCATCCATAGCGCCTCGTAGGACATTAAAAGGGTTGTTATCAGCCAGTGGCGAGGAGATAACTTGGTGAGCCCCAGCGCGAGCGCCACTGCGAGCACCGCGCGGCATTGCCATGAAGAAACGGAAGACAAAGTCTCTTTTGGTGACGAAAGAGACGGTCACAAGGAGAGATGATTCAGACAACAATATCTGTCAAAGTTGGAAGAAGTCCGCCACAGAGCGTTGATGAGAGGAGAACGAAAAACTGAAGAAAAAAGATTCTGCAGGAGGTACTCCAATAATTGCCACAAAGAAGACCCGGAAATTACACCATACATGAAGAAAAAACCTTTGTGCATATGATATAATATCAGTCTCGTAGTGAATGGTATTGATAAAAAGGGTGACGAACGTATCAGGAAACTATCGTCACAAAAAACAAAATGGCGGCCGTTGTTCTGACTGACTGCATTTCCCGAAATAAAATCACCTTAACGGCATGGAAACTCTCCGCTATTCCTCACACCGATAGCTGAGGTATTCCGACGAAGGACATGTCGATTTCTGCGACCCAGAACAGAAGAAAAGAAGCCTGGAAGCTCTCCACTGTCTACGTCGCCGCGGAGCTCCCGAAATCAGCGGCCATCACCAACGGCTCCAAAGCCACGCCCCCCTGGATTGCACACTTCTGAAGACCACATTTCAGACAACAGGAAGGTGACGTGTTTCCTAAACAGCTAGATGATCTGCAACACAAACAGACCTCATTCTCTCTCACTTTGATGTCCTCTGCTCTGGCTTCGGCTGTAATAAGAACATCAAGTATAACCAGCAGCATTTCTCGCGCCATGATTACATTGCACCACGAACTCAACTGGCTATGCAGCAAGTAGAACATTTTGCAATTCTCATAGTGTGGCTGTTTGTCTTCAGAGCACATACTCTTACTAAACACCCTGGGGCGGATTTACAAGCCCCTTGCACCACTTTTGCGTCACTTTTAACATGGGAAAAGTGACGCAAAAGTGGCGCAAGGGGCTTGTAAGTCTCCCTCCCTCTTCTTATGCAGGTGACAGTGCTTCCCCCTCAAACGTGTGTCTGCGAGTAGAAACTAGAAAAAAATGTGCCTGCCAGCTAACGCGAATGATTTGGGGAATGAAGGTAAGGGTGAAAAAAAAGGGAAGTGAGAGGCGTTAACGCCGGTTCCTGCAATCATAAAGTAACAAACACACAGAATTATGTCACTATTGGGTGATCAGCTTCATTATGTTGAACCGGTCAGAAATATTTGTAAGAGTCTGAATACAGTTACATTTGCTGTTTGAAAATGAGACACTTTTTCAAATGTATATGGTTGGAAAATAAAATCGAAATCTCACATGTAAAATTGCTCCTCTCTCTAAATTCGGTATCAAATCTTGTTGAAAGTTACATGCTGAATATTTTAAAATGAACATGTCCTGATAGATACAATTGAATCGATTCGTTGAGCTAACAAGTTTACTTCTTTCTCTTTTGCTGAAGGCTACATTGTTTCGAGTTTTTTTTTCTCTGGCTACAGCCTTTTGTTGCTCAGAAATGGAGGGTGAAGGCTCCTTAAACAAATATCACTACACGACGATGCTTACGGTCATCACCCCCTTCCCTGGCACCTTGTATTAGAGAATACATTACTTCTGTATTGTCGCCGATGACCTGTTCAATACTTATGCAGCTCTGAATTATAGGGGCATAGGTAGCTTCAGTTTTCTGGCAGTACTTTTCTATTGCACACTCATGCCAACAACAACATTAGGTAAATACCTCCCTTCCAGACGTAAAGACACTCTAGGCAAGACATGGCGGTGTGTTTCCTAGGGGCATATCAACAAGGGCTTTATCTCTGCTTTTTTGGCTTTAAAAGCCAAAAAAGCAGAGATAAAACTAGCGCCCTATCAGCAACAGGGAGCTAACACGCAAATTTGCATGTTAGCACCCTTTTACTCCACGCTTCCCCTTGCATCTCTAATGAGATGCAAAGGGGGCGTTCCAGAGTAAAATAATAGCAGAAATGTTGCTAAGCGACATTTCTCCTATTATCAAGGATATCGTTAACCCTGTTAGCGATAAAAAAAGCAGCGATAACCGTGATTAACGCTGCTTTTTTACGTCTGGTATTTTTCTGACTTAGCCATGATATCCTATGTAAGGTGCATATTATGGCTAAGTATGTCTATCCCAATCATAATACGCTCGCTATGTGCTCAAACCTGCTACCTCCCACTCATTTCTACATCCCGTGAGTCCCTCAATGTCTAGCCCGACTGATCAAACAGCAAGCAGTTCCCTCCCTCCACTTTCCAACCATGCGTGCCCTCTCTCACTGAACTTCATTCCAGATTTTCTATATACAGAACCCACTCTTAAATAATTATGTTGCCACCCCATTGCGACTCCATACACACCCCACGTTTCGGTGCCCTATCATGCGGGAAAGTTATAAAATACCTTGATAAAACCGCAGCCGGCGGCCTGACCTCCTCATGCACCTTCCCCATTAGCCCAAATAATCCGCTCATTCCATTAGATTTTAACCACCTCTTCACCGGCTTCTACCCAATCTTCACGCGATTGTTAACCATGTGACTTGTTCTCACACGCTGCACCAGGTTATTCTAATGCTGCTCCCAAACTACTAACCCCATAATACACCTTCCACTCCCCAATAGTGATAAAATACCTTCAATCAAATTAATAAACCCCCCATCTCTACCTCACCTTCTGTGTGCTATATATAAATGTGAGCTAAAGCATCAATATGATGCCGAAAACACTGCAGAGACAGCATCCTTTCACCTTCAATCTTTATTTTAGCGTCTCTGTGCAATAGCTCACTTAATCCCCCTAATGGCCGCCAGCGCCTTGAGACCCTTAGGGGTGAGTAGTTTGTGCTTTACAAATACTGGATTTTATATTTTTGGGTTTAGATTTAGTTAATGTGCAACTTTAATGAGAACAATGTACTTGGTATGCGTAAAATCAAGAAAGTAGCCAGAAAATTAATAATACTCTCCACTTGAATCATAGCACTAACCACAGCAAGCACAAGAAGGGAGTAAACCTGTTCATGGACCTTCGGCCCTATTTCTCCTTTTTACTTAGCCATCCCTTCTATTTTTCACCCATACAGCCATGATCCATTCTTTTACCCTTCATATCCTCATATATTTTTTCATGCAATTACCCATCAATAACTCCATGCATCCATCCTTTCACCCATCCATCCGTTCTTTCACCTATCGATCCCAGCAATCTTCCATCCATCCTTCCACCCATCCATCCTTCTATCCACCTATCCATCCATCCATTCATCCATCCAGCCATCCGTCCAGGCATTCATCCAGCCATACATCCATCCATCTACCCACCCATCCATTCTTTCACCGATCAATCCTTGCAATCTTCCATCTATCCTTTCACCATTACATGTATTCATTCTCTCATTCTTACTTTCACCTTTCCTTGCAACTTTTCACCTTCTCTTCCTTAAACATTTCACGTTTCCTTACTTTCACCTCCTGATTCCTTCTTTACCCATCTTTTGTCTCTCAAATGTACTTCTTCCTCGCTTTCTCTTTTGCCCACTTTTTGTGTTTATTCATTTCTCTATAAATTTCCCTATTGTCATCATTTCCTCACTTATCCTTCTCCCTTTCCTTTGCTTTCTATGTTAGTCCATCCTCCCACACCCATCCCTTATCATATTTCCTAAAAGGTATTGTTTACCAACACATAGTCTGCACACAGAAGAGGCACATACAAAAGTAATTACCATTTTGGTGGCACCCAGCCCCCCCAGTCCATGGGGGCAATGGCTGCCCCTTCTTAAGTTGCTTAAGTGGGGGGGGGGGGGGTTAAATACTCCACTGCATAACATTGTAGACTGTTTTTATTTATTTGTACTTGGCCTCAAAGTTTATTAAAGCAGGACTGCTTAAAAATGAATGAAGGCAAGCTTGAATGGAAAATGCTAAACACTCATAAAAAGTTTGATTCTTGAACTCTTCATGATCATTTTTTTTTATAATTAATAATTTGCTTATACAGCTTTAAGTATTTCTGTAAAATATTTCTACTTCCACAAAGATCACTGTTTACACATGTATCGTTTTGGTGTTTAATAGAGTAATGAAAAGTTCATTCATTGAAACACATAACTTAAAATGTGAACTTGATTTTCTAACCTCCTTGTTTTTCCTCTTCAATGGTGATATTGCACTTTTTTCATTAATATAGGTGTTTCGACTTCCATATTGACTGTTGTCTAAAACTTAGAAATTAGAAGGGTAAAGATGTAGAGTGTATATGGGAAAGTAAGCCTGGGTGAAGCAAACTCCACGTGAATCTGTAGCATTGCTGTCTGAGGTCTATTGTATTCGTGTGCGAAGATGAGGAGTGACCATTTTCCCAGGAGAGCATCGGATGCTGATTGGCTGACGGGAGACAAGAAGAGCAACATGTTGCAAAAGCTTCATGAAATACGTCATCTGTAATAGTAAGTGTTCCTAGAATAGGTTACCACTTGCTCTTATGACTTTTCCAATTTACCCAGACATTATGCCACATTGCTTTGAGACTCTACTGAGTTTCTAGAACTTCTCTTTAAGGAAAGTTCTTTGCTTTAATGTTTGATCTATTTGTGCTGATTTAAATGCTGAATCTTTATGCTTTTCTCTCACTCTCTCAGACTAGAACCATTTATGGGTTCTGACTACCTCCATTTTCATCCAATTTTTAGAATAGGGATATTTTGCTTTATGGAATGCACTTTTGGTGCATCTATTATTTGGTTTGATTAGTCAATATTGATTTATATTTTTGTCAATATTTACTATATGAATTAACTTGTGATGTGGAATAAAAGTAATTTACTAAATGATTTGATTAATTAAACCCTTTAAACTTACATCAACTCTCTTTATTGACTAAAATTAGATTAATCATTGTGATGATAATTTATATGGTGGATTGCTTTCTTCTTCTCTAAAACAATGGCAAAGGTATAATTAATCAGAGGTAGGAAAACCACAGAGCAGAAATTAGCCCGTTTGTAGAACTGTGATATGTGATATTTGAAATTTGTCAACTGATTCCCGCTGTAACATATTCATTATGGCTCAAGCCTTTCTTGGAGTGGAGTGAATTCCAGGTCAAGAGTTGGGCAGCCGCCAGTTCACAACATATGCTCATTGTCCCTGATAAGCAGCGCAGGGGTTTCCTCCAGAGTTTCAAAGATATTTTTGTATTCCATCTCATTAGCCTTGAATACCTTTCAACTAAATGGAGCTGCATTTTCCCCAAAAACATAGAATTTTGTTTGAACATTCCTTTCTGATGTTTTAAAGCTTCAGACATTCTGGCCTAGCTAACACAATGTGTGCTACGAAACGTAAGAATCTTGCAACAATTTTCACTCGTTCCCTTGAACTTACGCCTTTCCCATCATACCGCTAAGTCACTCTCTCACTGTCAACTATGATCTTTCTTACCACTAATGAGCTCAGCCGCAGTTCACAGGAAGATTGTGAACTCTCACTCCTATGGAAGTTGGTTTGTCTATGCAAATACTGGTTATAAATGTCATAGAGTTGTTATAGGTATGACGGAGTGCTCATTTTGTTAAAAAATAAACTGAAATTCCACTCCCCTCTACTTAGTTTAATTTTCATCCCACAATCTTTCCATCAGTGTACAGCTCTGCCATTTATGTGTTTTAAATGCAGTTCCTGCTCCATGACAGTCATGATGTATTCAGGTGTGTACTGTCAGTCAAATTAGTTCACTACAATATTGCTTCATAAAACCACTGTTCTCCCGGCCACACTAACTGAAATTGTGATTTTTCCCTGATGTTGCTTTTTCAAGGAGTTTAGACTTTTAAACTTTCGTACACATCTGCATAACTTCTGAAAATGTCCAGGGAACCGAATCTTAATGAAAATTTGGATTTTTTTGTTTGAATGAACTGATTCATTGCAGAAATAAATGGGTGTAAGCATGTATTTTATAATCAAGAAATGTATATTTAATAATGTATTTTGGTAGATTGATGTATTTTGTAAACTTATTAAATAAATAGAAGAGACTACTTCCACAATCCTTAACTGAGTGAAAAAATGTAGGAATTTGATACATTTTTTATATGGAACTTTAAAACATTAGTATTCGCCAGTGATAATCTTCACACCCAACAACTTCCACTTGGGTGTATATCTCACTATTATGCTTAAGTGTCCCGCGGTCTCTACTACACAAATATGAGTTAAGTGAAGCTTGTGGGACCATTACAGATGCATGGAAAGACAAATATGTCTTTATTAGAATTCTAGCTTAGTTTTAATAAAACCCTCACTGCATGAGTTTCATTCCGACAGACTAACAAAGGGTCGTATCGTTGGCTGAGCTTCTGCTCCAATAAATTCTTCGTGCAGGGCATGCAAGTCAGGCTAAGTCTACCTGCATTATATAGCCACCTTTAATTATAAATCATAGTATGCAAAAGACAAAACCAAATTAAATTTCTAGGTAAGCATCACAAGTATGACAAGTAAGATTTAAGTAAAGAAAATGTCTTCAGGGCACGGAGGTGTTAAGGATTTTCACTGAGAAATCCTATAGTGCTTCAAAGTAATATTTTTAAATAAAAACCATCTTAATATCCTCAAACACAAACATATAACGATATAATGATAAAAGAGCCTTGCTTCTGGCTTTACGGAAACCTAATAATCAAGAGAACTTTAACAATTAGGAGAAATATCGGTTTGGTCTTTAAAGGTTTGCCTTATAATAAACCGGGTACCTCAGAAAATAATAAACACGGGTGAAGCAAAATGATGTGCACTGTAACAACATTCTGTGTGCTGTATCTTTGGAATGTGAATTGATCTATCATCACAGTGATAAGTCCTTTTAAAGTTTTGGCTTCAGGTCAAATTGTTACTCTTTTTTTATTGAATTCCCCAATACTCAGCATTTTCGTTTAGTATCATTTAATTGGGACTTATTCTCTTGATTTTCTTACTCATACCACTTTCAGTATTCTTTCTTTAGATTGCTAGGACAATAACCAAACTATAATCAATTTAGCCATGGATCTCATAATAGCCGTGAAAGATAGACGTGTTGGGCTTGCAGCAACCAATCAGGCTGTTTGAGATATGAGCTTAGCTGCTGGTAGAAGCTTTGCTTTGGAATCGTGTCTGTTTGTATTTAGGAACCCATTGAAAATTTACAAAAAGTTAGTAATATTACATACTGAGTATGCTTTTTTAAAATTTCTTTTGCTTTCTTAATAAACTCTGCCATGCTATCACAAATGTTTTCATGTGTTATCATATGAAATTAAACTGGCAGGATAAGCATGTGCGAGGATTATGATTCAGTGGAAACTGAAAGTTTGATGGTTACCAGTCCATGGAGAGAACGTTCACGCTGGTACAATATAGTAATGGAAATAGGAAATTAGCATTAAAGCAATGACATGCAATAACAATAGCCAGTAGAGGACAGTCTTCAATGTTGAATGGGCCAGTCTGCAAGTACTACTTCCAGAGACATGGTGAGCATGTTCTAATAGCATTATGAAATGCTCAGGAAGGCCAGAGTCCTCATTATTGCCCATTAGATTCCTTATGAACCCTTACTGTGCAGTACTTAACTCTATATTATTATAAATTAAATTGATGTACAGTCAGTAGTATTATAAAGATCTGCCATGGATCTGGCCCTTGGAATTCAACGTTGTACACCAGTGGGTCAGTTTTTCTAATCTTGGCTTAATTCCTATCTTGGACTGAATGTTCCACATCTGAAGGTGCCGGCCTTGAATCCTCATTGTGTCCAGTCCTTGTGAATACCTCCTTGAAGGATACTTGCTTAGTTTTCTGGGTTTTTTTCAATATATTCTTTCTTTAATTAATTTGTTTTTTTCAGATTATTTATTCTTACTCATATAAAATAAATATGTTTGTCACAATTCATTAATTTCTCAATGCTTTTCTGGTTTCTCATTATACTTCAACAGGAGAATGGTTGGTGAAATCCAGTGCAAAAATTCAATCAATACAAATCAAATATTAGCTGATTTGTATTAATGGAATGTATTATTCTTCAACAAAATCAGGTATTATTGTGAAGATAAAAAAAACTTCAATATTTATGTGCCTCTTAAATACTTTTACTCAAGTTACACACTTAGCTACCTTGTACACTTGGTGTCCTTTTAACCAGTGTCAACTTTTTGTTCTTCCACAACATAAGTCCATTCTCCTATTTTCAGTCATTTCTGTTTCCTCTGTGTGGTATGTAGCTAGTATTCTTTGCAATCTGTGAATCCTTCTCTTTTAACATTATCCATCACTGTGCTTCACAAAAGTATAAATATTAAGTTTTTCTCATTTCAGCCATTGAGTTACACTGTTTGTACAAAATTCATCCACTAACTCTCTCATTACAACAGATTCTTACTAACTTAAATGTTACCCAGCAGGTCTCCTCTCCCACCCATTTGAAGGGGCACATCCTAGACCAAGTTTGGACTAGTGGCATGACCACTTCAATCCCTACAATTGACCCTTGTGTCTGGTCGAACCATCATTTCTTAAAATTCAAGCTCATACTTCCGATTTTTCATAAAATTAGCACAGCCGAAGGCGGCCTTGCCAGGAAATGGAATGCTATCAATAAAAAATACTTTCTTAACACCCTGACCAGCACCAACCTATCTCCGGGTGTTAACATCGATGATACTGAAGCAAACCTCTCCCAATGGCTTCTTGAGGCCAGTAACAAGCACGCATCCATTAGGAAAGTTAAATTAGCCCGACGTGCCGACGCCCAGAGATGGTTCTCCTCTGAACTTAAAAATCAGAAACTGGTCTTGCGCCAACTAGAGAGGCAGTGGCGATGGGAATACTCCCCTGACAAGAAAATTCTATACACTTCAGCTCGGAAAGAATATATGAAGACCATCATCACAGCGAAAGCTGCTCACTTCTCCTCACATATTCTCAACTCTAACAAAAGCTCTAAAGAAATATTTGTTATTATGAATGAATTGTCCAACCCTGACAAGGTCCTTACAAAGGTCATGCCCTCTCAGGCATTATACAACTCTCTAAACCAGTGTTTCCCAAACTGTGGTCCGCGGACCCCCAGGGGTCCATGACACATTCCTAGGGGGTCCGCAGACAGCAGTTTTGAAAGCACTGCAAAGTATCTTGTTTAATTAGCAGTTTTCAAAGAACAATAAAAGTGTCAAGATAACACCAGTGATTAATGTCCCTGCTGGAGAGAGATGAAAGTTTTGTCCAGTGGCAGCTTTGACTTATCAAATGTAGCGCAGAGGGTTAAAATGCCTACTGCAAAGAACATGTACCATGCCTTTTAAAAAACAGTATTTTATATGCATAGGTCAGTGGGTTACTTCTTTTGTCAGAGAGATTCTTTTGTTACTGTGCAGTTCATAAGTGACAATCGTAATCTAGCACAGTGACCTATAAACTGTCATCAAACAGCTGCTTGCAAACTGCAAGGTACAAGTTAGTGACTTATTTTTTTTCCCAGTCTTTCATTATCCTGATGCTGCTACAAAGGTTTATTTGGGAGGAAATACATTTTTATTGTTAAAGTCAATGCTAACCACTGTGTTATGTTCTGAATCCTGAGTTTGTTCTTCTCCAGACCAAGCACTCCTTAACAATGCCTACCAGTATGAATGACATGTGAATTCTACACCTTGTAGTCCCCTTTGCCTTATGTAACATTTTCTATACACTGATTTACACGTATGATTCACTGTCTCTATATGTGTGTTATATAAAGTGCTCTGACATCCTACAATGGTATGAGAGATGCTATAAAAAATGAAATACAGGTGACAGAGGGGCTATGGGGAGATGAGAAGCACTGTTGGAGGGTGATAGTGGGGGAATCATTGAAGACCCCCCCCAGAAAGATTTTCGAATTCTGGTGCATAGTCAGGTCTACCTTTTACTATTCTTTAAAAGCTAACACAATTCAATATATAATGATAAATGTGTTGTAGACTGAACCATTGTTTCCTATATGTTTTGGGGGGAGAGCCTCCCAAAGCCCCCTTTGTAGTGGTCAGGCTCACTCACTGCACTTGGTGTGCACCGTATGGGGACTGGTCTGAAATCATTTGCCAGGGCTGCTTTGGATTTCCAGTCTGGCCCTGGCAGGAGCAGGAGCCTCGTACTGCGAAATAAAACCAACCATTGAAAAGTTAGTGACGGAGATGCAGCACCAACCTTCCCATTAACTTTTTTCGTTTTCTTGCAAATGCTTTCAATATATAATACAACAGAAGTGGCGGAGAGGATCGTTAGCCTCCTTGGCTTAACACACTCCGCCACTTCAGAAACGCAGGGCTGCACCATATTTACAAGAATATGGTGCAGCCCTGCATTTCCCCTGCGCTGGCACTACACTTAACAGGGGAAGATTGTTTATGTACAGGTAGGTCCCCCTTCCTGCACATAAAAAATCTTGAAATGTCGTTTTGTCACTTCTATGTGTGCTGATTAATGCAGCACATATGGAAGTTACAAAATGTCAGTTTTTTTGTTTAAAAAGTTTGTTGATGTGCAGCAAGGCGTTTTGCAAAAACGAGGAGAAATGAAGCATTTCTCCTTGTTTCGCCTAGTTAAGACCAGGTTTTCCCTGGTCTTAATTTTGGCGCTGCCTCCCATTTACGCTGCCCTTGTAAATAGGGGGCCACGTCAAAATCAATGGATGTTGTAGGGGAAACGCCCACCGCAACACCCACTGCCCACCCCTTTCACGCTAAGCATTGGGTGAAAGGGGGTCTTATTTACAAGGCAGCGTTAAGCCACGTTAAGGCTTAACACTGCCTTGTAAATAAGTCGAAGCCCCTATCGCCACGGGAACGTCTCAAAAAGTGATGTTCCCATGGTGATAGGGGCTTGTAAATATGCACCTAAAATCATTAGTAATTCGAGTATTTGTTTTGTGTGCACACGTGTGTTAATTGTTTTCGATTTACTGTTTTAATGTTTGAAATTTAAATCCTACAAATTGCTTGGGGGTCCCCGGCATACAGTGGTGACTCAATGGGGGTCCTCAGGAGTCTAAAGTTTGGGAACCACTGCTCTAAACGATTATTTCATTGAAAAAATCATCAGCATCAAAGCCAGCATTCCTTTGCACCCCCTCATGTCGCCCGCCGCTACCATGCACAAAAACAATTGTGCTCTCAGTTGCTTCCCCCCCATTAGTACTGAGATCTTTCAGGAGCTCCTTGTCAAAGTTAAATCACAAGCTCCCTCTGACTGCTGCCCACCTCACATACTCAAGGACTGCCTATCAGTCTACCCAGGCCCGGCACTCACGCTACTGAACGATTCGCTCACGTCCGGTCAAGTTCCTAAATCCTTTAAAAAAGCCATAGTGGTCCCCCTACTGAAGGAACCTGGTGCTGATCCCACACTTCTACCTAATTACCGTCCCATCTCCCTTCTTCCGTTTCTGGCAAAAGTGCTAGAGGCCCACGTAGCCAAATGCCTGTCCGCTTTCCTGGAAGAATCTAAATATCTCAACTCCTATCAGGCAGGTTTCCGTCCAGCCCACTCTACTGAAACTGTAATTCTGGCTGTCCTGGACACTCTCCGTGACAACGCGGATAAACGCTCCCCCCAAGCACTGGTGCTACTGGATCTTTCCGCCGCCTTCGACACGGTCAACCACACTATCTTGGTTGACCAAGTCGAACAAGCTGGCATCTTAGGTATGGCAGCTCGTTGGCTCTCCTCTTTCCTGGAGGACCGTTTCCAGGCCGTCCACCAAGACCATTTTCTGGCCCCACCAAGCAAAACCAACTGAGGTGTCTCACAAGGATCCGCTCTCTCTCCCCATCTGTTTAATCTTTACATTCTCCCCTTGATCCAGTCCCTTAAAGACAAGAATGTGATAGTCTTTAATTATGCAGATGACCTGCAATTAGTGTTCTCGGTCGGTAACTCATACAATTCCATTACCGAATTTCAGGCCACCATGCTACATATCCAACAATGGATGGACCACAACCATCTTAAGTTAAACCCTGGTAAGGCGGAACTTGTTCTTATAGGGGACAGCCATACATTCTGGGGCCCTCATTCCTGGCCATCAGAGCTAGGCCCGTCTTCCTCCCCCTCTCCATCGGCCAAAACATTAGGAGTTACCCTCAACAATGACCTGTCACTGAAAACTCAGGTTGGCACAGTCATCTCTAAATGTTTCTTTCAACAGAGGAAGATCAAAAAGATACATCGGTTTCTTACACAGGAAGCTGTGATCCAAGTGGTAGTAGCCACTGTCCTGTCCCTTCTGGACTATGCTAATTTTGTGTAGTTGGGCATGCCAATCTACTTGCTCAAACGGCTACAGATGGCCCAAAATCAGGCAGCCAGAATGATCCTTCATCAACCGAGAAGGCAACCAGCTACCCCTTTGTTGAGGAAACTGCATTGGCTCCCAATCCCTCAACACTGTGCTTTTAAGGTGGGCTGCCCTATATTCAAATCCCTGCATGGCAACAACCCCAAATTGATTAACACCTTGATATTCAGGCACACTCCCTCTCGGAACCTTCGCTCTGCTCATCTCTCACTTCTTACCATCCCCGTATTCAAACTAGTATGACTGGGCGGCCGCAGATTTGCCACACTCGCCCCTAGACTGTGGAACTCCTTCCCGCTGGAGATCCGCTCCTGCACTGACCTATTGCAATTTAGGAAGTCACTTAAAATGTGGCTATTTGCACAAGCCTATAATGAAAGTTGTCTGCTGATAATCTCTGAGCCTTCATAGCGCCATGAAACCACCCGGTGTACGTGCGCTATATAAATCATTATTAACATTAACATTAACATTAACATTCATTAGCATCCCCCAACACTTGATTACATCTGCTCTACTAGTTGAAATCACAAAGGTGTAACACTGTGTCCAACATAACAAAATGTTTGGATACTTCTGATTTAATTTCTTTTTCTCATTACAAAAGTTTCATTACTATCCCCCAACACTTAATTACATCTGCTCTACTAGTTGAAATCACAAATGTGTAACACTGTGTCCAGCAAATAAAAAGATTCCCTTTGGACTAAGCAGCTTCAAATCACTCCATTCAATATCGATACTTTCACTCTCTATTATATTTCATACTTGGAACACTTCCATAAGGAATACAGAGAAACAATAAATTAAGAAAATATACATTTAATAAAAATTCAAAATAAAAAATCACAGTGTTAGCTCATTCAATTGAGTACATAATAAAAACATGTCAAAGTCACAAAGTACCCTCTAGTCATACAACACATACAAAAGCTTCAAATCCTAAATCCTATATAGAACAATACATAGTTACGGCGAGAGTCAAACACTACATGGAAGGATCATAAATGAGGCAAATCTACTGTGCTTTTACAAGGTTAATTTTAGAAAATTGTAAACAAGGCAAGGGGCAATAAGATCTGGCCTCTGTACTTCTTGTCCCAATTCGAATTTAACCAAAAACAAGGTATGCGTCGACGCGTTTCAGTGGGGCCAAGTTGATAATGTCACCTTCTTCAGGACTTAGGCAAATAATATTCCTTCCTTTTATTTCTTAAGTTCAGTACGTATATCTAACAAAACATAAACATTTCACAGTTAAAAATCATTTGTACCATAAATTTCATATAACAATACTTATATTGTGCAAATCACTAATTTACCATGCTCAAACATTTTACCACGGTATTTTAAAACCATCTTTTGCATATTTAAATAAAAGTAGGGCGATGAAATATCACCGAACAACATATCAACAAGTACATTTATGGGCAAACAACGATTACCTGATATTTCCAGATATTTCCTATAAAGGTGTTCCTATATCTTCTTAATCTTAATATCATCTCACCACACCAAACACAGCTTATACCTCAAAACCCAATGTTGTTAATAATTGGTTGTATTTTTGACGGCGGTTTTAGTTTAGTCGAAAAAAAATGATCCCCCATTTAATTAATAGTACCACCTCTTATATATGAGTGGAACCTACTGTCACTTGTTTACATAGCCCACAGTGTATTTAGACAACTAATTTTTACAAAGCCAATACCTTAATTTGACTCCTGTCGTCTCGTATATTAAGAAGATCTGGTTAGTCGAGGCCGGAGGCACGTTAAAAAGGCACACGCCTGTAGAATTAACACATACAATCCTCAATAACAGATTGCATCAATAGAGTGGGTACAGAATCATAATAACATTTGAAAATTATTTAAAAGTTAAATGAGCCCTTTTTATAGTCCTTACCTTAGCAAATGTATATGAAGGGTTTCAATTGCCTTCGCTTTAGATAAAAACGTCTGGTCTTAGATTAGCATAAGGGAGTCTGTTGTTCTGCAATCCTTGGACTTTAATGAAAGTCTATAAAAATAGATCAAACAAAGGCACATCTCAATATCCAGTATCTTATTGCATAATAGGTGCACTTGTGTGAGCTTTCCTAATGTACACACAGCTCACCTTATGTATGTAGCGTTGTCACTTCTGTCAATAGCACTTAGGTTGGTCAGATATAATCCATTATTTGCGCTTTTCTGTTTAAAAGATTGGGCTCTATAGTGAAGACAAAAAAGAAAAACGGGACTATGACATGGCCGCCCCACCATATATATCGAAAAACTGAGCACTTATTACAAGATATTAACTGAGTTCACCCATTATTTTGCCAAATGTTGGAATGTTGCCTTTGCATTATATTAACTCACACCGCTGTCCCGCAAGGTCGCCGCTAAGCTAGTTCGCTACTAAATGACATATCTTATTTCATAGGTTTTAACGATACTGCGCCCCACTCGGACTTAACAGTGCGTTATAGATTACAATAAATCACCCTACCCCACGAGGGTTTGAACACACCCCATCCGACTAGCTTCAACAACTCAACTTATATGCCCTAAGACAGCCCCCAGTTCATAAAACCTACTCGAGTTTAACAATACATCGTGCAGTTATCCACACAGGTTTGAGCTGGCCTTTCCGCCTATTTCAAATAATTAAAATTAAATAAACTATAACTGCCCCCAGTAGAGTCATGAGGCGCGCCCTTCCTTTCTTACCGATAAGCTTCAACATTATACTTCTATACACCTCCGTACACCGCGTTTCTTCGCCGGTGTGGAAAACGCTCACGCTACATTACCGGCGCCCTAAATACGTCACGGCATACGCATTAGGGCAGTAAAACCAACGAGGTCCCAGCGCATTCCCAAACCCGTAGTGCGGCGCTTGTAGTGTAAGCGCCATCTTATAGAGAGTTATTAGTTAGCACTCGAGATACATAATTAAATATGAGCAACATGCGCCCTCGACCTCTATGAGTCTACCGATAGTCTTGATGGCTCGACTATAGTTATATTAAGCCGCCACAATTGTGGATTGATAAAACAGAATAGACACATGTGATTTCAGAGAATCTGTTTCTCTATTTATAACGCCTTAGAGGCGGCGCCTGCGTATTGAATAAACTAATCTGATGTCTCATGTTGATCCCAACACAGAAGTGTTTATCTTAAGTGAGGTCCTGCTGGTTATTATTGATTCGCCATCATAGTTGTTCGTCCTCTTACAGCGGTGGCCAAGTGTACTTAAATAGGTACACATACAAATTAAAATAGACCCATCACGATGATTCTAGTCCTTATTAATAATAACGTGTCCAACATAACAAAATGTTTTGATACTTCTGATTTAATTTCTTATCGAAGAATTGTGCTCCTCAATCATAGTGGCAACATTGTGGGTTGTTTCACACTGACAGATGTTTGATCAATATATATTTGGCACATGTGTATTTAAAAAAAATGCCCTTATCATTGTTATATACCCTATAGTGTTGTTTACTCGATTGTGGGCGCAATAACAGTCTGTGCTTCCTAGATAAGGATACATTCCTTTTTTACTTCTTTCTAGCAAATATAGTGTTTTTTCCTTGGGATTTCATTTTTCAATAAGCACTGCATTGCTCTTCTTTTTTTCACTAGCCACTATTTTTTTAAATAATTTATTTCATGATATCTGCACCACAGTGGTCCAGAGAAAAAGATTAACATAATTAATTTCACTTTCTTATCAACCTTTTCCTTAGCTAATAATGCATTTTCTCTTGCTATATTTCCTTTCTTTTCCTTGTTTCTTTGTAGGAGATTCTCACAATAACAACTACTCAAAAACAATGGTATGCACTATTAGCAAAAAACTGTATGGTAACTTTTTCAGAAACCTTGAAGTGATAGTTCCTATTTGTCTTCACAAAAATAGTTGCTCAAAGTGTTCCTCTTTTAGGTATTTCTTTTGTTTTCAAAAATTCCTCTGCAGGACGGCCTCCTGTTAGTTTTGCTTTCACTGAGTGATGTACACTTTATAAACGTTTACAAATTCATGTTGTTCGTTCTCTGGAACTCTTCGTATAGCAAATACATCATTGATGAATCTCCACCATACAACTACAGTATCAGGTCACCTGCTATCTTCCAAAATATATTTCTGTTTCAAAATATACATAACATTTTTGCATATGTTGGAATTACATTGATCATCGATGTGGTTTTGTTTCACTGCAGGACTCATTTTGTCTTAAATTTAAAGTAACAGTTAAAAGTATCATATTTAATAATCTCAGTATCAAAATAATCTTGTTCCATGATCACCATTGCAACAGCTTTCTTGCATTTTAAGTTATATCTCATTCCATTAATATTTACTATATTACTCCTTAGAAGTCCAATCCGTTACTAGGTTGCATTCTGATGGTCTGTTGGTCTCTTGCCTCAATAGGAAAACTGTAGTATATTTTAATGCCATTGAAATTAGCATCAAAGTGTTTCTTAAATCAGGATCTGTGATAAAGGATCAAGTACTAATTTCATTAAAGCAATGGTTGAACTGGAGGGGGGTTCATGTGTGTGCATTGCACTAAGTGCATTCACCACTGTTATGCATGGATTTGTATCTCTATATTTGCTTCTCCTTCAGTCAGAGTTTTTTTGTATCAAGTTGTCATTTGCTATCTGAATTTTAAAGATCATATTTGGCTCTAATTTTAAATATCCATCTTCATCCAATAATTTCATATTTAAGAAGAGAGATGAGTTGACCAAATATTAGTTTGTGAGTGGACTCCTCACCCACACTTAATGAAGGCCTAAACAATTTTCATAAAATTCTGATAATTGTAGAGTGTTGTTTTACTTCAGACAAAATCAATTTTCCTATTTGGTTTGCACTGGACAATACAAACATTGCTTTTTCATAACACAAAGAAGGATAGACTGCTGTATAAATGAGTGATCAAAATGGTACGTCAATTACAAATGCTGGTAGGAATATCAAATATTACAATGTAGCCAATTATCACAAATAAAACATACCAAGCTGGTAGAATATAGACTTCCACCCTGATACTTTCCTATCAGTATCAGGATTAATATTTTGTGACATTTTGGCCTGTGGTGCAGCATTACAGGTTTACTTTCTCTCTTTTGGAATATTGTGCCTTGGCTGAAGAATGCATCTTGAATATCTTTCTGTGCAAAGGTATTGTCTTGATAGTTTGGAGACCTATGCTTTTGAAATATGTATTACCTCATCCTGTATTAAATCAATGGCTTGGCAGGTGTGGTGAATAATTGCAAATATTGGGAAATATATATATATATATATATATATATATATATATATATATATGGACACAGAGCATTCGTCGGTTTTCTCCGGGGAAAAAAAGAATGCACGAACTCCTCTTCGTCGGTAAATACTGTTGTTTATTTTCAAAGTATTGAAGTCTCCCTTATGTCATGACACGTTTCGGCCGACGAACAGCCTTGATCACATGAGACAAACTTTGCGTATGACGGCGTTTAAAAATGCTGACACCCGTATCACATGATGGACAGAAATGAAAGAGATACTATCAAATAAGAAATCAGTAACCTGCAAAGAGCAACAACGCAATATATGTAGCAAGTAAATACATAATTGTGTTCGTAAATGTACATAGAATAAAATAAATACATTGTTTCCGATCTAACCTGCCCGAGTTATGCATTTAATCCCCAGTCCGAATACTGAGCATAATTGTAAACTCTAAACACATGAAACCAAAAATAGTTCCCAAGTTAGATCGTATGGAGTAAATAGGCAATCTACACATATCCTCCAATACAGAACAAATAAAGCTAAAAAAGCAAATATTATCAATGACATATTACGTTTTTACATATATATAAATATATCAGCACCCCCAGTCAAGAGATCTGGATAACAATGGATCTAAACCAGATCTCTTGACTGGGGGTGAATGTTTGATTTATTCAGCATTCTGTCCAACATTTGTTGCTGTCGCACTTTTGGCCCTAAGAGGAATGGGTATGTGCAGATGTGGGTCTATTGCTCACTGTGGCACTGAATTCAAGCTAACCTGGCTGATGAGGGCAGATATCCTGAAACCGGTCCCTGGATGCTTGTTTCCGGTCCAGGGAGGACCCAGTTTGGCAGTTGGAACTGAACTATTCCCATGAGAACCAGGGTCAAGACTGATTTGCATATGATTGGGTTCAAACTGGGGTGGCGTAGTGAGCAAAACAATGATGCATTTAATCAAGATCTCCTCAACTGGGGGTGAATGTTTGATTTATTCAGCATTCCATCCATCATTTGTTGCCATGCACTTTTCTCCCATGGGATGGGTATGCCCAGACATGGGTTCATTGCTTGCTGTGCCACTGGATTCAAGCTAACCATGGCAAATGACGGGTGATACCCCAAAACTGGTCCAAGGATGCTTGTTTGTGGTCCAGGGAGGACCCAGCTTGGAAGTTTGGGCTGGATTGTTCCCATGAGGATCAAGGTCAAGGCTAATTTGCATATGGCCGGGTCCAAACTGGGGTAGCTTAGTGAGCAAAAGAATGAAGGATTTAAACCAGGTCTCTTGACTGGCGTGAATTCTTGTTTTTTCAGCATTAAGTCCATCATTGGTTGCAATCGTTTTTTTTGCCGTAAGTGGGATGGGTATTCCCAGATGTGGGTCCCTTGCTCGCTGTACCACTGGATTCAAGCTAGCCTGGCTGATGAGGGGTGATACCCTGAAGCTAGTCCCAGTATACTTGTTTCCGGTCCTAGGAGGGTCCGGCTTGGCAGTTCGGGCTGGACTGTTCCCATGAGGAGCAGGATCAAGACTGATTTGCACATGGCTGAGTCCAAACTGGGGCGGCGTTTTGAACAAAAGAACAGTGGCTTTAACCAAGGTCTCTCAATTGGGGGTGAATGTTTGATTTATTTAGTATTCCGTCATCATTTGTTGCCGTAGCACTTTAGACCCTAATTGTCATGGGTACACCCAGACGTGGGTCTCCTGCACACTGTTCCACTGAATTCAAGCTAGCCTAACTGATGAGGGGGGATACCCCAAAACCGGTCCCAGGATGCTTGTTTCTGGTCCAGGGAGGACCCAGCTTGGCAGTTAAGACTGCAGTGTTACCATGAGAAGCAGGGTCAAGACTGATTTGCTCATGGTTGGGATCAAACTGGGGTGGCGTAGTGAGCAAAAGAATGATGGATTTAACCCAGATCTCTTGACTGGCGGGTGAATGTTTGATTTATTCAGCATTCCAGCCATCATTTTTTACTTTGGCACTTTTTTCCCTCAGTGGGAGGGGTATGCCCAGATGTGGGTCAATTGCTCGCTGTGCCACTGGATTCAAGCAAGCCTGGCTGATGAGGGTGATACCCCAAAACCGGTCCCAGGATGCTTGTTTCTGGTCCAGGAAGGACCCGGCTTAGCAGTTCAGACTGGACTGTTCCCATGAGGAGCAGTGTCAAGACTGACCTACATATGGCTGGGTCCAACTGAGCTGGCATAGTGAGCACAAAATCAATGGATTTAACCCAGATCGCTCTTTTGTGGTTGAAAGTTTGATTTATTCAGCATTCCATCCTTTATTTGTTGCTGTAGCACTTTGTGCCCTGAGTGGCATGGGTATGCCCTGACGTAGGTCCTTTGCTTGCTGTGGCCCTGCATTAAAGCTGGCCTGGTTGATGAGCTGCGATAGCCCAAAACTGGTCTCAAAATGTTTGTTTACAGGTAGGACCCGGTTTGGTGGTTCGGGCTGGACTGATCCCATGAGAAGCACTGTCAAGACTGATTTGCATACCGCTGGCTCCAAACTGAGGTGGCATATTGAGCAAAAGAACAATCGATTTAACACAAATCTCTTGACTGGGGATGAATGCTTGATTTATTCAGCATTCTGTGCATCATTTGTTGCCATGGCACATCATTTCCCACAGCACACCAACCTGCCCACCAACCAGCCCACCCAAAACACACCAAACACACCACCTGAACAAAAACACCAACTTGCATGCATCCTTCTCAACACATACTCACTATGGAAACACACCCCCTCTTCATAGATTTCATCAACAAAATTTTCCCCGGCAACCTCAAGTTCCACCTCAACTACCCAGATGACATTATCACTACCAACCTCCTCAATAGCATGAACAACTTCAGACTCACCCACCTCCTCCATGTCCCCACACACACTACAGCCCCATGCTAGACCCCATCTTCACCTCCAGCGACTGCATCAGGTACAGACACACCACGGAATTCACCTACACCGACCAATCTACTGTCTACTTCAACATCACCAGCTCACAGACCTCCATACCCAATCTTAACAATGCCCACCACCAAAGCAAGAGCAAAGTCTCAAAGGACACATGGATCAATGCCATCAATACCACCTAACCCATCTCCTCCAACAACCTAGACCAGAATGGCAGAAATGTAAACAATTGGATCACCAACTGCACCGACAGCATCGCTCCCATTGTCAAAAACACCCACAGAAGGTCCACCAAGCTGTTTAGCTTGTGCACTGAAGACCTCAGAACCACTAAAAGACTCTGTAAAAAACTGGAAAGGAGATGGCGCACCAGCAAGAACAAGGCCAACAAGAGCACCTTCAAGACTGCCATCAACTTCTACCACAGACAGGTGGGAGAATCACAGAAAAAGGCCTTAACCTTTACACATCGAATCAAGCTCAATAACAGCAAAGAACTCTTAAACATCGTTACAAATTCTCCAACCCCTCAGCTGCAACTAACAACATTATCCCCTAACAGTAACACTGCAAGAAACTTCCACACTTCTTCTATGATAAGATATACAGAAACTTCAAACCCCAGCCCATGGCCCTGACGTCTTTAAGCAACAAAACAACCTCGCTACCATCACAGGCTTCTGACATACCAAATGGAGCCATCTCATCCCTCGGAACACCACCTCCATCATGAACTTGGTCCACTCAGGGCCCCCAAAATGACCAATGCCCTCAATCAAACTCTTTAACCTAGGTGAAGCCAGAATTAGCCACATAATCACAACCTTTTTCAACACTAAGGGTGGGTGGAACCGATGGAGTTTCACTCTGCTGAGTTCTGCAGAGTTACCTAAAAACTCTACGAGATTCTGTGGACTTCTGCAAATGGTGGAGTTGTGGCATGTTGCTCTGCTCAAGCTGATTTTTCCTGCAGGTAGATTGTGCCGCACTGTAATATCAGCAAAAATGTCACCACGCTGCGCACCAGAGGGTGCTGCTTCTTTCTGCCGCTCAAGTAGCTTTTCTACATGAGTGCCAGCTTTCTCACTCCAAGTGGGAGCTTTCTCAATGCAAGTGGTAGTGACCTCCCGTGACCGCCCGCATTGAGAAATCTTACCAGGAGATGGTCTAACGCTTGATTTTCTCACTTGTGCTCCCAATCTTACCATTGGAGAGCTGTGCACAAGAAAAAACTCCACCACGCAGCAGTTGACAGAGATTTTTGAAATTCTACGCTCCAAGTGGAGCGTGGAGTGGGCAGCGCTGTGCAGGCTCCGCCAGAGGGGGGGCATTTACCGTCCATCTCTGTTTATTGGATTTTAAGAAAACACCATCAATTGTCAATTGTGTTTTATTGTTCAATTAATTAAAACCATTACAATACATATACATAGTGTAGCGCATAAAACATTCCCAAATATTCCTTTTATAAAATACATTACAATTGGTTCCTTCAATTAATGCAATTTAAAGTAGTTAATTCTATATTTAGACAAATTAAAAGATATGTGCATTAAAACTAATGTGTGGTTTAAATAAATCAGAGGAGAAAAGGACCTTTTGTATGAGGCCAGCTGTCCCCGGGACCCTATGTTCTTTTAACTGCCTTGTATGTTTAATCAAGATAAAACATATGTGAATTAATACTCGTATGGCGGTTTAAAAGGAAATCAGGAGAGAACATAACCTTCCGTACAGGCCACCTGTCTCCAGGACCCTGTGCAGACTAGGGTGATGAGCCGCATACATTATTTATTTATTTAATTATCTTTTTTTATAAAGCGCTCTATCACCTAACAGGCATCCTGGCGCTGACATTGAAAGTGCACGTAAGAATAATGCTACACGGAAGACTGACAACAGATTATGCTTTGGGGAAGAGCAAGGTTTTTAATCTCTTCCTGAAAGGGAGAAGATCCCTCAGTTGTCTCAATTCTAGTGGGCGTTTATTCCATAATCTGGCGGCAGAGACACTGAAGGCTCTTCCACCGGATTTCATTTTGTTGAATCTTGGTATTTTGACCAATCTGGCCTAGGAGGATCGAAGGCTTCTCTCAGGTACATAACAGGCAAACTTCCTCTGCATTGATACTGGTCCAAACCCATGCAGGGCCTTAAAAACTAGGCAGAGGGCTTTGAACTGGATTATTTGCATTATCGGGAGCCAGTGCAGTTCCGCCAAAGCCAATGAGGAGGAGGAACCTCTGGGCCTCCCCAAGGCTAACTTGGCTGCTGTTGACTGAATCCTCTGGAGTCTATCTATAAGATATCTCGGGGACTCCATCAGTAGTGCATTGCAATAATCCAATCTGCTTAATATAGTTATTTGTACTACCAGCGCTCACGCGTGAGTAGGCATCAGAGGAAAAATCTTCCTCAGGATTCTAATGATAGCGAAGCAGCTTCCCACAGTTTTGTTAACCTGTGATTCCAACATCAGTTTGTTGTTAAACATAATGCCCAGATTTCGTACCTTCTTAACTGGCCTCAGTACAGTAGATGTTTCTAGGGGCCCAAAATTTACAAGTAGCACAGATGCTTCCCCACTGAGCAATAGAGAGCCTCGGTTTTACCGGCGTTAAATTGCAATGAATTCTCCCTCAACCACTGGGCTGTAGCACGCAGGCAATAATGAAACACTTCCAAAGATGTCAACTGTTCTCCCTCTAAGGAGAGAATCAGTTGCGTGTCATCCGCATTATTTACGATGTTAATGTTATGCGCCCTTATGACCGCAATCAGGGGTTTCATGTAGATATTAAATAAGATTGGGCTGATTGCAGAGCCCTGAGGCACGCCATACGTGATGTTAATAAAGTCAGACTGGTAAAGAGGGAGGGCCACCGCTTGTCTCCTCTCTGAAAGGAATGATTGAAACCAGCTCAAGGCCAAGCCTGCTACTCCTACCTCCCTGAGCCTTCTCAGCAAGATAGCATGGTTGACCATGTCGAATGCGGCAGACAGGTCAAGCAGAATAAGAACTGCTGCCTGACCTCTGTCTGCACGCATCCGAAGCTCATCCATCACGGTCACCAAAGCAGTCTCAGTGCCATGAGCAGACAACAAATTGCATGACAGTCAGCTAGCAGTTGATGTGCATGCAATTTAAGGGAAGTCAAAGTGTGAGTGCCCCTACCGTGTTCAATCCGTGGAATGCCCTAAATCCTCACGACTTCCAAAGAGGTTCTCACACCTTGCTAACAAAATGTTAAAAGTTAAATTCACTCCATACGGCCCATATCGACAAACAGTTAAAGTACATGTGATTTAAGGTTAAAGTGCAGATGCTCTTATCGTCTTTCAATCTGCACTCAGGGCATATTCTGATGCTGCTCCCAGCAAATGACTGTATTGGTACCTTGCTGCTGAACATCTAAGGCAAGGTATTTATCCCTTGCAAATAAATTGTTGGTGGTCTGACAATCTGGTCTAACACCCAAGTGTTTACCACCAAATTCTGTGGGATTACTGGAATTAAAGTGCATATGCTGAGCACACCTATTCAATACCTCAATTGCCACTGACAACTTTTCCCTAGGACTGGGAACATGCAGAATTCAGCACCTTGCTAAATATACCATGGGTAGACTGCGAACTCAACAACTACAGACCAATCTCCCTGCTCTTGTTCCTGGGCAAAGTACTAGAAAAAGCCATCAACCAACAACTCTCCTTACATCTGGAACAGAACCTACTGCTTAACTCCTCTGAATACAGATTCAGCAGCAACCATAGTACCGAGACAGCCCTCCTAGTGGCTACCAATGACATCCAAGCCTTACTCAACCGAGGAAAGACTGTGGCTCTGATCTTCCTAGAGCTCTTGGCAGCCTTCGATATGGTCTTCCACCAAACAGTCATCACAAGGCTGCACAACATAGGCATCTCAAAACCCAATCTCAGATGGATCAACCTCTTTCCTCACCAGTAGAATGCAAAAAGTCTGCCTTCTCCCCTTGACCTCATCTGTGGAGTAACCCAAAGAGCCTCACTCAGCCCCACTGTCTTCAACACTTATATGACACCTCTGGCCAGCATCGTCAGAACACACAGACTTATCATCATATCCTATGCTGACGACTAAAAAACTCTTCCTCTTCCTTACCAAAGACACCACCAGCACCAAGATCAATTTCCACAACTGCATGACAGATAAGGGTGGGCGCAGTGCTCCGCTCCGCCTACAGAGTGTGCGTAGTACTGCCCACTTCGCGCTGCGCAAAGTAGGCATAGCAGGGGCACACTACGCACACCTCGCGGCGGAGCAGAGTTGCCCGCCATCCGCCTCCCTCCCGCCCTCATTTTACAATTATTAGAAACATTAGATAAAGAAAAATTACTTACCTGAGCTGCCGCATCCCGGGGCTCCATCTTGCTGCTTCCTGGATAGCTTCTTCCTCACGAATGCGCATGTGCGGGTGCCCGCGCATGCGCATTCGTGAGGAAGAAGATATCCAGGAAACAGCAAGATGGAGCCCCGGGACACGGCAGCTCAGGTAAGTAATTTTTCTTCATCTAATGTTTCTAGTAATTGTAAAATGAGGGCAGAAGGGAGGCGGGTGGCACGTAGTGGGGCTACGCGAAGTGTGCAGGTGGGCGTAGATTTGCCCCACTCCGTATTGCTTCACGTAGCCTCACTACGCCCAGGGTTGATGACAGATATCACCAACTGGATGAAGGACAGCTGCCTGAAGCTCAACTTGGACAAGACACATCCTGGTGGCCCTCAGAACTCGGACCTACTCCTACTCCCACTGACCATGCTAGGAACCTAGTCATCATTCTGGACAACAAGCTAATCATGACAACTAAGGTCAACTCTGTCTCCTCCTTTTGCTTCTTCATCCTCCGCTTGCTTGGTAAGATATTCAAATAGCTACCCCAAAGTTTAAGACACACTGTCGCCCAGGCTCTCATCTTCAGCTGACTTGACTATGGAAACACTCTTTATACAGGGATCACAGCTCACCTCCTCCTCCAACTACAGACCATACAGAATGCCACAGCCAGACTCATCCTGGATCTCTGTAGATGAACCCACGTCACCCTTAAGCCAGGGAACTCCACTGGATTCCTGTACAGAAAATATGCCAGTTCTAGCTCCTGACCCATGCATACAAGGTCCTAGACAACTGCAGACCCACCTACTTGAATCACTGCCTGAAGTTCCATCAGTCCACCAGAGACCTCCACTCCACGTCCCTTTCTCTAACCCTCGCTCCTTCTCCTATCTAGCAGCGAAGACATGAGTGAGCTACCCTTTCATCTACAGACCTCCCCAACTCTTTCAGAGTTCAGAAAGTCCCATAAGACCTGGCTTTTTGGCGAATCAACTGGACCCTTCCTGCACCTGGATACCCTCACAAGAGACAAGAAGAGCTTTACAAATCTACTGATTAATTGATTGAAGGGCTTACTTTTCCTTGCCTTGCCTTATCTTGCGTGATGCAAGGGCAATGGAAGTCCTTGATAAATCTGGGCCTGGGTTACACTATAACATTTTATATTCCTTAATTTCAATTTGGGAGCTGCTAGAAAGATGATTAAAGTACTCATTTTAATAGTAATTCAAAACCTTACGTAATGGTAAAGTCTTTTTTTATATTACTGTTTTGGAAATCACACTTTTATAAAGTTATTAACTGCAATATGGACAGCTTAAAATACCACCAAGACCCAGGTGAGTATATATGTAATATCATACTCCAATTTCTTACAGAGGCAAATTGGATCTGGACTATTACAGATTGAAGGGCAATTGCACATGTTGACCTGTAATATACTGCTAATGGAACAGCTCAACTATATTATCAACAGAGAAATGAATTAACTGACCAAAAGGCTTTCTTGAAGGATACATTGCAAAAACAAGAGTTAGAAGTTGAACTAAATACATGATCATGGTCTTTGCAATGTGTATCAATATAGCATCTATTATGTGTTTGAGACCACAACTATTACTTCCCTGATTGACTCAGCATACTTTACTAATACCTAAAGCAGGTGTCTTAAATGAATGAATGAGTAAATGAGTGTGTCTCTTTTGTTCCTAAAAGAGAATCCTGAGAAATGGACAACTAGGTCATATGTTAGGTATCTTGGCTAGGCAGCATCAATAGGAAGAAGGCAATGTCCTCATCCTGCTACTGAGCACAAAATATCACTCACCTAAAAGGAAGTTATCATTACAATGCAAGGACATCTGGGCACCTGAAAATTAAATAACATGTTACCCTGCTGTGTAGCACTTTGCTCAAGTTCCAGTAAGCCTGTTAGATTACACTGTGCAGTAATGCATTTTGAAGATACACTATAACACTATTGTCAAGCTAGGAAACTAAATAATGCATGGAAATGTACCATTGACAGGAGTATAGAATAGATTAATGGTGTACCACCACAGGAAGCAGTCACAGCAGTAACACGCAACTGACCAGGCCCAACTCTCGAGCAGTGGATTTAGGATCAACTGATGGAAATAATTTCACATATTTCAGGTTTGTTATGGGGAGGGGGAACCATATGAACCATTGGGCACATTGCACAAAGGCCAGTTGTCCATCAGGATGTGCAAATTGTGCACTGACTGGTTTGCCAACTGAGGCTTGTTTGTATGCAACAGATGTACTAATCAGTTGAATTACAAAAAAGATATTCATAGAGGAACACAAAAACTCCTGATTATTAATGAAGGTGGTGGCATTTTAAGACCAGCTATGAGTCTCTGATGATGTGGGTAGGGAAGCCTGTGTGGGACAGCAGACCACCCTCCTCACATTAACATTCCACCCACGCCAACATTGTTTTAAAAGCCCCTATATTCCATGGAGGGAGAGGTGTTTCTTTAATTAAAAATTATGTTGACATGTATGAAAGGTATGGGAGAAGCTTGCTGTATTCCCCTGAACCATTCTCCACTCCCTCTGAGTTTGCACAACAAGATTCAGGCTGTCTCATAGTGACAACTCCCCATGTGTGAATTGATTACCACATCAACCCAAGAGTCAGTAACTGAACAATTAATAGTTTCTGACTGTACTTGCAGAAAAAAAGGCAATGATACATTTCATTGGAATTCACAAATAGTGGGACACATTCATTTGATGCCCTGTCCTTATTGCAAATTGTAATGAGCAATGGACCCCCTTTTGTGAATTGGAAAGACTTTTCTAGCTCCTAAAAGGCATATGGCACATGGCAAATCACTCTTACAGTTACAAAGCCTGGGATTTTATAAGCCTATTGCCCCTGTTGCCCACTCCAGTAGTGGAGTACACAAATAGAAAGTTGGAAAGCCAGTTTACATAGGCCTGTGCTGTTTTACTCCTGAACTGGCAACCAGATTGCAGCAGGTTACTTATGAATCCATACTTCAACAGTGCTCTCCTCAGATGTATACATCAGAAGAGGAAATATTCCCCACTGTACCTGACAACACAGTATGCGGAAGCATGATTTGGCAACTCACACTGTCTTAGGTAAAGCACATATGATGTTATTAGCGCTAACCCATTAGTACTGGATCTATATATTCCTTTGATCTGGAAAGTGCTGAAAGCAGTGGTGAATCTTTTTCCATTAAAAAAAATATGCATGGTCTACCCAACTTCAGAATTCCTATTGTGACGTAGCAGTGCCTCTGCTTCTGTATAGTAGATCAGTGGTTCTTAACCTACAGTCCGGGGACCCCCCAGGGTCCCAGAGCCTCTTCAGGGAGTCCACAACTGTTCTACAAAAAATGCTTTTATTAAAATTTAAAGTATAAAGTATATTTAAATAAAGAAGCAACACTGAAAATTTGAAATCTTTTTCAAATTTTATTGTGAATTATACTAAATAATCCAATTTTGGGTCTTTTGTTTGATGTATATATGCTTTTGTATTTTTGTGTATTGTTTTCAAAGCAAAATCATAGAAATTGTATAGGCTAGGAGTCCCTGGCTTCTAATAATGACTCAGTAGGGGTCCCTAGATTCCTGTAATGGTTCATTGGGGATCCACAGCTGGTAAAAGGTTAAGAACCGCTGTAGTAGACAATAACAGCTGAAGATGATCCAGAACAGCAGGATGCCAGAACACTGATATTGTAAAGTGCCAGAGGATAGTTATAGGGGTGAGCCGTTAAACAGCTGAACACAGGGCTATCAACTGTAAGACCTGGCCCATTGAGCAAGAGTGCAGACTCGTCCTGTCTGTTCCTGGTGCTGATTGGGAGCCATGGGAAATGTTTCTGCGGGGGAAAAAATGCAAAACACAACAACGTGGTGGTTGCTGATGTTGGTCAAAGGTCAGATGGAGTCCCCTCTAGGTGCAGCATCGAGTGAAGGGCCCCCCGCCCATGGAGTAAAAACAGGCTCCAGGACTTTGTTCGTGGGACGCTTACCTGCCCTTTGTCTAGACCTGCCACCGGACTGCTGCTGCTTCTTTTTTCACCCTCTGCCCTTTGGAAAACCCACAGCAACTCGCCGGACCCGCTCCGCGGGTCCCGCAGTGCGTGTGACATCAGCGGGAGCTGCTGTCGGGAGAGGGGCGGTCTCCTGTGCTAGGACTTGGGGCGTGTTGTTGCTGGCAGGGCTGCGAGCACGTTAGCAGGGACTCCATCACCCAGGAGTCCCTGCGAGCCCAATCTGCTTCACCTGGGCTGCTCTCCCTGCTGGCCCCGCCTCCCCCGCCCACGGAGTAAAAACAGGCTCCAGGACTTTGTTAGTGGGACGCTTACCTGCCCTTTGTCTGGACCTGCCACCGGACTGCTGCTACTTCTTTTTTCACCCTCTGCCCTTTGGAAAACCCACAGCAACTCGCCGGACCCGCTCCGCGGGTCCCGCAGCGCGTGTGACATCAGCGGTAGCTGCTGTCGGGAGAGGGGCGATCTCCTGTGCTAGGACTTGGGGCGTGTTGTTGCTGGCAGGGCTGCGAGCACGTTAGCAGGGTCTCCATCACCCAGGAGTCCCTGCGAGCCCAATCTGCTTCACCTGGGCTGCTTTCCCTGCTGGCCCCACCCCCCGCCCATAACTCCTTCCTTTTGCTATTTTAGAAGGCCGTGCGGCCGCCGCGCGGTGGAGCGCGGTAGCGCGCGGGAGCACGCAGGTGCTCCCGGGGCTAAGCCCGGGCAAAGGGCGGGCCGTCTAAGGCCGTCCAAGGACGAATAAGGACGGGCCGGGCTTATCCTCTTTCATCATAGACCCGAAGTATTTGTTTTATACTTTTAAGTGTTATTATTTTCTTTTAATGGTCTGATATATAGGTTTTTTCCTTCAGTTGGGATCTTGTCCTGTATTATTCCTTTTAAAAGATTTTCCCCATGATGGCCTTACGTTCCGCAAAGGGTAGGCAGGTTACACTGAAAACGAGTAGTGTTAAAGCAACTGGAACTTTGGATGATTTTATAATTCGGGCAACAGGGATATTGGAAAAAGAAATCACTCTTACAGAAAAGCGTCTCTCACTAGATCTGGTATCAGGGAAACGCTCTTCACTAGGACGTATTGGTTCTATAATTACCCCTGAAAAAAGTTTAGTAAATGATCTGGTAGATAGCCCAATTCCTGTAATGAATTCTAATTCTCACTTAATTTCTTCGATTGACCTGGTGGACTGCCCAAATGAAGACTGTATATCATCAAGCACTGCTAGTGGGGATAGCATCCAAAACTGTAATTTGAGCCTTATAGTGCCCACATTAACACAACCCCAGGTCTTAGAACCCGAGCCAGTAGGAATTGAAATTATAAAAACCAGTAAACGGAAAAGAGGAGGGGGTCACAATAAGGGTAGTAGAGCCAAAACAGTAAAAATAAATACTTTAAGAGTAACATCGAAATCAGCAAAACAAAGGGGAAATTCATCTGGGGATTATGTACATACAAATCATTCCTGCCCAAATAATGATGAATTATTACTTAACATTGAAAAGCTGGTTAAAGGGCTTCTGATGCCTCTTGTAGAAAGAACGCAAATAGTCAATTTGAAACTGGACCAATTAGAACATCTTATATCGGTCAATACTCGTTGTCTTGAGAAATTGGCTAAGAACAGTAAACCTATTGAAACCATGGGGGGTAACCCCAATGCTATAAAGAAAGTGGGACCAAAAAATCAAGTTGCAGTGTCGCAAATGGCCGCAACTGCTACTCTTGCTAAAGTACCCTTACAAACTGCCTCAAATAACTCTACTTTGGTGGTTGCTATGGGTTGTCAGCAAAAGCCCGCAGTGGCCGCTGCATCCACATCAAAGTTATCCGCACCCAAGCAGGCAGTAACTTCTGGGCCAAGGGTAATACCACAACAGGGACCTATAAATCATAGAGAAAAAGCTCCACTAAAGAAGCCGGTTTGTGTAGATCTACCCCCTGACTGCGCTCCTTTTGTCGCAATTTTGACAGGAGTCCCAGGAGTCAGGCCAAATCAATTGGACTCAAACAGGGATCTCAGAAATAAAGTAACCTTTTGGCTCAATAAAAATAGGGCGCTTCCCCCTGCCTCTAGAACAGTAATATTAAGTGTCCGAAGGGTTCCTTGGGTGGGGCCAAGTGAGAAAGATTTGGAGGGGGATTGTATTCTCATAAACTTTAGGGACAATTGGGTCAAAGATTTTATTTGTTGTAAACCAAGGTTTGGTAGATTGGGGGATATACAATGTATAGGCTTAGAATACTTTTACCCCAATCTAAAGCATGTTGCTTTTCAACAATCCCAAAATTATCCTAGGATGAGACCCCAGGGTGAGAAAGATCTTGGGTGGACACCAAGTAATATTCCTCTACAACCACTGCGAAATCATCATGGAATGAGATTTCAGGGTGAGGAATACCTTGGGTGGATGCCAAATAATATTCCCCTAAGTAATCGTTTTGACCCACTCATGGGGATGGAGGGGATAGACTGACTACCAACCAGTCAAAAGTCCATTGAATTATTCTGTGAAAAGGCTAGTTCTTTAGTGGAACATAGTTATGATGGATCGAGGGATAATACTAATGAGGTGGTATTAACTTGTAATGTACAACGGGATAATCTCTTGGAATCAGAGGTTTGTGATATTGTAGACTGTGAGCTGACCTTGCCTGCCCCTAGGTTGGATGTGGCCACCCGTATTGAACATCCAGGTAATCCGTTAGGGGAAACAAGGCTCCGCCTGAGCTCGTGGAATATTGCAGGCCTTTCTGGGAGACTACAAGATGAGACATGGCTGGATTATGCGGGTAGCCATGATATCTTGTGTCTTCAGGAGACATGGAGTAGAACTGATCAGGATATTGACGGTTTTCAGTCCTTTAGTGTACTAGCTGTGCCATCACAGGCAGGCAGGGCAAAGGGTGGGATACTGACTGCACTTTCCCTGAAATTGAATAATTTAACAGCATCCAAAATAGTGTATACTCCCTGGTACCAATTACTTTTGCTACAATCTCTGTTTCCTGTGCCCTTATTGTTGATTAATTGGTATCATAATGTCTTTGATAAAAATGAAATATCTGTAATTGTGAGCTTGCAGGAAGCTATATCCAAGGTGCGTAGCGATTTACCCCTACTTTTTATCATTTGGGTTGGTGATTTCAACTGTTCATTGTGTAAATTTGGTGGGTCAAATGTATGTGGCTTGGAAGATCTAAATGAACATCCTGTGCAACACTTTAAGCACACACCCCATGGTGAGGCGTTAAATAACATTATTGTAATTAATCATTTATGCATAATGGAACCATGGGTTGCCCCAAATTCCCTCCCAATACCAACTTTTCAGGGAACTAGAGGCTCGATGAGTGTTATTGACTTTGCCATTGTGTCCAGTGGTTATTCTCAATACATTGATAAACTTGAGACACTTGCAAATTCGGCAAGCGATCACAACCCTCTGATTCTAACATTATGCCCCCCTGTTAGCACAAGGCACCCAATCTGGGACCAACCTATAAAATATATTAGGAACCAAGGTGTTATCTTGAAGTGGGGGAAAGTAGACGCAATTGGGTTAGAGGCGGAGGTTTTAAGTGCCAATAGCTCCGAAATTGAGTCCTGTTTATTACCAACAACTGACCCTGAAATTGTTATTACGAACTTTGAAATTCTATATGGAAATGTGGCAGAGTATCTTAAAAAACCAATTGGTAATGACAAGATCAAGGGTTTTAAATGGTTTGATGCTGTATGTTCTGCCTCCCTAAAATCATTAAAAATGGCTTTGCAACAAAAACCAAGGAATAAGGAGCTGGTAAAAACGGCTAGAGGCGCCTATAGAGAGGCAATTAGAAAACAGAAGTTGGACTTAAAAAACCTCGCTTGGGAAGATTTAGAGAAGGCCTCAGAATTAAAAGACAGCAAGCTTTTTTGGGAAGTGGTAAATCGCCCCCTATTTTCTAGCAATGATAAGGATAATATGGTGATGCAGATAATGGGTGAGACATGGGAGACACATTTTGGGGCAATTTTTAATCCCAATTCAGTAGCGCTCTCAGGACTGCAGGATGAAACAAAGGATATGGAGTTCTCGCTGACAGCTTCTTTGCTTAGTTCTTCGCTTACATTGCAGGAAGTTGAAGAGGCCTTGAGGAAAGGTGTTCCACTAAAAGCCCCTGGCCCAGATACAGTGCCATTGGACTTTTTTAAACATAACATTGTTGTATGGGCCCCATTACTGTTAAATGTATTTCAAGCGGTTATTGTTGGTCGTATTCCCCTATCCTGGAAGGAGGCAGTGGTGGTGCTGATTTTCAAGAAGGGTGATAAGAGCGATCCTCGTTGTTATCGCCCAATATCATTAATTGACGCATCATGTAAATTACTGAGAAGGATAATCCTTGCTAGATTGGAGACGTGGGCAGACTCTGTGGGCCTAATTTTAGATTCCCAATATGGATTCAGAAGAGGAAAGGGAACAATCGAACAGTAACTAAATTTGGCACTGATTATGAGTAAGTACATGAAGGCCAGGAATTCTTCTGTTCATCTGGCCTTCATGGACTTATCCAGTGCCTTTGACACTGTTTGCAGAAACAAATTATGGCGAATGATGGAGGATATGGGTTTTGAGGAACCCTTGGTTACCCTGCTCCGCAGATTACATGCAGCTACAACCGTGGCAATAAGGTTTGGGCCAGGGGGGGAAAAACAAAATCTATCCCCTCAACTGAGGGTGTGCGACAAGGTTGCATTCTAGCGCCTTTTTTGTTCCTAGTTTATACAAATGGCCTGGAAAAGTACTTGTTGGATCATTGCTCTGATTTCCCAAAGGTAAACGGCAAGAAGATACCTATGTTATCTTATGCCGATGATACGGTATTAATGACCCTCACAGCAAATAGCATGCAGACTTGTCTGGATGCATTTAATAACTTCATGCTAACCTGGACCTAAAGGTAAACTTTGCAAAATCTTTTGCGATGGTCTGTGGTCCAAAAGGGACAAAAACCCGTAAGTTTATGGTAACCAACAACACCATTGAAAAAGTAGATAATTTTAATTACTTGGGAAATCTTTTTAACAGCAAATTGAGTTGGGTCCCCTTGATGAAGGTGCGAGTACAAAGTACTAGTCGATCCATAGAGGGTCTTTTTTGCTTTTGTAGTAAACTAGGTCAAAAACCGGTCGCACAATTAAAAAGCTTGTATAGAGCAAAATGTTTATCTGTGGCCACTTATGGGGCAGGGGTCTGGGGCACAGAAAGCCCAGCCATGATCCAGGTCATGGAAAACAAATTTATGAAGCGTTTGTTGTCAATCCCATCAGGTTCATCTAACAGTTTCTGTCACACTGAGATGGGAATGGAATATGTGACTGACATCATTCGCATTTCGCCCTTATTATTATGGGGTAAAATATGGCTATCAGAAGACCTTCAGCTCTCTAAAGATATCCTCCAAGACTGCAAAAATCTTGATCATGCAATGCAGATCCCATGGCTTTCATACGTCAGCGATACTTTGCACAGAATAGGCCTGGGCCACTTTTATGATAACCCCGAAAAAATACAGGGAGACATAAAAACTCTAATTAAAAAAGTTATCGTAAAAGTTTAAGCATGTCATGTCTAGACCAGTCAATAAACTGCTTGGGCAAACTACAGCACCAATTTTATCTAACATTTACCACTCATGTGCAATGGCGTTTTTACCTGACAAGGTTTAGACTAAACACACTTCATTTTCTTTTTGCCTTTCCAAAACAAGGGGGTTGGTGTGAGAGGCTGCCCCCTTGTCCTTGCATTAACAAAGTTAGTCAAAGTACTATCCATATTGTTTTTTTTGTTCTTTATATAAGGAACCAAGGAGTAGGTTTATTAAGCCTATTTTAAAAGAACAGCAACCATGTAATTATAAAGAAGGTTATGACTACTTGTTATCATTATCATCCCCTGGAGTATGTTGTGCTATGTTAAGTTTTATAAGATTGTCACTCCAGATCAGGAAACGGTATAGCTAGTTTGGTCTAAAAACCTTTTATGGTTCCCATTGCTCTCTGACAAATGATGTAAAATTGTACACATTTTTCTTTTTATCCTTTTAATGTATAAATTGTAGAATGATTTTTTAGTGGTGTTATTATGTTTTATTTTTAAAAAATTAAGTTCTGTATACTTTTATGATTCTTTCTTTTTGAATCGAATAAAGTTTATGAATCGAATCGAGTGAAGGGTGTCAGTTGCCGGGATGGCCACCAACAAGCCTTGGCAGCAGTAAGAGCAGTCAAAAGCTACTTCAACATCCGGTGGTTCTGGAGAATGTGGTACTGCCTGTAACTTAATGGAAGGCAGGGCTATAGTTCCCAAAATGCACTAAACCATCTGGATTTTGGCGATCCCTCGGAGGTCCAAATGGTCAGCAATTCTTTGGATCTGTAGTGGCATTTAACCTGCAGTTTGCAGCAGACTATTGTCACTAGTCCAGGGGAGTCTGAGGGTGCTTCAGGGTTTCACAGTGGTCCCTCTGTATTGGGGTAACTGAAAGGTAACCCAGGATGAGTCTTGATTAGGCAGTTCAAGTAGCATAGCCACAGGTGCAGGGTATCCCTCTTTTGCTTTGTACAAGTCCTGTTGTCGCATACATGGGTCTCTTCTTCTGTCCTTTTTGATGGAGTTTGTTCAGAAAGGAGATTCTGGTGTCAGGGGTGGCACTTACATCCTATATTTAGGGGAGTTAGAGGGAGCGGGAGCAGGTAGCCAATGAACTGCTAATCCCTACAGCTCGTCCCCCCCCCCCTTGGATGACAACATCCAGGGGTGTGGGTCACCTTTTCTACCAGAACCCTCTATTGTACCACTTCTAAAAATGGCAGAACCTTTCTTCCAGTGTGCAGACTGGGCTTCCCACCCTGGCAGTGTGGCTAGGCTTCTGGGCGTGCACACCTCCTCAACTATTTAATTTCCAACCTGCATGGATGCAAATGTGCCTGGAGCATGGGGAGGGCTGTTTCCTCCTCTGAGAGTCCGCCCAGATGGATATCAGACACAGTGCAGTCTTTGAAGCTCACTGCCTTGATGTGTTACTTCACTATGCCTGGCTGGGATGGAGGAGGTGTGACCTCCTTCCTGCCCAGGCTTTTGTTCTTGACTTCTGGGAGTGATCACACTTCCTGGCAGGAGGTCAGAATCCTTTCTTGGTGGCAGCAAGTACAGGAAGCACAGGCTTATTTGCCAGAGCACAGAGAAGCTAGGCAACCTTGTGGGCAACCTCTAAGGTAGCCACCTGGGTGCATGCCACATCACCCTTGACACAAGATTTATGTCAGAGGAGGAAAGGCACATTGTTTGATATACATGACATATTTAGGCGATACCATAATGGAGCTGCCAACATTGGGTTAGGCCCGGGTGCCAGCCCATATTTTCCTAAGGACCTTCTATCACTTATAGTGTCCTTGAATGGTAAAGGTCACTCTATGGTCATATAAGCTTGCACTTACATGTCCACACCTTTAATATACCGCACCCTGTCTCCTGGGCTTTAGTAGGCCTACCTTAGGAGTTACTGGCATATATCAAAGATAGTGCATTGACGTTGCCATACATGGTGAGGGTAAAGTTGAGTTCAAGCAGTTTGCACTGCCCCTGCAGTCTGCCATGGCAGGCCGGCTGTCAGCAATTTAGTTGGGCCACTCAGGGTGGCACAAACAGTGCTGCAAGCCCTGGGGACCCCTTTACCACCCATGCCCTGGGTACCACTGGAACCATATCCTAGGGGGGCAAAGTCCATGTCCTAGGGGGGCAAAGTCCATGTCCATGTCAATTGGGTTTGCCAATTTGAACATAACAGTTTTAGGGAGTGAGCACTGTCGCTGGGCAGCAGCCTCCAGTGCACTATATCAGAGTCATAACCATCATCATTGGAGCAAAAGGTGTGGTGGGTGTGACCATACAAATAGGGCACTTTCCAACTATTCAATTCACTTCAGATTTCTAGATAACTGATTGATTATTACATCATTATTATAATACAGGAGCAAAGTTAGAAGAATCAGGGCTTGAAGAATGGCAGAACATCATGACAGGAAGGTAAGGCTTGAGGCCACACAAGAAAGGGCAATTAAGCAACTAACCCAGCAGCTCGGTAGAGCTCACCACCTAGGTTATAATGCGATTAATCACATTTTTATTTTGCACTGTAGAAAGAAAACAGCTTACAACAGCAGCAGTATGGATTAGTGCTGATATATGTGGAAGAATGTGCTTCATTCTTTTATAACATGCCTAAAGGTTAATAGTTTGGGACCAAGAATTACACTTCATGCTGAACCATCAAGTTTATCAAATGGCAGGCCCAGAGTCTCGGTCTGATTTCCTCCCTATGAAACAATTAGTTTTCAAGCTTGAAATTGCGTTTGAATATTGAAGGTCTCAAAACACTAGCTCAGCCTCATCAAGGCCCTTTACCTATTTAGCATTTTTCACGTGAACTTTAAACGCATTCTAATTGCAAGCAGGGTCCAGTGTCAGTAGCGGCAGCCGGCACTGATTGGAGGTAGGGGGGCTGGGACAGGAGGGGGTAGACACAGGAGTTAGGAGGCAGCGGTGGGAGGGGGGAGGACACGGGGGAAGCAGGAATAAAAAAATTAAATAAAAAAGTACTTTCTCGCTGCTTCCTCACTTCTATAGTCCTCCCTCGCTCTGCCTTACTGGAAGCACACCCAGGCGACCAGTCAGCCAATCACAACGCTATTTTAGCATCATTGTGATTGGTCTGAGCACTGTGTTTCGGCGCTCAGGCGCTGACTGGGGGCCTGGACATGTTCTCCACATAGGCCGTAATGCAGTCAGCATGGAGAACATGCGAAGTGCGAAAGACTGTTTTGGGCGGCCCGGGAGGGTTAGCCAAGCAGTCACTGCACACTTTAGTAGGGTGCTACCAATCTTCCCTGGTGCCGCCCCCTCATGCAAAGTGGGTGGAAGTAGGAGAAAATAAAATGATGACGGGAGTTATTATCATCTTATTTTCCATTTATGTCACTGCAGAAAAGCAGTGGGGCGATGCTCTTCCACCTTGGTGGAGGTGCCGCCACTGAGTGTCTACTGAACATTAGAAAAAGCAGCCTCAAAAGCCTTCAATTCTTATAGACAAATTTCGTTTATAAAAACGTAATACATGTGTTCACTAAACTCCACCTTCATAGAATGCAACTAAACATGTTCCTAATATTTGTATTACAAGAAACCAAAAAGTATTTAACTTTCTTTATTCAACCTGTAACGAATGGCACGTTATTTAAAAAAAAAATAAAACAAAATAAAACACCACGTAACTTACAGTCTAATATGTTGTATTAAAATCGACCTAGGCTGTGATGCCATTTAAAAGCATCCTGGCCTTTGACATCCTAAATTGATATGAACTCAGGACCCCTCGAAAACCTTATCACTATACATTATAATAGAGTTAACTGTTATGTGAACTCTACATTTTGCATACAAAGATTAAAAAAAATATATATATATTATGAAGACATTTCTGGTGTTAGGATAAAAATATTGGATAGATTTCCCTTTGTTTTCTTTGATTTTCTTTGGCATTGATTCATATATTAGTCTGCGTTAAGGAAATCGAAATATTGTTAGGAATGGAAACCTTCTCTGGGATTCTCGCAGCAGTGGATTTCTTAAGGCAAATAACTTGCTCAGAACATAAGCGATCACTGCAGCGATACAACAGAATGGAAATTCAGTAAACACAAGCAGCAACATGATAACTGGCACTTCGCTTGTATGAGAACAACAAAGCCATTAAGTATACTATTTGCTTTCTAGACTGTCGAGCAAATTATTGTTCTTGGACTGATGAGTACACCAGCATGCCACTTTTCCTATTTGCTCCCTTGGAATAGAACATGACAAAGTAAAATACAAACAATACAATCTCCGCCATTGTATTAGCGATTTATTCCATTTCTATCATTGAAAGCCCCTTTCTGAGCTCATCACAAATGTAAGAAACTTTGAAGTAATTGTATGCTGAGCCAAAGATGATTGCTTATTTTACATCGAGTTAGGAGGCAATGTTAAAAACCGTCAAACAGCTGTGACTGCGATTCTACGTGAAGTAACACATGCAAATACGTGCTATTTTGTAAGGCTGGTGAACCACCAGCAGGCTAAAATGTTTTTGGTTGCTTGCTTTCAAATACCATATATGTCACTTTGTTAGGAAGAAGTTAAAGGTATTGAAAGTTTGAAACTAAGGGGCAGATTTACAAGCCCCTTGCTCCGCTTTTGCGTCACTTTTCCAATGTTAAAAGTGACGCAAAAGTGGTGCAATGGGCTTGTAAATCTGCCCCAAGTGCATATTGATTAAGAAATCATGCAGCGCCAGTCAGGGAAAGGGCAGAAATGTGTCGTACTTAACAGTATATGGCCCATTCGGGGGCATTTTTAACAAATAATCAAGCAGCGCAACATCACTTTACTGCGCTGCTTGATAGGGAAAGGGCATGAATGAGCTGTACTTGACACTATTGGGGTTTATTTACAAGGCCCTTGCGCCACTTTTGCGTCATTTTTAACATGGAAAAAGTGACTCAAAAGTGGCGCAGGGGGGTTGTAAATCTGCCCCATAGAGTGCATTCCTGACATTTTTTAAGCACTGACACACAATGAGCTGCATATGGCCAACGCAGGCACCTTTCCACCATGTGCAAATATGTTTGTTTTGTAAGCAGATAGTTTTTGTGCAAGAATGCGAACACCTTCTTGCACAGAAACTATCGTATATGCAGCACACATAGAACGAGGAAGTAAAGAGGATAAATAAAGATATTTCTCTAAGTTACACCTCACCTGGGGGAAGTGTAGCATTTTGATGCATTTCCAGGTTTACCAGTAATGATAAATCTGAGAATGCTCCAAAATCCATGGGTGGATGCATGGGAACATCCACGCTCCACCCATGGAATGCCTCCCTGGGACAAAGTAACGCAACGCAGCTATTTGTGCTGCGTTGCCTTACAAGCCACACAAGGCCACTGGAAGTGGCCTTGCATGACTTGATAAATCAAACTTAATAGTTGCATTGCCCTTGAGCCCCATTGCGTGGCACTAGAGCAACACAAGTCTTTGTTAAATTTGCCCTTCTGTCTTTTTTCTGTGCTGACAAACAATATGTTGCCTAGCACCAATGCAGGCACCCTTGCACCATGGTAGAAGGCTTCCGGCATTGTAATCAGGATTGTTTTTGTGCAAGAAGGGACACTTCTAGCAGAAAAACAATCCTGAGAAGCCTTTTTTTCGTTCTATGTGTACTGCAGAATGCACCAAAATCCATGGGTCACTCAAGGAATGCATCCCTGGGGCAAAGTAACGCAGCACAGCAATTTACGGTGCATTACTCTAGATCTAATTTAACAGTTGCGTCGCTCTTGCACCCGAATGCATAACCCAAGGGTGACGCAAGTCTTTAGTAAAGGCCCCTCAATGTGTGAATTAAGTTGAAAAAACAATCATTATTACAGGGATAGCTGTGGGTTATTTGTTATACTTTAATAAACGGGATCTTAACAATATGAAAAAAACAGTGTTGAAGCCAGTAGGTCTTACCTTTAAAATAACGACCCCTGCCCTCTTGGATTTATATATGCTCATTTCCATTGGCATTGTCAAAAAAGAAAAAGAGAATGCCTAATGACCCATGGTGAGTCAAGACAATTACACATGTATTTGAAACAATGTTGGAATGCATTTTCTATATCAGAAAATGTATTCTGTGATGTCATTTGAGATGCCATCTGTAATGTCATCAGTGATGTCACTGACCATGTCCTGAATTATGTAATATGTGACGTCATCAGCAGTGCATTGCGGGGGCGTGAGTTATAGTTAGCTCAACTAACTACAACGGCAGAATTTCTATGGTTTTGTATGAGTGAAATGTCCAACTAACTACAACGTCCCTGAAACCTATGGTTTTTTTAGTGAATTTCAAAGGTTTTTTAAATGCTAATTTGTAATTTATAACGTCCTTGAAACCTATGGTTTTTTCAGTGAATTTCAAAGGTTTTTTAAATGCTAGTTTGTAACTATAACATCCCTGAAACCTATGTTTTTTTCAGTGAATTTCAAAGGTTTTTTAAATGCTAATTTGTAATTATTTTCTTCTTTAAACCTATAATTTTTTCAGTGATTTTAAATTAACACTACATTGTCAACCTAGTGAAAACAGCCAATATCCCCATTTTTCCAGCAATAGCTTCCAGAAAAAAGGGATCGCAGACCAGAATCACATCTGAAGCGCAACATATGTCATAGAGTTATTGATCACACAGCTCAAACACCCATGAAGCCTACAACACTCACTGCCACCAGCCTCAGAACATTCCCCCCGGACCACCTCCCTCCCTACTACCACCGAGGCAGCGCAGAACAGGAGAGTGGACCTTCCAAAAACGGCATGGTCCCTCAGCCACACAACACTTGAATGCTGGCAGATATGGCAAGCAAATATTTGTGAAGGACGCAACTCATCCATCAATAATAATAATGCACACAATACCAAGTGTAGCGGTGATGTACTGGACAGACCTCACTATACAGATCATAAACTTCTCCATCAGTACATATACTGCTGGTGCTTGTAGTGTTGTGGACAGTGGACGCAACCATGTTACCTCATACATTGGGGAAGATCTCAGTCATATACCTGTGTCATCGTCCCCTGTAAGTGGAAGCGTAGTGGACTGGTCCAACGTACACCACTCCAGCGTAGGAGTATGAATAAATAAGCCGGGGCTCTGGGCGTGGTTCACTTGTGAACTGTGACGACCAATGAGTGTGCCAGGGCGGCGGGCCTCAACCTGCTACGTGGCTGCCGCCATTATCGTGGGCCTCCTCGACACAGGCCCCCGGCGAACACAGCGGCACAGCACCGCAGACATATGTCTGTACAGACTACTGCCTTCGATCTACACTGTGTACAGCAGGGATCACAATTCAGATGGAGTGGCGATTGCAGATGACGCAGTCCAGTAGGCAAGACACATTGCTACCAGTGCGGCCCACTCGGACCATGCATCATCGCAGGCTGCGTACACGCTGAGCACCAGAGGTACCACTAACTCAGTGCACCACAAGTCAATGCCACGTGGCCTTATTAAGGCAGAATTTATTAGACATCGCTACCAGTGTGGCCTGCCCAGACCATGCATCATCGCAAGAGTCCAGTAGGCAACTAACTACAGCGTCCCTGAAACCTACACAATATCTCTTTGTCCTTTTTACAGGAACTTCTTTTATATCAGTTATAGCTTTACTACAATGACCAAATTCATCTTGCAAGTCCAAAAGAACACTAAATGACAGTCTACACTGCGGACAGCAGAGCTCATATTTCAAATTCAGTTTTGATTTACTAATTGCAGAGTGAGCTGTACTCTATGTCCTCCGATTTTGTCAGGTGGAAGTGACAAAAAGCATTCCTCGATGTCTAAGCTGACTACTGCCTTTGATCTACACTTCGGACAGCAGGGCTCACAATTCAGATCAAGTCGCAATTGCAGATGACGCAGTCCAGTAGGCGAGACATTGCTCCCAGTGTGGCCGGCCCGCACTAAGCAACATCGCTGGCTGCGCACATGCTGAATGCTTCCGATGCCCCTACCTCAGTGCAGCACAACTCATGCACCCTTTCTGATACAATATTTTGTGTATAATTTCACATCTGCTTTTCTACCTCAGTGTATCACAAGTCATGAACCCTTTATGATAGAATCTTTTCTGTATGATTTCATATCTGGTACCCGTCCCTTACTGCTGCACAATTCATTGACCCTTTATTATTGAATCTCTGTGTCTGATCCAATGATTACTGTTCTACTTGTTGCCAGCAACAACACCATTCTCGGAGGGTTGGCTTACAATCACCCCACACGCATCCACCACAGACGTCACTGGACATGTGACCCTGGTAATAAATATGAGTCGCGCGCACATGTCCGTACCCAGTTCCACTATCTATCTGTGTCCGTGTGTTCATTATTTATGCAAAATGCTGCCCCTAGGTCCTACCACATTACATAGTGCTCTGAACAGCTTATGCAACTATCTTACCTTTGACAGCGGGGGAAAACTTTAGTTATGTAACTTTGTCTCGGTCATTCTACAAGTACGTACGTAGAGACTGCATCATTAGAATAATGCAAGCAGAGTGTATAGTGAATTTATAAGTGCATGAGGCTCATCGCAGTGATTGTATAAGTACATATGTTGGCGCAGCCTAACTCCGACAACAAGCTTGTCTCTAATTGTCTGCCCTCAATGTGCCAAAAACTGAAACTTCAACTTTCCATGGCCCTGTATTGCTACAGCTGCAACACTCCACTGAATGTGCAATAAACATTCATATCCACACAGATATCTCATGTCCACCATCTTTTTGTGTGGAACTATGGATGAATATAGAGTCAGCAATTCCCCGTACCTTCCATGTTGGCCATATTGTTGGACTTGGCTCACAGAGTGACACTTTGGCTTTTGCAACCTGGGTGATGGTAGCACTCCAACATGGACACCCGCCACAGCCACTCCCTCACGGCTGGTATACACCCACACCACACCACACCCCTCCAGCACAGGCGTCACAGGACACGTGACCCTGCTAATATAAAAGACCAGGCGCACATGCACTATGCCATTTTAGAGTTACAATACATGGCCTCACTTCTCACTGAGTTAGTAGCACCGCAAGCACTGAGCGGGTGTACAACCTTCGATGATGATAGGTGCACTAGTATGTCCTCTGCCATGGCCATATCAAGCCACAGTACCCAATGTGAGACATATCACCTTCCAGAATGGAGCTGCATGATGTGGAGGGTGCCGTGACCGCGAAAAGGTGAGCAGTGAGGCCTGGGTGCACAGCCGCGGGGAGATACCGCGGGGCGGCGGGAGTGCATGTGGTGCAGCAGCTTGGATGCAGAAAGGCTGCACAGCGATTTAGGCGTACGCAGTCGTATATACCCTGCCATTACCCTTTCTTTTTGCATTTTGAACAAGTTTTCCAATAGCAGGACAGTTTTTACAGTCGGCCAAATGTCCGTCGCTCCCACATCTGTAGAAAAGTAGTTGAGTATTTCTTTTTTCATACTTTGTACCCTTAAATTTACCATCAAATTTTGACGAACTTTCCTTTCCCTGTTTTTTTTTAAAGAGGTAAGGTGTGTTGGGAGCATCGAAGCATGCAGACACGAGCATGACATTCCTCTCACAGCTCATGGTTGCCTTGCATCGCTTTGGGAATGTTATGTTTTGAATGTGAGAAGGTTGGGAGGCAGAAGTTAACGGGTGTTCAGTCATTCTTGCTTTATACTTGCTGCTTACAAAACATGTTCTCAGGATTAAACCACATCAAGAGAATTACCGTCTCTGTCTTTTCATTCCTGCATACTGGTCTTTCCTACATTTACTAATTCTGTACTATCTTTCAGATGTGGGAGCTTGAGGGTGCACTATGTCCCGGCACGTGGTTGGAGATACACTGGTGACACAAAGGTGAGCTGTGAAGATTTTCTCCAGTGTCACTATCTCACTCTTTCTCTTTCTCTCTCTCTCTCTTCCTCTCTCCTTTGATGGATGCATGATGCACAATTTTATCTTGCTTTTTATCTAACAGACTCTGATTCACAAATTGACGTCCCCCCAACACCACCAGAGCCGAACATGTGTAGAACCTGCGATGATGCATGGCCATCCTCGCAATCAACACCCATTCTGAATTGTGAGCTCAGTTGACCGCGTGTACTGAGGCTGAGGAGGTTCCTTCAGCACGTGGTCAACTCTCTTCAACACACGCTGGTGGCGGAAGGTGAGCGGAGAGGCTTGTTTGCGCAGCAGCGGGCACTCACCTCTGGCCAGTGGGAGTGGATGGGGTGCAGCAGCCTGGATGCGCTGCGGCAGCTCTGGATAGTGGGAGTGCATGGGTTGCAGCAACCTGGGTACGCAGTGACTGTTATACACCTCTGGGCAGTGCAAGTGTATGGGCTACAGCAGACTGGGGACCATAATATCAAGAAAGGCGGTAACATTATCACCGCTTTAGCGGCAGGAAACTGCCGCTAAAGTGGCGATAAGTAGCTTGATAATATGCCCTTGATCATTCCCATAGAAGCCCAGGTTCTGGTGTGAATGACATCAAACCTGGGCTTCTATGGGAATTCACAAGGTCATAATATCAAGCCCCTTATCACTGCTTTTGCGGCAGTTTCCAGCCGCTAAAGCGGCAATAATGTTATCGCCGTTCTTGATAATATGGCCCTGGGTGTGCAGTGGCTGTTAGACACCTCTGGGCAGTGGAAGTGGATGGGATGCAGCAGCCTGGGTATGCAGAGCCAAAACAGAGAATTACGCATGTGCACTTGTATATAGTCAATCAATCAATCACTGCATTTGTAAAGCGCGCTACATACCCGAGAGGGTCTCAAGGCGCTGGGAAGGGGGGGTGCTACTGGTCGAAGAGCCAGGTCTTGAGGAGTCTTCTGAAGGCCAGCAGGTCCTGGGTCTGTCGTAGGATGGTGGGGAGAGTGTTCCAGGTCTTGGCGGCGAAGTAGGAGAAGGATCTGCCGCCGGCGGTGGTTTTTCGGATGCGAGGGACTGTGGCGAGGGCGAGGTTGGCTGAGTGGAGGCTTCGAGTGGGGGTGTGGAAGCTGAGTCGGTTGTTGAGGTAGGTGGGTCCGGTGTTGTGCAGTGCTTTGTGTACGTGGATCAGGAGCTTGAAGGTGATCCTTTTGTTGACGGGGAGCCAGTGGAGGCCTCTCAGGTGGAGTGTGATGTGGCTGCGGCGGGGGACGTCGAGGATGAGTCTGGCCGAGGCGTTCTGGATGTGTTGGATTCGTCTCAGGAGCTTGTTTGTAGTTCCTGAGTAGAGGGTGTTCCCGTAGTCGAGTGTGTTGGTGATGAGGGCCTGGGTAACGGTTTTTCTCGTGTCAAGGGAGATCCATTTGAAGATCCTGCGGAGCATACGGAGGGTGTTGAAGGAGGACGCGGAGACGGCGTTGACTTGCCTGGTCATGGAGAGAGTGGAGTCGAGGATGACCCCCAGGTTGCGTGCGTGGTTCGTGGGTTCCGGGGCTGTGCCTAGTGACATGGGCCGCCAAGAGTCGTCCCAGGCTGATGGGGTGGGTCCGAGAATGAGGACCTCTGTCTTGTCTGAGTTCAGCTTCAGTCTGCTGTCCTTCATCCAGTCGGCTACGGCCTTCATTCCTCTGTGGAGGTTAGCTTTGGTGGTGTGGGGATCTTCGGTGAGGGATATGATCAGCTGGGTGTCGTCGGCGTAGGAGATGATGTTGAGGTTGTGTTGTCGTGCGACGTGGGCGAGGGGGGCCATGTAGATATTGAACAGCGTCGAGCTGAGGGAGGATCCCTGTGGGACGCCGCAGATGATCTCAGTGGTTTTGGAGCGGAAGGGTGGGAGGCGGACGCTCTGGGTTCTGCCGGAGAGGAAGGATGTGGTCCAGGCCAGGGCCTTCTCTTGGATACCGGCGTCATGGAGGCGTGCTGATAGGGAGCGGTGGCAGACCGTGTCAAAGGCTGCTGATAGGTCCAGGAGGATGAGGGCGGCTGTTTCTCCTTTGTCCATCAGGGTACGGATGTCGTAAGTGGCGGCGGTGAGGGCGGTCTCGGTGCTGTGGTTGCTGCGAAAACCGGATTGGGAAGGGTCCAGGATGTTGTTAACTTCGAGGTAGCGGGTCAGCTGTTTGCTGACAATCTTCTTGGTCACTTTTGCTGGGAAAGGGAGCAGGGAGATGGGCCGGAAGTTCTTGAGGTCCTTGGGGTCCGCCTTGGGCTTCCTCAAAAGGGCGTTGATCTCGGCGTGCTTCCAGCTTTCTGGGAAGGTTGCTGTCTCGAAGGAACAGTTGATTGTTTTCCGGAGGACGGGCGCGATGGTTGCGCTGGCTTTGTTGAAGACGTGGTGAGGGCAGGGGTCCGATGGGGTTCCGGAGTGGATGGAGTTCATGGTTTTGATGGTGTCTTCGTCGCTGACGCTGGACCAGACGGTCAGGCGACTGGTGTGAGTGGTAGTCACAGGGGTGGTGGATTCGGTGGTGGGTGCGGGGGGGTCGGAGCTGAAGCTGCAATTACTAATTCTATACTATCTTTCAGATAACTAAACTTGAGGGTGCAGTATGTCCCGGCACATGGTTGGAGACACACCGATGACACAAAGGTGAGCTGCAAAGATTTTCTCCAGTGTCAACACCCTCTCCATCTCTTCCTTTCTCTCTCCCTCTCACACTTTCTCTCTTTCTCTTTCTCATTCTTTCTTTCTCTCACTTCCTCTCCCTCTCTCTCACACTGTTTGTCTCTTTTCCTCTCTCTCACACTGTTTCTTTCTCTCTTCCTTGTATCTCACTCTTTCTTTCTTAATATTCCTCTCTTCCTCTCTCTCACTCTTTGTCTCTCTCTCTCTTCCTCTCTCTCACTCTTTCTCCCTCTCTTTCTCTTCCTCTCCTCACACTGTTTCACTCTTTCTTTCTTCCTCTCTCTCACTCTTTCTCTCTCTCTCTCTTTCTCTCTCTCTCTTCTCTCTCACACTATTTCTCTCTTCCTTGTATCTCTCTCTTTCTCTCTCTCTCACTCTTTCTCTGTCTTCCTCTCTGTCTTCCTCTTTCTTTCTGTCTTCCTCTCTCGCTTTCTCTTTCACTCTCTCTCTTCCTCTCTTCCTCCCTCTCTCACTCTTTCTCTCTCTTCCTCTCTCACACTGTTTCTCTCTTTCTATCTTTCTTGTATCTCCCTCTCCCTCTCTTTCTCTCTCCTTTGCTGGACTCATAACACACCATCTTATTTTTCTTTTTGTCTTGCAGGCTGTGATTCACAAATTGTCGAGGGATTACACGCCATGGCTGTACATAGTTTTATTTGTTGTTGTTTTCTTTTGATAAAATATTTTACACACATAGTTTTATTTGTTGTTGTTTTGTTTTAATAAAATGTTTTATATGTAAATCCATACATGACAAAGATTCTTATTTGTCCAACCTCACAAGCATCTTTTTTATTAAAACTGCAACACCAGCCGATTTGTTAGGCTCCACATTTAAAAACGTTCCTGTCACATTTGTTTGTGGGGGTGAGCGGGGATGGCGGACAAGCAGCTGCTGCTGGGGGATGTCAGAGTGCTGTTGGGTGTCTGACCTGCATCATGGTTGCCTCCATTGCATCTCTTCTCAGAGACCTGCAAACCAGCGGCTTGGCTCGTAAAAGTGCGGGCCCGAGAAGCCGCACCGGAAGACCTGCGAGCCCACCAGTGGTTCGCCGAGGGAGACTTGCGGGCCCAAGAAGGTTGTTGACGGTATGCTAGTGATGTGGGAAGAGGGTGCTTTACCTGCTGATGTGGGGAGAGGCAGCGTGAAAGGGGTATCTCTCGCAAAACAGAGCTCTGGTATGTTTTCAGAAATGCCTTGGACAAATGCCAGCTGACGGACTGAATCACAAAATGGCTTTTCAATGCCCATATAGTAAGACTTATTAACAGCTCATACCCAGGCTCGCAGAGGGACAACTGCGGCCCGTCTGCTCAACTCACAGAGGCAGAACTACGAGCCGTCCTCTCCCAAAGGAACAGCAGCGTAGTAGCTCGCAGAGGTACAGACACAGCAGCGTACTAGCTCGCAAAGGTAGACAGCTGCGAGCCGACGGACTGGCTTCTAAAGGTATACCTCCGAAGTGGTGATGTTGGGCACAGGGAGCGTGAAAGGGTTATCTTCCTATTAGTGTCATGGAGTGGAAGTCGTGCTGCCCGGTACTCACCTGTTTCTCCTTTATTGTTAATAAATGTTAAACCTTCACTGCGTCCAAATCATCAATACACAGAGCTCCGCCATATTAAATTGCCCCCTGAACCTTTCTTTTATATTTTCACTCAATGCGAGGCACAAGATGGCTGCTAACAATTCCTGGTTTCAAGTGTTAGCAGCCAATCAGAGGACACTTCCTGCTTTGAAGAGTTAGTAGGCCAATCTGAGGCAAGCTCGTGCTCGAGAGTAAGGCACCGACCAGCTATATATATATATATATATATATTCCCTTTAATATCTCAAAAAATACTGAACGAATTTACACTATTTCAACAAAATCGCGCTTTCTGGATCAAGGCCTTTTTCCCAGCCAAATTTGGCGTAATTCCGTTCAGCAGTTTGACCAGTAGCCTTGTCTAAAGTTTCCAATGGAAAATCCATTGAGAAAACACGTTTTCACCCCCCCTTTTTTCTCAGCCCCCCCTTCACCAATCACCCCTAAACTTTCAAGATAGGAGCTGATCAAAAAAGAGAATCTTTTTGGCAAATTTCGTAAAGAATCATCAAACGATGCCAAAGTTATAAGCAGATGGAGAGCTCCAGGAGGGGGGCTGCACAACCCCCCTCCCAACATGAGTAAAACCCAGAGACTACAGAGACCCCAGCGGGCACCCGCAGCCCCAGCGAGCCCCCGCTAATATTTTTGAAATGCCCCCGGGACCTAGCCCACCCCGGGGTCTCATTAAAATAAAACACGGAAACCCGCGACCCCGGCACGAATGACACAAATTAAAAAAAAAATTGGGGGCCCTGGGGGACCTTCTGGGATCCTTGACCAGGCCTAGATGGTCAGGGTGTTTCTACTCTGCCTCTACCTTTGTTTCTCTGTTTTCTAGCGACTCGCTTCTACCGAACCACAAGATGGCTGCCAACACTTCCTGGTTTGGAGTGTTGGCAGCCAATCACAGTGAAGCTCATGCAAGGGACTTAGGCTTCGCCCAGATATCGAAACTTTTATTTTTCTAATTTCTTAGCAACTACTGAATAGATTTATACCATTTAAAAAAAGTTCGCTTTCTGACCCACGCACTACCTTTGTGCCAAATATGGGGTAATTCCTTTCAGTAGTTTCAGCTGTAGCCTTGCACAAAGTTTCCTATGGGAAATTGATTTTTTCACTCTTACTTTTGAATTTCTCAAAAACTACTGAACGGATTTACAATATTTAAAAAAAAAGGTCCTTTTCTGAACCAAGCTCTACCTTTCTGACAAATTTGTGGTAATTCCGTTCAGTAGTTCGGGCTGTAGCTCGTCACAAATTTTCCTATGGATATTAACATGGGGAAAACGTGTTTTGGGCCCCCCTTTTTTCTCGGCCCCCGCTTGACGAATCACTTCTAAATTTTCAAGATAGGAGCTGACCTAGAAAGCTCAACTTTTTGGAAAATTTCGTAAAGATTCGTTAAACGATGCAAAAGTTATTAGCAAATCAAAAAAAGTTTTTCCTATGGAAACTAGGTTGTAACTATAACTACCTATTGGCGACCGCCAGTAGGTAATATATATATATAGATATATATATATATATTCACTTAAAAAACCATAGCTTTCACACATGTTATAGTTAGGTGGATATTTCACTCGTAAAAAACCAATGAAATTCCCCCGTTATAGTTAGTTCAGATAACTATAACTCGCGCGCCGCAATCCACTGCTGATGACGTCACCTATTACATCACTCATGACATGGTCAGTGGCATCACTCATGACATCACTGATGACATCATCCTTGTGATAGAGTGGCGGCCGCGCGAGTTATAGTTATCTGAACTAACTATAACGGGGGAATTTCATTGGTTTTTTACGAGTGAAATATCCACCTAACTATAACATGTGTGAAACCTATGGTTTTTTAAGTGAATTTGCAAGGTTTTTTAAATGCAAATTCCTAACTATAACGTGTGTGAAACCTATGGTTTTTTCAGTGAATTTGTACGTTTTTTTTAAAAGCTCAGTTATGTATGTATTATTATTTTTTTAATATATTTATTTTACAATAAACTGCGAATTAAAAACATTTTTTGAAATTTTTTTTTTGGGGGGGGTTTTCACCATGCGCGCACGGTGCGCGCACCCACGCGATTTTTTTAAAAAAAAATTTAAATGTTTTTTTCTGCCTTCGGGGTCCTTCAGGGACCCCCTGACAAAGGCTAGGGGGTCAGGAACTCTCTACCCTGCCCCCTTTTCACGTTCACCATCTTCCTTTTTCACTTTCGCACTGAAAACAAACAAAATGGCGGCCGACACCTGATTTCGACCGATTCGAACGTTGACTAACATGTAACCACCAATCAGAATTACGCTCGCGCACGTTAGGGTGCTCGCACGGTGCGCGCACGGTGCGCGCACGGTGCGCAGCTATAGATATGTATGTGCTTTTAACTGCAATTTTCTCAGGAACTACTGAACAGATTGACTCCATATATGCAAAAGGCACATCCCTGAGCTGAGGACTACCTCTCTGCCAAATTTCAAGTAATTCTGTTCAACCGTTCGGGCTGTACCTTGGACTAAAGGTCCCTATGGAAAATTGCATGGGGAAAACGCGTTTTGAGACCCCCTTTTTTCTCAGCCCCCGCTTGACGAATCACGCCGAGACTTTCAGGGTAGAAGCGGAGCGGAGCGCCCCACCTATTTTGAAAATTTCGCGAGGATTCGTCAACCGGCGCCAAAGTTATTCCGAATAGAATGTTGCGGATTTCCTATGGAAACACGGTCCTAACTATAACTATCTACTTGCGACCGCCAGTAGATAATATATATATATATATATATATATATATATATATATATTCACTGAAAAAACCATAGGTTTCACACATGTTATAGTTAGCTGTACATTTCACTCGTAAAAAACCAATGAAATTCCCGCGTTATAGTTAGTGCAGGCAACTATAACTCATGCGACCGCAATCCTCTGCTGATGCTAATACTGTATTTCGACACTTATTTGCCCATGTCTTCTTCCATTAAATTTTAGCTATACATATATTACAAATATTTTTTTTTCATAAAGACACATATGTCATCAGCAGAAGTTTGCGGTCGCGTGAGTTATAGTTGCCTGCACTAACTATAACGCGGGAATTTCATTGTTTTTTTACGAGTGAAATGTATAGCTAACTATAACATGTGTGAAACCTATGGTTTTTTCAGTGAATTTGCAAGGTTTTTTTAATGCTAATTCCTAACTATAACGTGTGTGAAACCTATGTTTTTTTCAGTGAATTTGTACGGTTTTTTAAATGCTAAGTTACTTTACGCCATTCGTGGCGTGCGCGCCCAGTTAACGCAGTTCATTCCGTGCGCGCACGGTGGGCTTCGCGCACCGTGCGCACACAGTGAGCACGCGGTGCGCTTCGCGCACCGCGCGCCCACTTTACGCAGTTAGTGCCGTGCACGCACGGTGGTCACGCACCGTGCCCACGTTAAGCGGGATGGGCCATGTACGCACGATACGCTTCGCGCACCGTGCGCACATGGGGGACATATTATGCGCATCTTTGTGAAATGTATTCTTTGTTAAATTCATATCTGTCATATGCCATGCACAAATGGTGCCCTTCGGGCACCGTTTGCACACGGGGTGGGGAGAATGTGGATAATTTTTATTTTTAAAATTTTTTACGGTAATCGGCGATTTTCCCCCCCCCAAAAATTTTTTTTTTTGGACTTGGGGGTGGTTTGGGGACCCCTGTATCAATGCTGGGTGGTTAGGATCTCATGAAACTGCCTCTTTAGGGGGGAGGAGCCTAGCGCGCAACCAAGATGGCCGCGTAGGTGCGAGGCTCCCGAGGACCTCCGCGACCTCCTGAATTAATCCTGGCGATATCCTGTCCTTGTTGAGGGGACTGTGTCGGGGAACCCGAGCTGAGGCGCCACCCGTTTTTCGGGCTCGAATCGGACCCCGGACACCGGTGGGAGCACCGATCGAAGGTTGCGGCCTTCTCCTCGCCGGCCCCCCGGATTGGAGTAGTGGGGCGATCCGGGGACAAAGTGAACAACAGCGGCGGGCTAGGCTGGGCGACTCGCGTACCCCGCACTTTCACTTTCGCTTTTGCGCCCTCCTTGCCCTCAAGCGAGGTAGGGTTGCGGAGCGGGGTGCGGTGGAGTGGTCTTGTCCAGGTGCCTGGCTGACCCGCCGGCTGTGGGTTGACCTGCGGTTCGGTGGTCGCCCCCACCCCCCCCCGGAGCCCGTGAATTGGAATAGCGGCCCGTTCGAGGAGCTTGGCACGACGGTGGGAGAGCAAGCATGTCCACCAAACAAGATGGCGACCGGGCGAAGGTGAAGACGACCCGCCGTGGCACGGCGCACCAAGCTAACAGTATGGACCGCTACACTCTCCAGAAGGGTTCTCCGGAGACATCGCGCACATCCCCGGCGGGCCCGACGGAGGCACCTGCTCAGCCTGTGGATCTGACCCTCCGGGACGTCATGGGCGCCATCGCAGAGATGAAGGCCTCGGTGGACCAGCGTTTCGACACCCTAGCGCAAAAAATAGACTCGGTCCTGGTGGATGTGAGCCTTGTGAGGGCAGACCTGTCCAAAACGAACGACCGGGTCGATTCCCTGGACCACACCGCAACGAGCCTCACGACGGACGTGGTGGCCCTCCAAAAGGAGGTGCGCCGGCTTGGCCAGGCGAGCGCCCTGATGGACCGGCGACTGGAGGATTCTGAGGGTCGGGCCCGGAGGAATAATGTCCGTATTGTGGGGGTGCCGGAGGGACGAGAGGCGGAGGCGGAGGCGGCAGATCTTTTTGTGGAAGAATTGATCCTCACCCATCTCCAGCCCCGGGGGCTGAGTAAGCTTTTTGCGGTGGAGCGTGCTCACCGGGTCCCTGGGGGCAGACCTAAGACCGGTGCCCCGCCGCGGCCTCTCATTGCCCGGATTTTTAACTTTCGGGACAGAGATGCTATCCTCCAGACCTCCAGGCAACAGGGACCGGTCAAGCTTGACAACATGGACGTGCATTTCTACCCGGACTTTACTCCGGCGGTTCAGAAGCAGAGACAGAGCTTTCTTGGTGTTAAACGTCGCCTACGGGACCTGAACCTTAAGTACTCAATGCTTTTTCCAGCTAAGCTGAGGGTGGAGGTGGATGGTCGCACGCACTTCTTTGACCGGCCCGAGGCGGCTGGGGACTGGTTGGACACACTGCCTGGAGATCGGGGCCGGGTGGGCGGGGGGGGTGCGGCTGGCGAGGAGGGCCCGCCGGATCAGAATTGAGGGGTGACTGAATAGGCCTTGCTCTGGACGATGTTCCTTCCCCATTTATTGATTGCATGTGTTCCCCTCCTATGGAGGTCGTGCGGGGTCTGTTGGGGGCTTCCCTCCTCCTCTGGGGGACTAGTTAGTTTTTAGCTATGGGGCGACAGGCACACTGCACTTTGGGGGGGCTGTCTGGGCTCATGCAGGGGTGCAGGGAGGGGGGAGTACTGTTGGGATGGGGGGGTGGGGGGGGTGTGTTGTTTGTTTGCACCGCAAGGCAAACCCGCTACTGTATTATTGTTTTCAAGATGCTCTGTGGGGGACGACCGATTGTTTCGACGTATGATGGGGGGTAGGGATTTGACTGTGTTGTCATGGAATGTTAACGGCCTGGGGGACAGGATTAAGCGTGGTGTGGTCCTGCAGTACTTGAAACGTATTTCACCAGATGTTGTCTTCCTGCAGGAGACACACCTTATAGGTAACTCCTTTCAGGCAATGAATCGGCGGGGCTATCGTTTGGCGGCCCATTCTGGCTTCACTTCGGGCTCGCGGGGGGTGGGTATCATGATCAAGAACTCGCTCCCGCTGGAGATCGATGAGGTGCGCCATGATGAGAGGGGACGCTACACTGTCCTGGTGGGAAGAATGGAGGGTAGAGTGTTTATTTTGATATCAGTGTACGTCCCGCCTGGGTTACAAGCCACCACATTTGCGGACCTGGGGCGCCTCCTCCTGGACCTTCCGGGTGGCCTGCTGGTGGTTGGAGGGGACTTTAATGCGGTAGCTTCTGGGTCTATGGATCGCCATCCCCCCAGGGACCTCCCCCGGGCACAGGCGTGGCTGCCCGGCCTTTTAGACACGCTGGGCCTGGTGGATTGCTGGCGCCTAAAGCATCCCGCACAGCGGCAATACACCTTCCACTCGGGTGCCCATGGTAGCCTCTCGCGGCTTGATTACATCCTGGTCCCGGCGGCCCATGCAGGGAGGGTGGGGGAGGTGCGCCACCTGGCGCGGGGTATCTCAGACCACTCCCCATTGCTGTTACATTTCGATGTCTTCCCGAGGGGGGATGGCAGGGTGGCTCCAATCAATGCATGGTATTTGCGCGACCCCACCATTCGTGCCGATTTGATCAAATCCTTACAGCGTTATTTCGACGAGAATGTGGGGTCGGTCCCTTCGGCCATCTCCCTGTGGGAGGCTTTTAAGGTAGTTCTTAGAGGGGAGGCCCTCTCCTTTATCTCCCATGCCCGGCAGCGCGAGCGGGAGGAGGTGACCCGGGCAGAGGCCGAGCTTGCAGAACTGGAGGGTGACCTGGGGAGCGGGGTAACAGATGCCAAGCTGCATGTTCTACACCTAAAGCAGGCGGCCTATCGGGCCCTCGTCACGGGGGCGGCCAGGGGCCTCAGCCGAGAGCAGCAGGGGCGATTGTATGATGTGGGTGATAAGGCTGGCAAATTGATTGCGTGGTTGGATAAGAGGGAGAGAGCGAGTCGCGTGGTTCCTTTGATTGAGAGTGCGGATGGTGCGTGTGTCACCGAGCCTGAAGCCATTGTCTCCTGCTTTGCGGATTATTTCCGCGAAGTCTACTCCCCGGTTTCCCCCTGCTCGGAGGAAGATTCCCATGCCCTGCTTCGGGACATTGCACTGCCCTCCCTTACGGTGGAGGACAGGGATTCGCTGGACGCTCCTCCCACCTCGGACGAAATTGCCTTGGCTATTCGCTCGGTTGCATCCGGCAAGGCCATGGGCCCCAATGGTATCCCCATCGAACTATACAAGCTACGCCCGGATGTGTTGGCGCCCCACCTGCGCGCGATGTTCCTGGCGGCACACTCGCAGGGTTCCCTCCCGCCGGACCAGCGTCTGGCCACAATCGTGGTGATCCACAAGGAGGGGAAGCCCCGTGAACGGGTCGCATCCTATAGGCCGATCTCGCTCTTGAACGCAGAGCCCAAAATCCTCGCCAAGGTGTTGGCCAACCGGTTGGTTGGCGTGGTGGGCGATTTGGTCCACCAAGACCAATCTGGCTTTATACCACACCGCAACACGGCGCTCAATCTGCGGCGCTTGCACGGTGTGCTCGCGCGTGTCCCATTTGTGCGGGAGCCGGCCATCTTGGCGTCCTTGGACGCCACCATGGCGTTTGACACGCTTGAGTGGCCATACATCTGGGCGATGCTGGCGAAATTTGGATTTGGACCGGGCTTTATCAGCTGGGTCAAGTTGTTGTATTCCGGCCCATTGGCGCAGGTGGTGGTGAATGGACGAGTTTCGGCCCCATTCGCACTGGGACGAGGCACACGACAGGGTTGCCCCCTGTCACCTCTCCTGTTTGCACTGGCCCTGGAGCCCCTGGCGGAGTGGCTACGGTGGCACCCTTCCATCCGTGGTCTCCGCTGGACCCCCGAGCATGAGGACCGTGTGTCCCTCTATGCTGATGATATCCTCCTGTATCTCGCCTCCCCGCGTAAATCACTGATCGTCCTGGTTGATGTTTTGCGCTCCTTCGGTCGCAACTCAGGCCTTGTCATCAACTGGGCGAAATCCTGTGTGTATGTGCTTTCCGGGGAGGCTCCGGTCCTACCACGGGACTGTCCGATCCAGATTGCCTCCCAGGGGTTCCGGTACCTGGGTATATATATCACTCTCGACCCGGAGGCCCGCTATGAGCGGAATTTGCTGCCCCCCCTCCAGCGCTTGAAGGAGGACGTGGTGCGCTGGCGGCGTCTGCCGCTTTCGCCGCTCGGCCGAGCGGCCTTGTTTAAAATGATGTCCTTGCCGCGCTTCCTCTACGCCCTCCAGAATACTATGGACTTGGTTCCGGCACGCTACTTCCGTGAGGTGGAGGGCCTCCAGCGGCGCCTGTTCTGGGACGGGAGGCCGCGCATTGCTCTGGCTAAATTGACGCTCCCGTGGTACGATGGGGGGGTCGCCCTCCCGGACATTAAACGGTATTACTGGGCCACCCAACTGGCTGCAATTAATCATGGCCTTTACGGGCCCGCCTTGAACCCGGCGTTTGAGATGGACAAGATGCTCCTGCCCGGTGACGACTACAATCGAGCGCTTTACCGTGCCGCGCCCGACCCCCGTCTGACGGGACCGACGCGTGTCATGGTGCGTGTCTGGCACGCGGCCAATGCAGCTATGGGGTGGAAGGACCGTTTGACCCGGGCGTCACCGCTATATGCGTCTGAGAGGTTGGGCTCCCTGTGGACATCGAAGGGCTTTGAGAAGTGGGACACGATCGGAATCAGCACTGTGGGAGATCTCTGGACGAGGGGGGGATTCAAGACTTTTGCGACGCTGCAGACGGAGTTTCAACTGCAGGGCAGTGAGTACTTTCGGTACCTGCAGGTCCGCCATGCGCTGGGCTCCGTCTTCCCGGATGTCGCGTCCATTCCGGAGTCTTCCCCCCTGGAGGACAGAGTGCTGGATGGCCATGTCCCAGACAGCACGATCTCCCTCATATATAAAAAACTGATCAACGACAGATCGTGCCTGCTGACTAGTCTCCGCGAGGCCTGGGTTGCCGACGGGCTAGAACTGGACGACGAGGATTGGATTTCCGCGGTGGCCTCTCCAAAAGAGGTGGCCATCCCGGCTCGCCTTCGTTTCGTCCAGCTTAAGATCCTTCACCGGGTTTACGTGACGGGGCCACGGCTTTTACGTATGGGCTTTGCTGGTGACGGAATGTGTAAGCGTGGCTGTGGCGCGTTGGCAACTTTCATGCATATACTGTGGGAGTGCCCAAAGGTGGAGCGATTCTGGCGTGGTGTGCATGAGGTCCTGCGTGTGGTTACGCGTGTCGCGCTGTTGCCTGAAGCGAGGAGATGCTTGCTGAATGTGTGGGAACCAAATGACTATTCGGTCCCGCAGACGCGGTGGGTGACTCTAGGATACATGATAGCTAAGCGTGACATTGCTCAATTGTGGGGATCCCAGAGGCCCCCTGCGGTGTTGGCCTGGAAGGAACATATGGATTGGTGTATGTTTCGTGAAAAGGTGGTGTATGTGGCGAGGGGTAAGCCTGGGGCGTGGGTGAAAATCTGGGGCCCCTGGAACGCCTACCGCGGGGGTATTTGTGAGCCACCACTGCTACCGGCTGCCTCGCCCGCTCCGTCTCCCTAGATGGGCCCCCTCCCCCGGCCTTGGGCACGCGGTCCCCCAGTCCCTGATCTATTCCCATTCCCCTCTCCAGAGTTCTGCTGCTGGTTGGGATCCCCCACTTATGGAGCACGTGCTGTCACTTTGGATCGCGGGTTGCCTTGCGGGTGTGGTTTTTTGTGTTGTTTTGTTTTGATAAAAGGGAACCGTACTGTGGGCATGGAGCTATGCGGCCTGCAACATTGATTTCTCCTGTTTTGCTAATCTGCACTGCCAAAAGACTCTTACCGTATGTATGCAAAATGCTTTTGTCACTCTAGCGGCCGGCCGAGTGGTTGTAGGCCCATACCTGTATCTTTTTCAAACTGCAATAAACGGTTTCAAAAAAAAAAAAAAAAAAAAAAAAAAAAAAAGAAACTGCCTCTTTACACATTTTTGGGGTTCGTTTTTGCTGCCCAACACAGGGAGCGAGAGAGAAAATGGCGGCCGCCGCTTCCTGGTTTCGACCGATTTGAATGTTTACTAAGAGCTAAGAGCCAATCAAAATCGCGCTCGCGCACGCCACCGTACGCGTACGGTAAGCGCACCGTAAGCGCACCGTACGCTGGCTCAGATATATATATTGATTTAAAGGCTATTTTCTCAGAATCTACTGAACAGATTTACACCAAACCTACAAAAGGCACTTCCTTGACCTGAGGACTTCCTCTCTGCCAAATTTCAAGTAATTCTGTTCAGCCGTTCGGGCTGTAGCTGTGTCTAAAGGTCCTATGGAAAAATGCATGGGAAAAATGCGTTTTGGGACCCCCCTTTTATCTCAGCCCCCGCTTCACGAATCCCCCGAGACTTTCAGGGTAGGAGCGGAGCGTAGCACCCCACCTATTTTGAAAAATTCGCGAGGATTCGTCGACCGGCGCCAAAGTTATTCAAAATAGAATGTTGCGGATTTCCTATGGAAACTTGGTCCTAACTATAACTACCTACTGGCGGCCGCCAGTAGGTAATAAATATATATATATATATATATATATATATATATATATATATATGTAAAAAGCAGGTTCCCCAAAGGTCCAGCAGGTAGTGGAGACGGGTACAGACCACAGCACGGTGCAGATTTTATTCCAAGTCACTCAGCATGACGCGTTTCGGCCGCGTCACCACGGCCTTGATCACATGACACTAGGTGAACCTATCACAAGTTATATACTGTAGTATGGTTGACTTCCTCCTCTCTCGACCAATAGAATAATAACAGACAAAACAGCAAGCTACACGTACCGACAGGGTGAACATAAAAGAAATACTATCGTTTAGACAGTTAATTTCTAATTTAAACTTTAAAACGTAAGGTTCCAAAGTGGGAGGAAAATTCTAGAAAAACCCTGTAATGTACACTGAATATAATTTCAATCAGTAAAAGGGGACCATCGAAATTCGATTTAAAAGTAGCCCTAATTACATAGATAAACATGTGGAGGAATGAAGTCCATAAAACCAATTGATTAAAACAAAGATCATTTGAGAAGTCATAGCCTTAGAAACCCTGAGAACAACAAAGTGTAGAACAACGTTTAGTTTATGTGTTTTGTGGAAAGAATCAATTTTTGGCATTAATAGTTTAGCACAAACCATAAAGGGTTTTCTTTTTGCTGCAGATGTCAAAATTGGTTAATGCCTATTCTAAGATGTATACCATATTCTTGTATAGTTGAATCAACTATAATCATTTTTGAACATCTGCACGTGTATCACATGTATGAGTATGCACTAGGATAGTTGGTAATTCCCCAGATAATAATGGATAAATTTAGTACATAGATAAAGTTTAAAATTCTAAACAATATACTGTTCTCCAATAAAGTGCAAGTGCAATATATATTGGGAGTCTATCAGTCTATATATATATTTATTTAAAGCACAGTCCAGCCTCTCTTCCAATCTCAGCCGCCAGTCGGGGTCAGTGCTGACAGGCGGGCGCTGGACCCGCTGTTACTTTATAATCACCTCACGCTGCTCCAGCATAAGAAAAAGTCACACTCAGGATTTGCAATTCGTGAAAAATGTTATTTATTGACTTTGACGCGTTTCAACAACACAGTCTTTGTCAAAAAGTCATACAATGACCCGGAAGTGGGAGTGAGCTTAAAAACACTTCCTGTGAATTAATAGACATAGAAAACAGAATTCGCTTTTGTTGGTAAGTTTGACTTTTAGAAAACAGACTTTGAAAAGGGGTCTTACGTCATGTAAAATTATCAAATGCAAGTGCAAAAGATTTAATTAATTAAAGTGCACATTGAATGTTATTAAAATACGGCGAAAATGCATTTTAAGTGTAAATAAACAAACATAAAAGAAAAGGCAACACGTAGTACAATGTGCCCAGTGGCAAAATACGATAATGTTCTAGCTTGCTATCATTGCTTGTTGTGTGCCTCATATTTCGCGCTGGGGAATGTGGAATTAAACTCAACTATTGAGGAACAGACTTTCATCAAATATCATTTTTAATGGCCAGTGCCAATATCAAAAAGTTGGGACCACACTAATGTCTAAGTCAGGAGAATAAGACCACTATGTCAAGCCCACTTAGGGTCACTTTAAGGGAAAGAAAAACCACACAAAATGTATATGTACAATGGTGCAGGGAAGAAGGATAGCAGGATTTGGCCAATGCTGTTATGGGTGGAGTCTGTTTTCTAAATGTCAAACTTACCAACAAAAGTGAATTCTGTTTTCTATGTCTGTTAATTCACAGGAAGTGTTTTTAAGCTCACTCCCTCTTCCGGGTTATTGTATGACTTTTTGACAAAGTCAATAAATACAATTTTTCAAGAATTGCAAATCCTGAGTGCGACTTTTTCTTATGCTGGAGCAGAGTGAGGTGATCAGAAGGAGCGTCGAATTTGGGATATTTAATTGGAGATCGCATTGTTGACCGGCCGTTGTGGACGCTTGCAGGATTTGAAATAGACCGCAAGGATATTCTGAGGTAAGCCTTGTTGTCTCGTTCGTCTGCCCCTTTGGGTTGAGTGGGTAGGTTACCTTCGCCTAGGGGGGTTCCCGACCCCCTCCCCGGGGAAGCAGCGGGGGGATTGCTTGGCACCTCATTACCATATTGCGGATGCACGCATGATTTGACATTCAGCACTCTGAGGACGGAGTGATTCGCAGCACACGCGTAGCATTATCATTCCCTTCATCAAAATACCTGTTTATCTTCTCAGTATTTTGCTGAGATTAATTGTCACACGGCAGGAGGAACCTGTAATTGTACAGGGGTAACTAGGACTCCTTTCCAAAAGCACAATAAGCTTTGAGGTGTATGCATTATGGAAGAAAAGGATGAAAGGAAAGCAGCAGCACAGGCCATGTTCACAAGAAGACAGCAAAGAATGGCTACAGTGGTGGAGACTGCTTAAACACAACCCATAGATGAAAAGTTATGCAAATTGGAGAAACTGAAGAGGACAGAGATCTCAAAATGGTGAGAAGCCATTTCCTTACAAAATTACATTGACCAGGAAATGGCGCCCAGAGGATTACGCATCTTTACTACACCTACATATTAAATGCCTAATCCTGAAATGCTTAAAGAGTGGTCACTAAATTCCGCTTTGAGCTCCAAAAGAATGCTGGAAATCTTGGTGAAATATGCGTGGATTGATAGAGACATTATACTCAAACAAATACAGGAAATCATGGATGATATAAAAAAATCCACTGATGTCGAGAAAGCAGAGAAAGCTTTGTGCTCGATGAAAGACCGTCTCAAGAAATATGAGGAAGACATCAAGGCGCGCAAAGAAAGGAAACTCAATCGCGATTATGGTGACTATGAGAGTGGCAGGATTCTTAAGTTTAGTCAAAAATATCACCACTTATATAAGCAGGAAAAAAAAACATCAAAATCAACCATCACAAACGGATGAAAACCAGGCAATCACTACCTCTCTCACAAGTGATACAGAATCCGACATCTCAGTGGAGAATGTCACTGTTATCAACCCAACCTCTCGCCAGGTGAATTTTTAAGAGGAATATCAACACATACGCCGGAGTCGACGGACTAAAGAAGAGACCCCGGTACCACAAACACGAGGACAGAGGGGTCGGGGACGTGGCAGGGGGTGCGGAAGCGGAGAAATAGAAGAAAAAGAATACGTCAGCGATGGCAGAAGAGGCAGATCAAGGGGCAACATGGGAAGCAGAAGATCGTGCTCCAAAAAAATGTACTGATGGATTCTGAAACAGTTAATAAGACTACAATTAATCTCTCTAATAGATCTATGAGTGATATTGAGAAACAAACTCTCTGTTTAGGACTTTCCTTTTGTCCTTATAAGCCGTTTGACTTTATTGAGACCAGAATAGATCTATGTAAGTTCACTAGGAAACTTAAACTTAAAAAATGGCATACATTGAAAAGACTTGGTGACAACAAAAGATCTAAAACAGTCATATCCAAAAGCCAAGATAATATCAATACAGGGGATATAGACACTTTAATCACGATGATGCAATTAGGACATGAACTAGAAAACAACATCAATGACAATACCATCGAACCCTCACAGGAATATACCCCCATTATTGATAGAGAATTGAGTACCACACAACTCATTGATAGATTAGAGTTGGCCACAGATTCATCTACTCGTTCAGGTTTTAAACCTAAATCGACATTCTTACCTATGGTGTCTCATGATCATATTGATACTTTTCAGCATAGTGTCAGTAAGGCACTATGCACATTCAGACATAAGGGTCATTCCAACAGAACTACCAACAACCTCTCATACAAACAAAGAGGGGCATTGAAGTCACTGGCAGAGTACACCAACATTGTCATCCGTCCGGCTGACAAAGGTGGTAATGTGGTCATATTGGACAGAGACAAATACATTAATGAGGCACTCAGACAACTCTCTGATACTAAGTACTACATGCCTATCTCCATGGAGATATACAACAACAGTATAATTACCATCTGGGAGAAACTAACCTCTTGGCATGATAAGGGCATTTTAGAATGGGAGGAATACTGTTATTTAAAAGACGATCATCCTATACTCCCTGTACTCTATCTATTGCCCAAATTACATAAGGATCCCATTAATCCACCCGGGCGTCCTATTGTATCTTCTAGGGGGAGTGTCTCGGAACATGTTTTGAAGTACGTGGATTTCTTTCTTAGAGATTTTGTTACCAACCTGCCCAGTTATGTTAGAGACACTAAGGATTTTTTGAACAAATTACAAAATTTATAGTGGACAAAGATATTTTGTTCATCACCTTGGATGTACAATCATTATATGTCATCATCAATCACCAGCAGGGCCTTGATGCCTGTAACCATTTCCTCAAAAGCAGACCCATTTGTTTCAGAGAACATAGACAGATGATATTAGACATGATAGAGTTCTGTCTCATCAACAACATCTTTCTGTTCAATGGTGTTCTGTACAGACAAACCACCGGTACTGCGATGGGTTCTTGCTTCGCTCCCAGTTTTGCGAATCTCTTCATGGAGCGCTGGGAGTAAGAGGTATTCACTGACCCTGTATATACAGGACACCTTGAACATGTGACAACATGGATGCGCTATATTGATGATCTGTTCATCATATGGAAGGGCACCGAATTTGAAGCCACCAAATTTATTGAACAACTCAATACCAACAACTACAATATTGCCCTCACGGGTAATATTAGCAGCACCATGGCGGAGTACCTTGATGTCAGGCTTGACATCAAGGATAACTCCATTTGCTCTACCCTCTTTAGAAAATCTACTGCAGGTAATAGCATTCTTCATGCCCTCAGCAGCCATCCTGATACAGTCAAATGGAGTATCCCTTATGGAGAGCTGCTGAGGGCAAAAAGAAACTGCAACACAGGCAGCCTACCAATCTGAGAGTGCACATATGCTAGACCGTTTTAGAGCTAGGGGTATCCTAATTGGGTACTGCATAGAGCCAAAGGTAGAGCGGATGGGGTCAGCAGAGCCACCACCATCTTAGAGAAACCACCAGAAACCAATGATGAGGGTACTAATGACACCAGGGTCATTATGACATACAACTCTGACTCTAGCAGTATAAAAAGAATCTTAAGTAAGAATTGGGAGATTCTCACATGTGATACCATCATTGGAGACAGCATTTCTATTAGACCGAGTATCGCTTACAGAAAGGGTAGGAACATCAGGGACCAATTGGTACAGAGTGATGTCACCCTATACCCCAAGAAGCAAGAAGATGGTCTCCAAGGATTCTTTCCTTGTAGGCATTGCAAGGCATGCAGAAATAGTATGTTTTGTACGAGAGTTAGCTGCAATGGGATAAACAAAGAGATCAACCAATTTCTCACCTGCAGTTCCACCTTTGTCATCTATGTGATTGAATGTCCGTGCAAATTATGGTACATTGGCAGTACCACACTCATGGCCAAGAAACGTATACTGGAACATTGCCAGGCAATCACACACATTGATGAAAAATATCCTGTTGCCCGCCATTTTAGGGACGAACATTCTTCGAATCCTGCGCTCCTTAGATTTTTTATTCTAGAACAAATTCCAAGCAACCCCAGGGGTGGCACGCGAGTTCTTAAACTCAGGCAAAAGGAGTCGAAATACATTGTTAATTTTCAGACCTAAAACCCTGGCGGGCTTAACCAGGATGAAGAATTAGCGATTCATCTTAGAGAATAATTACAGATGTGTTTATTCTATGTAATTTTCTCCATTTTTTCTGTGCTTTTCCTGTGCAGCCTTAGAGAAGTTGCAATTTCAGTTATTTCAGGGGCAGACAGGAGGTTTGTCCCAATTGGGGACATTGCCCCAAATCTGAAGCACAGGGGGAAGAAAGCCTACTAGACAGCAGGGATTTTAAATGTGGGTCAAAAGAAAGGGGTGCAGTCATTGCACTCTGTCATTGGCCATATATTCACCACAAAACAGATAAACCAGTGTTGTTGCCCTCCCCACCCCAGGGACAGGCAGGGTGTTTTTCCCTAATTTTACCCTGGGGGCAGAAACCCCACTGAACACCATTTGAATTCAAAATGATGCCAAAAAGCAAAAGGAAGGGGCAGCCTACTCTGACCACACCCCATCCCAGAAGTTGAAATTGTTTCTTTCTGCCTCCCTGGGACAGACATAGAAAGAGGAAAATGTTTCTGAGGGTTGTTTTTGTGCAAGACATTGTCCCTTCCTGTACAAAAGCAATTCTGCCTGCAACTCAGGCACTTTTCCACCATGGCACAAAGGTGCCTGGGTTTTTGCTAGGCATCATTCAGTGTGCCAGCACAGGAAGAGAGCAGGTATGCATTATATCTTGTAGATATGAATCATTTCTGCTCTCTCCCTACCATGCAGGGCAGCACAGTAAGGTGTCTTTCTGCACTGCGTGATTCTTAAGTAAATCTTCCAAACCCAAATCCTGAACATAACCCTCATGCCTAAGTAGCATAACTGCCTGGTATGCAATAGGAATGATTTGCTTGCTCAGTTTATAATTTGCTCTATAGAAAGTCTTGTCCACACCATCAAAGGATGCCCTATAGTGATGACACAGATATAAAGAGAAAGCTTGTTAATCACATGAATTGATTAATAGAAATTGATACAGTTAGGGTATTTTTACTGGTTCCACTATTTTGGAAGAAAACTATTTGGAAAAAGGCTGGTTGCTGCTTATCAATGGTCCATGCTTTAAGTTTGGCCAACAAAATTCACATGTAAACTTTGACCTCAATATTGAAGAGGGCAAATATTCAGCATTCTGGTGATGCAGGGACACCCTTCTTACAGAGAGAGTACTACATTGAATCCCACCATGCATCAAGGATGATAACAAACAACATTAAACATTTGTGAGAGCCAAGCAGCCTTATACTGATTTATATTTCTACAGTTTAGCATGTGAGACTATTGGGCCTGGAGAACCTGAAGCTCTAAGACCAACATCGGTGTTCATAACTCTTAGTGCACTTAATTTAATTGTACCTGACAAACTTCAATTGTGCTGAATGCATCATAAGGGGACACAGAGGTCTCATACAGAGATTCTGTAGGCTTGATCCACAACAATCGAGAAAATTAATTTCATAATGCACTAGAATTATCTTTACCCAAGGCATTTATATAATTCCAAAAACGTTTTTGACATTTTGTTTCATATAGAATATATAATTGCCCACTAAATTTCTACATATGTCAATCAGACTCTTAGGAACACTTTTTTGACAATGGAATGTTCCTGAGAATCTTTTGATGATCCCTCACTAGGGTTCAGCAACTCATCTTTTGATTTAAACTCTTGTGGGCAGTTGGCACAGGACTATGTCATCAACTCCTTACAGTGGCATTTTTATTCTTAGAATCAGAAACTCTCTTTTTCTGCATTACATGCTGTTGCAGTGAGGCAGCAAACAGGTACAAGCAATGACCCTCACCATTGCTTTTTTAGCTATTTATAAGGTAGATGAACCTCCAATCAGATACATGGTTGGTTGAATCAATGCCCATTTGTATTTTTTGCTCTGTTCATTGCCCAAAATAACGCTGCAATTGGTAAAATTTGCAGGTCTGTCTAAAACATGACAACATTTCAAGATTGTTCATTTGAGGAAAATGAACTCTACAGTTCCTGCAGGGCTTGAAGAAGGGTACTGACATGAACGTGCAATTCACTACAACTTTCTTCAATTAAGAGAGATGCGTGTAATGTTTTTTGTTAGTGTTATATAGCGCGAAATTGACGCAAAGATATCAGAGCGCTTTACATGAGCATCAGTTGCTTTACAGATGGACACATTCATTCTGTTAGGCACAGGGAAATTCAGTTATTTATCCAGAATCACAGGATGTTGAGCGTCCCTGCCGAGACTTGAACCCAGTTCCCTAGCTTTGAGGTGAACCACTCTAGCTGTTAGTCCACATCCTCTTGTCCTGGTTACTTGGAATATCCAATGGGGAGCCATTGCTTAGCGCTCTCATAAAGGATTTATTTTTCTTTTCACAAAACCTTACCTTATTAGTCAATTTGTTGAACCACTGTGATGCTCAAGGAAATAACACTGATACACATCCATCCAGTCTGTCATGTCATCAACCCAAAGGAGAGATTTAAGGATGATTTGAAAATCCAGAGAACGTATGGCTTTCAGGTTACTGTGCGTCAATTTGAAAGTGATAGCTACATTGAAATTATGAAATTGTGCTTCTTATTGAAGTAGATTGAGATGTATAGTATTTTATTTATTTATTTTATTTGATGAGTTTTATATAGCGCTGGCTAGACCTGGAGGTATCAGAGCGGTTTACATAAGAAACAGTGAGTTGCAAGTTACAAAAATATAGCATAAGTTTCACAGTGAGTACATATTAAAAAACAAGAGGTGCTAGCGAATAGCACGATAAGGACACATAATCAAGACAAAATAGTACTGTAGTTGTATGAAATCTTAGAGTGAGACGTCGTAGATAGTGAATCGGTATGAAGAATAAAGGAGGAAGGGTGAAAAATATGTGGGGAAAAGGGGAGCAGATCAAGACAGATAAGTGGCAGAAAAAAAAACCACAGACCGGCAATTGGATCAATAGTCACAACAGCCCAAGAAATAGGTGAGAGGGATGAATAGGTGAGAGGGATGTAGGGAATCAAAGGGGGAGAAAAGAGTTAAAGCAGTCCAGCAAAGAAAAGGAATGTTCAGGTCACGAAGATGGAGTCCAGGGGGAGAGAGGAGCGGACAAATAAAGGTCAACAAGATGGAGGATATAGGTCACGGGCATCATCGGAGTCCATCCGAAATGGCGGGAGCATGCAAAATTTAAGCCCAAAAACCAAAAGATCTGGAAGGAGATAGCAGTGGAGAAAAACAACGAGAACTATGTCCAAAGTACGGCTGAGTAGGTGACGGCCATAGCGGTGAGCCGGAGCCAATCTCCCCTTTATCTGCCAAAGCAGCTCCACCGGAAATCAGCCATGTTGCTCAGGCTCCGCTGGTTTAGAATGAAGATTATGATGTGTCTGAGAGGACTCGGGCATCATCAGAACCCATCTGAAATCACGGAAACATGCAAAATTTAAGCCCAAAAACCAAAAGAGCTGGAAGTTCACAGGGAGGATATAGCAGCGGAGAAAAACGACAAGAACTATGTCCAATGTCCGGCTGAGTAGGTGACGCCCATAGCGGTGAGCCAGAGCCAATCTCCCCTATAGCTGTCGAAGCAGCTCCACTGGAAATCGGCTATGTTGCTCGGGCTCCGCCGGGTTAGAATGAAGATCATGATGTGTCTGAGAGGTCTCGGGACCAGTCATGGGGGAATGGAAATGACGAGGATGGCAATATAGGATCGGAGATGGAGCTTGTCGGCCATCTTAAAGTCAGGTAAGTTCAGTCTGTATATCTCCGTGACTCTACAGTCGGATATGCCTCTAGTACTGTGTATAGTAATTACCATGAAAGTTCTAATGCCATAAGGCTATTCAATTTTGCTGCTTGTTAAGAGTAGGAACATTGAAAAAGTGTGTAATGTTATTATGCAGGCTGGTGGGGGCAAAGATACCCACAAGAATGCCCATCCTTTTTAGCTCTAATAGCTGGAAGAAATGCTTGGTCTACCCTTTGAGGCATGGTCAGTTGAAATTGAATGCTTCAGGGATTGTTTCTAAAAAAACTGAATTGAGTGGCCAGAGGACTGCATAAACATGGCAGCGCATTTAACATTTTGCTTTGCTGAAAGTGCATCTAACCATGTTGCGCATACTCTGGGGTAGCGATCTCTCAATTTGGTGGGAGTTCCTCCTATTCAATGGCAAGGGTCTCCGTAGACCAGTTTGCAGGACAGCCTCCCTTACATTTCTAAACGACCCTGATAGAAAGCATACTCTGTGCTTCCAGTCTAATCAAAAATCTTTTTTTTCAGTTTTTTTAAAATCATTTTTCATTCTAGGAACAAAAGAGCAAAAATCTATTAATTGATATATTTCTCTTCACTAATGTCATCAGCAGACTTTTTTCTTTCCCGCCTCTCCATGTAGTCTCCTTGCTTATGTTCCTTTAACGTTTGAATCAATTTTACACTTCAGTACATCGGTGTCTATAATACTAATTGTCTTCAAAATATACATATTAACTGTTTCATACACAGTGGCACCTTCTTTGTTACTGGTTTAAACATACATTTCAGTCAATGGAGTTCAAAGATGTACATTAACTAGCACTTTTCATTCTGTCAGCCCCTATTTCTCTCTATCAACCTTCACTCTCTCTTCTGTTCTGTTTTGAAGAGGGGAGGGAAATGGATCATCGTAAACTGGGTTGGGTGATAAGGGAAGAGGATTCTTCATGAGGAATACATTATTTCGCTGGAGAAAATAAAAAAAAATAAAAAAATGCATGTATATAGCGATTCCTCTTTCCGTGTGGCGTTCTCGACTAAAGTAAAATGGGATCAGTATCCCAAATGGAAAATCACATGATTTTAAAGGGCAGTCACATAGTCAAATCGGCCTTTTTTTACCAGCACAAAGTAGCAAAATTACACTCTGCCATAGATTTACATATCCGAATATAGTTGTACCACGTCATTTGTGAACTGCGCCCTATATCTTGTCACATCAGCATCTTACCTGGCTTGTTGTTTGGTTGTAGAAAACACAGCAATTGTGTAGGTGTGCTTTACAAAAATCTAAAGACAAGAGCCGCCTACAGGATCTCATTGAAAACCATACAACAAAATGATTTTTTTTAATATTCTGTTGAAATCATACTCTAGCTAAATGGCTTTAAGTACAGTGTAAAATACTTATCTAGGATGGCAAAAGATATCTTTCTGAATTTAAATTAAAATGCGAATTGAGGTACTTACTTTACAAGGCATCATTATTTGAACTAAATTAGAACATATCCACTTAAATGGCACCATTAACAACATTAAGGCACACGTTACAATGTGGAAAAGGGATAGTTCTGAAATTTTTTGTGGTTTAAGATCAGGCTCATCTGATTTCCACATGAAATCGATCTCTTTAACCCTGAAGGGTGAAAGCGATGAGAAAAATGATGTGTTGTGTGATTGCTAGAAATTTGTGAAAAAGATGAGGGAAAATGCATTCAAAGGAAAAGAACATTGTTATTCAGTGATACCTGTGATGTTGCAGACATGCTGTGGATACTGCCGAGTGGACAGGAAATGCACATTGTTTTTAATTTATAACTGTGCAGTATAACATACTTAAATTATTATCTAAAAGATCCTTAGCTGTGATTTATCTTTCACGTGAGCATGTATTCCTATAACCTTCATAGAATTGTAAAATAAAAAAGTAAATATTCAGTCAGTAAAACAGTCAGTTTTGGTTTAAGAGAGTGCTGAGACTGTATTATTTGGATTGTGACCGTTTTTAGACTGTACTAATTATTAAATCAAAAACAACTTTATTCGAGTGCAGAAACATCCGTAAAAGTACATAAAATACACAAATTAGTCGGGCATCTCTTACGATAAGTTTAAAATAATCAACAATAAAATCCCCCAATTCATTCGTCATACATCTCATACAATAAATGTAACATAGTAAACAATAAATCCCACAAATTAAACAACTAAAATGTTTAGTAACAAAGTAGTCCTGAGATTAATATTGCTAGACCAGAAAGGTGTTCATTGGAAGTACATGGCGCCTCTTGAGCAAATAGCTAGCTTCAAAAGCCACCCCACATGAAAGCAGCGCTCTATGTCCACAGACAATTGCAGCTATCTAAATGCTACTCCACATTTGCGGATTTTACGCTTCTTTAGACACAAGAGTAAAAAGGATTTGCGTTACCTGCACCAAATTAATAAAAAAATAAGAAATACAGCAAGCACCTGGTGCTCGTGCCAACTGCATGGACATGGGTGGCCTAAAACATCTTTATTATAACCTAATAAAAGACCAAGTAAAAATAAGATGTTTTTTGTCCTAAAGTGTAATAGCAAATATCCCAACCCCGTTGCGAAATGAGCAAGTATTGTTCTGGTCTGCTAAAGGGCTCCAATTTTCTATAATTTGACACTGTATGTTTCTTAAGTGGGGTATTGTGATAGTATTACATGGTGAGGTCTAACCCCAACACAACATAATACTGTACTTTCCTACAGTGCCTTTTTGCAGATACCAAACTCCGCCAGACTGGCCAGGAGCTGTGTGTGAAGTGGTTTCACAGGTTGCAGAGAGACTAAAAGCACCAGAGCAGCTAAATGTTCATGTCATTAATGGTTTAGGGAGATGGCAGAAGAACTTTACCTGAGGCAGAGAATCTCCCCTTTCCAATCATATCTCTGTCAAGGGGATTGCTACAGGAAAGCGATCCCCAAGCAGTGATCCACCCCCTTAGACACCTGGGATTCATTCCCAGGGGAAACAACTCATGATGCAAGGGCTCTTGATCCCCAAACCCCTCCCCCCTCCAAAAATAGTATTTCTGCCCCCCTTGGGGGCAAATGGGGTTGATTAACCCTAATTTGCCCCCACCGACGGCAAAAAGCCCACTAGATACCATGGAATTCAAAATGGCATAACATACAAATGGAGAGTGCAGTGTACCGAGGCATAATGACATACCACTTCCCCAGAAGGGCCAATAGAGTCTTTTTGACTCCCCCTCACTCTGAGGGCAGAAAGGAGGTTTGTCTAAACCCCAAAAGTGACAGTCCAGTCCTTCTGTCCCCCACCAGGGGCAGACAGGGTGTTTGACCTGAGGAGCAGAAAGCCTACTGGACAACAGGGAATTCAAAATGGTGCCAGAAGAAACAAAAGGCGGGTGCAGCCTACTCTGGCATTGAGCCATATCACCACCTCAGAAGGGGCAATAGTGTCTTTCTGACCCCCCTCTGGAGGCAGATATGAGGTGAGTCCCAATTAAGGAGGTTGCCCCAAATCTGCATGTGTGGGGTGTAGAAAACCCAATAGACGCCAGAGATTTTGCATTTGGGGCAAAGGAAAGGGGTGTGGGCATTCCACTCTGGCATTAGTCACACCCGCACACCAAAGGAGACATATCAGCCTTTCTGCTCCCCCCAGGGCAGTTATGGTATTTGCCCCTAAATTATCCCTAGGATGCAGAATGCCCACTAGACACCAGGGTATTCAAAATGAACCAAAACAAACAAAAGGAAGTGTGGCCTACCCTGGCATGGAGCCATACCCACGCTTCAGAAGGGTAACAGTGCCTTTCTGCTCCCTGTCAGGGTCAGACAGGAGGTTTGTCCCAATTGGGGACATTGCCCCAAATCTGAAGCACAGGGGGAAGAAAGCCTACTAGACAGCAGGGATTTTAAATGTGGGTCAAAAGAAAGGGGTGCAGTCATTGCACTCTGTCATTGGCCATATATTCACCACAAAACAGATAAACCAGTGTTGTTGCCCTCCCCACCCCAGGGACAGGCAGGGTGTTTTTCCCTAATTTTACCCTGGGGGCAGAAAGCCCACTGAACACCATTTGAATTCAAAATGATGCCAAAAAGCAAAAGGAGGGGGCAGCCTACTCTGACCACACCCCATCCCAGAAGTTGTAATTGTTTCTTTCTGCCTCCCTGGGACAGACATAGAAAGAGGAAAATGTTTCTGAGGGTTGTTTTTGTGCAAGACATTGTCCCTTCCTGTACAAAAGCAATTCTGCCTGCAACTCAGGCACTTTTCCACCATGGCACAAAGGTGCCTGGGTTTTTGCTAGGCATCATTCAGTGTGCCAGCACAGGAAGAGAGCAGGTATGCATTATATCTTGTAGATATGAATCATTTCTGCTCTCTCCCTACCATGCAGGGCAGCACAGTAAGGTGTCTTTCTGCACTGCGTGATTCTTAAGTAAATCTTCCAAACCCAAATCCTGAACATAACCCTCATGCCTAAGTAGCATAACTGCCTGGTATGCAATAGGAATGATTTGCTTGCTCAGTTTATAATTTGCTCTATAGAAAGTCTTGTCCACACCATGAAAGCATGCCCTATAGTGATGACACAGATATAAAGAGAAAGCTTGTTAATCATATGAATTGATTAATAGAAATGGATACAGTTAGGGTATTTTTACTGGTTCCACTATTTTGGAAGAAAAATATTTGGAAAAAGGCTGATTGCTGCTTATCAATGGTCCATGCTTTAAGTTTGGCCAACAAAATTCACATGTAAACTTTGACCTCAATATTGAAGAGGGCAAATATTCAGCATTCTGGTGATGCAGGGACACCCTTCTTACAGAGAGAGTACTACATTGAATCCCACCATGCATCAAGGATGATAACAAACAACATTAAACATTTGTGAGAGCCAAGCAGCCTTATACTGATTTATATTTCTACAGTTTAGCATGTGAGACTATTGGGCCTGGAGAACCTGAAGCTCTAAGACCAACATCGGTGTTCATAACTCTTAGTGCATTTAATTTAATTGTACCTGACAAACTTCAATTGTGCTGAATGCATCATAAGGGGACACAGAGGTCTCATACAGAGATTCTGTAGGCTTGATCCACAACAATCGAGAAAATTAATTTCATAATGCACTAGAATTATCTTTACCCAAGGCATTTATATATTTCCAAAAACGTTTTTGACATTTTGTTTCATATAGAATATATAATTGCCCACTAAATTTCTACATATGTCAATCAGACTCTTAGGAACACTTTTTTGACAATGGAATGTTCCTGAGAATCTTTTGATGATCCCTCACTAGGGTTCAGCAACTCATCTTTTGATTTAAACTCTTGTGGGCAGTTGGCACAGGACTATGTCATCAACTCCTTACAGTGGCATTTTTATTCTTAGAATCAGAAACTCTCTTTTTCTGCATTACATGCTGTTGCAGTGAGGCAGCAAACAGGTACAAGCAATGACCCTCACCATTGCTTTTTTAGCTATTTATAAGGTAGATGAACCTCCAATCAGATACATGGTTGGTTGAATCAATGCCCATTTGTATTTTTTGCTCTGTTCATTGCCCAAAATAACGCTGCAATTGGTAAAATTTGCAGGTCTGTCTAAAACATGACAACATTTCAAGATTGTTCATTTGAGGAAAATGAACTCTACAGTTCCAGCAGGGCTTGAAGAAGGGTACTGACATGAACGTGCAATTCACTACAACTTTCTTCAATTAAGAGAGATGCGTGTAATGTTTTTTGTTAGTGTTATATAGCGCGAAATTGACGCAAAGATATCAGAGCGCTTTACATGAGCATCAGTTGCTTTACAGATGGACACATTCATTCTGTTAGGCACAGGGAAATTCAGTTATTTATCCAGAATCACAGGATGTTGAGCGTCCCTGCCGAGACTTGAACCCAGTTCCCTAGCTTTGAGGTGAACCACTCTAGCTGTTAGTCCACATCCTCTTGTCCTGGTTACTTGGAATATCCAATGGGGAGCCATTGCTTAGCGCTCTCATAAAGGATTTATTTTTCTTTTCACAAAACGTTACCTTATTAGTCAATTTGTTGAACCACTGTGATGCTCAAGGAAATAACACTGATACACATCCATCCAGTCTGTCATGTCATCAACCCAAAGGAGAGATTTAAGGATGATTTGAAAATCCAGAGAACGTATGGCTTTCAGGTTACTGTGCGTCAATTTGAAAGTGATAGCTACATTGAAATTATGAAATTGTGCTTCTTATTGAAGTAGATTGAGATGTATAGTATTTTATTTATTTATTTTATTTGATGAGTTTTATATAGCGCTGGCTAGACCTGGAGGTATCAGAGCGGTTTACATAAGAAACAGTGAGTTGCAAGTTACAAAAATATAGCATAAGTTTCACAGTGAGTACATATTAAAAAACAAGAGGTGCTAGCGAATAGCACGATAAGGACACATAATCAAGACAAAATAGTACTGTAGTTGTATGAAATCTTAGAGTGAGACGTCGTAGATAGTGAATCGGTATGAAGAATAAAGGAGAAAGGGTGAAAAATATGTGGGGAAAAGGGGAGCAGATCAAGACAGATAAGTGGCAGAAAAAAAAAACACAGACCGGCAATTGGATCAATAGTCACAACAGCCCAAGAAATAGGTGAGAGGGATGAATAGGTGAGAGGGATGTAGGGAATCAAAGGGGGAGAAAAGAGTCAAAGCAGTCCAGCAAAGAAAAGGAATGTTCAGGTCACGAAGATGGAGTCCAGGGGGAGAGAGGAGCGGACAAATAAAGGTCAACAAGATGGAGGATATAGGTCACGGGCATCATCGGAGTCCATCCGAAATGGCGGGAGCATGCAAAATTTAAGCCCAAAAACCAAAAGATCTGGAAGGAGATAGCAGTGGAGAAAAACAACGAGAACTATGTCCAAAGTACGGCTGAGTAGGTGACGGCCATAGCGGTGAGCCGGAGCCAATCTCCCCTTTATCTGCCAAAGCAGCTCCACCGGAAATCAGCCATGTTGCTCAGGCTCCGCTGGTTTAGAATGAAGATTATGATGTGTCTGAGAGGACTCGGGCATCATCAGAACCCATCTGAAATCACGGAAACATGCAAAATTTAAGCCCAAAAACCAAAAGAGCTGGAAGTCCACAGGGAGGATATAGCAGCGGAGAAAAACGACAAGAACTATGTCCAATGTCCGGCTGAGTAGGTGACGCCCATAGCGGTGAGCCAGAGCCAATCTCCCCTATAGCTGTCGAAGCAGCTCCACTGGAAATCGGCTATGTTGCTCGGGCTCCGCCGGGTTAGAATGAAGATCATGATGTGTCTGAGAGGTCTCGGGACCAGTCATGGGGAATGGAAATGACGAGGATGGCAATATAGGATCGGAGATGGAGCTTGTCGGCCATCTTAAAGTCAGGTAAGTTCAGTCTGTATATCTCCGTGACTCTACAGTCGGATATGCCTCTAGTACTGTGTATAGTAATTACCATGAAAGTTCTAATGCCATAAGGCTATTCAATTTTGCTGCTTGTTAGGAGTAGGAACATTGAAAAAGTGTGTAATGTTATTATGCAGGCTGGTGGGGGCAAAGATACCCACAAGAATGCCCATCCTTTTTAGCTCTAATAGCTGGAAGAAATGCTTGGTCTACCCTTTGAGGCATGGTCAGTTGAAATTGAATGCTTCAGGGATTGTTTCTAAAAAAACTGAATTGAGTGGCCAGAGGACTGCATCAACATGGCAGCGCATTTAACATTTTGCTTTGCTGAAAGTGCATCTAACCATGTTGCGCATACTCTGGGGTAGCGATCTCTCAATTTGGTGGGAGTTCCTCCTATTCAATGGCAAGGGTCTCCGTAGACCAGTTTGCAGGACAGCCTCCCTTACATTTCTAAACGACCCTGATAGAAAGCATACTCTGTGCTTCCAGTCTAATCAAAAATCTTTTTTTTCAGTTTTTTTAAAATCATTTTTCATTCTAGGAACAAAAGAGCAAAAATCTATTAATTGATTTATTTCTCTTCACTAATGTCATCAGCAGACTTTTTTCTTTCCCGCCTCTCCATGTAGTCTCCTTGCTTATGTTCCTTTAACGTTTGAATCAATTTTACACTTCAGTACATCGGTGTCTATAATACTAATTGTCTTCAAAATATACATATTAACTGTTTCATACACAGTGGCACCTTCTTTGTTACTGGTTTAAACATACATTTCAGTCAATGGAGTTCAAAGATGTACATTAACTAGCACTTTTCATTCTGTCAGCCCCTATTTCTCTCTATCAACCTTCACTCTCTCTTCTGTTCTGTTTTGAAGAGGGGAGGGAAATGGATCATCGTAAACTGGGTTGGGTGATAAGGGAAGAGGATTCTTCATGAGGAATACATTATTTCGCTGGAGAAAATAAAAAAAAATAAAAAAATGCATGTATATAGCGATTCCTCTTACCGTGTGGCGTTCTCGACCAAAGTAAAATGGGATAGAGTATCCCAAATGGAAAATCACATGATTTTAAAGGGCAGTCACATAGTCAAATCGGCCTTTTTTTACCAGCACAAAGTAGCAAAATTACACTCTGCCATAGATTTACATATCCGAATATAGTTGTACCACGTCATTTGTGAACTGCGCCCTATATCTTGTCACATCAGCATCTTACCTGGCTTGTTGTTTGGTTGTAGAAAACACAGCAATTGTGTAGGTGTGCTTTACAAAAATCTAAAGACAAGAGCCGCCTACAGGATCTCATTGAAAACCATACAACAAAATGATTTTTTTTAATATTCTGTTGAAATCATACTCTAGCTAAATGGCTTTAAGTACAGTGTAAAATACTTATCTAGGATGGCAAAAGATATCTTTCTGAATTTAAATTAAAATGCGAATTGAGGTACTTACTTTACAAGCCATCATTATTTGAACTAAATGAGAACATATCCACTTAAATGGCACCATTAACAACATTAAGGCACACGTTACAATGTGGAAAAGGGATAGTTCTGAAATTTTTTGTGGTTTAAGATCAGGCTCATCTGATTTCCACATGAAATCGATCTCTTTAACCCTGAAGGGTGAAAGCGATGAGAAAAATGATGTGTTGTGTGATTGCTAGAAATTTGTGAAAAAGATGAGGGAAAATGCATTCAAAGGAAAAGAACATTGTTATTCAGTGATACCTGTGATGTTGCAGACATGCTGTGGATACTGCCGAGTGGACAGGAAATGCACATTGTTTTTAATTTATAACTGTGCAGTATAACATACTTAAATTATTATCTAAAAGATCCTTAGCTGTGATTTATCTTTCACGTGAGCATGTATTCCTATAACCTTCATAGAATTGTAAAATAAAAAAGTAAATATTCAGTCAGTAAAACAGTCAGTTTTGGTTTAAGAGAGTGCTGAGACTGTATTATTTGGATTGTGACCGTTTTTAGACTGTACTAATTATTAAATCAAAAACAACTTTATTCGAGTGCAGAAACATCCGTAAAAGTACATAAAATACACAAATTAGTCGGGCATCTCTTACGATAAGTTTAAAATAATCAACAATAAAATCCCCCAATTCATTCGTCATACATCTCATACAATAAATGTAACATAGTAAACAATAAATCCCACAAATTAAACAACTAAAATGTTTAGTAACAAAGTAGTCCTGAGATTAATATTGCTAGACCAGAAAGGTGTTCATTGGAAGTACATGGCGCCTCTTGAGCAAATAGCTAGCTTCAAAAGCCACCCCACATGAAAGCAGCGCTCTATGTCCACAGACAATTGCAGCTATCTAAATGCTACTCCACATTTGCGGATTTTACGCTTCTTTAGACACAAGAGTAAAAAGGATTTGCGTTACCTGCACCAAATTAATAAAAAAATAAGAAATACAGCAAGCACCTGGTGCTCGTGCCAACTGCATGGACATGGGTGGCCTAAAACATCTTTATTATAACCTAATAAAAGACCAAGTAAAAATAAGATGTTTTTTGTCCTAAAGTGTAATAGCAAATATCCCAACCCCGTTGCGAAATGAGCAAGTATTGTTCTGGTCTGCTAAAGGGCTCCAATTTTCTATAATTTGACACTGTATGTTTCTTAAGTGGGGTATTGTGATAGTATTACATGGTGAGGTCTAACCCCAACACAACATAATACTGTACTTTCCTACAGTGCCTTTTTGCAGATACCAAACTCCGCCAGACTGGCCAGGAGCTGTGTGTGAAGTGGTTTCACAGGTTGCAGAGAGACTAAAAGCACCAGAGCAGCTAAATGTTCATGTCATTAATGGTTTAGGGAGATGGCAGAAGAACTTTACCTGAGGCAGAGAATCTCCCCTTTCCAATCATATCTCTGTCAAGGGGATTGCTACAGGAAAGCGATCCCCAAGCAGTGATCCACCCCCTTAGACACCTGGGATTCATTCCCAGGGGAAACAACTCATGATGCAAGGGCTCTTGATCCCCAAACCCCTCCCCCCTCCAAAAATAGTATTTCTGCCCCCCTTGGGGGCAAATGGGGTTGATTAACCCTAATTTGCCCCCACCGACGGCAAAAAGCCCACTAGATACCATGGAATTCAAAATGGCATAACATACAAATGGAGAGTGCAGTGTACCGAGGCATAATGACATACCACTTCCCCAGAAGGGCCAATAGAGTCTTTTTGACTCCCCCTCACTCTGAGGGCAGAAAGGAGGTTTGTCTAAACCCCAAAAGTGACAGTCCAGTCCTTCTGTCCCCCACCAGGGGCAGACAGGGTGTTTGACCTGAGGAGCAGAAAGCCTACTGGACAACAGGGAATTCAAAATGGTGCCAGAAGAAACAAAAGGCGGGTGCAGCCTACTCTGGCATTGAGCCATATCACCACCTCAGAAGGGGCAATAGTGTCTTTCTGACCCCCCTCTGGAGGCAGATATGAGGTGAGTCCCAATTAAGGAGGTTGCCCCAAATCTGCATGTGTGGGGTGTAGAAAACCCAATAGACGCCAGAGATTTTGCATTTGGGGCAAAGGAAAGGGGTGTGGGCATTCCACTCTGGCATTAGTCACACCCGCACACCAAAGGAGACATATCAGCCTTTCTGCTCCCCCCAGGGCAGTTATGGTATTTGCCCCTAAATTATCCCTAGGATGCAGAATGCCCACTAGACACCAGGGTATTCAAAATGAACCAAAACAAACAAAAGGAAGTGTGGCCTACCCTGGCATGGAGCCATACCCACGCTTCAGAAGGGTAACAGTGCCTTTCTGCTCCCTGTCAGGGTCAGACAGGAGGTTTGTCCCAATTGGGGACATTGCCCCAAATCTGAAGCACAGGGGGAAGAAAGCCTACTAGACAGCAGGGATTTTAAATGTGGGTCAAAAGAAAGGGGTGCAGTCATTGCACTCTGTCATTGGCCATATATTCACCACAAAACAGATAAACCAGTGTTGTTGCCCTCCCCACCCCAGGGACAGGCAGGGTGTTTTTCCCTAATTTTACCCTGGGGGCAGAAACCCCACTGAACACCATTTGAATTCAAAATGATGCCAAAAAGCAAAAGGAAGGGGCAGCCTACTCTGACCACACCCCATCCCAGAAGTTGTAATTGTTTCTTTCTGCCTCCCTGGGACAGACATAGAAAGAGGAAAATGTTTCTGAGGGTTGTTTTTGTGCAAGACATTGTCCCTTCCTGTACAAAAGCAATTCTGCCTGCAACTCAGGCACTTTTCCACCATGGCACAAAGGTGCCTGGGTTTTTGCTAGGCATCATTCAGTGTGCCAGCACAGGAAGAGAGCAGGTATGCATTATATCTTGTAGATATGAATCATTTCTGCTCTCTCCCTACCATGCAGGGCAGCACAGTAAGGTGTCTTTCTGCACTGCGTGATTCTTAAGTAAATCTTCCAAACCCAAATCCTGAACATAACCCTCATGCCTAAGTAGCATAACTGCCTGGTATGCAATAGGAATGATTTGCTTGCTCAGTTTATAATTTGCTCTATAGAAAGTCTTGTCCACACCATGAAAGCATGCCCTATAGTGATGACACAGATATAAAGAGAAAGCTTGTTAATCATATGAATTGATTAATAGAAATGGATACAGTTAGGGTATTTTTACTGGTTCCACTATTTTGGAAGAAAAATATTTGGAAAAAGGCTGATTGCTGCTTATCAATGGTCCATGCTTTAAGTTTGGCCAACAAAATTCACATATAAACTTTGACCTCAATATTGAAGAGGGCAAATATTCAGCATTCTGGTGATGCAGGGACACCCTTCTTACAGAGAGAGTACTACATTGAATCCCACCATGCATCAAGGATGATAACAAACAACATTAAACATTTGTGAGAGCCAAGCAGCCTTATACTGATTTATATTTCTACAGTTTAGCATGTGAGACTATTGGGCCTGGAGAACCTGAAGCTCTAAGACCAACATCGGTGTTCATAACTCTTAGTGCATTTAATTTAATTGTACCTGACAAACTTCAATTGTGCTGAATGCATCATAAGGGGACACAGAGGTCTCATACAGAGATTCTGTAGGCTTGATCCACAACAATCGAGAAAATTAATTTCATAATGCACTAGAATTATCTTTACCCAAGGCATTTATATATTTCCAAAAACGTTTTTGACATTTTGTTTCATATAGAATATATAATTGCCCACTAAATTTCTACATATGTCAATCAGACTCTTAGGAACACTTTTTTGACAATGGAATGTTCCTGAGAATCTTTTGATGATCCCTCACTAGGGTTCAGCAACTCATCTTTTGATTTAAACTCTTGTGGGCAGTTGGCACAGGACTATGTCATCAACTCCTTACAGTGGCATTTTTATTCTTAGAATCAGAAACTCTCTTTTTCTGCATTACATGCTGTTGCAGTGAGGCAGCAAACAGGTACAAGCAATGACCCTCACCATTGCTTTTTTAGCTATTTATAAGGTAGATGAACCTCCAATCAGATACATGGTTGGTTGAATCAATGCCCATTTGTATTTTTTGCTCTGTTCATTGCCCAAAATAACGCTGCAATTGGTAAAATTTGCAGGTCTGTCTAAAACATGACAACATTTCAAGATTGTTCATTTGAGGAAAATGAACTCTACAGTTCCTGCAGGGCTTGAAGAAGGGTACTGACATGAACGTGCAATTCACTACAACTTTCTTCAATTAAGAGAGATGCGTGTAATGTTTTTTGTTAGTGTTATATAGCGCGAAATTGACGCAAAGATATCAGAGCGCTTTACATGAGCATCAGTTGCTTTACAGATGGACACATTCATTCTGTTAGGCACAGGGAAATTCAGTTATTTATCCAGAATCACAGGATGTTGAGCGTCCCTGCCGAGACTTGAACCCAGTTCCCTAGCTTTGAGGTGAACCACTCTAGCTGTTAGTCCACATCCTCTTGTCCTGGTTACTTGGAATATCCAATGGGGAGCCATTGCTTAGCGCTCTCATAAAGGATTTATTTTTCTTTTCACAAAACGTTACCTTATTAGTCAATTTGTTGAACCACTGTGATGCTCAAGGAAATAACACTGATACACATCCATCCAGTCTGTCATGTCATCAACCCAAAGGAGAGATTTAAGGATGATTTGAAAATCCAGAGAACGTATGGCTTTCAGGTTACTGTGCGTCAATTTGAAAGTGATAGCTACATTGAAATTATGAAATTGTGCTTCTTATTGAAGTAGATTGAGATGTATAGTATTTTATTTATTTATTTTATTTGATGAGTTTTATATAGCGCTGGCTAGACCTGGAGGTATCAGAGCGGTTTACATAAGAAACAGTGAGTTGCAAGTTACAAAAATATAGCATAAGTTTCACAGTGAGTACATATTAAAAAACAAGAGGTGCTAGCGAATAGCACGATAAGGACACATAATCAAGACAAAATAGTACTGTAGTTGTATGAAATCTTAGAGTGAGACGTCGTAGATAGTGAATCGGTATGAAGAATAAAGGAGAAAGGGTGAAAAATATGTGGGGAAAAGGGGAGCAGATCAAGACAGATAAGTGGCAGAAAAAAAAAACACAGACCGGCAATTGGATCAATAGTCACAACAGCCCAAGAAATAGGTGAGAGGGATGAATAGGTGAGAGGGATGTAGGGAATCAAAGGGGGAGAAAAGAGTCAAAGCAGTCCAGCAAAGAAAAGGAATGTTCAGGTCACGAAGATGGAGTCCAGGGGGAGAGAGGAGCGGACAAATAAAGGTCAACAAGATGGAGGATATAGGTCACGGGCATCATCGGAGTCCATCCGAAATGGCGGGAGCATGCAAAATTTAAGCCCAAAAACCAAAAGATCTGGAAGGAGATAGCAGTGGAGAAAAACAACGAGAACTATGTCCAAAGTACGGCTGAGTAGGTGACGGCCATAGCGGTGAGCCGGAGCCAATCTCCCCTTTATCTGCCAAAGCAGCTCCACCGGAAATCAGCCATGTTGCTCAGGCTCCGCTGGTTTAGAATGAAGATTATGATGTGTCTGAGAGGACTCGGGCATCATCAGAACCCATCTGAAATCACGGAAACATGCAAAATTTAAGCCCAAAAACCAAAAGAGCTGGAAGTCCACAGGGAGGATATAGCAGCGGAGAAAAACGACAAGAACTATGTCCAATGTCCGGCTGAGTAGGTGACGCCCATAGCGGTGAGCCAGAGCCAATCTCCCCTATAGCTGTCGAAGCAGCTCCACTGGAAATCGGCTATGTTGCTCGGGCTCCGCCGGGTTAGAATGAAGATCATGATGTGTCTGAGAGGTCTCGGGACCAGTCATGGGGAATGGAAATGACGAGGATGGCAATATAGGATCGGAGATGGAGCTTGTCGGCCATCTTAAAGTCAGGTAAGTTCAGTCTGTATATCTCCGTGACTCTACAGTCGGATATGCCTCTAGTACTGTGTATAGTAATTACCATGAAAGTTCTAATGCCATAAGGCTATTCAATTTTGCTGCTTGTTAGGAGTAGGAACATTGAAAAAGTGTGTAATGTTATTATGCAGGCTGGTGGGGGCAAAGATACCCACAAGAATGCCCATCCTTTTTAGCTCTAATAGCTGGAAGAAATGCTTGGTCTACCCTTTGAGGCATGGTCAGTTGAAATTGAATGCTTCAGGGATTGTTTCTAAAAAAACTGAATTGAGTGGCCAGAGGACTGCATCAACATGGCAGCGCATTTAACATTTTGCTTTGCTGAAAGTGCATCTAACCATGTTGCGCATACTCTGGGGTAGCGATCTCTCAATTTGGTGGGAGTTCCTCCTATTCAATGGCAAGGGTCTCCGTAGACCAGTTTGCAGGACAGCCTCCCTTACATTTCTAAACGACCCTGATAGAAAGCATACTCTGTGCTTCCAGTCTAATCAAAAATCTTTTTTTTCAGTTTTTTTAAAATCATTTTTCATTCTAGGAACAAAAGAGCAAAAATCTATTAATTGATTTATTTCTCTTCACTAATGTCATCAGCAGACTTTTTTCTTTCCCGCCTCTCCATGTAGTCTCCTTGCTTATGTTCCTTTAACGTTTGAATCAATTTTACACTTCAGTACATCGGTGTCTATAATACTAATTGTCTTCAAAATATACATATTAACTGTTTCATACACAGTGGCACCTTCTTTGTTACTGGTTTAAACATACATTTCAGTCAATGGAGTTCAAAGATGTACATTAACTAGCACTTTTCATTCTGTCAGCCCCTATTTCTCTCTATCAACCTTCACTCTCTCTTCTGTTCTGTTTTGAAGAGGGGAGGGAAATGGATCATCGTAAACTGGGTTGGGTGATAAGGGAAGAGGATTCTTCATGAGGAATACATTATTTCGCTGGAGAAAATAAAAAAAAATAAAAAAATGCATGTATATAGCGATTCCTCTTACCGTGTGGCGTTCTCGACCAAAGTAAAATGGGATAGAGTATCCCAAATGGAAAATCACATGATTTTAAAGGGCAGTCACATAGTCAAATCGGCCTTTTTTTACCAGCACAAAGTAGCAAAATTACACTCTGCCATAGATTTACATATCCGAATATAGTTGTACCACGTCATTTGTGAACTGCGCCCTATATCTTGTCACATCAGCATCTTACCTGGCTTGTTGTTTGGTTGTAGAAAACACAGCAATTGTGTAGGTGTGCTTTACAAAAATCTAAAGACAAGAGCCGCCTACAGGATCTCATTGAAAACCATACAACAAAATGATTTTTTTTAATATTCTGTTGAAATCATACTCTAGCTAAATGGCTTTAAGTACAGTGTAAAATACTTATCTAGGATGGCAAAAGATATCTTTCTGAATTTAAATTAAAATCCGAATTAAGGTACTTACTTTACAAGCCATCATTATTTGAACTAAATGAGAACATATCCACTTAAATGGCACCATTAACAACATTAAGGCACAAGTTACAATGTGGAAAAGGGATAGTTCTGAAATTTTTTGTGGTTTAAGATCAGGCTCATCTGATTTCCACATGAAATCGATCTCTTTAACCCTGAAGGGTGAAAGCGATGAGAAAAATGATGTGTTGTGTGATTGCTAGAAATTTGTGAAAAAGATGAGGGAAAATGCATTCAAAGGAAAAGAACATTGTTATTCAGTGATACCTGTGATGTTGCAGACATGCTGTGGATACTGCCGAGTGGACAGGAAATGCACATTGTTTTTAATTTATAACTGTGCAGTATAACATACTTAAATTATTATCTAAAAGATCCTTAGCTGTGATTTATCTTTCACGTGAGCATGTATTCCTATAACCTTCATAGAATTGTAAAATAAAAAAGTAAATATTCAGTGAGTAAAACAGTCAGCTTTGGTTTAAGAGAGTGCTGAGACTGTATTATTTGGATTATGACCGTTTTTAGACTGTACTAATTATTAAATCAAAAATAACTTTATTCGAGTGCAGAAACATCCGTAAAAGTACATAAAATACACAAATTAGTCGGGCATCTCTTACGATAAGTTTAAAATAATCAACAATAAAATCCCCCAATTCATTCGTCATACATCTCATACAATAAATGTAACATAGTAAACAATAAATCCCACAAATTAAACAACTAAAATGTTTAGTAACAACGTAGTCCTGAGATTAATATTGCTAGACCAGAAAGGTGTTCATTGGAAGTACATGGCGCCTCTTGAGCAAATAGCTAGCTTCAAAAGCCACCCCACATGAAAGCAGCGCTCTATGTCCACAGACAATTGCAGCTATCTAAATGCTACTCCACATTTGCGGATTTTACGCTTCTTTAGACACAAGAGTAAAAAGGATTTGCGTTACCTGCACCAAATTAATAAAAAAATAAGAAATACAGCAAGCACCTGGTGCTCGTGCCAACTGCATGGACATGGGTGGCCTAAAACATCTTTATTATAACCTAATAAAAGACCAAGTAAAAATAAGATGTTTTTTGTCCTAAAGTGTAATAGCAAATATCCCAACCCCCTTGCGAAATTAGCAAGTATTGTTCTGGTCTGTTAAAGGGCTCCAAGTTTCTATAAGTTGACACTGTATGTTTCTTAAGTGATACAGTATTCTGTGTGGGGCAGGCATTGTTATGTTCCCTTTAAGTAGAGTGTTTATCTTTGTAATTAATGACCTGGGCTCCACAATCACAGGTCGCCGCCGGTGTTTCTAAGGGTAGCGTTGCGGGCGCATGCATGTTGTTTTTATTGAACATGTAGGTGTGCATTTCTTTGAAGGGTTGAGTCAGTTGCAGCGTGACTCTTGAAGGGAATAGACGTGTCTGTGCATGTATTTATAATAAAGAAGTTACAATTTACTATCTGCTGTGGAGCACTTTACTCAACAGGCACACTCAAGAAATGTGTATTTTATTAGTTTTCCAGCCTTGCACACGAGAAAGATCATGAAACAAAGGTGTCTGCACGAGCTCCTGGAAGCTACAACGGAGATAAGCCAGCCAAGGAATACTGAGGCCCTTTTCACATGATAGGAAGTCTTTGATCACAAGAGGGTTCGAGCTGGCTTGCTGGTTTTGCCACATGGAGGTCTGTAGAATAATTTGACACAATTTAATGCGGTCCTTGATGTAGCTAAGGAAAGAAGTCTTCTACAAAGACAGTTTTCCTCTGCCTGAATGGCTGCCCATGCGGCAATACGCCAAATCTCTGCTTCACATCTGGCAGCGGTCAGGCATTATGTCGTATACATTTGTAATAACTGGGTCAGTTCTTCACCACTGTTATGTTTGGTGGCCGTCCCTGGTGATAATGCAAATAAAAGGCACCGGAACCCATACCAAGGGGTTCGGGGTCCACATGAGATCTGGTGGGAGTGTGTGTCAGTGTGGCGTTCTCAACTTCGTTTTGTACCTGAGTTACCACGGAACAACCACAAAGTGGTCTATTTATATTAGGTATATTGAATAAAGTCCCAATCGCTTGGGAAAACTGTAGACAACAGTGCAAGATGTTAGACGCCCAAGATCCAGATGAAACGTATATGACCCCCAGATATGAAAATCTATTAGCCCTTTTTAAAGATTTTTGACCTAGAGCTAGAGTAGTGATATTCAACCTTTTTTGGGCCGCAAGCCATAATATACGATTTACAAAATGTGTAAGTAGGTCTAAGTGTGCCATAAACTGTGAGACTGTGGATACTAAGAGACACAGGGCTCTTTTTGAGTGTGGGCCATTAACACCACACTGACAGCATAGAGTAGGAGTGGAAGGGCGTCACCACCAATCCTAGGGGGATTGGAGCTAATGTTGCTGAATCCCTAGAAAAATTGCAAATTTGTCTGTAAACTAGCCATTGATGCCACATATTATTCTTGCTCTCATGCAAGACTTCTAGAACGTTCACAAGGGCCTCTTCCAACCCCAGATCCAATAGAATTGGCCACATTCAAAAGCTGTGGACAAATCCATGAACGCATGATCGAGTGGGCAGTGCATTAAATAGTATATTTGCCTATACTTAAGTTGAGATTAAGTCAGTGCTCCACAGTCATTACTTAAAGCCATATTGACAGCAATTAGGTATGCTATTTTCTGAAGCCCACCGCGGATCCTATTACACATGACCCTGCCGAAGATTTTGTTAGAGGTATCAATGAGATAACATCCTGGGTCTGATCGATCACCTTTTTTAAAAATAGGAACAATAATTCGGGAAACCCAGGACCTAGGTAGGCGGGAATATGTGTGTTGATTATAGACAGTAGTCAGCAATGGCACCCAGAAATCAGAGTTGCATTTCACCAGGAAAACCCATTCGGCCGCTGGACGTTCTCAGAATGCACTGCAGTATGGCTTTAGCCACCTTCTTTAAAGAAAAAGATTAATAAAGTTTCTGATCAGAGATTCCTTAGGAGCCCCACTAAGAACTGTGGGAGAATAGATATGAGAAAAAAGATCAACCCACGACTCACTGGAAATGAGACGACTAGATGAAGAGATGTGGCTTTTTGTCGCTCTAATAGAGGGAACAGTGGCCTAAAGGCCTTAGAGTGTTTGGTAGATGCTTCAACTGCTAAATTATCCAATTTCTTATTGTTAAACTCCTTACGCCTCTACGTGATCGTTGATTTCTATAGCCTATGGGAAAGTAACATTTCAAACTAGTCCCTTGGTTCCTCTCCAAGGGCTTTACATAGGCTTCTGTTTGCAACAGAGCAAGCATTATTAAACCATTGCGGTGTATTTGAATGACTCATCACAAGATTTAAAACAGAAGATTGGACGCAATTACACAGTTCTTCAAAAGAATGAACGACTGACTCCCTACCAACCTCATTCTCTAGTCAATGTGAATAGAGGTCCCAGTTTTTCTTAATGAGATGTGGTAACGATTTAGAGGGATTTGGGGGCCTCCACACAAACCTGAGGCCATTAAACTTTGGTTGAAGGTGAGAAACGACTACTGTGGATCTGGGTTCTTAGTTAACACTAATACCAAATTGCTTATTATCTGGGTTAGTTGAGTTATTATCTCTGTGGGGAGATTCTAGGATCGTTCCCTGTTCTAAGTGATGCGCCAATCCTCTTGATTGAAAAATATAGTCAATCGCTGGTGCAGCTGCTCCCATACACCATATTACGTTACACAAATTGTGAGCCGCGATGTAAATCCTGGGTTCTATGCCTCTCGGATCTTTGCTGGGCATTGCACACCATGGGGCCACAAAAGTCTCCAGAATTAGTGCTTTCTTCCAAGTTAACTTTAAAATCCCCCTCAAGAACCTAGCAGAATTCTTGCCTAAAGTGTTGTGCCTATCCTTAACAGTTACTACAAATCCAAACAGATTAGCACATTTTACATTCGACAAACTTTCAAAATAATTGTTAAAAAATGTTAATTAAATATAAACTAAAACTACAATTTCCTTTGACAACGATTATTTGGAAGTTTCTATCATCTGTTTCTATAATCTGGGCTTTCAATTTGAAGGACAAATTCATCCAGATGGGCTAGCCCCCCTAAGTAAATAAAAAAATACTCATAACCTTCAAAAACATTAGGGGTGGTGGCCCAAGTATTTATTTATTTTTTTAAACAATTTTATTGACATTTCTTTTATCATTACAATGCCTTGCAATAAAATAATTTTTCACGGTGTACAACCATAGATGTAACAGTTTACAGAGAGTAGTCTCGATGTTTATACATATCGGAGACTCATCCACCCAGGGTGGTGGGACTGATAAATCAACTATAGCATATCCAAGAAACATCCTGTACTAAGGTGTGTTCATTCACTAATGTCGGACCCAAACTCATCCTGTGGGGAGTGGTTCACATATATTTCCACGGTAGGCGTTCCACTTCCCCCATACCCTCGTCCATTTTTTGGGGCACCCTCGGTGAATGTAGACTGATTTCTCTGCCACCATTGCCATGTCCATATCATTGCACCATTGACTGAGGGCAGGGGTAAGTCTGGAGCCCCAGCGTTGCGCTATATTTCGTTTTGCAATTGTCATGCCCAGTGTTACCCAGTCTTGCGCTGTGTTGTTTAAATATGTGGGTTCCCAGATATTGAGAAGACAACGTTTTGGTTCTGGGAGAATCGTGACAGGACCAAGTCTTTTTGGAGAATATCCTATCATATTCTACAGTTAAAAGCTTCTTTTCCAGCAAACATAGTTTCGACCTGATTCCTACTATATTTTAGCTCATGAGTCTGAGTTTTGATTGTGAAAGAAAGGAGTTTGTTGCAGGGTCAGCCAGGCAGTCAATGAGAGCATATTGCTTCTGATCAGCCTTAAAGAATGAAACAATAGGTGCAGTAAGTCAATCGACCGTGATGAGGTCAGGTAGGATTTCAAAGCTGTTCCTAAGTGGTAGAACTGTTAGATGTCCAAGTAGAAGGGTCGAGGGGTAGATGGAGGGTCCTCTTAACTCACTGAAAGGGGGACAATGCCCATTCAGCATTGCAGGTGGCTTATAAAAGAACCCAAGAGGCAGAAAAACCCATTCACCAAGATTGATCTATGATTTCACTTTATAAGTTATCAAATTTCTTGTGTAGATGGCTTCTTAATATTCACCACATACAGTCCCCAGTGACGTTTTTCCTTGTACCCATCTGAGCATTAAAATCAAAACCCTATTGCAATTAGCTATGATAAATACTCAATTCTTATACATCTAGTTGGTGACTGTTGAAAAGATCTTTCCCTGATTCAGTTTAATTGCCCCACAGCGGAGGGACCCTTGCCAACACCACCACAAACAGGCTAGCTGGAGGTGGTAAATGAATGATTTGAAAGTTTATCGTTAATCTGCATGTCTGCTAGTGTGGGGTTAGCTGGGAAATTACTTCCCTTAGGCTTGCAGTTCACGTTGGGAATGTGAATGTCTTTGATGGGTTCCAAGTGACAGTGTCTCCCAAATGGATTGGCTGATACTGTATTCTTGTGAAGGACTGGGGCATGTCGATCGATCATTCCAACATTGGTGGCTCAATTCTGGAATTGATCTTTCCCCAGTCCCTTGGCCACTAAGGTAGCTGCAATAAGTCCCTTCACCTGAGATTCAATTTGTCCTAGATGGTTAGTGGGGGTCTGCAGCTGGGCTTTTAAGATTAGGGAGAACCTGGTGCAGCACTGTCCTAATAGTAAACGGTCAAACTCTGAGAGTTCAATAGCTGTTGCCCGAGATGAAACAGAGCCCACAGATGTTTTTTTTTGCATTTAGCTTCTGATGCAAAAACGTCTATCACCCTGGCTGCAGCATCAGGGCTATGCATGAATCCTGTATCCCTGCCACTACTACTGCCCATAGACTCATTTCCTTCAGCACCAGGAGTGTCAATGTCTAGCAGACGGGCCCGCTCTTGGCCCGGGTTGGAGAGCAGCACTATAATGGGACTGGCGCCCTTCACCCCTTGGGCAGAATGCCAGTAGTCTGGGTGAAAAGGAAGCCCTTGGCATCTTCCACGCCACCTGCAGCAGTCCCAGAAAAGTGTTCAGTGCAGCGGGATAGTGAGAAGCCCTACAAGCGTATTGGCAGAATGCTGGTAGATATAGTCTGGGTGAAAGGAAAGTCCTTTCCAGCAGCAGCCCTGGAAAAGCATCCTGAGACTGAGTGCATAGATTCTATTAAATTAGGGAAAACCCTTAGTGCATCAGTTTCATGCTTTCTGTAGTTTGATGGAAGACTAGATGTCTTACAAAGACAACATATTTTTAAGACTATACCCTCTATATTTATGATAGTGCTCTAGAGTAAGTTTTGGTGTTGTTTGATTCTATTATGTGTAACTCCACGCATTGAAATGCAATTGGGGCTCAATATATTAAAATGTATGTATGCCTTACAGCAGTAAGTAGGAATAATTTATGCTTGCATATATTACCCAGTTCCATATGCAAAACGTACGCATTAGTTTTGCTTCTCATACAATTTGTGGGGTTTCCAAGGGATGTGTCAGGCAAATGCCATTCAAAACTGGTGATGATATTAACAAACATTTGAAAGTGCATTTCACATACTTATCTGTACTATTCTTGAAGTTCAAAACAGAAGTGATCCAAATAGTGTGGGAATGCACACTAATCTCTCTAGTTGTCACAGAGAAATTGAGGACGAAAGGACTTACCTGGGAAAAACATTTTGAATAGTTTGAAGTGAAAGAATTCATAGACATCATATTGGAGCCACCAGGGGTCGCAGCTATGGCCCCTGGCTTGCCCCTTGCTACCCATGGCACTGTCTTTGCGACGTCTGGCTTCAGACGGGCAAAATAGGGGCTGAGAGCTCCGCTTTCCTTAATTTCTACACGTTTTTCATTATATTAGTAGTGAACAATATATTATATTAGTGTAATGACAAATGGAGCCTTTGGTGGCAGCTGTGGTAAGTAAAAAAGGTTTTAAATTTATGTTGTGTTCATGCTTGTAAGTGAGAGTGTGTTTATATTAGAAAGAGAGTGCATATATGTGAGTATGTGTGTTTGTATGTAAAAACATGTGCTAGTGAGTGAAAGTCAATGATAAGTAGTGAGTAAGACTGTGTGAAATTGTGGGTCAGAAAAGTATTCTTTGACAAAGGCAAAACTGCTCCAAATTTGCAGCGCTGCCTTGTGTCATAAGGAGAGAGAAAGATATGCCATATCTACTAAGGTATGATGCATTTTTTCTCTCCCTGCTCACTGGTGCACTCTTTGGAGCCATGCCCCAAAGCACCCACCTGTGCACCATTGTGCAAGGGTGTTTGTGTTATCAGCCACGGCCTGTATAGGGCATGCTACAGGGGCGGTGACGTAGGGTGGGGGGTTGTAAAATGCGGCATACGGCCGATTTCAGGTAAGTACCGGGGAAAAAAAAATGTTGCACGCGCTGCATCGCATTTGGCGATGCAGCGCGCGCAACTAAATTCGTTTTTTTTTCTTCCGGTACTTACCTGAAATCGGCCGTATGCCGCATTTTACAATCCACCACCCTGCCCCTCCCCCTCCCTACATCACCGCCCCGGTAGCACGCCCTATACGTGCCGTGGCTGTGTGTTATTTGAAGCATAGTTTTTTACTGCAAGGGGTCCCGCCCAGTACTAAACTACACTTTAAGGCTTTTCCCACGTTGTATGTGTCCTGGACAATGCAGTACACATGGAAAGTTTGAAAAACTTGGAGAGAGGAAACACTTCTCATTATGCCTGCCTCGTAGAGACGTAAGATTTTGGTTCATATTCCTGGCTGCCAAAGTTTGCAGATAGGTATTTGAGTCAAAATCCATGGGGGGTTACACAGGAACATACCCTTGATTCAAAGTAATGCAAAGTAGCACATAGCACAACTTTGTATTACTTTGGGATACTACCAAATGCATTCTTACTAACACTCAGCCCAAACAAGGGCTGAGTGTTAGTAAGTATGAGTGAGTAAGGTTAAGAGTGAATGCAAGTGAGTGGAAATGAATAAGAATTGGTGTACGGGGTGTAAGAGAGTGAGAGTAATGAGAATGAGAGTGAGAGAATGGGTGTGAGTGAGTGCATGTGAGTGTGAGTGTTAGCAAGAATGTAATGTGATGCTTGTGAGTTTGTCATTGACCCTGGCATACTGAAGGTAATTGTTGTCGTTTAGAAACACCAAGTGCCAAATACTGGCAGTGGAATACTTGCAGACATTCTTAGCATGACAGACATGTGACAAAATACTGGCACTTGCACATTGGGGTTGATGCTTGGTTAAAGGGCAATAATGGTAAAATACTGCTACTGGTATTCCAAATGTAATTCATGAAATACTGGCATAATTGAAGAAAATCTTGGTATGTGGACTCCAGTGGCAAAATTGCTGGTACTAGCAAAAAAGGAAATAATTCATATCATAAAGGTGAATAAACTGGCATATGGGAGTGTGGCAACCATGACAAAATTCTGGCCCTGATGTACTGAGGTAATTTTTGACACAGGGGTCACCTATGGTATATGGACAGCTTAAATTGGAAAATACTGCCACTTGCATATTTTATATGATTTTTGAGGGAAGGGGGTACTTTTGAAATATGGGGCAACCATGACGAAATTCTCTCCCTGGCACAATGGATATAATTTCTGACATATGTGGCCACCTATACCACATTTTGGAAAACATATGGGTTAAACTCCTGGTGAGCATCAGGTTTTATAGGGATGGCACATCATGGAAGGATTTAGATATTTGATCTTTCAGTGCTTATGGCATTTTATCAAATGTATGTGAAATTGTGCATTAAAATGCACTGTTTCACTCCATAAGTTTCAACATTTTCACTGGGGATCAACCTCCTAGAAGAGTTCTTGCTTATTTGTTGTGCTCACTCATTACAATTCAGGACCAGTTTTATGTCCCAGAATTTTCGAAGATCAAGTCAGCACCATAATATAGGTGGTATCTAAAGTAGACATTTGTCTGTGTTACTCAGTTATTCTTGAACTTCAACTATATCAATCGTTATGATTTTAGGGTCATGTGACATGTCTTCTTAAAAATATTGAGGCTCAATGGTCATCTTAGCTCACTTCTTGTGATGTAATTATGCTCACAGGAATTCCAATGTAACTTCCGCTGCCCCCGCCATTTTGGTGAATTGATGTCAAGGTGAGAGATATTTTATTTTGTATTTGCCAAAAAATGCATGCTGCAAAGGCAGCACTGCATAAAAATTAATGCACATTTTTGAAGCACCGTTAGAATTTGGTTATAATATCCAGATCAGTATTTTGAAATAAAATGTGCCTATTCCTTGGGCTTTGTTTGGGGTTTTAAAGAGGGTCATATTAACTGCCCAAGTCTTTGATTGCGAAAGATCTCTAATAGTCATCTTATTATAGAACCTACTAAAAGGGTGTCTGTTCTGATGTGTTTTTCATTAAAAAAGACATTAAATGATCACTGGCAAGGATTCTCCAGTACATAAGCCCAATCAATATCCTCAGCTTTTAGGAGCAATGTCAGAATTTCCTTATTTTGCTTAAAGAGGTAATAGTGGTGCTGAATTTTCACATGACTTTATTAAGCACACAAATATGCTGCAATTTGTTTTCCTGATTGTAAGATATGTTTTTGGTCCTATGGAAAGAGCATCAATTACACAACTTACGTTAACCTCTAGAATACGTCTCATTATATCTCACTCTCTTCTCTAACCTCTTCACACACTCTTCTGTAATATCTTTTTAATTTTTAACTGAGTTATGTGCTTACTCTTATTTCCCTTTACCCCAGGTGAAATACAATTGTGTCAGCGGAGTACAACTAATACAGTGAAATATGACAATGTTTTGCTTTTGTCAGTAAATTCGCTCTATTATTATGTGGTGCCCTAAGGCTGTGGCTTTATTCCACCATTTGGAGGCATCAGCTCAAATCTTGACAAGGCATAAAATGCAAGACCACCTTGTAGGAAACTAAATTTATAACTAGAGGGCAAGAGGCCTTAGGTTTCATGTGAGCTGTATCTGAGCTACCACAAAGGTTAAAACATCTAGTGCCTAAAAGTAAATGATGAATTCTGTGAGGCATTCTAGTCTTAACCCTTGAAGCCTGGTACAGATGGCTACGATTCCCACATTGAAAATGCAAGTGCTGTAAAGTCCCACTTAAAACAACATTAAAATAAAGAAATGACTCTTCTAAAATGTCCAAGCCAATTCAGTAAAAAATGAATAACTTTAACAATTAAAATGGCACGCAATTTTTAAAAGTTGGTTGCAGGTATCAGGAGTTATGAATTTATGAAGAAACAAGTCAAAGGAAACAAATGTGGCTATAAGGCAAGGTTGGAGTAAGGATTAGCATTTCATCACAGGCAAATGATTATCTTTGGACTTGCAAACATTTTCAGAAGTGAAAATCCTTCAGCAGGACATGACTGATTGCTTTGGCTAAGCTTCAGGAGGTCACAAACCTTCTTTATGTAGTTCTGCTTTAGCCTTGAACCTCATGCTCAAACACTCCTGACAGGAAACGGAAAGGCATGGAGGACCCATCTTTGCCAAGTGTGTGCACACCATCTGGGTGAATCAAAACACACAAAGGGCCATATTTACTAATTTGTGGCCAAACACAGTGCTTTAATCAAAGGTGCTTTGTTGCATGGAGTCAACAGTAAAGATATGGCACTGTTTTTCTCTCCCCCACCGCTGACACTCTTGTGGCTTCCATGTACCAATGCAGACACCCTTGCACTGTGGTGCAAGTGTCTGCGTGTCCTGTCAAGATGGAATGTGACTCTTGCAGTGTGTGCTGTACACTGCACCACACATGCAAAGGGGTAGGGTCTTCTTGTAAATTCCTGTTTAGCAATGTTAGCAGATAGGGATTTGAGTCAAAATCTTGGGTGGATTACTTGGGGAAGCTATTGTGCCATCCATGGATTCCCAACTTGAGACAATGCGGTCAAAAAGGCCTACATTTCATTACTCAAGACAACTTTCCAATGCATATCAGGATTTTTATTGGAAAGTAAATCTCAACACAACATTTTATAATGATGTAAATCCAATGCAAAGTGTTGGTAAATTTCCACACAAAAGTCTACTTCCTAATTCGGGCAAAAGTTAAAAAAGAATTGCTGGTTTGTTCAATTGGCTCCAATTGTTTGCTGTCAATTTCTTGGTGAGAAGAATAATACTTTCAATGGGAAGATACTTTTTGTCTTTTCCCATCATTACCCTAGCCAAAGTACAAACAAAGCACACTCTTGTCAAACCTTCCAAAGAGTGAAGAGTCTAGTTGTTTCTTGGATTCCCTTTCTTCGAGGAGATTCCTTCACGTAAGCTATCACAAACATTAGGACACTTCTATATGTGGCTATTCTGTCTAATTGACCCTCTTTGCCTGATGTTTTTGCCATCTGTAAAACAGGCTCATCGGTTATCCTTTTGTGTGCATTGCCCTTTATTCAGTGGCCTTCAGCCTTTTTTGGTAACTAGAATAAATGGAGAGGCCTATGAGTCAGAAACAAATTCTTCATTGGAGAGCCATAGGTAAACAAAAATGCACAGCAGGCATCCTGTTCAGTATTGCTTCTGACCAAACCAGTTTCATAACTGGTTTAAGATAGTTGTTAATCAACACTATTTCTGAATAGCATCCCTGAGACATCTGTACCAAAAATCCATGTTTACCAATAGTTCCATTTTCATTAATTAGTAAATAAGTCATCAGAATTATAGGTTAGCCATTTCCATACTAAACATCCAAACAAATACTTTATTAAACAATACAGATTTAAACAATGGTTGCTGGCAGTTCCACAGGGACCGTGGAACTCCTGCTCATGTTTTCCTATTTAACATATAAGCAACGACAACTTATATGTACAGCTTATATGTTTTAATGAGCCTCATCTTACTGTTTCAAAGCACACATACCTTATGTCAGATTTAACATTTAAATGCTAAAAGTGTGTTGGTTTGGGATTATAACACATCCTCTGTTGCTCAAGTCCACATTTGGGGAGCCAAAACCATCACGGTGGGCTATATTACGTTTTTGACTCTTGCCTCTCTTGCAGAGTTCATAGGGTTAAACTAAAGATTAATATGCCAATTAGATTGTCCAAACAGTTGCCATGGTTAAGGGAAAATGTAGACACAGTAAGTAGTGTTTACCAGCCTTTTCTTGCCCAGAAAACAGTTATCCACTTAGAAGAATGACAGAACCAAAAAAAAACATGTAGATATAATCTCTACATTACAAAGCTTTGTCTTCCTTCAACAGTATGAACTTTTAGGTCTTCCATTATATATTATTCAAGTGCTCGCTTACCCGCTTGTGATATTTTTTTTTTTAGATTTAGCTCTCTGTGTTTACGTTGATTGAATGTATGTCAAACCTGAAGCCGTAGAGAAACAATATAAAGTATGGCAATGTAAAGAAGGACAGGCATTCAACTGAAGATGTGCCCTATATGTGTGTGTGTGTGGGGGGGGGGGTAATTGTGTTGAAAAGAAAACTTAATAACAATATTAAAAAAAAAAAAAAAGTGGACTCTGTTAATTTAGGAAAGCAAAAGTCAAGGAGGTTTTATAAATAATGGTATTTGCGGTGGTAAATGTGCTATCATGAGATTTACATTTAGAAGTTGTCTGTGTGAACTTGTGGTTCTGTGAGTCGGTGTGGAGCAGCGCAATTTAGTGTCCCACCCGTTTATATGCAGCATAGGCATTCAACATATGTTTTTTCCAAGTATTAATATGTGTCCTTTATATTAGCCAATTGAAATGGATGGCTATATTTACCTTAATGAGAAGCCATCCACATATCTAGCTGAATTAAAACAAATGTAGCCATATTAACAGGAACAATATATACATTCTTTAAATGCAATCACTTTATTTGTTTATGCTAACTGCTTTTATCTGGAAGTCATTTTGAATTTAACATTGACCTAACTTGTAACTATGCCCGAGTAACATGAATTTGATGTTATTAAAATGTTTTGCCAGTGGCTTGCTTTTCTCTCCTCTGCAGGTGTCTTATGATCACATTTGTTAGTGTGAATAGGCTTATTGTTTATTGCACTAGACTGATAGGTAGCTGAGACTTAATTTGAAGTTCTCCTCAGACATGGAGATTGAGACGGTGGGATAGAGCTTCTCGTACCATGCAGACCAGACGGATATTAGCTACAATGCCATGCAGCTGTGTACCCCATTATTGGGAGCTGGGGAACTACGGAGCCTACCTGCTTCCATAGAACACTGTCACCAGATTGGTCAGTTTGGTGGGAGCTGATATGGAGAGCCTTCCCGAAGTTTCATTCTTGTTTGATTTATGTGTTCCATAGTATAGCCTCAGAAATGTTGTCCTGACTTCACTGAGAGAAGACCCTCTTCTCAACCTTGCTGATATCCTTGCTCAGAATGTTAAGCTTCATGTTCAAGCACTCTTGCTTCTCTTGTGTGATTATATTTTGCATCTTTTCCTTATAATATACACATTCCAATTGCATGATAATTTTATTATGTTTATTCTTATGACAATTTCACTGAACCTTGGCTGACTGATTTGGATTGTTATTTGAATAAACTGCTAATAAAGACTTCATGGTTTAGACAGTATCCTCTTTGTCATGTAATTTCTGTGGAGCCACACTAGTTCCAATGAACTTCAAATGTTTTGCTGATGCTAGCTCCTTCGTTACGTTTCATTAAGTCGAGAATCAAAGGGCAATGCGACCAGTAAAGAGTCCTATTTGATGATACCCCAATACATGGTTTGACACGTCTATATTAATCAAGATAAATAAATCTGCACTGTTTTAGCTGCATAGGATTTTCTTTAATCAGTCCATGGTGTTGGTCTTTCCTGAAGATAGAAGGGTAGGTTATCCATATTAGCCAACCCCCTTTTGATTATGATCATAGTGCCTCACACATTAGAGTGCCTCTTCACTATGTGTATGTGAAATGTGCATATCTTCCTTTCGCATATTTACCTGAAATTTAAAAAAAATTAGGCACAAGTACGCAAAATGAAAATCTAGCATTTAGTGTTATGATTCCTTTTAAATAAGTACCAACAGAAGCTACTGAAGAAAAAGTTTAGAGACGAATAAGAAAAATACCAGATGGTTGTCTTCAAATTAATTCAACCTAGTCAACTGAATTAAACATAATAAATACAGGGTACATCAATGTAGTCAGAAATATTTTGTCAGCTGTAAACTATTCCTTCAGGAGCTTTTTGGTACATGCAATTTCTCACAAAATCTCCTGAGGAATTATTGGGTCGCCTTAGTTGTGCTTAAATAATGAATATTTTATCACAACATATTGCATTTCCATTCCATTTTGGAAACAACGATGCACTTCAAGCTTAAAAAAATTAAGCAAAAAACAAAAGCTGTACAAGCAATAGCTGAGCACATTGTTTGTGTTGTCCCATGCTCCTCTAATTTGAGTTTTATACGAAAGGACATAGCATAATTTCAGAAATTTTGCATAAGAAGTGTAAAACAAAATATCTGAATTTATATAAGATTACACGGAGTAACGAAAATCTCACATGGGTCTACTTTTCACACGGTCTTTTCAGGCTATGCCCCATTAAAAGTCTAGCCACCTTGTTTAAGGCTAGTCTGTTACCTTATCTCTGAGTTCTGGCACAATTTAAAAACCAGAGAAGCACTGCGCTGTAAATATTTTATGCAATGCTTCAAATAATTTGAACGTGTATATTGTTAATTCTATGTCACAGACGGTAGAAACTATAAAATATCACTCAAACAGAAACTGCAAGAGAGGTAATTGTTTCTTCACATTTCTACCCCATAGACATTCTTTATGTAAAATGTGGCAGTCTCACTTCCTACACATTTTATACTATTTCAACATACGAATACATAATTATGATTGTTTTAAAAAACGTATGTAGTCACAGTATTGCAAATATTCAAAATGGAGATTGCTCAAAATCCTTTAAACAAAAATTAATGAGACTAAAAAAAAATACATTATGTTTACTCTATCTACAGAACAATATTCTAAAATGTATGTCAGTAATGGCCAGAAGAACTAAGTCTGGTTGCGGTTTCAAAACCTTTGATTTGCAAAATCACAGGTGTTGCAACCGAAATATGTCAATTTCTCATATTCTAGACCCAATTTAAGAATTGGATTTTTTTTTTTACGTATTAATAAAATGGGTCCTGCTAACAGATACGGAATTGTTATTTGGAAGGCGTGCAAAAGGGCCATTCCTTGCAGACTGCTACTGAGGCGTCAATTCCGATTCCGGCCGTAAAACGTACCGACCGACATGGACTGAGAATGGAGACCGACCGCCGCCGTACAACCCGCGCAGTACGATGCAACGCGTGTGAATTACAACCCACTCGCACGAACAACGAGCCGCACGACTGAACCGCACGCAAATCAGTGAGTCGCCCGTAAAATGACCGGAATTCGTACCAACCGACACACATCAGGAATTGACGCGAACAAAACGTACCCACGATGCACGAGCCGCACAGTACGATGCAATATGTGTGACTTGAGACCGACTAGCAGGAAAACCGAGACGCACAGCAAATAATGACTAGCAAACAACAGACCCCTCTGCGTCGGACGCGTACGCCAATGTCCAAAAACAGCAGAATGTCAGTGTGACAGAGTCGGGTTAGCCCGCGTGAGCCACTGGCAGCGTCCGACACAGTCAAACGAACGTCTCCATCATGCACAACAAAAGCAACGGAAATGTCACAAAAACGCACAAAAAAACAAATTACAAAGTCAATAAATAAAAAAAAAGGAACAAAGACACATCCACAACTCCACCTATATAAAGGCAAGAAATACCTACCATGATCCTTTGCAAATTACAGGCATAGGACAGCAGACACCACCACCACACTGCAGAGACACAGCACAACTCACACAACACACCACCACTGCACCATTTGCATCACTCAAAAACTAAATCACATACCCACAGACAAACTCACACCCAGCACACACACATATACCCCCACACTCATCAATCCCCACAACCACCCAGCACCATGCCTCCCAAGAAGAATCCAAAGTTCACAGATAGCGAGTTGGAAGTCATGGTAGACGAAATGGCACATTGATACAACAGCTGGGCCTTGGGCTCTAACTCACAACAGGACACCAATGCCAGACAGCCTGAAAGGTGACTACTACTCCCAGCAATGGAAGCATGCTGCATAGTGGGATTTCGGGACTGGGGAAGGAGGACTGCCAGCTCTGACTACAACTACCAGCAGGCATTTGAACATACACACACCCCCCTCAATACAAACCACAACCAACCCACCTGGACTAATGCATCCCCTATGAATCCAAATAAATAGCAAACAAAGATTTACCACACTGGCTTCTGCTGTGTGAAGGACATGGGCTTGTAGGGACTTGAGTGCAACCAAACACCAGGGCACCACTGCATGCCAACCTGTCAGCAGAGGCACACCACCACATAGGGAAAAAGATTCACAGGAAGGAAGCTCAGGTATTGTGGGAAGGTGGGTGGAGCCAAAAGCATGATGGGAGTTGCAGTCCCAGCCACCAGTCTCCCACCCACATGTCCCTGCAAGCTCACACTGAACCATGCTCACCTCACAGGGATTGCAAAAGTACTGCCAAGATGGCTGACACTAGGCCCTGCTGTGGGGAGCACAAGGCCCAGCTGGGCCTTGGGCTCTAACTCACAACAGGACACCAATGCCAGGCAGCCTGAAAGGTGACTACTACTCCCTGCAATGGAAGCATGCTGCATGGTGGGATGTCGGGACTGGGGGAGGAGGAATGCCAGCTCTGACTACAACTACCAGCAGGCACTTGCACACACACACACCCCTCAACACAAACCACACCCAACCCACCTGGACTAATGCATCCCCTCTGAATCCAAATAAATATCCCACAAAGATTTACCACACTGGGTTCTGCTGTGTGATGGACATGAGCTTGTCTGGACTTGAGTGCAAACAAACACCAGGACACCACTGGCTGCCAACCTGTCAGCACAGGCACACCACCACATAGGGAAAAAGATTCACAGGAAGGAAGCTCAGGTATTGTGGGAAGGTAGGTGGAGCCAAAAGTATGATGGGAGTTGCAGTCCCAGCCACCAGTCCCCCACCCACATGTCCCTGCAAGCTCACACTGAACCATGCTCACTTCAAAGGGAATGCAAAAGTACTGCCAAGATGGCTGACACTAGGCTCTGCTGTGGGGTGCACAAGGCCCAGATTGGCCTTGGGCTCTAACAAACAACAGGACACCAATGCCTGACAGCCTGAACGTAAATTGTGACTCCCTGCAATGGAAGCATGACACATGGGGTATTATCTGGCCTCTGTGGGTGAAAGAGGTCCTGCAATGACTCAGAATGCCATCAGCGCAGCCTCAAAGCACACCTTCTCAGCCACAACAAAGTGCACCCTTGGGACCAATCACTCCAAAAGTAAATGCCTTGGCAAGGTGGCTGACACATGGTCATGATGTATGAATTGGCTGCAAGTCACACCCATGCACTGGCCAACTCAAACACATCTACACTCACAGCCATTTGAACTGTAGGTATCCTCCCACTCTCTGGAGATGCAGTGTCCCTGTGGTGTCCCCTGACCTGGCTGTGAAGGTGTGTCCCGTAGATGACAATTGGGGAGATGTAGATATAGTACATAGCACCAAACACACACAATGTCACCTATACATCATTGACAGTGGACACCTGACAGTCACTAGAATGGACACTCAAACATAGCTGACACTGTATCATGGTGTCATTCACAAAATGTGCAGTTGTGAGCTGCATTTCAATCCCACATCGGTCGCGTTGTACGCATCATTCATACAACACATCATACACTGTCATGGACACCCAAAACACAATGACTAACCTGGAATGCACCTGAGGAGGCATGCAACTCACAGCAGCTGAACTGTAACACACACCTCTGCCCATCCCTGTCATGAGCATGGAAAAGCAAGAGAGCTTCTGTGCCCAATCCCTCTCACTATGGAGGAATTTGACAAGATAGAAGGCGTTACGACCTACAAAACTCAGCAACAACTTCATTAGCTACGCAAAAACCATGACTTGTATGAAAAGAGATGTGAACTAGTAACACAGACAATAAAATAGTATCTCACATTGGAACTCAGGCCTACTGTACTGCAACCATGTTGCACAGACACACCAATATGATGCACACAGGAAAGAAAAGAATCACACAACACATGCCCCAAGCTTGCTACATACCCCAAATGCAATTGTACGTCTGGCATTGTTAAAGTACAAATGTGGACAGGGATAAAACAGCTGTGTCATGCATGTATGGAACGTGAGTGCCAATGGCCAACTAAAGACAATTGTTCAATACATGAGCTAGTCAAGCACACAGCTTGACGTGCACATCTCAATGCTCCAGGTTGCCATTACAAAGTGCTTCAACAATATCAACCCCTGTCTGTCACAACTTAGGGCAATGCAACGTACAGATTCCCATAATGAGGCCCAGTGGCAAATGTCATGTGTGTGAGACGTTGAGGTTGGTAGAAACATAACATACATTGTGTGTCTCCTCCAAACACAGGGGATGATGGGGACACAGCAGGACCTGAGGAAGAGTCCCAGTCCCAGACTCTGGCGGACCCTGAGCTCCCTGGCTTGAGCCATCCTCTTTGGATGACGACCTTGACCAACCTGGCACCTCTGGCAGATGACACGGCCTGCAGAGGGGGCTGGACTGCATGATGAGCCACACCTGGAACGCATCATAGATGTGTACCAGAAAAGCACCAGAGGGTTTGGACAGGTCGTGGGGATCCTCAAGGAACTCAAAGAACAGCAGGCTGCCCATCATGCCCGGTTGGACTCCCACATGGCCTGGGTGGAGTCCAAGTGGGACAAATTGGATGAACTAACAGCGGTGCATAGGGACATACTGACATGCCTCCACCAGATCAGCAGCAACCTGACCACACCTCCCTGTGCGCCCACAACATCTGTTGCCACAACAGCCACAGGGAGGGAGGAGGACTCTGGCGGAGAGTCCTCGGCACCGCAGCAGACTGCACATGAGGGTCCCCAGGGAAAGAAGAGGGGTCGTCCGAAGAAGGGCAATTGAGATGCTAATGGCCATGCATATCCCCCAGGCACCCAACACCTGCTCATGACAGCCAAATCACCCACTTGACATGGAGGGTCAAAGTTGTGACAATGCACCAAATAACTGTGGATTCTACTCTGGACATTTCAACTCCCAAGACTACCAACTCACCTGTGAACTTTGGATTTCCATCACATTGTACGGCACTTCAAATTCGGTTTACCATCCTTACACATGTTTTGAACTAAAATCACCATCACACAATACTTGCCTCTGTCATGATTCATACTTGGTTTGTGCCATGGCGACGAAGAGCTGCTAAGGAACACTGTGCATGCAAACTAATACAGCAATGCGAACACCGTTATGTGAGTCGTGTGAATGTGACACATATGAGGGAGACACACCACTAGGACAACACAACACATATTCACCAGGGCCCATAACTCATCATCAACACTGATGTCAACAGGAGATACAGTGGAATGCACACACACAACACCCATCCTGGGTCAGTGGCAAACAGCCCACAGGTACAGGATGCAAATTACTGTTGAATGTCTGGACACACACGGAGCACATCCCAAAGTGAAGGGCAGGTTTATTAAATATTCACAATGTGAGAATTCCACAACTGATGCACGTTAACCTCACATGACAGTGAGCCAAAAATTAAACATGTGGTGAACGATGGAAGTCCAGGGATGTGTGGCACATCATTGTTTGGGACAATGAGTACTTGTACTCAGGAACAAGGATCTGGGTCTTGGGGTTCAGACCAAACCATACAGCATCCAAAGTACCCTGTGAAGGGAAGTCAGAAAACACAATAAAATAACACAGATCTACAGCAGACAACAACAATATACATGCCCAAAACAAAACACTAACTACCCAGACACAACCTAACACTCAGGTAAACACTGTTTACCAGAAATGACACATCACAGCAAGCATCCTGACAAGTAGCATACTGCCAAACTCAATCAGCACCAGTGCACCACCAACATAGGTCAGGCTGACACAAGAATTGGACAACACATACTTGTATACTGACATTCATGTGAAGAAGTTCTGGATCAGCTGGCTCCGAACATCACCATCCCCCTCATCATCACTGGCATCATGCCCCAGGGCAGGATCCTCCATGGCTGGTGGAGGTTGGTCATCCTGGATAAGAGGCAAGTGCTTCCGCACAGCCAGGTTGTGTAGCATGCAGCACACTATGATGATCCTTCACACCTTCGCAGGTGCATATGGGAGGGCCCCTCCTGTCTTGTCCAGGCAGCGGAATCTGCTTTTCAGGAGGCCAAATGTCCGCTCGATCACCCTCCTGGTCCGGCATGTGCCTCATTGTAGCGCATCTACGCCTGTGTCGCAGGGTTCCTGAGGGGTGTCAGCAACCACAGCATGTTGGGATATCTGGAGTCACCTACAGAGAGACAAGCACACATTAGTTGAGTGTGAAAATAGGGTGCTAATCAACTTTAGCAAGCACACACAATGTGAAACAGTCAGTACACACCGACAAGCCAGGAACGCTGGTACTGCATCTGTGCCATCATCATTGGGATGCGACTACTCCTCATTATGTAGGTGTCGTGCGCTGAGCCCGGGAACCTTGCACACTCATGGGAAATGGTCATGTCCACCAAACAAACCACCAGAGCATTTATAGAGTGGAAATGCTTCCTGTTCCATTATGTCTGCTCATGTGCCTGCGGTGATACCAAAGCAACTTGTGTCCCATCGATGGAGCCAATGACATGTGGCATCCTGCCCAGGGCATAGAAGTCCCCCTTGATGTTAGCGAGTTGTTGTGCTTTGGGGAAATGGATGTACTGGTTGAGGAAATGCAACATCGCCTCCAAAACATCCCAAAGCACACAGCTGAACATAGTCTGTGACATCCCATCAGCAGGAGCAACAGTGTGCTGGAAAGTACCGGTGGCAAAAAAGGGTAGGGCTCCATCACCTTCACCTTGGGGGTCAGTGCTGTAGGTTATGTCTGGCCAGGTTGCAGAAGAGGGGCCAACTGCTCTGCCAAGTCTTCGATCAGTGGCCTGGTGAAGCGGTACCATCGCATGCAGTCATGTTCAACCATGGTTTCCATGTCAGAGAACGGTCTGTGGACATTTGGTCTCCTGCAGTACATAGATGAGCACAGACAGTTTGTCATTCCCCCTATTCATGTGACAGTGTACATGACAAATGGCCCATGAAACCACATAACATGGCACAAGAACACGATGTGTGTGCTGTTGGGTATGGGCACTCATGTCAGATACATGCCCATCATCTGACATCTCAGCTCTACATGTCCACACAACAAGGTCTCTGTTGTGCTGTGAGCAATCAATGGGCTCTGTCACAGTACATCAGTACGAGTGTCACATACTAGACACACACCACAGTGACTAGTGAGGACAGATGTCTTCCCACACATCACAGGTTTGTGACAGACACACACAGGGACCTTGTGTTGCAACATGGACACCATCATGATGTAGCGTCCCATATGCACAACACAACGCACACATGACACACACATGACGTGCCCCATGATTGCTTGCCAGATCACACATGGATGTCTGTGACACACAGAAGCAACATCAACTCACATTGACAATATACATGGATATTGTGACCGTTTGACATTGAGCACATTGAATCTGAGTCATCTCTGCATGGAAATGCACACATACTGTGGATGAACATCACATATGTGGCACTGTGACACCCTGTGAGACACATACCATTCCACTGAAGAGTCAGGGTGTATGTCACATGAAATACAAAATGTACACCGTGAACTGTGTACATGCCTCATGCACTGAAATGTACTCTTGACATCCACAGTGGTTATGCGTCCAGGCCACAATTGTATCTGTCCCCATGACACCCTGCCCTGCCTGGGAGTGGGTGCCACTAAGTGAAACATACAAAATCACATGTCCACACACAGGTTATGCAGCCTGACATGCACTTTGAGATACTGTGTCACATACTGTATTGTTGGTGTGTCCATGGGTCAATGGCAAGCTATGGTGTGTGGCACACCGTGCACAGTGACTTCAATGGGGACTGACGCGGGAGACCGATTCTAAAGACATGTCGGACACCTATGGAAGGAGCCGCACACACGTCTTGCACGCACGCCTTGCAGAGTGACTTCAATGGGGACTGACGTGGATGACCGATTCAAAAGACGCGTTGGACACCTAGGGAAGGAGCCACACGCACGCCTTGCACAGTGACTTCAATGGGGACTGACGCAGGTGACCAATTCGAAAGACGCGTCGGACACCTAGGGAAAGAGTCGCACGCACGCCTTGCACATTGACTTCTATGGGGACTGACGCGGATTTGAGCCTGGTGCGAATCGGTTTCTTGAAAATCCATTGGCTGCCTGCAACAATGTATCAGACTCGTCAGTGCAATGCTTTTTGATATTTCAAACAATGCGGAAGGCTTGTACGAGGCGTGCAATGCGATGGATTGGCCAGATTCATATTGCTTTTGACACATGGGACTGAATCTGCCTCTGCAGCACAGACATAAGGCTGTCTGCTCCCCTTGGGAGCTCACTTGCCTGCACTATATGTACTGGAGTGACATCTCTGCTACCAGTGCTGCTGTCTCTGCATCCCTGGCTCCAAGAATGGCACGTACTGTGGAGAGGGCCCCAGCCTTCACAGGGGAGGAGAACAAGGCCCTGCTGGACAGCCTCCTTCCACAGTACAACAAGCTGTATGGGAAACCAGGGGAGCAGGTGAGTGTGCACTCCACATCCCTTTTTCATTGTGTATGTTGTCTGACTGGCACCAATTACATTGTGTTCACCAGTGTCTGGCATGCTCACTGAGTAGTTGTTACCCCCAAGGTGTGTAGGTACTTGTACTGGACAGGTACTGTTCATGAAAAGAGCACTTTTCACACGGTTGTAATACTCAGGCAATGTTTCCATTTTGAACAATGCAGGACAACTGTTAATCAGCATATTTGCACTACATGTGTCCATCATATGCCCGTGCAAGAAAGACATGTATATCCAACTGTGTGATGCACAAACATGTGGCATGTGTGTTAATGGACTTTTTATCCTTGTCATCCTCACAGGTTGATGCCCATCAGAAGCAGGAGATCTGGCTGACCATTGCCCGGGCTGTTCGTTCTGTAGAGGTCTACAGACGCTGCATCCGCAACTGCCAGAAGAGGTGGGAGGACCTTCATGGCTGGACCCGGAGGATTGCCTGAGTCCCGCTGAAGCTGTCACCTCCTCGCAGAAGGGGCGGACGATGTACACTGCCCCCCCACATGCTCCGGATTCTGGTGGTGGTCTTCCCTGACCTGGATGGGCAGTTGAAGGCCAGACAGCAGCAAGGAGGGGGTAAGTGCATGCATTCTCTGTGTACTATGTCTCACATGCTCTTTGCACTCCTTCATCCTGGTTGACCTCTATCTGCCCGCATACGAAGCTCATCCATCACTGTCACCAGGGCAGTCTCTGTGCCATGTGCAGGACGAAACCCGAATTGCACATCTTCTAAGATCCTGTTAGTTTCCAGATATTTAGATAAAGATCTACTAACTATCAGCTCTACGATTTTTGCTGGATAAGGCAGCAGGGAAATTGGCCTATAGTTTTTAGGACAGGCAGGATCCAAAGTTGCCTTTTTTAAAAGAGGTGTTACCAGTGCCTGCTTCCAGCTACTTGGTACTACTCCAGAACAAAGAGATTGATTGCAAATAAGGTGGAGTACAGGGAACAATTCTGCACCCAACTCCTTCCAAATTTTATGAGGCAAAGGGTCCAGTGGTGAACTCGAGGAGATACCTAAGGCCACCTGACCGAATTCCTCCACAGTAGGCATCTCAAATTCCACCAGGGAACTCATGCTCTCTGTCTCTTCTCCTCCAACCTTTAAATCTGTCCTGATGCCTGAAGAGGCCCTCCTCCTCTGCTCATATAGCTCTGGACCTACTCCTTCCTCTTCCACAGTGTCCCTACCAAGGCCATCAATGATAATTTTAATTTTATCATTGAAAAACCTAGCAAGGTCATCACAGAGGTCTTGGGTAGGAGGTATCTGATTCTTGACGCAATCAGGACTAATCAGGTTGCTCACTATTTTAAAAATACTTCTAGTATTATTAGGAGCACTTAGGATAGAATTGGAGAAGTATTCAGCTTTGGCGATAGTTATTTCCTTTTTATAGCTAGTAATTGCTGTTTTCCACGCAGACTTATCCTTATCTTCATACATCCTTCTCCACTTCCTCTCTGCCTGTTTACATTCAAGTTTCAAATCTTTTAATCGATCATTAAACCATGGAGCAGAGGGTCTACTCACTTTCCTATGATTTTTCAGTGGAGCAACCCAGTCCAATGTGGATGTGATCTGTGTACAAAGAGTCGCATAGTTCTCCTCCACATGTCTGTCCGACACAAAACAACCATCCAGAACAAACACCGGAGGAGTACTACCCTTTCTTAGAAAGGCCTTCCAATCTCTGCTAACATAGTTTTTTGTTTCTCTGGTTACATACCTGCCACACTTCGGATTATATGCCTGGAATTTAATCAAGTAATGGTCGGACTAGACCACCTGCAAAATATCCAAGATTCCTAGTGTGTGATCCTCTGAGAAAATTAAATCCAGGGTGTGTCCTCCCTTGTGAGTTGGCTCAGAGACCCGCTGATGTAGGTTAAAACCTTCACACGACTGAAGTAAGTTATTAAAACCAGAGTCTAATGATCCATTCAGCAAAAGATTGAAATCACCTAGAACCACCAACCTAGCGTGTGTAACTGCCATATTGCTGATAGTCTCAATCAGTGACTGCTGCTGCTGCACATTAATAGCCCCTGGAGATCAATAACAAACAATCCCAGTCATTACATGACCCTTAGAATCCTGTATGGCAAAACCAAGCATTTCAAACCCCTCTATCATATCAATATCAATAATAACCAGATTCCATGATTCTTTAAAGATCACACCTACTCCTCCTCCCCTCCCACTCAGTCTAGGTTTATGACAGACTTTATACCCCGGCAGACATGACAATCCTAATTCAAAATCACTTTCTAGATGTGTCCATGTTTCTGTCATGAATAGGATATCCAATTCGTGTTGCTCCAACAACAACTGAATCTCCACACAATGCTTAGGCAAAGATCTTACATTAAGTAGCCCAGAGAGGAGGTGCTCTTGTATTACAAAATCTGAAATAGGGCCCGCAATCTCCTCAATTTTAGCTCTCCCCTTTCCCAGCGCACCTATCTTGCATAATTCAGTATCTGTATAACAGATACAGCGGCCTCCTTCGGTAGCCTGCTGCGGTCTACGACGGGCAGCCTGGCTGGTGCTGTGCGCGTTGAGTGCGCGGACGGGCACAGACGGGCTTGCCAGCGTGTCCCTTTGTAGCTGTGGGCCCAAAAAAACTAGACCTCACACCTCACAAAATGGCGGGTCTGCTCTGACAGATGGACACCGCTCCCCAAAATCAGGGCACACTCGAAATCTGGAGGTCAGTGGCACACTGAAGACACAAAAACTGTTTTTTTTAAAACTCCTCTTTAAAACGAATATTTCAGTTGATGTGCAAAACGTAATGGAACAAGTGTCATCAAGCCAACTTGCTCAACATGTGTTTTGCATAAGTTCATATGACTGGAGGAGGACTCCCGTATACAAGCTTCTGTGACCAGAGCTTTTCTTGTGTTGTGATTGTTGGATCACTGGGCAAGTGTTGTGCTGGCATGACAGAAGCCTGCACAGACAAAGTTTGGCACAGCTGACCTTCCCCAGGAGTGGATTCCCCTCATGGCATTGTGTCATTCCGTGACATTGCCTGGGCACATGGTGCGTGTTGTGTGAGCATGTCTGTGTGTGTTCACTTCCCTTTTTTGGACGCAGACTTTGTTCCAGACAGATGTACCTGTTTTGTGGACTTGCTGCATTGGTCTTTGTTTGTCTAACTTCTTTACCCTGCCTTTTCTGGGATGTAGGTGCATGATAAACTACAGGTCATTAGGGTGTAATCCCTGGCTGTTTTAGTTGTAAATTCCAGGGATATTGTCCAACGCAAGTAGGGCACACTCTGGATTCCCATTGGCACTTGTTAGTAACATCATGTTGTTTTCCCTATGTGGTATCTGTCAGTGAGAGGCTCACTTGTATGTGTGTGTGACTACTCCCTACCATCAGGGTCATTGCTGTTATGTTGGAATGTGTCTACATTTGTTTGTTGTGGCTCTCCTTTGGTTCAACATTGGTGTAAGTGTGTGGCAGGCTTCCTGAAGAATTGTGTCATTTTCACATAATGCCGATGTGCCGCATGCTGTGCAGTGTGGCAGACCTTCACAGGTATTGTCAAGTGATTGTGTGCATGAGCAAGATCACCAGTCCCTGTGTGCCTAGCTGATGCACATTGTTGCAGATCAAGGTGTGTGGTGTTGAGGGTGGCCAAATGGGAGTTGTTTCATGTCTAGACCCCTACCTTCTTTTTGCCCATTGTTTGCAGGCCATGGCCAGTGATGTGTGTTTATGAAGGTGTGATGTGAGTTTGTTGTCCCAGACACATGACCCAGGATGCACATCTGACTGCTACGCAGTATGGGGGAAACCTAGCTTCATCATGACAGTGGGATTGGCATACAGGCTAATGTCACCACAAATTAGAATACTAGAGTGTCGTGCTGTGTTGGGTCTGTCTGTTGCTGTGTTGGTTGCTGTTCCACCTACCTGGTGTCACATGAATCCTTTGTGATCCCACTCACCTGACAATGCCTGCACACATGTGTGTCATTGTATTTCAGCCTACCATCATGCATTGTGTACGAGCCTGGGGACACTGAGACACAAACACGTGTTGTCTATGATTAGGCCTGGGCGGTGAATTCCGTTCCGCTCGCGGAATTTGCGGAATTCGCGTAATTTCGCGTTCCGCGGAGAACGCGAAATTGCTCAAAAGTCTGATTTCCGCGATTTCGCGAAATTTTTGCTTGTTCGCGTTCTCAAAATGCGTGTTCGCGAGATATTTCTCCCCGAGCATGCAAACAGCAATTGTGAACAGGAAAAAAGCATCGCGAACAAGCAATTCCGCGTGTTCGCGGAATTTCTGTGTGTTCGCGGAGATTTTTTACCGTTTCGCGGAGATTTGCATAATGCAATTACGCAGATTCCGCCCACCCCTATCTATGATATGCAGCGTGTGGCTGCCTGTCTGTGTTTGCACATCTGCACCTCAGCATTGGTATGGCTTTAGCGTTTCATGTGGGGGATGTTGGGGGATGCGTGTGGCTGCCTGTCTGTGTTTGCGCATCTGCGCCTCAGCATTGGTATGGCTTTAGCGTTTCATGTGGGGGGATGTTGTTTGAAGGTTTGTCCCTGATGTCCATGCATCTTGTAGCTCATCATCCTGCACATAGATCATGTTTGGTATGTCCCATTGCTGTTGTGTTATGTGACTTTGTCACAAAACATCAACAGTCTCCACCGGATTCCGCAGTTTGTGTGTCTGTTCATAGAAATATGTGTGTGTGCATGATGATGCGCACTTTTCACATAGTCTAATTGTGCGCTGTTGGCATTGTCAGGGGTCATGGCCAATGCTTGTCTGCACATGGCAGAGGGAGTTCTTTTGCTACACAGCATTCTTTGCCTCTCATACCTATGTTTGTATGTGACACAACCACCATATTGCCACTACATTGGTTGAGGTGTTGGGTCCAGTAGTCACAAATGTTGGTCTGGTGATGCTGCTCTTGTTAAGTCCACACTCACCTTTTGGTCACTGTAGTGATGGGGGTTTTAGACCCTTTACAACAATGATCCGACAATGCAGGCTTTTTGGACCCCGCACTCACCTTTGGCTCACTGTAGTGATGTGGGGTTTGAACCCCATTACCACAATGATCATATGAATCGTGTTTTTGGAACCCCACAACAAGCATTTGTGCAGACATGTGATGTGAGTCACATTGTATGTTCACTGTCAGGATCTGGGTTGTGCCTATTTTGCACACACAAACATATAATCTTGCCAAGATGTTAGGGGGATGGTTTGCTTGGTCAACCTATGAGTGGGGAGGGTAGTGTAGGGTAGTGGTGTAGGGCATACAGCCCCCTATGAGTTGGGGTAGTGGTGCGGGGCATACAGCCCCCTATGAGTTGGGGGTAGTGGTGCAAGACATACATCCCCCTATGAGTTGGTGGTAGTGGGCAAGACATACATCCCCGACTGAGTTGGTGGTAGTGGGGCAGGACATACATCCCCCTATGAGTTGGGGATAGTGGTGCAGGGCATACAGCCCCCTATGAGTGAAGAGGGTAGTGGAGGGTGGTGGTGCAGAGCATACATCCCCCTATGAGTTGGGGGTAGTGGTGCAGGGCATACAGCCCCTATGAGTGGGGAGGATAGCGGTGCAGGGCATACATCTCCCTATGAGTTGGGGGTAGTGGTGCAGGACATACAGCCCCCTATGAGTGGGAAGGGTAGTGGTGCAGGGCATACAGGCCCCTATGAGTTGGGGGAAGTGGTGCAGGGCATACAGCCCCCTACGAGTGGGGAGGGTAGTGGTGCAGGGCATACAGCCGCCTATGCGATGGGGGTAGTGGTGCAGGACATACAACCCCTATGAGTTGGGGGGAGTGGGACAGGACATACAGCCCCCTATGAATGGGGGTAGTGGGGCAGGACATACAGCCCCCTATGAGTTGGGGGTAGTGGTGCAGGGCATACAGCCCCCTATGAGTGGGGAGGGTAGTGGAGGGTGGTGGTGCATGGCATACATCCCCCTATGAGTTGGGTTAGTGGTGCAGGGCATACAGCCCCCTAAGAGTTGAGAGGGTAGTGTAGGGTAGTGGTACAGGGCATACAGCCCCCTATGAGTGGGGAGGGTAGTGGTGATAGGCACCCCCCTAGGTGTGGGGACTGCTGGTAGTGAGGAACATGCTACCCCTGTGGTATTGCTGTTGCTGGTGGAAGGGATGTCACCCCCCTATGTGTGTGGGACATTTTGTCTGTGCGTGACATTGGTTTGTGGGGGTGTCCGATTTACCGTCTGCGATGTGCACATCTGTCCCTGATCCGGTCATAGATATACAGTACTGGGATGACCTGCACAATCAATCAATCAATCAAATATTTTGTAAAGCGGACTACATACCTGCAAGGGTTTCAAGGCGCTGAGGGTGGGGAGGGGGGGTGCTGTTGCTACTGGCCGAACAGCCAGGTATTGAGTTGTCTCGTGAAGGTTAGAAGGTCTTCGGTTTGTCGTAGGATGAGGGGAAGGGTGTTCCAGGTCTTGGCAGCGGGGTGAGAGAAGGATTTGCCTCCGACTGTGGTTCTACGGATGCGTTGGACGGCAGCCAGGGAGAGGTCTGCCGAGCGGAGTTTCCTGTCGGGTACGTAGAAGGAGAGTCAACTGTTGAGATAGGCTGGGCCGGTCTTGTGGAGTGCCTTGTGTGCGTGGACCAGGAGCTTGAAGGAGATTCTTTTGTCGACAGGGAGCCAGTGCAGGTTCCTCAGGTGGGGGGTGATGTGGTCACGGTGCGGGACTTCGAGGATTAGGTGTGCAGAGGCATTCTGGATTCTTTGCAGTCTGTTGATGAGCTTGGTCGGGGCTGCGGCATAGAGGGCATTTCCGTAGTCAAGTCTGCTGCTGACTAGGGCCTGGGTGACTGTTTTCCTTGTGTCTGTCAGGATCCATCTGTAGATCTTGCGGAGCATACGGATGGTGTTGAAGCAGGTGGAGGAGACAGCGTTGACTTGTTTGGTCATGGTGAGTTTCGAGTCGAGGATGACTCTCAGGTTGCCTGCGTGGTTGGTGGGTGCGGGGGGTGTCCCCAGCGATGCGGGCCACCAGGAGTCGTCCCATGCTGAGGGGTTGGGCCCGAGGATGAGGATCTCCGTCTTGTCTGTGTTCAGCTTAAGGCGGCTATCCTCCATCCAGTCGGCAATGGGATTAATCATTGGTTCGTCTCGTACTTGCTGCTCATTGCTCCATCTTGAATACTTTGTGAGTAGTTCCGACACGTAGAGGTGGATCGTGTTGTGGCACGAATTGGACCTGATATTCAGCTCTACCAGATGCTGTGATGTGCTGCTAGTGGCGACCTGTCCGGCGCGTAGGATTTCCGCATCGTACTTGTCCGGCCAGAAAATGCTGTGGGAACTGCTTCTGGGAGTCTCGAATCGGCGTTCGGAGGTATGGCTCGTATGGGAAATGCTGCTGGAATTGCTGCCTACGTGTCGGACGGATTTGTGGCTGTTTTACGCATCGTACTCCATCGTCCGGACGGACCGGCTCCTGGTACGAGTCGGTCGCGAGGTAAGGCTACGGACAGCTCTTGGAGGGATGTCCGAACCGGATCGGAATCGACCCCCTAGTAGTGATTGAATCAATGATGTTTGACTGCTACTCCAGAAGTAAACCATTAACCAGTTACTGACTACTCAAATGAGATGTGAATTGATTTAGTAGGGGAATCCACCTTCCTGTTTGGGAATGAGCCTGACAGACTGACAGGAACTATGCAGTGAACCAGAGGACCACTGCCTTCTACTCCTGAAGTTTTTCCAGAAAAGAAAACTGTTTATTTTAAAGCGCACTGGTTCTTATGGAACACAGTCTAGTTAGAAACATATTTTTAGTTTTGGAATGCAATCATAGGTGATCTGCTGTCTCTTGATTGCAGGCAGTCACAATGGGTAGCAAATTGAGGCTTGCAGAATCAATTTATGTAGGCATGTCATTGGGTGACCCTCAGGCAATTTGTTATTTTGTGAACTAATCTATTAATGCATAGGTCAGTTTTCAAAATCTGCTTCCATTTACAAAAAGTCAATGCAGAATTTACAAACACTTTTTGTGAATTGAATATTAGTACATTTATCTCTAAGTTCAGCAGTTTGCTCAAGAGTGATGCAGTGTAGTTTGCTAACTGTTGAATGCAGCATTTTCAGAACCAATAGTTTGACATATACTACTTGTTAGAGCTGACATCGTTGATGTGGTATTCACCAAATCATTTGCCTTCACCCCTCCAATTTTTCTAAATTAGTTTTTGTTGCCATTTGGACTCTGTCCATGTTACCACTGCTAACAAGTGCTAAAGTGCTTGTGCTCCCTCCTTCAATCACGGTAAAATTGGACTACAACTATTTGACACATTTAATTTACTTTTAAGTCCCTAGTAAATGACACTACCTGTCCTCCGGACCCAAACATTAAATTCTACTAGTGGGGCTGTAAATCTAAATTTGCCACCAACTAAAGAAGCCTTTTAAAATATATGTCTGGCCTGCCACTGCAGCCTTCGATGCAGTTTTAAACTGATATTTCAACCTAGCAAAATAAACTTTTTGGTAGGCCAAAACATACTTTTATATATACATATTTGGACTCTGTACATGTTACCACTGCTAACCAGTGCTAAAGTGCTTGTGCTCCCTCCTTCAATCATGGTAAAATAGGACTACAACTATTTGACACATTTAGTTTACTTTTAAGTCCCTAGTAAATGACACTATCTGTCCTCCGGACCCAAACATTAAATTCTACTAGTGGGGCTGCAAATCTCATTTTGCCACTAACTAAAGAAGCCTTTTAAATTATATCTCTGGCCTGCCACTGCAGCCTTCGATGCAGTTTTGAACTGATATTTCAACCTAGCAAAATAAACTTTTTGGTAGGCCAAAACGTACTATATATATATATATATATATATATATATATATATATATATATATATATATATATATATATTACCTACTGGCGGTCGCCAGTAGGTAGTTATAGTTAGGACCCTCTTACCATAGGAAATCCGCAACATTCTATTTTGAATAACTTTGGCGCCGGTCGACGAATCCTCGGCAAATTTTCAAAATAGGTGGGGCGCTGCGCTCCGCTCCTACCCTGAAAGTCTCGGGGGGATTCGTCAAGCGGGGGCTGAGATAAAAGGGGGGTCCCAAAACGCGTTTTTCCCATGCATTTTTCCATAGGACCTTTAGACACAGCTACAGCCCGAACGGCTGAACAGAGTTAAATGAAATTTGGCAGAGAGGTAGTCCTCAGGTCAAGGAAGTGCCTTTTGTAGGTTTGGTGTAAATCTGTTCAGTAGATTCTGAGAAAATAGCCTTTAAATCAATATATATATCTGAGCCAGCTTACGGTGCGCTTACGGTGCGCTTACCGTACGCGTACGGTGACGTGCGCGAGCGCGATTCTGATTGGCTGATAGATCTTAGTAAACATTCGAATCGGTCGAAACCAGGAAGCGGCGGCCGCCATTTTGTGTGTTTCAGTCAGAAAAAAAAAGGGAGATAACTTGAAAAGGGGGCAAGGAAGAGAGTTACAGACCCCCTAACATTTGAAAGGGGGTCAAAGAAGGACAGAAAAGTACAAAAAAAACATTTATTAATTTTAAAAAAATCGCGGGGTACACGTACGGTAAGCTAACCGTACGCTTACGGTAGAAAAAAAAATAAAAAATGAAATGAAATGCAGATTTAAGTGTTTAGATATTGGGGGCTCTAAAAAGAGCCGTTGTGTTTATGAAGTGATTTTTTAGTGGTACCTACAAGTAAGTACCGATGCAGAGTCTAAGGTTCAAGAGGAAGACTCTGTTTCCCTTCATCATTGAAGTGCACACCATCTCCTCTATAAATGTCTTGCATGTCGTAACGCAAGTTGTTGTGGTAAATGGAACCCATACCATAGTCTCGGAGGAAAGCAGAAACAGATTTGTTGACGTGCTTTCTTGCTTTGTCAATCTGTGGACAGAAATGATTGGACCAGTTCCATTTTTGCCTTTGGCATATGTTAGAAAACACAAAGGCAGTTTTAGGGAAAAGTGAAAACAGTTGTGCAAAGGTCTCCTTCATAAGCATTTCCAGACCTACCCCAGTGCCTAGGTCATTGCCACCACAGTGCACTATTATGAGGTCAGGGTGTTGGATTTGCATGAAGGATTTCACCAATGGCATCAATTGGTGCCACTTTAACCCTCTCTGACCAATCCATTTAATGTCTACATTTGGCAAAGCAAGGTCTCTCACCATACCTGTTTTCTCTGCATACTTTTCACTCCAGAAGACATAGCTGTGCCCTACAATCCACACTGTGAACATCTTCAAAGGAGAACTGGATGCACTCAGGAGGTGTAATTCAGTAGAATGGTAAAAAGAAATGAAAGACAGTTTGGAAATGGAGGCATACATATTTTTTTTTAAACTGATTGGCTGTTTCATACCATTCTACAATAAAAACTAGGCTGTATGTGTAAATTTATAGAAGCATGTTTTGTATTGGTACAGAAAAATGTGTTACCAAAGAACAGTACTATGGATTTGCTGTTAGGTTTGAAAAGTCAAGCACTCCTGCTCTTTGGAAATGAAACATTGTTTGGTGAACTTCTGACCTAACTCTGCACAGCAGTGTTTCAAGAGCTGTTGCTATGGTAGCAGGCAGAAGTCAAGTTGGGGGAAGGGTACTAGGCAGAAGTCAAGTTTGGGGAAGGGTACTTTTGGAAAAGGGTTGGTTTTCAACCAATAGAAATGTGTGATTACATTTGAAAAAAAGGGGGAATCACTGAGATTTGAAACTTACATGTATATGTGTGGAAAAAGAGAGGGAAACTTTGCCATTATCTGGTTCTGCTGAGAGGAGAGAGGTGTACAGAACAGAGATCCTGGCTCTGATAATCTGCTGTTTGAGTGCCACATTTCTTTCACAACTAACTAATTTTAAAGGTGAGTTTAGAGTTTGAGAGGGGATGTATATGGTAAATTAAGAAATGAATAATAGCATTGGAATTCCTTTTGTTGAAGTTGTGTTTATCATTTTCTGTTTTGGGAGAAATTTAAATGTGAGGAACATGTAAAATAATATGGACTATGTTTTCATGATAAATTAAGGTGTACTGGTATAAATAAGGAATACTTTAAGGGTTTGAGGTTGCACTCAGTAATGCAAATACATTCAGCATCAGTAAGGCTGGTTGCCCTTGCTGGAGTGTAGTCAGTCACCCAGGCTACACATGTTGTTGGTCTCAGAAAGCTGTTTGGTATTGCTCTGGTGATTTTACATTTGCATTAGATGGAAAGGGGGAGGTATTTTTTTCATAATGTGTCAGACAGTAAAAGTACTTTTTTATGCAGAAGCAGACTCTTAGCACACAGCCAGCTGCTTATCCTGTGGAATCATGCACAGTATTCACAACCGAGTGGGGTTTGAGATTGCAGTCAGTAATGCAAATACATTCAGCATCACTAAGGCTGGTTGCCCTTGCTGGAGTGTAGTCAGTCACCCAGGTTACACATCTGGCTGGTCTGAAAATGTTGTTTGGACATGTGCTTTTTTAAGAATCTGAAAAGTGGATTCATAATGTGTCAGACTGTAAAAGTACTTATCACTTGCCAAAAAAAAGAGTAGTAAGTGTGCTTTCAAATTGGCAAAGAAATTTCGTTTTGTGACTAATATGAAAACATGACTCTGTGTGCACATAGGAATTACAGGCAGAGATTTATTGCGTATTGCTCTGGTGATTTTACATTTGCATTAGATGTAAAGGGGGAGCTATTTTTTTGTGCAGAAGCAGACTCTTAGCACACAGCCAGCTGCTTATCCTGTGGAATCATGCACAGTATTCACAACCGAGTGGGGTTTGAGGTTCAGTCAGTAATGCAAATACATTCAGCTTCACTAAGGCTGGTTGCCCTTGCTGGAGTGTACTCAGTCACCCAGGTTACACATGTTGTTGGTCTCAGAAAGCTGTTTGGTATTGCTCTGGTGATTTTACATTTGCATTAGATGGAAAGGGGGAGGTATTTATTTCTGCAGAAGCAGACTCTTAGCACACAGCCAGCTGCATATCCTGTGGAATCATGCATAGTAATCACAACCGAGTGGGGTTTGAGGTTTCAGTCAGTAATGCAAATACATTCAGCATCACTAAGGCTGGTTGCCCTTGCTGGAGTGTAGTCAGTCACCCACGTAACACATCTTGCTGGTCTGAAAATGTTGTTTGGACATGTGCTTTTTTAAGAATCTGAAAAGTGGATTTATAATGTGTCAGACTGTAAAAGTACTTATCACTTGCCAAAAAAAAGAGTAGTAAGTGTGCTTTCAAATTGGCAAAGCAATTTCGTTTTGTGACTAATATGAAAACATGACTCTGTGTGCAAATAGGAATTACAGGCAGAGATTTATTGCGTATTGCTCTGGTGATTTTACATTTGCATTAGATGTATAGGGGGAGCTATTTTTTTGTGCAGAAGCAGACTCTTAGCACACAGCCAGCTGCTTATCCTGTGGAATCATGCACAGTATTCACAACCGAGTGGGGTTTGAGGTTGCAGTCAGTAATGCAAATACATTCAGCATCACTAAGGCTGGTTGCCCTTGCTGGAGTGTACTCAGTCACCCAGGTTACACATGTTGCTGGTCTGAAAATGTTGTTTGGACATGTGCTTTTTTAAGAATCTGAAAAGTGGATTTAAAATGTGTCAGACTGTAAAAGTATTTATCACTTGCCAAAAAAAAGAGTAGTAAGTGTGGTTTCAAATTGGCAAAGAAATTACGTTTTCAGACTAATATGAAAACATGACTCTGTGTGCAAATAGGAATTACAGGCAGAGATTTATTGCGTATTGCTCTGGTGATTTTACATTTGCATTAGATGTAAAGGGGGAGCATTTTTTTATGCAGAAGCAGACTCTTAGCACACACCCAGCTGCTTCTCCTGTGGAATCATGCACAGTATTCACAACCGAGTGGGGTTTGAGGTTGCACTTAGTAATGCAAATACATTCAGCATTACTAAGGCTGGTTGCCCTTGCTGGAGTGTAGTCAGTCACCCAGGTTACACATGTTGCTGGTCTGAAAAAGCAGTTTGGACATGTGCTTTTTTGAGAATCTGAAAAGTGGATTTAAAATGTGTCAGACTGTAAAAGTATTTATCACTTGCCAAAAAAAAGAGTAGTAAGTGTGGTTTCAAATTGGCAAAGAAATTACGTTTTCAGACTAATATGAAAACATGACTCTGTGTGCAAAGAGGAATTACAGGCAGAGATTTATTGCGTTATGCTCTGGTGATTTAACATTTGCATTAGATGTTAAGGGGGAGCTATTTTTTTATGCAGAAGCAGACTTTTAGCACACACCCAGCTGCTTATCCGGTGGAATCATGCACAGTATTCACAACCGAGTGGGGTTTGAGGTTGCACTTAGTAATGCAAATACATTCAGCATCACTAATGCTGGTTGCCCTTGCTGGAGTGTAGTCAGTCACCCAGGTTACACATGTTGCTGGTCTCAGAAAGCTGTTTGGTATTGCTCTGGTGATTTTACATTTGCATTAGATGGAAAGGGGGTGTTATTTTTTTATGCAGAAGCAGACTCTTAGCACACAACCAGCTGCTTATCCTATGGAATCATGCACAGTATTCACAACCGAGTGGGGTTTGAGGTTGCAGTCAGTAATGCAAATACATTCAGCTTCAAAAAGGCTGGTTGCCCTTGCTGGAGTGTACTCAGTCACCCAGGTTACACATGTTGCTGGTCTGAAAATGTTGTTTGGACATGTGCTTTTTTAAAAATCTAAAAAGTGGATTCATAATGTGTCAGACTGTAAAAGTACTTATCATTTGCCAAAAAAAAGAGTAGTAAGTGTGCTTTCAAATTGGCAAAGAAATTTTGTTTTTTGACTAATATGAAAACATGACTCTGTGTGCAAAGAGGAATTACAGGCAGAGATTTATTGCGTATTGCTCTGGTGATTTTACATTTGCATTAGATGTACAGGGGGAGCTATTTTTTTGTGCAGAAGCAGACTCTTAGCACACAGCCAGCTGCTTATCCTGTGGAATCATGCACAGTATTCACAACCGAGTGGGGTTTGAGATTGCAGTCAGTAATGCAAATACATTCAGCATCACTAAGGCTGGTTGCCCTTGCTGGAGTGTAGTCAGTCACCCCGGTTACACATGTTGCTGGTCTGAAAAAGCAGTTTGGACATGTGCTTTTTTAAGAATCTGAAAAGTGGATTTATAATGTGTCAGACTGTAAAAGTATTTATCACTTGCAAAAAAAAAGAGTAGTAAGTGTGGTTTCAAATTGGCAAAGAAATTACGTTTTCAGACTAATATGAAAACATGACTCTGTGTGCAAAGAGGAATTACAGGCAGAGATTTATTGCGTTATGCTCTGGTAATTTTACAGTTGCATTAGTAGGAAAGGGGGAGCTATTTTTTTATGCAGAAGCAGACTTTTAGCACACACCCAGCTGCTTATCCTGTGTAATTATGCACAGTATTCACAACTGAGTGGGGTTTGAGGTTGCACTTAATAATGCAAATAAAAACATGTAAAATAATATGGACTATGTTTTCACCATAAATTAAGGTGTAGTGGTATAAATGAGGAATACTTTTAGGGTTTGAGGTTGCAGTCAGTAATGCAAATACATTGAGCATCAGTAAGGCTGGTTGCCCTTGCTGGAGTGTAGTCAGTCACCCAGGTTACACATGTTGCTGGTCTCAGAAATCTGTTTGGTATTGCTCTGGTGATTTTACATTTGCATTAGATGGAAAGGGGGAGCTATTTTTTTATGCAGAAGCAGACTCTTAGCACACACCCAGCTGCTTATCCTGTGGAATCATGCACAGTATTCACAACCGAGTTGGGTTTGAGGTTGCAGTCAGTAATGCAAATACATTCAGCATCACTAAGGCTGGTTGCCCTTGCTGGAGTGTAGTCAGTCACCCAGGTTACACATGGTGCTGGTCTCAAAAAGCAGTTTGGACATGTGCTTTTATCAGAATCTGAAAAGTGGATTCAAAATGTGTCAGACTGTAAAAGTACTTATTACTTGCCAAAAAAGTAGTAGAATGTGTGCTTTCCAATTGGCAAAGAAATTTCGTTTTCTGCCTAATTTCAAAGCATGACTCTGTGTGCACACAGGAATTGTTTTTAGATATTTAATTTGTGAATGTGTTATTGTGATTTTCGCTTCTAGGAAAGGGGTACTTAGTATTTTAAGATTTGAAAAGATCATAAAAAATGTAGTAATATATTTAAATATAAAAAAGGATTTTTTTTTAAGTTTTTTTCAGGTATTGCTGAAGAGCAGTGAACAAAATTTAAGATGCCTACAAAATCCAGAGTAACGAAAAACCACAAAAAAAACCTATATTTGAAGACAACTGGAGGACCTAAGTTAGTTGGAGATGCTCATGTTGGGAAAAAGAGAAAGTCTTCTGGTAAGCAGACAAAAGGTTTTTTAAAGAACATCTTCAAAAAAAGGAAAAATGTACAAAATGTCTGTACTGGAAAGAATGTTTTCAATAGAAAAGAACAGGAAAAAATTGAGAATTTAGTTAATGCAAATATACCTTCTGCAATAACAAAGATTAACTTAAACAGAAAAACAGCGTTTAAAGAGATACGTAGAAAAATGTTTCAGAGAAGAGTTATGTCCAATTTGATAAAGGATGTGAAGAAATATAAGAAAAAGGCAAAATATTACAAGAGAAAAAAAGAAATTGAAGCCATTGCAGCAAAGGCATTAGAATTAAAAATGAAAATATTCATTTTAATTTTGAATAGGATGCGTACATTAGATAAAATGGTCAATGTACTGAAATCACAAAGCAAAAGGAAAAGAGTAGTGAAAAGAACAAACTTTTGTAAAGTGTTTTTAGGAGAATGGATGCATAGTTCAAGTAGTGAACCTTTTTTTAATGAAGAGAGTTATTTTCAAAGTAATAGTTTGCTGCATGCAGTTGACACCAGAGGTCGTGCTTACGAAGTGAAAAATGGTTGTATAATGGAGAAGGAGAAAATGGTTCCAAGAGATGAGGTACAAGTGATGGCGGATGAGGCTATGGGGAGACGTCCTAAAGCCCCAGTGTACACTTGGAATTGTAGTAGTATTTGCACTGTGCGTCAGGAATCTATTGATAAATTTCGTGAGTTTCTAAGAGAATATAGTAAAAAAAGTGTAAAACAGAAGATTAAGGTGCTTCAAAGTCTAGATCCATGCAGAGTGAGAGAGAATACTGGTTTGCAGGGTCATTCTCTGGCTTGTCTATCTAGAAAAGTGTGTAATAGTGTTTTCCATCATTTTAGGATGCTGGCTGTTCATCATACTGAAATGAGAAAGTTTGTGAGACGGTTGTATTTTGCTAAAAGTCCAGCAATAAAGTTAGATGAATTGAATAGGGCTCTGTTCCGTGGATCGGTATCAGATGTAGAGAAGGTTGTTGATGAAATTCAGTTTTGTTACTTTGGTCCTGAACAAGACAGTGCAGAAAAGGACACAGTAAATGAGGAAGAAGTGGAAGAGAATGTAGAACCCTCTGTAAGTAAAACATTTAATGATCACATAACAAAATTTGCAATAATCTCTAATGAAAGACCAAATATAACTTGTATTTGTTGCCGCAGAACTCATTATAGAAAACAAACTAGGAATGTTGATCTCTACAGAAAGAGTGAAAATGAAGATAATTATAAGTGGAAGGATTTTGCCACATATATATTTCTTGAAAATTGTTTTGAATTGGGTGAAGATCAGCGTATTTGTAAATACTGTTACAACAAGTTATAGGAAAATAGAATGCCAACCAGAGCTGTACATAATAATTTAGAATTGGATGTTATTCCTGCCGAACTTTCTGAATTAAATACATATGAGTCTATACTTATTCAATGTGTTCATCCGTTCCAGACCATAGTACGTATGGAGCCCAAAACTGGTAAATTACCTCCTTCAGATTTACTGAGAGGTTTAAAAGGTAGAGTGGTGTATTTGCCCTTGGAGTTGAAAAAAAATATGGAAACTATTGATGCAGATACTTTGGAAACTGAACCATTAGTTATTCTGGTTAATGGTGTACCTACAAAGAATAAGAAGATTTGGCAGGAGCTGGTAGATGTACTGAAAGTACAAAGAGCAAATTTGTATTTGAAAAGGAATAACAAATGGTATGAATCAATTTATATAGAAGAAGAAGAAGAAGATTTACAAGAAGACACAGAAACACCAACTGGCCAAATTGAAAAAGTGGACAAGTCAAAGGAAGAAGAAATTTATGAACATTTTAGCATACATCCTCTACATTCAAAAGAAGTTATGGGAGACAATATTGATCTGTTTCAGATGAAGAAAGCAAAAGGAACTCCTGTGAGTGTATGGGAGGAGAGCTTGGAAGCTCGATGTTTTCCCCAGCTGTTTCCTAAAGGAAAAGGAGGACGATACGATGAACGTCCAGAACAGATTCCAGCTTCTGAGTATCGGACTACAAGACTATATGCAGAAGATCCCAGATTTCGACAAAGTATTCCTTATTTGTTCCATCTTTTATTTGAAAGCGACTTGTCTGCACTATCTTATGCCGTAAATCACATTTTAAAAAGTGGAGTACATTTACAAAATGTGTCTGCTAAGGATTTTATGGAGAAAGTGCAGCACCGAGATGATCATTTGGAAACACAACTGATCAATCTGATGGCTTGTCAGCGTGGGACAAATGAATATTGGTACCGACGCCATGGTGAATTAAAATGCATGTTACGGAATTTAGGAACACCAACATGGTTCCTTACCCTAAGCTGTGCTGAGTACGCTTGGGATGATTTACTGGATTTTCTACGAGAGGCAAATTCAAACATTAAAAACATTGAATACAAGACAGCAGGAGAACTGTGCTCATTGGATCCGGTTAATGTTTGCAGATATTTCAATCATAGATTTGAGGCTATGATGTCCTTCATCTGCAATAAAAAAAATCCACCCCTTGGAGAAGTAGTGGATTTCTTTTGGAGAAAAGAGTACCAGGCAAGAGGTGCTCCTCATATTCATATGCTGTTGTGGATCAAGGATGCCCCAAAGTTTGGAACAGATACTGATGAAGCAGTGTTATCTTACATTGAAGAATATGCAACATGTGCTATACCAAAAAGCACAGAAGAGAAAAAGTTAAAGGAGCAAGTTTTACGTTTCCAAAGTCATCGGTGTGGAAAATACTGTCGACGGAAATACAAGAGCAAAGATAAATACTACACTAAATGTCGATTTGGATTTCCTAGACCTGTTCTTTCAAATGGAAGAGTAAACAGTTTTATGTCATCTGTGAGACATACTATCACAAGAAAATCACTTAAGAATACCTACAAGCTAAAAAGAAAAGAAGAATCAAAAAATATAAATGACTACAACCCAGTCATTTTATCCATGTGGAATGCTAACATGGATATACAGTATGTAGCTGACAATTCAATTGCTGTTGCTCGATATGTAACGTCTTACATTACTAAATCTGAAAAAACTGAATTGAAAGAAATGTGGGAAGAGATTTCTCACGAGAAGACTGTCAGTAAGAAGCTGTACAGTTTCAGTTTAAAGATGTTATCGCATCGAGAATTTGGATCCTACGAATGTTCAGTTAGGTTATCTTCTGCAAGTCTCTACTCGAAATCAAGAAGAATAATTTGGGCAAGTTTAGGCCTTGCAGCAATGAGAAATCGGGTACTGAAATCTGTTGGAGAAATTGAATATTTGGCCGAGAATGACCCAGAAAGTACAGATATTTTGAAATCAAACATGTTGGACACATATTATCCAAAAATAAGTCATCATCTGGAGAACATGTGTCTCTATGAAGTGCTGCAGAACTACATTTATTCACGGAAAGCCGCAGAAGATATCAACAATGGAAAATATAAAGTCATTGGTGAGGAAGGATGTTTGGTGAAGCAAACAAAAGGAAGTTTGATAAATCACAGGAAGCTGAGTTGCGACACTACTGACAAAAAGGAATTTTACTACTTGGCTCTTTTACAGCTGTTTAAACCATGGCGTACAGAGGATGAACTACTGGGAGAATTTCAAAGCTATGAAGATTCTTTTAATGCTTGCAAAGACAGCATACAATGCAGTACATTCTCTCCTTATCTGCAAATGTTAAATGAAGAAATTGAACAGGAAACTACAATTGCAGCTGAAGTAGCTAGAGACAGTTCTCAAGACAGCCAAAGTTCAGGAACACTCAGTCAAGATCCCCTAGGACAACCAATCGTTGAAAATGAAGCATCAATAGCCATGAATGAAGTGGAAACGGCTATGAATCAAGCTCAAGAAGAATTTATAGACTTACAAAATTTGGAAAGACAACTGAATGAAGAGCAGCAACAAATTTATGAAGAGATCAGAAGCAAAATTGATCACGGATTTCTACATGAAAAAAAAGAGTGCTCATGCACATCATTTCATCCAATCAGGATGTATGTAAGCGGACAAGCTGGAACTGGAAAAAGTTTCTTAATAAAAGTCATCAGAAGCTACCTACAGCAAAAAACGGATTCTACTTTGTCTTGTGTGGTTACTGCTCCAACTGGGTTAGCAGCATATAACATAAAAGGAATCACCTTACATCGTTTGCTAATGTTACCAGTGGAGCATGAGAACAAAATACAATACAACAAGCTAACTGGAGAAGCATGCTTGGAAGTTTCAAGAGTATTGAAGAAGATGCAAGTTCTCATTATTGATGAGGTGAGCATGGTATCAAACTTAATGCTTGCCTTTGTGCATTTAAGAATGCAGCAAATTCTAAGGACAGACTATGACGTGTTATTTGGTGGAAAACATGTCATAGTTTTTGGGGATCTTCTACAACTTACTCCAGTTAAAGGACAACCAGTGTTTAATACTATGACACATGAAGACACAAAGAAGTCATTGGGAAGCATCGGTAATGCAAATATTTGGTCCTTCTTTGAGTACAAGGAACTTACTACTAATATGAGGCAAGCAAACGATGAAGAATATGGAAGTATTCTGAAAGATATCAGAATTGGACTACTCACAGAAGTTGGCAAAAAAGCATTACAGAGTCGGCTGCTACATAATTTATTTCCAAAGGAAGAAATAGTTGCAGAGAAGATATACAAGAACATTGCAGAAAAGAAAAGTGTCATCTGCTTAATGCCAACTCTACGTGAATGCTCAATATTCAATGAGGAGCTTTTAAAATTGGAAAAGGAAGATATCAGGAAATTGGAAGCAGTGGACAAAATTGAGGATGGAAGAAATACTATCACATTACCAGGCACACTGAAAAATAAATTGGATTCACTAGAGAAGAACATTTCCAAAACAGCTGGATTAGAAAAAAATCTATATTTTTGCATGAACTGTAGAGTATTTTTAAGGAGAAATTTGGATGTTGAAAAAGGTTTAGTTAATGGAGCTATGGGAAGAGTTGTGGGTTTTATTAATTATCAGAAAAAGATGGAATTGAATGTTTAAAAATAAAATTTGATCAGATAGAAGAAGTTAAAGACATTTGTCGTTGTTCAGTTCGTTTCATGCTTGTGAAAGACTTATATGTACGTAGGAAGCAGTTTCCGTTTTCTCTAGCATATGCTGTAACTATTCACAAGTCTCAAGGATTGACTGTAGATTGTGCTTTTGTGAACATTGGTTCAACTGTGTTCAAAGAAGGTATGGCTTATGTAGCTTTGTCACGAGTGAAAACATTATCTGGTTTATTCATGATAGACTTTGATGACTCAAAAGTTAGTGCTGATACAAATTGTGTAAAGGAGTATAATAGATTAAGAAGAACCTATGCTCCTCATTTAGGTCAGTATCCTGTGTTGGAGAAACGTGTAGTTTCTCGTAAAAGGAGAAATGAGAATATCTGTAATGAAGATGTAGAGAGGAGGAAAAAAAAGAGGAGTGATGTAATTGCAAGCAAAAAGAAAAAGGAAAATGAAGAAGAGGTTGTAGGATGTCATTTTGAAAATAGCTCTGGTGTCAACTGCTGCGCTAATGTAGTGCTGAATGTTGCATTTTATCTGGAAAGTGTGCAAGAGCAGATAATAGTAAATCAGAGAAAAAGATTCTGTTCTGAGTTGAGTCTCCTTTTTCAAAAGCTGAGTAATGATAAAACTCAAATAGAAAGTGCTACTGAAATTAGAAAACTTTTAGATGTATGTTCAGGACGAACACAGTTTTCTCAAAATGTACAGCAAGACGCACAGGAATTCTTGATGTTTTTTCTTCAGGTACTGGAAGAAGAAGGGGTTCCCATTGAAAATATGTTTGGTGTCTCTTATAAATGGGAACATAGTTGTGAAAACTGTTACAATACATGTGGCTCTAATGTTGATTCTGAAAGGTTTATTTATTTAACATTGCCAGAAAGTAAAACAGTCACTTTTGCTAAATTAGTTAAAGATGCTAATCATAGCATGGAATGCGGTGAGTGTCAATCTGAAATGTTTTCAACGTTAATTTTAAAGGAATACAGACAATATGTAATTTTAATGATGCAACGATGTAAAGCTGATGGTTCAAAATTGGATACTTTAATAAAGAAGTTTACAGGACAGCAATTATCAATTTCAGGAAAAACTTTTGTAACAGTTGCAATAATTTTCCATGAAGGACCTACTGTTACTTCTGGACATTACACAGTTTATCTTAAATGTGAAAAAGGCTGGACACTGTGTAATGATTCCCAATTGATTTTCAAGCAACGTTTGCCTTTTGATTTAGCAAATTCCTATACAATCTTCCTGAAACCTAAATTTTAGAGAGACTTGGCAAGATCTGTACAAAACAATTTTACCATTTTATTGGATTACCATTGGAATTTTTTAAAAAAATGATTTTACAAATTATCATTTGGCCTAATGGAAAGGTAACCAATTGTAATGTGGAGTTTTTAAATTTTTAATGAAACTTTGGAAAACCAAAAATTTAGACAAAATCGGTAACATCTGCACAATTTAAATTTTGGAATGTTATTGGATTGCCATTGGAAATTTATTCAAAAAAGATTTTTAAAATTACTATTTGGCCATGAGGAAAGGTAAACAATTGTATTGTGGACTTATTTAATTATTAATTAATCTTTCGGAAACCAAAATGTTACAGAGAATCGGTGAGATCTGTACAATTTAAACTTTAGAATTTTATTGGATTAACATTGGAAATGTAATCAAAAAATAATTTTAAAATTACTATTTGGCCCAAAGGAAATGGAACCAGATGTATTGTGGAGTTATTTGAGATATATTTTTGTGATTATACTTCTGAAACAAAAATGTCAGACGGTATTTTAAAGAAATAAGTACTGATATTAGATGATATTTTTTTAGAATATTATGCATTTCTATAATGTTATGTTTAACTAAAAAGAGATTCTGGGCTTTTTTAAAACAATCTTTGAGATTGTTATTTTTTTTTTGCCCGCTGTTAAATGATGAATGCAATTGCTTTCTCAATTTATAGTGAAATGCAATATATTCTGAAAACAGCAAAAAAAAGGCAAAATTTTTTGGGGGAAAATATGTAAATATGTGTACTGTATTATAAAATGTTTTATTAAATATTAATAGTTTTTTCTTTTTTTTCAGATTGAGATAGAAAATTTTCGAAAACTTGAACCATTTTTAAAGCAATTAAAATTAAATTTTAATTAATAAATAATTTTTTGAGTGGGTATGGTAAGTCAAAAATTTCATGGTCCCTTTTTTCCACTTCTCCACAATCACATTTTCAGTTTTTCATTGTAGTCTCTCAAGGACCTTGTAATGTGATAATTGATTTTTAGTGGTTTTTTTTAAAAAAAAGGTAAATATAAGAATTAGCATTTAAAAAACCTTGCAAATTCACTGAAAAAAACATGGGTTTCACACACGTTATAGTTAGGAATTAGTATTTAAAAAACCTTAGAAATTCAATGAAAAAACCAAAGGTTTCACACATGTTATAGTTAGCTGGACTTTTCACTCGTACAAAACCATTGAAATTCCCCCGTTATAGTTAGTTCAGCTAACTATAACTCGCGCGCCCGCAATGCACTACTGATGACGTCACATATTACATCACTCATGACATGGTCACTGACATCACTGATGACATCACTGATGACATCATCCTTGTGATAGAGTGGCAGACCTCCTCTTCCCCTAATATAACCTTTGATACACACATTCAAAAACAGAGACTAAAATTTTCAAAACAATGGACATAACAATACCAGTTACAACAACCTCTTCAGTAATTCTAAGAACCACATACACATCCACTGATTCACCAAAAGTCCTATACAGTCACTCATACATGTACTCACTCATCATATGTACTCATACACCTATACATCCTGTTACACAATGCCACTCATCCATAGAGTTACTCACACATACTCACTCATGCTAATAAAGAAACAAACATACATTTATTTGCATATACAGTTATGCACACACCACCACACTTACTTCTACGGAAACTTACACATACTTAGTCTTATAAACAGTCACTTATAGAAACACATACTTATTCATACAGGAACTCTTTCAATCTCTCACTCTCACATATACTCACTTATATACACCAATAGTCACATATATTAGTTTAATAGATATGTAGTTACTCATAAAGACACTATTGAGACAGTCATTCACTCACTAACACACCCATACACACACTCATCCACCCATACAGTCCTGCACACATGCTGTCTTCAACACATGCAAAGAGTGAATCACTCATTCATGCACCTATGCACTACGTAATACCCCCCACCAAACCATGAAGACACTCAGACTGATACTCAAAAAAACAACTAATAACCTATATAGACACCCATGAAGCTAATCACCAACCCATGCAGCCACTTATACACAAAGTGAGAGACTGATACAGATATTTTCATATTTAAACATTACTCAGTAAGCCATGTATTCACTATGATACACTTAATCAGTCAGTTACACAATAACTTTTTCAAAAACAAAGCATCCATTTAAACACTTATATACCCATTTATTCTTCCATTGACCTTGAGATATACATATATAAAACATATTTACTGGATGATGTCATCAGTGATGTCATCAGTGATGTCATTTGAGATGTCATCAGTGATGTCATGAGTGATGTCAGTGACCATGTCATGAGTGATGTAATATGTGACATCATCAGTAGTGCATTGCGGGCGCGCGAGTTATAGTTAGCTGAACTAACTATAACGGGGGAATTTCAATGGTTTTGTACGAGTGAAAAGTCCAGCTAACTATAACATGTGTGAAACCTTTGGTTTTTTCATTGAATTTCTAAGGTTTTTTAAATGCTAATTCCTAACTATAACGTGTGTGAAACCCATGGTTTTTTCAGTGAATATATATATATATATTATTTTCTTCAGTACTCTTGAAACTTCGAAACAAGCTTCTACAGATAGCTTGCGATATTCAAACTTATTTTCATGTTCTACTGGTAACATAAGTAGACGATGTAATATAATCCATTTAATGTTGTGTGCTGCTAACCCAGTTGGAGCATTTACAACACAAGACAATTGTGAATCCGTTGTTTTTTGTAGATAACTTGACAAACATTTGATCAAGAAATGTTTCCCCGTTCCAGCTTGTCCACTGATGTACATAAGGATAGGTCAAAATGATGTACATTGACAATCATTCTTTTCATGCAGTAATCCATGTTGTATCTGTTGTGTAACTTGGTGATATATTTCTTTATGTTCAGTATTCAGACGTTCCTCTAAATTTTCCAAATCAATATTCTCCTGTTGTGCTTGCTGCATCACCGTTTCCACTTCACTCATTGCTATTGCTGCTTCCTTTTCAAGTATGGCTTCTCCTAGTGGATCTTGACTTTGTGGAGCAGAACTCTGACTATCTTGAGAACTATCTCTAGCTATTTCAGCTGCAATAGTTCTTTCTTGACTCATCTCTTCGTTCAACATTTGGAGATAATTTGGTAAAATTGTACATTCAATGCTATCGTTAAATGCATTGAAAGAATCTTCATAGCAGTCACACTCTCCCAGTAATTCCATTTCAGTCCGCCAAGGTTTGAAGAGTTGCAGAGAAGAGCTAAATAGAAAACCTCTCTTTTATCTGGAGTATCGAAACTTAGTTTCCTGTGATTAATCAAATTTCCTTTGGCATGCTTTACCATACATCCTTCAGATCCAATTACAGCGTATTTTCCTTCATTTATATTTTCCGTAACATTTATTTAAAAACTATAATGTTGCAGTATTTCATATAGACTTATGTTTTCCAGGTATGGACTTCTATTTGGATAGTACATATCCAACATATTTGTTTTCAGAATATCTGTACTTTCCGGTTCATTCAGTGCCAAGTATTCAATTTCTTGTACAGATTTAAAAACTCAATTTCGCGTTGCAGCAAGACCTAGACTTATCCAGATGATTCCTCTTGACTTTGAATATAAATTTGCAGATGTCAATCGATCTGAACATTCATACGATCCAATTTCTCGATGTGAAAGCATCTTCAAGCTGAAGCTGTACATTTTTTTGCTAAGTGTCTTCTCCTGTGCACATTTCTTTTAATTCCGTCTTCTCAGATTTCGTAATATATGACGTGACATAGCGAGCAACAGCAATTGAGTTATCTGCAACATAATGTATGTCTATATTTGCATTCCACATCTTCAAAATCACTGGATTGTAATCATTAATGTACTTCGATTCTTCTGTTCTTTTTATATTATAAGTATTTTTTGGTGATTTTCGAGTAATAGTATGCCTCACTGCTGACATAAAACTGTTCACTCTTCCTTTGAAAATTACCGGACGTGGAAAGCCACATCGACATTTTGTGTAACATATATCCTTTGACTTATATTTCCGTCGGCAATGTTTTCCACATCAATGACTTTGAAACCGTAAAACTTGGGGCCGTATAATCAAGGACATGCGATAATTATCGCAAATCTCGCTTAGCGCGATTCACACTATCGCTGTATTAAATCGCCGTGTTAGCGACGTATTACCAACGTGTAGCTAACAGGCGATGTAATTCCAGTGAATAACAGGAATAGCGCATGAAATTCAGCGAAGGTTTCACAGAGCTAAGGAGAGGCTTGCTGATAGGGGAGTGTGAACCTAACATGGCAATCCACCTCCCATTATCTGTATGCTTAAGTAATTTTAAATTCAAAAACAACAATTGATGGACAGAATGCAGAACAATGTCATACATTCACCCCAGTACAGAGAGCTGGGCCTAAATCCATCGTTTTTTTGCTCACCATGCTATTCCAGTTTGAACCCAGCAATATGCAAATCAGTCTTGACCCTGTGCCTCATGGGAACAGTCCAGCCCGAACTGCCAAGCCAGGTCCTCCCTGGACTGGAAACAAGCATCCTAGTAGCGGTTTCGGGGTTTCACCCCTCTTCAGCCAGGATAGCTTGATTCCAGTGGCATGGAGAGCACGGGACTCACGTCTGAGCATACCTATCCCACTCGGGGTGACAAATGCAAAAACAACAATTGATGGACAGAATGCAGAACAATGTCATACATTCACCCCAGTACAGAGATCTGGGCCTAAATCCATCGTTTTTTTGCTCACCATGCCATTCCAGTTTGAACCCAGCCATATGCAAATCAGTCTTGACCCTGTGCCTCATGGGAACAGTCCAGCCCGAACTGCCAAGCCAGGTCCTCCCTGGACTGGAAACAAGTATCCTAGGACCGGTTTCGGGGTTTCACCCCTCTTCAGCCAGGATAGCTTGATTCCAGTGGCATGGAGAGCACGGGACTCACGTCTGAGCATACCCGTCCCACTCGGGGTGACAAATGCAAAAACAACAATTGATGGACAGAATGCAGAACAATGTCATACATTCACCCCAGTACAGAGATCTGGGCCTAAATCCATCGTTTTTTTGCTCACCATGCCATTGCAGTTTGAACCCAGCCATATGCAAATCAGTCTTGACCCTGTGCCTCATGGGAACAGTCCAGCCCGAACTGCCAAGCCAGGTCCTCCCTGGACTGGAAACAAGTATCCTAGGACCGGTTTCGGGGTTTCACCCCTCTTCAGCCAGGATAGCTTGATTCCAGTGGCATGGAGAGCACGGGACTCACGTCTGAGCATACCCGTCCCACTCGGGGTGACAAATGCAAAAACAACAATTGATGGACAGAATGCAGAACAATGTCATACATACACCCCAGTACAGAGATCTGGGCCTAAATCCATCGTTTTTTTGCTCACCATGCCATTCCAGTTTGAACCGGGTGTGAGTGTTTGATTGGTCCTGATGCTCCGTCCATCACCACCCCCTTTTGTGCCGCTTTGTTCGCCATAAGTTGGCAGGGTATGCTCAGACGTGAGTCCCTTGCTCACTTTGCCACTGGATTCAAGCAAGCCTGGCTGAAGACGGCTGAAATGCCAGAAACCGGTCCTAGGAAGTTTGTTTCCGGTCCAGGGAAGGCATGGATTGGCAGTTCGGGCTGGACTGTTCCCATGAGGCACAGGGTCAGACTGATTTGCATATGGCCATGTCTGAACTGGGGTGGCAGAGTGGGCTAAAGAACGGTGATGGATCAAACCCAGGTCTGTTGACTGGGTGTGAGTGTTTGATTGGTTCTGATGCTCCGTCCATCACCACCCCCTTTTGTACTGCTTTGTTCGCCATAAGTTGGCAGGGTATGCTCAGACGTGAGTCCCTTGCCCACTTTGCCACTGGATTCAAGCAAGCCTGGCTGAAGACGGCTGAAATGCCAGAAACCGGTCCTAGGAAGTTTGTTTCCGGTCCAGGGAAGGCATGGATTGGCAGTTCGGGCTGGACTTTTCCCATGAGGCACAGGGTCAGACTGTTTTGCATATGGCCATGTCTGAACTTGGGTGGCAGAGTGGGTTAAAGAACGGTGATGGATCAAACTCAGATCTGTTGAATGGGTGTGAGTGTTTGATTGGTTCCGATGCTCCGTCCATCACCACCCCCTTTTGTACCGCTTTGTTCGCCATAAGTTGGCAGGGTATGCTCAGACGTGAGTCCATTGCTCACTTTGCCACTGGATTCAAGCAAGCCTGGCTGAAGACGGCTGAAATTCCAGAAACCGGTCCTAGGAAGTTTGTTTCCGGTCCAGGAAAGGCACGGCTTGGCAGTTCGGGCTGGACTGTTCCCATGAGGCACAGGGTCAGACTGATTTGCATATGGCCATGTCTGAACTGGGGTGGCAGAGTGGGCTAAAGAACGGTGATGGATCAAACCCAGATCTGTTGACTGGGTGTGAGTGTTTGATTGGTTCTGATGCTCCGTCCATCACCACCCCCTTTTGTACTGCTTTGTTCGCCATAAGTTGGCAGGGTATGCTCAGACGTGAGTCCCTTGCTCACTTTGCCACTGGATTCAAGCAAGCCTGGCTGAAGACGGCTGAAATGCCAGAAACCGGTCCTAGGAAGTTTGTTTCCGGTCCAGGGAAGGCATGGCTTGGCAGTTTGGGCTGGACTGTTCCCATGAGGCACAGGGTCAGACTGATTTGCATATGGCCATGTCTGAACTGGGGTGGCAGAGTGGGCTAAAGAACGGTGATGGATCAAACCCAGATCTGTTGACTGGGTGTGAGTGTTTGATTGGTTCTGATGCTCCGTTCATCACCACCCCCTTTTGTACCGCTTTGTTCGCCATAAGTTGGCAGGGTATGCTCAGACGTGAGTCCCTTGCTCACTTTGCCACTGGATTCAAGCAAGCCTGCCTGAGGACGGCTGAAATGCCAGAAACCGGTCCTAGGAAGTTTGTTTCCGGTCCAGGGAAGGCATGCCTTGGCAGTTCGGGCTGGACTGTTCCCATGAGGCACAGGGTCAGACTGATTTGCATATGGCCATGTCTGAACTGGGGTGGCAGAGTGGGCTAAAGAACGGTGATGGATCAAACCCAGATCTGTTGACTGGGTGTGAGTGTTTGATTGGTTCTGATGCTCCGTCCATCACAACCCCCTTTTGTACTGCTTTGTTCGCCATAAGTTGGCAGGGTATTGTCAGACGTGAGTCCCTTGCTCACTTTGCCACTGGATTCAAGCAAGCCTGGCTGAAGACGGCTGAAATGCCAGAAACCGGTCCTAGGAAGTTTGTTTCCGGTCCAGGGAAGGCATGGCTTGGCAGTTCGGGCTGGACTGTTCCCATGAGGCACAGGGTCAGACTGATTTGCATATAGCCATGTCTGAACTGGGGTGGCAGAGTGGGCTAAAGAACGGTGATGGATCAAACTCAGAACTGTTGACTGGGTGTGAGTGTTTGATTGGTTCTGATGCTCCGTCCATCACCACCCCCTTTTGTACCGCTTTGTTCGCCATAAGTTGGCAGGGTATGCTCAGACGTGAGTCCCTTGCTCACATTGCCACTGGATTCAAGCAAGCCTGGCTGAAGACGGCTGAAATGCCAGAAACCGGTCCTAGGAGGTTTGTTTCCGGTCCAGGGAAGGCATGGCTTGGCAGTTCGGGCTGGACTGTTCCCATGAGGCACAGGGTCAGACTGATTTGCAAATGGCCATGTCTGAACTGGGGTGGCAGAGTGGGCTAAAGATTGGTGATGGATCAAATCCAGATCTGTTGACTGGGTGTGAGTGTTTGATTGGTTCTGATGCTCCGTCCATCACCACCCCCTTTTGTACCGCTAAGTAATTTTAAAAGCAGGTGTTGCATACCTGAGATAACCGCTTTTAGCGCGGTTATTTCTATCGCTTCGCGGTTCTGCTATATGGTTTGCTAATATCGTGGAGCCGTGTTAGCGAGGATTTCAATGTTGTTTAGCTAGGGAACGCCTACTTTGCATGTCATTAGCGATATTGATAGCTGACATGCAAAGTAGCAAGGAAACACGCGCTAACGCTTGTTAGCGTGTCCTTGCACATAGGGTGATAAAAAGATCACAGCTTTTTTGGCGCTATTTGCCGAAAAAGCGGCGATGTTTCCCTTAATATTATGCCCCTTGCTGTCTTAAGATATTTTCTCCTCCTGCTCTCGGAATCGCACAGGTAACATAGTCTTCAATAAAAGATAAAACAGTCTCATCCAAATCAGCTCCAAATTTGGGTGCATCCTTGATCCATAAAAGCATATGTTTATGAGGAGCACCTCTAGCTTGGTATTCCTTTCTCCAAAAGAAATCAGTAACTTCACCAACAGGTGGATTCTTTTTATTACAGATGAAAGACATCATAGCTTCAAATCTATGATTAAAATATCTGCAGATATTTACAGGATCCAGGGACCACAGTTCTCCAGGTGTCTTTAATTCAATATTTTCTATATTTGAATTTGCTTGTCGTAGAAAATCCAGTAAATCATCCCATGCGTACTCAGCACAGCTAAGTGTAACAAACCACGTAGGGGTCCCTAAGTTCCTTAACATACATTTCAATTCCCCATGATGTAGATACCAATATTCATTAGTGCCACGTTGACATGCCATCAAATTAATTAACTGTGATTCTAAATGATCGTCTGTTTCTTCAACTTTGTCCATGAGTTCCTTTGCAGTAACATGTGAAAGATGAATTCCTGTTTTCAATATGTGGTTGACTGCATATGAAAGTGCAGACAGGTCACTTTCTAATAAAAGATGAAACAAATATGGAATACACTGGGGAAATCTTGGTTCTTCTGAGTATAGTCGTAAAGTACGATATTCTGAAGCTGGAATCTTAACTGGTTGTTCATCATATCGTCCACCTTTTCCAGTAGGGAACAGTTGTGGAAAATAATGAGCTTCCAAACTTTTTTCCCATACACTCATGGGAGTTCCTTTTGCTTTTTTCATCTGGAACAATTCAATAGTGTCTCCTATCAGTTCTTTTCAATGTAGAGGGTGTATAGTATAATGTTCATAAATTTCTTCCTTTCTGTAGTTCTCCACTTTTTCTATTTGTCCACTTGAGATGTCTGCATCATCTTCTAAACTCATTCCTTGTGATTCTACATTTACAGTTTTATAGTAAATATTGTTTTGCACCAGATATAATGTAGCCTTTTGGAGTTTCCTCACATCTACTAACTCTTGCCATATTTTCCTACTCTTTGTAGGTACACCATTAACAAGAATGACTATAGGTTCAGTGTCCTCTTTTTCTACACCAACAGTTTCAACATTTTTCTTGAAATCTAAAGGTAAATACACAACTCTTCCTTGTAAACCTCTTTGTAGATCTGTTGGAGGCAGCTTACCTGTTTTAGGCTGCATACGAATTATAGCCTGTAATGGGTGCACAGATTGAATAAGGATGGACTCATATGTATTTAAATCTTTAAGTTCTGGAGGTATAGCTACTAATTCTAGGTCATTATGGACAGCTCTAGCTGGCATTTTATTCTCTTCTAATTTATTGTAACAATATTTACAAATACATTGTTCACTATCCAACTCACAACGACCATTCACAAACAAATAAACAGCAAATTGGCTCCATTTATCATTGTTTTCCTTTTCACTTTTTAAAAACACATCTACGTTCCTAGTTTGAATTTTATAATGAGTGCGTCTGCAACAAATAAAAACATATTTGGGATTTTCACCAGAAACTACTTTAAACTTTATTTATTTTTCAAACTTCACATCAGTAGTATCTTCCGTCTCTTCTTAAACACCTACACTTATCAAATTCTCACTTTCCCTACAGTCCTCTTGACCAGCAAAGAAACGTAACTCTATATCATCACAAACTTTTTTTACGTCCAATACTGAACCATGCAAAAGAGCTGTGTTTATTTCATTTAGACATAATGCAGGACTGTTTACATAGTATAATCTTCTTACTAACTTCCGCATTGCAGACTGGTGTACTGCTAACATTCTTAAATGATGAAAACGACTTTGACACACTGTCTTAGAAAGACAAGCTAGTGAATGACCTTGCAGCCCTGTATTTTTCCTCACTTTGCAAGGATCCAGTCCTTGCAATATCTTAATCTTCTGTTTGACAGTTTTTTTCCATATTCTCTTAACAAATTAAGTAATATATCAATAGATTCCTGTCGTATACTACATATACTACTACAATCCCATGTAAAGACTGGAGCCTTTGTACGTCTCCCTTGAACTTCCTCAGCTATTACTTCTTCCACATTTCTAGGAGCCATCTTTTCTTTTTTCAATTGGACAACCATTTTTAACTTTGTAAAAACGACCACTGGTATCAACTGCGTGAACTAATTCATTTTGTTGAAAATAGCTTTCTTCATTAAAAAAAGGTTCCGTACTAGAAGTATGCATCCATTCTCCAGAAAATATTTTACAAAAGTTAGTTCTATTTACAATTCTTTTTCTTTTACATTTGTCCTTCATAGACTGCATTGTTGTATTTAAAGTTTTCAATCTTTTTAAAACTAAGATAAACAATTTTCTTTTCAATTCAAAAGCTTTTTCAATAACACTTAGAACCTCCTTTTTTTGTTTGTGAAATGCTTATCTCCTTTTGTATTTTTTACATTTTTTAAACAAATTGTGGAGAACTCTACTTTTATATAATCTTTTTCAAATTTCTAAAAATTGTTTCTTCCTGGTTTCCACTTTTTTTTATTCCGATAATACAACTTTGTCATTTTTCGTACATTTTTCTTTACCTTTTGTTTCACTTTACTTGTTGTATCTCTCTGTTCTATTTTTTTAGAATTTGAAAGACTCTTTAAAACTTTTTTCAAAAATTCTTCACTTCTCTTAGCAGAAGGCTTTTTCTTTAAGGATCCATGTTGTACTTGATCTAATTGTTCTTTTGCTTTTTTCTTTACATAGGTCTCTTTTTTTTGTTGTCTTTTTCTTTGCTCTTATTTTGTCACTGTAACTCCGTCTTAATAATTATGCAAAATATCTGCAAAAAAATTAAAGTTTTGAAAACAATTTAATGTAATTTAAATAATTATAAATAAATATTCACAACTATAGCTATACAAATATATAAAAACAAACGACATACATGATTAGAGCAGTGGAACAGTACTACCTGGATAATTGGACAAGTCTATGAGTAGTGTGTAGGAGATTAGAGCACAGCATTGGTACTACATATGTGATTGTGTAAGTGCATAGTTGGTACCTGCATCATTGCATAAGTACATGGCTACTGACTAAAAGATTAGAATATTTGATATGTTAGTGCTTGGCTCATTTCAAGAGTACATGAGTAGTGACTGGATGATTACAGTGCTGCAAACAGAGTGCATGGTTAATTTATAACTGCTAACTTATTGACGGACTGATTACATAAGTATATAGTGCTGCATGGATCATTGGAAAAGTGTATGGGCAGAGACAGGGGGATTGCCGGACTGCATGGGTACTAACTAGGGAATTGGAGGAGTGAATCAGTAGTATGTAACTGGTTAGAGATCTGCATGGATAGTACACAGGGAATTGTAATAGTGCATATGTTAGTGCCTGGGTTATTGCAAGAGTACGTTAGTAGTGACCAGATGATTACAGTGCTGCAAAGAGAGTGCATGTTAAATGTTTAACTGCCAAGGTATTGGCAGAAGTGATTAGATACCTAGATAGTGCTGGATGGGTGATTGGAGAAGTGCATGGAACATACAGGAGAATTCCTAGACTGCATAGCTACTAACTCGGTATTTAGAAACTGGGTATTTAGAAGAGTGTATCAACAGTATGTAGCTGGTTAGAGGTCTCCATGCATAGTGCACATAATTTTGTAGCTGTACAACTGTTACTGGCTAGGCCATTCCATAAGTACATGACTACTAACTAGAATGATTACAGTGCTGCAAACAGAGTGCATGGAGAATTTATAAGTGCTTAGGAATTGGCGGAGTGATTGGATAAGTAGATAGTGCTGGATGGGTGATTGGAGAAGTGCATGGGACAGACAGGAGGATTCCTAGACAGCATATATAGTAACTGGGTATTTGGAAGAGTGTATCAATAGTATGTAGCTGGTTACAGGTCTCCATGCATAGTGCACAGAATATTGTAGCTGTACTAGTGTTACTGGCTAGGCCATTCCATAAATACATGACTACTAACTAGAATGATTACAGTGCTGCATACAGAGTGCATGGTGAATTTATAACTGCTAGATATTGGCGAAGTGCTAGGATAAGTAGATAGTGCTGGATTGGTGATTGGAGAAATGCATTGGACGGACAGGAAGATTCCTAGCCTGCATGGGTACTAACTGGGTAATTAAAAGAGTGTATAAAATAGTATGTAGCTGGATAGAGGTCTGCATGGATAGTGCACACAATATTGTAGCTGTACTTGTGTTAGTGGCTAGGCCACGCCATAAGTACATGACTTGAAACTGGAATAATTACAGTGCTGGAAATAGATTGCATTGAAAGTGCTTAGGTATTGTCAGAGTGATAGAATAAGTAGATAGTGCTGGACGGGTGATTGGAGAAGTGCATGGGACAGACAGGAAGATTCCTAGACTGCATGGGTACTAACTGGGTATTTAGAAGAGTGTATCAATAGTATGTAGATGGTGAGAGGTCTGCATGGATAGTACACAGAAGATTGTAGCTGTACTTGTATTAGTGGCTAGGCCATTCCATAAGTACATGGCTACTAACTAGAATGATTACAGTGCTGCAAACAGAGTGCATGGTAAAGTTATAAGTGCTTAGATATTGGCAGAGTGATAGGATAAGTAGATAGTGCTGGATGGGTGATTGGAGAAGTGCTTGGGACAGACAGGAGGATTCCTAGACTGTATAGGTAATAACTGGGTATTTAGAAGAGTGTATCAATAGTGTGTAGCTGGTTAGAGGTGAGCATGCATAGTGCACAGAATAGTGTAGCTGTACTAGTGTTACTGGCTAGGCCATTCCATAAGCACATGACTACTAACTAGAATGAATACAGTGCTGCAAACAGAGTGCATGCTGAATTTATAAGTGCTTAGATATTAGCGGAGTGATAGGATAAGTAGATAGTGCTATTTGGGTGTTTGGAGAAATGCATGGGACTGACAGGAAGATTCCTAGACAGCATGGCTACTAACTGGGTATTTAGAACAGTGTATCATTAGTATGTAGCAGGTTAGAGGTCTGCATGGATCGTGCGCAGAATTTTGTAGCTGTACTTGTGTTAGTGGCTAGGCCATTCTATAAGCACATCACTAGTAACTGGAATAATTACAGTGCTGCCAACAGAGTGCATGGTAAATTTATAAGTGCTTAGATATTGGCAGAGTGATAGGATAAGTAGATAGTGCTGGATGGGTGATTGGAGAGGTGCATAGGACTGATCTGAAGATTCCTAGACTGCATGGGTACTAACTGGGTGTTTAGAAGAGTGTATCAATACTATGTAGGTGGTTAAAGGTCTGCATGGATAGTGCACAGATTATTGTAGCTGTACTTGTGTTAGTGGCTAGGCCATTCCATAAGTACATGAGTAGTAACTGGAATACTTACAGTGCTGCAAACAGAGTGCATGGTGAATTGATAAGTGCTTAGGTATTGGTGGAGTGACAGGATAAGTAGATAGTGCTGGATGGGTGATTGGAGAAGTGCTCTGGACAGACAGGAGGATTCATAGACTGCATAGGTAGTTACTGAGTATTTAGAAGAGTGTATCAATAGTATGTAGGTCGCTAGACGTCTCCATGCATAGTGCACAGAATATTGTAGCTGTACTAGTGTTACTGGCTAGGCCATCCCATAAGTACATGACTACTAACTGGAATGATCACAGTGCTGCAAACAGAGTGCATAGTGAATTTATAAGTGCTTAGATATTGGCAGAGTGATAGGATAAGTAGATAGCGCTGGATGGGTGATTGGAGAAGTGCATAGGAATGACAGGAAGATTCCTAGACTACATGGGTACTAACTAGGTATTTAGAAGAGTGAATCAATAGTATGTAGGTGGTTAGAGGTCTGCATGGATAGTGCACAGAATATTGTAGCTGTACTTGTATTAGTGGCTAGGCCATTCCATAAGTACATGGCTACTAACTAGAATGATTACAGTGCTGCAAACAGAGTGCATGGTAAAGTTATAAGTGCTTAGATATTGGCAGAGTGATAGGATAAGTAGATAGTGCTGGATGGGTGATTGGAGAAGTGCTTGGGACAGACAGGAGGATTCCTAGACTGAATAGGTAATAACTGGGTATTTAGAAGAGTGTATCAATAGTGTGTAGCTGGTTAGAGGTGTGCATGCATAGTGCATAGAATAGTGTGGTTGTACTAGTGTTACTGGCTAGGCCATTCCATAAGTACATGACTACTAACTAGAATGCATACAGTGCTGCAAACAGAGTGCATGCTGAATTTATAAGTGCTTAGATATTGGCGGAGTGATAGGATAAGTAGATAGTGCTATTTGGGTGTTTGGAGAAATGCATGGGACTGACAGGAAGATTCCTAGACAGCATGGATACTAACTGGGTATTTAGAACCGTGTATCATTAGTATGTAGCAGGTTAGAGGTCTGCATGGATCGTGCACAAAATTTTGTAGCTGTACTTGTGTTAGTGGCTAGGCCATTCTATAAGCACATCACTAGTAACTGGAATAATTATAGTGCTGCCAACAGAGTGCATGGTGAATTTATAGGTGCTTAGATATTGGCAGAGTGATAGGATAAGTAGATAGTGCTGGATGGGTGATTGAAGAGGTGCATAGAACTGATCTGAAGATTCCTAGACTGCATGGGTACTAACTGGGTATTTAGAAGAGTGTATCAATACTATGTAGGTGGTTAAAGGTCTGCATGGATAGTGCACAGATTATTGTAGCTGTACTAGTGTTAGTGGCTAGGCCATTCCATAAGTACATGAGTAGTAACTGGAATACTTACAGTGCTGCAAACAGAGTGCATGGTGAATTTATAAGTGCATATGTATTGGTGGTGTGACAGGATAAGTAGATAGTGCTGGATGGGTGATTGGAGAAGTGATTTGGACAGACACGAGGATTCATAGACTGCATAGGTAGTAACTGGGTATTTAGAAGAGTGTATCAATAGTATGTAGGTCGCTAGACGTCTCCATGCATAGTGCACAGAATATTGTAGCTGTACTAGTGTTACTGGCTAGGCCATCCCATAAGTACATGACTACTAACTGGAATGATCACAGTGCTGCAAACAGAGTGCATAGTGAATTTATAAGTGCTTAGATATTGGAAAAGTGATAGGATAAGTAGATAGTGCTGGATGGGTGATTTGAGAAGTGCATAGGACTGACAGGAAGATTCCTAGACTGCATGGGTACTAACTTGGTATTTAGAAGAGTGTATCAATACTATGGGGTCGATTCCGATTCTGGTCGCAAAACGTACCGACCGACACGGGCACAGAACGGAGACTGACCGACCGACACGAACCGGCGCCGTACAACCCGTGCAGTACGATGCAACACGTGTGAATTACAACCGATACGTACAGAATACAAGCCATACGACCGAGCCGTAGGGAAAACATTGATTCACCTGGAAAACGACGCGATTTGCACCGACCGACACGCACCAGGAATGAACCTGACCGACACGTACCTGCGATGTCCGATCCACGTAGTACAATGCAATGCGTGTAAACCAAGACCGACTCGCACGGAGCCCAAGCCGCATGACCGACACGCACAGAAAACAGGGACCTGAAGCAATAGAGATCTCCGCGACCGACGCGTATCAAACAAAGAAGAAAGTCAGCGTGAAAGACCTGGAGAAGCCCCCACAAGCGTACATCCGCGTCCGTCTCGTCAGAAGAACGTCTCCTTCATGCCTAGAAAATACAAAAAAAGTGCCAAACAAGCAATGACAAAGTCAATAAATATCAAAAAAAAACTTTGAACAAAGACACACCCACAACTACACCTATATAAAGGACACCAATCACTACCATGATCCTTTGCAAATTGAATACAACAGCCGGCAGAGAACACCATCACACAGCAACCACAGACACACTCACAACTCACCCATAACACAACTTTTACACCATTAGCACCTCACCAAAAGTACTCACACATACACCTAGCAAAACCGACACTCATGCACCCTCACACACACATCACTCACCACCACCACACATCATCATGCCCCCAAAGAAGAATCCAAAGTTCACAGATAGTGAGTTAGAAGTGCTGGTAGACGAGATCATCAGAGTAGAGCCAAATATGTTTGGTACATTGGTCCAAAGGATCCTCATGTCACAGAAAACAAAGATATGGGCGAGGATTGTGGACAAGGTGAATGCACAAGCACCAACGTTGCGCACAAAGGATGATATTCAGAACAGGTGGTATGACGTGCGCAAGAGGATCAAGAAACTCATCGAGAAAGATCACGCCTTGAGTCAGCGCACTAGTGGTTACCCTTCTGCCAAACCAGTATACTTCAGGTCCTGGGAGGAGAAGGTGCGGGACATCCTACCACCAGAGAGCATCCATGGTCTAGCAGACATACCAGAGCCTGGTGAGTAAACACCCAACATGCCCATATTGTGTGGCAAGGGGACAGTGAAACCATGCACCATTAGCAAAGCCACATTAACTAATAGATGATCATTCCAAGATGTGTATGCTAGTCAGACAAACACAAAACCTGCCATCTCATAGTGACTTGTAACTGTGTCATGACATGTACAAAGCTACCAACAAATAGAGCAAGGCAGTGGCACAAAGCCAAATAAACACTGTCAGACAGTTTGCCACCACAAACACACTACCTCACAGTGAAGCTGACTGACAGGAAGGAATAGTGGGTATGCAGGTGAAGTGAGTGTATCCAAAAGCATGATGGGATTTGTAGTCACAGATAATGCTCCCCCTCCCAATTGGCCCATCAAGACCTCTCTGAACCGTGCCCACATCACAGGGAGTGAAAAATGACTGACAAGATGGCTGACACTGGGTCCTGCTGTGGGGAGCACAAGGCCCTGGTAGGGCTTGTGCGCAAATCAGAAGCAGGACACCACTGCCTGACATCCTGAAAGACAACTTGCATGCCCTCCAAGGGAAGAACGTTTCACGGTGGGATATCTGGCCGGGTGGGAAGGAGGACTGACAGCTCTGACCATACTTACCAGCATGTGTAGACATACACACCCTTCAACACAAACTCCACACAACTCACCGGGTATAATGCATTGACTCACACTGTAGTGAAATATCACCCAAAGATACACCGCACTGGGTGCTGCTGTGTGAAACACAGGGGCTCTCTTTGGACTTGTAGCCAAACAAACACCAAGACTTCACATTCAGCCATCTTGCCATTGCTGTCACACTCCCTCACAGGGAAGCATAGTCAAAAGGAAGGAAGTATGGGCATGCTGGGAAAGGGGGTGTAGCCAAAAGCATGATGGGAGTTGCAGTCACAGACATTCTCCACCCACCCACATGGCCCAGCAAGCTCACACTGAACCATGTTTGCCTCACAGGGAGTGGGAATGGACTGACAAGATGTCTGACACTGGGCTCTGTTGTGGGGAGCACAAGGCCATGCTGGGAACTGGGCACCAACAAACACCAGGACAGCACAGTCAGCCATCTTGCCATTGCTGTCACACCCCCTCACAGGGAAGCAGAGTCAAAAGGAAGGAAGTATGGGCATGCTGGGAAGGGGGGTGTAGCCAAAAGCATGATGGGCGTTGCAGTCACAGACATTCCCCACCAACCCACATGGCCCAGCAAGCTCACACTGAACCATGTTCTCCTCACAGGGAGTGGGAATGGACTGAAAAGATGTCTGACACTGGGCTCTGGTGTGGGGAGCACAAGGCCATGCTGGGAACTGGGCACCAACAAACAACAGGACTGCACAGTCAGCCATCTTGCCATTGCTGTCACACCCCCTCACAGGGAAGCAGAGTCAAAAGGAAGGAAGTATGGGCATGCTGGGAAGGGGGGTGTAGCCAAAAGTATGATGGGAGTTGCAGTCACAGACATTCCCCACCCACCCACATGGCCCAGCAAGCTCACACAGAATCATGTTTGCCTCACAGGGAGTGGTTATGGACTGACAAGTTGTCTGACACTGGGCTCTGTTGTGGGGAGCACAAGACCATGCTGAGAACCGGGCACTAACAAACAGCAGGACTGCACAGTCAGCCATCTTGCCATTGCTGTCATACCCCCTCACAGGAAAGCAGAGTCAAAAGGAAGGAAGTATGGGCATGCTGGGAAGGGGGTGTAGTCAAAAGCATGAGGGGAGTTGCAGTCACAGACATTCCCCACCCACCGACATGGCCCAACAAGCTCACACTGAACCATGTTTGCCTCACAGGGAGTGGGAATGGACTGACAAGATGTCTGACACTGGGCTCTGTTGTGGGGAGCACAAGACCATGCTGAGAACCGGGCACCAACAAACAGCAGGACTGCACAGTCAGCCATCTTGCCATTGCTGTCATACCCCCTCACAGGGAAGCAGAGTCAAAAGGAAGGAAGTATGGGCATGCTGGGAAGTGGGTGTAGTCAAAAGCATGAGGGGAGTTGCAGTCACAGACATTCCCCACCCACCGACATGGCCCAACAAGCTCACACTGAACCATGTTTGCCTCACAGGGAGTGGGAATGGACTGACAAGATGTCTGACACTGGGCTCTGTTGTGGGGAGCACAAGGCCATGCTGGGAACTGGGCACCAACAAACACCATGACTGCCCTGACTGAAATCCTGAAAGTTAACCTGCACCCACTGGAATGGTGGCATGCTTCATGATGGGATAACTGGCCTGGGGGAGAAGGAGGTCCTGACTTGAAAACAAATAACACCGATGCTGGCCATACACACACCTTCTATGCTACAACACATTGCACACGTGGTACCAGTCACTCACAAAGATAATGCCCGGGCAAGATGTCTGATACATGGGCCTGATAAATGATGTGGCTGAAAATCACACATATCCACTGGCCAACCCAAACACGATCGCACACACAACCATTGCAACCATATGTTCAAACTCACTGCCTTGGGATACAGTGTCCAGGGGTGCCCCCTGGCCTAGCTGTGGAGGTGTGTCTTGCAGATGACAAGTGTGGAAAGCCAAATATAGTACATTGCACAAAACACACAGGAACTCACATATACATAATTGACAGGGGACATCTGACAGTGAATGGAATGGACACACCAATATAGCCGACACCATAGCATGGTCTCATTCACACTCTGTGCTGTTGTGAGCTGCATTCCACTCCTACATCGTGCTGCAACATATGCATCCTTCACACAACACACCACTCACTGACATAGACACTGTAGACACAAGGTCTAACCTGGACTGCATTGGAGGAGACATGCTACTCACAGCAGCCAAACCGCAACACACACAACACCGGCTCTCACTGTCATGAGCATTGAAAAGCCAGAGTGCTTCCTTGCCCAATCCATGTCACCATGGATAACATTGACAAGTCAAATCACATATGCACGTACAAAGCTCAGCACCAGACTCATTAACGATGGTGACATCATCACTTGTATGAACTGAGATGAGAACTAGGAACACTGTAAAAAACACTTTCTCCAAGAGATCACAGGCATACCGGACTGTGACCATGTTGTACCAATACAGCAATGTGACACACAAAGACTAGCAAAATCTGCTACCACACATGCCCCAATCTTACAACATATCCTCAGTGGAATTGCACGTATGTCCTTGTTAAAGCTCAAATCTGTACAGGGACGACACACCTGTGTCAGCAACGTGATGGCCCTTGAGTAGTAATTGCCATGTACAGCCAAATCTATACATGAGCTGGGCATGCACACACTTCGACATGCACATTGAAATGTTTCATTTTGGCTGGGCAATGTGCCACAACAATATCAATCTCTGTCCGTGACAACCTTGGACAAAGCAGTGTACAGGCACGCATCCTGATGTACAGTAGAAAATGTCATGTATGTGAACCATTGATGCCTGTAGAAACATAACTTACATTGTGTGTCTCTTCCAGACACAGTTGGTGCTGGGGACACAGCAGCAAATGAACAGGAGTCCCTGTCCCAGACTCTGGTGGACCCTCAGCTCTCTGGTGTGGATCCGTCTCTGTCCTCTTCGGATGATGACGAATAACCTGGCACCTCCGTTGTGAGTCATCATGCAGCACCAGCAGTACCAACATCTGCACCCCCTGTACCCACACCTCCAGCATCTGGCAACAGACAGGGCACCCCCGCCAACGCGGACAGACCAAGGCCACAGAACACCGACAGCACAGGGACACAGGATCTCCAGGAATCTACGGACAATACCACCAGCAGCAACACCCAAGGGGGCCCAGTGTCACCTGTGCGTGCTGCTGCAAGTCCTGCCTGTGTGGATAGGGGTGCTGGGAGGGGTGGTAGGCAGAAGGCACACCTTGCATAGGGGTCTGGACTGCATGATGACACCCAACTGGCACGCATCATAGATGTGTTCCAGGATAGCACCGGAGGATTCGGCCAGGTATTGGGGATCCTCAAGGACATTCAACAGGAGCAGGCTGCCCATCATGCTCGTATGGAGGCAAAGTGGGATGCACTTACTGCGGTGCATCGGAACATACTCCAATGCCTCTGCCAGATAAGCACCAACATGTCCACACCTCCCTGTGTGGCCACAACATTTGTTGCCTCATGATCTGCCAGTGCCACAGGGAGGGAGGATGACTCTGGCGGAGAGTCCTCTGCACCACAGACACCTGCACCTGAGGATCCCCCCCCGAAGAAGAAAAGGGGCCGACCGAAGAAGGACAAGTGAGACGCAGATGTCCATGCACATCCCCAGGGCCTCTAAACCTGTTCTGGACAATGTTCTTTGTGCACAAACCGTTCACCTTGTCATATCTAACACAACTCGCCTACATGACATGGAGGGTTCATGTTGGTCCAATGTAGCAGATGACTGTGGACTTTACTCTGGACATTTCAGCTACCAACACTTCCAACTCTACTGTGAACTTTGGATTCAAAACCCAATGCACAGCACCCACCATCCTGTGCACTATCCTCATACATGTTTGTAAATAAACTCACCAGTACACTATACTTGCCTCTGTTGTGATTCCAACTTGTTATGTGTCATGGAGATGTTCATCTGCTAAACAACACAGTGCATGCCAAATACTACAACAATGTGATCACCGTTATATGAGTCATGGTGATGTAACACATGTGAGGGAGACACACCACTATGGCACCACAACACATGCTCACCATGTCCATGTAACTCATTCCACACAATGATGTTGACCTGAAATACATTGGACTGCACAGACACCACACCTATCCACAGTCAGTGGTAACAATCCCAAAGGTGAGGTAAGCAAATGTCAGTCAGATGTGGGAAGACAGACAATGCACCTAACAAAGCATAGCATAGGTTCATTACACATCAGCAACATGTTTATTCCATAATAGTTGCAAGGTAATTGTACCTTACAGTGGACACACGGTCACAAAGTTTCGGAGAATTGAAGTCCAGGGGTGTGTGGTACATCCATTGATGGGAATTGACAACTTCCACACTGGTGTTGAATTCTGGGTGTTGGGGGTCAGTGTTGACCAAACAACAGGCAAAGTACCCTGGGAAGGACAGACACAAGACACAGTCAAAAGCACAGCAGAACAGGAGAGAAATGCAATACACATGCACAAAACATGTCAAAATAAACCTACACAGAAACAAGTTAGCAGTTTGACACTATTGGGGAGTACAGACCACCTGAAAGGACACATCACTGCACGCATCCAGTCAAGTGGCACACAGACACACTCAAACAGCAACAGAGCAGCCCCAACACATTTCAGGCTAACTCAATACATTGACATAACAACCCTGTAAACTCACATTCAGGTGATGAAGTTATTGATGAGCTGTGTGCGGATGTCACCCTCATCATCATCATCACTGGCATCGTGGCCCAGGCCTGGATCCTCCACAGGTGGCGGAGGTAGGTCATCGTCATCCTGGATGAGAGGTAACTTCTTCCGCACTGCCATGTTGTGTAGCATGCAGCATATAAGGATAATTTTGCACACCTTTGCAGGGTCATATGGGAGGGCCCCTCAGGTCTTGTCCAGGCAGCGGAAGCGGCTTTTCAGGAGGCAAAGGTTTGCTCAATCACCCTCCTGGTCCGACCATGTGCCTCAGTGTAGCGCATCTCGGCGGGTGTCACAGGGTTCCTGAGGGGTGTCAGCAACCACGGCATGTTGGGGTATCCGGAGTCACCTACTTACAAAGAATTGAACAATTAGCTGAGTCTTGAAAGAGGGTGGAATACAACACACACAATGGTAAACAGTCAGTACACACCAACAAGCCAGGCACACTGGTCTGGCATCTGTGACATCAGCGTTGCAATGCGACTACTCCTCATGTTGTAGGCATCGTGCGCAGAACCGGGGAAACGTGCACACACATGTGTGCTACACATGTCTGCAAGACATACCATCAGAGCCTTGATGGAGTGGAAATGTTTCCTGTTCCGGTATGCCTGCTCATGTGCCCTTGGTGGTACCAGGGCCACATGTGTACCATCAATAGATCCGATGACGTTCGGCATCCTCCCCAGTGTATAAAAAGCATCCTTTATTTCAGTAAGTTGACCTGGGCTAGGAAACATGATGTACAGGTCAAGGAATGCAACATCCCCTCCAAGACATCACGTAGCACACGACTGAACATAGTTTGCGACATACCACCAGCAGTAGCCACAGTGTACTGGAAGGTACCAGTAGCAAAAAAGTGCAGGGCTGACATCACCTTCACCTCTGGGGTCAGTGCTGTAGGGTATGTCCGGCCAGGTAGTAGATGTGGCGCCAACTGCTCCGCCAACTCCTCAATCAGTGGCCTGGTGAAGCGGTACCGTTGGATGCAGTCGCGTTCCTGTCTGGTTTCAAGGTCTGGGAACGGTCTGTGGACAGCTGATGCCCTGCAGTACAGAGATGAACAAAGGAAGATTGTCGATTCATCCACCCATGTGGCTATGACCAAGCAAAATATCACATGATACATCATGACAATACACAATGTACTAAGGTGTATGCTGTTGGGTATGGACACGTATGTCACCTACATGCACATCACCTCACATCTCAAGTCCACATGTCTACATAAGTTCCATGTAGTGCAATGGCCAATTATTGTGCTGTGTCACAGTACCTATGTACTGCTGTCACGTTACAAACACACACCACAGTGACAAGTGAGGCCTGATGTCTCCCAGGCATCACAGCTCTTTGACATGCAGATACCCAGGGTCCCTGTATTGCCACATGGAAACTGGCATGACATGGCGTATCATGTACACGCCACAAAACAACTGTGAGTCCCATAGGTAGTAGCCACAGTTGTCTCTGTAGGCCCTACATGGATGTCTCGTAGACACACACATACCATCAATGTTGATGCACAAACCACATGGATGAGGAGACTGTCTCCCATTGGGCACATTTGATCAGCCACATCTGAGACACAACATGCACACAGACTGTGGGTGTACATCAGAATTGGGGCTATAGGTCTCACAGTGACGTACATATAAGCCTGGGCAAAGCACTACGCTACACTCGTGTAGTTTGCGCTACTTTGCACAACGCAAATTGCACGTAGCACAGTGCAAACACGCATAGCATAGCGTAGAGTAGTGCAGTGGTCATTTTTTGCTTGCTCGCGGCCCATCAACGTCAAGTTGGTGACCGCGAGCAAGCAAAATGACATCCTGGCGAGACTTTTTCCTCGTTCGCGATCAGCAACATCAAGTTGCCGATCGCGACCGTGGAAAAAAAACCTCCCGGCGAGCTTCTCAACGCGGGGAGGTCAGGTTTCTCATTGCGAGTGGTCACGTATGCTCGCGACCGCTCGAGATGAGAAACTACTAGTCCGCGTTGAGAAAGCTGCCGCTCGAGTAGAAATCTATTTGAGCGGCAGAAAACGACCGCGTGCACTGTGCAAAATGCAGTTTGCACTGATTGCACAGTGCGGACAAGCATCCGGCACTGTGCAATCAGTGCGAACAGCATCTTGCACAGTGCACTATGCAGTTTGCGAAGCTGCGCGTAGCTCGCGTAGTGCGAAGTGCACTTTGCGTAGCTACGTGTAGCACTACTTCGCAAACTACACCCAGTGTTACGTATATATCATCACACCCAGGACTCAGGGTGTATGTGACATGTCCTAAACATATCCAACCTGCAACTGTGTCCATGACTCATGACCATAATTGTACAGTTGCACATAACAGTGGTAATGTGCACAACACACAAAAGATTCTGTCCCCATGAACACGTGCACAGCCTGGGAGTGGCTGCACAAAAGTGCCACACAACCAACCAAATTTTTGCCCACCAAAACACACAGGTAATGCATCCTAACATGCCATGGGACACAGTGTGGCACATGCTGTAGTGTGATAGGTGTGCACCTGAGTCCCTGGCAAGTAATTGTGTGTGGAAGCTGTCAAAAAGTTACACCAATGTCAACCGACGCAGGTGACTTTTACAGGGACACATTGCACAATTCAGGACCGAGCCGTACGTACACTTAGCCATTGACTGCAATGCAAACCGACGAGAGTGACTATCATGCGTACGCATTGCACAGTTCAGGACCGAGCCGTGCGTACGCATAGCCATTGACTGCAATGCAAACCGACGCGGGTGACTATCATGCGTATGCATTGCACAGTTCAGGACCGAGCCGTGCGTACGCTTAACAATTGACTGCAATGAGAACCGACGCGGGTGACTATAATGCATACGCGTCATGCAGGCATGGACCGAGCCCTGCGCACGCCTTTGCCATTGAATCGTATGGAGACTGGTGCGTGTTGACCGAGCCGTGCGCACCCATTGGCTCTGGACTGTCATGGAGACGGATGCGGATTCAAAACTTGTACGAGTTGGCTGCTCGAAATTCAGTTTAATGCCTACAACAATGTTGCAATTACTAGGGTTTTATGAAGGTGAAGATTTGAACGATGCGGAAGACATGTACGAGTCGTACAATTCCATGGATTGGCCAGATTCATAGAATGCAACAGTGTTGGACCTATCACTTGGGACACATGGCACAGATTCTGCCTCTGCAGCACAGATATAAGGCTCGCTGGCCCCCAGGGAGCTCACTTGCCTGCACTACATGCTACTGGACCACATCTCTGCTACCGCTGCTGCTGTCTCTGCATCCTCTGGCTACTGCTATGGCACATACTCTGGAGAGGGCCCCAGCCTTCACTGAGGAGGAGAACCAGGTTCTGCTGGACGGGCTCCTTCCACAGTACAGCAAGCTGTATGGGAAACCAGGGGAGCAGGTGTGTGTGCAGTCCACTGCCTTCCTAATTGTGCATGTTGTCTGACTAGCAGTACTGGCAATGTGTACACCAGTGGCAAGCGTACTCACTGAGTACTTTCATCCCCCAAAGTGTGTAGGTACATGTAATGAACAGGTGTTCTGCAGCTAAAGTGCATTTGTGCAAGCTTAAACTTCCCAGGTATTGTTAACATGTCAGACATGCAGGGCATTTGTCCATTTCTATTGGTACACTACCTGTGTAACTCATTTTCCTTTGTGATGAGGACACGTATATCCAACTGTGTGGAGCACAAATATGGGGCATGTGTGTTAATGGACTTTTAACTTTGTCATCCTCACAGGTTGATGTCCACCAGAAGCAGGAGATATGGCTGACCATCGCCCGGGCAGTTCGATCAATGGGGGTCTACAAGCGCCGGATTCGCAACTGCCAGAAGAGGTGGCAGGACCTTCAGGGCTGGAGCCGGAGGATCGCAAGGGTCCAGCTGAAGCAGTCGCCTCCTCGCAGGACGGGCGGACACCGGACCCTGACCCCCCACATGCTCAGGATTCTGGCGGTGGTCTTCCTGGACCTGGATGGGCAGCTCAAGGCCAGGCAGCAACAAGGAGGGGGTAAGTCCATGCCTAATCTGTGTACTATGTCTGACATGCTATTTGCAGTCTTTTGGCCTGGTCACACTTCCACATTACGTACGTCTTGAAGTCAAGGACTCATGTCCCTCAATTGTGTGATGCACCCTCCACATCTGATCCACAGGTGTGGACCCTACAGTCTGTGGCTTGTGTCACTAGGGTACTGTGTCCCTGCAGTCAGCTATGCTTCAGGTCCCGGACAGCATCTGCTTCCGTGAACCTGTTGTGGGTTTCATGGGTGGGTCAATTGTTAACACAATGCCTGAGATCTGACATGTGATCTGTGTGTGCCCTTGATATGTGTTCCAATTACTGGTCTGACTCAGTACATGTGCCTGGGGTATTTCAAACACACCCATGCAGCAGGGGACTCCAATTTGTGGGCCTCAAGAGTATGTATATCAAGTGTGTCACACTTGCTTAGCCACCTGACTACTATCCAGGGTTATACACTGTTTTGCGTAGACCTGGGCAGTCATGCCTATTCAAGGGAATTAGATATTGGCAGAGTGATAGGATAAGTAGATAGTGCTGGTTGGGTGATTGGAGAAGTGCATAGGAATGACAGGAAGATTCCTAGACTGCATGGGTACTAACTGGATATTTAGAAGAGTGTATCAATAGTATGTAGGTGGTTAGAGGTCTGCATGGATAGTACACAAAATATTGTAGCTGTACTTGTGTTAGATGCTAGGACATTCTATAAGTACATGACTACTAACTAGAATGATTACAGTGCTGCAAACAGAGTGCATTGTGAATGTATAAGTGCTTAGGTATTGGTGGAGTGTAGGATAAGTAGATAGTGCTATATCGGTGATTGGAGAAATGCATGGAGCTAACAGGAAGATTCCTAGACAGCATGGGTACTAATTGGGTATTTAGAACAGTATATCAATTGTATGTAGCTGGTTAGAGGTCTGCATGGATAGGTCACAGAATATTGTAGCTGTACTTGTGTTAGTGGCTAGGCCATTCTATAAGTACATGAGTGGTAACTGGAATAATTACAGTGCTGCAAACAGAGTGCAATGTGAATTTATAAGTGCTTAGGTATTGGCGGAGTGACAGGATAAGTAGATAGTGCTGGATGGGTGATTGGAGAAGTGATTGGGACAGACAGGTGGATTCCTAGACTGAATAGGTAGTAACTGGGTATTTAGAAGAGTGTATCAATAGTATGTAGCTGGCTAGACGTCTCCATGCATAGTGCACAGAATATTGTATCTGTACTAGTGTTACTGGCTAGGGCATTCCATAAGTACATGACTACTAACTAGAATGATCACAGTGCTGCAAACAGAGTGCACAGTGAAGTTATAAGTGCTAAGTTATTGGCACAGTGATAGGATAAGTAGATAATGCTGGATGGGTGATTGGAGAAGTGCATGGGACTGACAGGAAGTTTCCTAGACTGCATGGGTACTAACTGGGTATTTAGAAGAGTGTATCAATAGTATGTAGGTGGTCAGAGCGCTGCATGTACAGTGCACATAATATTGTAGCTGTACTTGTGTTACTACCTATGCCATTCCATAAGTACATGACTAGTAACTGGAATATTTACAGTGCTGCAGACAGAGTGCATGGTGAATTTATAAATGCTTAGATATTGGCAGAGTGATAGGATAAGTAGATAGTGCTGGATGGGTGATTGAAGAAGTGCATAGGACTGACAGGAAGATTCCTAGACTGTATGGGTACTAACTGGGTATTTAGAAGAGTGTATCAATAGTATGTATGTGGTTAGAGGTCTACATGGACAGTTCACAATATATTGTAGCTGTACTTATGTTACTGGCTACGCCATTCCTTAAGTACATGACTAGCAACTGGAATAATTACAGTGCTGCAAACAGAGTGCATGATGAATTTATAAGTTCTTAGGTATTGGCGAAGTGATCGGATAAGTAGATAGTGCTGTATGGGTGATTGGAGAAGTGCATGGGACAGACAGGGGGATTCCTAGACTGAATAGGTAGTAACTGGGTATTAAGAAGAGTGTATCAATAGTATGTAGCTGGTTAGAGGTCTCCATGCATAGTGCACAGAATATTGTATTGAATTAATCTGCTTCCAGATTATTTAAAATTCTAAAACACATTTCTGTTGGTTACACATATCAACCCTTGCCAACTGACTTCTAAGTGAACCCAAACTGCTTCTGGGGAATTATCTGGAGTTGCGCCTGCACCGTGCACCGTAACCAATGGCACCGAGAATCGATACGGGAGTTCAAAAATATATTACAAATAATTGTACCACTTTTTTTTAACAACACACCACTTCTAAACAGAGCACTGACTTTGAAAATCTCACTGCAATAACATATTACTTTAATACTTTAATATTTAATGCCACAGATAACTTTTAACCCTACCCCCATTCTGCTTAATGCCTGTTTCCATAGTAACAGTTCATGGAACACTCAACTGAATTCACAGGTCACAAGTTCAGCATATTTTCAAATTCACCACACAATGTTGCAAATACAAACAGGAAGTGTGCTTGACTTTCTAAAACTTTCAAACATTTTTTACTAACCAATAAGAAACATGCTTTTTAAAGACAGAAACATGCACCCTATTTTTCACTCTATAATGTTCTTAAACAGCCAATCATTTATCTTCTTTTTAAAAAACTGCATCTTATCCACCATTTTAGATACCTCTTATTCTACCAACTGCCTACTTCAGATACATGGATTAAATCCAGATCTGTTGACTGGGGATGAGTGTTTGATTTGTTCAAACGCTCCGTCCATCATCCCCATTTGGTATCGCTTTGTTCGCCCTAAGCTGTCAGAGTATGCCCAGACGTGGGTCCCTTGCTCACTTTGCCACTGGATTCAAGATAGCCTGGCTGATGAGGGTTATCAACCCGAAACCGGTCCCAGGATGCTTGTTTCCGGTCCAGGGAAGACATGGCTTGGCAGTTCGGGCTGGACTGTTCCCATGAGGCACAGGGTCAGACTGATTTGCATATGGCCATGTCTGAACTGGGGTGGTGGAGTGAGCTAAAGAATGATGATGGATTAAACCCAGATCAGTTGACTGGGGGTGAGTGTTTGATTTGCTCAAATGATCCGTCCATCATCCCCTTTGGTATCGTTTACTTCAGATACAGACATCTTTTCATTGCATCCAGACTTCCCTACAAGATGCATAGAGTGTGGATTGTAGGACACAGCTATGTTTTCTTGTGCAAAAGGTATGCTGAACACAGAGGTATTGACATAGATCTAGCTTTGCAAAATGTAGTCATTAAATGGATTGGACAAAGAGGATTAAATTGGCACCAATTGATGCCTTTGGTTAAAACCTTTTTACATCTCCAACCCCCTGACCTCATGATTATGCACTGTGGTGGCAATGACCTAGGCACATTAACTGGGGTAGGTCTGGTAATGCTAATGAAGGACACCTTTGCAGAACTGATGTATCTTTTCCCTAAAACTGCCTTTGTATACTTTAACATATGCCAAAGACATAAATAGAACTGGTTCAACCAATTTTGTCCTCAGATTGAGAACGCTAGAAAAAATGTCAGTAAAGCTGTTTCTGCTTACCTCAGAGACCATAGTATGGGCTCCATATACAACAACAATCTTCGTTTCAATATGGATGGCATCTACAGGAGTGATGGTGTACATTTCACAGATAAGGGAAACAGAGTCCTTCTCAACAATCTAAGGCTCTGCATCGGCACTTACTTGTAGCTACAAAAAATCTCCCAATAAACACAAGGGCTCTTTTTAGAGCCACCTAATAACCCAACATATTATTTAGTTTTTGAAATGTTTTAATTTTTTTTTCTTGCTTGGAGTCGCGCACCCAGCGTGACTTTAAGCTGCGCACCCATTGCGTTCACACTGAGGGGGCCGCGCTGAGAGCCGCGCACCCATCGAGTTTACACAGGGGGGCCGCACTGAGAAAGGCGCACCCATCGCATTCACACAGGGGCCGTGCTGAGGGCTGCGCACCCTTCGTGTTCACACAGGGGGCTGCGCTGAGATCCGCGCACCCATCGTGTTTACACAGGGGGCCGCGCTGAGAGGCGCGCACCCTTCATGTTCACACAGGGGGCTGCTCTGAGAGCCGCGCACCCTTCGTGTTCACACTGGGGGCGCGCTGTGAGCCACGCTAGGGTCCCGACTCCAATAAAAAAAAAATAGTTCACTTTCACTAATTTACATTCGCTTCGGGGACCCCATCCCCAGAGGAATGTCCACTTGTTCTTATCCGTTGGGGACCATGGGAGGACCCAAATTCCACCACGGTCCTGCCGGCTCCCCGCGCCCTGCGGGAGCCGGCATTGCTTTTCCACACAAGGAACTGCTAACATATAGCTCCCCGTATAGAAAAGCAATATGCTTTGAATTTTGGAAGAGATAGCAGGTTTCCCTGCTATCGCTTCCACAATCTAAAGCAGGTTTGCTATAGTAGGGCGGTGCTCCCGCCCTACCATAGCAAACAGCAGTGTCCCGGGGGTGGGAGGTGGTGGTCCCCAGGGCCACCAAGGGCTCTAGAAGGGGGGCCGCACAGCCCCCCTCCCAATAATATTGAAGCCCCGTGGAGATAGCAATCCCTGGGGCTGCGGGTGCCCCCATGGGCCCCCACTAATATATTTTTGTGATGCCCCTGGGGTCTGGCCAACCCAGGGCCTCAAGTAAATGAAGCGCGGGACTCTGCGTTTCATTTAAAAAAAAAGAAAAAAAGAAATTGGTCGGATTTACGGCCCCAGCATGACTTCCACCAATTTCTTTTTACAAAAAAATACTTTTTTGGGCCCTGGGGGTCTTTGTGGGACCCCCTAAGCAGGCCTAGGGGGGTAAGGTGTTTGTACCCTGCTCCCTTTTCTTATTTTTCCAGCTTAATTCTCTGTTTTCTTGTGACTCGGTCCTACCGAGTCACAAGATGGCTGCCAACACTTCCTGGTTTGGAGTGTTGGCAGCCAATTAAAATTAAGCTCGTGCTCGGGAGGGTTCACGGATCCACCGCACCTCTAGATATCGATATTAGTTTTTTTTCAGTTTCTCAGCAACTACTGAACGGATTTGCACCATTTAAAAAAAGCTCGCTTTCTGAACGAAGAATGACCTATTTGCCAAATTTTGTGTAATTCCGTAGTTTGGTCTGTAGCCTTGGCTAAAATTTCCTATAGACATTAACATAGAGAGAACACTTTTTGGGACACCCCTTTTTTCTCAGCCCCACTTGACAAATCACCCTCAAACTTTCAGGATAGGATCTGACCTGGATAGAGCTTTTTTTTGGAGAATTTCACAAACATTCATCAAACACTGCCAAAGGTATTCGCAAATCAAAAAATGCTTTTCCTGTTCAAACTAGGTTCTAACTATTACTACCTACTGGCATCCACCAGTAGGTAATATATATATATAGATATATATATATATATGTAAAATAAAGGCCTGAAAGCTTAAGGAATTGCACTCACAGCCAACTGACACCTTCTGGCATTTATTCAAATGGAGACCAGTCGCAGCACTCTAGGTTAAATACTTGCGCCGACGCGTTTTGAGGCTTCAGCCTCTTTGTCACATTTGATTTAATTACATTTCCCCAGTGGATTCCAAATAGTGCGCTCAATTTAACAGTGCATTTTGAGATATATAGTCCTGAATTGGAGTCATTGTTACCCTTGAAGGGTTGTATGCCGCACTTTCAACTTGTAGCATGTTTAACATAGCCTCCAGTGGGCCCGAGCATACCAGGCTGGTCAATTACTCCATGTTGGCTGTGCTGCTATGGTGGTTTGTGGCACGGTTCCCAACCGTGCAGCCGCTCCTCCTCATAAATGGTGCACTCCTCCATGGCAGAACAGCCGTGTGAATTTATGTAAAACAATGGCCCAAAAGGTTAAGGAATTGCACTCACAGCCAACTGAAACCTTCTGGCATTTATTCAAACAGAGACCAGTCGCAGCACTCCAGGTTAAATACTTGTGCCGACGCGTTTCAAGGCTTCAGCCTCTTTTTCACAGGCAGGTGCAAAATGTGGCAACAGGATTCCAATTCTCTGCGCATTTAATTTAGTTTCATGTCCCCAGTGGATTCTGCATAGTGCGCTCAATTTAACAGTGGAGTTTGGGATATATAGTCCTGAATTGGAGTCATGTTTACCCTCGGTGGGTTGTATGCCACACTTTCAACTTGTAACATGTTTAACATACCCTCCAGTGGGCACCAAGATACCAGGCTGGTCAATTACTCCATGTTGGCTGTGCTGCTAAGGCAGTTTGTGGCACAGTTCCAAACCGCGCAGCCTCTCCTCCTTGTAGATGGTGCACTCCTCTACAGCATGCATTCAGTAAGACACATTTAATCAATCACTTATACAGTCAGTCACACACCTACAAAATCTTCCATCCAGACTTTTATACACCCACTCATTCTTAAATACACCTTGGCATATATATAAAACATATTTAAACTTTATAGACACACACATTCACTGGATGATGTCATCAGTGATGTCATCAGTGATGTCATCAGTGATGTCATTTGAGATATCATCAGTGATGTCATCAGTGATGTCACTGATCATGTCATGAAGGATGTAATATGTGAGGTCATCAACAGTGCATTGCGGGGGTGTGAGTTATAGCTAGCTGAACTAACTATAACAGTGGAATTTCTCTGATTTTGTACAAGTGAAATGTCCAACTAACTATAACGTCCCTGAAACCTATGGTTTTTTCAGTGAATTTCAAGGGTTTTTTAAATGCTTTCTTCTAACTATAACGTCCCTGAAACATTTGTTTTTTTCAGTGAATTTCAAATGTTTTTTAAATCCTAATTTCTAACTATAATGTCACTATTAAATCCCCTTGAATCCTGAGGGTTGGTGGGGGCCAACTAGCCCACTAGGTACCTCCAATAAGTGCCACAGAGCTGCATTGCGGAGAGGTGTTCTGGATTCACGCCCCTTTTTTACACCGCGCTGCAAACACGGCCTGTGGCGCACTGCTGCTCGTAGGATGAAGTCCACTTGTATCCTGAGGTCCTCATCGCCCCACCAGCAGTGCACCAGAAGCCGCATTTGCAGAGTGGTGTAAAAAGGGGTGTGGCCTCGGACCACCTCTCTGCAACATAGTTCAGTGGCGCTTACTGGAGGTACCTTGGTGGGCTAGTTGCCCCCCAGGGACCCTCAGGATTGAAGGGCACTAGTTCCACCAATTTAGAATGCACCAGGGGGCTCGTTTGCACACTTGTTGTTTCAGGCCCCGCCCCCTTGCTGCACCATTGTGTAAGTTGGGGGATTAAGTCCCCTTCAATCCTGAGGGTCCCTGGGGGCCAACTAGGTATATATATATATACCCTAAAAGCTCATAGGAAATGATGCATTATTTTCAAAAAGTGGGACATGCATACTTAAGTCATTTTTATTTGTTTCAATGCCTATTGCTGCCATTGGCACTGGGTTACTTTATTATATTTATTAAGGGTTAACTTTGGATTGAAAGCAGATAGAGATTAGCTGCTTATACTAGGGGTGGGCGGAGCTCATGGAGTTGCACTTCGCGGAATTCCTTGAAGTTAAATAAAAACTCTGTGGGATTTCACAGAGTTCCGCTCATCCATTCCAAGCCCTGGAAAGATGCATGTATTATGCCCGTCAAGCACACAATGATCACACAGAGCTGCGCATCACCCTCCAATTAAAAAAACGCACTCAAGCATCATTAGCTGGGGAAGAAAGTGAGGCTTCCAGGTCCATAAATATGCCATCTTTCATATCCACTACAGTCAGATTGAACGCTCCACAGGCAGCTCGGCACCTCCACCCCTTCTGTACCCCGCACACTGTCTGATGAATTATTGATCCGATCCGCACTGCAAATCTATTTATAATGTTTGGAAGGGAAGAACCACTTCTGCACATCACACACAAACATTAGTACAGCGATTTAATAACGTATCTGCTGCCAATGCTTGTAGTTTCATGACACCCTATATAAAGTGTTACCAATCAGCTCTCCTGTTGCCCAGTGGGTACGTAGGTTATGTGAATGAACAGATTTGTGGCTACACTTCCTTTTGTGTTGGCACTCTTGGTTTTAAAACTACACAAAGACACATAAGACACTTCAGATAACACCATGATCTATGCGCTCGCTGTTGCAGTATGCCATCATTAGGTCATGGGCTTGAACATCGATGACAACAAACAGGCTTTTCATCCTGCCAAAAGTCAAATAAAACAAACATCAATTTGAGTAATAAATAACCGTTTCGTTTCGTTTCGTGATCTTTATTTCGACTTCATAAAGTCATAAAAGAAATACAATACAAATAAGAGCAAATCTTTACACAATAAGTAAACATTTTGGAAAGGTAAAGAAAGTTACATCATCTCCAAAAATATTTCTCAAGAATAAGAACTTCATGTATGGCAATTAACATTTCATTTTGTGAAAAAAGGTCTTCTAATATTCCACACAGCAGCTAAATGCTTGCTAACAGCAAATATAGTTAGAGGGGATAAATCAGATTTCATTAATCGGTAGGCATCCAAATGATGCCTAAAAAACAAAATAACCTATAAAGCACTTTGCATGAGAGCAGATTTCCGAATATTGCGCACAGCAACGGTTTACACGCACACATGAAGTGAAATTCTTAAAAATGATTTATACAATGGCAGCACTTGCATGAATAGAAAGAAATGCTTACTAGTTCTTGGAAAAGTGGTGCAGTAGGCACAGGAGATGAAGCAGGTGCTTGGGGAAGACTGAACAGAGATGACATCTTACAGACAACGAGGTTGGGTGCTCCCTATGCTCATGGAAGTGGTGGCACCAACACAAGTGGTAGTAGAGAAGAGACACACTTTTCCCATCCAACAGAGCATAGACTTGTTTAAGAAAGATAAGTTCTGATTGTAATTATCCTCAGTCATTGGATTCCTGTTGACACTGCAGGTGCTCAAGTAGCTGCAGTTCATTTCCATACTGGTAAGGTGGTAGCTGTTCATCTGCTCGGCCAGGACTTGCTGCTTGCATTGGATGGTTAACGCTGGGTTTTGGGGTTTCAGAGAGTGCTTTTAGGAGTTGCTAGTACTCGCTTGTTGGTTGCTTCGCCTTCTACTGGTACCAGACTGCCTGCTACGCACATGTGGATGATGGTTGCACTCGTTGCTTCTGCTTCTGGCTCCTGGGTACCCTTGTTTGGCACTATGGTACTAAGAGCACACTGGCACTAAGGTAGCACTATGCTGCTGGTTGCACAGGGGCACTGTCTTCAACAGGCTGCTCCTGCCAGACATTCCAGTGCATGGCGAGATCCCAAAGTTATAGGATCTCTCTCTCTGCAGACCACCATTCGACAACCAGAACCACGTACGTGCAAATTTTAATGAGCGCGCTACCTTTTCCTTTATTAGAAGGTGGCAAATGAGACTCAGCTACTTCCAATGATGATGCCCGCAGGCTTGTGTCACTTCTGCCTTCTTCCTCCTAACCAGTCATAGCCAAGAGGTAGTTGTCTGTCTCACCTCGTAGGCAAATCACACTGGCCAAGGGCTGTGGCCTTCGCCTTCACCACACTCTCTGAGCAACCCTCATTGCTAATTCAGTGCTTATTGGTGAGTGCTGGTAAACTCTGCTCTGCCACACAGTAGTCAGAGTTTGTGCAGAACTCCGTGCTCTAAGCGGAGTGCAGAGTGACAAAAACTCCACGAACTCCAGCAGCAGAGCAGAGTTTAAGACCCACGCATAGCTTACACTTAAATGAATTGTAATTTAAAACGCTCTTTAATGGTGAAGTTGGATTTTTAGTTACAATTCTGATAATGCCACTTCTGCCAGTGTCTGGGGTCACATGACTGTGAATGGCTCTGCTGTTGGGCCATGATGATTCCTTCCTGACAGTGACATAAAGGGGCTTAAGTGTACAGGATGGGCCATCCTATACCCAGCTGCACTAGCACTTCAAAGGACTTTGCCTCCCACACACACAAAAGAATCTGTCACCAGGTCTGCCCTGTTGCGTCCAAGGATCAGCAAACAACAAGTAAGTAATGATGACCAGCACTCGCAGGATACTCTTTTGAAACTGCTGGTTTCACCAGGTCTCTTTATTTTCAAATAGTCCCGACCCCAATCATCACAAGAGTAACCACCTGAAAACAGCCCGGGGGAGGTCCAACAAACACCCCTCAGGTCTACCGCCATAATGGTTTGCCCCACCATTGACCACATCACACTTCTCCACAACCTGCAAAAAACCCAAAACAAAACATGAAAAAAAAACACCACCAATATATGTCCTTAGGCAAATAAGAAACAATGTCCAGTGCATAAAAACTGGTCAATACGTTACGTAGTTCTTCAATCACAAAGACAGGTGGGGCAAGGCCGAAGCTAGTACTTCTCGATACCCCCTCACCGCAGACCAAACTCAGGGACCAGGGTTTCATCGGGACGGGGCACCAAATCACACTCAGGCACCACAAGGGGAGTCCTCACAGAGGAAGAAACGCCACACTGTTCCGACACAACCTGACCCCCACCAGGAGATTCATCATGTTCCAGTGCCTGAGCAGGAGAAGATCCACCACTATCTAAATCCGCACCATCCGTAGACTCCTCGGCAGAAACTAGATATTCATCATTCGGAAACACACAGTCCTCCACTCGATCACCACCAGGATTCCAGTAAGCCTTGAAGAAAGACACATTTCTAGAGATGATCGCTCCATTTCTCATCGCCGAGATCTTAGTTCCATGGACAGACTGAACAATCCACGGTTCAGGCTCAAAGGGCAGGCTAAATTTCCCTTTAGGGTGCTGATTATGCACCATAACAGCATCCCCTACATTAAAGGAATTGAATTTTGCTCCACGCCTTGAAGAAACCTTGCCATTCTCCAGCTTGCGTTTCCGCAGTTCATCTGCTACCAATTCATGTCTGGCAGACACTGCCTCGAGCTGAGGAATAACATCACCCATTGGTCGGTTCATACACAAAGACATTGGGCCGACCTTAGTAGTAGAATGAGGGGTCATTTGATATTTCCTCAGAAACCCATACAAAGCACAATGCAAATCCTGCCGGTCAGCCACAGCAATCCTAATGGCCTTGTTAAGGGTGCGCATAAAGTTCTCCACCTCCCCATTGGCCAGAGGCCATAAGGGAGTAATTTTTTGATGACGGATCCCCCAGGACTGAATTTAGTTAGCAAAATCCTGACTTTAAAACGGAGGACCATTATCAGTACGAAGTTCAGTAAACAAACCATGGGTAGCCATGATTTTCTGAAACCAAGGAATAGTCTGACTGGCCATGGTAGTGTCCAGTAACTCAACCTCAGGATATTTGGAAAACTCGTCGATAACCAGCAACATATGACACCCATCCGGTAGACTCCCAAAGTCAGCACTTGCTCGCTACCAAGGAAATGAAGGAATGTCTTCCGTGAGGTAGGGAGCTGGAGAGTCCTTAGTCCCGGTGGCCTGACAAAGTGCACACCTCATCACAGTGCTCTCCACCAAAGCATCCAGACTGGGAAACCAAACTTTACACCTCAACTTGGATTTTGTCTCAACCACCCCTTGATGAGCCAAGGGAGCACGATCCACCACCCTTTTTTGCAAACAACCAGGAATCACCAACCGTGGACCTCTCATCAAACAGCCTTCCAGAGGAATAATCAACTCACCCCGCACATTGTGAAAGGATGCCAAAGTAGACTTAGTATCTTCAGTACGATACATGGCTTTATCCAATAGGACACTCCATTTCCCAGTTTTCACAGCAGAGAGACAAATCTGGAAACACTCCAACTTAGTAGACTCCAGAATCTCTTCAAAACAAATAGGAAGTGGCCGAGACCGCTCAACCACCAGACGCATGTATTCCTCAGTATCTTCAGCATTTGACTCTTCACTTGGAGTAGCTGGACGAAAATGCCTTGAGAGATAGTCAGCCGGATTTTGTGTCCCTGGACAAAACACCACAGCAAAACAATAATACTGCAACTGCAGAATCCACTTCTCAATTCATGGTGGAGGTTTAGAGGAGGACCCCATAAATATCGGAATGAGGGGTTTATGATCTGTGTGTACAACAAACGGCTGGCCATATAGATAAATAGGAAAATGGCAGCACCCCAATGGATAGCTATAGCCTCCTTCTTAATATGGGAGTACCTTTGTTCAGTTGCGGTTAATGCACGACTGGCATATGCCACCAGGGCCCATTCCCCATTGCCTTGCCCCTGAGAAAGTCCCGCCCCAAACCAATGGGACTGGCATCCACTGACAGCTCAGACTTCTGCGCTGGATTGAAATACACCAAAGTAGTATCTGCCAAGAGGGCCTGCTTGGTAGCCTGAAGGGCACAGTCCTGCCCCGGGCCCCAGTTCCATGCAACATTGGATTTAGTAAATTCTCTTAAAGATCAGTCAAATTGCGAACAAAACGGCCACAATAATTCACCATGCCCATGAAACTACGCACCCCTGACACATTAATGGGAGTAGGAGCTGTCTATATATCTTGAACTTTTATGGGATCCGGGGACACACCATCCTGCGAAAAACAATAGCCAAAAAATAAAATGCCCGTTTTCAAAAATGTGCATTTTTCTTTGTGGTGCATAAGTCCATGCTCCCACAACCACTGAAATACACCTCTAAGGCAGGAAAAATGCTCATCCAAGGTAGGGGCATGCACCAAAATGTCATCACTGACATTGAATACACCATCCAAGCCAGAAAGGACGCCCCGGATCGTGTCCTGAAAAACCTCAGCAGCACTGGAGATCCCAAAACTTAAACGTTTATACCTTCTCAGCCCTACATGGGTAGAAAACGTGGTAATTGCACGGGAAGTGGGATCGAGCATCAGCTGATGATAGCCGGCACGAAGATCCATTTTAGAAAACAATTGTGACCCACTAACCTCAACTACGATATCATCCACAGTAGGGGTAAGGTGCCGTTCGCGCTTAATTGCAAGATTAGGTAAGCGCATATCTACACAGATACGGACCTCTCCCGGTGGTTTAGGTTTACAGGTCACTACAATCGGGGACGCCTAGGGAGTTGGGCCATCCACCCGTTCAAAAATGTCTGCCAGCTCAAGTTTAGCCAGTTCCTCCTCCACCTTAGGCCGAAGATGGAACACCACACTTCTATGATGTAAAGCCACCAGCAGGATAGATTCACCAATATGAAGCTTGATCATACGATCCTTCAAACAGCCAATACCTTCAAACAAAGGTGCAAACTGAGCCAACAGGTCCTCCACATTCCCTTTATGTACACTTAGGGTGAAGGCGACCAACTGAAGAAGTTCCGCCGTCCGACAGCTCAGCAACATCCCTTGACCCCCTTGGGTGACATATATCCTTGTCTTTGTCGAGCCAGATCCATGAGCCACCTCAGCAGTGACAACTCCTGCCAACGGAAGAAGATCAGAGGACCCATATACATAGACCCTGGTAGTAGTTGAACTCAAAACAGGGGAAACAGGCAATGTCAGCATCATTGACCTGGCCATGATATTTATAGAGGCACCCGTATCAATCAAGGCCTGCACTGGGTGACCATCCACCATCACATGGCACTTCAGAATACACTTTTGGAGGTTACCCCCAGGTTGCAGAGCATGGATGACATGTATAGCCCCCTCCACATCATCATCAGCCATGTCCCCTTCCTCCGTCGAATGATCAGCAACATATACATGGTTGGACGGTGCAGGGTAAGAACCTCGTGCCGGGGCAGAGCGACACATCTTCACAAAATGTTTGAACTTACTGCAATTAGAACACCTTTTCCCATTAGAAGGACACACTTCTTTATGAGGAAAAGGACCCCCACAACCATAACAATGCCTGGGCTCCACTGACCCTTTACTTCTCGGCTTTTTCCTCTCAGGGACCCAGGCTGAACAGCATTAACCGGCTCCACCTTCACCATGCGTGGAAGTGCTGCCTCCATATGGGCTGCCCGTACTTTAGACAATTCCATTGATTGACCCCGGGTCAACATATCAGCCATAGACATACCCGGTACCTGCAGGATAGCCTCACGAAATTTAATAGAGGAACAACCCTGTATGAATTGGGCCCAGATCTCATCCGCAGCATCAGGTAATGTAAAGGTGCTGGCCAAATCACGCAAACAGGCATAAAACGCATCCACAAACTCATTTGGCAGCTGTCGTGCTTGACACAACAAAACAAGTTCATAATCTAGATTGGCCAACGATTCAAAATGGGAGAAAAGGGCTTGTTTCAAAGTACCATATGTGTGTGCTGGCCCCCCTTTAACCACCGCCCGCCCCAAGTGGGGAATAGCCGGTCCCCCTAAATGCAACAGCATAGGACGCCATCATTCCTCCTCTAGGTGAATGGCAGAAAAGTACGTCTCCAAACGATCCACCCAGTCCCTCCACCGAGCAACCTGGGCCGACGGAGGAGGATCCAGCAGAAATGGCTGCACATGGGGAATGGTCGACCTAGCAGGAGAGCGGAACAATCACAACAAGCAAATATCACCCTTCAAAGTCCACCACAGTCCCGGCCACACCACACAGGTGCAATCCCTGGTCCAAAAAAGAGCAACACGGACCAAGACGAAATCCAAAGTCCAGCAATAGAAAGTCAGGCAAACACCAGATCCAGGCAGGCAAACTGCTCCACTTCCCTCACAGCAAGAAGAAACTCCAGGCAGGGAAAATGCTCCACGGCCCGCACAGCAAAAGGAAACCGTCCCCAGAGCACACCTGTGCCCACCAGCAATGCGAGCTGCACTCTTCAAGGCCACCACCTTGCTTCACCAACACTGCAGGCCACGCCCCCAGGAACAAACGGGGCCGACTGGGCAGCACAGAGCAGCTGTGAGGCACCAAGACGGCCGGCCGCCCCCCCTGGAACAAACGGGGCCTGACAGCCGCAAACAGCAGGCGCGAAGCACCAGGAACACCAACAAAGGAGAAGCCATCACCCGGATGCCATTGCAGGGACCGGAAAACCCCCAAGGTGCGCTCCACACCGTCCGCAGCCCGACCACAGACTATGGCAGGAAACCAACAGTAAGCGCAGGAACCACCCGCTTCGTCGCCAAATGTTGCGTCCAAGGATCAGCAAACAAGAAGTTAGTAATGATGACCAGCACTCATAGGATTCTCTGTTCAAACTGCTGGTTTCACCAGGCCTCTTTATTTTCAAATAGTCCTGCCCCCAATCATCACAAGAGTAACAACCTGAACACAGCCCGGGGGGAGGTCCAAAAAACACCCCTCAGGGCTATGGCCATAATAGTTTGTCCCACCAATGACCACATCACATGCCCTGTGTGTTGTCATTCCAGCTTGTTGCCTTGACTGGGGAGGAGGAATAGTTTCTTGTTGAGATGTGGGGGTAGGACAGTGAGACCACCCACATAAAGGTTGGCACCAGAACTAAATATTGGACCTCAAGAGCTACTCATCAGATTACTCCTGGAGCTGGGAAATTTATGGAAGAAGGACTGCCCTGCTACCAATTTACAGAGACAAGCTTTTAAGTCCTGCAACTGCCCAGCTGAACTACTGCACTTGACTTGCCTGGACCTGCAGCAAAACCAGAAACTGCTGAACTGAGTACCTGATCCTCAAGAAGTTCAGCCCCAGGTCCTTGACCCTCAGCTGGCATTAGAGTGTACTGCTACCAAAACAAAGGTGAACATCCTGACGTTTGGGCTCTTCATGACTCCGAATGGGCCTGTTTTCCCACCAAGACTTTACAGCCCATGATGACCACCAATGAGAAACTCCGGTGAGACCAATTCTTCGTGCTACCGTGACTGTCAGCCACAACAGGGAAAATAAGAGCTACAAGTCATGCTACAACAACGACAGCCTGCAGTGACTGTGAAGATACAGCAACAATCATTTGAGATGCCAGACCAGCTCTTATCGCTACAATGACAACTGCCCACAGCATATGGTCTGCTCTTCATGCTGCAGCAATAACCCTCCATGATCCTCTATCTGCTGTACACAGGCTCTTCAAACACAAATAGAATTCTTCGCACCAGACTCAGAAATTAACTCTTCAGAGGGAGTAAGCATGTCCCTATATCTGGCCTGTGCTCCATCACTTTCGGACTGAACTCGTAACTTTACCCCAGTCTACCATGACCAGATGACTGCAAGAGAAGCTTTTTGTGGTTTTAGTGGCTATTTTCACTTAAAGATTTAAAGTTGAATATCTCTTGCTCTACTGATTTTGTTTTTGGTGTTCTGGTATCATTATAATTATTAAAATGGACTCTATTTTTCTAAATTCAATTGGGATTTTTTATTGTGTTGTGTTTTCACTTTATAACTGCTTGTGTGTTGTATACATACTATACATGTTGCCTCTATATTAAGCCTGACTTGTTCATGCTATGCTACAAGAGAGTTAAGCACAGGTACACAGGTTAATTTATTGGCTTTTGTGGTTCACCCTGACAAGGATTTAGGTTGTTGCCTACTGAAAGTGGCTCCCAACCCCCTCACCCAATAATCCTATTTCTTACACCATTCATTTACTGATGGAAGCTCATCCTAGAAGTTGGGGATTTCTTATTTGGTTCTCTGTTGCACTTTGGGCTGCATAGTTGGTGGTCATGATGAATGGTGCACCTAGGTGGATGTGTAGGCCAAAATAATGTTTTTAGACATCTTCCTTATGGTGGGATAGTTAAAGACACAAGACAATTTCACTTTTGGAACAGCATTTAATAAGAGGGAAACCAAACAGAATGTTAAATAGTTGGGAAACTGGCTCGTTACTTAAGTTTTCTTTCTCACATAGTTGAGGACAGTGTTGGTGTCCTGAAGTATTTTTCACTAATCAGAAAATTGATCCATTGGACTATTGTATAAGCGGTTACTATTCATCCACTGCCAGTGGTGTGCCATATGTTTCTGTATACTGGTTTGAACGTGTTGCTGCAAATTCTTTCACTGTCAAAATGCTTTTATTAATAATGTGCAAAAGCTGATGTTTTAAACAGACATATATTAAATTCTAAATTTGTAGTAGGTAATTATACTTAAATGTTTTATGCCTGCAAATGAATAAAAGTGCTTATGTAAGTTAGCCTAACTGCAGATGTCATTTTAATCCAAAGAAGAATGCATTAACACTAAAAGGCCTCTTTTTCCACATTGTATAGTTAGTTGCGCACTGTGTTTTTCCTTTATTTCTAAATGTTGTATTTTCCAGAAACCTTGTGTATTAGCTAGTGAGTAGGTGTTTATTATCTATTAGAAACTGATAGTGAGATCTCACTGAAATAGGGGGCAATGACCAGAAGAATGATTCAGGGGAAGAACTGTCTGGACCACAAAACATCAGCTCTGCACCTTCCTAAGGTTTAATTTCTGCATTTCAGTTCTTGTACAGTACAAAACTGCTCTTTTAAACCATGTAGCTAAGAACAGACACTAGGTGTTCCCGAGCAATCTGCAATACTGTCAAAAAGAAGTCCTATATTTGGAGGGAATGGGAAAGGTGACCCAGGAGAGAATAGAGACAATTCTGAAGATGAGTACACCCAGAACTCAGAGAGAGGCCAGAATATTCCTGATAATGGTTAGCTACTGTAGACAGTGTCTACACAATTTCTACCTGGCGGCCAAGCCTTTACTGAGATTGACGCTGAGAAATGCCTGATCCGCTTCCACGGGACGATTGCTTGAAAGTTTTTCTAGAGCTGAGAGAAAGTCTCTGCATTGCCCCAGTCCTAGGAATGCCTTATTACATACAGTAAGATTTTTACATTGTTTAGCAGTGAGGTGGAGGGAGGGTGCGCTCTCTCACTGTTTACTCAGTTGCATGGAGACTCTCAAAGACCTAGTGCATATTTTGTTTAACTACACCTGACTCTGTTGTCATAGGACTTCCTGGCTCCCTTAAAGTAGTTGTGGCAGTTGGTGTCAGTATTGAGAGATGTGAGAGCATAGTGGGACATCCTCTTACAGTGATGGCCCCTCACTCGGCGCAAATGTTGCTCACCCATACAAAAAAACAGTATATGACATACAGTAGACTTGCAAAATATGAGCAATACATGCTTGCATCTGAAAATGTTTTTAAAAGATATCAGACACTCAGTCCAGCTACATTGTTGCCATTGCCTGAGGATGAAATTGATTTGAATGAAATTGAACATGACTGCCTAGATGTTAATTATCTATGCACTAAGCCAATACCAGATATTAAGGATAAACCCCTCGATGGGTCTGACTATGTAAACATTGTGGCCAGTTCATGCTTAATAGACAATGAAGGAACTCTCAGAGCAGCTTATATAATCTGCATAATTCAATAAGAATTGGAAGCCTCCTGGCTTCAAGGTGTTACCACTGCACAAAGTGTGGAATTATATTCCCTTGCAAGAACTTGTTGTCTTTCAGTTCAATTGAGAGTGATTATATGTACAGATAGGCATATGGCTTGGGTGCGGTCATGATATTGGGCACTTATGGTCACAACGGGGATTCATCACATCATCAGATTCCTCTATCAGACACTAGGAATATGCAATGAGATTATTTCAAGCTTTGCCGCTACCCCGAAAGATTGCAGTAGTTATATGAACATCTCACAGAAGGGTGGCAGTAATTATGTCACCGTTAAGAATAGTTACACTGATGAAGTTGCACAATATTCTGCACTTGAGGCATGCACATTTAACAGAAAATATCAAATAAACCTGAGGAATATACTACCTTTTCTGTGTTATTGTAGTAGATGATTCTTGGGAAGAAGTCAAAACACTACAAGAAAACATTTCATAGGATAAACAGCACGGGTGGTTCAGAGCAGGATGTGGTACCATTGCATATGATATTTGGGTTTCAGCAGATTGAAAACCAGTATTGCCTGACTGTTTGTTGTTGCCCATGACACATTTCAATATCTTGCACACATCGTAAGGGATGCAATAGTTAGATTGCTAAGGTACAGTTGGTTCAATCTCAGATTCAGAGTTTTAGCCGAAGAGCCATGCCATAGGTGTGTTAAATGTCAGCAGATGAATGTAGGGAGGAGAACTCCTATAACACTTAGCCATATTGGAAGAACAGAAAGACCCTTTATTGGGAAGCAGTTGTTTTTCAGTGAAATGCCTGTTTGCAACAAGCTGAGATAAATCCTTGTTATAGTGAGAATTTTCTCCCAATGGTCAGGACGCTACCCATCGTAAAGGAATGACAATCTCATTGTGGCTAAGCTTCTGTTACGTGAACCCATTCCACAGTTCAGCTTTCTCTGGAGTCAGACCAAGGAACTCATTTCAATGATGAGGGCATTAGAATGCTGTGTGTGGCTCTTCGGGTAGTTAAGAGATTATACTGTAGCTATCATCCCAAGGCTTCAGGGTTAGTGGAGCAGTTAAATGGGACATTCAAATTTCGATTGACCAAAGTTTGTGCATTCACTTCATTGCTGAAGTTGGATTTAACCTTACTGTTTTAGAAATGCCACTTTTAAGAAAGTGTAGTTCACTAACTTGTTGGGCCTTTTTTATTGTCAGCAAGCTTAGGCCACTAAAAATTCAAACATACACACAAAATAATCCTTTGTTGACACTAGTTATAGACTCATTTAAATCATCATAGTGGGCACGAAACTAAATTAGCGGGACCACACATCTATTTTGTACCTTTTGCAAAAAGTAACTTACATTTCTTAACACAACATGTCATAAACTTTAAAACCCTACACCAATTGCTCAGCTCAAACATTTATTTAGATCACCACTGTATTAAACATGCTAATATAACACAAGTATTTACGACAAACAAACAACATAAAATAATAAGCAAAAAACACACAGCATTGCTTTAAAAACAACAGCTCATGATTGATGGCAGAGTTATATTGTCCCAGTTCTTAAATAGAATGGTATAGGAGTAAATCATTTTCATTTTGCTCTATATCCTGTACAATGATTAGGGGTTGGAGAAACGACCCTTAATTGGGCTTTTGCAACGGGAACCTGATTTTTTTTTCTGTTTTCCACAGGTTCCCTTACTGCCCTCAATTTTTTCCTGAATGAATACAAGTGCTGATTTAGGTAAGCTTAACTGTGGATGCCATGGAAACAGAAGAAGAATGCATCAACACTGAAAGGTCTGTTTTTCCAAATTGAATAGTTATTTGCACACTGTGTTTTTTCTTTCATTATAAATGTTGTATTTTCCATTAGCCTTCTATTAGCTAGTGAATAGGAGTTTGTTATGTATTAGACAGCTGATAGTGAGTTCTCACCAAGAGAAGGGGAGAAGACCGGAAGAATGCTTCATGGGAAGAACTGTCTGGACCGCTAAACATCAACACTGTAACTTTTCAAGGTCCAATGTCTGAAAACATATTGTGTTCCTCTGAGAAAATGGGGGTTTGCCTAGTCCCAGAAGTTTGCTGAAGTTTGATTAGAGGATGAAGTAGAATAAAGAAAATGATATTGCAACATATAATTTGTGTGTTTATATTAGTGTATGTTCCTAGGGTAGAGTGGGATTCCTTCCCGATATGCTGGCTAGAGACTCATCTGAGTTTCTTAGACTTCTCTACATGAGAGGTTATTTAGCTTATTTCTTAATATCTGCTGATTCATGACTGTGAATAATTTCCAGTCTCCTATGCAAAGACTTTATGCATGTGCATTGATTCTCCCATCAGAACTCTTTATTGGGTATTTGAACTGACACATTTTTCCCTTTTTATCCCAAATTAATTTAGATTGGAAATTTTCTTTGTGGAACACACTTGTTGTATTATTACTACTCTGACTGTGATGCTAATGAACATTTTCTTCTGTGATTACATACCAATTGTTGCATTATATTAACTTTTAATGATGAAATCTAAAGCTTAATTAATAAATAGATGAAAGGCTAAAATATTTGTAACTAAAACCCTTTAACTCACTGTAAGAATGTCATCCTTTTTGCCCTAATTACCCCCATTATTTGACCAATACTGGTGGCTACTAACTCTGATTGTGCCCTGGGCTCTGGTATCCAGGCCCAGGGCAAGAGCTCTATTTAAAAGGCATGTGGTAATTAAGTACAATGACAATTGGTTCTGACATCTTACTTGTAAGTCCCTAGCATTTTGTAAGGCATGTAGGTTTAGAGACCCCAGTAGATTTAACACACTTAAGTGTGCCCTGCTGTGGTGCCTGCTGTCATTTTAAAGGAATCCCTGCTTTGCAGGCTTCTTTAAAAATCAAAATATGTCCAAATTTGACTTTGGAACCAAAAGTACTTCCAAAGTCCCAAAATATCTTTTTATTACATATACGTCACCCCCAAGGTCTGCTCTGTAGAGTGCCTTGTAATAAAAGGCAGTGACATTATAAAAGATGTTGGATATGCCCTGGTGCGGGAAAAACTGGCAATTTAGTTTGTCTCCAATGTAGGCTAACATGAGAGAGCTTTATTAAACTTTAATAAAGCTTAACCTTTGACAGTAGTGAGTTAGAACAATAATTCAAAGTATCACAATAATAGTTACAATAAATCCAACAACTTGCCAAGGTTGAATTTATTATAACTATTCCAGGAAAGAAGTTACAGAACTTGCTTTCCTGAAGTTATCAGAAACAGCCCTGTAGCAGCCCTTCTGACTGGCCATCATTTGACCAGCTGAGCCAAGCTCCTGATTAGGTGTGAAGTGGACTGGGCGGAAATAAGCAAATAGGCTGTCTGGTGAGAGCAGATCTGCAGCTGCAGATGCCGAAATAGGAAGGGGGCTGGGTATCCAAACTGGTCAAGACAGAGAGTACAGAACCCAGGCCCACTCCCTCTTACTGCACCCCCCAACCAGATGGGACCCCCTGTAATTGAATTAGGAGAGGGGCTTTAAAGTGAGTGTAGGGAAAAGTTAGCCACACAAGTGGCTGAACCCCTGGTCTGCCCCAAGAGAGGACTGCCTGCACAAGGACTGTACCTACTGCACAGTCTGGGCTTTACCAAAGAGGACTTTGTATTGCTTCAAAAGATGAAGGGGGGGCCTCCCTGAAAGAAACAGATAGATAAGAGCTTCAAGAAGTCACCTGCAACAACTCTACCAAGAGAAAGCTCAGCTGACCAGCTTAACCTGGATTTTAAAGGATTTGAACAGGTGCATTGATGGAACTGTAGTCCCAAACCTCCAAGAGGCACCTCAGAGCTTATGGACCCTTGGCTAATGCTGTGGACCCTCTAAGCCCTCATTGGACCTTCTAGAAGAAGATCCAGATATTTGAGAACATTTGGACAACTTTTGGTCAAGAGCTCCATAAATTCACAGAACCACAACTCAGCCGGAAATACAGGCTCTGGAGCTCCTCACCGCTGACGATTAAGACAAAGACCTCCAGGAATCACACTGAAGCAGGCTGTCATTGTTGAACTAAAGCTCTGCATGCCGTGGAGGATCACTCGACGTCCAGGTAAAAAGAACCATAAAAATGACTGAGTGAAAAGGCAAAATTTTGATAGGCCCAACCACCAAACGTATCCAACCCATGCTCCATCATGGTCAGCCTGAAACTTTGACTTGGTCCCGGTCAAGCATGACCAAATAGCAGCGGTTTGAGATTTCACCTTTAGGTACTAGAAAGCACATTTTTAGATTTAATATTTAAAAGTTCATATCACTGGTTCCCTACATTACATTTTTGCCATTTTGGTGTCATTGTAATTATGAAAATATTTTCAATTTGTCTACATTGGTGTTGAATTTTTATTGTGTGTTGTGTCTTACTTATTTAGTCATTTGGTGATATTAAATGCTTTACACACCTGTCTCCTAAGTTAAGCCTGGATGCTCGTGAGCCAGTCTACCAAGGATTGAGCAAGAGTTAATTTATTGAGACTTGACTGGACCTTATTTTGATTGTGTAATTATTACAAGCTGTAGGTACCTACATGAAGTTACTAGTAAACCACCTTCCAACACTCATACTAGTTATCTATTGACTAAATTTAAAGTCTTTAATGATTTATGGTTTTGTAGAAGTTTGCTCCTCATTTCTCCTTGTCGATGAACAAAGGTCTGTTTGACCAGTGCGGGGTGATTTAATGATTAAATCAGAAGACTGAGATATAGAAAACCCCACTTCCTCAAACCTTGAGATGTGACTTTCATATCAGCTGTGATCAACATTTCGGACAATTGCTTTCTGGAGGAAAATAAATAAAAATTCCTTCATAGTTTTTTAGAGATAGGGTACGTTAAAACTAAAAGTTGTCTTGCTCCTGAGGCAGAATATGTGGAAAACGTGTTTAACAAGCAAAATGATTTAGTGATAATTCAAATCCTAAAACATATCATTTGTAAAAAACTAATTTACATAGATAATGGGTGTCCTCATAAAGCATATGCCATTGTGCAACTGTGTGGGGTATCATTAGCCTGGTGCTATTTCAGGTGTATCTTGTGAATGTGTTTCACATCAAAGGAGGGGAAGGACCAGGAATATGGACAGTTTGCAATATTCTGTACTATTCTGTACTATTCTGGAGGGGTTGTTTAGAGAGGTTTCCTTCTTGTAAAATGTGTCATCTGTCATTTTATGCAGACAGTGCACCAGTAAAGGATTTCTGCATTAGCATAATACCTTTTAAATCCCCTGCTAGCATTGTTATTGTCAACCGAGTGCCTCAGGGAGCAGGAGCCTGTAAAATCTAGGGGGCATGTTTTCAAAGCATTGCAGAAGTTCCACACGCAAAACCAGTTATAGCTTAATGGGATTTATGCAAAGTACTCAGAAGAATCCCTTTTAAAATAAACCCTTTGGCATTAGATTGTCCAGCACAAGAAGGACACATGAACATTCTGAAAATGTTGCAGTCACTCTTCGCAAACGTAAATGCTGAACGTAATTAGAATTCCTGTCCAAGAGTTACTACAAAGCTGCGTTTTGTTATTTTGAAAATCAATCAAGTACTTATAAAACTCACAGGACGGGTATATAATGGAGTGAGCACATTATGTTAATGATAACATTTAGAAGTTCTTCTGGTGAAAGGAAGACATACTTTGCACATCTCAACAAAGCCCATTAAGTTAACACAAATAACATTTCTGGCTGATGCCGGTATATGTTTTTGACTTCAATTTACACCTCAATGTAAATATTTGGTACGCAATTTGTGCAAATAGGTTTGCAATTTTTTGTTTAGTTTCCAGGAGGCTGTACCAATTTAGGAGAGTTTGCTCTGCCCTCCATCAATCTGAATGACTTAATGTTTTTAACATGATATATATATTCACAAAAAAACCATAGGTTTCAGGGACGTTATAGTTAGTTGGACATTTGACTCATACAAAACCATAGAAATTCCCCCATTATAGTTAGTTGAGCTAACTATAACTCGCACACCCGCAATGCACTGCTGATGACGTCACATAATACGTCACTCATGACATGGTCAGTGACATCACTGATGACATCACTGATGCCATCTCAAATGACATCATTGATGACATTTTTGAGGACATCACTGATGACATCATCCACGTGATAATCTGATGCACATACTGATGCCCTAATATAAACTTTGATGCACCCACTCTAAAATACAGACTACTAGTTTTGAAACCATACACACAACAATGACAGATACTGCATACCACCGACTATTTCCTAGGTCTACACACACATCCAGTCACTTATACCTGCAGTTACTCATCAATACAGTACTATAATATGAACTCATACACCTATGCATACAGTCACACTCCACCACTCATCCATAGAGTTACTCACACACCTTGTCAGTCATGCAAAGAATCAATCACATACCCATTTACTCATGTATACAGTTATACACACCAACTCCTTTATTTATACACACACCACACCACTTATTTATTCAGATACTAACACATACTTACTGTCTTATAAAATCACTGATACAAGCAGACACTCATTTATACACCCACTCTTCAAATAACTTACTCTCACGTATAGTCATTTATATACACCAACACTCACATATACTGCCTTAAAACATATGTAGTTAGTCACATATATACCACTGAGACATTCATTCACTCACCAACACACCCATACACACACTAACTCACCCATACAGCCCTTCTCAGAAGCACTTTTGAATCCATACAACCAGTGAATCACCCACTGAGACATCTATGCACAGAGTCACACCCCCACCCACCCACAAAGACACTCAGGCACCCATACAGACACTCAGACAACAAATCAATGACCCATATAGACACTCATGTAGCTACTCACCAACCCATGCAGTTGCTTACACACCAACTGAGAGACTAATACAGACTTTTACACAGTTTAGTCACTAACCCATGCATTCAGTAACACATGTTCAATCACTCACTTATACAGTCAGTCATGCACCTATTAAATAATCACTTCAGGCACTTGTAAATCCACTCATTCTTCAATACACCTTGGTATAGATATATATGAAAAATATTTAAACTTTACAGTAACACATTCACTGGATGATGTCATCAGTGATGTCATATGAGATGTTATCAGTGATGTCATCAGTGATGTCACTGACCTTGCCATGAGTGATGTAATATGTGACTCATCAGCAGTGTATTGCGGGCGCGCAAGTTATAGTTAACTCAACTAACTATAACGGGGGAATTTCTATGGTTTTATATGAGTCAAATGTCCAACTAACTACAACGTCCCTGAAACCTATGGTTTTTTAGTGGATTTCAAAGGTTTTTTAAGTGCTAATTCCTAACTATAACGTCTGTAAAATCTATGTTTTTTTCAGTGAATTTCGAAGGTTTTTTAAATTTTAGTTTCATATTTTATTTTTTTTGTAATATTTTGGAACTGTATTATCCTTTTTTTTAACTTTAAAAAAAAATATGTATATCTTTTTTTTTTTGGTTGAGAAAACTGGAGTCCCGTACCGGTAGTGTACCAAACTCCATCAGCACGCGAATCCTATCCGCCATATTGCTAAACTCGTAAATGATGTGCCTAGGTTTCAGGGGCGTTATAGTTAGCTGGCCTTTTCACTCGTACAAAACCATTGAAATTCCCCCGTTATAGTTAGTTCAGCTAACTATAACTCGCGCACCCGCAATGCACTGCTTATGACGTCACATATTACATCACTCATGACATGGTCAGTGACATCACTCATGACATCAATGATGACATCACTGATGACATCGCTGATGACATCATCCAGTGAATGAGTGTTTTTCTGAAAATTACATATGTTTTATATATGTATATCTCAAGGTCGATGGAAGAATAAATGGGTATATAAGTGTCTAAATGGATGATTTGTTTTCGAAAAATTGATTGTATAACTGACTGATTAAGTGTATCTTAGTGAATACATGGCTTAGTGAGTAATGTTTAAATATTTAAATGTCTGTATCAGTCTCTCACTTTGTGTATAAGTGGCTGCATGGGTTGGTGAGTAGCTACATGAGTGTCTATATAGGTTATTAGTTGGTTTTTTGAGTATCAGTATGAGTGTCTGTATGGTTCGGTGGGGGGTATTACGTAGTGCATAGGTGCATGAATGAGTGACTCACTGTTTGTATGTGTTGAAGACAGCATGTGTGCAGGACTGTATGGGTGGATGAGTGTGTGCATGGGTGTTTTAGTGAGTGAATGACTGTCTCAATAGTGTCTTTACGAGTAACTACATATGTTTTAAACTAGTATATGTGACTATTGGTGTACATAAGTGAGTATATGTGAGAGTGAGAGATTGAAAGAGTTCCTGTATGAATAAGTATGTGTTTCTATAAGTGATTGTTTAAAAAACTAAGTATGTGTCAGTTTCTGTAGACGTAAGTGTGGTGGTGTGTGTATAACTGTATATGCAAGTAAATGGATGTTTGATTCTTTATTAGCATGAGCCACTGTGTGTGAGAGTAACTCTATGGATGAGTGGCGTTGTGTAACAGGACGTATAGGTATATGAGTACATATGATGAGTGAGTACATGTATGAGTGACTTTATAGGACGGTTGGTGAATGAGTGGATGTGTATGTGGATCTTAGAATTACTGAAGAGGTTGTTGTAACTGGTATTGGTATGTCCATTGTTTTGAAAATGTTAGTTTCTATTTTTGAATGTGTGTATCAAAGGTTATATTAGGGGGAGAGGAGGTCTGCCACTCTATCACAAGGATGATGTCATCAGTGATGGCATTTGAGATGTCATCAGTGATTTCATGAGTGATGTCACTGACCATGTCATGAGTGATGTAATATGTGACGTCATCAGCAGTGCATTGCGGGCTCGCGAGTTATAGTTAGCTGAACTAACTATAACGGGGGAATTTCAATGGTTTTGTACGAGTGAAAAGTCCAGCTAACTATAACGCCCCTGAAACCTATGGTTTTTTCAGTGAATTTCTAAGGTTTTTTAAGTGCTAATTCCTAACTATAACGTGCCTGAAACCTATGTTTTTTTCAGAGAATTTCAAAGGTTTTTTAAATGCTAATTTCTAACTTTGCCTACAGAGATAGGACATGTGAAGAAAGAAGAAAAAACGCACAGAAAGAAAAAAAAGAAATGCAGAAAGAAGCAACAGAAGTCCTCAAAGATGAAGAAAAGTGCAGGAAGAAGGATGACGTGCTGAAAGAACAAACAGAAGAGCAGAAAGAAGCCTTGTTGCAAGATCATCCTGTACCCTCAATGTTTTCAGACGGATACTGATGGTAACTGAGTCTGACTAACCAGTCCTAGAGCCAGTGCTATGTTAAAAGACACTCATTATACAGTGAAAACATCTACATACACTAGGGAACACTATGCGTTGGGGTCCCCCTGTGATTAGCATGAATTCCTCTGTAAGCCCCTAGTATATAATAGGGCAGGGGATTAAAACTACCTCTTAAAACGCACCACAGGGCGTGTTTGCACACGTCACCTCAGGCCCCGTCCCCTCCCTTCCCCACTGTGTAAACACGCCCTGTGGCCGTTTGAAGTTGGGAGATTAAGTCCCATTGAATCCTGAGGGTCCCTAGGGTCCAACTAGACCACTAGGTACCTCCACTAAGCGCCACAGAGCTGCGTTGCAGAGAGATGTAAAAAGGGGCACGGCCTAGACCACCTTTCTGCAAAGCAGCACAGTGGCGCTTACTGGAAGCACCTGGTGGGCTGGTTGGCCCCCAGGGTCCCTCAGGATTGAAGGGGAATTATTTCCCCAACTTAAAACGCACCACAGGGCTTGTTTGCACACGTTAACTCAGGCCCCGTCCGCTCCACTTCACCACTGTGTAAACACGCCCTGTGGCCGTTTTTAGTTGGGAGATTAGGTTCATTTGAATCCTGAGGGTCCCTAGGGTCCAACTAGCCCACTAGGTACCTCCAGTAAGCGCCACAACGCTGCGTTGCAGAGAGGTGTAAAAAGTGGCACGGCCTGGAGCCCCTCTCTGCAACGCAGCTTAGTGGCGCTTACTGGAAGCACCTGGTGGACTAGTTAGCCCCCAGGGGCCCTCAGGATTGAAGGGGAATTATTTCCCCAAATTAAAATGCGCCGTAGGGCGTGTTTGCACACGTCACCTCAGGCCCCGTCCCCTCCCTTCCCCACTGTGTAAATACGCCCTGTGGCCATTTTTTAAGTTGGGAGATTAAGTCCCCTTGAATCCTGAGAGTCCCTTGGGGCAAAATTGCCCACTAGTTACGTCCAGTGAGCGCCATTGCAGAGAGGTGTAAAAAGGGGCACGGCCTGCACCACCTCTCTGCAACGCAGAGCAATGGCCCTTACTGGAAGCACCTGGTGGGCTAGTTGGCCCCAAGGGTCCCTCAGGATTGAAAGGGAATTATTTCCCCAACTTAAAACGCGCCACAGGGCGTGTTTGCACATGTCACCTCAGGCCCCGTCCCCTCCCTTCACCACTGTGTAAACGCACCCTGTGGCCGTTCTAAGTTGAGAGATTAAGTCCCCTTGAATCCCCAGGGTCCCTAGGGTCAAACTAGCCCACTGGGTACCTCCAGTAAGCGCCACAGAGCTGCGTTGCAAAGAGGTGTAAAAAGGGGCATGGCCTCAGAACACCTGTCTGCAACGCAGCTCCCTGGCGCATACTGGAGATACCTGTTGGGCTAGTCAGCCCTCAGGGACCCTCAGTATTGAAGGGGAATTAATTCCCCAACTTACAACTGGCCAGGGGGCGCGTTTGCAGAGTGCTGCAAGGAGGGGGCGTGGCCTCCGGCGCGATGCCGGTCTTTTATTTATTTTATTCTTTTAAGAAGGAGGGCTGTGTGGCCCCCCTTCTTTTTCTAATTTATTGGCCCTGGGGACCCCATCCCCCAGGGCCTGCACCCTAATTTTTTTTGTTGAAAAAAATAAATTTGGCCCTCCCAAGGCCTTAATCGGCCCCGGGGACCCCAACCCCCGGGTCATGGCCTTTTTAAAAAAAATTCTTTAGGAGGGGGGCTGCGTTGCCCCCCTCCTCAGGCCACTTATGGCCCCGGGGACCCCATTCCCTGGGGCCGGCCTTTGTTTTTTATTATTTTAAAAAAATATATATTTAAAGAAACACCTAGGACATGCTGGACAAACCGTATGTACCTATCACCATGACGATTTGCGTGATATTCATTAAAAGGCGACTATGCATACAATGAATCCACGTGGAATGTATTTACACCGCTAGTGAAGCTCTGACGTGTCTGACGCCCTTCCCTGCCTAATCCCGGCACCCCCGCCGGTGGGTACTCTCCAAGTAGACACCCTTGTCGTTTATTTATACAAAGATGGGTAGCTATTGATGGGCACATTTAATACACACGCACACCAAGCCATTCAAAGGGGATTCGACAAAAATTCGACCAAACTATGCAAGAAACCCCCCTCACGGTTAATAAAACACACATCCACCGCCGGATGTGTAATACTTTTTATTTTACTCTCTGGAAAGGAGACAAACCTCACTTGAGAGTCACAGCATGCTCCTGGCTGAGCCCAATGCTGTATTATACCCACCAGTGCCCACCGAGTGCCACACACCTCTGTGTTGTATTCCACCAGCTAGTGCGTATGCTATGACACTCTCTAGCCCATGTGCACTGTAACACCACCCCGTGAATATGTCATGCCAAACTTGTTTTCGCACGGGTTATATTGCCCCATCTAACGAGCCTTCCTCGATGCCTATGTTATAACGCACAGTGTTATGCCATACATATTACAATCTGGGATCCATATCTTTGTCACAGTGCATATGCAACGTTACACTCCCCAGCACATATTTTATATTACAACTTTAGAGACTAGTTAGGTTACACAACACTGCCCTGTGCATATTACACTCCAAGGCGCATAACGCATAGTACGCGCTAGTGCCTGTGCTATCTGGCGCTCTCCAATTAATCTGTCATTGCGCACAATGTATTGCATATTATATTTCACGCCCGGTTCATCTTATATCACACTTTTTGGTGCATAGTTTATACCATATACTATATCTTGTTTTCATTTTCAATCGTGCTCTCAGGACTTTGTTCTATATAACACTGCGTCCACCTACCCATTTCACGGGCATTACATTTTGCGATGGGGGTGGAGGGTCAGGGGGTGTTTCTCCCAAGGGAGCCCAGAGTCAAAGTCACAAACGTCCTCTTCTTCCTGAATAAAAGTGAGATTATGCTGCATACTTGTTCATATTTAATGTAGTTCGCACAGACACACATTTTAAAAACAATAAAGTTCCTAATACCCACCTTCTCTGAACAGTTAGCTTGCTGCCCCATCCACCTCCTCCCTATCCTCTGTTGTCTGAATCCATGGACTAGCCTTCTCCCTCCTGCCATGCATGGTCTGATGTGCTGCCACTGCCCTCCATTTAGCATGATGTACCAGTCCTCTCCTCCTGCCCTCAACAAACCAACTGTATTGTTGGTTTGTTGCCCCTGCCCCCCTTTCCACTGCCCTCCATAGTCTGATGTGCTGCCACTGCACTTCCTGCCTGCCCAGTGTGATCAAATTGTTGCCTCTGCACTCTCCTACCTGCCTTCAATTTTCAGAGTCTGTGCCCCTGGCCTCTGCCTCTCAACAGTATGCCAATGAACAACTCGATTGCTAACATTCTATATTTATTACAAAAGTGTGGAACGCCTGACGTCATCTTGATGTAATCAAAACTGTAATACCTAGAGTATTTCCTTTAGAAATTACATATATGAGAGGGTCTTATTTGCATCGAAATTATGGTTAGTGCTCTAAAAAACTAAAATGAAGACATATTTTCTGAGTTTTCAAATAGCGACAAAGAACTTTTAAATTATTTGTAATCTTTATGTTTTTTTATCCAGTTGACCACTTGATTAAATGTTGCACCTAGGGGAGAGGATGTGGTGTTACTTCCAGAGCTGCAGACTTTGCAACTGGGGAACCAGGTTGGAGTTTCTGCTTCAGCTCAACATTCTGTGATTCTGGTCAAATCACTTAATCTCCCCATGTCTACAACCAAAATGCATTTGATCTTGTGTGATGTAATCAATGCTCATGTAAGCACTCCAATACCTGACAAGTCTTCACTATATAAAACTGCAAATACACAAAAAATAAGTGTTTTGCACAGTTCTGTCATTGGGCTTCATGTGGGCTACATCTGGGTGATATTTGTGCTGCATTTGGGCTCTTTGTCTCTAGTGGGAGATTTATTTGTTATGAAGTTTCCTAATTTTCTCATTTACTGCAGTCTCCTCAGTAGGAAATGCTTTCAGTTTTTTACTTTGATTCCATCAAGAAGGTGTACAGATATGTCACACATTTGCCATGAATTCTGAATGTTAGCACTCTAGTTGCTCATTAGATCACTGTAGTAAAGCAACTGCTCACCACGAAAGTCTGCTGCTGGTATTGAAAGTGCATGTTTCAGTCTTCGTGTCAGAATGTGTTTATGAAATAGAAGTGGATTTGAGAAGTCAAAATGTGCCCTAATTTTTCTTTCTGCAGAACTAATCATAATTTCTATGGCAAAATGAACCCCCTCATTTTCTTCCTTTGTAAATTAAATGTTTTAAGTGTTACCACTTTATTCCAATCAAGATGGCTTCAGGTGTGCCATACTTTTGTCATAAGTAAGACTGTTAGCGCTCTAGTTGTTCATTATAACACTCTGGGACATTCTGTCATTGGGCTATACTTGGGCTACATCTGGGTGATATTTGGGCTAAAGTTGGGCTCTTTTTACTCTGGTGGCCATCTTGGGAGATTTATTTGTTAGGAAGTTTCCTAATTTCCTCATTTACTGCAGTCTCCTCAGTAGGAAATACTTTCAGTTTTTTACTTTGGTTCCATCAAGAAGGCATTCAGATGTGTCACACTTTTGCCATAAATTCTGAATGTTAGTACTCTAGTTGATCATTAGATCACTGTAGTAAAGCTACTGCTCACCAGGAAAGTCGGCTGCTGGTATTCAAAGTGCATGTTTCAGTCTGCATGTATGAATTTTTTAATGAAATAGAAGCGGATTTGAGAAGTCACTCAAAATGTGCCCTAATTTTTCTTTCTGCAGCACTAATCATACTTTCTATGGCAATATGAACCCCCTCATTTTGTTCCTTTTTAAATTAAATGTTTTAAGAGTTACCACTTTATTCCAACCAAGATGGCTTCAGGTGTGCCATACGTTTGTCATAAGTAGGACTGTTAGCGCTCTAGTTGTTATTTAGAACACTCTGGTAAGCTGCAGTAGAACACAAAGGAATCAACTGACAGTCTCTGCCCTTGTTGGATGTACATGTTTTACTGAGAACGTCAGACTTCATTCTCACATGACTGAGAAAGATAATGTGAATTTACAGAAAATATGCTCTCAGTTTAGCTTATAGATCACCTTCCAAACCTCTGTGGGAAAAGCATGAGAACATAGTTTTCTCTCAAACATGATTCATGATATCACAGCAGAAGGCTTTTTTACATGGTAAAATCACCTTAGAACACACCACAATTCCTAAAATGAGTATGGTATCATCAACAAATGATTTTTAATGTAACTAAAGTCTTAAAACCTTCTATTAACTGCAATGCTTTTTAATGAGGTGCTATCATGTATATTGGTCCCAAGATGGCTGCCAACACTTCTTGGATGAAGTGCTGACAGCCAATCAGATCTCACGATGAGAAGTGTGGTTAGGCTCCGCCCAGATATATATGTGATTTTACTTTTGATTTTCTCAGGAACTACTGAACGGATTTATACCATTTAAGCAAAAGGCACGAGTCTGACCTGAGGACTACCTCTTTGCCAAATTTGGTGTAATTCCGTTTAGCACTTCGGGCTGTAGCTGCATCAACAGGTCCCATGGGAAAATGCATGGGGAAAAGGACTCCCCTTTTTTCTCGGCCCCCGCTTGACGAATCACTGTGAAAGTTTCAGGATAGGAGCAGACCGGAGCTGGCCAAAAGTTTGGAAACTTTCGTGAAGATTCATCAATCAATGCCAATGTTATTCCAAATAGAATGTTGCGGATTTCCTATGGAAAATAGGTCCTAACTATAACTACCTACTGGCAACTGCCAGTAGGTAATATGTGTGTATGTATGCCAGTCGCCAGTAGGTAGTTATAGTTAGACTAATTTCCATAGGAAAAGCATTTTTTGATTTGCTAATAACTTTGGTGTCGTTTGACAAATGTTTGTGAAATTCTCCCCAAAGAAGGTCTATCCAGGTCAGCTCCTACCCTGAAAGATTGGGGGTGATTCGTCAAGCAGGAGGTGAAAAAAAAGGGGGGTCCCAAAAACTGTTTTCTCCATGTTAATTTTCATAGGAAATTTTATTACAGGCTACAGCCGGAACTGCTGAACGGAATTACACCAAATTTGGCAAAAAGGTAGAGCTTGGTTCAGAAAGCGACCTTTTTTTTAAATTGTGTAAATCTGTTCAGTAGTTGCTGAGAAATTCAAAAAATAAGTCAAAAACTCAATTTCCCATAGGAAACTTTATCCAAGGCTACAGCCCCAACTGCTGAACGAAATTACACCAAATTTGTCAAAAAGGTAGCGCTTGATTCAGAAAGCTTCTTTTTTTTAAATGATGTATATCTGTTCAGTAGTTGCTGATAAAGTAAAAAAATAAAAGTTTCGATATCTGGGGCAGTGGTGGGTTCGCTCATCTTCCCAACTACGCGCTTCACTGTGATTGGCTGCCATGACCACAAGCTTCACTGCAATTGGCTGTCAACGCTCCAAACCAGGAAGTGTTAGCAGCCATCTTGTGACTCAGTAGAACCGAGTCACAAGAAAACAGTCAAAAAAAGATAAAAAAAGAAGAAAAGGGGGCAGGGTAGATATACCCTGACCCCTTGGCCTGCTCAGGGAGCCCCACAAGGACCCCCAGGCACAATTTAAAAAAAATATATTTAAAAAAATGTCAGAATGCTCGCTGGGTGTGTGAATCCAGATGAAAAATCTTTTAAAATAATGAAGCGGGGGCTCCCCTACTTCATTTAAATGAGCCCCCGGGTGGGCTAGTTTCCAGGGGCAATCCTATGATTATATTGCGGGATTGCTTTTGGGCAAGGGGAGCTTTATGTTAGCAGCTCCTCTTGCCCAAAAGCAATGCCGGCTCCCGCAGCTGGCGGGGAGCCGACTGGGACCGTGGGGGCATTGGGGCTCCCTCCACGGTCCCCAATGAAGAGGCCAGGCCCCAATGGATGGGGTCCATGGGGCCAGAGGTGGACAAGGGAAAGGGAACCACACGGCCAAATGATTAATAAATACATTCAAGAATTGGGCATGCCCCAGGGGATAGCGTCCTCGGGGCGAATATAAATTAATGGAAGTGGACTTTTTTTTTAGAAAAGTTTGGAGTAGTGATCCTAACGCGGCGCTCAGCATGCCCCCCTAGTGTGAATGTGCTGGGTGCGCAGCTCTCAGCGTGACCCCCTAGTGTGAACACACTGGGTGCAGGGCTCTCAGCGCATACCCCTAGTATGAAAGCGCTGGGTGCGCAGCTCTCAGCGCTGCACCAGAGTAATTCACAGGTCTTTAAAAGACCATTTACCTGTAAATGAGGCTTTGTGGTGATTTCACCTCTTCGTAGAGCCCCTGCATCTCCACTCTGCCTATGACTGGAAGAATTAGCCCCCCCCCCCGAAATTTTTATCAGCCTCCCCTTAAATTTGGCTTTAGTTGTGCCCCTGACTGGCGTACGCCAGCTCTGCCCACTCCGCTTACGCTTACAGAATTCCGTAGATTCTATCCACCGTATGTCAATGATCCAGCTGTGGGGCAGGGAATATCTTGCAGACAGGATTCTGGGCCTTTCCTGAGGCTTGGTTTGCAACCCTGACGCTCCGCCGGGATTGCCACTGGTTGGCAGCAAATTAGAGCCAAGCTTGTGCTCGGGGGTTAGGCTCTGCCAACATATGTACTTATCCAATCACTTCGCCAATTCCCAAGCACTTATTAATTCACTATACACTCTCCTTGCAGTACTATCATCATCCAGTCTCTACCCAAGTACTCATAGAATGACCCAGACAAAGTTACATAACCAAGGTCTTCCCTACTGCCAGAGGTAATATGGTTGCTTGTGCAGTCAACAGCACCATTTAATGTGGTAAGGACCAGAGCCATCATGCATACATAATGAACACACGAACACAGTTAGATAGCGGAACTGGCTACGGGCACGTGCGCTCAGCCCCTTTTCATTACCAGGGTCACATGTCCAGTGACGTCTGTGCTGGATGTGCGTGGGGTCAGTGTAAGCCAGCCCTCAGGGAATGGTTGGTGCTGGCAACAACTACAACAGTGATAATCTGATCACCCACAGAGATTCAATCATAAAGGGTCCATGACTTGTGGTGCACTAAGGTAGGGGTACTAGATCTTAAATCACACAGAAAAGATTGTATCGTAAAGGGTCCATGACTTGTGGTGCACAGAGGTAGGGGCACCAGAGATGAGCCTGCTGATGTGAAGAAATTGTTAATGTCCCTTCGGGATATTCCTGCAGAATGAGGTGACATTGTTGCGTCCGGTGTCTACAGCACAAAAGTCAATCATAAAGGGTCCATGAGTTGTGATGCACAGAGTTAGTGGCACCTGAAAAGCTCAGCGTGTGCGCAGCCAACAATGATGGTGTGTCCTTGCAGGACAAGATTGGATTGGATATGTGTGAGATCTGCTGACCGCAGTGTAGGCCTGAGGCAGCGGTCAGCAAGGGCCTACAACCACATGGTGTTGACTTGTGGTACACTGAGTTAGTGGCAACAGTGGCGGTCAGCGTGTGCGCAGCCAGAGATGATACGTAGTTCGGGCGGGCTGCACTGGGAGCAATGTCTTTTGCCTAATGAATTCTGCATCAATAAGGCCACGTGGCAGTGACTTGTGGTGAGTTTTTGGCATTAGAAGCATTCAGCGTGTGCGCAGCCAGCAATGATGCGTGGTGCGGGCGGGCCGCACTGGGAGCAATGTCTGTTGCCTACTGGACTGCGTCATCTGCAATCGCGACTAGATCTGATTGTGAGCCCTGCTATCCGCAGTGTAGATGGAGGGCAGTAGTCAGCACAGACATCGAGGAATGCGTTTTGTCATTTCCTCTTGACAAAATCCGAGGACATAGACTACAATTCTCTCTGCAATTAATAAATCAAGACTCAATTCAAATTGTGAGCTCTGCTGACCGCAGTGTAGGCGTATGGAACAAAAGATGAAATATGTATGGAATACATTGTCGAAATGTGTAGGTTTCAGGGACGTTATAGTTAGTTGCCTACTGGACTCTGAAATTAATGAATCAAGACTGAATTTGAATTGTGAGCCCTACTGACCGCTGTGTAGGCTGGAGGCAGTGGTCAGCAAGGGCCCACAGGCACGTGGCATAGAGTTGAGCTGCACAGTTAGTGGCACATGTAGCACTCAGCGTGTGCACAGCCAGCGATGACGTGTGGTCCGGCAGGGCCACCTTGGGAGCAATGTCTGTTGCCTACTTGACACTACAATTATTGAATCAAGACTCAATTTTAATTTTGAGCCCTGCTGACCACAGTGTAGGCTGGAGGCAGCGGTCAGCAAGGGCCCACAGCCACGTGATGTTGACTTGAGCTGCACAGATTGGGAGCATTTGGTCTTCTTAACCGATTATACTCTCTTACACAATTTGTATTGGCACTAATCTTGAATTGTGAGCCCTACTGAGCGCAGTGTAGGCCGGAGGCAGCGGTCAGCAAGGGCCCACAGCCACGTGGCATTGACTTGAGCTACACAGAGTTAGTGGTACCTGAAGCACTAAGCGTGTGCGCAGCCAGCGATAATGCATGGTCCGGGTGGGCCACACTGGATGCAATGTCTGTTGCCTACTGGAGTGCGTCATCTGCAATCGCGACTCTATCTGAATTGTCAGCCGTGCTAACCGCAGTGTAGGCCGGAGGCGGCGGTCAGCAAGGGCCAACAGCCAGGTGGCGTTCACTTGAGCCGCACAGAGTTAGTGGTACCTGAAGCACTCAACGTGTGCGCAGCCAGAGATAATGAGTGGTCCGGGCGGGCCGCACTGGTAGCAGTGTCTTTTGCCTAATAAATTGTGCCTTAATAAGACTACATGGCGATGACTTATGGTGCACTGAGTTAGTGACAATAGAAGCATTCAGCATGTGCACAGCCTGTGATGATGCGTGGTCCGGCCAGCCGCACTGGTAGCAATGTTTTTTACCTCATGAATTCTGCCTTAATAAGGCTACGTCGTGATGACTTGTGGTGCACTGAGATAGTGGCACCTGAAGCAATCAGCGTATGCGCAGCCAGCGATGATGCGTGGTCCGGACGGGCCGCACTGGGAGCACTGTCTCTTACCTACTGGACTGCGTCATCTGCAATCGCAACTCTATCTGTATTGTCAGCCCAGCTAAACGAAGTGTAGGTCGGAGGCAGTAGTCAGCAAGGGCCAACAGCCACGTGGCATTCACTTGAGCTGCGCAGAGTTATTGGTACCTGAAGCACTCTGCGTGTGCGCAGCCAACGATGATGCGTGGTCTGGGCGGGCCGCACTGGTAGCAATGTCCTTTGTCTACTGAACTCTGCCTCAATAACGACACGTGGCGCTCACTTGCCATGCACTGAATAAGTGGCACCTGAAGCACTCAGCGTGAGTGCAGCCTTTGATGATGTGTGGTCCGGGCGGGCCACACTGGGAGCAATGGCTCTTGCCTACTGGACTGCGTCATCTGCAATGGTGAATCAATCTGAATTGTGAGCCCTGCTGTCTGCAGTGTACATCGAAGGCAGTAGTCTGTACAGACATAACTCTGTGGTGCTGTGCCGCTGGGTTCACAAGGGGCCTGTGTCGAGGCAGCCGGCGGTCATGGCAGCGGCCTTGTGGCAGGGTGAGGGCCGCCGCTCTGGCAGACATGTTGGCCTTCCCAGAAGTGAAGCACACCCAGAGCCCCAGCCTATTTATTCACACTTCTATGCTGAAGTGGCGTACGTTGGACCAGCCAACTCTGCTTCCGGTTCCACTTACAGGGGGGGGGGGAACAGCTACATGACCGAAATCTTCCTCACTGCCTGAGGTAACATGGTTACGTCCCCTGTCCACAACAGTACAAGCACGAGCAGTATATGTACACATGGAGAGGTCTGTGCTCTGCATAGTGAAGCCTGTTCAGCACATTACCGCTACACTTGGCATTGTGTGCATTGTTATTGATGGGTGACTTGCCTCCTTCACACATACTTGGTTCCTATGTCTCCCAACATTCAGCTATTGTGTGGGTGAGGAGCCATGCCATTTTGGAAAGGTCCACTGTTCTGTTCTGCGCTGCCTTGGTGGTAGTAGATGGGGGTGGTCTGAGGGGGAGGTCCTGGGGGTGGTGGCAGTGGGTGTTGTGGCCTTCTTTGGTGTTGGAGCTGCATAGTCAGTAGCTCTATGACATGTGTTGGTCTTCAGATGTGGTTCTGGGCTGGGCTCCCTTTCATACTGTAGGTAGTCATCCTGCTTTACACCAGTAAAAGGCAGATGTTAAATTCCTACTGCTAACGCGGCTTATCACCTGTCGCAGATTTCGCTGGTTGTTGAAAATATCGGGAAGTGCAGTTTTCATTGGATTTTTTTGCACGGGAACACCTATTCTGCATATCATTAGCTTTAGTTGTCGCTCTCCTTGGTGGTGATGTTTTTTTGAGGAAGCTATCACTGGAAAACTGGCGATATCGGCAGTTTTAACCAGGTTGAGAATGGGATGATAATTATTTTGCTGCGGTAAAGTGCCGATAACTCAGCGATAAGTTATTGAGAATACACCCCATCATTTTTTTTTTAGTCTGGATTCGTGCACCCAGTCGCTTTAAAAAAACATTAGTAATACTTTTTGGGCCCTGGGGCTTTTTGTGGGATCCCCAGAGCAGGCCTAGGGGGTCAGGGTGTTTGTACCCTGGCCACATTTCTTGTTTTTTCATCTTTTTTCTTGTGATTCGCATATAGCTACAACAAAGTCCTAATAAACACAAGGGCTTGTGTTAGAGTCACCCTATAACCCAACAGCAGCAAAAGTGGTGAAAGAATTATCACCCCATTCTCAAGTTGGCGCACACTGCCACATTGCCAACAGGCTGACGGTACCAATACAGAGACAATCAACATTGTTACGCAGACAAAGCTGCTGGCTGTGCTGCACCTGTTGGCCTCTGGTATCTTCCAACTAACAACTGCGAAAGTCAGAGGCGTCTCACAGCCAGCCCTATTAAACTTCCTCACACTTCTTGGATGCATGTCTACAAAAGAAACTTAGGGCCCCTGCATCTGCACCACCCGCTCATCCCAATTCGTAGTATTCCTTCACAACCACCCCCAACCCCAGCTGTTGCTTGACGCCTCTGTGCTCCAGATCCAAGATTGTAGTCATTGAAATGGGGGTGCGCCAGGTCATGAAGTCTAGTAGTCAACAGTAGTGGAAAAACAGTACTTTATTAGAAGAACATAAGTTAACAACACAAAAACATCAAACAACGAGTGACATTGCCAACGGGGAACATCAACTTGTGGATCGAAATAACTGTAGATCATCCTGGAAATCCCAAAGTCTGTATTCAGAAACCTGTTGGATGAATGAAGATAATGGTCAAGTGTTAGTATGGTCACAAACGTAATATGGTACAATGTATTGCACTTGAACGAACCTGAATGCTTACAGGTATGATCAATCCTGCACAAAATGACAGTAACAGAATCTTGTGTGGTTGTCACCTTCGTAGGAAAGAAAAGGAACGTTACAACCACACAAACTTCTGTTATGGTCTCATTATGCAGGATTTATCACACCTGTAAGCATCAGGGCTCATTACACATGCATGTTCACTTCACCTAAACTGCACAGAAACAACTGCAGATCAAGCAAGGGAACCACGCTATAGCAGCCTTCCTGCACGTGTTGGGGGAAACTGACTGCACACATGTACTATTTGTGCCCCCTGCCGACACTGCACCCAATCACCGCAACAGATACTACACGCATTCCAACAATGTGCAGTCAAAACTGGACCACCGGGGACTGTACACTAATGTTGTCACAAACTTCTCAGGCAGTGTGCATGATTCTTACATCTTTCGCAAGCATCCCAGCCCTGCTCCCCAGACCATTCCGCCGCCCAGCGATGACTGCCCGATCCTACGCACCTAGACCTCAATGCTTACCGGCGTGTCTCCAAGAGAGCCCACCACGTGCTGGAGCAACCTGCTCAGCCGTCTCTGGATTCTGCAGCACAGGCCCCCAGTGCATCCTGCTATACCGCGCCGAGGAGTCATGTCTGTACAGCCAGCTGCCTTTGGTGTACACATGGTCCAGCAGAGCTCACAATTCAAATCGGGTCTTGATTGCCAGGAAAGCGTATCGAGACAACGCATCATCGCAGGCTGCACACCTGCTCAGCTCTGGTGGCACAACTCGTAGCGACGTTGCCAATAGGTACTTATAGTTAGGACCTTGTTTCTCTTAAAAAAAGCATTTTTTCTTTTGCCAATATTTTTTGCGCCGTTTGACGAATCTTCGCAACATTTTCAAAACTTATGACCAGCTCAGGTCAGCTCCTGTCTTGAAAGTTTGGGGGTGATTCGTCAAGCTGGGGCTGAGAAAAAAGGGGGGTCCCAAAACTAGTTTTCCCCATGGTAATTTCCATAGGAAACTTTAGACAAAGCTACCGCCCAAACGGATAAACGGAATTACACCAAATTTGGCAAAAAGTTAGGTCTTGGTTCAGAAAGTGTGCTTTTTAAAAAATGTTGTAAATCCGTTAAGTAGTTGCTGGGAAATTCAAAAAATAAAAATATCAATGTCTCAGCACCGATGAGGATTTGCAAACCCTCGTGAGCACGAGCTTCATTCTGATTGGCTGATAACACTCCAAACCACAATGTGTTGGCAGCCATCTTGTGACTCGGTAATCGAGTAACAAGAAAACAGTTTAAAGAGTGATAAAAACCAAGAAAAGGGGGCAGGGTACAAACACTCTGACCCCTAGGCCTGCTCAGGGGGTCCCACAAGGACCACCAGAGCCAAAAAGAGCATTTGAAAAAAAAAAAATTGTCTGAATTCGTGCTGGGTGCACGAATCCGGCTGAAAAAATAACAAAAAGAAGCGCAGGTTCCTGCGCTTCATTTTCTTTAAACCCCCAGGTGGGCCAGGTGAAGGGGCAATGCACAGTTAATTAGCAGGGGATTGTGGTGGTACCCACAGCCCCAGTGACCGCCACCTCCCCGGGGCTTAGTAAATTATATGGGGGCACATGGACCCCTGCAGCCGCACGGACCGCCACCTCCCCGGGGCTTTTTATTTTAATTGCATGGGGGCTCCTCCCTGCATGCTACCCCAGGGACAACCACCTCCCTGTGGCCATGTGGGCCCCCCAAGCCCCGGGGACAACCACCTTCCTGGGGCTATCATTAATTTTGGGCAGGGGACCTCGGTGCCCCCCAAAGTCCCGGGGACCACCACCTCCCAGGGGCTACATGATTGAAATGCGGGACCCACACGGACCCCCTGCAGCCCAGTGGACCGCCACCTCCTGGGGTTACTTCTAAAACAAAATTGTGGGGGGACTCTAGCCCCACCACACTGCCCCAGAGACCACCACCTCCCCGGGGCACTGTTTATTAAAATGTGGGTGTCCGTTGCGGACCCCTGGGACCACCACCTCCCCGGAGCTTTAACAGTTGGGAGGGGGTTCATGCGGCCCCTCTCCTGGAGCCCTAGATGGTCCTGGGAACTGCCACCCCCAGGGCCGGCTCCTGCAATGTATCGGGATGCCCACCCCAGAACATTGCCATTTGCTATGGCAGGGCAGGAGCACGGCTCCCACCCTGCCATAGCAAACACTGCTTTGCTTCTTTTTTGCTCTCGCTTCCAAGAAGCAAAGCAGAATTGCTTTGCAGCAAGGAGAGCTGCATGTTAGCAGCTCCCCTTGCCCAAAAGCAATGCTGTCTCCTGCAGGAGGTGGGGAGCCAGCAGGGACAATGGGTGCATTGGGGCTCCCACCACAGTCCCCAACTTGAGGGCCGGTCTTGGGGGATGGGGTCTCCGGGGCCCGAAGTGGCCCTGGAGGTGGCCATTCAGCCCCATCCCATTTGATGTTTTTAAAAAAAAAATAATAATAAGGCCAGGCCCTGGGGGATGGGGGCCACGCAGCCCCCTCCCGGGAAGTAAAAAAAAAGTAAGGCCAGGCCCTGGGATGGGGTCCCTGGGGCCAGAAGTGGCCCAGGGGAGGGGGGACACGCAGCCCACCCTCCCTTCAAATGCACCTCCTTACGTGCTCTTGGTTGGGTATTAAGTCCCCTTCTTTCCTGAGGGTCCCTGGGGGCCAATTAGCCCACCAGGTACCTCCAGTAAGCCCCACACAGTGGGATTGCTGAGGGGGGGTCCGAGGCCATGCCCCTTTTTACACCACTCTTCAAATGCGCCTCTTGGCGCACTGCTGGTGGGGCAATGAGGTCCTCTTGTTTCCTGAGGACCTCAGGACACAAGTGGACTTCATCCCCCAAGCAGCAGTGCACCAGGAGGCGCATTTGCAGAGTGGTGGAAAAAGGGGGCATGGCCTCCGACCACTTTCAGTAAACCAGCTGTATGGGGCTTACTGGGGCTAACAGGAGGGCCAGGTGGCCCCCAGGGACGCTCAGGAGGAAAGGGGACTTCATCCCCCAACCAAGAGCATGCCAGGAGGTACGTTTGCAGAGTGGTGGAGAAAGGGGGCATGGCCTGTGTCTACCTCTCAGCAGTCCCACTGTGTGGTGCTTACTTGAGGTAAGAAGTACTCTAGTTGGCCTCTAAGGGCCCCCAGCAGTGAAGAGGACTTCAATCCCCAATTCCAGAGTGCACCAGGGAAGACGTTTGCAGAATGGTGGGCAAAGGGGGGCCTGGCCTGCTATGAGAACTTAGCAATCCTGCTGTGTGGGACTTACTGGAGGTAATAGGAGGGGTAGTTGGCCCCCAAGTATGCCCTTGGGGGCCAACTACCCCTCTTGTTACCTCCAGTAAGTCCCACACAGTGGGACTGCTAAGACGTCTTTGGAGGCCATGCCCCCTTTCTCCACCACTCTGCAAACGCACCACCTGGCAGACTACGGGATGGGGGATAAAGTCCTGAGGGATATTGGGAACCAAGAAGCCCTCCTGGTCAGAGGCCCAGAACCCTTTCTAACCACTCTGCTAGTAAAGAAGCATTTGCAATGTAATAAGTTTCGCATTTGCGAGAGATAGAACTATTGGCGTTGTAAATGTAAAAGTTTTAAACTTTTTTTTGGTGCAGAGTGGATGTATGTTGTGTGTAGTGGAATTATGTGGTGTGTTGTGCAGTGAAATTATGTGAATGGAAAGTATGTTGTATTTAGTGTTTAGGAATTATGTGGTGAAGTGGGATTATGTGTTTTGTAGAGTAATTGTGTGGTGTTGTAGTCTGTGTTGTGGAGTGGTAGCCTCAGGTTTGGTCTTCCTCGTTTCCATAGAAGCTAAACTATAAACTCAATGAGACACAGAAAAAGACGGAACCACTGAGGAGCACTTCTGGACCTAGTCAAAGGTATGAGCAGGGCCACTGGAATTATGTGACTGTTCAGCTGCACCAATTTTCACATAATTAAACATTTTCCACATTTGCCAAATATTCCATCATCTGCTGCCTAATCTGCAGATTTGAACAAAAAAAGCCTTGTTTCTAGCTCAAATGGCTCAATTGTTCCCAAAAATGCCGCTTCACCTGTAAAGCATGGTGGAAGGCCCTTTGCAAAGCTGGAATGGTCACGTGTGACTTATTGCTAAATTTGGGTGTTAAATTGGTCCTAATGGTGCACAAACCTCTCTTCTTTCTGTGACTCTCTTGCCTCTTTCTCCATTTCGCCTGCATCTTTCTGCACCTTTCTTCCTCTTACTGAACCTCACTGTCTTCTTTCTGCACTTCACTTGCCTCTTTCTGCACTTCTCTTGCCCCTTTATGCACCTCACTTGCCTCTTTCAGCACCTCTGTTGCTTCTTTCTAAAGCTATCTTGCCTCTTTCTGCTCTTCTCTTGCCTCTTTGTTCATTTCTGTTGCCTGTTTCTGTACTTCCCTTGCCTCTTTCTGTACCTCTCTTGACTCTTTCTGCTTCTCACTTGCCTCTTTCTGCACCACAGTCTCTTCCTTCTGCACCTCTCTTGCCTCTTTCTGCACCTCTCAAGCTTCTTTCTGTACCTCTCTTGCCTCTTTCAACACTTATCTTGCACCTCTGTTGCTTCTTTCTGCGCTTCCTTCTTTCTGAACCCCTCTGGCCTCTTTCTGAACCCCTCTTGCCTCTTTGTGCACCTCTCCTACCTCTTTCTGTATCCATCTTGCCTCTTTCTGCATCTCTGTTGGTTCTTTTTGCACTGCTCTTGCTTATTTCTGCACATATTTTTAACATTTCTGCATCCCTCTTACCTCTTTTTGTACCCCTCTTCCATCTTTCTGCACCTCTCTTGCCTCTGTCTGCACACATGCTCCCTCTTTCTGCACCCTTTTTGCCTATTTCTGCAACTCTCTTGCCTCTTTATGTAGTTCTCTTGCCTCCTTCTGCACCTTACTTGCCTATTTCTGCACTTCTATTGCCTCTTTCTGCACCTCTCTTGCTTCTTTCTGCACCTCTCTTGCTTCTTTCTGCCCTTTTTTGCATCCCTCTTGCCTCTTTCTGCTGTTCTCTTGCCATTTTCTGCACCTCTCTTGTCTCTTTCTGTACCTTACTTGCCTATTTCTGCACTTCTCTTGCTTCTATCCACACCTCTGTTGCTTCTTTCAGTAATTCTATTGCCTCTTTCTGCACTTTTGTTGCTTGTTTCTGCACCTCTCTTGCATCTTTCCGCACCTCTGTTGCCTCTTTCTGTACCTCACTTGCTTCTTTCTGCACCCTTCTTGCCTCTTTTTGCACCCCTATTTTCTCTCTCTGTACCTCTCTTGCGTCTTTTTGCACCCCTCTTTCTGCACCTTTCCTGCCTGTTTCTGCACCTCTCATGGCTTTTTCTGCACCCTTCGCGAATCTTTCAGCACCTCTGTTGCTTCTTTCTGAACTTCTCTTCCTTCTTTCTGCACCCCTCCTGCCTCTTTCTGTACTTGTCTAGCCTATTTGTGCACCGCTCCTACCCTTTTGTTGCACCCCTTTAGCCTATTGTTTTGACCTCTGTTGGTTCTTTCTGCCCTGCTCCTGCTTCTTTCTGCACCTTACTTGCCTCTTTCTGCACTTCTCTTGCTTCTTTCTGTACCTCTGTTGCTTCTTTCAGCAATTCTCTTGCCTCTTTCTATACTTCTCTTCCTTCTTTCTGTATCCTGCATGACTCTTTCTGAACCTTTCTTGCCTCTTTGTACACCTCTCCTATCTCTTTCTGCACCCCTATTGCTTCTTTTTGCACCTCTGTTGGTTCTTTCTGCACTGCTCTTGCTTCTTTATGCACCTCACTTGCCGCTTTCTGCACTACTCTTGCTTATTTCTACACCTCTGTTGCTTCTTTCAGCAATTCTCTTGCTTCTTTCTGCACTTCTCTTGCTGCTTTCTGAAATTCTCTTTCGTCTTTCTGTACCTTTGTTGCTGCTTTCTGTACCTCACTTGCCATGTTCTACACCCCTCTTCCCTATTTCTCTACCTCTCTTGCTTCTTTCTGCACTTCTCTTGGTTCTTTCTCCACTTCTCTTGCTTCTTTCTGCACCTCTCTTGCAAATTTCTGTATGCCTCTTACCTCTTTCTGCACAACTGTTCCCTCTTTCTGTACCTTTCTTGACTGCTTCTGTACCTCTCTTGCCTCTTTCAGCACCTCTGCTGCTTCTTTCTGTACTTCTCTTGCCTCTTTCTGCACCCCTCTTGCCTCTTTCTACACCTCTGTTGCTTATTTCTGCACTTCTCTTGCTTATTTCTGCACCCCTCTTGCCTCTTTCTGTATCCCTTTAACATCTTTGTGGACCTCTCCTGCCTCTTCCTGCACCTCTCTTGCTGTTTTCTGTAGTTCTCGTGCCTCTTTCTATACCTCTTTTGCTTCTTTCTGTACTTTTCTTGCCTCTCTCTGTACCCCTCTTGCCTATATCTGCACCTCTGTTGGGTCTTTCTGTACTGCTATTCCTTCTTTTTGCACCTCTGACTTAGAGGTAGTTTTAATCCTCCTGCCCTATTATGTACTAGAGCCTTACAGGGAAGGTCATGTCAATCACTGGGGTACCCCAACCCATAGTATACCCTAGTGTATTTAGGTGTTTTCACTGTATTCTAAGTGTCTTTCAGAATAACACTGGCTCCGGGCCTGGTTAGGTAGAGCCCAGGGTCAGTCAGAGTCATTTATCCCTAGTACCAGTCAGCAAAAAGTTGGGTGGTGCCCAGGGCACAGGATGACTTTGCAACAAGGCCTCTTTCTGCACCTCTGATGGTTCTTTCTGCATATCTCTTGCTTCTTTTTGCAGCTTTCTTCCCCTTTCTGGACTTCTGTTGCATCTTTCTGCATTTCTCTTGCTTCTTTCTGTCTTTTTCTTGCTCTTTCTGCACATGTCCCACCTCTGTAGGCATAGTTAGAAATTAGCATTGAAAAAACATTTGAAATTCACTGAAAAAACCATAGGTTTCAGGGACGTTATAGTTAGGAATTAGCATTTAAAAAACCTTTGAAATTCACTGAAAAAAACACAGGTTTCAGGGACGTTATAGTTAGTTGGACTTTTCACTCATACAAAACCAGAGAAATTCAGCTGTTTTAGTTAGTTGAGGTAACTATAACTCGTGCCCCCGCAATGCACTGCTGATGACGTCACATATTACATCACTCATCACATGGTCAGTGACATTACTGATGACATCTCGAATGACATCACTGATGAGATCACTGATGACATCATCCACGTGATAATCTGATGCACCTCCTCATACCCTAATATAACCTTTGATATACCCACTCTAAAATATAGACTACCATTTTCGAAAACAAAGACACACCAATACCAGTTACTACATACCAACTCACTGATTCCTAGGTCTACACACACATCTACCCATTCACCTATACAGTCACTCATACATGCAGTCACTCATCAATACAGCACTATCATATACACTCATACACCTAAACAGACACTCCCCAACCACCACTCACCCATACAATTACTCACTCACATATTCAGTCATGCAAAGAATCAATCACGCTCCCATTTGCTCACCTACATAATTATACACACAGCACCTCACTTATTCATACAGATACTAACACATACTCACTCTCTTATACAATCACTGATAAAAGCAAACACTCATTCATACAGCCACTCTCACAATCACTCATGCTCACATTTAGTCATTTTTATACTGCAACTCTCACATATACTGCCTTTCAAATATGTAGTTACTCCCACATGTACCACTGATACTTCCATTCACTCACCAACAGACCCATACACACACTCACCCACCCATACAGCCCTTTACAGGTGCACTCTTGAACCTATACACCCAGTGAATCACCCACTCACACATCTATGAACAGAGTCACACCCCCCACTCACCCACACAGACACTCAGGCACCCATACAGATACTCAGACAACCAATCAATAACCCATATAGACACTCATGTAGCTACTCTCCAGCCTATACAGCCATTTACACACCAACAGACAGACTGATAAGACATTCATACAGTTTAGTCACTAACCCATGCATTCAGTAAGACACGTTTATTCACTCACTTATACAGTAGTCATGCACCTACTTAATCATCCATTCAGAAAGTCATACACCCACTGATTCTGAGTGATGTAATATGTGACGTCATCAGCAGTGCATTTCCGGGGGTGCAAGTTATAGTTACCTCAACTAATTATAACGGCCGAATTTCTTTGGTTTTGTACGAGTGAAATGTCCAACTAACTAGAATGTCCTTGAAACCTGTGTTTTTTTCTGTGGATATATACATGTATGTATTAATATATGTATATATATATATATATATATATATATCCAGATACCGCTGGTGCAACAGGAAGACGATGCGCATCAGAATCCAAATTCACAAGCGGACACGGACCTTCGTTAAAGTGCTAGGTTTATTCGGTTAGGTTGCCGTCATAACGTTTCGGCTCAGCAGAGCCTTGATATATATATATATATTATCTACTGGCGATCTATTGGGAATAACTTTGGCGCCGGTTGACGAATCTTCGCAAAATTTCCAAACTTTTGGCCAGCTCCGCTCCGCTCCTACCCTGATAGTTTCGTGGTGATTCGTCAAGCGGGGGCCGAGAAAAAAGGGGGGTCCCAAAACGCGTTTTCCCCATGCAATTTTCCATAGGATCTGTTGTCGCAGCTACAGCCCAAACTGTTGAACGGAATTACACCGAATTTGGCAAAGAGGTAGTCCTCAGTTCAGTCTTGTGTGGTTTGCTTAAATGGTGTAAATCCGTTCAGTAGTTCCTGAGAAAATTAGAGTTAAAAGTACATAAATATCTATGGCCGGGGAGGATCCACGGACCCTCCCCGCACCCTCCCCGAACCCTCCCGAGCACGAGCTGAATGCTAATTGGCTGCCAACACTCTGAATCAGGAAGTGTTGGCAGCCATCTTGTGCCTCGGTAGAACCGAGGCACAAGAAAGCACACAAAAAAAGGTGACAAGGGGGCAGGGTAGAAACACCCTGACCCCCTAGGCCTGCTCAGGGGGTCCCACAAGGATCGCGGGATGCGCTTAGGGTCCGCGCATCCCGCTAATGAAAAAAAAGCGAAGCGCGGGCTTCCGCGCTTCGTTTTGATTTAGCCCCGGGGGCCAAGTCCCAGTGGCAATTTCTTTATTATAATGGGGGGCCCAGAGGGGACGCCCATCCCCGGGTACCGCCACCCCCCGGGGCTTTAATTTAATGTATGCGGGGGGCTCATGGGTCACCCGCAGCCCTGGGGGCCGTCACCCCCCGGGGCTTAATAAATAGATAAAATACCTGTGTGGGGGGGCTCGAGCCCCCCCACACGCCCCGGGGACTGCCACCTCGCCGGGGCACTAATTATTTAAAGTAGGGGGTCTGTTATGGACCCCCAAGCCCCGGCGACCACCACCCCCCGGGGCTTTAACTTAATGGGAGGGGGGCCACGCGCCCCCCCCCTGGAGCCAATGATGGACCTGGGGGCTGCCACCCCCAAGGGCCGGCTCCTGCAGTGTCCCGGGGTGCCCACCCCCGGGACACTACTGTTTGCTATGGCAGGGTGGGAGCCTCGCGGCTCCCATCCTGCCATACCAAACTGCTTTGGTATTTGGAAGAGCGAGTATGAAACCTGCTCTCTCTTCCAAAAACCAAAGACGATTGCTTTTCCACACGGGGAGCAGCATGTTAGCTGCTCCCCATGTGGAAAAGCAATGCCGGCTCCTGCAGGATGCGGGGAGCCGGCGGGGCCCCAAACGGAGGCCAGGCACCGGGGGATGGGGACCCCGGGGCCATAAGTGGCCCCGGTGGGGGGGCTATGCAGCCCCCCTCCATAAAAAAATAATATTTGTTTTTAAAAAGGACCATGCCCCGGGGGATGGGGTCCCCGGGGTAAATTATGGCCTGGGGAGGGGGGCCACGCGGCCCCCTTCCCATTTTTTTTTTAAAATCAAAATTGGGGGCAGGCCCTGGGGGATGGGGTCCCCAGGGCCAAAATAAAGGAAAAAGAAGGGGGGCTACAAAGCCCCCCTTCTAAAAAACAGAGGGAAAAAAAAAGGATCAAGCCGGAGGCCACGCCCCCTCCTTACACCCTACTTACACCACTCTGCAAACGCGCCCCCTGGCGCGTTTGCAGAGGGGGAACAAATTCCCCTTCAATACTGGGGGTCCCTGGGGGCCAAATAGCCCACGAGGAACCTCCAGTATGCGCCAGGGGGCTGCGTTGCAGAGAGGTGTAATGAGGCCACGTCCCTTTTTACACCTCTCTGCAACGCAGCTCCCTGGCGCTTACTGGAGGTACCTGGCGGGCTAGTTGGCCGCTAGGGGACCTCAGGATTCAAGGGGACTTAATCCCCCAACTTAAAACCTCCCACGGGGCGCATTTGCACAGTGGTGAAGGTAGGGGGCGGGGCCTGAGGTGAGATCTGTGCAAACACGCACTGTGGCACATTTTAAGTTGGGGAATTAATTCCTCTTCAATCCTGAGGGTCCCTGGGGACCAACTAGCCCACCAGAGCTGTGTTGCAGAGTGTTGTAAAAAGGGGTGTGGCCTCTGAATACCTCTCTGTAATGCAGTTACCTGGCGCATACTGGAGGTACCTGGTGGGCTAGTTGGCCCCTAGGGGACCACAGGATTGAAGAGGAATTAATTCCCCAACTTAAAACGCGCCACAGGGCGTGTTTGCACAGGTCACCTCAGGCCCCTCCCCCTTCCTTCACCATTGTACAAATATTCCTCTAAAATCAGCCGAACTACGAATTCCGATTTACTCACCTGTTATCAGGAGAGAACCCAGGGCTGCATCTTTTAGCTCAGCACTGACCCTGAAAAGTAATTCGAAGCGTACTTACCAGTAACTTGTATTTCCTTCCATAGGAATCCATTGTGTGGTTTTCACCAGAAAATTTTCTAAGTGTCCATTTTGGAAACGTACAAATATTCCTCTAAAATCAGCCGAACTACGAATTCCGATTTACTCGCCTGTAATCAGGAGAGAACCCAGTGCTGCATCTTTTAGCCCAGCACTGACCCTGAAAAGTAATTCTAAGCGTACTTACCAGTAACTTGTATTTCCTTCCATAGGAATCCATTGTGTGGTTTTCACCAGAAAATTTTCTAAGTGTCAATTTTTGAAACGTACAAATATTCCTCTAAAATCAGCCGAACTACGAATTCCGATTTACTCACCTGTAATCAGGAGAGAACCCAGTGCTGCATCTTTTAGCCCAGCACTGACCCTGAAAAGTAATTCTAAGCGTACTTACCAGTAACTTGCATTTCTTTCCATAGGAATCCATTGTGTGGTTTTCACCAGAAAATGTTCTAAGTGTCCATTTTTTAAACGTACAAATATTCGTCTAAAATCAGCCGAACTACGAATTCCGATTTACTCACCTGTAATCAGGAGAGAACCCAGTGCTGCATCTTTTAGCCCAGCACTGACCCTGAAAAGTAATTCTAAGCGTACTTACCAGTAACTTGTATTTCCTTCCATAGGAATTCATTGTGTGGTTTTCAACAGAAAAGTTTCTAAGTGTCTATTTTCACAAACTAAAAACATTCCTAAAAAATCGTCTGTATGACTTAAACACATTCTTTCAACTGTTTACAGGAGGTTGGCCAGTGCTGGATCCAGGATCCACCACTGAGTAAGAAAAAGTAACGATAACACTACTTACCTGCTAAGTGAATTTTCTGCCATAGGATAACATTGGTGATTCTATGTGAAAAATGTTCTCAGTGATGTCACTGACCATGTCATGAGTGATGTAATATGTGACATCATCAGCAGTGCATTGCGGGGGCGCAAGTTATAGTTAGCTGAACTAACTATAACAGGGGAATTTTAGGGTTTTGTACGAGGGAAATGTCCAGCTAACTATAACGCCCCTGAAACCTATGGTTTTTTCAGTGAATATATATATAGATTCACTGAGAAAACCATAGGTTTCAGGGGTGTTATAGTTAGCTGGACTTTTCACTTGTACAAAACCATTGAAATTCCCCCGTTATAGTTAGTTCAGCTAACTATAACTCGCGCGCCTGCAATGCACTGCTGATGACGTCACATATTACATCACTCATGACATGGTCAGTGACATCACTTATGACATCACTGATGAGATCTCAAATGACAAATCCTTGTGATAGAGTGGCAGACCTCCTCTCACCCTTATATAACCTTTGATACACACATTCAAAAATAGAGACTAACATTTTCAAAACAATGGACATACCAATACCAGTTACAACAACCTCTTCAGTAATTCTAAGATCCACATACATATCCACTCATTCACCAACAGTCCTATACAGTCACTCATACATGTACTCACTCATCATATGTACTCATACACCTATACCCTTTTACACAATGCCACTCATCCATAGAGTTACTCACACACATAGTCACTCATGCTAATAAAGAATCAAACATATATTTACTTGCATATACAGTTATACACACACCACCACACTTACTTCTGCAGAAACTTACACATACTTAGTCTTTTAAAAAATCACTTATAGTAACACATACTTATTCATACAGGAACTCTTTCAATCTCTCACTCTCACATATACTCACTTATATACACCAATAGTCACATATACTAGTTTAAAACATATGTAGTTACTCATAAAGACACTATTGAGACAGTCATTCACTCACTAACACACCCATACACACACTCATCCACCCATACAGTCCTGCACACATGCTGTCTTCAACACATACAAACAGTGAGTCACTCATTCATGCACCTATGCACTACGTAATACCCCCCCACCGAACCATGCAGACACTCAGACTGATACTAAAATAAACAACTAATAACCTATATAGACACCCATGTAGCTACTCACCAACCCATGCAGCCACTTATACACAAAGTGAGAGACTGATACAGATATTTACATATTTAAACATTACTCACTAAGCCATGTATTCACTATGATACACTTAATCAGTCAGTTACACAATCAATTTTTCAAAAACAAATCATCCATTTAGACACTTATATACCCATTTATTCTTCCATCGACCTTGAGATATACATATATAAAACATATTTAATTTTCCAAAAAACAGACATTCACTGGATGATGTCATCAGTGATGTCATCAGTGATGTCATTTGACATGTCATCAGTGATGTCATGAGTGATGTCACTGACCATGTCATGAGTGATGTAATATGTGACGTCATCAGCAGTGCATTGCGGGCGTGCGAGTTATAGTTAGCTGAACTAACTATAACGGGGGAATTTCAATGGTTTTGTACAAGTGAAAAGTCCAGCTAACTATAACACCCCTGAAACCTATGGTTTTTTCAGTGAATTTCTGAGGTTTTTTAAATGCTAATTCCTACCTATAACGTGCCTGAAACCTATGGTTTTTTCTGTGAATTTCAAAGGTTTTTTAAATGCTAATTTCTAACTATGCCTACAGAGATAGGACATGTGAAGAAAGAAGAAAAAATGCACAGAAAGAAAAAAAAGAAGTGCAGAAAGAAGCAACAGAAGTCCTCAAAGACGAAGAAAACTGCAGGAAGAAGGATAACGTGCAGAAAGAACAAAAAGAAGAGCAGAAAGAATCCTTGTTGCAAAATCATCCTGTACCCTCAACTTTTTCAGACGGATACTGGTGGTAACTGAGTCTGACTAACCAGTCCTAGAGCCAGTGCTATGTTAAAAGACACTTAGAATACAGTGAAAACACCTACATACACTAGGGAACATTATGCGTTGGGGTGCCCCTGTGATTAGCATGACCTCCTCTGTAAGCCCGTAGGGGATATAATAGGGCAGGGGATTAAAACTACCTCTTAAAACAGGCCACAGGGCGTTTTTGCACATGTTAACTCAGGCCCCGTCCCCTCCCTTCACCACTGTGTAAACACACCCTGTGTCCGTTTTTAGTTGGGAGATTAAGTTCATTTGAATCCTGAGGGTCCCTAGGGTCCAACTAGCCCACTAGGTACCTCCAGTAAGTGCCACAGAGCTGCGTTGCAGAAAGGTGTAAAAAGTGGCACAGCCTGGACCACCTCTCTGCAATGCAGCGCAGTGGCGCTTACTGGAAGCACTCGGTGGGCTAGTTAGCCCCCAGGGGCCCTCAGTATTGAAGGGAAATTATATCCCCAATTTAAAACGTGCCATAGTGCGTGTTTGCACACGTCACCTCAGGCCCCGTCCCCTCCCTTCACCACTGTGTAAACGCGCCCTGTGGCTGTTCTAAGTTGAGAGATCAAGTCCCCTTGAATCCTAAGGGTCCCTAGGGTCAAACTAGACCACTAGGTACCTCCAGTAAGCGCCACAGAGCTGCGTTGCAGAGAGGTGTAAAAAGGGGCTTGGCCTCAGAACATCTGTCTGCAGCGCAGCTCCCTGGCGCATACTGGAGATGCCTGTTGGGCTAGTTGGCCCTCAGGGACCCTCAGTATTGAAGAGGAATTAATTCCCCAATTTACAACTGGCCAGGGGGCGCGTTTGCAGAGTGCTGCAAGGAGGGGGCGTGGCCTCCGGCACGATGCCAGTCTTTTATTTATTTTAATTTGTTAAGAAGGGGGGCTGTGTGGTTCCCCTTCTTATTCTAATTTATTGGCCCTGATGACCCCATGCCCCAGGGCCTGCCTCCTAATTATATTTTTTTGACCCCAATCCCCAGGGCCGGCCACTGTTTTTTATTATTTTTTAAAAATATATATTTATAGACACACCTAGGACATGCTGGACAAACCGTACGTACCTATCACCATGACGATTTGAGTGATTTTCATTAAAAGGCGACTATGCATACAATGAATCCACGTGGAATGTATTTACACCTCTAGTGAAGCTCTGACATGTCTGATGCTCTACTGTGCCTAATCCCGGTAGACATCCTTGTCGTTTATTTATACAAACATGGGTAGCTATTGACGGGCACATTTAATACACATGCACACCAAGCCATTCAAAGGGGATTCGACAAAAATTCGACCAAAACTATGTAAGAAACCCCCCTCACGGTTAATAAAACACACATCCACTGCCGGATGTGTATTACTTTTTATTTTACTCTCTGGAAAGGGGACGAACATCACTTGAGAGTCGCAGCGCGCTCCTGGCAGAGCCCAATGCTGTGTTACACCCACCATTGCCTGCCGAGTGCCACACACCTCTGTGTTGTATTCCACCAGCTAGTGCATATGCTATGACACTCTCTAGCCCATGTGCACTGTAACACCACCCCGTGAATATGTCATGCCAAACTTGTTTTCGCACGGGTTATATTGCCCCATCTAACGAGCCTTCCTCGATGCCTATGTTATAACGCACAGTGTTATGCCATACATATTACAATCTGGGATCCATATCTTTGTCACAGTGCATATGCAACGTTACACTCCCCAGCACATATTTTATATTACAACTTTAGAGACTAGTTAGGTTACGCAACACTGCCCTGCGCACATCGCATAGCACGCGCTAGTGCCTGTGCTATCTCGCGCTCTCCAATGAATCTGTCATTGCGCACAATGTATTGCATATTATATTTCACGCCCGGTTCATCTTATATCACATTTTTTGGTGCATAGTTTATACCATACACTATATCTAGTTTTCATTTTCAATCGTGCTCTCAGGACTATGTTCTATATAACACTGTGTTCACCTACCCTTTTCACGGGCATTACATTTTGCGATAGGGGTGGAGGGTCAGGGGGTGTTTCTGCCAAGTGAGCCCGGAGTCACAGTCACAAACGTCCTCTTCTTCCTGAATAAAAGTGAGATTATGCTGCATACTTGTTCATATTTTATGTAGTTCGCACAGACACACGTTTTAAAAACAATAAAGTTCCTAATACCCGCCTTCTCTGAACAGTTAGCTTGCTGCCCCATCCCCCTCCTCCCTATCCTCTGTTGTGTGAATCCATGGACTAGCCTCCTCCCTCCTGCCATGCATGGTCTGATGTGCTGCCACTGCCCTCAATTTAGTATGATGTACCAGTCCCCTCCTCCTGCCCTCCATTGCCCAATTCTATGCCCCATCATTGACCTATTGCTTAAACTCTGTGCTTAGCTTGCTGCCTCTATTCTCCTTATAAATAAGCTCTCAGTTTAGCTTATAGATCACCTTCCAAACCTCTGTGGGAAAAGCATGAGAAAATATTTTTCTCTCAATCATGATATCCCAGCAGAAGGCTTTTTCACATGGTGAAATCACCTTAGAACATACCACAATTCCTAAAATGAGTATGGTATCATCAACAAATGATTTATAATGTAACTAAAGTCTTAAAACCTTCTATTAACTGCAATGCTTTTTAATGAGGTGCTATCATGTATATTGGTCCCAAGATGGCTGCCAACACTTCTTGGATGAAGTGCTGACAGCCAATCAGATCTCACGATGAGATGTGTGGTTAGGCTCTGCCCACATATATATATGATTTTACTTTAGATTTTCTCAGGAACTACTGTACAGATTGACACCAGACCTGCAAAAGGCACTTCCCTGAGCTGAGGACTACCTCTCTGCCAAATTTCAAGTAATTCTGTTCAGCCGTTCGGGCTGCACCTTGGACTAAAGGTACCTATGGAAAATGGCATGGGGAAAACGTGTTTTGGGACCCCCCTTTTTTCTCAGCCCCCGCTTGACGAATCCCCCCGAGTCTTTCAGGGTAGGAGCGGAGCGGAGCGCCCCACCTATTTTGAAAATTTTGCGAGGATTCGTCAACCGGCTTCAAAGTTATTCCAAATAGAATGTTGCAGATTTCCTATGGAAACACGGTCCTAACTATAACTATCTACTGGCGACCGCCAGTAGATAATATAGATATATATATATATCAGAGGACAAGATTGTATTTCTGAGGCTACGACATGTAAAAAGTATAATATGTGCCCTTTTACATAGATTGCACAAACTTTCTCAGACTGCTTATATAGATTGCACAAACTTTCTCAGACTACTAGACTCCACTGTAGATGGTGCATTTTGTTACCAGACATGAATGGACTCACGTGTGAAAACATTTGTATTTCCAGTTAGCAGCGTTGCAAATGTCAATGCAAAATGTCACTTTTGCAATGCATTTGCTACTTAAATGTTGATGCGAAATTGTACCTCCAGGTCTGTCTATTGAATTCAGCTCTAAAGGATTTCTAAGATGACTTTCTCAAGCTGTCAATATGTTTTGGTAGACACACACCTCTTCGTCTTCTTCAAATTTTCTTTTAAGATCCTTGTCATTATGAGTTTTATGTCTTTGCACCTTTTCTCATAATATACTGAAATGTGCCTTTTACTACTGGCAATCCTCATCCCCGACACATGAATAAGATACCTTGGTAGCGCTATTGGTACTTTCAGCAGCGAGCTTACATCAGGGTGCCCATTCATTCTCTGTCTTATACCTCATGTTCCCTGGTTACCCTTCCCATAATAGGACGCAGAAATATCAATATTTGTTCCCGTCACCAAGTTATGAGACTCCTCTTTCCCTCATATCTTGTCACATAGCTGAGGAGCGTTGAAGCGCCAATGGGCCCATTTACTTTGATCTTAAATTTTCCTTGCACTACAGCTCAGAGTCATTTACTTTGGTCCTCCGATGGATCTTGAACCATGCTGAGAGAGGTTGGATATAGGGGATCCAATCCAGCTTTCCAATGAGGACCTGGAATTGGATAACTGACATAAGCTTTATTTATTATTATTACTAGTGTTATTATTAATATTAGCTAGTAATTACATTCATGCATATGACTCTTAATAATACACTACACAGGTGCAGAGTTATTACTGCTATACCAAATCTGTTGAAGCTTTTTAGACAAGCTAGGATCATAAAAACAAGTGACTGAGTTAAAGCTATACAAAATAATAACATTAGGGCTTTTTGACTAAAGACTTCTCCATTAGAATTCCCATCCCACATTTAGACTACGGAAATGCACAATTAATTATTGAAGGACAGTCATAGGCAGACAGAAACAGGGTTTATAAGTGGTTAGATTTATCGTCTTTTTTAGGAAATAAATACACCAATATCAGGCATTAAAGTTAAGATTACAGAATAATCAATTTTATCGCTTTAGGCCATCAATTACCAAAGTTCTAGAAGGAGAGTTCAGGAAAGCAAATGGATCATATAAACTCGAAGATTCTTTCCCATGTGGGAAAGAAGTTCGGGGATATTGCACACAGCTTATGGACCATTCAGGAGAGACTGCAAGTCCAAAAGTTGCCGCTCAATCCAATAGGAAGCAATCCTCATGGGAAAGGTAGCAAAAAGAATGTGGCCATCAAATGGCAAAGAGGATCTGCGTATTAGATCATCCATCCAACAGATAATATAATTTTCTCAATTCCGGGATGACACCTCCTGGGTCACCTCATCCGTTCACACCACTCAGTCCATTGATCAGTTTGTACAGGACAATTTTTTATAGCAAAAAGGTGGAAACCATCACATACGATGTTGAAGTATTCTAAATTTATAAATACAAGCAATCAGATTTCAGTAAAGGCAAATAAATGAGTTGAAAAGGGCAACGTCTCATGGCATATGTTTCCATTGTATCAATTTAGGGGTGAACTGTCCTGGAATGTGCATGGGAACTTGTCTTTAGAAACACAGTATCATTCTACACTGCAAGCGTATGAGACCTTCTCATGAGAACAGAATCGAGTACGAGAAGGAAAATGCAAGCAAGCATAGATTTTAGTTCAGGAAATACACAATATAAATTAATAGGAATATATGTTTCATTCTAAAGTTTGAATCTCTATATTCTTTCTGAAGTTGAGATAGTTTATAAAGCATTTGAATTCCATTGCAATTTGCACATATAACTATGGGACATTACTGAATTTCAAAAGTACCAACATATAGAACTGTTAAAAAATATTTGACAACTAAATCGTTTCTAATATTTTCATTAGTACGTATATGAAGATCATTCTCTAAAAGTTTCAGTGAAATTGGGATTACCATTTACATGCAACACTATTTCTTTTTGTCAGTTGGTGCATACTTTAATGTAAGCAAGTATAGTATTAGAGCAACTCTTTAATAATCGTTCATAAAGTTACCTAATTTACTTTCAGTTCTGTCAGTTCTTCACGTATGTATCATTATCAAAACAAAACCGGTTTTACAACATGTGAGTTATCAGTTTCTCATTTCTATTTCATATTAAAAGAATATCATGGAATCTAAGTCAGCACATACCTATAATATTCAAACTATCAATTTAGTATAGTCTACTTTTTTCTGCATTCTGTTACGATACAGTTACTAAATGTCCTTATGATCTATATCTCAAGCCTCTTCAATGTCAATGAGCATTAATTGTGAACGTTTGTCGATTCTTTTAAAAGGTGTCTACAATTGATTTTATGTGGCAAGTAAGGATTCAGCAGTTTCTCTGCTTTATCAGTCCCCCATTTGATGGCAAACCAAGCCATTACAAAATTCACGTCTGAAGTTACACATTGCAGTGCTGCAGTCTTCATTATTTTTAGTCTAGAGTTTTCCAAAGCCTTCATCTCAACATAGTATCCAATCTGTCTATCCTCCAATTCTATTTCAGCTCTTTTTCTTTTTATTCCCCTAGTTACTTTCCTAGTTTTCAAAGTCTATATTCATTAAAGATGACAACTAAGGTCAGTAAACATAATACAATTTTCAATATGTGCTTCACAATTTTCCCAAACACTCTGCTTCCTAGATTTGCAAACCATCTACCTATAGAAAAAAATCCTTTCCCTATTGTTTCCCAAGCACCATCAGCTTTTAATTCCTTCAGGTCGTTCCCAAGGCGAGTGATATTCTGAATGTAACCCTTTAGATCTTTACTCTTGTCTGGAATATACATGCAATGCTGCACCATCAACATGCCACAGACTCCGCCTTCTTTTGCAATAAGGATGTCTAGAGACAATTTAGAAGAACCATGGATTGAATATCAATCATTTCAGTATTTATTGCTAGGAATCCTCCAACAGTATCAGTAGACAGTTTTTATATCTGGTGAGAGTTAAGTATCACCCCAACAGATGGTATAAGCACTCCAAATATATCTCCTGCAACCTCGTTTGGGCTTGCACGTATTTTTTAGTCCCCTATGAGAACCTCCATTAGTTCCATCTGATTGACCAACCTTATAGATTTTTGGACTAACTATCCCCATGTAACAGTATCCATACCATTATTTAGGTAGCCTGTAATAGGCATTCTTCCCACAAATGTATTAAACCCTAGGAAATACCGGATCAACTCCTACCAAAACAGTTGCCAGTTTTTCAGGACTTGTAATGTGTGGTCACACTAGTGGGAACCAACATAACTAATATCAGATTCAGTTCTACGCCTTAATATACATAGCTTTCCTCTATGTTGCCAATGTAAGACAATAGCAGCTTGGTGTCCTGCAGCTTTGAGTTCTGGTTCTCTAAGTGCCCAAGTCAGTGTTCTAGAATGATTTGTAGCTTTAGCCATAACATATCTTCGTCTACACTCTGTTAATTCTACAAATTCTCTTTCATATTGTGTTGGTGCGCATAGGCTGTATCTAAACGTTTTGTAGGCTTAAATAATTCTCCCATAATATCAGCTGTTTTAGTATCAAGCACATGGTTTAAATGTTTCCTCACTCACAGGTACTTCAGAAAATAATAGATCATAGCTAGAAAAATAATATTTAAATTGTTCTTTACCATAAAATAAGATTGCCAGAACACTGCAAGACATACCATATGTTAAGGGTAGGTGATGATAAGTCATGATTGTATATTCATTTTGTAAACATGTTGAAAAAATCACCGGTGGACTGATCTCCATAAAGTAATCTATTATCTAGATCAGTTAATTCATTGCGATCTGCTAAATCGTGTTTAGGCACAGTGGTAAGCGCAAGCTTGCCTATATAAATATGATGAGGCAAATCCAAATCTATAAACAATACTGCAAGTAAAAGAGAAAATATAGCAAGTATACAGGCACATATACATCTGCATTTCAATGATGCCAGTTTTGGATCCATCATCTCCTCTGAATCAGACCTCAAGATTTTTTTTATAATTTTGAATTTGAATGTTAAGAGCATTAACAGCAAAGCAAATTCCAAGAAGATTGTTCCTTTCTAGACTTCAGCTAGATTATTGCACAGCACAGTTCTCAAGAATTGTACATTTTCTCCAACACACATTGACTCAATTCCTTTATTGCAGAGTGTTTCAAATGGAACATGGAGATTTCTCAAGGTGGCTCAGGTAAGCTAAAATTGTTGCAACAGATACTGTAATATACTTTTCCCCAGTCTTTCAATGGCAAATAAGTCCATTCAGGTGCAGCCTGGTACTCTAGCTCTTAAGGACCTTCTCACTGACGGTCCTTCCTCCTCACTGTTGCTTTACTTTCACTGAATAGACAGTGACTGAAATTGTTAGTGGTACTCTCCTTTCGGTTAGAATGCATCTCAATCTGTCTTGTCTTCTGGGCCAACGGTCTCCGGGTGCTACTCGCATTTCAGGTGAACTGTTTCCCTTGGTGAGATCAACATTACACCTAGTCAGCTACTCCTCTTGTGACCCTTTGGTACCTACAGGAGCTCACTCTCTCAGATCTCCGTATAGAGTCTCAGTATTTGGAGCCCTCTCTACAGCTTGGCTGACCCTAGATGGCTGTCTCTCTGTAACCACCAGCACATTCAAAACAGGCACTGTATTGTCCAGAGGACATGGCACTCTGCAAGCGTGAGCAGGGTGCACTCAATTTGGAAGACCACCACACTTACCAGGAGTTGTGATTACCAGTATCACCTGGAACGGCCCAAGCCAACAAGGTTCTAACCATGACTTGCAAACGTGTTTCTTCACCAGGACCAATCCCTGGGTTAAGGTTGTGGCACTGCTCCTGTTGATGTGAAGTAGTAGCTTCCCCAACCTGCTGAGACGTAGAACGTATGATGTCAACCAGTCCTTTACAATAATCGAGCAACAAATCATTTGTTATAATAACCAATTCATTGGCAGGAACTGCAGGCTGTCTCATAGCCCTCCCCATAATAATTTCATGACAAGATAGTCCTGTTCTTCTGTCTGGGGTACTTCTTTTTTTTTAAACAAATTTAATTGAGCATTTATTACTTCGTCACAACGGACCATTTATGGATATGCATTCATAGTATAGATTCAAGAAATACGTCTGTTATTAGTGTTCCCATGTCTGTCTATTGCATCTCTCAACAACAAAAAGAAACATCTTCAATCCTCCTCCCTCCCGCCCTCCCTCCTTCCTCCCCCGTGTGAGTGTACTATGAGAGATTAGAAGCTAATATGTACACCATGGAGCTTTACATATATTCCTTATTGGGGATAAGCACGGGGGATGTGCAATGGTAGGTTAGGATTTATATTTGAAAGAGAGGAATTCAACTTTTAGTATATTGTTGGTTCTTCTATGTGCTAAGGGTCTGGTTATCGGTGGCTTATTCTTTTAGGTCTCGTCATCTTTCTCCAGCTCTGCTGAATCTGGTTGCAGTATATCACGCATTATGGCTTCCCACGCTCTGGCAAGTTCTATGTGTTGCAGCCCTCTCCTGGCATCCTGATTCAGGACCCTCCCCTCACATCCTGCCCATTTTAGAAGTTCTACTTTCCAGGCCGTTATCTGGGGACCTCTTGTGACTTCCAATGTTTAGTTATTTCTCTTTTCTTTAAGGATGAACCCTAAGTCTTGAAATCTGCTTGTGACTTTGTTCTTGGGTGTATGGGAAACCACCCTAGGAGACAATGGGCTGGGGAGCAGGGGACCTCTTTTCCTATTGCTTCTCCTATTATGTGTGTTACCTCTCTCCAATATTCCAATATTCCTGTAAGGCGGAACAGGTCCAAAACATGTGCAGTATGTGCGCATGTTCTTCCGTGCATCGTGAGCAGGCTTCCCTATCTGTCTGGAAATATCTGCGTATGAGCTCAGTAGTCAGATACGCTCTACGGACTACGTAGTAATTTATCAATTTAAAACACACGTTCCTGTACACTTTAGGTGTTCCCCTTAGTATATTTTCCCAGTCCTTCATTCCTCTGTTTTGAATGCCCTGTATAGGCAGGAGATTGCTTTAACAGAGCTATGTAGTCGGTGTTCTCCTGTAAGGGGGCTACGTAGTGCCCATTTTCCAGTGCTTGCAAGTTGCTGCCGTGAGTGCTCTATGAAATAGAAAATGCCCTTGGGGTACTCCAAATTCAGTAGAGAGCTCCTCAAATGGTAGCAATCTCTGTCCCTATATAAGACACCCATTGTTGTCACTCCAGCATCTGCCCAGGCCTCTAGAGTCCTCCAGTTTTCTCCATGTAGGAGCGCCTTTTGCATGTCGAATGGGATGTTTGGGGAGTACAGAACTTACAATCCCATTCTTTGTAAACCCCGGTGCCAGCCTCTAGTCTGCCCTCTGAGTCCTGGCTGATCTGTTGAGTCTTAGAAATATCTGCAAAAGCCTGTGTAATATTGGATCATCCGCATCTGGGTGGTACGTTCGCTGTCACCTTTGTGCTGTGTTCTGCACTAACCCCTGCACCTGTGCTGCTATATAGTAAGTCTTGAAATCTAGAACTGCCATTCCGCCTGCTCTCGTCAGTCACTGCAGTGTGCGCAAGGCGATCCTTCGGCATCCTGAGCACCAAATATAGGCTGTTACCTGGGCATTGAGCTCCATAAAGAATTTCCTGGTGAACCACAGTTGGAGCGTATTGAAAAACTGCAGCAAGCGGGGGAGAGCTATCATTTTGAGTAGTGCGATCCACGCAGCTACAGAGAGTGGCAGAGTTCCCCAAAATGTCAGCGCTGTTTTGGCCCTTGCATAGTTCGTCCTATGTTTCCCTCATAAAAGTCAGTCCAGTTGTGATATATATGAACACCCAAATACGGGAGACAGTTAGGTTCCTAGTGCAAATTGCCGAGGTCAGCGGGGGGGTTGTCTGTTCTCTGTACTGTACTGAGTCCTGATTTTTGCCAGCTCACCTTAAGCCCTGAATTAGCGCCAAATGATTCCAGCACCTCTCGAGCCTTCGCTAAGTCCTCATCTCCTCTATCTAAGAACAGCAGTAAGTCATCCGCGTACAGTGCAATATAATGGCTATCTGGGTCTATTGTTAGGCCTTTTTAGTGGTGCCCTGTTCTGGCCATGAGCTCAAAAGGTTCCATGGCCAGGGCAAACAGCAGAGGGGAGAGGGGGGGCATCCCTGCCTGGTGCCTCACTCTACTGCCCATCTCCTCGATATAGTACATCCTGTGCGCACCCCAGCTGTAGGCTTAGTATAAAGGAGTCTAGTATACCTTGTAAATCTCTCCCCCAGTCCCATATGCATCATCACTTCATACAAGTAGCCCCGTTCCAGGCTATCAAATGTCTTTTCTATGTCTACTGCGAATATTGCAGCTGTTGCGTGACCTCTTTTATTTGCTTCTAATATATCAAGTAGCCTTCTTATATTCCCAGCCGTATTTTGTGTTGGAATAAACCCAGCCTGGTCCTCGTCCACTCATGTAGGGTAGTAGGCTGGTGGCATGGTTCCAACTAAGGATTTTATAATCAATATTTAGCATGGACAGTGGTCGGTAAGCTGTTGTATCGTGAACTTCCTAATTGGACTTTAGGATTGGGACTATGACAGCCTCTTTAGTAGTTGCTGGAAGAAGGCCCATGTTATCGGCTTCCTTACACAACCTCACCAATTGGGGAATCAGTTCAGCAGAGTATGTGGAATAAAACTCCACAGGGAGCCCGTCAGTGCCCGGGATCTTCTTGACCGCCATGTGCTTAATAGCAGCGGCTATTTCACAGGTTTTTATGCCCTGTCCCAGAGTCTCCGCAGTTTCTTCTTCAAGTCGTGGCACTCGTATGTTTGTTATGTATGCTCGAATCTCCTGGGGATCTTCAGAGAATGTGCTAGTATACAAAGTAGAGTAGTAGTTTACAAATATCTCGTTGGTCCCTACCTGAGTATAGATTTTGCCCCCTTCTGCATTTGTCATTTCTAAAGTAGGTGAGCCTCTCTTCGCAGGGTTAGCTAGCCACGCCAGTGAGGAGCCCCGATTTATACCTTTCACATATTTTCTATCATATACTTCTTATGATCAAAGCATCAGAGGTGCTCTACTCGTGCTGCTACCTCCTCCTTGGCCACTAGGAGATGTTGCTGGATCTCAGGATGATTTGGCCGGCTTAGCTTGCACAGTTGTTTCTCTGCTTTTTCTACGTCCGTTAGTAGCGTTTGTCGAATTCCCTTGGATTCGGCAGTGCAATTTCCTCATACTACTGCCTTAAAGGCGTCCCACTCTATCTGGGGAGTCGACGCGGTCCCTGCGTTATCAGTGAAATTTTTATCAAATTTAGTCCTGATTGTTTTGTTGAAGACCTGGTCCAGTGCTTACGGTTTGAGTCTCCATGTTGATATGGAGGGTCAAGGTTGCGCCTATTTTAGTTCCAGAAGCATGGGTTGTGATCCTAAATAGTTCAGGATAGGTACTCAGTAGCTTCGATATGATTATGTACGTCTGAGAAAGAAATGAACAAGTCTTGTCTAGTGTGTACCTCATGAATATTTGAAAAGAAGGAGTAATCCCTGCCCTGTAGATGTAGGCGTCTCCATGAGTCCAGTAGACTCCATTGTTTTTGCCAGTCCTCAAATACTCTGGCTGTGTGGGTTGTCTGAGAGTCCTGTAGGGGAGGGTGTGAGTGGTCCATCAAAGTATCTGCAACACAATTAAAGCCCCCCCTACCGATAAAATTTCCATCAGTAGTCGGGCCAGCCACCGCAATAATGTTGCAAAGAACGCGCCTTGCTCCACATTCGTAGCGTATACGTTCACCAGTGCCAACTCCCTTCCCTCTAGGCAGCCTTGTATCACCTCATATCTATCCTCAGTGTCTATGATAGTATCCGTCACTTTAAAAGGAACCCCCACCCGGATCCATATCAGCACTCCCCATGCATATGCTGAGAAGGTGGCAAAATATACTTGGCCCCTCCATCTTTTCTTTAGTGCCTGCCCTTCTTTGTCAGTGAGATGTGTTTCTTGGAGTAGTGCGATGTGCATCCCCCTCCTCTGCAAGTAAGAGAATACTTTATATAGTTTTGTCATGTTATGCATCCCCCTGACATTCCATGTTAGCCATTTATGTGTCTGAGTGTCTGTTTTAGTGTTTAGTGTCTGTTTCAGTGTTGGAACAAGGACCCCCTCCTCCTTGATCCACAAGCCCCCTCATGTTATGTTAGCAATGATTTGTAGTGCGCTCGTACACCGGTTGGTTTCTTGGGACTGAGAAGACGAGGGGGTAGCCAAGCCGGAATAGATCATTCGTAAGCTTCTGTGAATAGCCAGGTTTAGGGAGATTTTCTAAAGTTGAGTAGGTTGGTGCTTAGTCTGATTTCCAGGGGGATGGAGTTCCACAAACGAGGGGCCAGGGTCACAAACCTATATCCCCCTTGGCGCTTCAGCTTGAAAGTAGGAACTGAAAGAAGGGGGAGTAGGGCTGAGCGGAGGTTTTGAGGAGGAGTGTAGCGGGAGATGCGATTATCGATGAATTTGGGGCTGCGGCCGTTTAGGGATTTGAACACCAGGCAGCCAACTTTAAAGGCACAGCGCTGGGGAATGGGGAGCCAATGCAGTTGTCTGAGGAGAGGTGAAGCATGCTGCCACCTGGGTGGTTTGTATATTAGTTGGGCCGCTTGGTTCTGTGCCAACTGAAGTCGCCTAGTAAGGCCAAGTGGGAGTCCCGGGTATGTGCCGTTTGCGTAGTCTAGACGAGATAGGACCAGAGCTATCAAAACCTGTACCAGAGAGACAGTAACATGCTTATCTTTCAGATTTTTCATAACTGAAGGAAGCAGGTGGAGATCACCGTGCCTATGTGTGTTTTTAGGGACAATGCATTACCTATGGTGACCACTAGACTTTTTACTGAGGTGGAGGGAGCAGGGGGGAGCCGAAAATCACTAGGCCAGTATTGGGGCCCCACTGAGTGTGGCCTCCACCCGTCAGTTTCAGTTCTGTTTTGCTAGGGTTTCGTTTTAAATGGTTGTGGTCCATCCATTGACGGATGAATGTCATGGTAGATTGAAAGTCAGATATTGACTGGGGAGAGTTATCGATTTTGAACATTAGTTGGAGGTTGTCTGCATAGTTGAAGGTAATCACTCTTCTTTCCTTCAGAGATCTCTTATCTCGCATATTTGCCCAGCATTGTCCATGTGTACAGCAGTGTCTCCCACTAACTGCCATCTTAAAAAATAGAAAATGAAATTGAAATTAGAACCCCCATCTCCCCCTCCCCAGGACCAGCAGCAACATGCCGCCTGTGCAAACCTGAACAACGCTCAAAAAGTTTAGCAGAAGAGCTTCCATAGTGCTTTGTGGCTTCGGGGGGTGCCCTCTGGGCCCTCAGCGGTCAGGCCCCACACAGCATAAAACAGTAGCGATGAGGGACATCTTTCAGGATAAATGTTTAGTATGTTGTCACAACTTCTCTTTTCACTAGGGGTATGATCCCAATCCATCTCCGTTTCGTCAGGGGGACAGGGTGCTCTATATTAGATCATCCACTTTCCATGTTCGAGTGTTCAGCGGTGTTGGACTCCGGATCTGATTCAGACTCCGGTGGGGTGGTCTCTCGTTCTGGCACCCTCTGATCTGTTTGACCCCCACTTATTTGTGCTACCTCTTCCATCACTTTCTGCCATCCCATTTTGACTCCATTTTAAGAGGGCGCTGCTAAGATTCTCCGCGCTCTGGTCTCTTTGCAATTCTGGCGTTGCCACCCGGCCCCTTCCGCTTCCAATGTGGGTTCATGACAACTTTCCAGCCACTCTTGGGCATCCTGTGGCGATTAGAAGAATTTAGTTCCTTCTGGAGTGACTACTCACAGTTGCACTGGAAATTGTCTCAGTTGCTTTTTAACCTCTTGGAATGATGCTCATCTCTTCTGGACCTCCCTGGAGAAATCAGGGAATATGCGCACAGTGGACTTATCAACTCTGAGATCTGGTTTAGCTCGTGCTTGATTCAGATATGGTCTCGGTCCTTAAAGTGCAGTAGCTTAGCCAGTATTAGTCGCGGGGAGGCTCCAGGTAGTGACGGCCTAGCTGGTACACGGTGTGCCCCCTTCTAAAGCAAAGAACTCAGATTGGCCCTCAGGGCCAACGCAGTTTGCAGCCAGTTTTCTAGGTATTGTACTGCGTCACTGCCTTCTACTTTTTCGGGCATGCCCACTATGCAAATGTTGTTGCCGCATGAGCGATTTTCAGCAACTTCTGCCCGGTTCTCGAGTGTCCGCACATTGGTTTCGATATCTCGTAGGTGCGTTTGTATCGAGGCGATAGTAGGGGATATGTCCACAAGCCCCCACTCGTTGTTGGCTTCTTCCTCTGCAAGCCTCTTATGGTCATCCTTGAGTAAGTTGAGGTCTGTGCCAATGGTGTCTATCTTTTATTTTGAGGCTTCTCTAGTGACATTGATCACGGGTAGTATGTCCTTCAGAGTGGGATCTCCAGCCGGTGAAGTCTGCATCTCGCAACTGTGCTCTGTTCTCCATGCTCCGGCTCCTTCCTCCTGGTCGTCTTTCCCATTCTCTTCTGCACTGAGTCTAGGTTAGGGCACTCTTGTGTGTGTGACTCAGCTCACTTTGGGCCAGTAGTGTGAGTTACTAAGCAGGCATTCACGGCACACAGAAGCAAGCCCTCTGCGTGCAGCTCAATTTTCTCTCCCCAGGCACCCATTGCTGGAGTGTCGACTATGCAACCCTTGCCTAGAGCACTATTATATGCAGGCAATTGTAAAGGTCTTGTTTGGTCTTTTATTTATTATCAGGTGGGGCTGCAAATGCCCTACCTCATCTAGCCCTATAGCACAGCTCAGTAGGAGGATTCAGGGACAGCCATTTTAGTGCTTCCTCCTGTGTGGCTCAGGGGTGTGTTCTGGCAGAGCCCCAGCGGGTGAATGTCTGGAAGATCTTCCTATTTATTAAGGATCAGCCGTCCACATAGTTCTCTTTCTGGGGAAGCACTGTCTCTATTCCCCTGGCACTATGCCCACAGTTCGAAGGAGGGCTGTATCCAGGCCCACCATGATATCCGTTGGGTGTTGCGGGCCAGGTACTTTGCGCCTGCTGGAATGCGTCTCAGCCAGCCCCGACTGCGTTGTCTCAGCATCTGCACTTTAATATTCCCTTTGGTGCAAGCGCTCCTACCTGTGTGTGCGTACCACGACAGGTCTCATTCTGTCTGCTCCTCCTCCTAGGCTGCCGCTCCCCTCTGGAGCTCAGCGCCTGCCTCTCCAGGGGTCTGCAGAGGGAGAGCAGCAGCTATCAGCAGCAAAGTTCAGCCCTGTCCCAGTTTCCGATCCTCCGAGTCCCGAGGTACGGGCTTCAGCCCGCACCAGCCCCTCCACCCCAGCTCCTGTCCCCAGGGTATCAGGCAAGTCACTTTTTTATCACCATTGGCGGCAGGAAGGCAGCAGTCAGCGAGCCCTTGGCCTAGCGCAGTCTTCCCCTCCTCATTCATTGCCAGGCTCCAGCCCTCACCTGCTGTTGTCAGGACTTTTCACTGCTGGCCAGGGAGGCCCCCCAATCAGCCAGAGAACTCTCCCACGGGATCTCTCACAGTGCACCTTCTCAGCCCTCGGCGGGCTACGTTTGTTCATTTCCCATATGAGCCGCCATCTTAGACCGCGGCCTCACTGTTGCTCGATCTCTCTATGGGCTCACTTGTGTCAGCCACAACTCTCTGCCACTTCAATTGCCGCAGGAGCCTCTCGCTGTTGTCCCAGCAGTCGGTCAAGCTCTTGACAGGTTGTCAGAGCCGAGGATGATGCCAGATCGGGCCCGGTCATGAGGTGCCCTGCTCAAAGTGACTCACTCCATTGACGTTAGGCCACCCCCCCCTTCTGGGGTACTTCTTAAACTCGTCAATACAAGAGGTAATGCACGAGGCCATCTCATAGAAGTTGAAGCATTCCATGTATCTGCTTCACAATTCCAGAGGCTTCTGGATGATAAGCACTATGGAGCTTCCGATCAATTTGTAATGCTGCCCATAACATCTTTAGATCTTCATTGTTAAAGTGTGTCCTTTGGTCTGACGCCAAAGAATTAGGAAATCCAAAAGGTCGTATCAACTCCCTTAACAACAACTTAGCCACATTAAGACTGTCATTTTGTCTCATTGGATAAGCTTCTACCCACCTCGAGAACACACACACAATCACAAGAATGTATCTCAAACCATTGCAAGGGAGCATTTCAACAAAATCGAGCTGCATTCGATTGAAAGGAACCACATATCTTACTGCATGGCTTATGGTAACAGGGGTACTTTTTCCCACATTTTGTTGTTGACACACTATGCAACAATGACACAAGGCTTCTGCCACTGTTCTGAGTCTTGGATTAAGCCATGTCTGATGAAAGAGATGCATTATAGCATCCCTCTTGACGTGTGCAGGACCACAACAGTATTGTACCATAGGAGGCAGCAAACTATCTGGTAAAACACGTCTCCCATCAATGTACACCCACATCTCATATTCTTGCCTTTTCTTGCATCCTGCTCTGTCATGTCTTTACACTAGATAACAGCAGTTTGCAATCTGTTCAATCAGCTTTCTCTCAATGAGGACCTTTATTTGTAAGAATTTAGCGCCCAATAGCGCACAGCCTCATCCGCAAAGTGGCTTCCAGTTGTGACATAATCATTACCCTGTTGATGGACTGTACACTTCACCATAGCAATTTGGACAGGGAATTGTCATGACAGCAAGAGGTTCATCACACTCCCTCCATTCCAGATTGGGAACCCTGATGAGGTCATGAGACCTCGCTTTGACCACAATTGCCCAAAGTCATGTACCACGCCAAATTGGTACTGAAAATTGGTGAAGGTGGCAACTCACAATTTGTCAGATAAGTTACAGGCTTGCGTGAAGGCAATACGTTCAGCTACCTGGGCAGAGTATACAACCTGCAACCAGGAAGCTTCAATCACTCCCACAACTATACACACAGCATAAGCAGCTTTGAGGTTTCCTTCCACATCACTCAAACAAGATCTGTTGACAAAAAACACATGATCTGGTTCAGGCAAAGTGGTATGAAGAGTATTGGGATGGTGGCTTTGTACAAAACCTAGTCACATCCAGACAATCATAATCAGCCTCAACACTCACAACCTCAATTTCAGGAAGGGGCATCAAAGTGGAAGGATTCAAATTCATCAGAGTCATGTTCAACACTCCCAGGATGATCTGCTCATACCTGTTGAGGTGGCTGTTTGTGAGGTGCTTCATTCGAGTACGAGTAAGCAAGATCTCAGCAGAATGGGGCACATACACTCTAAGTGGATGGCCCATCACAATGCTTTCACTCTGCTCCAAACTCACAATATTTTGCAACCGATTCCAAACATCCAGGCAATGTGGCGGCAACAGGATCAAGGGTTTCCAATAGGTATGCTACAAGTCTGCGTGCAGTACCATGCATCTGTGCTAGTACAGATGGTGTGCATCCTTTGCACTCACTGCAAAAAAGAGTAAAGGTCTTGTCTTGTTGGTCATTCCCAAAGCAGGACCTCAACAAAGACTCTCTCGCAGTTCAGTAAACGAGCGCATGTAATCATCAACCCAGGGTACTGGATCTGACACATCTTTGTTTGTCAGCCTCTGCAGAGGTTTGGCTGTCAAAGAAAAGTTTGGAATCCATTGTAGACAATAGCCAACCATTCCCAAAAATGTGAAGATTTCCTTCTGAGTACTATGCGGACTCATATTCAGGACCACAATGACCCTTTCTTGATTCTCTTTCCTTGCTCCCTTTTCAATATGGTGTCCAAGGTACAGAACAGTCCTTTGGCAGAATTGCAATTTGGATGGTGTAACCTTATGTCCATTTACAGCCAAATGATTCAGTAAAGCAATGGTATCCGGTATGCAAGCCTCCTGTGTACTTGACGCTACCAGTAAGTCTTCAATGTACTGGACAAGGACAGAATGATTTGGCATCTGCAGGGATTCCAGGATATTCTTCAAAATCTTATTGAATATGGAGGAGTTTTCCACACACCTTTGTGGAACTCGCCACCATGCCAACTCATGGTGGTCGAACCAGAAAGAAAACAAATACTGACTGTCCTCATGCAAAGGAATGGATAGGAAGGCTTGACACAAATCAATGACCAAAAACCATTCAGCTTCACAGGAAATTTTAAATAAAATCACTCTTGGATTTGGCACCACAGGACAACATGGTACAACAATTTGATTAATTTTCCGCAAATCCTGAACAATATGGTGTTTACCGTTGGGTTTCTGTGAGCTCATAATAGGCGAGATACATGGACTTCCCATTATTTCTTTCAGGATCCCTTGTTCAATCATTGAATCAGTTATTCCTGTAATGATTTCTGGACTCAAATTGTATTGCGGAATTTGTGAAAATTCAGCATTGAGCTTTACTGGATCCATACATTTAATCAGACCAATATCTTTGTCTGTAAAATCCCAAGCCTCTGGAAATATGGTGTCACTCCGTTCCAAAGGCAGGCCATCTCTTGTTAATATGGGATACAGTTCTGTGCTTTCTGTCTTCAGTTTAGCCAACTTAAAAACAACATCATCATCATTAACCCTGGGCGTAGTTCGCGAAGTAGCACTTCGCGAAGCTACGCAAAGTGGAGTTCGCACTACGCGAGCTATGCGTAGCACTTCGCGAACTGCGTAGTACCTTATTCGCACTGTGCCAGATGTTGTTTTCAATGATTGCACAGTGCTGACAAGCAACCGGCACTGTGCAATCATTGAAAATGGCATCTTGCACAGTGCGAGCTGTAGTTTTCTGCTGCTCGAGTAGATTTTTACTCGAGCGGCAGCTTTCTCAACGCGAACTGGTAGTTTCTCATTGCGAGCGGTCGCGAGCATACGCGACCACTCGCAATGAGAAACCTGACCTCCGCGCGTTGGGAATCTCGCTGGGAGGTTTATTTTCCATGCTCGCGATCGCCAACTTGATGTTGCTGATCGCGAACAAGGAAAAAGTCTCGCCGGGATGTCATTTTGCTTGCTCGCGGTCGCCAACTTGACGTTGAGGACCGCGAGCAAGCAAAAAATGACCGCGGCACTACGCAACACTACACTAAGCGTGTTCGCACTGTGCTACGTGCAGTTCGCGTAGTGCGAAGTAGCGCGAACTTCGCAAACTACGCGAGCGTAGCGTAGTGCTTTGCCCAGGCTTAATCATCATTGGTATGGAACTCAATTCCATTTGGTGTGCAGCAATTCAATTTGCACAAGTCTCACCCCAATGTCTCACCCCAATGGGCTGGAACCACACACATCAAATTTGTGAAAATCCTCAAAAGAGCCAATTTTCACAAGTACAGGTTCAGTAACTGGGTTTGACATCAGTCAGTTTGCAACTCCTACAACTTGGATTCTTTCTCCCTAGAGGGGTAGGTTTGGAACTTCCGCTCTTCTCACTTGCAATAGTGAAAAAGGAACTACACAGTATTTCACTATCAGGACATGTAAAACACACCAGGACGTGTCTTACCTTTACCATATGCTGCACCCTGCCCTTGTGTGGGTACCTTGGGTCTAACTTAGGGGTGACTTACATATAAGAAAATGGGATGTTAGGGCCTGGCATGTGGGTGCACTTGCCAGGTCAACATGGCAGATAAAAACTGCATGTGCAGACACTGCAATGGCAGGTCTGAGACACATTTGAAAGGCTACTGGTGTGGGTGACACAATCAGTGCTGCAGGCCTAGTAGTAGCATTTGATTTACAGGCACTTGGTGCGCACCATGCACTTTGCAAGGGACTTGCTAGTAAATCAAATATGCCAATCAGGGATAACCGATCAGAATAACAATTTACATAGGGAGCACTTACACTTTGGCACTGATCAGCAGTGGCAAAGAGCTCAGAGATACCTAAACCAGCAAAAACGGAATCCAGTATACAGTCAAAAATACAGGAGGCTGAGGCAAAAAGTCAGGGGAAACCACTCAAAGGATGCCAGGTCTAACAAAGTTTTTTCTCCACAAAATATGTATTCACTCAATGCCTTTGCTTCAACAGCTGCTCAGGAGGACAGCTTGTTTGCTCCCAGATGTAAGTGAACAATCAAGAGAAGAGGACAGAAAATCTTCTGATTACTGGAGAAAGTAGTGAATCATATCAGAAACCCTTAGCAGAACTTCTCTCGACAGATTACTCTTATAGAATTATCAGTTCTTCCAGACATCAGATGATCTCCCATTGCCATCTTCATTTACCCCAAACAGAGTGTTTGATAGCTGGTAATTCCTCTACAAACTTTCAAAGTTGAAAAAGATCACAATCAAGTTGTTATAGCCAGAATTGTGTTTTTGCCTACTCATGACAGATACACAATTTCCTATGGAGAAAAAATAAGCGGCTGGTGTTAAACCGTTTGCACTCATACGTCAAACACACCTGAAGAAAAGTGCAATCTGAGTTTGCACATGGGAGATGCTAATTTACACACTCAGGATCCTACAGTTGCGTGGACACAGATTGCATGTATATCACTGAAAGTTCCGACATGGCTGTTTTAGGTGTTCTGTTGGGGTTGGAAAAATGTAGTTTGACTGAAGTGTTATGAAAGCATCTATTTACTCAGTTGCTTAATATAGCACTCCTAGTAACCATTTTCCTACTTCAGAGTGCCTGAGAGTTCAGCAGAGTTTATGTGTGGAGGAGTTCAGGGAGGTTTCATGGCAATCAAACATTCACTACAAATGCAGGGGAAAACTACTAGACCAAACTTTTTGACAAACTATTGTGAATCAGGCTCTATTGTATAGAAACATGCAGTGTCTCATTCCATGTGGGATTACTTAACACATATCTCATTCATAAAGTGATTGTAACAAGGTATCATGGCATGTTTAGATAGGATCGTCCCTTAGTGAAATGCAAAGTGTAGCACACAAACATAAACCCTCACCACCACAGATATGGCAAATGTAATAATTGAACATGATAACAAATATAAACCCCACATAATACCCATACTGACTACTGACATGTGTGCCACATGTGCAGGTTCTATTAAACAGAAGCAAAGAAACACAAAACTGTGGATTACGTTTGATTTTCCTGACAAACACAACCCCATAATCCGTACTCTTAACACTTTGGGGGAAACACAAAACTGTGGATTACGTTTGATTTTCCTGACAAACACAACCCCATAATCCGTACTCTTAACACTTTGGTGCTCAATCTGACCCATGCAGATTTTCTCTAACACTCAGAAAACTGCAGTTGCTTTTAATATCTTCGTATAAGCTTGAATATTGATTCAGAGGAAGGATTAAAGGGTGTGTTCCCCTTTAAGTCAAAAACTGTTGTGTCTGGCAATAACTCAATTAAGTAAACATGTGAGTAGCATGAAATGAAAGGGTAAAGGAGGGTGAGCTATGTCTTTAAGCCTTACTTATGGACTGTTGTCTCCCAGTTGCTTTCATATTTGACTTACCAGGATAGCCATACCGTTCCCACTTCTATTTAAAGGACCCCAGACCCACTTTGCAACATGTACTAGGTATTTGCATGCCTGCGTAAACATGGGTCCATCAATATAGGAAGAAAAGAAACGTCAGCCATATCTAGGGACACCAAAAGTTGTGTATCTTATTGTGGTTCAGCAGTTTTGGCATTTATTTTGGTTACAGACCTAGATGGATGCTGCAGTGCAGTGTGGTTGTGTTGGTGATGAAAAAAAGAGTTTGTACAACCCTAGTGTGATCTTGTTTTACCATTTTTCATAAATGCAGTTGGATCCTGCCATATGTTTTTGTTTACTTGCTGGTTTGCAAATGTGCCATGGTCTCTTATCATGCCTTATGGTGTCATCACAGCCGATGGACATTGTTTTCCTCATTGCAATGTTAAAGAAATTGATGCATCCTTGCATCGTATCCAACCATGAACCTAGGCATTTGAAACCGGCAAATTCTAAAATGCACATCACATAGTGCTCCAGTAGAGGGTGACTACTTTTTCACATTTCTAGCTGGTTATTATTTAATTGCCTTTAGTACTTAGATTTGCTTGCCGTGGTGCCAGTTATGACGTAATAATCTTATATTAAAACATTCTTTGATTTAAAAGTGTCGCATTGTAGATAATATCTCTCTCTTGCACAATTTCTGATATCGGGAGCAGATTTAATAACTTTTGATGCAACACAGTGCAGCAACTAGACTTGCTGCCTTGCATTGTGCTCAAGGGTGAAAGAAAAAAAATATCCACATCTATGAATATATGGCGCTGCTTTTCTCTACACCAGATCAGGCCCTTTTTAGGCTGCCATGTGCCAACTAACACACCCTTGCACTATAGTGCAAGGGTGTGCACATTCTCTCAAACATAGGTTTTGTACTAGAAGGGGTCCCCGCCACTACAAAGCTATGCTTTAACACCATTCCCACTTTGTATGTGTGCTGTGCAGTACAGCATACATTGAAAGTTGGAAACCCTAGAGACTTTTTGATGTTGCTCCACTGATATACCTGTAGTGATGAGGGATATGTTTTTGGTGCAAATACATATCCATAAATGTTAGTCGATAGGGATTTGCATCAAAACCCATTGGTGGTTGTGTGCTAAAACCATGTTCGACATATTGTAGGCCTTCATGATGCATTGCATGGAATAGTAGCCCATAACTTTATTTTCCAATGCAAATTATGATTTGTGATGGAAAGTATATTCCACCAGAACACTTTGTGGCAGGTGTACATCACAAAAGTGATGCAAATCTGGTGCAAAATCTTTGTAAATCTGCAACAAAGTGTAATCAACCACCAACCTAAATCAAACCCATATGCTATTTATGTATTGTGTATTACTTCTCTCTCTCTCTCTCTCTCTCTCTCTCTCATCATGTAGATGATCTTTTCACCATTAGGCTCTTCTAACACATTTGCCTACATCTGTTCAAGCAACCCCATGCTCCCCTTCTTGAAAAACATTTGGATTTGCTGGACAGGGCATGTCTAAAGATGTTGGCACCTACATTTCCATGTGTGGCATCAAAGACTGGTATGCTAACATTCCATATTTTTTTATCCAAATATCAGGCCACTCAGTAATGAACGTGGGACTGGGAGATGCTGGGAGGAACAGCAATTGTTTAACATAGCTAGATCAAGTTGTTTATGTGGCTTAACCGTAACCATCAACAATAGCTTCTTATCATTATACTATTTATATCTCAGTGATATTACTAATATTAAAACCTAGTCAAGGCTCCTAAGTGTTGGATTAGGTAAATTGGGAAATGCCTTGCAAGGCAGTGAAGATAAGTAATAAAGCCTTCTTATATAGGAAAATTGAAAGAGTGGAAACATTTTGTGCACTGAATGTTTGTGATCACACTGTAAGTTTGCAATGCAACCTATTACTAATAGTAATAATTGTTGTGAACTGGCCAGTTAAAGAGGGTCAAAGGACTATGGGCCAGATGTACGACCATTTTTATCTGTCGCAAATGGGAAATCACCCTGTTTGTAACCGCTAAAAAGGGTTGTAGCATGTACCCAACCTATTTTGCAAGTCAGTAACCTGTTACCGACGTGCAAAATAGGTTTTGCTTTTTGCTGTTTGGAACGGCCATGCCAAGGGTATCCCTTCATAATAGCGAGTCACAGGGGGATGTAAGATTGTTTTGCAACTGCAAATCCAGTCGCAAAGCAATCACATTTACAACAAATGTCAATTTGGTGGTAAGATGGTGGCAAACAGGAAGGGCCCCCCCTTGAAACCCCTTCCCCTTCTTAATTGGCATTGACATTTTTTTTAGGAGCTGGCAGTGGTGCCACAGACCACTGCCTGCTCAAAAAATTAAACTGAAATGTTTAATTTTTATTTTTTAAATGCATCCAGTTTTCCGGCTGCATTTTAAAAAAAAAACTTCTTTACTGAAAAAGCATTAACAGACATGGTGGTCTGCTGACCGCAGCAAGCCACCATGCCAGTGAGTGCCGACCATTCCAATGGGTCGTAAAATGTGACCTGCCTCATGAATATTAATGAGGCAGGTCCTTTGCGACTCATTTGGGAATCTCAAACATTGTCCCAGACACTGTTGTATGTCAGTGTTTGCGACTCGTAATTTGTGAGGTGCAAACAATTCAAATTGCAAGTCACAAACACTGAGGACCGTACATCTGGCCATATCTGCTTAATGGAAATTAATTAGTCAGGTAAATATTTGTGTCCTGTAACTGTTCCCTACAAGCACAGGGACGATAGCCTGCGATGAACAGGCAGACCAGCATACCTACATTTGTATTCCCTACTGGGAAACACTTTTTTTTAAAGGAGCCTGTATCCTTAGAGGAAACAGTGCTGCTGTATAAAATATTTTCAGTTTGGGACGATATTGAGAGGAGCAGACAGTGGTCCCCTGACCACTGCCTACTGCTCCCAAGGCCACCTGAGGCAATTCTCCAATGGGAAGCTGTACAATGGAGCAGGTTTCCCTTAGTTAATGATTTACCAGCTTCTCAGAGGTTTCAAAAGCTTCAATAGCTTGCAACCACAGTTGTGGTCACAAACCAGGCATACATCTCATTGAGAATCACAGTAAGGCGGGAAGCCCCTTTCATGCCCCTTCCCAATTGCAATTCAGAGTGAGTCACAAAACCTCATTTACAATTAGAAAAGGCTTCTCCAGTTTGCAAAAGGGATTTAAAAAAATGTATTGCAGGGTTTGTAACTACAAAATGCGTTCCTGCATTTGGCCCTTACAGAGAACAAATTATGTGAATTTTCGGATTCATATAGAAGATCTAGACAGCACCCGATCCTCAGGGAATGTTTGCATAAGAATGATGCTCATTTAGCATCACATAAGTTGGAAAATATGGTTAAAGGCATCCACTAGTGCTACTACAGTGTGACTTACCCCAAAGCTGAGCTGGAGCACAATTACTACTGTTTTGTCACCTTTAGGGTTGTAGTATTTTTGAAAGTGTAGTTTGTGAGTAGCAATCGGCTTACTCTTTTGCTAGTAGGTTATATATGGCAGCCTTTGCCTCTTTACACCCCTCCGTATTTTTCACTAAACTGTTACCATTTTTTATTAAGTAATCCCTATTTGCCAACCCCTCCCCTTTGTTCCATTTACTACTTAAATGCAGATTTATGAGTGTGGATATGTTTGCCACCATGGAAGAGTTCACCATACAAAAAAGGAGAGGCAGAGGCTATGTATCGGCCCATAGGCACCTTGTAGTACATGCAGTTTGTGAAAAGTTCCCAGGTGTTTTCAAATATCCGTTTTTAGCTTGGTTAAACAATCACAAATGCCTTTAACAAAACATTGTCATTTTTAAGAAATATGTTTCTCTCTCAACCAGACTTCTCCACTGACAGTATAAACATCAAACTCATCTTTTGCTCTCCCACCCACACATCTAATGTCAATGCTCTTCCAAACAACATCATTGCATTTCTGGAACCCTCTGTGAACACATGCTCCAACTATTGCTTCATCCTCAGGAAGGAAAGAACCTGAAAGAACTATAAAACCCTCAATGCCCTCATGCTACCGAAATTCGTTCATGCAACACACAGTTGACTCATCACATCCTCATTACATGAGCCAAATCTAACGACTATACCAACACTGTTAGAAATTTGCCCTTCTTCCAATGTCGCCCTGAATTGTTTGCTTTTTATCAAACCGTTTTTGTTGGCTATAGAACTGGTTTTGTACACTATACCCCTGCTAATCAGAGGTAACGTGTGTGTGCTCTGCCTGTTAAACTTTGCAAAAGTGGTATACACCTGAAATGGGCTAATTCTGTCCATATACGGTCCTACTATATATATATATATTCACTGAAAAAACCATAGGTTTCACACATGTTATAGTTAGCGGAAATTTTACTGATAAAAAACCAATGAAATTGCCCCGTTATAGTTAGTGCTGGCAACTATAACTCACGCGACCGCAATCCTCTGCTGATGCTAATACTGTATTTAGACACTTATTTGCCCATGTCTTCTTCCATACATTTTTAGCTATACATATATTACAAATATTTTTTTTTATAAAGACACATATGTCATCAGCAGAAGATTGCGGTCGCGTGAGTTATAGTTGCCAGCACTAACTATAACGGGGCAATTTCATTGGTTTTTTATCAGTAAAATTTCCGCTAACTATAACATGTGTGAAACCTATGGTTTTTTCAGTGAATTTGCAAGGTTTTTTAAATGCTAATTCCTAACTATAACGTGTGTGAAACCTATGGTTTTTTCAGTGAATTTGTACGGTTTTTTAAATGCTAAGTTACTTTACGCCATTCGAGGCGTGCGCGCCCACTTAACGCAGTGCGTTCCGTGCACGGTTTTTATCAACTTTAATAAGCCCTGTACATTTGGTGGCCTTCGGCCACCAAAAGCACAGGGGGTGGGGTCAATGTGGATAGTGTTTTTTTTATTTCGATTTTATAATTTCATGTTGCCAAAATATAGTTTTTTTACTGATGTAATAAGCCCTGTACATTTGGTGGCCTACGGCCACCAAAAGCACAGGGGGTGGGGTAAGTGTGGATAGTGTTTTTTTTATTTCTATTTTTTACCGTACGCTTACGGTAAGCGTACGGTAAGCGTACTCGGCGAAATTGCCGAAAAAAAAATAAAACCGTTTTTGCTCTTGGGGGATGTTTGGGGACTCCCTCAACATGACTATGTGGGAGGGAGTTGTCAAAACAGCCCCGTAACATGTTTTTGGGCATCATGTTTGATAAATAACACTCAGTGCGAGAGACAAAATGGCGGACGCCACTTCCTGGTTTCGGCCGATTCGAATGTTTACTAAGATCTAAGAGCCAATCAGAATCGCGCTCGCGCACGACACCGTACGCGTACGGTAAGCGTACGGTAAGCGTACCGTAAGCGGGCTCAGATATATATATTGATTTAAAGGCTATTTTCTCAGAATCTACTGAACAGATTTACACCAAACCTACAAAAGGCACTTCCTTGACATAGGGACTACCTCTCTGCCAAATTTCTAGTAATTCTGTTCAGCCGTTCGGGCTGTAGCTCTGTCTAAAGGTCCTATGGAAAAATGCATGGGAAAAACGTGTTTTGGGACCCCCCTTTTATCTCAGCCCCCGCTTGACGAATCCCCCCGAGACTTTCAGGGTAGGAGCGGAGCATAGCGCCCCACCTATTTTGAGAAATTCGCGAGGATTCATCGACCGGCGCCAAAGTTATTCAAAATAGAATGTTGCGGATTTCCTATAGAAAAGAGGTCCTAACTATAACTACCTACTGGCGACCGCCAGTAGGTAATATTTTTTTTTTTACAGAGTTTTATATAGTGCGAACTTGACCCGAATCCAATCAGGTATCAGAGCGCTTTACATAGCACCAGTTACGTTACTTGAGGACACACATTCACATATATATATGGCTTTGGCAGCAGGCATTGTGATGTCAGAACTAGACTGTAACACCTTTTAATAGTCGAGTTCTGACATCTTTACTTTATAATCCTTGCTCCTGGGACAAACCGTTTACAGGGCAGCAAAAGCATAATCTACTTAATAGTACAAATGGGTGACATAGAAAAAGGACAATGAAAACAACAATCAAACAAGGTGTAATGAGGTCTAAAGCTGCTAGGGCAGTTCACATCAAGAGGAATGTCAATACTGTTAAATTCAGTTTAGGATCAAGATTACACACAGCATCCTCATCCAATTCACACATTGTATGTATAACATCTACATCACTAATGATTAAATTAGAGGTGTTCACTCCTGTCGTAGGGGGCCTGTTGGTTACTTTAATTACTTTGTTCATGGAGTGGGGGTAATGGGTCCAGGGCCTCAGCGAACCTTTTGTAATAGAGCCGATCTCATGAAGTTCTACTCACTCGTGACAATGGGAAACCCTTTCCCCATTCTCGTTACAGAGCTTAGCAAATGTGTCTGAGCGAGAAAGTAAGGTCACTTTATCCTTGGAGTCAATTCCAATTTATTTTTGTGGTGCTTCATAGCATATGAAGAACATTTATAGCCAATACGTGTTTTGCCCCCTTACATCGGCCTTCTGGACTGGGGCTTCCTCAGTGTGTATGAATAAGTGGCTGGGTTGGGGGTAGAAGTTGGTCCTTTCCCAAATGGCTGCATACAGCAGAATAGTAGTACGATATGCAGAGCTTCGGTAATCCGGCTGTGATCCGTCGGCAAGGGGGCAAAACACGTGTTGGCTATAAATGTTCTTTATATGCTATAAAGCACAACAAACACGTACCATGTGTTGGGGGCGTACCTCGCCCACTGCTTAGATTTATGGCAGTCAACTTTACCCTCGCCGGGACCCCAGAGAGGACCTCAGCACCCCGTGAGTGGTAAGATCAGACTTGCAGGACCTTCTGTGTTTGCTAAACTAGCCCAGCACTGGCTCAGCATTTTTCTTTCTTCCCTCTCTAAGAGGAGAAGGGTCTTCACTTGTGAGTGGGTTTCTCTCTATAACTCTTTTTCAGAGACTTTGAAAAGGGCTGGACGTCACAGTGGGCTCCTGCTTTTACAGCGAAAGACTAAACATTAATTTCTCGAGTCTTGTATATATATGACTCACTGCAAAGGGGACAGAGGTCAAGCGTTTCCTTTTTTCTTTCTTTTTTCTATGATTATCAGGGACACAACTGAGGCTTCTAGATAGAGGGACATTGGGTATCACATGGCTGTTGTCCAGCGGCATTTTATACATCATACAAACCCTCATGTAGACGCTAGACCTGATGTTAGCCCACACTCGTTATGGCCACTACTAGAGTCATTCCACAGTGGAGATTTTTGAGTTACATTTGGCATATCACTTTTGTGTGAGATCTATCCATTTTGGAGAAATCACATTATGTGACAGGCAGGCACAGCGATTCACTGCCTGACAGGCAGAAACATATCTCAATGCTACATTAAGCAGCATGTATATTATTAATAGACACAAGGTGAAGCATCTGACCATTATGCACATAGTCATAAACAATTGCATGAAATGGTGGTGGTAACACTATGCCACGAATTACTTCATGGAATACATGTTGGGTCTTACTGTTTGTTATGGTTTCTTTTTCAGTGGGGTGCTCCTGGATGTACCTTGTGGCTTGAGGGTGGATACCACTGACTCTTTGAGGAGGTAAGGTATCCATCACACAATATAGGAGATGCTTGATAAGTAAAGCCACTGTTTATGAATAGTTGTGTGATAGCTGAACATTACTAAATTTTGAGCACATGGTACTGACAATAGTCAAGATCACTATTTCCAGAGTTGAACACCCCTTCTAAACTGAGCGAACACTGTTTGAGCATGAAATGTTAACTTTTTGTTTTCTCTCTTTTTTCCTTTATTTCTTTACAATGACGGTCAACCTGCCCCACATTTGGGCCCCCTTCTTGGTCATTTCAATCCTTGACGGGCCAGTATAAATAATGTTTTGCTTTGCATGAGCACATTGAACAGAGTGACTAATCAATCAAGGTCCTGATGAATGCCCTGGAACCCCTTTTTGGGGCCCGCTAATTTGCAGAAACATGTTGCCCACTAAGTGGGGAATATTTGTTTAAAAAACCCCAGTCCTCTTTAAACTCTACCCCTTTGGACCTACAGATTAAAGAGATTTTGGTCCTCTGGAAGTAGTTTTAACCAACACCATATATTATAATTTCATATGCACTCTGTCCCCCACTGACTCTATCTCCATTGCTCATGAAAACACCTTTGCTCCTCCCATTTTGAGAGATGTAGCCCACACCACGGACCTTGCAGTCTGGGTGTGAGGAGGGGAAACAATGCTGAAGCAGGTCACCTTTGAGTGAGTGAGGGTTCTCGTCCTTAAAAAGGATTCCTCCTATGGAAACAATCTCATCACATCACACACCAATTTATCATTTCTGAAAGGGCATATCTCTAGGCAGTGTACTAGCCTCTAACCCTCTTAGTTTCACTACACCACGCGTACTTAAGTGTGAAGTTATGTAATGGTGGGATTAGTCATAGCTGGTTAGGCCGATCCCGTGATCCCTAGTGTGAATATTATCTCAAATTGCACCCATACTAAATAATATTCATTAGGAAGATTGTTTTGTGACTCCCCAGCGTATGATCAATTTGCAATGTGATCTGTTAGTTCTTAGGTCGCATCATAATTTGCATTCACCTTCACAAACCGGTCAGTGAGCAAACTGCACATCTAGGTTTGGAAACTGAAACAGTTTATTGGGTGGTATTTGGACAAAATATAGAGTCATACGTATTGAGTGACACTAATATTGAATTTTTGATATTGGGTCACAGAAATATCATGATGAAGAAATATCTTTAACAAATATATTGATTTTTAAGATAAGTAATATTTTCAAGAATATCATTGTTGTTAATAACGTTTACAATAATATTGTTGCAAAGAATATTGTTTTTTAATTATCTCTATGTGTTTTAAAATATATTGTAAATGTATATGTTATGTATTGTTTGTAAAATAGTTTTTAATGTTTTTTAATATAGTTTATAATTTTGAGTTATTTATAATTTTGTAGGTTATTGTTTATAGTAATTTATAGTGTTGTAGCTGGTTGGGAGGGTTATAGGGTTATACAGGGTGGGAAGTAAATTAAGTATATTTAATTAACATTTTTGTAAAATGAATATCAATAATTTAATTAGTGACTATTTATGTAAATTGTGTAATTCTTTTTTAAAGTTATGTTTAAGTGTGGGTTATTGGGTTTATCAGAGTATAGGGTGGTTAACGAAGTAATAGTTGATTAATTATTAATTATGTAATTGATAATTATTTATGTAAATTGTGAAATATTATTTTTTAAGTTCTGTTTTAGGTGTGGGTTATTGTGTTTGTGTTTGTAGGGGTATAAGACGGGAAGTTATTTAAGTGATAATGTATTCATTAATACTTAAATATTAATTGTTTAATTGATAATTATGTAAATTGCGTTACTATATTTTTTAAGATATATTTTAAGGGCAGGTTGTTGTGTTTGTAGGGCTATAGAGTGGTAAGTTCATTAATTAAATATTAGATTTTACTTACTGAATATTTGAATTAAAATATCTAATTAATTTGTAAATTATTTAATAAATATATTATATTAGGTGTGTGAGGAGGGCTTTTAAATTAAATGAACATTTTGCTACAGCACAGAAACCTACTAAAGGTAAAGGAATTTTAAAAGTGCACTACTGATCCCAGCATGTAACACTTAGTTGAACTCACCTGTGAGGCCCACGGAGGGCCAATTAAATGGACATGCAGCGTGGAGTGTCTTTTCACCATTTCTGTGCAGTATCATGAAGCCTGTGACCAAGGAGCTGCTGTTCTGAAAAGCGTAAGGCAAAATATGCATCTGAATGAAAATGCTTCTTTCTTTTAATTGAAGAATCAGAGGGATTCATCTGCACTTCGAGTGCACCTTCAACTGGGGATGTTTTGTTGAAATATATATATATATATATATATATATATATTATCTACTGGCGGTCGCCAGTAGATAGTTATAGTTAGGACCGTGTTTCCATAGGAAATCCGCAACATTCTATTTGGAATAACTTTGGCGCCGGTTGACGAATCCTCGCGAATTTTTCAAAATAGGTGGGGCGCTACGCTCCGCTCCTACCCTGAAAGTCTCGGTGGATTCGTCAAGCGGGGGCTGAGAAAAAAGGGGGGTCCCAAAACGCGTTTTCCCCATGAGTTTTTCCCATAGGACCTTTAGTCTGAGCTACAGCCCGAACGGCTGAACAGAATTACTTGAAATTGGGCAGAGAGGTAGTCCTCAGGTCAGGGATGTGCCTTTTGCAGGTCTGGTGTAAATCTGTTCAGTAGGTCCTGAGAAAATAGCATTTAAATCAATATATATATCTGTAAGCGCGCTCCGTGCGCTTACGGTAAGCTTACCGTACGCGTACGGTGACGTGCGCGAGCTCAATTCTGATTGGTGGTTACATGACTGTAAACATTCGAATCGGTCGAAATCAGAAAGTGTCGGCCGCCATTTTCTGTCTCTCGCTCTGAAAAACAAAGGTGGATAACGTGAAAAGGGGGCAACGAAGAGAGTTGCAGACCCCCTAGCGTTTGTCAGGGGGTCCACGAAGGACCAAAAAGTATGAAAAATAAATGTAATAATTTTTTAAAAAAATCGCGGAGTGCGCGTACGGTAAGCTTACCGTACGCGTACGGTAAAAAAAAATAAAAAGAATTAAGAATCACATTTAATATATAAATGTAAGGACCCCCAAGGGAGAAAAAAACAATTGATAATTTCTAAAAAATGGCGAGGCGTGCACGGCACGAAATGCGCAACGTGGGCGCTCGGTGCGCGAAGCGCACCAAGTGCCCACAGCGCGCCAGGGTGCGCGAAGCGCACTGCGCGCGCAGGGTGTGTGCACGGTGAAAAACCAGAAAAAAAATTACAAATAAATACATAACTTAGCATTTAAAAAACCGTACAAATTCACTGAAAAACCATAGGTTTCACACACGTTATAGTTAGGAATTAGCATTTAAAAAACCTTGCAAATTCACTTAAAAAACCATAGGTTTCACACAAGTTATAGTTAGCTGTACATTTCACTCGTAAAAAAAACAATGAAATTCCACGTTATAGTTAGATCAGGTAACTATAACTTGCGCGACCGCAATCCACAATGTGTCATTTCAGATGTCATCATTGATGTCATGAGTGATGTCACTGACCATGTCATGAGTGATGTAATATGTGACGTCATCAGCAGTTTATTGTGGGCGCGCAAGTTATAGTTACCTGATCTAACTATAACGTGGAATTTCATTGGTTTTTTACGAGTGAAATGTACAGCTAACTATAACTTGTGTGAAACCTATGGTTTTTTAAGTGAATTTGCAAGGTTTTTTAAATGCTAATTCCTAACTATAACGTGTGTGAAACCTATGGTTTTTTCAGTGAATATATATATATATATATATATATATATATATATATATATATATATATATATATATAAAATATATTTTTACCTGCGCAAAAGTGATAAATAGTACTAACTGGGCTGTACTAAATATACAACTATATTTTTGTATTATTGTTTGCAATTTGTAATTATTTGTTGGTGGGGAGGAAGCTGTATACTAGGGAAAAGCCTGAAAACACATGCAGTGGAAGATTACAAGTCAGTCAATCAAAAGAATGGTAAACAGGAGACTATTTTATATGGGTGGAACAAAAACAAGAAGAGGAAGGCAAGCCATTGACTGAGAATTGAGCAATTAGGAGTGACTGTAAAGCCAACCAATGCTAAGCAGTTGATGAGCTTTAAGCCCATTGTACGTTTTTGGCGTGGTTCACACAAGGCTATTGCCTATAGACAGCTAAAGCTGCCTGGTAAGCAAGACCTAAAAAAGACTCAATACTTTTTGGCAGCAGTAGGTTTTTTCTGGATGGAAAACATATTTTCCCCAGGGCATGTAATAAGGGGATGAGAAGGAACATGTGCATGCAACTTTTGGGATTGCGCCAGTTATTGTATTATCTAATTAGAATTATACAAACATCAGACTGGACTGCACATAAGGACAGATAAGAGGCATAGAGCACAATGGGGTGGAAATTAAGTGTGATTACCAACAGCATTTAACTATCCAATCAAAGAAGTTGGGGGTAAACTTAATTTAGGGTCAGCCTTGTGAAGCACGTCACAGGTGAAAATGATTAAGAACATTCTGTGGCAGGTCACATTTACGCACATATTTCTCAAGAAGAAAACATTCATTGTGAATATTGTTTTCAAAGCATTCAGAAAAAAAAGCTCTTCACTGAACTGGAGACCTTTATTTAGGAAAGGCGGCAGTCTCCAGCTTCTGGGCATTTTTTCTTGAACATACATTGACTCTTTTTGGGAAACGATCTGTGGCACAATTTCAACTATGTATTCCATTACCTTTCCTTTTGATATTACATCTTTTTTTTGGACAGTTCCTCATCTATATGGATTGGTACTCATAAACTGGGCACGTTTGTGGATTTGCTGATTTCTATTGCTTTTCAAACCATTACATCTAACTCTAAGGACGCTACCCAAGTTACTTTTTATGTATGGTGGAGCATTGCTATAAGCATAATTACGAGTCTGGCGTTCCATAGATCCTCAGACTCATGGGGGTAAGGTGGCAGATTTCTTCCAATCACCCTATTACAACTAGGGCAGTCGGGCTGTCCTGGGACCACCTCAACCGTCAATGATAAGAGATCCCTGGCAGTGGCACTGCGGTTATTATAAGTTTCCTCTCCGCCACGGTTTTCATGCAGTTCCACCTCCATGAAAACCGTGGCCACCTGTTGCCTCTGAGCCAAGGGGTGCATGCAGGGCGGGCACATATTGCACCCCCCCTGTGCCTGCACCTCAGTACTGCAGCAATCCATGCCATGCAGGTACTGATTTTGAAGGTCCCATTGCAGTGGCTATTTCATAGGCACTGCAGTGGAAATGCCAAAGAACCGGCCACCACACAAGGATAAAACTCCTAATCTGGCGGGCAGTTCAACCATGGGTTTAGAAGTGCGGGAGTGGGGCAGTCCCGCTGCCGAACGTCCAAACTCATAATCAGGTATTAAGTCATCTTAATAGACTTGACAGAGATTCTGCCACTTCCACATAGCAACTTCTTCAGAAGGATATTTTTGGTCACCTCTTACCGTTTACCCATCAACCCCTCCTGGTCGGATCCAGGACAGTAATTTTATTTTCAACCACCATTAATTTTTTATGTTCTGTCTATTATATCAATAACGCTTTAATTGTTGTTATCTTTAAATTCAATAATTGTGACTATTAATAATAATTGCTCCCTGTAAACTTGACTATAGGTATTATTACACCAATATTGTTCTTTAGTATTTTCTCTCTCTCCTCTTTCCTTTTTTCCCTTTTCCTCTTAACATACATTATATAGTGCAGTACACTATATGGTACCTTTCATTGAGCTTTTCTTTATCCGTCTCTGTGCCTTAAAATGCATTATTTCTCTTTGTTTAATGATTCTATTGTTTTGTATCTCTTTGCATTGCTATGTTTTATTATACTTCTTCTCAGATATTAGACATGTATGGTAAGATGTACCTGTCTGATGTAACTCTTTCATTAAAGCTTTCTTAAACTTAAAATTAAAGAACAGTAATATTGATCAAAGTTCAGAAAGCCGTAAAATAGCAGGACTTCAAAGGCCAGGGTGGAATGCAGACTACCAACTTCCTTAATTACCACCATGATCCAGTGCATTCTACTTTACGGCTGCCCTAATCAAACTACCAAAACTGCTCCCTTGGGAAAAATCTGTGCCTCTGGCTGTTGAGGGAGAGCATGTTACTGGTACTCTGAACTTCACAGCAGCAAAGAGGAAACCCTGCTGACAAATAATGATGGCGAATGGGCCTCTTGCTTACCATGATAGAGCAACCCATAGTATTGTAGCCTATCTGATAACCTAGACAAATGGCAATTTAAAATTCTATATCTATATTGGATAAATGTCAAACGTTTTAACTACTGTGTTGGGGCACACCATTGATCATTGTACCGGTGCCACTTATTATCCCATCAAAGAGTATGTTCTAGAAAATAAAATTTCTTCAGAATTGACAATAATATACACCAGCATGATGTCATTTGACGCAAGTGAACATTGAAACTATAGATGAGTAATAGTTAAATATTTAATTGGGTTAACAATTAAATCATAGCTCTCTCCTAACATATTCCAGGGTGCTGCTAAAAATATGATGCTCAGTGTGTTATTCTGGCATGTTGATGAAACACGCTACAGTTGTGTTGAATGTGCCAGCCTATCAGTGGCAATCACTAATCCTGCACGTGGGCTGTTCTTTCAAATGCAGATGATATGCATCTCCTAGAGGATTTATGTGAGGGTTCTCCAAAACCAATTCTACCATGCTTTGCCTGCAAGAGATCAAAATGTGGCCATCTGAGAACAAGGTACGTCTCAATGCCAATACAATAGAGATTTATGTTTTGGCACTCCTCAGTTGACTTCTTTTTTTTTTTTTGTTCAACTGACTTAAGCTCATTCCCTCAGGTATTTGCACTGTGTGCGACATGTAGGTTTAATACTTACCATTTTGACTCAGATCTTTTTTTTGTACTACAATTATATACTGTGATGAAAGCCTCCTATTGCCATTGGTTAAATGTTCCAACACCAACATTTCTGTGCACTGCTGTTCTTATTCTTCTAGTCCAGAACAAATAATGGACGAATGATGAACAATGTCAAACACTCACCATATCTGGGCCTAAATCCATCTTTGTTTTTGCTCACCACGCCATTCCAGTTTAGACCCAGCCATATGCAAATCAGTCTAGACCCTGCTCCCCATGGGAACAGTCCAGCCCGACCTGCCAGGCCAGGTTTTCCCTGGACCGAAAACAAGCATCTTAGGAACGGTTTTCGGGGTATCACCCCATATCAGTAAGGATAGCCTGACTCCAGTGGCAAGGTGAGCACGGGACGCTCGCCTGAGCACACCCGCCCCACTTAGGGAGACAAATGCAAAACGAACAAAAGATGGACGGAATGCTGAACAATGTCAAACACTTACCCACAGTACAGAGATCTGTGCCTGCATCCAGAATTTTATTACTCACTACATCATTGATGTTTGTGTGGAAAAGTGCCTTTTTAAGGGGCACACCGGTGCAGGGGTCACCCTTCTCTGTCCACGGGTCCTTAGACTAACAAAGTAGAGATTGGCACTGAAGCTGGAATTAAAAATAACAAGTTTATTCACTTATGAGTGAGACCACGTCCATACAACACCCTCAAGTGTTCCTGGAGGTAGTGGCTTGAATACACAGACTATGGTGCTTATATGCTGTGTTTTCTGCACTGGTAAGCATGTAGGTACAAATAGAAGGTACAAGCATACACAGGAATAGTTACAGCCAGACATGGGAAGATGAGTAATCACTTAGTGAGCAAAGTGGGAGGGTGACACAACTGCTTACAGCTGCACAAAATATCTGACAGTTACATCTTTAACCAGGTGCATTTCAGCAGCTATAGGCCTTTGCTCAGCACAGACATTGCTTTGGCCCAGTACAGAATGAGTTAACTAAAGTCAATGACTCAAGCTGAATAGAAGGTCAAGCAGCAGTGAAGACAGAAGAATTACATAGCTAACAAAATGGATGCCACAGACAAGATGGCTTCAGCTTATGCTAACAGAAATTATTACACGTTTCCACATTTGAACCCTGCATATGCAAATCATCAGTCTTGATCCTGCTTCCCATGGGAACAGTGAACTACCCGGCCAGGTTCCCCCTCAACTGGAAACAAGCATCCTTGGACCGGTTTCAGTATATCACTCGTCATCAGCCAGGATAGCCTGATTCCAGTGGCCTAGTGAGCACGGGACCCACATCTGGGCTGTTCCTTATTGGAACAGGCCTGGCAGCCTCTGAAGTGTTGGAATATTTCAATAGCTTGCCTTCTGAATTGCCTGTAGGGCCTGCATTTTTGATCCAATATATTTGCTTGGGTGTGATATAAATGCACCATTTTACCTCAATTTAACCAAAGCATCCATGTGTTCAGAATTATCCAGGGTCCCATTCCAGAGTGTTCATCAATATGTTTGCTCACGTGGTGCAAAGTGGATCTGATATTCTTGTATTTTTTTTGTCAAAGTTCCTTTTGTATACCTCCTCAGCACTGGTAGAATGTGAAAATATAGTCTTGCCAATGGCCACAGCAAATACATTTACTAGAAGACTAGTGCTGCACAGAAATTAACTGGATTATGCCATAACTTCCAGGAGGATCTTTGCAATGCATCTGACTATACAGATCACTCTCATAGCAATATTGATAAGCAAATTAGCATTAAACTGATATGGAAAGTTGTGCTTTGGGGCATCCAACCTACATTTGCAGGAGCAGGATTGTGGTTCTATCATGACATTTAGAATTGAATAGCTGAGGCATCAAATGGAGTTCCTTTTAATTCTGTGCTAGAGAAATGCAAAGTCCCAAAGTCTTTCTCTCACTAACACTACAATTCAAACGCTTAGATGACTATGGTTTTTGCATTTGGGTTTGCAGGTTAAAACAAGGACTTCCACATATCTCTTAATTTGTTATGATGAAAAAACGACTATCTCCATCCACCAGACTAAAATTCACAACAAGAAAGGTTTTTTAAAAAAGGCACACCAATTTTCTATGTCACACAGTATCTGTGAGGAACTATTACTAGCTTGTGTTAAAAAATGTAAATTAAACAACACTAAAGCTAGACACAGGAAAGCAGAAAACATTGAGGGCTGCAGACACGCCATTATTTGGAATGTAGGCGAAACTTTGCTCATGTAATAAGAATTTTGAACAACTCAAATATATATTAAATTACTAATTTGCAGTTATTCTGTGAATGTTTTGGCATGCTTTCCCATGTTCATTACACTTCAAATTTGTCTATTTATGTTGCCAATGACAATTTGATGAAAACCCACCATGGTGAAAAAATAAAACATTGAGCAAACAAGTAGAAAACAACTTTGAGATGTTGTTATCGTTTATCAGAACTCATGACAGTCGTGTTTGTATGTCAATTGCTAACTCACATATATGCATAAATACTATACTAATGGCACTCTGGAATGTGAGAATATTTCTGTGAGGGATTGATTGTTCTATGTCTCTTTTGCTTTTTTTAACCTTGCCTACTTTGAACTCTCCATGTGGCCTGTGGCCTGTGCCCTGACTACTATCAATCATTAGTGCTGCTCAATTGGCTATAACATTGTTGTTGTATTTTCTTACAACAAATGTGAACTTAATTAATAGAGAATTAAGGATAATTATAGGCAGTGTATTATTTGGAAGACCAGAGGGTAAACAGGGATTTTTCATTGCATGAATGTATCATTATTCTGATATGATTGTATAGTAGGGTCCTTATTTCACATATTTTGCAGAGGAGGACAGTTCGTGTCTTGTAACCGAAAAGGTTTAGCTGAATCAGGAACAATTTGTTCAATTTTTCATTCTGGCCCAAAATGCACCCTATTTGATTGGCCAAGTTCTACCTTTGATATTTAACAAATGTTCAGAAAGTTCAGCAGCTTTTTTCCCACGTATTCAGCATTACTGTTAATCACTTGGAAATGCTGATTGTTTTATCCCTTGACATAATGCTATTTTCAGTAGATGAGAAAGTACATTTCAGAAGAAAAAGTATTATTGCTGACATTCCAAACTATGGCTCTTTGTTTTGCTAAATATTTTGATTTTTGCTACGTTTGTGGCAGTCTGGAGAAGCAGCTGGTAAACCTTTTCATCTGCAACGCTGGTAATCGAAAGGTAGATGGGGGTGTGGATTTTCTAACATGTGCGTAATGCAAACCAGCATAATTTTTTTTTCAGCAATTTACTTTCCAGTGTTTTGCACAGGAAAGTAGTCTGAATGCAATGCAAACCAGCATGAAGCACTGCTTTGCATTACTTAGCACCAAGGGGGCATTCCATGGCTGATACATGGGCATTCACATGAAACCTCCCATGTTTGTTATGCTAAACCCTATCTATCAAAAATATGACATACAGGTTTGCATAAGAATATTAACCCCACCTCAAATCAGGCATTAAATGGCAAAATGTATGTTGCATTGTACTGCGAAGAAGGAAAAGCTTTAAAAGTTATTTAGGTATAATATTTTGTGCTGGAAGAGAACCGTTCCTGTACAAAACCTATGCTAGACTCTCATGCCTACCTTTGCACTATGGCACAAAGGTGTGTGCATGGCGCTCAGCAGCAAAAGTTTGCACTTGCCCTAAGGAGAGGAGAGGGGAGGGCCATATCTCTGCAGATAAGGCACTCTGCTGTTCTTTCCCTGCCACACAACGTAGCACAGCACTTTTGGCTGCTGCGCTGCATTGGGTGACACTTTGCTAAATCTTGCTGAATTGCACAAGGGAGTTTATTCCAGGCCACGAATCCCAGATAGGAAAGAGTCCTTCCATCCATTCTCGTGCTCCGTACCTTAGAAGTCCTGGCAAACGGACCATGGGCTGACCGTAGGTTTCTGGACGGGGCATAGAAGCTAAATCTAGCTCTAAGAAAGCCTGCCCCAGAATGATGCAGTGCTCTTTGTACTAGGACTAACATTTTGAAGAGAATTCTCTTCTTTATCTGCAGCCAATGTAGTGCAAAGAATGCGTAAAAAAAAGTATGTCCTTGGGGTCAAGTTAAATGGAGTGCGGGCTGCCAATGTTTTGGACCACTTGCAGCTTGTTAACCAGATAGTCTGGGAGTCCTAGGTATAAGGCATTTAAATTGTCCAATCTCGATGTTATAAGTGCCTGGATCACTACCTTTCTTACTGAAAAAAGAGAGATAGTGTAAAAAAAAAATCAAAGTCCACACAAGCCCAAAGTAAGTTCTGACAATTGACATGATCTGTGACTGGAAAGACAAAGCAGAATCAAATTTGATAGCCACATTTTTGACTACTCCCCTCTGAGGTCCAGGGGGTGTGGCATCCTTGGACAAAAACATCTGCCAGTCTGAGGAATTAGGGCCAAAAAATAAAATCTCTGTCTTTTCTGCATTGCATTTTAATTGATGTAATGACATCCAATGAAAGACAGAGGAATGACAGGTTTTAATTGACTCTCTCCCCCAATTTCCTCTCCCCTCCCTGCTTGACTATAATTATTGCAGAAAATGCAAACAATTCATTCCCAATTTTCACACATAATAGCATAGGATTTATTTATTTATTTAGTTTCACATTTGATAAGGATTGCATCAATTCCAGAAACGCAGGCTTCCAACATGTGGTGTTAATATCGCCAGTGGATTGGTTGCAAAAAGTGCTAGTTGTCTATCATGATCCAACACATTTAAGCATACCTCAAAGTGGGTTAAAATAATGATTCATTCTTTTTCATAAACATTTTTGTTTTACTATCTATGTCATTTTATGTTTTTATTGCAGGGCTCTGAAAATTATTTTGTGGTGGAAGTAAACATGCAATAGAATCCAAAAGATTTAGCATCTTGCTTTAAGGTTTGATGTATTCAATTTACAGTGTTCCTAGTGAGGCACGTACATCCTAAAAATGTGTCTCTAATGCTAAAGTGCATTTTTGGGCTAATGGAGAAATGTCAGAATTGTTTTTAAATTTGGACGGGAGTTAGACAGCGTTGCATTATGGCCTGACTGTGTTTACTCTGGTCCACATTGACTTGAAAGCCCACTTACTGAATGTAGGTACAGATCTTCTAAGTGTACAGAACAAACTGAGAGGAACCCTGTTTGGCTATTGACTAAATTCAGCCAGTTCAAATAAAACACAGTCAAAATTAATATATTGAAAGTTTCAATGAACAAGAGACTTGGCAGCTCATTTGTTTGGAGTAAAGGTAAAGGGTAAATACAATTAATGGCATCCAACAATAAATAATGCAAATAGTAAATGAGCAAAGATCAGATCAATGGTTATGCATTGGTGAAAATATCAGCGTGTTAAACATTCTTTCCAAAAGGATTACTTCCTCCAGATCAAGAAAAATACAGAGGGTTTTGATGTGAAAGGTGGAATCACAACAACAACCTGAATGTTAAGAATATCTTCACTAGGAGATGTTACATTGATGAAATATTCTGCATTTGATTTGAACAGGAACAGCAGACAAACTTCAATATTTTCCCATTAGTTGAATCACAGATTTCAGGACATCACGTTGCATGGAATTATGACAAAGTATACGCCTCTTGTACATTCAGGAGGTTCTGCACCTTTTATTTATCTCTTTATTCTACAATAAAATATGCAAGATCAACAAACACATTGATAAGTAAAGATTCGTGCAACTAAACTCAACATTTTGGTTTGGTTACAATGGCACTGCAGCAACATCCATTCATTGCTATTTCAGAAACAAACATCCTGTTGCTGCAACCCACCTCATGTCTCCCAGGGATGGACACCACAAATGTATCTTTCAAATTCTATGTCAAAATAATGAGGACAAAAATATTGTGGGGTCAAATTATTGAGTGTTAAATATTGAGAACCAAAATATAATGAAGGGAAAAATGTATGTAGGTAAGCATAGATTTGCTACTCCTATTTCCACATCTATGTATTATCAAAGTAAATAGCTGTGTAGTTAAGTAAAGTAAACCTATCCCTATGTTCACAATATTTCGGCCTTGAAATTTTAACCCCAAAATAGTGTTTTCTCTATATTCTTGTGGAAAGCCAGTTCTTCAACTGTAATGTTTCTCTGTGTGAAAAAATTTACTCTTAAATGCCCGATCTAAACAAGCAATTTTGCTGTCTTTTTCTGTAATCAAAACAATCTGGAATTAATATGTTTATATTGTTGGAATGCTACTTCTTTTATGGTGGTGGACATCCTCACTTTATCTCTTGATTCATGTTTTCTGTGAATGTTTAGATCTGGTAATTAAACTGAATGGTATATGTTAAATCTTTCAACACAACATAACCGTTGATCTACTCTTTCTTGTCTAATATGTGCCTTATTTTTGTTGTGTTGCACTAATGTTTTTTAGCCTTATAACAAAAATGTGTTGCTTAGTCTCTTTGATGGATTGAAAGGCGCTGCTTATTCATTGTTTTCTTTGTTTATTTTGTTTAATTTGAAATATTTGTATATGCCCAATTTATCCCCCAATCCAGTATCTTGACAATGGCCAACTCTATCTCTTCTTTACTCAAGTTCAAAGTGTATGCACCAGGCAAATCATTGTACTTTTAGGGATGATGCAGTGCTATTTTCCTGTAAAGAAATTTCATTTATTGCTATTGCAGGCCTTTCTTGGGTAGTACATTAAAATGGTGGTGGCTAACTCCTAGTACATGGAATATGCCATCTTTAATGAAGATCCTTTATTTAACATAGTTTTAAGGGCTACAGCCTAGAAACGAGAAAGGGTAAAATATGTTTAGTTGCAAGACATGTTTCAGAGAAATACACAAGAGGATCTCAGAGACAGTTAAGTGCAAATTAGAATTTCCCAGTCATTGTTCATGTTATTTCATTTTCACAGTGTAAGAAAAAGTGTTATTAATTGGGAAGGATGTAGGTTTTTCCCAAGAAACAGGTGCAAAAATCCTATCAGGTTAAACACAAACTTTAAACACTTTAATTTTGGGCTCATCCCCAGCTAGCTATCTGATAAAGGCAGGTGACCTACTTTGGAAAAAGTGTGTAAAGTATTTATCAGTAGAAAAAAGAATTAAAAAGTCGAAACACAACTCATTAAACATCTCATAACCAATTTCTATTTTTTTTTTATTTTTAAATCAAGAAAACTTTCATTTCGAAATAACACAGAATGATGCAATTCTAATAAGGGGAAACAACGATATGATTTGCAAAAAGATATTTAGGGCAAATGGTGCGAAAAGAAAGGAACGCACCAATCCAAAGTCATTGCTCATAGTTAACCAGAACCTATGTGTGATTTCAGTCCGACAGGAAGGGTAGAGGAAAGGGAAGTGTTATTGACTTTATGTTAATTTCTAAAAACTCAGCTTTTTTGGTAGATGGTTTTGAGGTGGAGCCAAACAACGCTCGTGACCACAATCCGCTCATTTCCTCTTTATATGTAGTTGATCAAGAAAAGGAAGGTGATGGTCGCCCCCTTCACTACAGTTCAAATCAAGGTTTGAGAATAAAATGGAATAAGACAAATTCAATTCAATTTGAGGAGAAAACGGTTAAAGCAAATGTATACAAGATCTTGAAATGCCTTGATCATGACTTCCCCCCCCCCCCGAAATGGTTGTGCATGGATTCCAGAAAACTTGTAGAGATGTAGCAAATAACTTGACAAGCTCACTGGCATCAAGGGAACCAAAGGGCACCAAATGGTTTGATGCCAAGTGTACAAGGGCCTAAAGAAGGCTCTGCATACCAGCCCACAAGATCGAGCTCTTATTAGGAACGAAGGTAGTCCTATAAGTTCCTAGTCACACAGAGGAAACAGGATCCAAGAAAAAAAGTTTGGGAGGACCTAGAGAGAGCAGGTGCACTAAGGGACTCTAAAAGCTTTTGGGAGATAATAAATCGGCCCTTGTTCTCTGAGGACTCATGGGCCCTGGATATTTTAATACCAGGTGATATGTGGGAATCCCATTACACTAAAATATTTAATCCGAATGGGCAGACTCTGAAGGAATGATATCCCAAACCCAATATGGATTCCGAAGAGGTATGGGGACAAACGAACAGTCCCTAAACCTAGCACTGATCATGGGCAAGTACATGAAGGCAAGGAAGGGGTCCTTACACCTTGCCTTCATGTACTTGTCCAGTGCTTTTGACACTGTCAATAGGGGTAAACGGTGGGCCATGATGGGGGTCATGGCTTTGAGGAACCCCTGGTTACTTTATTACGTAGGCTTCATGCATCCACTATTGTGTCCATACGATATGGTCCAGGGGGTGAAAGAACGGGGCCCATTGTCTCCACAGAGGAAGTACATCAAGGGTGCATATTGGCCCCCTTCCTCTTCCTCTTGTACACTAACAGTCTTGAATCTGCCCTGAAAGACCAGGAGTTAGATCTGCCAAAAATAGAGGGGAAGCCAATTCCGTTGCTGTCATATGCGGATGACACGGTTTTAATGGCCTTAACTGCTAACAGCCTACAGAAGTCATTGAATGTTTTTAATAAATTTATGTCAGCTCTGGACCTAAAGATACATTTGAATAAATCTTATATCATGGTCTGTGGCCCTAGTCAGACCAAATAAAGAAAGTTTATGGTAAACGATAAGAAAATTGACAAGGTCTCAAACTGTAACTATTTGGGGAATGTTTTTAATGTCAAATTGAATTGGGAACAGCTTATTACATCCAGGGTGCAGAATACTAGCCGTGCAGTGGAGGGTCTCTTCCGCTTTCCGAGTAAATTGGACCATAAGCCAGTAGTGGAATTGATAACTTTATATATATCAAAATGTTTGTCCATTGCCACTTATGGGGCGGGAGTATGGGGATATTATAAAAGCAAAAAACTCCAAATATTAGAGAATAAGTTTCTAAGGAGACTACTGATGATTCCACAAAGCGCACCTTCAGTATTTTGTCACACTGAGGTAGGGGTTGACTTCATTGCGGATCGGATTAACATTGCCCCATTAATCCTCTGGGCGAAAGTTTGGCTGTCAGAAGATTTAACGTTAACAAAAGAGATTGTCAGGGAATGCATGATGTTGGAAAATGCCGAGGCCATTCCATGGCTCAGTTACGTTAAGGGAAAATTCAAAGAAATAGGCCTTGGGCATTATTATGACAATCCGCACAACATAGACCCAAATGCGAAACAAATCATTAAAAATGCATATCGTAATGAGCATGATAAACCCAGAAGGATAGTAGGGCTGCAACCCTACATTAACCAGCACTTTTTGCATCCCCAATTTTACCTGTCTTTTACCATTAATGCACATTTTAGATCTTTCTTGACTAGATTTCGGCTTTGCACCTTGCACTTTTTAATGGCCTTTCCTAAGCAGGCCGGTTGGTGCAATAACCTCTCTCTCTGCCCGTGTGACAATTCAACAAAACAAAGCACCTTGCACCTTATTCTATTCTGCGCACTTTATAGGGAACCAAGGGCCCGGTTCCTTATTTCTTTTTTAAAAAAGCTCGTCCTTGCAACTATCAGGAGGGTTTTGATCTTTTATTATCCTTATCGAATGAAGCAATTTGCACTGTAGTTATACATTTTATCAGGAATGCTTTCATAATAAGGAACGGTATGAATCATAAACAAAACTGACATCTCCTGTTTATATTTGCAGATTTTTAGAGTTCTGGATTTTAATAATTTTATGATAAATTGTGGTTTATCTGACTCAAATGATATTTTACTGTATTAATTCGAGATGAAATATTTGCATATATTGTGTATAAATGTCTTACTTTTATGGTTTATTTAAACCGAATAAAGTTTTTTGACTGACTAATTCAATTCTAATAAGGGGAAACAAAGATATGATTTGTGAAAAAATATTTAGGGCAAATGGTGCCAAGAAAAAGGAATGCACCAATCCAAAGTCATTTCTCATAGTTAACCAGAACCTATGTTTGATTTCAGGACGACAGCAAAGGAACAGAGGTCATATGCACTAAATAGTTTTACCTTTTGACACAGTTTTCTTATGTGACTCAAAATCCTCCAAAGTGGCAAGGGTGAAGGGCATTATCCAACAAGTCCTCTCAAAATCAGATTGTTGTTGGACAAGAACTTGCTGAAACCATTTTGATGGGAAAAGCACTGTGCAGGAAAATTGAAAATTTGTAGCAGGATACGTTTTGCACCTTTGCCTGGTCAAGGTTTCTACCATCAGATTGAGGACCAATTTACAGTTTGGTGGACAGTTTACTCCACCACAAACAGTGTAGACTACCCTATTCAACAAACACTTGGTCAGCTTGGTCTGTTATTAGTTGGGTGGGTGTGGGTTCTGCCATCAGAAACTTACTCCAGTGGTTTGATGGTGTAAGACCATCAGAGTAAGGACATCAGACCGCCCACCATATTTAGAGCAAATCGTCTGATGTATTCTTTATTCTGTTCTAGTAGAAACCTGGTGGTGCCAGACAGATAAAAGAAAAATTGGCCCCACTCCCCGTGAGACAACCCAGGGTGCAGTGCTCATTTGTTTTTTGTATTTCAATAACTAACTCCTGCTTTGGGAGTTGTTGTATTTTTTTAAAACAAAAAAGTATGGTGTGCATCTGCCAAAAAGATAATGCCACAGTGGAACCACAGTAACACCAGTTCCTCTGAATTCAATATGATCACTGCTGCGCTGGCAGTGAACTCTAAATATGGCAGGCAGTAGTCCAACAGGGTGGCAAAAAAAATAACCTCTGCTCTCCTGTTGGATAGGCAGGCACCGGCCTAACTATAAATTGTGCTCCTTGGCTCTTTTTGTGGAGCTCAGAATCTTTTAGCATGATCAGCCTGGAAGCAAAATAATGCTCTCAAAATCTGATAGCTTTTTCATGACGTCCTGCTGAGGCACAGAATGTCTTGAAAGTCAAAAAATGCTTCAAGTCACAACATTTTGGTGTGGCTCCTCTTGGTCACTTCTAAGGTGCCCAAGACCTCAGGAAAAGAGCTTAGGGGTCAGGACTCACTCCAGCAGAGGCCACCTTTGGGTTCAATTCATGGGCCAGTAGCCGCTGGTCATCTGGTCACTCAAGAAAAATATATCTTGGAACTTTTTTATGTCTCCTTAGTCACATAAAAGGTTAGCCAGCCTACTCCTAAAATCCACTTCTTAATCCTGGGTCCACATGTGAAACGTTCATGCCTCCACACGGGCCACAGACAGCGGACTCAGTCATCTTCTCTTCTTCTATAGGTCCAGATAAGTTCTGAAGAACTGGGGGTGAGGTGTTACTTTTGTTCAATTTAGTAGCCAGTGGGTGGTTTGACTTCTGGTTACTCCCTATCTCATGGGTAAGAGTTCCCAATGGTAACGCTTCCCCCTTTTAAAAAAAAATCCTCCTTGGCTTCCTGCAAACATTCAGACAATGCACGATTCTCTGTGAAATCCAACATGGCAGAACCGCTCAGCCCAAGAAGGAGGCGTGCTGCACACTGAGGTGTGTGTCTAGGATAATGAGCCGTTTCCTCCCCCTCACCCACTCCAAATTGGTTCTTGGGTCAGATCCCTCCTCCACTGAGACTGAAGCCAGGAGGGTTAAAATATATAATGGCATCAAAAAGCACCTCTACTGTGGGCTTCTTTCATCACTGTCTCTGACCACTTTCCACCATTCCTTTCACATTAGTGAAAATCCTGGAAACAAATCAACTGCCCTCCTTGAGTTAGGCGAGGTCACATACCTCACCCAGATCATCCTGCTATGCCAAAGCCATTGTCTCTTCTCTGGAAGCAGTATTTCAGCCTCATCAAAGGGAAGTTCTGATAGGCCAGCTGACTTTTGCAGACAGACTAATACTAATTAGCCACTAAAGCTCCAAGCAGGAAAAATATAACTTTATAAGAGTTACTGTTAATGTAAAAATAGAATTTTAGGTGTAGTCACTGTAGGAGGAGCATGCCAACTCATATTTCTCATGTATTCTACTATTACACACTGGGCACCCTACCCTGTTGTCTGCAACACCTATTTAGAGGTGACATATTTAGTATATAGTTCCTTCTTGTTCAAAAACGTTATTTTGACAGGTCTGCTTACTAGTTTGAAAGCAGCCTCAGTCAACCTACACATCTTTGTATGAAGGCATGTTTTCCTGCTAGCCCTGTGGATAGCATAAATATTTGCTGCACTCAACAGGTGGCATTTAGCTTTCATTTCCTTTGTGTATTTTCTACACCATAAACCAGGGCTTTTATCATGTTTTATGGATCACAGCATATGTACTGGAAACTAGACAGCAGTGCTCTGGTGCACAGAATTTAATGCCTGGCAGAATTATTATACAAATAATGGGAGTGACAACACAACAGAGTAATTTTCTAACGCACAGACATATTGGGAGTCAATGTAGAAGCCTGCCTGAGGATATACAACCAGCGTATAACAGATTTAAGATTGAGCTGACTTATAGGGTACAATTAACTCTATGTCCTTTTCAGTTTGCAGAAAATACATTTTTGAAGCACCTTCTGGTGTCAATAACTCCATGCCTTCAATCCCTCTATGAGATAAGAGGTGAATGGGTACCATTGAAAGAGTTAAAAGTATCTCATTGCCTCTGCTGGAGGTGCATCTAGGATACTGTCACGGGGTCACTCCGGAGGAAGAACGGGCTGGAGATGTTATTGACTGTTCATTTCCGCCCCGGCCACAGGACTCACTCGGCCCCTTTAGCACGTGCTGGGAATTCCTGGGGGAGGAGTCCGCAGCAACCACGTCAGCAACAACGAGCCAATCAGGAGACACGCTCCCACGTAAGGGGAACCCGGAAGAGCAGGACAGTGCGAAAGCCGGAGAGAGAGTCGAGAGCGGAAAGATGGAGGTACTACGGAAGCGAGGAAGTGGAGGAGACGGAGAGAGGGCGATCGAAGGGACCGAAGGAAGCAGAGTCGCGCAGCCAACGGAGCCAGGAGGCCAACAGACACGCCACTCGTCCCGCCACGTTCCTGGAGGAGCGTGGCTGGGAAAGGTACGGGACCGCATCCTGGGCTTTTCGCTTTCACGGGGAGGGACCGAGTGATTTGAGTGAGGGAGGTCACGTGGCTGTGTGAGGCCGGTTGTTGGGTGCTGTCTTTTGTTTTTTTCTTCACCCTACAAAACACGCCTCTAGGCCTAGGGTCCTCTCAGTTTTTGGTTGACACACGAAAGAGACAGTGGCAGTCCCGGTGACCCCTCACTCCCCTTCCCCTCACGTAGCCTACGCCCCCTTCAAGCCTACTCACCTTTGTGTCCCTGTGTTTCTCCCTTATTTTTCCCCTGCACAACCGAGGAAGAGACGTCCCCGGAGAAGGAACCCTTAACCAAAGTCCCCCAAGCAGGAAGACGTCAGAACATACGGGACCACTTGAGAGGCCGTGAACTCAAAACAATAAATCATATTGTTTAACACAGTAGCGGGTCGTGGTTTATTACAACCCCCTCCATCCGCCTTATCACAAGTGGTGAGCCAGATAGGAGCTGTTGAAAACCAGCATCCGAAAGAGGATGGAGGCCCTCATCCATCAGATGAAGGAGGGCCAGGCCAAACTTGAGTGGGCGGTGGAAAAATCCTCCAGTCAGGCGGAGGCGGATCGCGCCGTGTTTACTTCAGCAATTCAGAATCAGGCTGACAGTTTGTTGAAACTAGCCGAGGGACATGCCCAACTGCTTGTCACGCTGGGGCAGGGCAGGGCGAGTAACCCCCCTGGAACAGTGGTCCCCCTCCAGAAGTTCGTACCGGGAGACGACCCCTTGGCATTTTTCTTGAACTTTGAAAGGGCCGCGAGGGCCAGTGCCTGGCTGGGAGAACGTTGGCCTTTTTATCTCGCCCCCCTCCTGACGGGAGAAGCCCAAGCGGCGTACCAGATGGTAAACAAAGATGGGACCGCCACCTATACGGTGGTAAAACAATATGTTCTGGTTCGCTTGGGTGTGGACGACGAGACACACAGGTTAAGGTTCCGACAAGAACGAGGTGCCCCGGGAGACTTACCTAAAACTTTGTTTTTCAAACTCAAAGGAGCCGCCGACCTCTGGCTCAAACCCCATGAAGCCAATATGGAGGAGGTCATGACCAAAATCTATCTAGAGCAATTTCTGGAGTCCCTCCCATATGCAACTTAACGTTGGTTAAGACAACACGCCGGATTGTCTTTGGAACAAGCCATTAAAATGCTGACTTCTTACGCCAGGGCACAGGGCCGGCCACCTGTAAAAGAACCTGAGAGAAGCACACGTCCACCCGGCCCTGGGAAACCAGAAAAAAGGACCTCGAGACCTCCACCCGTCCCCGTGTCTCCCGACAAGAGAGCCCCGCCTACTCGGCTCCCCAATGTTATGACTGTGGAGAATGGGGACACATAGCGCGATACTGCCGCAAGAAAAGAGATAAAGAAGAAGAACCAATGGACGTGAGCTATGCACCCCGCTCTGTCTTATTCGCCCAAGAAACCGGGCCGGTGTTTTATGTAAGTGTGTCTCTCAATGGGAGGGTGGTAAGGGCTCTCCTTGACTCAGGATGCAGGCATTCGGTCATAAAGCGGGAACTGATAACGCCTTCTTGGCCGTTACCTGGGAAAACAGTGCATATCAGGTGTATACATGGGGACGTGAAAGAATACCCTTTGGCTAGGATTATCCTGGGTACTGACGAGGGTATGCAGTCAGAGGTAGTGGTGGGGGTGGTAGAAAACCTCCCAGAATCACTAATCATAGGGATTGACACCCCATCTTTTATTCCCCTACTGCAGGCTGCCCTGAACCCAGCAAAGTACAACGTATGTCTCACACCTGAACCCTGGGCTAGAGATAACCACTTTCGGATGGCCCAATTGAATGACGCAAGCCTCACACATGCATGGCAAAAAGCCCGAGATCATCAGAACCCACTAAATAGGACATATCCTACCTTCCTAGAACAGAAGGGTCTACTGTACCGACTCGCTAAACCTGACGCAGTCCCCCAACTGATGGTCCCCATAGAGTTCAGGGACCAAATCCTGTTTTTTGCACATGCTCACCTATTGGCGGGACATTCCGGAGCAGAAAAGACAGGCCAGGCCATTTTGCAACATTTTTTTTGGCCTGGGGTATACGCTCAAATCCAGAAGTACTGCCAGGAATGCCAAATTTGTCAGCGACGCAATCCCTATGTTCCCCCTCCAGTTCCCTTACACCCCCTGCCCATCATTGGGACTCCCTTTGACCTTATAGGGCCATTACCCAAATCCGCCCGCGGTCACCAGTATGCTCTGGTGTTGATTGATTATGCCACCAGATATCCAGAGGCTTTCCCCCTTCGCGCCGCGACCTCCAGCGCCATCGTGCAACGACTCGTAGAGGTGTTCTCCCGCATGGGGTTCCCTCGAGAGATCATGACTGATCAAGGTACATCATTCGTGTCACGACTAATGAAACAGGTTTGCGACCAGTTACGTATTAAACATATCACCACCTCTGTTTATCACCCCCAGACAGATGGGCTAGTCGAACGGTATAATGGTAGTCTCAAGCTTACCCTAAAGAAACTTCTGTCTGGGGATGGAAGGCACTGGGACCAACTGATCCCCCTAGCCCTCTTTGTACTCCATAGCCAAAAACAATCTATTTTGGGGACCTCTTCTTTTGAACTGTTGTTTGGCCGTAAACCTCGAACGTTACTTGAGATCACCAAAGATAGTTGGGAACGGGAGGGGCTACAAGAAGCCGAAGCATTACTGGACTATACCCGGCAGCTTCAAACCAGGCTACATAAACTGAGAACCCTGGCCCATACTCAGTTGGCTAGCACAGACCAAACAGAAAACGTTCTATGATCGGGGCACAAAGTGGAGGGAGTTAAATATAGGTGACTGGACGCTGGTACTCCTACCCACGTCCACCCACAAATTAAAGAAAGAATGGCAAGGCCCTTTCAAGGTAATACGAAAGGTAGGGAAAACCACGTATATCCTACAGATGAGAGGGAATAGGACGCAAATGTTCCACATAAATCTCCTGAAAAAGTGGTTAGGACCCCCTCCCTCAGGGGCCCATACGGTGTCTGTAGTCTCCCCCCTGTCTCACACAGTCAAGGAGACTCCTACCAATCCTGATCTCACAGCTTCCCAAAGCGAAGAAATCAGCTCTCTGCTTCTGAATTTCTCAGATGTTTTTTCCGATCAACCAGGGAGGACCCTCCTAGCAGAGCATTCCATCTCCACCCCACCAGGGTTCGTGGTTTAACAAAAACCATACCGGATTCCTGAAGCCCGATGAGCCGCGTTCCAGGAGGAGGTCTCCAGGATGTTGGTATCAGGGGTTATAGTTCCCTCACACAGCAATTGGTGTTCCCCAGTCGTCCTTGTACCAAAACCGGATGGCAGCATCCGGTTTTGTATTGACTTTAGGGCCGTGAACCGAGTGTCCAAACAAGACGCCTATCCCCTTCCCAGGGTGGATGAACTCATAGAACGCCTTGGTGAGGCCAGATATATAACCACTATCGACCTCACCAAGGGTTATTGGCAGATCCCGTTGGCCCCCGCGGACCAGGAAAAAAACGCTTTCTCCACCCCTTCCGGCCACTACCACTTCACGGTCCTCCCCTTTGGGTTGCATGGGGCTCCAGCCACCTTCCAACGAGCCATGGACACCCTTCTGGCACCTCATCTGCAGTATTCGGGGGCTTATCTCGATGACATTGTGGTGTTCAGCAAGACCTGGGAGGAACACCTACTTCATTTAGGAAACATCCTTGGCAGCCTTAGACAGTCAGGGCTGCACGTCAATGCAAAAAAATCAAGGGTGACCTTTCAGAAGGTCCGCTATTTGGGGTATCTCTTGGTGGAAGGACACATAGCACCCCAGACTGAGAAAGTGGCCGCCATACAGACAGTTCCCTATCCTAAGACCAAAAGGGACCTAAGGGCTTTTTTAGGGTTAGTGGGTTATTATCGTAGATTCATAGCCCAGTTCGCTACCATAGCAGGACCCCTTACAGACCTATTACGCAAAACCCACACCTCTCCCCGGTTACAAGCACCTTCCGATCGGGAAGCCCATGCGTTTCAAGCCTTGAAGGATGCACTGACTACCTCCCCTGTACTAGTGACCCAGGAACTTCACTAAAACCTTTATCCTACAGACGGATGCCTCAGGTATCGGGATTGGGGCGGTCCTCTCTCAACCGGACCCAGACGGCCACGAACGCCCCCTTCTTTTCCTCAGCCGGAAACTATTCCCCAGGGAGCAGGCGTATTCAACCGTAGAAAAGGAGTGTCTCGCGGTAAAGTGGGGGTTGACAAACTCCGGTATTACTTGGAAGGCAGACCCTTCATCCTTTATACGGACCACGCTCCCCTTACCTGGCTACAAAGGAACCGCGGCCATAATGAACGCATCCTCCGTTGGTTTCTGGCCCTACAGCCCTATCAAATAGACGTTCGTCATCGGAAAGGGGTGAACCAGGGGAATGCTGACTTTCTTTCCCGATTCCCTTGTTCCCCCGACTGGGGTACTCCTGGGGGAGGGAATTGTCACGGGGTCACTCCGGAGGAAGAACGGGCTGAAGATGTTATTGACTGTTCATTTCCGCCCCGGCCACAGGACTCACGCGGCCCCTTTAACACGGACTGGGAATTCCTGGGGGAGGAGTCCGCAGCAACCACATCAGCAACAACGAGCCAATCAGAAGACACGCTCCCACGTAAGGGGAACCCGGAAGAGCAGGACAGCGCGAAAGCCGGAGAGAGAGTCGAGAGCGGAGAGACGGAGGTACTACGGAAGCGAGGAAGTGGAGGACACGGAGAGAGGGCGATCGAAGGGACCGAAGGAAGCAGAGTCGCGCAGCCGACGGAGCCAAGAGGCCAACAGACACGCCACTCGCCCCGCCACGTTCCTGGAGGAGCGTGGCTGGGAAAGGTACGGGACCGCATTCTGGGCTTTTCGCTTTCACGGGGAGGGACCGAGTGATTTGAGTGAGGGAGGTCACGGGGCTGTGTGAGGCCGGTTGTTGGGTGCTGTCTCTTGTTTTTTTCTTCACCCCACAAAACATGCCTCTGGGCCTAGGGTCCTCTCAGTTTTTGGTTGACACACGAAAGAGACGGTGGCAGTCCCGGTGACCCCTCACTCCCCTTCCCCTCACGTAGCCTACACCCCCTTCAAGCCTACTCACCTTTGTGTCCCTGTGTTTCACCCTTATTTTTCCCCTGCACAACCGAGGAAGAGACGTCCCCGGAGAAGGAACCCTTAACCAAAGTCCCCCAAGCAGGAAGACGTCAGAACATACGGGACCACTTGAGAGGCCGTGAACTCAAAACAATAAATCATATTGTTTAACACAGTAGCGGGTCGTGGTTTATTACAACCCCCTCCATCCGCCTTATCACAGATACAAACAGAACACAATATGATACAAGAATGGTTGAAATATTACATACTCTGAGAATGTATTAAAAAATGTGACTGGAACAAATTCAAAGAATAAGTACCTGGCTAAAATAGAACGACTATTAATTGCCTTCAATACTTTTCTTTTTTTCTAGGGATTATCTGGGGAACTCAAACCTAGTGAAATAAAATGTATTTTTAATCTATGGGGGAAAGAGAGAGCCCTAAGTCTTGATATGAGCTTGGTTCAATCAGATAACCCTTCTTCAGAGAAATATGTATGTAGTATATTTTCAACAAATGCAACATAACACCACCCACATTAAAAACAGTATCATGCCTTTATTAAATTAGAACCCATGAAACCATTAAAAGCATCCATGAACACATTGTGAAATTAAAAAGTCAAAGTTAGTCTTAGGCAGTTGACAGTGGAGTAGGTCTGAAGCACCCTCTGTGGCTGACAAATGGTAGATCAAGTTCAGGCAAGGTCTAGCACCAATAGATTTTACATCCTGACATTTTCCTTGGAGGTGTCAAAATCTGCCACCAGATAAATGCAGAAATCAATGGCTTTGGTGTGCTCCATAAGGTCAGAATCTCTGGTTCTGACAACAATTTCAGAGTGGGACACATCTTTAAATCACAGCTGCTGAGATTGACCTCATCGCTAAACCATCATCTGCTCACTTTGGCCCATGTTCCTGCTCTTTCAGTGTACATTAAAGATTAGAAATATTACCTTAAGGTTGGAATCCCTCAGTGGAGCAACAGATGGAACCACAGCCACAAAGATTCCACAATTTGAGATACATTTTTAAAAGGTCCTGTTGAAGCCCATCTAATAGATAATGAAAGGTTCTGGTAGGAACATGCATTGATAGTTGCTCCAGGTATGCTATTTCAGCTGCTCTATAGAGTAAGCATGTGATCTTTATATATATTCACTTTTGTCATCAGATAGGTTTAGCTTCTAATTTGTCCCATACATATGCAATGTTTAGGATGGGTGGCCTTACCTTTTTGGGATCTCACAAACATTTTCTTGCATCAGCAAGGAGGTGGGACTCTGTCAATTTTGCAGGATCTTTGTGAAGATAATATGGCACGTTATTGTCAAATCTTATTTCACCACATCTGAAAGAACAGAGATTGCCTATTAAGCATATTTGAGATGTTCTATTTTAAGTGTTATCCAATTTGGTTTCACAAGAGTAATGTTTCAAAATGTCAAGGCGTATGTCACTAACTTTGAAGCTATGCAAAACCATTGCTTCATGTAAGCTTTGAATATATGTTGCTATTTTAAGTCATTTTGTGTGTTAAAAATCCAGAGCTCACACGAAAAAAGATGGATTCTACAAAAACTAGCTGTTGACTACATATTAAAGAAGCTGTTGTATAAAAAGCAGCTAGTTTCAGTATGACTGTTAGATATTTCGGGGAAAACCAGCCTATGGTTTGGAAATGCTTATTTCTTTCAAAGACCAAAATACTCTAACCAGTGATATTACCATTGAGAGATTCTGCATGCATTCTTGGTTTGGAAAATAATTATATGAATGTTTCTAAGACCCTTGTGAAAATATTGTTCCTTTGCTCAGCCTATGGAAGGATTAGATAAATGTGGTTTGAGCCTATAGTCAAATGCCACAGTGCTGAACTGTGAAGGCTTCTATTTATTTATGTAAATTAACTGCAGAAGGATAATATGTATAGGTTTTATGTTCCCATTATGTATTTTATGACCTATGTTAGTGTTTCAGAAATTTCACAAGGGTTGTTTTTATAATAAAAACATTTATTTCAGTAATTAGCTCAGTAAATATTACATTAATATGAATACATTGATGGTATGTGTAAAAACTGATGTAAACCAATAACAACATTTAGAATTTTAGACTACTGGTAATGAAAAGAAAACACATACATATCTGCAGAACATCTAAAGATACTCAGATGTAATGTTGGGGTGGTGCAGAGCAGAAACACACTTATGTTAAGAACTTTTTTTTATTTAAACTTTATTTAAAGCTTTTTCTGTTAACAGTCGGTAAAGCAGTACAATTTATATTCATGTGTTATTACAGTTTCAGAAAAACAAACATGTGGCAAACAATAGATTGCGGACAGACATTTACTTTTGGACTCTGTATCCCCCATATGCACATCACATCACATGCATCCGACTACCTTTCCATTTTCCACATTTTATCAGTTTAACAATAGATGCTTCCATTTAAACTGTTGGCCACTCCCCGGTGCACTAGTCAAGCCATCCACCCCACAGTCCCAGCCTGTTGTGTCTGGGTCTACTGTGTCCTCCTCTTTGGCTGCCCTCTGTATCATAGATTCTCTATATGGACCCCTGTATATCTTTGGGTCTGCTTCTTTCTGAAATAAGGGCGCTATAATTATCTGACTGTGTGGAGCAGTGTGCTAATTCAGTGAGCCAATCTGTGGCCTTTGGTGGCGGGACCCGCATCCATCGCATCACTATTCTCCTTTTAGACAACAGGAGGCAGATAGCCGCTAATTTACATCCTATTTTATGTATATCTTTATCGTACCCTAGTAATGCAACCAGTGGTGTCTCTGGAATCGGGAGTCCAAGCATCTGGGTTAATATGACATAGACGTCCTTCCATAAGTCACGTATTTCTTGGCATTGCCTATGCCAGATGTATGACCCTGCATTCACTGCCCTGCATCTCTGACACCTATCATTATCAATTAAGCCATATTTATGTGTAGTGTGGCTGGCGTGTAGTATACTCTGTGAAGGTATTTATAGTGTATCAGCTTGTGTCTCCTGTTTTGTGAGATGGATTTTGTGTTAGCATAACATCTAGCCCACTGCACATCTGTGATGTCCATGCCTAAGTCAGCTTGTCATTCCAACTGTGTTTTGAGAGGGGTTGCCTCGTGGGTAACTTGGCTGAGTGCACATAGCACCATGACCCCCTTTGTGTGGAAGTGGCCTGCATTAGGTAGGTTCGTGTCTTCCATTCCAGTGGTTCTTCCAGCCCGTCCCCTAAAATATCACGCATCGACTTCGAATTCTGTAATAATTTTATGGGTCTAGGGCTGAGGATTGGGAATCATGTGCTAGTACTTGTTCCCACGTCTTCATCACTCCCTCGTGACAGAAATCCCCCATATGTTCAACTTTTAGTTTGCGGAGTGTTTGCTGACCACACTTTCATCCCCCATAGGCAACCAGTCACACCATTTGACTGACCATTTCAATGTGTACATGAGTTCAATCCTCTGCAACCTAGCCAAGTTTTGCAGTTGGGTTCTTGTACAGGCTATCGGGTCTATTACATGGGGGGTACCCCTAGCACCCCCACTAATATTCTCGGCAGTGGGCTGGGACTGACAGCCTTTCTTTCAATGTGCAATTGAGGTAGATCGCAGGGGCCATGTATCCAGTAGCAGGCGTGCAACACCTGCGCCGCCCTGTAATACTGTTCTAGATCTGGGGCGTTTAAACCTCCGTCTGCATACGTTATTATTAGTGTGTCCCATGTCACTCTCGGGTTCTTAACCGCCCAGGGTAAGCGTATCATTTAGGTTCTGATACTTTGAAAAAAGGACTTTTGTACTATAATGTGGATGTTGGCAAATAAGAAAAGGAAATGAAGTAGCACCATGATTTTCATTATGGCTATGCAACCTAGTAGGGACAGTAGAAGTCTTATCCACTTGTCAATTACTCTTTTAGTTTCTGTATTGCTCGGCTGTAGTTTTCCCGCACTATTGTGTCCGGGTTGGTATGTACCTGTATCCCCAGGTATCGTACCGCATCAGTGGCCCATTCAATGCGGTAATCTGTGCTAACCTGCGTGGTTGCAGTAGTGAGTGGGAACATTATAGATTCATGCCAATTAAGCTTTAGGCCAGAATGCTGCCCAAATAGCGTCACCTCCGCTAACATTGGGTTCAGATTTTGTTCCGGGTTATATAACAGCGTGTCGTCTGCGTAGGCAGCTATAACTAAGTTATACTGTGGGGATCAAATACCTCTGTGTGCATGGTATTCCCGCATGGCGCATGCTAGCGGCTCCGCCACTAATGCATAATGGGGAAAGCGGGCACCCCTGTCTGGTACCTTTTGTGATTGCAATTATGGGAGAGAGAACTCTATCTATTTATTTATTTATTTACGGTTTTTGTAGAGCGCAACACTCATCCCATGGGATATCACGGCGCTTTATACCAAAATAAGGACTACTGATGGCGTATGCTGAGATGATTAAGAGTTGGGGAAGAGATAAGTTTTCAATTTTTTTCGAAACTGGAGATAATTTGTAGTATGTCTTAGGTCAGTGGGGAGTTCATTCCACCTTTTTGCTGCTAGATAAGAAAAGGAGCGACCGCCTGTTCTAACTTTGTAGATGCGTTTGGTTTTAGCCAAAGCTGATTGACATGAGCGTAGGTTCCTATTGGGTACATAAAATTCAATTTTCCCTTGGAGAATTGTGGGGCCAGTCTTGTGTAAAGCCCTGTGGGCATGGCTAAGCAGTTTGAAGGCAGCCCTCTGACGCATCGGGAGCTAGTGAAGTTTCTTTAAGCATTCTGCTGCCGAGTCTCGATTACCTTTGTTGCAGATGAGTTTGGCCGCCAGATTTTGCAAAACCTGTAAGCGGGAGAATAGATGTTCGTTCATCCCTACAAACAGCGCATTGCCATAGTCCAGGCGACTGACCAATAGAGCCTGTGTGCCTGAACGTCTGCAGTCTAAGGGTATCCATCCTAATGGGCATCTATCCTAATGCACGCTACAGGGTTTGTCTATAACACCTGGATGAGTTTGAGGAAGACGTCTCCCACACCTACCCTGTTGAGGACTGCATATAGAAAACGCCATTTTACTGAATCAAAACCCTTCTCTATGTCTATAAAGAGACCTGCTGCCTTAATCCTGTTGTCTATGCGAGCTATAGTACCAAAAAAGGTTCTTAGATTACATGAACACGAGCGGCCCGGGACAAACCCAGTCTGCTCGGGTCCGATCAATTTTGTCATCAGTGGGGCCAGCCTATTTGCTAAGATCTTAGCATACAATTTAGCGTCCGTATTCAGCAGTGACAGAGGCCTATACGAAGCACAGTTATCTGGTTGCTTCCTGGGCTTGAGTATAGTAATCAAAATAGCCTCTCGCTTTGTAGGCAGCATAGTGCCTTCCTTTACCATTTCCTCAAACAGGTTCATCAGATGGGGAACAAGTGTACCTTGGTATGCTTTATAGAAGGCCACAGTCAGTCCATCAGAACTCAGCGCTTTATCATTTGGCATGCTTTTTAATGCAGCTATTATTTCAGTCGGACAGAGAGTTTCCATAAATGTTTCCCTATCAGCATTTTCAAGCCATGTTATTGCGATATGGGCAAGGTACTCCTCATCTGATTCACTTATGCTGGTTTCCCGCGTAGTATATAGTGTTGTGTTATAGTCATCAAAGACCTCTACTATCTGGGATGTTCTCCCAACGAGGCCACCAGCTATAGTGCGTATGTGTGTAACCTCATTTTCTCCCCTAGGAGGCCGTATTATCTTAGTGAGAGTCGAGTTGGGCCTTTCACCTTCTGCGTATACCCGTGCCATAGCATATTTGCCAAAGTGCATAACCTCCATGGCTGCAAGCTCGTTATATTCGTCTATCTTTTCCTGTATTTGAACTAGTACGTTGGGTCCTCCTCCCTCTCGTTGCTCCTTGTCCAGAATGTCTGGCGTCTTCTCCACCCTCTGTAATTGTCTTCTAATAGCCTTAAGGGCCCTGACATGCTTTGTTATAGACATTCCTCTAATGTAGACTTTAAATGCCTCCCAGATGGTGCACATCTTAGGTACGCTGCCTAAGTTCGTGGCAAAGAATTTGTCTACTGCCTCTCCCAGCTCCTTGTGGAACATGGGGTCCAACAGGGAGTACTGTGGAAAGTGCCAGGCGCACTCCCTCTGCTGCAGATCGTCTATTGCCATGCTGATCATGACTGGGGAGTGACCTGAAAGTGCACGTGCCATGTGGGAACAATCAGTGATGCTGGGCAAGAGCTCTCTTGATGCGAACCAATAATCTCTTCTGGTGTGGGTGTCATGTACTGTGGAGTAATGCCTATATTCTCTGCACTTAGGTGCCCTGGTACTCCAGACATCTGCCAGGTCCTCCCCTGCTGCAATAGCAGCCAAGGTTCTATCTGCCCTGGAGTGGCATCTCTGGGGGCCCTTTGACTTATCTAATTCTGGATCTTGTGTACAATTGAAATTCCCGCCCCATAATTGTAGCATATGTGAGCATGGCGCAATTTTGGAGTGTACAGAATGACAGAATTGAGGGTGGTTGTGATTTGGGCCATTCACAACAACCAGTAACATTTTTAAATTCTCTTTATAACATTTAGCTATGACAAATCTGCCTCCTTTATCAATTTCAATTTCCCATGCTCTCAGCCCAGAGTTTCTGACCACCCACGCCAACACCCCTCTGGCGTGAGACGTAAACCCGGAAGCTATGCATGTCCCTCTCATTCTCCTGGGAATTAGCACACCCGCACCCTGAGGAAGATGTGTCTCCTGAAGTACAGCCACATCTACGCAATGTCGTTCTAAATAGGCAACTATTTTGCGAATTTTCCTATGGTCATTAAGACCTCTAACGTTCCATGTCAGGAACTTAACATGACACTGAGTGTTAGTGACTTGAGCATCAGCCATTTCCTACCTTCCTGCCCCTGCACGTGTTGTCCACTTTTCTTAACTTTTCTCCTGAACTGTACTTGCTCTTGTAAGAATTACAGATCCTGATTACTGACAAACTGTTTTCCCATGGTCCCTCCCCCCTCCCACGCCATAGCCTGCTCCCTTTGGCTTGGCTAATTTTCAAGTAGATAACCCCTTCCCCCCTAAACAAACATATCACCCGGTGTGGATTACACTCAAGGGTGGTGGATGCCTTTCACTAGGCATCTCTCAGTGGCCTGTTCCACCCAGCTTATCTTTTATTCAAGATACTCATATTTCTCGTTACTTACACCTATCTCCAACTACACCATTAGCTACTATTAAACATAGCATATCCTGATATCATGCAGCTACATAATGACAGTTATTACATACACCTCAAGGCTGTCAGAGAGCTTGTGTTGTATGCTAGTGACCCCCTAAATATTCATGAACACATTTACATTCAATCCAGCTTGGTTCTGAGATGTTATGCAGCACAACCTTACTTATTCCGATTCTCTATGTTTACCAGCGTCACTTTCCACCATCTTCTGTGCAGCTTTCTTCTGTACCTCCTTAATGCACTTTTAAGTTCTTGTTGCAGTGCCTGTGGATCATTGTATATTGTAGTCTTGCCATCCAATGTTACTTGTAATCTAGCAGGATATAACATGGAGTATTCTACGTGCAGTTCGCATAATTTCTGTTTCATAGGCGCAAATTGCCTACGCGCCTTCTGAACTTGAGCTACAAAGTCACGCAACAGTGCGAGCTCCGATCCTTAATACTGTAGCGCATGTAGCTCCCTGGCCTTTCGCAGAGCAGCACCTCTATCTCTGTATTTCAGCAATCTCGCCATCACCGGCCTCTGAGCGGCCCCGGGAGGCGGCCTGGGAACCAGTGATCGATGAGCGTGCTCCTCAACTACGAACACCGTGGAGAACGTTTTGCGGCACAGTATACACACTAACAACTGTTCTACAAATAACTCCATGTTTCTAGTCTCTGTGGATTCAGGTAGTCCCAAAATTCACACATTATTGCACCTTGAGCACGCTTCCAAGTCTTCAGCCTTTTCACGCAGCATCGCCAGCATTTTACCCATCTGTTTCTGCACTGTACTAGCTTCCACCTGCAAGTCCTCTGCTTCTGACACCCTGCACCCCACCATATCCAGTCTCTCAGCATGTCTATCTACTCACTCCAACATGCGGTCCATCCTATATGCCAGTGAATCTATTTTCCCATCTATGGAGGTCAGAAGTTTTACATTTCATAAAACATCCTTCCAGATCAGTTTGAACAGTACCAGTTGACTACACATCATCATAAACTTTATTTCGGTCCTGAGACCATAAAAGTGCAAATGCATAAAATTCATACATACAGGGTTATTACATACAAAAAAGACATCAGTGATCAGCTACAAATAGAACTCCATTACTTAAAAATTGGATAAGAGAATAAAATGAGACAGAGCACTAAAAAGCAGGATCAGCAAGGGCCATAATGATGTAACTCACAACTTTAAAAAGATGGCTAACTGTCGTACTAAAAATCTCATTTACTTAATTATGTGTCCATGTAACTTAGGTTACATTGGAGAAACATCTAGAGAAATTAGAATTAGAATCAATGAACATAAGTCTGCAATTCGTACCAGTAAGAGGAATGTCCGTTTAGTAGAACACTGGTTAGTGAATGGACACAAGGTCGAACATCTGAGATGGTGTGTCATTGAAACAAACACATGGGGTAGAGAACTTACTACAAAACGCAAAAAACGTGAGCAATTCTACATGTCTAAATTCAAGACTTTTAGACAGGGATTAAACAGTAAAGAAGACTGGGAAAGATTAATTTAAGGAGACGCCGTTTTTTGTCCTTGTTTCTATTTTATTCTATTTTATTTATTTTTTCATTTTATTTCATTTTATTTTATTTTATAGGGTGACTCGCATTGTCATTTCCTAACTGTGCTCGTGTTTAGGGCCGTCTGTACATCTATCCGGGATGTTTTATCTCGATGGTCACATACAATTATATTTTGCTCTGTTTTGGGGTGTATATTTCCCCACTTTGTGTCTGTGACCAACGCTGTGCGTAGTAGATATCAATCTGGGATGTTTTATTCCTATGATTTAGATATAACTTCATTTAATGAAGTTTTCATACTTCCCCATCCCAACATGGCCGCCAACTTTCAGCTGAATGGACGTGTGACATATTTAGTGACTGTTATTGTCATCAATAGATACTCGGATACTATAAAACTGTCCAAAATACTATGTCATGACGAAGAGATATCTGGGTACGTTTGCGCCTATACCGATGAGGTTGTTAATTCGATAGATCTTTTGGAGCAGCGGGTTCCAGCATAGCACTCATCACACATTTCAAAGATGGCCGCCGCTCTTGCCATAAATTACAATTATATAAAGGCTTTATTTTTCTTTTTGATTCTTCACAAATAAGTCGGCGCCCGTTCTGCACAAATTAGAAATTTGAAAGTAGTGAACTCTATATAGAGCGAAAATCAGTATAAATTAAGATGGAAAGCTACGTAATATTTACAAACCGGTTGGATCACATGACACGTACCAAGATATTTAAACTGCGCTCCGAGTCAGGACGTTCACGTATCCTGACCCGGAAGACGTTCGTAGCGAGTAGGGAGGCCGCAGTACTTTTATCAGGTAAGAGCTGGGCACATCAAGTATTTGCTCATTAGCCTCTCCATCAAAGAACTTAGACAGCGCGAAAGTTAATGCGAAGGTCTAAGTTAGTGAACGCTATGGCTCTTCATTAAAGAGACAGAGCAGTTTAGCCTAAATGGGGAGATCGCGGTACAGTGATGGTGTGGAAGATATCCATTGGACCTAAACTCGTTAGATATGTTACCTCTGTTGTAAGAGATCGATATGTTACCTCCGTGGTAAACATAATCCCTTTATGCAGACATATGTCTTATACTTTTCCTCGTGAACCATAAACTTTTGGTCTCACACCTCTTATTAAAACAGGATGATTAGCAAATGTGTTAAGCCAAAAAAAGTACCTTTTTGTGGCGTAGAATCACATTTCCTTTTGTATACATATTTGAGAATACCTCATAAATTGGACCTTCTGTGTGACTTAGTTCGCATAGTTTTAATATCTAAGTCATAAATAGCCGATAGTCGGTTCTAGTAAGGGGTTAAGACAACCTTCCCCTTTGTTTTGACACAATAGAGTAACTATTGACACCGATGGCTGGGATATGAACAAATGTTCCTTTCTGCTGTGTCTTTACAGATTTAATTTACTTTGTTGCAATACCCAGATAGCAACATAACCAGGCAACGATCAACTTATACCATAAAGTATTATCTCTAATACTATAGCCTTTACCGCATTGGAGCATACCAATATCAATAATTATTCTATGTTTTCTTCCTAGTTCTATTTTGTCAAATATAACAAAAGACGTTATGATACAAGTTACAGGCACGCTCACGGCTCACCTGTATTGTTCATAAAACGACACTGGTTTTTAATGGTAAATTTGTTGTCTTAGCCATTATTACACTTGGAATCAAAAACTGTGTGGCCACATAACCTTATACTTATTTTCTTTACTTCCAACTCTTTAAAGGGCATTGATTATTATTTCCTACTACATTGGTGACTCCTACGAATGCAGTTGTGAAGAAATAGTACCACATAAGAAGGTACGCCGTATTTAATTGTGAACAGGTTGTAGTCCTATGTGGGTTTTAGCAATTACCCCATTGGGCAACGTTACTCTGCAAACACTAGTGACCATCAAAACCCATTAAATCTTCATTTACGTATATCTCATTCAACTTTTCTCAGGACATTCCTGACTTTATTTACTCCGAAGAAAGTTAGTCTTCCCAATTGAATAAGGGATTAATGACTTTTCTGTCTGTAGTGAATCAGCCACTTTTGTGGTCTGACACCCTATGATGACCCTCAACCACCACCATTTTGTACTGACTTAAGTGTGTTATGTTACCTTAGCCTTAATGTAGGATGGGTTTGCATATGCCTGCTTTTCTTCTGTCTTTTAGTGGAATAGTCTTTCCAAGAATAGATGGTATGGGATGTTGAGGTGCAGTCTTGTGGGTGGTGGTGCACACATGTGCTCAATGTTGTATACTGAGGGATTAAGTGTATAATGTTATTTGGGTTAGGTGAATTATGACTTTGACCTATTGGCTTTGACATAGTCTAATGTCATTCTGCCTTCTGACTTTACCTTGCTTCAAACTTTTCTGTGTGCACAGTGGTGCTTGTAAGTTGTGTGGATGAGAATTATAGGTGCAGACGATTGCCTTTGACAGGGCCTCATGTCTGACTCTGCCTTGCTGCTGCATGCACAGCCGTGCTTGCAAGTTGTTTGGGTTATTAACATTCAAGGTCTTGGTGTTTTCCTGAGTAATTGTTTTTGTTTAGTGTACTGTGGAAGGCCTTGTGAGAGCTTCGTCAAGACAGAGGCTGGAAGAAGTGCGAATGGAGGAAGAGACTTGAGAGCTCCTTACTGCCATGGAGATGCTTGCTTGGAACTTGGCCAGTTCTGGTAAAATTCCTCTGGTGGTGGGAGGAGGTCTTTCACGAATCTTCTAGTGTGTTTATAGCTGAGGGTTGCAGGCTGAGAGACTGGGAGTTTGGATTCCGAGCGATGGCAGACGTGTCTATCTCGGATTGAACCCTGGCTTGCTGAGCTCTGATCCCCGGCTGTAATTCCCCCAGTCAGAAGTGGGCAGTGTATGCACCAGGTGATGCATTGAGTTGTGTGGTTGTTTAATCATTGGAGGTGTTTTCTTTGTGGTGTGGGAGGTGCACATCCAGAGCACTCCTCTGCTCTCTATATATGTATATATTTCTGATCTCTTGCAGGACGTCCAGTGTACCTTATCTTATATCAATTATTGCTTGTTTATTAATCAGTATTATAGTTTCCTCAGTTATTGATTCATGCCTTTAGATTATAAGTTTGCTACATATATTTGAATCTTATGCATTTGGTATCTGAGATTGCCTTTGCTTAGAGAGTATTATGTAATAAACCCCAAGCCTTATTCTAAAAGTGATAGAGTCTTTGCAATTTTTTAAATAAAACCCCTTTTCAAAAGGTGCTGTTTGTTTTGTGTTGCAGTCTTGCTGTGCCAGGAGTGGTAAGACATGCTATTTGCCTCCCAGGTGGGAGTGCAGGGATTGGGTGCGGCTTATTGGTGAGAAGCCACATTCAAAACATTTTGGCGTAGTCGGCAGGATCTGAACATTGATTTAAAAGGGGAAGAAATAAGTTTTTTTTTTTTTTTAGAAATTGAAAGCAGACTCTTGGATATCAATTGATTTATTTGCATGGGGGTAGCCCATATGATGTGCTGGCTCGTGAAGTGAGATAATTGTGCTGAGTTAGAATTGGTGAGTGTGTGTGTTTTGTAAAAAGTGCTTATAAATAGCTTGCTACGTGAGGCAGAAAGGGCTGGCTCCCTTTCAAGTGTTTGTTAAGGAATGCATATAAAATGTTTTCAGTTGCAAAGTGAATGTAAGATATCAGAGCATAATTCTGAAACGTGGAACTCCCTTGAGATTCCAGACTCCGGAGTTGCGATGCAGGGTGTTAATCAGCGGGAGATTAATGACATTTTAGACAGAGACAGCGGTGTTATTTTAAATGTGTTCGTTAATATGCATCAAACATGTGAGCATTTGCTAAAAGAACGTAGTGAGTTGAAAACAGAGCTAGTTGATGCCCAGTTTGAAAATATATCTTTGAAGACAGAATTAAACGTGTACCAGGCTGTGAAGCTGTTTACTTTGACCTGCCAGAATGATTCAGATGTGCCAGGAAGGAATGTGCAGGAAAGTGAACAGACTAACGTTTTAGGCTTAACGATCACCGGTTGCGGACATAAATTAGACATGACAGTGAATGATACATTTTGCTTCGAAAGAGAAATGCAACAATATGATTTTGAATGTCAACAGCAGATTGTGTACAATAAGTCTGATATGTGGTCACTTCATAAACATGAACATTTATTTGGTGAGTTAATTCAAGAGCAATGTGCCCTTTTTAGTTACAGGAAAGTGCAGGGAAATAACAGGTCACTTTTAAATGCAGATGCTGGACAAATGTTGTGCTTTTGCGCACCAACAGATACTGGACAGAACAGAGTTAGAGAAAATGTGGTTTGCCTATGGGAGATTGCAATGGTTATTAAGTGGCATGTACAGACAGAAAAACTGTTTGCACAGGATTTGATAGAAAGTCCTGAAGTGGAGTTTGAAACACAAGATTTCCCAGTGAAGGTGCCCTATGTTATAAAGGAAATTAATTTGAAACAGTACAGAATGCCAGATGGGCGGGAAGGGATCAGTGAGATCATTCAGGGCTTGACAGATTGAGGTGGTGACCCTAATTGTGTAGCATGTGTGCAAATATACCTTCTTTGACTGATGCTGTCCCAGATATTGTTACAGAAGTAGCATGGGACTTGATATGTGACTTTTGATATTGCCAATGCTTTTTTCTTTTTGATATGTCAAGAGCAGTTTAGTTTTTTTTTTCATGAGGTGATAGACTAATGACAGTTAAGAATTTGCTTGAATTAGTTAAACAGAATGGGGGAGCATTTTCAGATTAAAGAATGTGAAGTCTTGCTGGAGGTCAGGAGAGGTTAAAGCTGTTTTTCCTCTCAGACATGTAAAGAGTTGTTCATTTGAAAGCGTCTTTCAGATTGATGTTTGGGAGGCTTGCAAAGGCGCAGGTCCCCCGCCGCCCCCCCCCATGAGGAGAGTCCAGACGAAAGTTGGCAGGAGTGCAGATCACTTCGACCTTGAAGGAGATAAGGTGTGAGCTAGAGACAGCCGAGAAGTCTCTGCTTGTTATGTTTGGCAAGGGGCCATTTAGTGTCCGCAGAGATTTGTGAAGGGGGGCAGCACCTGTGAGGGGTGCAGTGAGAGAAGTGAGAGAAGGAGACTGCCCCAGCCCTTCTTGCTGTGTATAGAAAAAGAGGGATTTTACCAAGAATTCACAGGCTAAAGTGTTGGTAGTATTCTTAGACAATTCCCCAGAGCTGGAGGAGACCTATGTAGACAGAAATTAAAATATTGTATTTTTAGAAATGCAAGACGGAAGAAGTGTACTTTTGAAAAATGTTTTTTGCAAGAAGAGTGATGCTTGTTTCTTTTTCAGATTCGCCCAGTTCTCCGCGTGTGAGTGGGACTCCCTTCTCCCGTGTGAGTGGGGCCCTCCCTCTCCCCCCCTCCCCTCCCCCCCAAGCCTGGAATGATCGCCAGACCAGACGGTGGCGGCTGATGCCTGTGGCCGACTAGAATGGATGGGGTCCTCCCTTGTCAAGGAGATACAGCTGCTGATATATACCAGAGAGCATGATGGACTGCTTCTATCCAAGCAAAAAGGGATCAGCAAAGTGTGGAACTGTTTCCTTCACGTGAGGCCAACTTTACATGCATGGAGGCTGTGTGACTTTCACACAGGGTGACTCCTTATATAAAAGTGAAGAAGAGGGAACTACAGGATGTGCTTTGCCAGAACTGTTTTATCAACGTGAAGTTCAGATGCGATGGGAGATGGCTGTGTGTTTTTTCACACAGAAGGACTGTTTTTGTTTTTATGAATGAAGACCTATAGAGACGATTTGTTACGATCGGCGTAGATATTTTCTGAGTTAGTGAACAGTAATAACCTGTAGCTGTTGCTACAATATATGAGTTTGGCAGTAGAGTTTCCAGTTTAACCATTAGAGGCATTAGGAGCATTCAAAAGCTTGATTCATTTATTTTGTGTATCCATTCAACATGTATCCATATATATATGAGCTATTTCTAGATGCACCTGAGTTATTGCTTTTACATGTATTTAGAGAATGCAGACTTTATTTGCTCTAAAGTGATTATCATATACTTTTGATGAGTTTTTCAGTTTTGCAATGGAGCATTTCGATCATAGTTGCTTTTTAGTCATGATTTGTTTTGAATTATGTATTTTTGTGTAGCCACTTCAACACATGAGTTGCTGTTTCAACTTGTGCTTTTTAGTAGTTGTGCCTTTCAATTCAGAAATATGGTCTTAAATGATTTTGCTTTCAGTTGAGATATGCAGTGCTTCAATGATAGTTTTGTTTTTTCGTTATGATATACAGTTGCTATTTGCTTTGCAATGATTTCATTTTTGCAGTTAAGAGATGCAGTGCTTCATTAGATTTTGTTTTTGAAATATGTGAATGGTGATGATCAAGGGTCATGGGGTGCAATGTAGTGAATCAGCCACTTTTGTGGTCTGACACCCTATGATGACCCTCAACCACCACCATTTTGTACTGACTTAAGTGTTTTATGTTACCTTAGCCTTAATGTAGGATGGGTTTGCATATGCCTGCTTTTCTTCTGTCTTTTAGTGGAATAGTCTTTCCAAGAATAGATGGTATGGGATGTTGAGGTGCAGTCTTGTGGGTGGTGGTGCACACATGTGTTCAATGTTGTATACTGAGGGATTAAGTGTATAATGTTATTTGGGTTAGGTGAATTATGACTTTGACCTATTGGCTTTGACATAGTCTAATGTCATTCTGCCTTCTGACTTTACCTTGCTTCAAACTTTTCTGTGTGCACAGTGGTGCTTGTAAGTTGTGTGGATGAGAATTATAGGTGCGGACTATTGCCTTTGACAGGGCCTCATGTCTGACTCTGCCTTGCTGCTGCGTGCACAGCCGTGCTTGCAAGTTGTTTGGGTTATTAACATTCAAGGTCTTGGTGTTTTCCTGAGCGATTGTTTTTGTTTAGTGTACTGTGGAAGGCCTTGTGAGAGCTTCGTCAAGACAGAGGCTGGAAGAAGTGCGAATGGAGGAAGAGACTTGAGAGCTCCTTACTGCCATGGAGATGCTTGCTTGGAACTTGGCCAGTTCTGGTAAAATTCCTCTGGCGGTGGGAGGAGGTCTTTCACGAATCTTCTAGTGTGTTTATAGCTGAGGGTTGCAGGCTGAGAGACTGGGAGTTTGGATTCCAAGCGAGGGCAGACGTGTCTATCTCGGATTGAACCCTGGCTTGCTGAGTTCTGATCCCCGGCTGTAATTCCCCCAGTCAGAAGTGGGCAGTGTATGCACCAGGTGATGTATTGAGTTGTGTGGTTGTTTAATCATTGGAGGTGTTTTCTTTGTGGTGTGGGAGGTGCACATCCAGAGCACTCCTCTGCTCTCTATATATGTATATCTTTCTGATCTCTTGCAGGACGTCTAGTGTACCTTATCTTATATCAATTATTGCTTGTTTATTAATCAGTATTATAGTTTGCTCAGTTATTGATTCATGCCTTTAGATTATAAGTTTGCTACATATATTTGAATCTTATGCATTTGGTATCTGAGATTGCCTTTGCTTAGAGAGTATTATGTAATAAACCCCAAGCCTTATTCTAAAAGTGATAGAGTCTTTGCATTTTGTTAAATAAAACCCCTTTTCAAAAGGTGCTGTTTGTTTTGTGTTGCAGTCTTGCTGTGCCAGGAGTGGTAAGATATGCTATTTGCCTCCCAGGTGGGAGTGCAGGGATTGGGTGTGGCTTATTGGTGAGAAGCCACATTCAAAACACTGTCTCTTGTATTCTAATAGGTAGGTCTACATAGCATGGATGGATCATGTGTTGTTTTTTAGCCCATTACGGGTATTGCAGTCATAGTTTTCTGTTATAAGTAGTTTTGGGTCGCAATGGGTAACTAGACATTAATGTTTAAACCTGAAAAATAGGGAACGCAAATGGAATGTAACATGAGGAATGTTATTGAGTAAGTATCAGCTAATATATTGCTATATTATTCAATATTGTTTTTTTTCCCTGTATTGAAGAAGGTGGTTGATCCATGTCTCACCGAAACGCCCCGTCGACTGCTTTGTAGTTATCTTTGTTTTTATCAACACTTCTGTGTTACATATTATGAAATTGTTTTTAATTGTTTTTTAATTGTGCAAGATCTTTTGTGTTTAATTTAAATAATTATGAATAAAAACTGAATTTTAACATGTTACCTGTTGTTCTTTTGCCTTCCTGTTCTAAATGTACTTATTTGCTATTGTTATTCCCTTGCAACTGGTGTTTGAATAACTGTTTTACACTTGTTAACACTGTGATACTGGAACACTGTATAACACAACACATGATCCACATAAATCTTTAGGTAGGGACCTGTTCAGTTTTTCTATTGATTACCCTGTCCCTACTTCAGTTTATAGGGTTCCTCCTCCGTTTTTTTCACTATCTTCTGTGTCTGGGACACAGGGCCCAGATAGAGTGACGAGAAGTGATCAAATTAAGCTGCTGTTAAAATATTAATAGTCAGAGGCAGGGGTCTATTAGCATCCCCCTAGTTACTAGAAGCCAGAATTGCTGGGAATCTTTTTTGGCATAGGCCTCTCTGATTTGCTCCCATCTATTCTTGTCCCATTCCCTTTTTGCTCTAGCCTGGGCTAGCTTGTAATATCTCCTCACTTCCCGTATTTGCTTCACATTGTTAACCCCTTCAGTGCCCATGACGAGATAGTCTCGTCATGGAGCGCGGTTGCGCTGTGCCCATGACGAGACTATCTCGTCATGAACCCCGCCCGCTAATTCAACGCCCGGCACAGGGCGGGGAAAGGGCGGGGCACAGAAGGGGTTAATGCTGATTGCATGGGCTAGTTGTTGTCGAAGGCTCCTGTACTCTTTGGTGTACCAGGCAGACTGCAACCTAGTCTTCTTTCCAGTTGCCTGGGGACATCTTGGTTCGCTAAAACAAGTAGGCTGTTGTTTAAATAAATAGTCATAGCAGGCTGGGATCTCGTCCAGCCCTCCCTGGTGCAGAGCCAGTCTATGTAGTTCTACAGAACTTGCCAAAAGATTAGACTTGATTTTTTTGAGTGTATCTACATCCATAGTTACCTGGGATCATTTTAGATGCGTATTGTCATTTGTTGAGTGAACCTCCCTAGACGTAAGGGTGATGTTAGGGGAACTCTGGGGATATTCCAAGGGGATTCCAAGTGCAGTTCCACTGGGTTGTGGTCGCTGTCTGTGGTGTGACCCACAGTCATATCGACCAATCTAGGTTCCAATCTCAGATCCAACAGAAATTAGTCTATACGACTTATATTAGTGGTTCTTTTATATGTATTGGCCCTCATTTTATTTGATTTTGTACGGACGTTTGCTGCCCTATGGCCCAACTAAAGGGTGAGTGCAATAAACTGGAGTGCTACTTGGAGCCATTTTTTAATCGGGGTAGGTCAAAGTGGGGAACAGGCCACATTTCTTCTGCCTCTCTACACCCGCATATGTTCTGCTTCTCTAGGGGTTCAAAACTGACATTAAAATCGCCAGCTACAACCAATAGGGGCTATATGGCCCAATTATCCAGTAGTTCTTCAAACTCTTGGAGAGTAGTCGACCTCCTAACTCCTCTGGTTCCTCGTGCATAGACATTAAAAAAGTCCATTACAGTGCCATTTGTTCCCCTAATTTGGATAGTTAGACTATCAGGGTTGTTGGACGTCAACTCCTGTATCGTGCATTGGAATGCAATTTTCACCCAAATGGCCTGGTTTATTGGAGCATGCTGGGTGATGGAACGTGAGGTAGCCCGGAATGTATACAAAGGAGGTAGTCCAGGTTTCCTGGAGGATACAAATATCAAACATTCCAATAACTTGGATCCACTGCGTAAGGTACATTTTCGACAACACCCCTGCCACATTCCATGGGACCGGACTAAGCCTGCTGGAATTAGCTTGCTCGTTAGGGGGGGATAAGTTGTGTGCTGTTGGTGGTGACGCCTTTATCGGCTAACAACAACTCATGTTCATTTCCAAGGAAATTAAGTTGGGCCTGTGTAATGGCTGTCATATGTTGCAGATATTGAGGTCCTGTGAGAGCTTGCCATATATGTTTTAGTGCTTACAGAATTGTCTTGCTGATTAAGTCAATAATTTGTTGCTAAGATAGAATCAGAGCCTAGGTGGGTAAGAGTAAGATGTACAGTAGGCAGCAATGAAGGTTGAGGGGTCAATATTAAAGCTGGATGTCAGTAGGAGTCCTCGATCTAGCTTCTAGAGCTATCAGGTTATGGGCCACATTTCCATCAGCCAAAACTAATTCTATACAGTCTGTCTGGAGGTTAGGGTGGATTAGCCATTTGGCTCGCAAAATGTCCTCCTGTATGACTGAACGACAACCCCTTACATTGCGGATCCAATGAATGGCTTTCTTAGTTAGGGAGTCTTCGCCTTCGTATTTAACATAGGAGGGAGCTTTGGGCACATTAGTCATTTAAATACATTTAGGAGGCAACTGAGTCTGTTTGCGCCAATCAATGGAGTTGATTGTGGGGTTGTCAGTTCCAGAGAATAGCAAAGGGTGATCAGTGGATGAGACAATGCCCTGGTGAGAAAATCTGCCTTTGTTAGCTTGTGTCCATATATTTTGCATCCCACCGGGAACTGCATGAGTAACTGGTAACACAGGGGTACACTTGGAGGTGACACAATTAAGGATGTTGGTGTGGTTCTACCATGGGAGGTTGAATGTTATTAGTAAGCAGAGTCGAATGAGTGTGGTGGGTAGAAATCTGCCTTGGGGGTTTGACTTCTAGGTCATCTCTGGCTAGAAGGAATTTAACCTGTTTAGTGAGATCTTGAACAGCAGATATCAGCAATTTGACTTCTGTCTACAGGTCTGCAATAATTATAGAAGCAGCAAAGTCGTTCCTAACTAGCCGATCTGAGGAGACCACGTCCCCTAATACAGCACTGCCACCATCCCTTATCTCCTCTACTTCCCCAATTCCCAAAGCACCTACGCCCTTCTCCAACCCCTTTTCTCCTGTTTGAGTGCAAGTTAGATTCAAAAGCGGTGAAAATAGATTATTTAAAATGAGTTCAGTATCTACAGTGCCTGGACCTGGGTCAGTAGGTGGAGGTACGGGAAATCCTGATTCAGTTTCGTCTACAGTGGAGGGCAGTGGTGCATGACTAGTAAAGGATTTATTTGTACTACATGTGTGGGTTTATTGAACATTTGGGGAATGCATTTTTGCGATTTTGAATTTGGGTTAGTTGGGAGGGCAATAGGTTCAATTAGGTCCAGCAAGGTTGAAGGTTCGAGAATTCCTTTGCATTCATCTAAGAGATCATCTACCTGATCTAGGTCACAGTTACTTCCTAAAGACTTATGAGCCTATTTGGCTTTGTAGTTTTTGAGCCAAGCCTCCCCACTCCCACAGTCAGTTGACTCTCTTTTACTTGGAATAGGGTTCAAGTTTACAAATTAGATAGAATGTTGTGATAATTGAGGACAGGGTCGCCATGTTCACTTGCAGCTGCACTGTCACTCTCCATGCCCAACAATCACTGTTGCACCGAGAACCTACCAGCCCCCGAACCCCCCACTAATGGCCAGAATCACTATTAATTGAACTAATAAGTTCTAGGCACAGACACTCAAAGCGATGTCATGTAAAAACAGCACCTGGCTAGGGGGCGACAGTGCTTGAGTTCTTCAATGAATGGCGAGATGAACAAGGCACAAACAATATAAACAGGCAGCCCAGTCGCAATAAGTACAAGGAAAACATGTGGCAACTCAGTTTATTAGCTTGGCATCAATCTGTCCAAAGGTTTGCCAAGATCAAAAGCCAAGAGGGCAGGCCCTGCCAATGATGAGCAAGGATGGGCCGCCCTTGGCCTGGGCTTTGCCCGGGTGTGGCCCATGCGCGATCCATGCCGCGGGAGCCTGTTGGCGCTTAAGGGAGCATGAGCAGCCCCTCCTTCTGGGCGGTAATGGCTTCTGGGGATTGGAGTCCCCCACCAAACCGGCAACAGCAAAATCAGCATTGTGCGCCACGGGAGCACGTTGGTGCTTAAGAGCGCATGGACAGCCCCACCTTCTGGGCAGCAATGGCTTATGGGGCTTGGAGTCCTCCGCCAAACCGGCAACAGCAAAATCAGTGTCCCGCGCCGCAGGAGCATATTGGAGCTTAAGAGCGCATGAGCAGCCCCTCCTTCTGGGTGGCAATGGCTTCTGGGGCTTGGAGTGCCCCACCAAACCGGCAACAGCAAAAGCAGAATCCCGTGCCGCAGGAGCACATTGGTGCTTAAGAGCATGTGGGCAGCCTCATCTTCTGGGTGGCAATGGCTTCTGGAGTTGGAGTCCCCCACAAAACCGGCAACAGCATAATCAGCGTCCTGCGCCGCGGGAGCACGGCGGCGCTTAAGATCGCGTGGGCAGCCCCTCCTTCTGGGCGTATATGGCTTCTGGGGCTTGGAGTCTCCCACCAAACCGGCAACAGCAAAATCAGCATCCCATGCCGCCGGAGAACGTTGGCACTTACTTAAGAGCGTGTGGGCAGCCCCACCTTCTGGGTGGCAATGGCTTCTGGGGCTTGGAGTCCCCCACCAAAATGGCAACAGCAAAATCAGCGTCCAAGTACCAGTTGACTACTTAAATAAAAAAAAGGAATCTGATTTAGCCAAGTGTTGATCTTCAGGGTGATATGGTGATTGCAGTTTTTAAGATTTTATGTTGCCATCATTAGCTTTCTTTGCAGCCACATTTGTTTGAATTTACAAACTAAAATTCTTTTTTGTGTTATCATTGCCTATTATGTACTTGCCTGAAAAAATAATATCAGAGTTTAGAATTAGTTTGACTCTAGAGTTAATTACTTTCAAGTGAAGTAATGATACTAGGGCACTTTAGAAACATATGAACATGGTTTGCAGTTAGTGGCATACATCTCCAGAAAATCCAAGATTCTACCAAATATAGTTTTTCCATCTGACACAGGACCAGTATGTTGGCTGTATTATGCTCTATTGGACAAATACTGTAGGGCAGAGTTTCCCAAATTGTGGGTTGAGGCCCACTGGTGGGTCACAAGCCGATTTTTAGTGGCCAGTCCAAGCAATAAATAAAGATGCGTTTAAAGTCTCTATTTATCGTGTCATATTGGCTGTACTTCAAAGACAGAAGTTAAATATCAACCTATGTCTTCTGACAAATTTCTGCTTTTTTAAAACACTTGAATTGGTGTTTACAAACTCCTCTCACTCTGTAATCATAGACAGAAAAGTTAAGTGAATTATGTGACTATCTTGCTGGGGTACAGGGAGGTTGAAAGGAAAGGAAGTAGAAAGTCATTTTTTGTAACATGCAACAAAATGTAAATATCTGTAAAAAAACGTACACATTCAGCCTCTAGGGGAGCAAAAATGAAGCACAATGTATTTTGTAATTCTGAAGTGTGATGGAAGCAAAAGGTTTAATGAGTTCAAAACAAATCAATATACTTTGCTTGGTGATGTACAAAAGATAAATATTCACTTAAATTCGATTTCCACACATTATCAAATGTGTGCAACATAGTTGTATCAGTAAAACTCTATATCTGTGCAAATTTAGCGGCCTTTTCGAAGGAAAATGTACTGTCTGTAAAAGACAGTACGCTACCACACGATGCTTTAGGTATATTAAAAAATTGCCTGCCTCATATCAATGAAAGTTAGGTGGGTCACAAAAGTTTGTCACTCTAATAATTGGGCCCGTGGTTCTAAAGATTTTGGGAAGCACTGCTGTAGGAATACTAACAATAATGTTTGCTATGCTTTAAAAATATCTTAACCAGCCTATTTTTGACACCTCATACTATGGTTTAATTTCTCATTCTCATTTATTTTGGCATATACACTTAAATTATCCTCAATTTAAAGCCTAGAAATAAGCAGAACATTTTCTTAATCAACCAGATCTTGTAAAGTTTAACTTTTTGATTGATGCATATTCATTTATCATGCTTTCATGAAAAAGTCAAGTAAGTCCAGAATTCCCTTTGAACATGACTATATCTGATTATCAATTCGTGAACTGTTAACGTTTTACTTTATTTTTAAAAGTGGTGAAAATTAAGTTATTGTTTTGTGTTCGATTTCAGGTTCCCCAAAAAGATTATTTTCTATTTGAATTTATAAGTTGTCCCATATGATAATAATATATATATTTTTTTATTGTACAGTTAATTAAAACTCACAATGTAAAAAAATTCAATGTTAAAATTATTTTCAGCATTGGGATTGCCTGGTAGTTTATACATATCAGTGTTTAACTGATGCGTGAATTTTTCTTATTGATATTTTGCCCAAAATTATACAGACTGAGGGGCCGATTCCGATCTCACTCGGAAGGGCACAGAACGCGATCCGGCCAGAAAAAGTATAAGCTGTACGCGTGTTTTCCGCACGACTCGTACAGCTGTACGAGCGAGCAAGTACGATGCAAGCAACGTGAAATTCACCAACCAAGTCGTTTCCAGGTCCAAACCGCTCCGTACGTCTCATACGTAAGTAAACCGTGCTGTGCAATGGATGCGATTTACTACCGAGCCAGTGCGATGCACATGTCTGACAGCCGGTGCGAGCCAAAGTTTCCAGCTCGCAAAATGTCCAGGAAGTTGCCTTTGGGGGTCCGTGTCGGACCCCCTGTCACCCGCAGCCTTACGACACGGACACAGGGGGAGACCCAAGGGTCTCCCCAACACAGGCATGTACGGTGTGGATGGCACCGACGCGTACCCACTGTAGGGGGTGCCCTTGTGCGAGATGTACCAATTCAGTAAATGGGAGCCCATGTACGCGTCATACGACCGACTCCCATTGACTTCTATGGGAGTCTGACCGCACCGAGTCCGGCAGCATGCGGCCGCATCGTGCTCGCTCGGTCGGACTGCAGAACTCCGGCTCGGTCGGAAAACACCCCGGATCCAGCTCGGTCGGAGAGCTTTCTGACCCAGATCAGAATCGGCCCCTGTATGTTAAAATAGTTGTCTATATCAGTTTGAACTGAGAAAAAGAATGAACTGCTTGTTTTAATGTCCAGTTTTTCATAAAAATCAAATTGGGCATCCATTTTGATTGCAATAATAAAGGTAGAGAGTAATATTTCTTGAGATTGGAGAACCAAATCCCACTTTATTGAAAGAAATCATATATTTCGCCAGAGAAATAAAAACATTTTTTGGATTGCCCAGAAATGTAGTTATTTTAACTTATTGTGACATTTTCTGATGCACAGATCTGATGTAATAAATAGGGCTAACTCAAGGAATTACATAATATATAATGAGGTATTTCTCAGTTTATTTCATGTCCTTCACATGACTTGGCCTTTGATGATCAGAAAAAAGGCTAGAAAAAATTACTAATTAGAAGAAACCAGAAGTCAAGTTGTTGCTATGCTGGGAAGCCTAAATTTCAAGCAGTGCTTAATGCAAAATAGCAAGCAGCACAGCAAGAGATCAAAACCAGTGTTTGTTTCAACTTACCTGGGATCTCATTGGAAAATGGTCAGCTGGAACTGAGAGCTGCATTCAAATAAAATCCACCCAGTATATATACATTTTCTCTCAGCATATCTATGTAACTTGATTACGTGACAGAAACGTGTTCTTCTCAGAAATAACTTATCTAATGTGCAGGTGGAAGGATTTTCCATCACATGGAAACGTGCCTTTGGGGTAACATTGGGGGAATTTCCCCAAATCTACCCTACTGGAAAGGGGCAGTGAGCCACCAGGACACCAAAGAAGGATTTCATAATAAAAAGGGTGGGGGATTTCCAATCCTGGAATAGAGCCATGCTTGATGCTCACAAAGGGAATGATATTCTTTCAGACACCCTGGGGATAGACTGAGGTATTTTCCTCCAATCTTCTCCCTCTCCCAGCACCAGAAACCCCATGAAACACTAGGAAATGCACATTTTAAAACTGGTGCGAGTGGCTCAACCTGGCATGTGCACACATGCTTCAGCCTGACCTTTAGTCTTAGCCCTAGCCAGGAGTATTTGAACAAAGCTCATCTCCACACTCTGGAATCACCGAAGGTAGCAGGTTCAACATAGTACAAAATCCAAACAATATTTCGTGGGTCGGAGGTCAGAGCCAGGTTATATTCTCAAAGTCAGGCAGCTGAGCAACAGTTTACTGTCACTTACAGTCAATTCAATCAATTAATTCTTTATTTGATCCATTAAATGAGGTTACAGATCATAAAAGCACAAGGATATAAAATACATGTGTAAAAACCATGTTATAAAAACACAGTTTAATTCAGATACGGCTTAAAAACAAGGCAAGAAGAGGCTGCTACCATAATCATTGAGGCTCATTAGCACCAATAAATAACATTTAAAGACTTATGGGAAATATGAGATAAATGATTACAAAGATAGGAAACAGCAACTTCATTGATTAATCAAATGCATACACGTTTGAAATGTCAAAAAGTGTGGTTTGGCACTAAAAAGAGCTGCTTTCACCTCTTTCAAGAGCACTGGTAGCGACATTTTTTCTTTTTCTTAAACAAGATAATAAAAAAGAAGCTGTCACAACACAAGTGAATGGATCATTGAGTTTCTTAAAGAACAATAACGCGGGCGACATTGCCTAATATTAAGTTTCTTTACGATTGGGATTATAAATTTGAGCGCTCCTTCTCATAAAAGCCACCAAAAAAGAACATATGAAGATAAGACTTCTCCGCTCTCTTGTCACAGGGGCAAGGCAACAGGTCAGTACTTCTATACCTCTTCGCAGGAAAGCCTAACATCAGCAGAATTAGATTTAATCTGAATCTCAACAGGATAAATGTATGTTGGCCTTTTCCTATACTCTGTAAATATTGGTAGTCCCCCTCTAGTATCGGTGTTGTCAATTGGTATAGCCTCGCTGTTTTTTTTAGACTACTTTGAAAAGAAGATGGACTTCAACTTTTGCTTCGAGATTGTTTTACACATTCTGGGGGTAGTAAATAGTTCCTCCAGCCCCAAAACAGCCAGGTTTATCTTCACGTACTGGAGCCAGGGAATTTTTTGTGAATTATCCATGGCTAGGCAGTTTTTAATTATAATCTGAGTTAGATTTACTGTGGTCCTACGCCATACAGAATGCCATAAGAGCACCGGAGTGATCTTAATATATGTTATATAAGGTAGCCCTGATTCAAGATGGTAAATGTAATTTGAACACAAACGAGGAAGAGCAAGTATTTTCTTGTAAAATTTATCCTCTAAAATTTGAAGTTGGCTTACCGGGACCATACCCATATACTTGCTCCGTAGGTAGAAACTGAAAGTGACTTTGCCTGATATATCTCATTTATAGTGGTGAGGGGTTTTGATCCCATCCTTTTTATAAAACCCATTATAGCTCCCATACTCCTCTCCATCATCAGTGTTTTATTCTTCACCATATTTGCCCAAGTCTGTTTATTATCAAAGTGAACCCCTAAATACGAAAAGGAGTCTACCACATCTAATTTCCCCTGGCCTATCGCAAAATGATGCGCTCTATTTACCGTAGGTTTCCTTGCTATAAGGACAAAGGACTAGTCTTAATTTACCCTGAAACCCAATGAAGACATAAAGGATGTGTAGGCATTTATTAATCGTTGTAGAGCCACCCATGTCCGTGCAATTAATACTGCATCATCAGCATATGCGAGTATCGGTACAGTTAGGGATTCTAATGCAGGGACATCTCTTGTTGCTCCATGGAGTGCTGCTTCAATACCATTAGTATATAAAGAAAATAAAACTGGAGCACGGGCACACCCTTGTCTGACACCTCTTCGGATCTTAAATGGGCGAGTGCATTCCCCATGTTTTCCAAATCTTACACTGGCGGTGGTGTGGTGTCAGAATAGAGTTGCTGAATAAAACTAATTATTGCAGGCTCCACCCCCAACTCCTCCATTGTGTTCCAAAGTTGGAAGTGGATCACAGTCAAACGCTGTGCTAAGATTCATAAAAGCCAAACAAACCTGACCTGTTCTGACTCTGGTATATTTATCGATTATAATGGTTAAATTGAGGCACTGGTCTATAGTGCCTCTACCGCTCTGGAATCCATATTGCGCCTGCATCAGAATACTCTTTTCATAGGCCCATTCTTCCAGCCTATTTAGAAGTAATGAAATTGGACTGTAGTTCTGGGGCTTTTCTTTATCACACTTTTTGTATATGGGAACAATAATACTAGTTTTCCATGAGTTTAGGAAAAAATCAATGGTGACACCATCGGGACCCGGTGCCCTTCCACTAGAGCACTTTTACAATCCCCTACAAACCTTCTGGATTGAAAATGTCAAGGATTCGCTCGGTGGTGAGTCTACAATTGGACGTTAGGTTTCTTAAGTTTTATTTGAGTCAAAACAGTGGTCCACCTATTGATCTTCACTAGCATGAGAATCTAGAAAAGGGTCAGTCATATTTTTAAAACAGGGAGCATTAATCCCTTTCCAGAAATCTTTGCAGTTCTTGGAGGCTTCTACTAACTCTAGGTTTTCCCATGCTTCTTCTGTTAGTGCCCTTTCCCTATCCTTCCTAGCTATCAAATCTGTTTTGCAGAGCATCTTGGCCTTCTCCCTATCTCTGGGTTGGAGTTTTAGAGTCCTATGCAACTTACTTAAGGCTTTAGGGCAAGCTTGATCAAACCACCGTTTTACTGGGAGTTTTGAGTTGCCTTTCAGACGATGTCAAAACTGCTTTTACTTCCTTGAGTAGACTCTCAAAAGAAGATGGTAAAAAATGAGTATTACCCTCATTTTCAAGGCATTTTAAAACCAAACTCATGTTCCAAGCTACTAATTGTGGGACCAATTTTGCCTTATTGGGACCATTTTAACTGGTATCCATTTTTTCTAATCGAAACAGGTTGCTCCATATGTTGCATTAGTTTAGTCCTTTGTACCTCTATCATTAATACTATCAAGAGAATAGCGTGATCGCTAAAAGCAGTGAATTGTGAATCTATTTGAGAAGTCTATCCCCGAATGGGGCTTGACACTATTACATAATCAAAAATGGATTCATAGTTGTTCCTAGTGAAGGTCTTATAAGATTTGCCATTTCTTGTCAGTGCCCCATTAACAACTTCCAGGTCTCTTACATGGAGCATTATGTTCAAACTATTTCCATAGTCCATTGCAGCTAACATGTTCAAGTGACCAACCAATCAGGCCTGATCAAAGTTTTTCTTCTCAGAAAGGAGCCTGGATAATTATTTTACCCACAATGCACTGCAGTGTCCATGCCTTGCCTGCAAACAGTAAAGCACATCTTCCAGGGGCTTCTCTGGTGGGATACTATATGCATCCTCTTCAGACAGTCCCCAAAAACAAAAAAAAACTACTGCAGGAATGGGGTTGCCCTCTTTGACCTGTATCTACCTGCCCTTTTTACACAAAAGTAAATCATTGCTAATACTTATGGATCACTCCAATAACTGATACACCAACAATTTTTGAAAGATTTTGTCCTATCACTATTTCTCATTATCGTGAAAAGTAGGGCAGTGCAGCAACACATAATGTTTGCATATATTGCATTTACTAAAACAACATAGGCCCTAATTCCAAGTTACAACATCAAACCTGGTTCATTAACTCCAGGGGCCGTATTACGCATTGTCATTGTATGCGACGGACGCACCTTTTAAAAGGTGCACCGGGCTCAAACTATTACCCCAGGGCAGTGCATTCACGTGAAAACATGGAGCTGCTGCTGGCAGCAACTCCATGTTTCCACAGTGCAGGCGGCAACCCGCTGGCACTTTAAAAGGGGATTATAGATCCCTTTCAGGTGGGTGCAGTCACTGACTACACCCGCCTGCAAGGAAATGTTTGGGGGAGTCCATAAGGTCCCCTTTCTCCCCTTCAGAGGGCTGCTATCAGGGGTGCACTCACAGCACACTATGATTTTCTCCCTGAGAGCTTCCTTGCCTCTGCGCCTGCATCTGTAATATAGTGCAGGTGCAGAGGCATAGGAATCCCCTCATTTGCAAAGGGCATGCCCCTTTGCTAATGAGTGAACACCCCTAAATGTAGTGCTGGCTCTTTAAGTGCACCAGCGCTATCGGTATTAATGAAGGGGACGCACAAGCATCTGTGCCCCCTTCTGTAATACCAAAGTGCCCTTTGGGCATGCAAAGCAGGCGCAAAAACCCATTGAGCCCCCTGGGCATGTATTGTAAACGGCCCTAGGTGCCTACCGGCCATTATTGTTATTCTAGTGTCACTAGATTCGAAGATTCTGGGTCAGAGAAATCGAGATCTGTTTCACCAGGAGCAAATCCAGACCTGGGGAAGCCACTGCAGAGCCAGGGGTAGGAGCAAAGCACAACCAAGCCCAGCTCCTACCCAGCCCTCGTAGCACCAGCAGCAGAACAGTTAGGGCTCCTCTTGGAGTATCTCAGCCCTGCCCTGGAGTGTCCTGTAGACCCACTTTTATTCCTTCTGACTTTCACCGACCTTCCCACTTACATCCTCTGCCTTCTCTGAATGTGCTAAAAATGTCAGCAAATTTGTCCAAAGATAAACTGAGAAAACGCAATGGAAAAGGGCCCAGCATTCTTAGTTGCAACTGGTCATTCCCCATTCCGGAGGGCAAAACTCATAACTGCTGGATTATGGTGCAGAGATAAAGCTTGGAATTGGGTATGTGTGCCCTTATCAAAATGCTGTAAACTTTTAATGACAGACTTATGCCCTCAATATCAAATTCACTATCCCACCTGAGGCACTCACTCTGTGTGGGATATTGCTTTCAGATTTTACAGGTTGCTTGGCATCTCCAGTCTAAATATTCCATTCTCAGCATAGATTAGGCCTAGCAAACTAAATGCTGACCTACTAACGGCTTGAAATTCTGAGACTCTCTATAAGCTGTGTCCAGAAGTAGATATATATAGTACTGTAAAAATATACCTATAATACCATATAAAAGCAGGCGTTGGCTGGTATTGAATATTTACATCAACAATTGAATTTGAAATATGAATTAATTAATTTCTAAATAACTAAGAAAATACAGTTCATAGCATAGTGGTCAGCATAGTTTTTCTGTACACTCATGAAATACACTATGAGAATAGTAGTGTCATATAGAAACACACTTTTATAACATTTATTGATTGTGTGCCTTGTATTATTTTTGTACTCGTAATGCAGGTGCTATAAACATGCTCAAAGTTCTATTATTCGCTGGTATTGGAGTGTCAGAAAGACAAGACCAGTAAATATATAATTATATTGCTGTTTGAATCTATAATGCGGAATATGACAGACATGATCTTGATTGATATGTAAAATCTAAAATATGATGGTCACGTATAAATTACTTAAGTCATTTCCCTGAAAAGAGACCATTTTGTTCTCTGGGACCTAAGATTTGCATGGCAGAATGTCAAGCTAAAATTGATGTATGGTGTAATGATAATCTCCATGCCATCTCTATATTAGCAGTTGGATATGGAAGTGGCAAATTATGAATGCTTACATCTGATTACCCAAGTAGTTGGCAAAGTCTGTACTGTTAACAATAGGAAGGTGAATACTCACATCTGTAAGAGATGCTTTGATAGCTCTTGCAGTTCATTAAACCACGAGTCTGTAAAAGGGCATACTCACAGGCCTTTAGAGAGAGAGAGAACACTGTTAAGAGGGAGGCTTAGGAGGATTCGGAAAATTAGTGTTGCCAGAATCACTCTTCCAGTTTTTCGGAAATTCTAAACTGCACGTCCTCCAAAACAAAATGCCCCACTATGAACTCTCATATCAGTACAGCTATTTGAGTCAAAAAAATTTCATCAATTAATGAAGATGAAAAATCACAATATAGAGTGTGAATGAGTGGATGTGCCGCCCCCTTATGATTTAAATCAAATCAAATGAAAGTACATTTTCACTCACTTCACTCATATAGAGAGGTTTGTGGCGGTAATCACCCACCCATGGGTGTTTCATTGATTGAGGTCCAGACATAAATGTGGCTATTTACTTTTCCTTTTCCAGCTTCTGGTCCAAGTGCAAAATAGTACTGATCATCAAGAAAAGAAGTGGTGGGGATCCTACATGCTTCTGAACAATTGCTTTATTTGATTCAATAGAACAGTATTGATGGACAGGGTACAGACATTGGCAGATACATTAGTGCGCTTGCAGAAACACAGTATGGATTTCAGCAGATTTATGGATGGTATAACAGTGCCTCATCCTAGACTCATAGATTGAAAAGTGTGCAGCGGCTTGAATGGGATCCTATTTATGTTGCATTTATGAACCTCAGTATGGCATTTGATGGAGATACTAGACCTAAATTAGGTTCTAATCTTGAAAGGATGGCTCTGGATTGATCAATATTAGATTTCTTGAGGAATATATGCTTTAATATTTGAACGCTGCAGTGAGATCTGGCAATCGAGGGTAGTATACAGAATAAGTTTCTTTAGAGAAGGGGATTCCTTGAGTGGCATCTCTTGGTTCCTTCGATTTTCTCATCCTAAATGAATAGAGTGAGGGCTTTTTTTAAGAGCAAGGAGGCAAGACACACTGAGGATTGGCAGGAAATATTTTCCAGAGTTCATGTATGCAGATGATGCTGTCCACCTGTCCCAACTCCTGAATGCTTTAAATAAACTGATCTATTCTTAAGTATCTTTTATGGATGGCTTGGATTTAAATAGAAACTATTCTAAAATATTCATTCTTGATATCAGAATGAAATCATTAACACTCTGATTATATAAAAGATTTCTGCCTAGTAAGGGCCCAGGCCTTTCCGTATGTTGGCCTCATGTTAAAGAACAATATATCATCCAGTCAGACAAAAAAGTATATATTAAAATTAATTCAAGACATATGAGCAGCATTTGATTTCTCCTTAAGAATGGGTTGCAAATCCCTAAATCACGTGTTAAATATTTTTCTAAAGAAAGTGTGTTCCAGCTCTGAGATATTGAGCAAAGGTTTGAATCAATACCAATATACCTTTCCTCCTTATCTAAGAGAACAGATTTTGTTTTTATAGACGTTCATAGATGCTCCCATTGGGCTTGTTTCAGTATTATTGCCATGAAAAGGTAGGCCTCAGTTACCTAGAATGTATCATTAAGCTGTCTCCATTGTTATTATGAATCTCTGTATGGTCTAATCAGACCACCAGTAGTAATATATCATCAAAGATACATGAAATGTGAATGCAAATAATAGTTTGGGTCGATTCAACAAAAAGTTACATTTTGGGCAAATACAGCATTTATTTAAACAATTTGTTTATCAAAAGATGTATAGGAAACTGGAAAGTCTGGTGTCAGATCTTGTTCTTTAATAAAAATGTGTTATTTGATGGAACCGTGACTATGCTATGTCTCCTTCCTATGGTACGGTTTAGAATGGAGATAGTTCATCACATTTTAAGTCTCTACAAGAGCTGTGCTTTTTCTGAGACTTCTATTCTACTCCACTGTGATGATAAATCTGCTAAGAAGGCTATGAATACTATGTTTTTTCTACCATTAGTACAAAAATGCTTGATCCAGATTTCTTCTGCAAATTCAGGTGTTGTAGGCCAGGTATATGAAGGTTGCTATGTGTGTAGCACTGTAAAAACGTGAAACACAAAATAAATGAATTCCTTTCTCATTCAATTATTTAAGAAGTTTTATTTTGTTATGCTGAATTTGAATTGTGTTATGTCATTTTATCATTATTATTTTTTTCTACATAAACAATTGTTTGATTTGACTTGAAAAGGAGGCGCATGTGAACCAGACTGAGTATAATTCCACGGACATAGCAACATGAGAGAAGGCCCATCAAGGGCCGAGGAATAAGATGCAGAAAACATAGAAGAAAGAACTGTTATGCAACCAAGAATGTTAAATAAATATACCCTGTAGAAAATGTTTTCACAAAGAATTGATCCAGGACTGACCGAGTTCCTATACACAGACCAGCCAAAGGAGAAGTTGAAGATACCCAGCTGAACCCAAGCCTTGCTTGACGACACTCCAAGGTGGGAGCAGGAGAAACTCGACCTCAATATATTTAAGCAAAATATATGACCCAACTTGGTTGGTGAAGATATAATAAACAGGTCATTCCAGATGTTCGCAAGCTGCCCACCTGCTAGCCGCTCTAGCAGGACTAGCAGCTGGGGCCCTTGGGTGCATTTTGGACATATTTTCGACCTAACTCACCAATCGATATCATAACCTGAAATTATGTAGTCTGCGCCAGTAATTTGTCAAATAATGGTCCTGCAATGTTATCTCTTGCCGATTCTAGGCAGACATATTATGTCTTTTTATACTTTTGGTTTGCATTATTTGCATGTGCTCACATATCATGTTTTGCTATGTTTATATTCCTTGCGCTCACTTCCCGCTAATACTCTCTGTGCTCACTTCCCACCAATATTGGCAGAATATATCTAGACTGTTAGCTTACACTTTTTAGGGCTCGCCTAGGCAGCGCTTGCGCTGTCTCGTTGAGACATGCAGTATATACTATAGCAGGGAAGCTTCTTGTAAGCTCCGCCCAGTCTCCTCCCATCTTTTGGATTGGCTCACATCCTAAATTCTGCATTCTGATTGGTTTTCAGCTTCTTACTCCCTCTCCATTACGGCCATGTCGTAATTTGTGTCCTTCCATGGCTATCAGCCCCTTTACTCCACAGACTACTTTCTTCCTGTCCTTCCCCCTCCCTCCCGCAGTCCGGGGCTTCTTGCTGACCCCACCCCCTAGAGGCACTCCCGGTGGTGCTAGTGCCTTCTCGCGATCGCCCACACTCCCAATAGGACTACATTGCACATGCTTGTTTTTCTACTCTGGCATTGAAGGATAACACTTTTTTGTCCTAATAAAATAAAAAAAACGGACTTGAGATTTGGGAAGTACAGGCTCCACCCCTGCAATAGGTACAGTAGCATTAATATCCAGAGATTTGTATGCACTTGTAGGCCGGGTGTGGGCGCGGCTGCAGGGGCGTGGCATAGCTGCAGCCTCGGAGCTCAGGTAAGAAGCGGAGCTGAAGATGGTGGAGTACCTGCGGGCGCTGGAGGGCTGGAGCGGTGATACCGTGGTGGGCGACTCCCCGGTGTCACCACTGCTCCCGCCTGTCTTTCTCTACCCTGGGGCCCGCCAGCACTCACCATGGGCAGCAGCCCTGAGGTCAGTGGCAGAGGGACAGCAGCGGTGGGGGACGAGGATTCCCTCCTGTCTCCTTCCTCAAATCTACCGCTACTGATGATGATGATGAGCTGCGCGGAGGCACCGAGCGACGCTGTCCAAGAAGAGTGAGTACCGCCAGAGACGGGTTCGTGGGGGTACATTGTGGGTCCAACAGGGCATCTTTGGGACATGCATCAGTCCTTGATCTGAGCGAGCCAGGACTCCAATTGCTTCAATTATCATCGGACTGAAAACAGGGCACAGCAGACTAGACAGACCCTTGTGTGCACAAAGCTGTCACATGCGCGCTGTGCTGCCTCAGCTTAGTGTCATCTTGCATTGTCTTCTCCCCACTGCTGGCACCGGCAAGTGCATGGCAAGAGACCATGTTTCTAGAGCATCTGATTTATACTTAGGAAATAAGTTAAATAGATTGGGAATCATATTCTACTTAAATACGTTTTAAGCACTTTGGTTCGAAAGGGCCCTCTTAAACTAAAGCCTCAGTCACCATATTAAAAGATTTCACCATAAACCGTGACAGATGTTGCAGTCGGAAATCTTTCACCATGATACTATTATAGAGGCGTGCTGCTTTGGGTGTGGTGTTTTCAGACAAAGGCAGGCAACTAGATTCCATATTTTTGCAAAGATACTCCGCGTAGGTAGCGAGAGCACCCTGCAGTAACGATGCATTGGACTCACTGTGGTAAATTAACTTTTCATTAAAAGCAACAATGTACACTGTCCAAAAGTACCAATCTGTTGTTTGTTTCGCACACTAAAGCCTATTTTGCCTGTAAAAAAAAGCATGATGTCTCCAGACATTTAAATGTGAAGGGTGGTAAAGGAGACAAGCTTTAGTCTTCCACTGACTTTGCTCAGAGTTTATGCCATTATAGAGAAGTGAGCAAAACAATAAATTTCTTCATGAAATAATTGTCTCCCATTTACATGGGGGAGAGCTGGCAATATTTGTTGACTTCCCTTTCAGCTTCATTGTCGTTCGGTAGCTGCTCCTTGTGATACCATCTTACAATTGTTAATACTGCATATGCTTGATAGAGAGCCAGACACGCTTTCTATGTAGTTTTCTACCTCAACTGATTATGTGGGTGGACCTACTATGACAGTCCTTGTTTTCAAGTAAAGACATATTTTATAATATATTCCTGAAAAACATTAATAAAAACAACTGCCGTTATTTGGCATTTCCACTTTTCTTCAATGACTTTGTTTAATCTGTAAAAGAGTATTCAAAATGTAGTAATCTGGCCCTGTTGACAAAAAATAAAAAACTAGTGAGAAACCAAGTCTAGCATTATTTTGTGACGCTCTGGATAAATAGTTGGTTGTCACACTTGATAATATGCCTGTTTTGTGGATACAAAAGCTCCATCTTTTAAGGAAGCTCAAGCAGTCGCTCTGAATGGGGCGACTTGGCCCCCTCATATACCCTACCCGTCTACGTCACATGGTTTTGGGAGCAAATGTGATAGAAACAACAATCTGTTTTTATTTCTTCTAGCCTATCTATTCACCTCACTAATTATGTAGGAGCCCAGTAACCCCCACAACTGATCACACTCAGCTCAAAATAATACAGCTTAAACTAAGAAACAGACGCATGGAGTGGTCTGCTTGAGAGCACAAGACTAATCCCGTTAACCAACAATAACCCAAAAAAACCACTGGATTAGCCACTATTCTTGGGTATCAAAGTATCACAGTAGCATGCTACTCGCTGTAAAGTGCTTTCAGCGCCTCGTTGGGCGCAGTAAACAATAGATAGAAGCAACTACAATTAGGGGTGGGTGGAACTCTGAGTTTGACCCCATGGAATTCTGCAAAGTTACATAAAAACTCTGGGGAGTTTCGGCAAGAGGTGTAAATAGGTATGTGGTGCTGCTTGCATTGGAAATTAGCGCCAGTAGTGCGAGCAGCGCTGAAAAATCAATGCGAACTCTGCCATGCGGTGCACAAGAGCGTGCAGCCATTCAGTTGATTTTGCTGGTGCTGAAGTAGAAAATTTACTCGACAAGCAGCCCTCTCTCAGTGACCGCTAGGACACGCCAAATCTCGCTTGCATGTTTTCATTTTGATATGGGGACAAGTCTTTGCATATCATGAAGTTTTGGAAATGTGTGTGCAATGAAAGGCCGCCTTTTTTTGTACTTATGTTTCATCATTTTTAAACTTGGTAACAATCCACACAAGTACACACCGCACCATACCACATAATTCCAATCCACATAATTTCTCTCAACGCCACACACTTCCATGCCACCCAATTCAACTCTACACATTTCCACTTCATACCACATAATTCAACAACAACCCACATATTTCAACTCAACAACACAATTACACAACACACCACATACATCCAATTCATACCACAGAATATCCCACCACATAATTTAATTCCACAACATACCACTCCACAAAACAAAATGCCGTTCCACATAATTACAGTCTGACACACAATATCACTCCACATTATTCCAGTACATCCAATACCACATAATTACTATCTACATATGTCCACTGCACCTAATGCCACATTATTCCGCTACACAAATCCACTCCACACACAATTCCACAACTAACAAGTTCAATACAACCCACATAATTCCAATCCACACTACATACATCTACTCCACACCACTCCAAAACAAATAAGTAAAATACATTGTCATTTACAATGCCAATATCCCTAACTCAAAAATGCGAGACCAATTTGCATTGCAAATGCTTGTTGAGTTTAGAAACGTGTATCTGTTTCGTATCTGATATGTAATTCATGTCACTTTTTGATTGCGGAACTATAAATTCCTCATGCAATGTACCTCATTCTATTGTAAAGCGCTCTGACACCACTTGGTAAAGTGGCCGCTACAAAAAACGCATAACTAAATTAATGATATTGTGTTAAAATTATATTCATATAGTGCAAACTAGCTCTGATAAGGTGTTGAATGACTTCATGAATGGTGGCACTCTGCTCCAGAACCCTAGGTTAGTGGTTATTCAAGTGTTTATTCCTTATCATTGGTTAGTGGGATTAGTATTGTGCTCTCAGGAAACTGTTCCATACATTCCCTTCAATTTCTTTATGGTAGATTAAGTTCATAGGAGTTAAGTGAGATCATTAGTGTGAGTGAGCTCATGCAAATTGAGAGTTTCCACCTTTACCTAGATGGAAGTTCTTCTCGAATTGCTAGATCTTTTCTAATTAATATGATTAGGTGTCTCTATGTTAGACTGTCTTCCAATGGCCAGTCTCAGACCTGTTTAATTGGACTGTGTACATTTTTCGCATACTTTTCCATTCCGTGGTGATGGCACTGGTAAACCTGGGTACTATGAGTTACTGAACTGCTCACTTGTTTTATGTACTTTTCCCTAATATAAGCTTTTGGGTAAAAGAGTTGGGAATTTTCATACTAATTATGAATGTTGTGTTTACATTTTCATTTATATGACTACACATACATGTGTATCCTTTTATTTTTCCTGTTAAGGTCAGATGAGTCAATGCAGAATAAAAAAAATACATAAAATGGTGTTTATTCATTTGTCTCCTTTAGTTGCAGACTACAATGTTGGTGAATTCCACAAAAGCAGATTTTCCTCTCGTCATAGGTGGATGTTAATTTTTCCTGTTTGAGTCAGGATGGGAGAAGTCATTTTGAGAGTGCAACACAACATACACATCAATCGATAAATTTGAAAAAGGACGTTTCCAAACGTATTCAGCAGCATTTATGGTTCATGTTCTTAACGTAGCCAATGGGGTGAAGCTACGCAGCAGAGAACATTACCTTCAGAAGGCTCACAGTAGCCACCTTGTAGCCACAGGATGTGCGCATGGCAAGTAACTCCAATAACAGGGCAGTCATCATGTCACACTGAGGAGTGATTAGGAAGGGTTGGCAAATTTACTATTCAATTGAATGGCTTGACATCCACACAAATCCAACCTTGTTCATGCTTTCTCTTTATAAAACTCTCTTGCAAACAGAGTCTGTTTTCTGTGATCGCTTCTGTTTGTTGAAACGGGACAGAATGATGCTCCAGAAAACAATTAATACATTATGGCCTGGATTACAAACCAGGTGGAGTGGAATTAAAGAAAATCTTATACCTGGGTTTTATTCCCACCTGCCACAATTTCCCTTCCCCTTCCCTCGACCTAAGTCACCACACACCCATTGGTCCATGCATGAATTTGCTACCTGCTCAGACGTGGTGGGACATGTATGTGTTGAACCCCACAGAATTGGAAATTTTGGTTTTATAGCCAGAAACATCAGTCCCACACTGTAATTCCCATCTGGGGTGTTTAACTCAAAACTGGATGGTACTGGGGTGAATTTACCACACCATAACAGCTTTGAATGCAAATTTACTGTTATCCAACTACCATCCAACTCATAATCAGTGCTTATGTCTCTCAGTGGCAAAAGGCAGAAGGAGTAACTGAAGCCTGCATTTATTCATTCAAAGTCCTGTTCAATGACCAGTAAGTGCTGGACATTTACACCAAGGGGAGTATTTCTGAAAAAATCACACAGCGCAGCACAGCAAGTTACCTTGCTGTGCTGTGTGATAAGATAAGCCAGGAAATTGCTGTATTTGACATACACATGGCACATGCCTGTCTTTTCCCTGCACTGGCGCACAATGGAAGGAATTGTAGCGAAGAAACTGAATTTGTACATACTGTTAATAACATCAAATCGAATTTTACAGCTCGTGGTTATGAGCACAAGTGTCTAGAGAAGGCAGAGAGAAAGGTTAAGAAACTTGATAGAAAACAAACATTAAAAAGTAATGCTCATAACATGAATGATAAAAAGAAAGGCATGGAACCGAAGAAGAATGTACTATTTATAACACAGTACAATCAACATAGCAATCACATCTACAATGTACTAAAGAAGAATTGGTCTATATTGAGTATGGATACAACTCTCTCTAATATTGTGCCACGCAAACCTAAGGTGGTTTATCGAAAAGGCTTTACCATTAAACAGAAACTTTGCCCTAGCTATGTAAAAACAATGGACCTGGACAAGACTCCGGTCACGTGGTTACCTAGTAAACCAAATGACTTCTATTTGTGCGGCAATTGTTCAATATGTAGAATAGGCAGAAACAGAACCATTGAATTTACATATAATACAAGTAAGACATATAAAATCTTGTCGTCATTTATCAATTGCAATACCACCTACTCTATTTACATCATAGGGTGTGCTTGTGGTAAGATCTATGTGGGCAGCAGTATACGTTGCTTTAAAGGGAGAATACAAGAGCACGTGCGAGCAATAAAAAGCATGGATGAGAGATACTCGATTGTGATGCATATAAAGAATGATCATCCACAGAATAAGGATATCTGGTTTCATGCCATAGAGCATTTGGCTGTAGGTGAAAGAGGAGGTAACAGAGAACTTTTCCTCCGACAGAGAGAGGCTAGATGGATACGCATCTTGAGAACCATGCATCAGGGTCTGAATGTGAACTCAGAAATGCATTATTTTTTATAGGCTTGGAATTGTCCTGTTCTCTAATAGACTCTGGAAATGGGATGTTTGTAATGAGATTGCTGGAACTAAAATGTGTTGGTATAATAATATATGTGGGTTATTATCATTGATCAGAGATTGTTACCTAATAATATCACTCTTGATACAACTGTGAGTAGAGTAACACCTATGATGTAAGAGACTGACTATTACGGATACCTATAATGTAATTATCAATAACCACCAAATAACTGATTTATGCATTCACATAATAGCATCAATTATAATCTCACAGTATAGGCAGCTTATCTATGGACATTAATGAACAACATACAAATGTTGAATCCAAAAGTGGTGACACTACTTCTAATTACTGGACTCTAATATCCTTTCCATGTTATAAGAATAGCCGGTTGGGTGGGCCTGTTATTAATAAATAGCGGGCTCTTCACAATTGGACATATTTCGTTTTAGGGTGAAATCTACCAAAACGATGACTTTATTATGAGGTTCGGAGGGATACGTGATTCATAGTGGCATGGAAACAATCAAATGTTGGCATCTCGCTATAGAACATTACTGCAAAAATAATTGAGTAATGAATTCGTTATATTACTGAGAAATATAGAGGCGTTATCTACTGCAGTGGGGATACCACTCTAATATGGCCGCCACTGACTGACTAATATATTTTTTGTGACTTTAAGATTCGAGCATTGTTATTAAATACGGTTGTAAGTTGTTGCCCAGTACTAATTAGATCTTAATATTAGGGCGTTGTTATAAGAAAAGTCAGTTTATGTAAAGAACTTCTGACATCTTATTGTTGAATTAATTACTTTCTGTTTGGTAGCATGCTGTCAATATACAATGGGATCAGATCCCTGATTTCAGATCTCACTGGACCTGTTAGATCTGAGAAAGAAGCCCGTCCAAGATGGCGGATTTACTTCATGTGCCATGTATTGGTTAACGCATGCGCCCCTTCTGTAGCTTGCTAGACGCTAACATCGGGGCGTCGGCACAAGAATAGCCAGTTTATGTAAAAAACTTTTTTACACCTTACTATTGGGCCAACCATTTCGCGTTTGGTGATATGTTTCTAATATACAATGGGACTTGACACTTAAGTTAAGCTCATGCTGGAATCGTTAGGTTTGAATAAGAAGCCCGTCCAAGATGGCGGATTTATTTTTCATAACATGTATTCGATAGCGCATGCGCTAATCTTGAAGCTTCAGCTTCAAAAGTCTGTGACTCGTTAAACTCGTCTTGCTGGTGCAACATGACGACAGAGTGACAGCTTTCTCGAGACTGATTTTACGGTAAATAAGGGCGGAAATGAGTTTATTTTCTGTGCCATACACTTGCGAACGCATGCGCCTATTCTTGAAGTTTGTTAGATGTCGACATTGGGACGTTGGCATAAGAATAGCCAGTTTATGTAAAGAACTTTGCACATTTTATGCATATCTCATATCTGGCCCAATGGGATTGTATCCTTTATTTAAGATCAAACTGGACTTTTTAGTTTTAAGTAAGTAGCCCTTCCAAGATGGCGGTTCTATTTTCTATTTAATATACTTGTTAACGCATGCGCCCATTTTTGAAGTTGTTCAGACGTCAACATTGGGGCGTTGGCATAAGAATAGCCAGTCTATGTAAAGAACGTTGCACATCTCATATCTGGTCTAATAATTCCGCGATTGGTGGTATGTTGTTAATATATAATGGGACTTGACCCTTAACTAAAGATCATGCCGGAATTGTTAGCGTTATATATGAAGCCTATCCAAGATGGCGGATCCATTTTCCATAATATGTATTTGTTAACACATGCGACTATTGTGAAGCTTTGGCTACAATAGCCCGCTAGCTGTCAAACTCGTTTTGTTGGTGTAACATGACGACAGAGGGACAGCCTCCCTGGGACTGAGGTTTCTTTAAATAAGGGTGCTAATGTTCTAAGGAAGACCATAGAGCCTTGGGTGGCGACAAATCAGAGATAACGAGGGTTGTCTGCTCTGCTGTCGCTCTTGATTTATGCAGATTGCCACTATGCATGTATACAGATATATTTATATATATATATATATATATATATTTTTTTTTTTTAATAAAAAAAACTTTTTTTCTATATTTCTTCATCAAACTATCGAACTAGCCATGACCTAAGGCTATCAAAAGGTATGTTTTTACACATAAGACATGCCCCTACCTGAACTTACATGACCAGAAACTTCAGAACAATGATAATGGTATGATATTATGGGCTAAATTTAGAGACATTGAAACTTTAGTAAACTTTGTGACTGATATGTATTGTCCATTTACGTTCTTAAAAAGGAATTTGTGATTATTGATGAATTTTTAATTATGTACTAGTTTGAAAATGGTTGCAACACACTAGTACATTGCTATATAACTATTAAATTTATAACATGATGACATTACTAAGGACTATAATATCGCTGAATCCCTGCACCATATTTTTTAGAGAGAACAACAAGGTAGAGAGAATAAGAATAAGAAGAGATCAAATATTCGCATGAGAGTCAACTGTTGAGGTATTTATAAATGTGATCGTTTAATATCATGATAATTCTGTGATTGCTTATCTACTGTCCCACAAAAATGTTGCTTGTGGTGTATACGAAAATGAATTAAAAAACACTATTGTGTACTAGATTGTTTTGTGGCATGAGATACAAAGAGATTGAGACACAGGAACTTTTTGGTCTGAAAGATGGATATAACTATGAAAAGTATTTCCTTAAAAAGATGTATAAATGTATTGTTTTTAACGTGAAAAAATGAAATTTTTTACGTTTTAGTATTTATACTAATTGTTTGACAGTACTCTATGAGTTTCCCATACTGTCATATATCTTGATTCATAATGGAACATATGTCATTATTGCTGTGAAGAGTCATGTGCCAGGTGGGTTATACTTATGAGTTGTTGGAAATGAAATTGCACTGATTTGTTACAACTATGATTATGAACTTGATTGTACAAGAAATTCTCTTTTATAAAAAGATTTTAATATTAGTTATTGTTTGTGTTTGTAGCCCTGAAGAAGTCCTCAAGAAGGACAAAACGCGTTGGCTACTAGGAAGAAAGAATATAAGAATAAAGGACAATATAAAAACATACAAATTGGATGGACTTGTGTTTTGTATTTGAGTGCAGATCAAAATTCTCTAAGTAACTGGCGCACAATGTGCTGCCTAGCGCCAATGCAGGCCCTCTTGCACCATGGTTTGAATTGGCCATTTTGTTTGAACACTCATCTTCATCCAGAGAGGCTTCAATGGATTAATACATTAATGAATGAATGGATGATTGAGTGAATGAATGAGGGTACTTATAAAGCATGAAGCATCATGTATAGGTACTTTAGCACTAAACTTGTGCTACCAGATGAGACACCCCAGACAGCGGAATATTTGTTTTACAGCCCTTCTAAATTTAGAGAAATCTTGTTTTGCACAATTGTAAGGAGAAAGAGCATTCCAAAGGACATGGGTCTCACACATTGTTGGGGCATTTCACACCTGATAACTATTTTAGACATTTATGATAGATTTTCTAGGCCTCTTTCTTTAATTGATGTTGAGGTAAAGATACAGGTAGAGTCATATTGAAAAAACGAAGGGCCTCACTATGGTCTGATTGACACAGTTTCTGTGTGAGAACCAACTGACCATAGTTCAGCGGTTCCGCACACCTAATTACGATGCAACCGCAAACTGTCATTTCTCTATGGGAGCTTGTGTGGCAGGTGGAAACTACTGGCAGCACAAGCTCCTATAGCGAAATTGGAGTTTGTGAAAATCCCTGCACCGTGTGGAAGGCACCTCATGGAGCCCACCACATGGTGCATGGATTTACAGGGGGGACCATAAGTGCCCCCCAGGGCAACAACCTGAGGCCGCAGAGGGATGGGGGCCCTGTTAGAGACCCCAAAGTCGGTTTCTGACAGCCTTTCCATGTCGTAAAGGCCCACATGGAAAGACTGTTGTAAACTGGCATCATCATCCCCATGAGTGGTTTCTAAGGAACCAAGTGGGATTTCCCGGTGGGTTTGGACTCCGACCGCCGTTATTGAAATACGGCAATCAGAGTTCAATCCACCGATGTTGGTCGGAAAGCCTCCATCCAGCAGACAAAGGCTTACATCAAAAATAGTCCCTAACTCTCTGGGCAGAGGAACATAACATATTGCCTGACATCCAATATAGGTTTCTTTTGGGGAGGGACATGGAGGAGCAGAATCTCAATCTTCATCTTGTTATCAATAAATATACCAGAGCTGAAAGGGATTTCCTTTGTCTTGCCTTTAAGGGCCTCAGTTCTGCCTTTGACAGGGTTAACATAGATAAACTCTGGGTGGAACTGAGGTCTGTGGGGTGGAACAGGGTCTGATTGATTTTCTCAGGGACCTTCACTGTGGGTTGACGGCCTCAGTCAGATATGGCAGTAATGGGGAATGCACTAAGCATTTTACTCTCAGTCTGGGTTCCCAGGAGGGCTGTATTCAGGCCCTCTTTCTTTTTATAATATATGTTATTCACTTAGAGAAGGCACTTTCTGAACAGGGGTTAGATGTCAGAGGTAGATTGCTCCTGACTCTTTTATATGCAGATGATGTGGTTTTGATTGCCCTCACTGCCAGAACCCTGCAACGGTTGTTGGATCTCTTTACTGATTTCAAAGGCAGCATGGAACATTTTATTAATTTAAAAAAGTCACAAGAGATGCTTTTGGGGCCGCAAAACACAAAAAGTGCTACTTTCTCTGTGCAGGGCCAGATATTAAGTAAGGTTGATAATTTCCCTATTTTGGAATCTTAGAAGATTCAGGTCCTAGCTGGCAGCCCTTAATAAAAATGAATACTGGATGTCTCAAGAGGGCTCGTGCAGGAGTAAATGATATTTCTTCCTGCTTTGGTCAGAAGCCATTGAAAAGTATATTAGAGATCTATAAAGCCAAGTGTGTTTCAATTTTCACGTTTGGTTGTGAGATCTGGGGTTATGCAAATCTAGGCTTATTTGTGATGGTAAAGGATACATTCTTTAGGGGTCTTTTAGGGGTTGGGCAAAGTACCTCTACCAAGATTCTACATGAAGATCTTGGTATGAGCTACATTGCTGACCTGATTTGGTTGCAACCTCTTTTGCTGTAGTGTGCTGTCCAACTAAAGGAAGAATTAAGTCTAAACAGGGTAGTCATTTTGGATTGTATGAAGCTGGACAAAATGGACAATATACTCTGTCTGGCTTTTACTAAAGAGAAATTTAGAGGTCTTGGGAGACCGGAGTTATTTTTCATTCTGATGAGTATCATTAAACAAGATATTCATCATGGTAAAAACTGTACCAGCCATATCTCCTCCTTGAAATGTCAAATCATCAGAGTTGTTTGTTGACATACTTCAGGGTGGGTATGTTTCACTAGCTTTTTTATCCTGAGGGAATTTGGTACAAGTTATCCAAATTGCCCACACGTTCTTTAGACCAGTTTTGATGTGTCAAAGTTTTATTGCACATGTCAAAGTTTATTATGGAGCTGTGAACATTAGGGGTGGTTATTAAGGTTTTGGCTTGTGCTGTCTCTTTATACCAGTCTAATTATGATACTCTTCCGATAGAGTACACCCATACTTGTTTTATGTATGGAAAGTGTGAATGCGTCTTAGGAATGTTTAATTAATTAGAGAACACAAAGATGGGGGCTGCTTGAGAAACAATATTTAGATTTGCAAAAAAGATAGGGCATAAACCCATTAAGGAGATGATCCACTTATATAAAAGTAAGTGTTTAGCCCTTAGTGCCTATGGAGCAGGTGTGTGGAGTTACACAGCTCTTCGGAAGCTACACATGGTGCAAATTGTTTTAGTGAAACTTTTATCTTTACAAAAATCAACCTTGAGTTTTATTACGCATGTAGAAACAGGGGTTGATTTTTTGGAATATTTTATCAATCTAGCTCATTTGCTATTGTAGGTAAAAATCTGGAGCACCCCATGGGCTTGTATATCTAGGGAAGTTTTGATTGATTGTTTAAATCTCGACAATGTGAATGCCATTCCATGGCTGGTTTATGTTAAAAAAGCCTTTTACTCCCTAGGTTTGATTGATCTTTTCAATTCCCCTGGAATTATAGGATCTTAGACCAAGAAGAGGGTGAGAAAGAGTTTTGCTTCATATCGTGAAGAGGTCAGGATTGAAAAGTCTCTTAGCTCATGTTCCATTATTATTTACATATCAAATTTGTAATACTTCTGGTATTGAACCCTACTTAACATAGTTTGCCAATCCACAACATAGGCTTTATTTGACAATGTTGAGATTAAATTGAATCCACCATTCAGTTGCTTTTCTATTGGCGGGCTCTTGGGTCACTTCCTTTTCGAAATGTCCTTGTGACTCTGTCTCAACCCAATCAACTGTGCACTTCATGCTTTTTTTGCACCTTGTATTGTTCGGTAAGGGTTTGATTTTTATGTACTAATTTTTTGCACAAGCACTTTAACTCACAAAAAGAGGGCCTAGGATATATTGAATCTTTTAGCCTCCCCTGAAATCAGTACTGCCCCACTTAACCATATTACTGCTCCTATGAAACTTAGGAAAATGTATTCAATGTAAAATAGTTTTGTTGTGATTTTAGCATTTTCAATGAAGCAACGTTACTGTAGTTCAGAACACAAGTTAAAAGTTAACTTGTGGCTTACTAGTTCTCTGCTACTTCAAACAATAACGTTCTTAATTTTTAGCTTACTGGAAAAAGCCTTTTATTATTTATGGTTTAAAGCATATGTATGCTTTTCCAAACACAAAAGTGCCACTCTTATTACATGCTTTGCTTCATTGTGAGGAGAGTTGTTCTTACAAATATATGAGGCATTGAGGTAAACATACAGACACAGTTTTGGTTGCACTATAGAGAGCATATGGATCTGCTACACGCAAAAGAGTTTACTATGCCAGTAATCATTCTTATAAAAGTTAAATATATACAACCTGTCATGAATTTTAAAGCTATTAACATTCATGATGATTATAAATATGATCACAGTATATCCATCAATAATAATTACAACAGATGATTTCTTTGTATTACTTGAAATAATACCCGATTAAGATAAATGATATTACCAGTGTAATAAAGATCTCTGAAAAGCCCCCTTCTGGGAAAATGGTATACTCTGGACAGCATTTCTGACATATTATCCATTAATGTCTTAATCCTGTTCGTTCATCTCACTGGGTCTCCTGAGGTATCAAGCAGGGAAGGACACAAATTGTTTTTCTTTGCATTCTGTAATTCCCATTATGTTCCTCTGTCCTCAAGACATACTGTTCTGTTGGTTTTATTTTACAACAATCCTTTCACTGATTTTGAAAGAGCATACACAATTCAACTCAGTGATACTAATGTATCTCCCTCATAGGGTAAAATTACATTTTAGATGTAAAGTAACAAAGTTGTCAGAAAATAGAAAAATGTATAATAATATTTTTGTACCATAATTTCTGTACGACAAATTCTTATGCATGTTTATTGCTTAAGATTACGTGCTATGATTAGATTAAACAGTGTATGCCATGCAGCCTAGAAAATGGTAATACTTTGAGTTTCTGAGCCCAATGGAATCAAGAAACCAACGGCAAATATTTGGGATTCAAAGAAAGCAGAACAGGAAATGTAGCAGGAGAGGACTTTGCTGGGTGATTCTGTTCTTGATGCCTCTTAGAATTGATTGTCTGTTTGTGCCAGTTCCAATGAGAGGCCGTTGATTTGGTGATAAAATGATCATTTAGTTAGTATTTTTAAATGTTCTAAATTATATTATTATTGAAATTATCATTATAATTAGCGTGTTCACTTTATAATTGCTAAAAATATATATATTATTATTGTTACATGTATTTGTATGATTGTTCTAATGCATTTTTAATTATATTATAATTTTTATATTTCAACCCATTGTTGTACTATTTGATATGCTCTAATCTGGTCATGATTTAAGAGTTACATTTCACCTTTATATATGGCTTAGTATTTGACAAATTCTAACACATGTGCAATTCCTAAAGGTGACAGACAGAAATTCTAACACATGTGCAATTCCTAAAGGTGACAGACAGAAATGTATATGGCACCAAAGAAGCCCCATATACTTACAGATCAGAATGGCTTTTCATTCAGTCTACTGCACGGTAGGATGAATACCCGTGATTCATATATTAAGATTTGAGTCAGGTTTGGTGAACGTCCTAGGATGGTTGATTCATCCACATAAGGATATCCACATGCAAAATGTACCTCAAGTGAATTTATATCAATCACATTTGCAAAGGAACCACCATGAAAATCTACAAATCTGAAAAGTCCTTAAACAAGCTTGCCCTAGTTACATAATGTTAGTCTCAGATTCTGCATTGGAATGGGAAACTTGATTAAATGAACCAAACAAAATGAAGTAGATTAGTCCATCATACACTCTAGCTTTGCCAAATTAGTGGTTCCACACACTGCCTGTTTTGTTTCTGTAGAGAAACGCATTGTAATGCTCCGTTGTAAAGTGTTGCATTAAACACCATCAAAACTAAAAAACACACAAATACTCCCTCTTTTTCCATCTCATTCGTCATTCTCTCTCACTCTTTCACACCCTCTCTCTCACTCACTTTCTAGCTCTCTCACTGAGCAAAGCATGCACCACAGATGCACAAGCTACAACAATTCAGTGTATGAGGGTGCGTAATTATGCTTCCTCCAAGTGTTCCATGTATGTGAGGGAAGCTTGAACTGTTGCACATGATGAACATATTCTGTGGGAGAAGGCAAGTTGCACTACTGCATCCTGTGTCATTACCATTCTGTGTATACAAAGAGAAGCTTGTACCACTATTCCACATGCATTACGTTCGTCTGCCCGTGTGTGTGTGTATTTTCCTAGCACCACTTCTTCTGCACCCTGCTATGTACATGTTCTGTGTATTAGGGAAACCATCAATGCTGCTACCCAGAAGTACCTATGTTGTGTGTTAGTAAAACTTGCCAAAAGTCTTTCAACTACACAAAATATAAAATATTTAGCATCTTTCATACTGATTTACCGATGGCATCTCAGCAGTGAAACAGGATTGGTAAACGCATTAGGTTTCGCCTATGTGATTAATAATAAGTTTTTTGTTGTTGTAAATTTTAGCTTGGTGAGCAATTGTCCAATATAAGTTACTGAAACTTCGTTAAATTATTATGACTTGTTTATTGAGAAAAGCAATATGTGCAGTAATGGCATTTTCACAAAATTATGAATGTGCCACATAATCCATTATCAGATGCATAATCTGCAGATATTGTCTTTAAAAAACGATTCTAGACCAAATGGTTCAAAAGTCACTGAAAACACAGTGAAGCACAGTGGAATGCCGTTTGCCAAAGTTGACTGGTCACCTTTCTGTTGCTTATTGCTATACTTGGGTGTTGAACCGTTAATAATAATCTGCGACCTATGCCCAGACATTGCTAACAAGTGTAACAAGTGCTGGAGGTCAGAGCAAATTTTCAGTTGGACATTTCCCTCAGCAGGTACATGCATCCTTGCTACACCTCTGCATGATATGCTTAGAGTGCCCTCCATCAGACAGCGGAAGAAAGCAAGGCTCTGAGTAAGAATGTAATGGTGTGGACGTGCCGTAATGGCCAAAGCTGCCAACTTTGGAGCTGGGGAACCAGCCGCGGCCCGTGGAGGCAGTTCCGTGGGGCGGAAAGGTGGGGCGGGGGAGGGGCAGCGTGGGGGGTACTAAAAACCGGAATATGGATAATTGGAGGTAAGTAAACAATTAAATAAATAAAACAAATTTCGTAGCGTGCGCTGCATCGCAATTTACCCCCCACCCTGCCCCTCCCCGCCTTTCCACCCCACGGAACACCCTCCAAGGGCCGCGGCTGTGGGGAACTAGGTTCACTTCTCGGCATCGGCTCAACATCTTGTAATTCTGGACGAATTCCTTAATCTCCCCATGCCTCACATAATAAATAATGTATTATCGTGTAATGTAACTAGTGCTCAATAAAGTACTCCAATACCTTCAAGTCCATCACACTTTCTAAACAAAACAAAAGTACAATATTGCCCATAGGCACGTGCACAACCGTTCAACCGTTAGTAAATGTAAGCACTAGCCTTTAATGTATGTATAATGACATTATGATGCATGCTTCAAAGTTATGCCCGACAGAAAACAAATAAATCCCAACAAATGCAGCTTGCCAGCATGGTTTAAACAACTGTATTTTATTTGAAAGGAGTCCAAGCCCTAAAAACGCATAAAAGCCTACACATTAGAAGCACAGTCCCTGAAATAGTGCACCAGTAAAGGCCATATGCCACATGGTTTTGATTTTGGTGTATTTACATTTTTTGTATAGCGCGAACTCCACCCAAAGGTACAGGAGCGCTTTTACATGAGCCCAGGTAGGTTACACAAACACACGTTTTTAATTGTTGGCACAGTGAGATTAATTATTTGACCTAAAAGACAGGAAGCTGAGCCTGCGCTGAGACTTTAACCTGGTTTCCAAGTTTTAGAGTCGTCAGTTTGGACGTGCAACCATGCAACCTTTATGTAATCTAGGCTGTAGCTTTTAGTGTATGTGTGACCCTCCTCTTCTATTTGTAAAATCTTTTAATTTCCTCTTGTTTAAAATGCTATCTGATGACCGTAGGTTCACCTTTAAAACAGGTATGTATGCGCACAGAAAATAAATATATTAAGCGTAAATGTGTCAACTCTATGTGCAAAAGGCACACAAAGATTAATTTTAAAGACTACAATGTCAACATACCAACAAATGCTTGTTGGCAGAGTAAATGAAGTAAAAGCCAAAAAAAAATGTGCACTCACCCGAAAAGCTAATATGTAAATAATTGCTGTAGAAGTAAAAAAAACACGCTGTATATGCACGCAGTCTAGGAAAGTTAACTAAATGCTGGACTAAGTAATAAAAGTGTAAAATAAATAGCAAGGGTAGGTAGTGCAATCTAAGGATTGATGTGTGACACGGTTGGGCTCTGTTGTGTAAAACAGCATATTTAATTGTATTGGTACTTCTGTGTGGGAATTTAAAGATGTAAGTATTTACTGTATTGCTGTGTGTACCTGGCTCCTGCCGTCTAAAAGTGCAGGTAATAACAACTACTCATTTGAGCACTTTCACATCAGCCCTAGTTCCGTTACACAACGCCACATTTGTTTTGGTAGGTACAGGGAGATTATATGAATTTCCCAAATTTACAGGATGTAATGCTGGTGCTGAAATATGGACCAGTTTCCCTAATTCCCAAGTTGGCAGATGGAGACTGCAGGAATGTGCAACAAGATTTCACTCGAAAATTAACAAGCTATGAAAGTTATAAGCAGAAAGAAGTTACAAGCCTAAAGAAAAATGTAACAGATCGGAGAATCAAAGAAATGGAGACAGCAGTGTTGCAGGAAAAGTAAACAAAATGTGCAATACGGTTTAAAGCAGCAAGGGAAAGTAATGCCAAAACAAAGTTCTGCACAAAAGTGCATTAACACAGTACTTCAAACACAGGAACTGATAAGAGTCCCTTTTAAGAGATATTGAATACAAGATATTTCACAAACAGAAACCTAAACATGCTAAGCTAAACATGCAGGCCCCATTTCAAAAACCTGTTAAGCATAGTAAATGTAAAATGTAATTGATACTTGTATAGCGCACTACTCACCCACAAGGGTCTCAAGGCACTTCTACAAATACCACTGTGGAACCCATCCTGGCTTTCCCTGTGAGGCGTCCACTCCTGGGCACCCCCAAGGTGGAGGCCAGGCATCCTCAGCGTTGTGGGGGCCGTTGTGGAGATTAAGCAAGCTATTGCCCAGAGTTGCAGAGTGGGACTCCATGATTAGAATAGGCACCAAGGCGAGAATTATCAGGTCCGTGGATATTTTGAGCCCAAGACCCATCGAGGTGGGGAATTGAACCCTGGTCCCGGGCTAGACCTCTGCATCAGGGTCTGCCACTCTAATCATTGAGCCACACTTCTCCACGGGTGCTGGTTTACTCAATTTTAGGCCTATGTTACGAGGAACTGTGACTGCCTGCATCGCATGCATGGGTGAAAACATAGTCAGGCAGCAGCTTAGTGCATCATATCTTCGCCGTACTTGACACCTCTGTCTCTCTCTTCATCCAGCTCATGGTGTGAAGGGGCAAGACTACCCCCCCAATGCTTTCACTACCGTTTAAATACTTCACGGCTCCTAGGGTTTTCCTTTTCTTGGTGAACCTCAGCAGCAAACACTGTATAATGAGAATAACAATAGGCAGGTAGTTTCGGATTTTTATTCAGAGGTGGGCTTATCAACCAGTGCTTAATTCAATTATCAGTGCCCATACCTTTTCAATGATTTTATGGGTGTACCCTTCTCGTTCGGGATTATACTGGTGAACACCACTGCTTAAGTATTATAATGGTAAGGCTGAGCTAACCATTTCATTCAGCTTTCAGTCTAGGACTTTTTGTATTGCTCCTCTGATCCTCTCCTTCTGTTTTGCTCATTAGACCCACATTATGAGGAGTTCTAATATTATTAGAATTGTCCCATTCAGTAATCTAATTCTCCACCCCGCGATTTGGACCTACCTCCTCCTGGGAGGTATGGGGCATCCTACGTTTGCCCTTAACTTCAGTCAGGCAGAGTTGCACCAGTAAAAGCTGTGAAGTGTTAATTGGAGCTTCACAAAAACGTTAGGTTTCCAGAGGGTCTTAACATTCCCACTCTATTATAGTACCTGCGTCCCGTAGATGTACGGATATAAACAGGAACATCGCAGGGTGGTCAACACGGTCGAGATTGACTGCGTTAATTTGGGTTTGTTGCGAATCTCACAACACATGCTGCGGTGGACAAACATGCTAAATTAACTTAATATATTTCACCATAGAGGAGGGGAAGTTGCCAGCCATAATGTTGCAGTAGTTGATTATGTAAATGTGGTTGTTCTAATTTATGTGAAAATGTGGTAATTGCCATAAATAGTTACATCATCAAATATCTTTATTCGATTGTATTTTTTTACAATCATAAAAGTTCATATCACAAATATATATACATAGAACAAATTTCACAAATAGACAATTAAAAAGTTCATATCATAAACATACAATCATGGGCAAGATTACACAGATAAAGAGGTAAGTCCTCCAGTTCCCTTTTTTTTTCTTTTTTTTGATCAGCAAGAATATGAGACAAAATATGTTGCGAAACTGTTTTAAAACCAGAGCAGCAGACAAAACGAACCAGTTAAAAATATAAATAAGAATACAAGTTTAAAATGAAGGAGAAGTACAATATTAGATACAGCATAATTAACCCTCCATACTATTCCTGAAAATGATAGCTAGTTTCAGGAAGCTGCAAATGTATAAAGTGCAGTCACTATTTAAAAGTTGAAGGTAAAAAAGTGCTGGTTTGATCTGTGTGAAATTGAGTTTTTTTAAGCAAGGCTTTAGGTATAACTTCCGGGGTACTGTATAATAAGGGCAAATAAATAAAAAATGCACCAAATCTTGCGGAGACTTCCCGTCGCAGCCGCAAGCAGGGAGCACTTGACCTCGGTGTGCCCCTTTCGGAGTTGCTAACAGGAGGTGGAATAAATCAAAGCGGAACCTTATCAGTAGAGAGCGCTCATAGCCGGACATAGGCCAAGTTAGATAAGGTTCCATACTTAGGGTTGTTTGAAGTAAAGCATGTTTCCTAATGCTAGCTTTCAGCAATTCACCCTCCTCCCGGGCAAAGTACCTAGTGAGTTAGAATGTTTTTTTCACAAAGGATACATCGGCTCTAGTTATAGTCTCTGGGGCTGAGAACAAGTCAGGTCGTCCTAATTCCGTAAGACGGTCGTTTATGTACCTCAACCATGGTACCTTAAACCTGCCGTCCCAGGTTAAGGCTTCCTTTAAGATGTCATGAGTGAGTGGTATATCTTTATTTAGCCAGGAGGTCAGCCAACATAACAGGGGACTTGCTGCTAATCTATCACTTAGAAAGGGTACCCCTAACTCCTCATGCACCGAGAAGTTTCCAGTTCCCCTTGGCAGCCTCAAAACCTTCTTTAAAAAGTTATTTTCTGCAATCTCCAGGGCTTGTGTTTGGCTGTAGCCCCAGAGCTCGCTGCCGTAACAGGCAATGGCAACGCTTTTGGCTTGGTAAAGTTTAAGTAAAGCAGCCACCGGGCTATTACCCATTTTTCTGGCGAACCCGAGTATGGCTGCATTAGTTCGTGTTACCTCACCCTTCTTTTTAACAACAGCTGGGCCCCAAGTTAATTGATTGTCAAGTAGGACACCAAGATAAGAGAAGGTTTTAGAGTTTGGGATTTTTCCACCGTTTATGGATAAAAAATTAGGCTTTCGCATTCCTTGGCCTATTTTCATCACATATGACTTTGAGTTATTAATACTCAAGCCTCGAGAGCACATAAAATCTTGAAATGAGTTTAAAAGTAACTGGAGGCCATTTGCCGTCCTAGAAATAAGGACGGCATCGTCCGCGTATAGCAGAACCGGGACGCCTTTTCGGCCGACATAGGGGTAATCAGCTCCTGTTTTTATCAGGTAATCTTCTAGCTCATTAATGTATAAATTGAACAAAAATGGGGCTAGGATACACCCTTGACGGACTCCCCGATTAATTCTAATGTCACTTGTTACTTTCAGATCTTGCGTGTAACGTACATTAGCTCTAGTGTCTGAGTGCAGGTCAGCCAAAATATGAATTAGGTTCTGCTCAACGCCCATCTTGGACATGATGTCCCACAGTTTACCTCTATCGACGCAATCAAAGGCGGACGATAGGTCCATGAAGGCCAAGTGAATCGTTCCCTGCCGGGCCAGGGTGTATTTGCCCACTATTAAATATAGATTCAGACATTGGGTTATTGTAGAATGACCAGGTCTGAAGCCATATTGTATAGGGGATATAATTTTATTCTCTGATGCCCATATTGATAACCTATTCAAGATTGCACCACCTATTACTTTAGCTACAGAATTAATTAGCGATATTGGCCTGTAGCATAGTGGACTACCACGGTCGCCCTTTTTGAATACAGGAACTATAGTTGATTGTCCCCAGGACTTTGGACAACCAGAGATTATAGCTGCATTTATCACCCTGGTAAGGACAGGTGCCCATACCGAGGTACAAGATTTAAAAAGATCCGGTGGCAAGCCATCTGGACCTGTGGCCTTATTTCCAGTTAGACCTTGGATAGCCTTTTCTATTTCATTGTCTGTAAAAGATAAAAAGTTCTCCTTAGGTATTAAAAGATCAGTTACTGTCTGTTGGTCATTGCTTTTAAAAATTGCACTAAAATGAGTAACCCAGTCTTTCTCTGAAATATTTGTGCCTAATGCAGTATCACTCGGGTTGTCATACATTGGCTTATTTATAATTTCCCAGAATTTGCTACTGTTACCCAAAACTGAGGGATCAAGTAGACGCTCCCAGGTATAGGCTTTTATTTCCTTTTTCCGTTTGATAAGAGTTTTTTTATATATCATACGGAGATTTTTAATATTTCCTGGGTCTCTGGGTTTGATTTTTAGCGCCTTTCTTAAGTTATTACTTGCCGAGGAACATGCGTTATCAAACCATTTAGGGTTATTTTTAGCCGTCCCCTTTACTGGGACTGATAGCAGCGACCCTACTGTTGTCACAATTCGTTCAAAAATATCTAAGATTTGTTCTGGGGGCAAACATGTTAGTACACAATCCATTAAGTCCCTACCACATGTCTGGTTAATTTCTATATAAAATTTTTCTTGATTTACCATCTGCCATTTCAAGCGACGCTTTCCGTTAATACATTTTAATATACCCGCATCTTCACAGTGCTTCCGTTGTTCAAATACACCCCCACTTAAGTTAATAGAAAGTGGGTTATGATCGCTGTGGATGCTAGTTTGAATCACGAAATTGGAGGCCTGATTGGCAAGATCGGCGGATAGTAACATATAATCTATGAACGACCCAGAACCAGAGCCTTTAAATGTTGGGACATCATAGACTTTGGTCTCAGGGACCAGCGACATGGCAACAAGCAAGTTATTTTCATTTAGCATGTCATTTAAATATGTCCCTTGCCTAGTGTGGCGGAAATGAAATCCATCCATGCTGTTACATCCCAGGGCACCCATAGGGGTGTCTCGGGGGTTACCGCAGGGATGAACATTAAAATCTCCTACAATTAAAGCATTACACGGCAATGTACCTGGTCCTTCTTTCAATAGTTCATTCAATGACAATATATTACACTCCCCTTCGTCATTTATAGCATTATAGAAATTAACTAGTGTTAAAACATGTTTGCCTCGCTTCAGTACAAGCAGTTGGATATTACAATTAACAGTTTTAAGGCTGGTTATATCACACATAAGAGCCAAATTGACAAAAATAGCAAGACCCCCCCTTGCTCTGCCGCTAGCTGAGGGGGCTGCTGGCCTAAGAAAGCTTTGATATCCTTCAATGAAGGCATTATTTCCTTCCATCCAGGTCTCTTGGAGACATATAATTGCAAATTTTCTAAAAAATGCGAGCCAGGTTGGATCACTTAGCTTGTCAGCCAGGCCTGCTATGTTCCAGGAGACTAAATTCATATTGAAGACAGCAGCATTCATATTAAAGGGAGCGGCCTCGATGCCGCTGGGAACTAATGTATGATCAGGTTGTTCAGCGCTGATAGCTCCCACAGTTACTGCTGCAGAGGGTTCTGAGTCTATATGAATTGGATGGATATTAAAAGCTTCTATCTGGTGTTGCATTGTACTAATATGCTCCAAGCCGTCAAGTTCAGAGCTAGCTGGAAAAGAATCTGTGACCAAATCTGTAGGGACGCTACTATCTAAGTTAATAAAAGGGGGGGGAGAGGTTCTCATCATGGACAAGGTTACTAAATTTAAAATCGATAGGCAGAGATGAAGCTGATAGATCACACAGTCAATCGACACCCTCCATACCATTACGCTCATAGAGGGCATTGTACCTGTTTGAGATAGGAACATTATATTGGGTGTTAGAATATGTTAATCGGGGGGTGTTATGATTGTTATATGATGCATTTATATACTCCTGATTCTCCGGATAAAATGTTGAGAAGTTAACTTTGCTGGGCATATCTAGTATATCATTTCTAAAATAACGTCGATCCTTTATAGTAAAGGGTTCGCGATTCCTCTGAATTGCACCATTGTAATTTGGGTTATGCATAGTGTAGTTTGCCTCATCCTCAGTGTTAGGATATGAGTTGCTATGATTTCGTGAAGGGTAAAAATAGCTTAAATCCTTAGTGCGAATTAAGCTATGGATCAAATTATCCTTCCAGCTAGAAATATGCCTTACCGCTCTAGTGTCATCGAAAGTGACTATAATGCAGTCACCCTCGGTTGATTTAAATCTATGGCCCACCCAGTCGACCCTCCTAACATTTGTGATCTTACCATTAATATGGCAGGGGAGCGGTCTATGACTGGTTAACCAGTGACTAACTTTATTCTTTAAATCACCATATCTCTCCGTTTTACCCATTTCTAATTGTGGTACACCTATCATTACTATGGTGTAAAGTTGGGATTCAGGAGGGAGATTAATGTGAATGGGTTTCTTGTTTTGTTGGGGCTGCATATACTTTTGCACTGGTCGAGTATTCTGAGGTAGTGGTACTGTAAGGATAGGCCTGTCTGGCTCAACCTGAGCGTCAGGTGGTATGGAGGATGTGCCTTCCGTAGCCCATTCACTTTCATCACCGCCAGATGGGGTTCCCATCATAGTGGTAGGCATAACTGGAGGGGTTGAAGTAGTATTACAAGTACTTGTATGTTGGTTAGGATTAATCTGAGCCTTAGCATTCAATAGCATAGAGGAATTCATGTTATAACCCGTAATGTCAAGGTTATCTGTCTGGGTATAGATGTTATTACCTTGAGGCAAATTCGAGAGATCCTTAAGATGAAATTTATCAGAGTTCTTTAAAATTTGTTCTATACTAGAAATTTTCTCATTTAGGGGTTGGAGTAGGGATTTAAACATCTGTTCCAAACTCAATAAATATGATCTATCAATTACACACACCTCATCAGTCTGCGTTGTCTCATTTATGACGGTTTTGCTGTTCTTAAACAAGTTTCTATTAGACAACGTTACTGCTTGCTCTTCAACTGTTATAATATCGTTAGAGGTACTGGTTGTTGGTTTAGCCATTTTAAAATTGAGCCATACATCTTTAGCTGAAGACTTGCGTTTGCCTATAGGTTTATATATCTTCCTCATGATCGATTTTGATTTTGTTTTTTGCCTACCATATCGTGGTCTCTTTGTTTTTGGGGAAGGGGATTTATCTGCATCTATGGTATTGATTAAAGGGGAGCTTTCTGCAAGCACAACCCCTGAAGGAGTCAGTGACGTATTTTCCAAATGTAATGCACATGGAATAGCCCCACCAATAGAAGCGGATTGGGGGCTGCCTTCAATATTGGTCGGTTGAGTGGGAAGGACTGGAGACGTATTTCTTCTACAGCTATTACTATTTGGCAATCCTGAAAAGGACTGCTGTAATAGCGAGTCCTCTACACTGATGATGGACTCCGCAGTGTTATTTTGCACTGAAGTATGCATAGATAGATTAGGAAAACACAGATTAGGAGTAAGTGAGAGGCGTCTCTCCGTGTTTTGAATTGCATCAGCGACCACTCCAATGGTTTTTTGCAGCATTAAGTCTATAGCTGTAAGGGAAGGCAATGGAGTTACAGGCACAGACTTATTTCTCGTCGTTGATCTTGTCGCCATATTGGTTTTCCTAGACTTGGACATTTCAAGCTGGGTGTTCAACTATTTAGAAATACAATAGGATATAAGTGCCGAGGTGATGCGAGATAGAGTTTCCAAGGCACACAAATCAGACCTATGGCACTTACGAGACACAATGATATCACCTTACAGCAATGGCAACCAGAAAAGAGTTGTTAGGGGGGTAGCCCGTCCCGTCTCCTTCAGTCCCCTGAGGGCCACAGAGGGCCCGCAGAGGGCCCGCCCTTTGCCCGGGCTTAGCCCGGCGTCGCCCGCGCGCGTCCCGCGACGCGGGGTGTAGGGCCGTTTTAATGGCGCCTCCGGGCGCGTAGGGGGTGACGACGCTTCCGCCGTCCGGGAAGCCTGGGAATTGGAGTCCGCCTCTTGCCCCGCCTCCACGCTGCGGCCACGAAGATTCGCGGCGGCGGGAGGGAAAGGACAAGCCCCAACAGCAGCAGCAGTTGCCCCCGCAGAGAGGACCACAAGGTGGGTATAGGGTCCGGCCGGGACAGTCACACAACAAACAGAGTCGACCCGCTCCACCGGGTGTAGGGCCGTTTTAATGGCGCCTCCGGGCGCGTAGGGGGTGACGTCGCTTCCGCCGTCCGGGAAGCCTGGGAATTGGAGTCCGCCTCTTGCCCCGCCTCCACGCTGCGGCCACGAAGATTCGCGGCGGCGGGAGGGAAAGGACAAGCCCCAACAGCAGCAGCAGTTGCCCCCGCAGAGAGGACCACAAGGTGGGTATAGGGTCCGGCCGGGACAGTCACACAACAAACAGAGTCGACCCGCTCCACCGGGTGTAGGGCCGTTTTAATGGCGCCTCCGGGCGCGTAGGGGGTGACGTCGCTTCCGCCGTCCGGGAAGCCTGGGAATTGGAGTCCGCCTCTTGCCCCGCCTCCACGCTGCGGCCACGAAGATTCGCGGCGGCGGGAGGGAAAGGTCAAGCCCCAACAGCAGCAGCAGTTGCCCCCGCAGAGAGGACCACAAGGTGGGTATAGGGTCCGGCCGGGACAGTCACACAACAAACATGCACATCCTTGTATGCACATGAGGGGGCCGATTATGATGTCGGTTGTAAAGCCTCTGACCTTAGGTTGAAGGCTTTACAGCTGACATCATTGGTTTCAATTCCGCCTGGCTGATTATGATACAGCCGGTCGGAATTGAAACCGCCCGGTAATCCGGCTGGCTTCTAACGGGCTCAAGGAGCCCGTCAGTCAGTCAGACCTGGCCCATAATCCAAATGGATGGCAGTTTACGCCATCCAGATTACGATGCATGGTTTCTGGCAGGGTTTTCATGCCAGCCTTTCCCACATGGAAACCCTGTCGGAAAGTGTGTTTGGGGGCCCCTAGCAGGGCCCCCTTTCCTTTGCGGCCTCTGGTTTGGGGCTGAAGGGGCACCTATGGTGCCCCCCCTGTTAAGCCCTGCATCTAGTGGCAGGCACCTTGAGGTGCCTGCCACAGGGTGCGGTGATTAAGTCAACCTCACTTTTCCCTATGGGAGCAGGTACCATGGCTGGTTTATGGCTGTAACACATGCTCCTATAGGGAACTGTGGGAATGCGACTGCACCATGTGCAGTCACATTATAATCAGGCGGTCGGGACCATCGACCGGAGGTCGGTCGGTCCCGTTTCCGCCATGGTGTCGGTCCGAGGAAACTCCGACCGACATTGCAATAGCAAATTGTCAATGTGCAAATTTTTTGCTTGCAGAAATGTGTCATCTGAAATTTTAAACTTTTTTAATTTCTTCATTCGTCCAAAATCTTTACCTTGTAATAAACCCCTTCCCCTAGGACCCTGTCGATTTTAAAAGTATTCTCGCTCCCATCCTATCAAGGGGCAAACTTATGAATATTTTCATTGTGCAACACTGCAAAAAAAAGTGTGACTACCATGACATGTTTGAGCCAGTGCATTGGTGCCATCAATTTTTGCAGACTTGTGTTTCGTGAAACACAAAGCACTGTAAGTACAGATATCCTCTCATGAAAAAATAACACAATGATAGAATTTCCACCTTAGTAAATTCCATTTATAATTCTAGAATTCCACCACCTTTGAAGTGTGAAACAGGAATCGCATTTGTCTAATGAAAATGGATGTTATGGAGCACTTAAACTTTGCTTAACTGCCCCTGTTTCTTGACTAAATCATCTGGTGTGTTTCAGTGTTTCAAACCTATGCTATTTTCTGCTCTTGCAGCATGTATTAATTTGAAGTACTAGCTGGACTATGATTGATTTACTTCAGCTCTGTATGAAATTAAGTTTTCAATTCTGAAATTGCCTTTTTTCTTCCAATTGAACTCCTCTATATATATATTTAAAGTATGCAGTGTCAAAGTTGCCACCGCTTTGACTAGGGATTTGAGACTATGATGAAATAAATTTAAAAGACTGGCCACACGCCTTCAGACAGAGCGCTGCAAGCAGCTCAGTTCTGCTCATTAAAAGAACTCAATTTTTCATCAAAATCAAGGCTAGACCTAATGCAAGCAATATGTGGCATAGATAATGTATTCCATGTATTAACGAGATAGAAATGTGCTTGTCTTAATGCACATAAAACATTTTCTTTGCATAATAAAACTAAAAAAGGAGCCTGATAATATGTGCCCTGCCTTCAGGATGATAATGAATTCCATTTTCCCCTTTTCTTCCCTACAAATATAAATATTGCTAAAAAAAAACTCTGACAGATTACCCTGTCATAAAGTATGACATATTGCCCTGTTGGAAAATATGATTGTGTGTACATGTGCACCCACTGCAGCAATTATTTAACATAGGGCATTTATTTTTCCACATGCATTTTTGTTTTATGGTAGGGAATTGGAGAGATTGGTGGCTTTCTTTTTATTTATTCAGGAGCTGTATATAGAACATAGCTGGCATTTTTCTATTAGTTTAGTGTATTTTTTCAAATGATTGGTTGGGGTGAAAGAGGCACTTTTAGCAGACTTTGAATAGGGAATTGACTTTCAATGAAATATTATGGCTTATTTCAACCTCGGATGCAAAATATCCATGAAAGTTTCAAAGGAATAGGAGACACTGCTTGCCTTCATGTCTAATCCTTTAATTCAAGCACCACTGGCTATTCATGCTGGTAATGGGGGAATATGTTGAAGATAAAAATGATAAAGGATGAGGCAGATACATTCTGTTGTTATTTTCTAATTAGAAAATCTTCAATGCGATATGGATCTGAATTTGGCGAACTTTGGATTTACTTTATGGAATATTGCAGTACAAATTAAAGCTTTCATGCTGCCTTTGAAATGGAAATTGGCAGAAACGACCTATTAAGAACTCTGTAAAAAACCTCACATTATTCACTCTTCTTTATGGGGTCTTTATTTAAATAGAACCAAAATGCTGAAATAATATGACTATTTTTTATCGTACTAAATATAAAACACCTGTATTCAGATGGGAACTTTATTTGCTGAAACTTCTTACAAAAGGTGAAACTTTGCTAGTACATACTATTACAATTTAGAATACTGTGATGAAAAATGTTGTTTTATGTAGGAAATGCGGAGGTTAACTATTGACGCAAATGCTATTTCTTATTAATTCCACGGTGCACATTTTTTGCTTGCAGAAATGTGTCATCTGCAATTTTAAACTTTTTTAATTTCTTCATTCGTCCAAAATCTTTACCTTGTAATAAACCCCTTCCCCTAGGACGCTGTCGATTTTAAAAGTATTCTCGCTCCCATCCTACAAAGGGGCAAACTTATGAATATTTTCATTGTGCAAAACTGCAAAAAAAAGTGTGACTACCATGACATGGACACGTATATATTCGGCTACATCAAGCCCAATAATGTGCATTTCAGTAGATTGTACAGACAGTTATGCACAAATAATTTCCTCTGACCAAATCAAAGGAGTGGAATAACTATCAACACTGATATTTTACCCACAATAGCATAACTGGATCTGATATGTTAAATCCTTTCTTCCCAGTAATAGGCCATTTTTATTGACTCTAATGATTCTATATTAAATTATCAAGTTCAAAATATGTTAATGTATTGTTGTTGATAACTAACACATGTAACCTGCCACTGGGCAAATAAACAAGCACACCAGTGGCATTTTGCTGGAACATTCCTATTTGGCGCAGTACAACTCACCTATATCCGGATCAGAAACACATATATCATGCACAATCCGCACTAACCTTGAACCCGTAGTCCACTGCTGCAATACATAACTTGAGTTAAACGTGGAGGCCAACCAGCTGTTCTTCAGTCAAACCTTCTAGTTATCAGAGGGTCTAACATGCAAACACATGGGCTCATTTATTAATGCATTTACTAATTAAATTAGTATCTCATGGAAGAATGGGGCTCATTAAATTTGCTCCTATGGATAAAAGCTTAACATGTTCAGAAAGGTTTACCTTCGGTTACGTTCTCTGTTGCATAGCTTAAATTACCTACAGTCCTATACGGGCAGATTACGAAACACTGGTTGCAAAATATTGTTTGCAAATTGTGACCTTATTTTGGTGACCAGTGCTGAATTTTGCTAACCATCCTCTTTTTTAATAGGTTGGTTCACAACATTCTGTATCGTACTGAGTTTCAATCCAACCTACATCATCAATATTCATGAGGTAGATCACAAATTGCGACTCTCTAGGGTTGGTGACCATCACAGAGGTGCTGGTTGCTGGTTTCAGCAGACCATTACATTTATGATCACTTAGTAAATAAACTTTTTTTTTAAATGCAACAGGTTTTCCATAAATGAAACAAGACTTTAAAAAAATCAAGTTCCCTATAAACACTGTCAACTCCCCAACAAGCTTTTTTTTTTAAAGGGAACTTTCCCAAGGGGACTTTGGTTGGAGAGCAGTCATAGATTTCTCAGAAAGGTAGTGTTGGTGGTGGTGCTCAAGTTCAGCACTCAACAAACACACATTAGCATAACAAATAATTGCCCAACCTAGTGCATGAAGAAAATCACTTTATTGCACACTAGAATAAATGCTGTACTATGAAATGAACAAGATGCAGACGAAACACCTACTCGAGGAGAGTGTGGATCACACATGGGCTTGGTAAGATGGTGCTATGTCCTCCTCCTATTTGGTGATCGGCACAGGATGGGCGTGACCAGGTAGAAGCTGGTCTCGGTCTGCAAAACCAGCTACAGGTCACACTCCTCGGTGCATGTGTCACAGATCACGCTTTGACCTCTTAGTTGTACAGCAGCTTCAGGTCACACCGCAACTTTGATTCTGAAACAGTTGTCCAGGTCATGCCAAAGGTTCCTTTCTGGCACGAGGCTCAGATCAAGCTGCATCATGTCAGTTTTCACCGGCAACCACAATGGAGAGCCTGATGCCAACTGACAACGGTGCACACATATCACTCTCTAAAATCTTCCTCTCCTGGCATGCATACGACACGAATAGCACTTGTTGCAATGCATGCCATTACAACGCAAGTCGTTGCAATGACTTGCCGTACGGGGGCACTGGAATTTGGAATATCATAATTTACTATTCCAACTCCAGTGTGTTGAAAATCCAACAAATCCAACACCTTCTACCCACTACAGCAAGTTGTTGTAACGACTTGCGTTGTAATGGCATGCGTTGTAAATGATGCGTTGTAAACATTGTTTAACATACCACACGCTGTATCAAAGAGTAAACTACCCCGTTTCAAAGAGCAGCACAAAAAAGGAAAAATAAAGTAACCGTCTTGCTTCTAATTTCGCGTAAAGCCACAATGTCTTAGACTGCAGTTGTTTAATTCTGTAAGTTTACTGACTGACACCGCTGTGAAAGCATTTACCTATCCTTAGTGTACAACAGGAGCAGTGGAGAAAGGAGTTTGACTTTTGCAGCAGGTTCAGAAACTAAGGCAGCAAAATAATTGGTGCCAGCAGACTGCTTTATATAGAGCTTGTATCCATACTGGATATGGGGAAGAATGGTAGATTGCGTTGTTTCATTCCTTCTCCTTACAGCATAACAGATGTTTCTCATACTCTCAGTGGGACTGTAGAAGATAGTGTATCAACATGAGCTTTTACTGTGTTGTCACAAAGCACAGCCGTTCATGCATGTGAGCTGAAATCCAGACTCAATTATGCTGCTTAAGTATGCAAGACTAAGTGGGCTATGTTTATGTGAATTCTGTTAAACAGCTATGAGGAAAAACGCAGAGTAACATTCAGATGTTTAAAGCAATCTTTAACTCTGTTGTTCAAAAATAACCTCCTGTTTCTGGAAAAAGGGTGTGTAAATACATGCAAAGGTTTATCCGGATCTAATCATGCAGTATGAAAAAAGACAACCTGCCTGGGAGAGGAGATTATTTGTACTGCACAAAGAAGTAGCTGAAATCATCTGCTATTGCTGGAAAAATACCAGTTGCTACTAAGGAGATTTTTACATCGGGAGTTATTACATGTTAAGCAGTTATTTTTAAATTCCGATTGAAATAACAAATATGGAATTTTACATTTTAAAATATACAAGTTAAACATTTTTAATATTAATATTGTTTTAATACTAAATTAATATTACTATTCATGTAATCATATTTTGTTGGATATTTTAAAATATCCATCCCTAAATCCTAAAAAACCCTTACTACACTTTACACACTACCAATTCCTGAACCATAAATCCGCTTACTGCTCCATACATTACACCTTCTTGAACACTAAAACCCTTTACTACATCTATACACTACCTATTTGTTAACCCTAAAAATCCTTACTAGCCATGCCCTAATTATTTTTAAACCATAAAAATCCCCTTACTATCCTGATATAAACTTACAATAAATCTTGAAAACATATAGCCATATTTTAAATTATATTTTTCAAAGTCTTTAAAATAAAGTCCTATGTTTAATATTAAATAATCTTGTTTTTTTCAAATTTTACAATATTACTCTTCATATTGATTACTTTTAATTGCCTCAAATTACATTGTTTTTAACCTCATAATTACTTAAATGTAATGTAAAGAATACCAGTGGCCTCTCCTCAAGCCCAAATGTACCCTGGGGACCCCATCCCAGGAACACATTTTTGGAGGGGGAGCTTACACCCTCCCCGAACCTTAAAAGGACCTCTGGGACCCCATCCCCCTGGGACGATTATCATTTTTAAGGAGACGGGGGGCTTGCGGCATCCTTCCTTGAGCCTATTGAGGCCCGTGCAGCCCATCTCCTGGGGTCAAATGCCATAGAAAAAGGAGGAGACCGCATAGCCCCCCTCCCCAATTATTAGGCCACTGAGAGTCATGCTGTGAGGTCGAATCCCATAATAAGGAGGAGGGGGCCTGCAGCTCCCCTCCCGGAGACTTGTTGGGCCTCAGAGACATACCTATGGGGTTGACTTCTAAGGAGAGTGGGTCATGCGACTCCCCTCCCTGAGCCTTATAAGATCCCATGGACACTATTCCCTGGTGTAAAATTCAATAAAAAGAGGAGTGTGGCCATACGGTCCCCCTCCCCGAACCTTATAAGGCTCTGGGGACTCCATCCCCCTGGGACGATTATCATTATTAAGGAGAAGGGGGGCTTGCGGCATCCTTCCTTGAGCCTATTGAGGCCCGTGCAGCCCATCTCCTGGGGTCAAATGCCATAGAAATGGGAGGAGACCGCATAGCCCCCCTCCCCAATTATTAGGCCACTGAGAGTCATGCTGTGAGGTCGAATCCCATAATAAGGAGGAGGGGGCCTGCAGCTCCCCTCCCGGAGACTTGTTGGGCCTCAGAGACGTACCTATGGGGTTGACTTCTAAGGAGAGTGGGTCATGCGACTCCCCTCCCTGAGCCTTATAAGATCCCATGGACACTATTCCCTGGTGTCAAATTCAATCAAAAGAGGAGTGTGGCCATACGGTCCCCCTCCCCGAACCTTATAAGGCTCTGGGGACTCCATCCCCCTGGGACGATTATCATTATTAAGGAGAAGGGGGGCTTGCGGCATCCTTCCTTGAGCCTATTGAGGCCCGTGCAGCCCATCTCCTGGGGTCAAATGCCATAGAAATGGGAGGAGACCGCATAGCCCCCCTCCCCAATTATTAGGCCACTGAGAGTCATGCTGTGAGGTCGAATCCCATAATAAGGAGGAGGGGGCCTGCAGCTCCCCTCCCGGAGACTTGTTGGGCCTCAGAGACGTACCTATGGGGTTGACTTCTAAGGAGAGTGGGTCATGCGACTCCCCTCCCTGAGCCTTATAAGATCCCATGGACACTATTCCCTGGTGTCAAATTCAATCAAAAGAGGAGTGTGGCCATACGGTCCCCCTCCCCGAACCTTATAAGGCTCTGGGGACTCCATCCCCCTGGGACGATTATCATTATTAAGGAGAAGGGGGGCTTGCGGCATCCTTCCTTGAGCCTATTGAGGCCCGTGCAGCCCATCTCCTGGGGTCAAATGCCATAGAAATGGGAGGAGACCGCATAGCCCCCCTCCCCAATTATTAGGCCACTGAGAGTCATGCTGTGAGGTCGAATCCCATAATAAGGAGGAGGGGGCCTGCAGCTCCCCTCCCGGAGACTTGTTGGGCCTCAGAGACGTACCTATGGGGTTGACTTCTAAGGAGAGTGGGTCATGCGACTCCCCTCCCTGAGCCTTATAAGATCCCATGGACACTATTCCCTGGTGTCAAATTCAATCAAAAGAGGAGTGTGGCCATACGGTCCCCCTCCCTGAACCTTATAAGGCTCTGGGGACTCCATGCCCCAAGGCCCAAAGCACCAAAAAGGGAGAGGGGTGCCATATGGCCCCCTATCCAGAACTTTATTAGGCCCTGGTAACCCAAATCTCTTTAGCCAAATTGCTTAGTTAAGGGTTGGGCAGGCACCCCCCAAGCCTTCTTGTGCCTGGTCCCCATCCCCAGGCCCAAATGCAATTTAATAGAGAAGGGGAGCATTCAACTCCCCTCCCCAATCCTTCTTCTGCCCAGGGGACCCCATTCCTGGAGCCACAGGCACTGAAGCAGGGGAGGCCCCCTCCCTAAGCCTTCTCAGGCACCAAGGTCCACCTTTCCTGGGGCCATCAGTGGGTGCTCTGACACCCACCTTGGGCACCCACAAACCTCAAGTTGGGGCAACGGGGCTCACCCCCTTCATAGTGTGGGAGGCAGCATTGCTCCCATCTGGAGGGAGAAGCTCTAGGGAAACAGAAGTCAGCTTCTACCTGGCTGGAGCATGTTTAAATCTCCCACCGACTGGGAGCTGACTTGCCTTCCCTGCCCGCACTCATACAAGAAGGTAAGTTATGTTTGCTCCCATCTGGCAGGAGATTTAGAAATACTTCTGTCAGGCGGGAGCAAACATATCTTGCCTAACCCCCGCTAGTTCGGGCAGGAAAATTACTGTAGCAGCGTAACTGACCCGGTCCTGGGGATGAGGGCCTGCATCCCTTTAAACTGCATTTTGGCCCCAGGTGATGGAGTCACCAGGACCTACAAAGGTTCAGGCATTCTCCTTTTTTCTGCTACAATCCCATGGGAGTACTGTGCGGTCATGTCAAAAACGACTGATTTTGTTTTGTATTTTGGCCCCAGGGGGCTTCCTTTTGGTCCTCCCCATCAAAGTAATGGGGCAGAGTATCCCTACCTTGCCCCTTTATATTATTTTTATTTTAAAACTTCTGGACAGGGGAATAAGTCCTCTAGTCCTGTAATGGCTGCCAGCAACATTTTTCTCATGTTGCTGGTAGTCAGTCAGAGCACTCACTCCCACAGGAACAAGTTGACAAATGGACAAAAGGCTCCCTTGCCCACCAGACGGCTCTATTTTTTTAAAATTGTGTTCGAGGGACTATCACAAGAGTCCCTTGAACCCAACAGTCCAGATATACAAACATTTTTGAAATGCATGGGGATTTTGCTTTTTTTCGGACTCCCTTTTTTTCTTGGTCCCAGCTTAATGGATCATCCCAAAACATTTCATGCCCAAACAAGGCAAAAAAGAGCAAATTTTAGGAACATTTTGTGTAGATTTGTCAAATAGCAGCAAATTTTTTAACTCATCAGAAAAGGCATTTCCTATTGAAACGCTGGCCTAACTATTACTACCCATATTATACTCATTATTCCCATATACCCAGCAGAGGTCGCCCTAAGGTACTTATAGTTAGGCCCTCGTTTCCATTTAAAAGCATTTTTTGGTTTTCTTATAAGTTTAGAGCCGTTTGACAAAACGTTCCCAAAAATTGTTCTTCCACATCAGCTCCCTTCTGGAGAATTTCAGGGGGGTCCGTCAAGTGGAGCCAAGAAAAAGCTGGGTTCAGTATTTTTGAGGAAATTAAGGCTCAATTTATTTTTACATTTGATTTCACGCTGCATAGGATCGGCAGAGCCAACAGATCTCCAGATGAGATCTGATGGGCTGCAACAAAATCAAGAAAGATGTGGTGGCAGCCATTTAGGACTCTGGGACCTAAAAAAACAATCAAAAAATATATAGAGGGGAAGGGTAGGGATACCCTGCCCCTGTCGGCCTGATAAGGGGGTCCCAGAGGGGCCAAAAAAACATATATTTTTTAAAGATTTTGTGGCCCATTTGCAGTAGATCTGCAAATCCATGGCAAAATAACAAAAAAAGCACAGACTCCCGCTCTTTAACCCCTTCAGTGCCCGCCCCTTTCCCCGCCCAGTGCCGGCCGTTGCATTAGCGGGCGGGGTCTATGACGAGCTGGACTCGTCATGGGCACAGCGCCACCGCGGCCCATGACGAGTCCAGCTCGTCATGGGCACTGAAGGGGTTAAATGAACCCTCCAGGGTTGGCTTGAGCCCAGGAAGGTAGCACAATGGATTTTATGCAGGCATAAGCCTTCTTCAGGCCCCAGGGACCCAATCTCCCCAGGTCAAATGTATTAAGATGGGGAGATGGCTGCTTACCCAGAGTCAATCTTCATTTAAAGGGGAGGGGCATGTTGCCCCTCCCAAAGCCTCTTGAGGCCCTGGGGACCCCATCCCTTGAGCTAAATCAAATAATTAGGCGAGGAGGCATGTAGCCTCATTGAGTCCATTCGGTCCCCATCCCTGGGGTCAAATTTTTAATAAGAGGAGGGGGCATATAGCCCGCCTCACTGAGATCAGCCCATTGTTCTTTCGTGGAAAAATGTGATGTGTCTACATTGCGTTTGGTGCCCTTTCATGTTGCAGGAACTTGGCCTACCTACATAAATGAAGTACCGTTTTTATTGGGAAACTTGGGGTTGGGAAAATGGAGGGTGGTAGAAAATGTGTGGCTTCCTACAGATTCAAGGACTTCTCCTCACAGGAATGCAAGGGAAATATGATTTTAGGCAAGGTTTGCGCTTTGCAGGGAGTCAGAGTAAAAAAAAAACTGGTGAGAGGTATGCAAGTCACTCTACCATGGACTATCCCAGTTGTCTAGTTTTAAAAAAAATTGCTGCTTTGGTAGGTTTTCCTAGGTGTCAGCTAAGCTAGGGCCCAAAATCCACAGCAAACAACATTGCAAAAAACACATTGTGTTTCAGTCAAAAAATGTGATGCCTCAACATTTTGTAAACATTGTGTTTGGTGCCCTTGGCCTACCCACACAAGTAAGGTAGACTTTTTTTAGGAGACTTTGGGGGATTCTGGGTGCAAATTCCAGGGCTTTTCAACAGAGAAGTTCAATTAAAATGTGTTTTCTAGGCAAAGTTTGAGCTCTGCAGGGTATTCTGGTAAAAAAAAACTGGTTAGAGCCACACACGTCATCCCATACTGGACTTCCCTGCGTGTCTAGTTTTCAAATGTATGCTGCTTTGGTAGGTTTCTCTATCTAACAGCTGAACTGGGGCCCAAACTCAGCAGCTACCCACATTAGAAAAAAACACATCGTTTTTCAGTGGAAAAATGTGATGTGTCAACGCTGCATTTTGGCGCCCTTTCTTGTCGCAGACACTTGGCCTACCAACACAAGTGAGACACCATTTTCCTTGGGACACTTGGAGGAACATCTGCTGCCTGTTGATTCAAGGACTTTCCCTCATTGAAATGCAAGAAAATGCTTTTTTAGGCAAAGTTTGAGATCTGCAGGGGATTCTAGGTAAAAAAAACCTCGTTAGAGCCATGCAAGTTACCCCACCCTGGACTCTTCCTTGTATCTAGTTTTTTAAAAATGTGCTGGTTTGGTAGGTTTACCTACGTGCCAGATGAGCTGAGGCCCAAAATTCACAACTAGCCACCTTGTGAAAAAATATGCATTTTTCTGGGTGAAATATGATGCATCCTAGGTCATGCTTTGGGGTGTTTTGTGTCACAGGCACAAGGCCCAGCCACACAAGTGGGGTGCCATTTTTATAGGGAGTCATGGGAGAATACAGAATAGTACAATATTTGTTTTTACCAATTGAATAAATCTAAGTTTGTGCCTTTCAAATGTAAGCAAGTATGTACATAGGCATTTTACAAAGCGCCCTCTGAAACACATGCCATTATGGGTACCCATAAATTCAGAGATGTACAAACAGTCACTGCTCCTAAACTTAGTATCTGGTGCACATCTCAGAAATACAGAGTTTTTGTTCATACCCATTTCCCATTATTTATAATTTCCCATATGAGTTACTATATAGTGGATACACAATAAAAGACCATTGTAAGGTGCAGCTCGGTTGTTGTTTCTGGGTACCTAGGGTTCTTGTAGAAAATACAAGCCCTACATATCCCCGCAACCAGAAGGGTCCAGCGGACGTAACAGTATATTGCTTTTAAAACTATGACATAGGAAGAAGAAGTTACAGATGAAAACGTAGACACAAATGGCTGTTTTTTATCAACTCAATTTCATTTTTTATTTTGATTCCAACTGTTACTTTTTATACTAAAACCTTGAAGGAGCTACACAAATGACCCCTTGATGAATTCAGATTTTTGTCTCGTTTTCATAAATGTAGGGATCTACCATGGGTTTTACACCTCTTTCCACCACAAACTGGAAGGAGGTTCAAAGCAAAAAAAATAGTACAAATGGGCTATCTCTCAGTAAAATGCCAAAACTGTGTTAAAAAATGTGCTTTTCCGTTTTCAGTTCTGTTTGATCCTGATATATCGGAAGATGTTGGATTTAGCACCACAAACCCTTTGTTGATGCAATTTGTAGGGGGAAAAAACAGACACTTTTATCTGCAGCTTTCCTATTTTTCTCCAAACCAAGCAAATTTAGCTATATTTTGGTGAATTTCTCAGTCCCCTTCAAGGGAATTCACAAACCATGGGTATCTTTAGACTCTCCAGGATGTTGAAAAAAAAGGTCGCAAATTGGGCATGGACAGCTTATGTGGACAATTTGTTATGGAGGCGGCCTAGGTGTGAACTACCCCACATAGCCAAAAAAGGCTTAGCATGGGGAGGCCAAGCGCAGCAAAGAGGGAAAACTGTGAGCACAGTAGAGCTTACAATATTGATGTAAATAACTCCTAACTGGGCCTCTATGCTCTTCAGAGGGAGTTCAGGCCCCTCTTGTTGCTTTTATGACTATATTTTGTGGTCTGAAATATTTAAAAAATAACTCAGAGACAAATTGATTTTTCCAATAAAACTTTATTGAAACTTTTTACAACAATCACCTTTATTCAAAAATTGCATTGTGTGAAATGTACATTTGATTATAGTTGTTGCTGATTTTTGAACAAAGATGATAGATCTGCTTTAAATATGTTGATATGTTCATCCCTTGATAAAGCTGATAGGCCCACATTTTATTGTTTACTGTTGTGATCCTTTGACAAAGTCAGTAAGTCTGCCTTGCTTAAAATAACACCTTTTATATTGTAACATCACAAAGTCGGCCTGTGGTAGGTGGGTGCAGGGCATAATCATGTGCATAGCAGGGTGGTAGGTGCCATGAACCACACGCTGTACATGGCAAAAGGCCATGTGCTGCGGGACGTAGGGCACACTGAAGGGGTTGGGCGCAGGGCCTAGTCTTTTGCCAATTCTGTGCCGAGCACAGCCAAAGGCCGTGCACAGGGGGCAGGTGTGTGCAAGCAAAGGTTTAGGCGCAGGGTCAGGCCCTGTGCCCAACTGTACAATGCACATGACCGATGGCCCAGCAACATCTGAAAAGACATAATTGCTGATAACAGTCTGCTTGGTGATTACATTGATGACAAAACTGTGCAATTATTGGTATCTCACTGAATAGGTACCCACACGGTATATCATTGGCATGGCAGTGGACACTATTGCTCTTACAATCATCAGGCCTCAGCAGGGACTTGGACAGGTAATCAGCTAATCTGCTGAGCTTTGCATGACATACCTATGCAAAAGAAATTGCACCCTGAAGTACACAAAGCACTGCATCTACAACTTGAGGCAGAAGCACTAGTTCTATTATTGTTGTATGTGCTTTTGACTGCATTATTTAACTGTTTCCAAATACGTTTTTGCAAACATCTTTCTGAAAAATTATATGTTTTTCATAGGAATATTATGAAAGTCCTTTTTTTGAGTGATAGTGGCTGTTTCATTAACACTTTCAGGCATTAGCTTTTTGTGCATGTTGCAAATCGATGTCCATACTGCTTGCAGTTGCTCTATAAATTGTCGATTGTAGGTATGCTCTGAGCTTCACCAACACTCTAGCTTCACAAACATTACATATGCTTATGAACACTGCATGTCTTGTGAGTGATGATGAGCATAGGTCTCACTGTAAGATTGCCAGCTGTTTATATTATCCAGAATGTTACATTGGTAACACATTTAGTATTGTTTTTGTCATTACCATTGATCTAACTTGTTATACTGGAAATATGTATATGATACACACAAGGCATCATTAACAGCTCTGCAAATACTCAACCTTAGCTAGACACTAATATTTTATTGTTGCTTCAATACTCTGTTACACTGCGCTTAGACTCACCCCACACACAACCTCTTGAGTTACATCTTGGACTGCTGACCCACGTCTAACCACAGAGTGGAAGATTAAAACACCCTTTTTGTTGCAGAATTGATTTCTTGAGCACTCATGATCTGGAGACTTTAGCTTTCGCTCTAGTGGAGAACCCCCTTGAGGTGTACAACTAGAGAAACTGGTTTCACACTTAAGTGAGAGTGTTTGTATGAATCATTTCTTCATAGAAAACAGTTCTTGTGCCTAGGAGGACCTAGTACATTCTGACGGATGTAAGTCACTGATTAAATGTATTGAACATAAAACAGAGTTATTATCCATTTTTCTACACATGTGAGTGCATTTTGATTTGCTTTTGCTCAACCCCCAAAAGGAAGAAGAGGGAAGAGTGAATCCCTTTGTAGAGGCACTGACAGTTCTATAATGACATATTCTTCTTTGCTTTGAATACCAGATGTTAAGGTTCACAATCTACCTAAAAGCTGCCAGGAAGTCACTGAAATCCCTTTAAGACCTCATAGATAATCATTCTTAAGGCTAGATTTCCATCATTCTGCAATAGTATCTCTATGAATGGGCACATTCTGCCAGTGTTTTGTAGAGATATTTCTAAAACAATGCATATGCTCTCATTACCATGGGTGCGGTAATACCAATGTGGTATTTCCATATGTGAAGTTACTAGTTACTGTGTTATTGGTAATTTTGAGATGCAGAAATACTTCTGTTCTCTGAGAAAATGTTAGTTACAGTGGGAAATGGGAATGCCTCAACCAAATCCTGTGGTATTTCTCAATTTTCTGTCCATTCTCTCCTAACAGTTCACCAGCTTAAAACTGTTGAAATGACTAGGGTGAGGGGAGTATATCTGTAATGGAAAATCAAGAAAAGTGAAGCAAAACTGGCACAAAGTCTTGATAAACTTCTTCCAGTGGCAAAGAGGTTGTCTAAACATAGCATAAAAGTGCTTTGCCCTACTTCGGGCTACTTTGCATCACGTTGGCATTCCACGGGTGGAGCATGGGTGCTTCCATGCTACCACCCATGCTTCTTGATAAAAAGCCCTATTTACTATTTACTAACATTTGTAGAATGGACTTTGTGCTAAGAAAATATGCTTTCTTTAGGGCAGGTGCAAAGATGGAGAACATTTTTTTCTTACTTTGCACGTGCATAGCTGCCAAGTTTTCAAATTGTTTATGTGTGATATTTCTATTCTTTTGAGAGACATTCCTCTGTGTATGAGTGAGTGAAATTCAAATGTTTGAGACTTTGAGTTACACTTTCTCATGAGCAAAACAAAGCAATAACTAGTGTATTGATACCTCTCTGTGGGTTACTGAAGTTTGGGGAAAGGGTTCTTCGAGTGTCTCAATCAGTCATGTCAGTCTTACACCCCTTTCCTATGATTGCAAAATACACCCTCTATCTTATCACTTCTTTCTGAAATCTCCCATCTGCATTGCTCACACGTCATTGATGCATTCCTCTTGTCACTCTGTCCTTTCTCAAATACTTTCTCGTGTTGTCGTCCTTCATCACACCCACCTACTTTCTCTTGTGCACACCTGTAAACACGCTGTTTTCCTTCCTGCCAATATTTATGCAGTAGTCATTGGTGCTCCAAGTTACTGCTGCGCTCTGGTGTTCATGAGTTTGCATGACTCTGTGCTGTGTGGACCAGCTCTAGGAGGATGGTCAACCGAGGAGTCCGGGAACACTGAGGCTGGCTGCTCTTATACATGTAGAGCTGTCACATCTGCTGGACCAAATCGGGGCTTCCTACCCTTATAGGTATGAGTCCCTTGACTGGAGGGCAGGTTTAGCACTTTAACAAGCTAACTCTCTAGTCAACAATGACTCTGTATCTCCCAAAGTGTCCATTCGGGGGGGTGGGGTGGGGGTGGTGGTAATCTAAAGGGGAAACCAATTCCCCAGTGGTGAAAACAAATTGTACTTACTGATGCAGTAGACAGCCAGACAGTCAGCAAATACTACGAGTGCTGCTAGCCTGGACTGTTCAACGACTACAGGCCCGGAAAACAACAGAAGGCACCTGGTCCATGGGAGACTGAGTCCGCAGCCTGCCTGTTGTGTTTATGTATTTTTGTGATACTTCAATATCCACATGGCATAGGAAGCCGTGTCTGGCCTCAGCTTTGTTTGGGAAAGTCCTTGGAGACAACCACCTTTCTAAGTTGCCCCCGTTGAGAGCTCATTATTGTGTGTAGCAGGCCGCAGTTTGCTGGCTATGTTAGTTTATCTTGTGTGTATGTATCTGATTCATCAGAAGGAAATGGGTTGATGATACATACTGTTTCCTTCTGATGAATCAGATACATACACATAGGAGCAGAGGAACAGGACCTCTTTAAACAATTAGCTCTTTTGTCCCCCTGTTGATTACGAGTTTATCTTGTGTGCCATCAAGCTCCTGCAGTGCCTCGTCATGCTGGTAGGAGTTAGAAATGCATGATTAATGCATTTTAGTGCAGTGATGTGGACACCAGCACTAAAATGCGTGAGTCTGACCCCCGACGCGGGGTCACAAACACACAAGGGATCTAGTGGAAGGTGCACAACCAATAACTTACTACTCCCTTTCTATAACTGAACCTCACAAGAAGTATGTCTGGTCCATAAGGGGAAGAAGAGCACTGTATATAGTATGCGCAAAATTTGACATTCCCTCCTCCCCAATTTCCGTTACCTTTCCTCTCCACTGTGCCCAAGAACTCTCAGAAACAGAGCATGTTGTCCAAGGCACCACCTTTTTATTCACAACAAACCAGGTAATTCACGGCAAACCAAAATAAGCATGACAGTATCCTACTTTGATAAATAAAATTATTCAAACATCACACTTTAGCAGCATCAACATGTCAAATGCAGTAAGTAAATTTAGGCATGATATTACACTTGAACTGGCGCTTGGCTGTACACTTTAGCGGCATCAACATGTCAAAGGCAGTAAGGAAATTAGGCACACCATTACACTTCAATTTGAGCTTGGCCGTAAACTTGGACTTGGCCGTCTCGGCCCATCAAGCCCCCACTCTGCTGCGCGCATTGTGCGAGCAGGCCCCAACGCGCGACAGTAACTTGCACAACCAGATTGAAATCCAGGGCCTCGCATAGTGCACCGGCCCACCGGGGTACCTGCATGCAGGCAGCCTCCCCATGGTTCTACTCAGTCCATACATTGCAAGTTAGGGCAGTAGAGACCAGGACCACCAGCATGTCAGCCCACCCTTCCCGCCTACCCTCTGCACATGTGAATCCTACCGCCTCCTGGGGTCCATACAGTCGCTGAACCTCCATTGTTGCACATCCCCCTTTGTTGTTAACTGTCAGCGCTCCGCCTTCTCCGCTAAGCCTTGCTTCTCTGCGGGTGGGTATGTGATCGAGGACACACCCCTGTCGGAGGTCCATGGGGACAAAGAGGCTGACAACCCTGGGATGCCGCCTTAAATTTCCTAGCCAGGTCTTCTGGCGCCCCCGATGACGTCTCCTGGCCTCCACATACATCCAGCCACTTCCTGGCCCCGGAGGAGGCTGAGTCCCATGGCGCGACTGAGGGCGCCCCTCCCCTAGGCGCAGGGGGGCACCTGTTCATAGTACTCGCACAACGTGACATTCCCTCCTCCCCATTTTCCGTTACCGTTCCTCTCCACTGTGCCCAAGAACTCTCAGAAACAGAGCATGTTGTCCAAGGCGTAGCCTTTTTGTTCACATCAAACCAGGTAATTCACCGCAAATCAAAACGAGCGTGACAGTTTCCTACTTGACTATATAAAATTATTCAAAGCATCACACTTTAGCAGCATCAACATGTCAAAGGCAGTAAGGAAATTAGGCACAACATTACACTTGAATTTGAGCTTGGCCGTACACTTAGACTTGGCCATCTGGGCTAATCAAGCCCCCACTCTGTTGCGTGCCTTGTACCAGGAGGTCCCAACGTGCGACAGTAAACAGTTGCACAACCACCTTGAAATCCAGGGCCTCACATAGCGCACCGGCCCCCTGGGGTACCTGCACACAGGCAGCCTCCCCAAGGTTCCATTCAGTCCATACGTTGCGGGCTTAGAGCAGTAGAGTCCAGGACCACCAGCAGGTCAGTCCAGTGGCAGTGTGTGTAAGGAGCAGTGTGTTATCTAGCTATCAGGAGAGAACTTCTTAAAGGACGAGAACCCTCACTCACCAGTAGGTCCTTGGCGCGGGCAACAACTACCCTAAGAGAGAGGAAGAGCTGAGGTGTTTTGGGAAACTAAGAGCAATAGTAAAGAGTGAGTGAAAGGCAGAATGCAGAGGGCCAAATAACCTTTATTCTGTGGTCCTCTGGGACAGGATTAAAAAGTAGAGGACTAGGGGTTAGCAACAAATGTACCCCCTACATAGGGTCAACCTGTTTTTGCCCTCGGTAGACCCCAACAGGGGTTCCGGGGCAATCTTCCGGACCTACACAAATAGTCACTCTGCTCAAAACAAAATGATCAGCCTGTTATATACGCTGATGGCCTGTATATATATTGTAGGTCCACCGTCTCTCTGAAAAGAGTAGACAACACAACCATTAATAATGTCAAGGAAGTCTCTCTCTCATAACACACTTTTCAGATCATTGCAAAATACAGTAATAACTTATGTTAATAATGAGCGTGAATTAATTAGTGTTTATCACACATCAGACTAGTGCCTAGTGAGAGGACTCTTGTAATAATCTTGAATATCATGGGAAGCAGAGAATTCACTCTCAAGCCTTGAGGGTGACATCACTATCACACATCTAAAAAATGAGACAACCAAGAGAGCATGGCTGTCATGTTGTGCACGATGTTAGACTTAAAGGGGGACCACAGCGCCCCAGGGTGCAAGCAAGGCAGCCCCCATGTGGTACACAGCACCGTAGTATAGGAGCCCAAAGGTGCAGGAGATACCAGGTGGTACAAGGGTGGAGTCTGGGCCCCCGTAAGCCCACAAGAGTTGCTATAGCCAAAGAGCCAGTAAGGGAGGCAAAAATGCCCGTATACATGGGCTCAGGGATATGTCTATAGAAGAAGGTGGCAAGGAGCCGATGTTAAGCATGGGACACAAAGCACTAAAGAGGCTCAGGAGAGATGACTGCTTACCTCATGGGGTCAGTGCGCTGCCTGGTGGGTGTCCCGTGAGAGTAAACACCACACTCCGGAAACACACTGAAGAAGGGCAACACCATGACGTGCCTGAGGAACATCGCACGCTCATGGGCCTGGTGAGAAATTAAGTTCCACTACCAGGTAGTATGGAAAACAGGGGAGGGCTGAAAAGCTAGGAAGGTGGACCATAGTGGCCCAAGTTAGATTGGCAGGTCCACATGGAACAGAAATGGAAGATAACTATAGCAAGAGTACAGCAAGACCCCGTGCGAAAGACCCACAAGGGTGCATGGTACCAGGCAGGACTGTATTTTTGCCAAAATGGACAGCACTGATACAAAGTGGAAATAGTTTTACAGTATGGCTGATCATAATATATATTCTAGAAAAAAACACTTTCAGCACTTTGAAGCAAATGTTGTGTATTTGTGGGGCTATGGAGTAACAAAGTGCATCAGTTCTTGGGAAGAGAACAGCAGAGCCATGTTTAGTAGACATGGTCCTGTCCTACAATGCTACATCTTTGGTTCCTGTGCTGCATAGCATGAAATTTTGATAAATCTGCCCCTTTATTGCCAGACAAATCAAGAATTACGAGAGACCCGTAATTGAGTCCTAGGCTCTGAATCTGCAGTGTGCGCATTTCCAGACTGCCAGAAATATGCCAGAAGCATCTTTGCTCTACCTTTTGCAACAATCATTTCTAAATAATTTGTTTTGTAACCACAAGCTCCTCCAGGCATCAGGGTGCTTATTAGTAGAACTCGTCCACGTGTTTAGACATGTTCACTACACTAATCAGAATTCTAACAATGCATGCTGTGTTGAAAAAAAAATGCTCTGACCTATATTACCTTCTCATAACAATAATTTTCTTTCATACCATATCTTCTGCAATTACCTCCTTAAGCAAGCAACATTTTAGCGTGTTCAAACTTCGTTTAATATGAGCACAATAACTCGTTCTGATGTCAGACAGTAAAAGTGTTAGCTAGGTTCAAAACGTCACTTAAAATTATAATGTTATAATGCACATTTTTTCCGGATTCACGAATGATAGCCTCCCTCGGCGCAAGGCTCTTTAATAAGATGCAGTAAAAAAAACGAAAATAAAAGAACGGGATGGGGGAGAGCCTTAAACAACAGGAATGGGCTCCAGGGGTGTATATATCATTCAGACTACCCCATTAGCTGGTCCCATTAGAGGTGATATCCTTCAACGATCTGGGAGGCAGAGCAATACTTGCAAAGAAGTCCAGGGGAGGGAGTGCCCATTATCCGTATGCCTGCAGCCCTGTCATTTTCTCACGTTTGTTATAAATCCACACAAGACTAACATGAAATATCATAAGGAATACTCAGGATTGTGGGTAAACTGGTTTTAGCGCCGTTTACACAGATTCTAGAATTAAGTCATCCGCGTGTTAATATATGCAGATATGTTAAAAGTCATTTAGCAAATTTTCCAAGATGTCTGTGTTGTCCAGAGGAAGTAATAGGAGAAGCTGACCAACGTATTACGTATTGATATAAACGAAATCACTGAGGGCGCAGTCGGTCTGCACCTGACATTATGGGGCAGATTTACAAGGACTAGCGCATCCCTGCATATCAGCAGGAATGCGCCAGGTAAGATGCGTCACGCAAGTTTACCCTTGCGTCACCACAGATGCGCCGCATTTACAATGCGGAGCATTGTGGTGCAAGGATAAACAGATGCGTTACGCATCTGATGGCGTAAGGGCGGCACATTGCTGGAGTCGTGTCGCAAGCGCGACGCAACTCCAGCAATACTCAGAGGCTGCTCATACCTAACATGCTGCGTCACGCCTTACGCCTGCTTCAAGCAGGCACAGGGTTTTGACGCAGAGGTGTCGGAAAAGTGACTCAGTGTAGATTTCACTGCATCACTTTTCTGAGGCTTTTTCGGACGGAACGCCCACCCTGCGTACATTAAACCTGACGCTGGTTTAATGTAGCGCAGGGCTTTACAACGTGACGCATCTCCCGAGATGCATCACATTGTAAATAAGGCGCATGTTTTACGCCGCCGCTGTGTCACAGAAGTGACGCATCGGCAGCGTAAGTGTGACGCAAGGGGCTTGTAAATCTGACCCTATGTTTCTCAGTACAAGTGCATTCACAAGTGGAGTTTGGTGTCTCAGATGACCTAATTCACGTCCACGGCTCACTTTTTTAGGACACAAACAGAAGGTGCAGACTCCAGAAAGATGTCTTCAATTAACTGATTGTTCCTCGATGGGATGCTCTGCTTAGGTACCTATAACACACAACATCATATACATTTCCACTTGTCCCACAGTAGAGAATATAGGGCTTAAAATAGATTATAAATAATTTTAAGGCCTTTAAACAAGAATAATTGTACGTATGTAAGTGTCTATAGATTTGTACATAGTGCTAACCAAGCTGTGGAGTAAATGACCACTATAAGTTCACGGGGAGTTGGAAGGTGCAAAAAATTGTGTGATTTTGGCATGTTTCACTTACCAAATTACATTATATTTCAAACGTTTAAAATTACATTTCACATTTATAAGCACATGGAGATTAAATGATTTGCCCAGCATCTTATTATTTTTGGTTAAACCTTTTTGGAAGAGGATGTGGTCCGTCGGCTGCGCTGCCGCCTCTGGTGCCGGAAACCAGGGTTCGAGCCTCGAGGTCGCGTCCGCATTCTGTGATTCTGGGCAAATCACTTAGGGGCATATCAACAACAACCGGCGATAATTATCACAAAGCGCACTTAGCGCTAGGATAATTATCGCCGGCTAGCGTGGATTTTTATCGCTGAGATAGCGTGCTATTAGCGATAAAAATCCTCACGCTAACTAGCTAACGTGAGATTATCGCTTGAAACCCAGCGATAATTTTACGTTAGCTTGTAGCTAGGGACTCCCAAACTTAGCCATGATATCCTCCTTCCATAGGATATCATGGCTAAGTCAGTCCTGAAGCAGGTGTTAGGAAAGTAGCGATAACAGGTGTTATCGCTACTTTTCCTGACGCTATGCTTCTTAGCGTGGGGCTTTATGATAGGAGAAATGTCGCTTAGCGACAGTTCTCCTATCATGTCAGGTCAGGAACGCCCACTTTGCATCTCATTAGAGATGCAAAGCTGGGCGTTAGAAATCCCCACGCTGAAGCAAGGTTTCACGCGTTAGCGTGGCCTTGCTAATATAGCGATAAAATTATTGGCGCTTTTCGGCCGAAAACAGCCGCTAAAGCGGCGATAATTTTTTATCACCTCGTTGTAAATATTCCCCCTAATCTCCCCGTGCCTGAATGTGTAATGTAAATACGGTGCTATGTAAAAGCGCTCCAATACCTTCGGGTCGAGTTCGCGCTATATAAATATGCAAAAAAAAAAAAAAAGCCCGCAGGTCTAGATGCTGAAAATTGACTTGTAGCAGATAAATGAAGCATTGGAGTAAACCATTGAAGATAAGGCATCCGGTACTGTGGAGATTTGTGTATATCCTATGCCAGCACTCACTTGCAGGATTGTACTATGAATATTGACCCCCCGAATATGATGGTACAAGAATGTGTACAGATTATCAAGGGACTCAGACCTGGCACTCCATATTCAGTGATCTACAGTAGGCAAATGCTTAAAAAAACATATGTTTGCCAGGTCCCTGGCAAAGTGTCTGTGACATCACAAACCCAATTAAGGCAGCAACACTTGGATAATTAATAGACAGATGAAATAATTTGCACGCTTGGAGCCATATGACATTAGTATGGTACATGGGTCTAGTATGCGGAGGACGGGTGCACACACTGGGACCGTGTTCCACGTTATAAAAATAAAAAGCATTGGTCTATGTGCAGGCATGAACCTGTGCCAGCACTGAGACAATGCATCACTGAAAAGCGTAGCAGTGGATGAAACTGGGGGTCTGCTTTCAGGGTCAGACTGACCTATAGGGCAATCAGGCAGTGCCCCAAGGGCTGGTCTGACAGGCGAGTGTGTTGGACGGCTTTTTGGGTGTTTCAGGCTTGTTTTATAGCCTGTTTGGCAGGTTTTTAATGTTGTGTTCCCTGTTATTAAAACAAACATTGCTTGCAGCAAGCTCAAATTCCTGCAGTCTTCAATACCTTGCAAATCACTTATACAGCATTCCTTTACAAGTTCAAAACTATCCCAATTTGCAAACCTGGGCCACTTTTTAAGCTGTATAATTCACTAATGGGTGGCACCTGTATTGTGATGCCTGGACCTATTTTCTGTCCCAGTTTAACTTTGTCTGCATTACAATACAAAGAGGCCAGATCGATTATTGAAGCACCGAAATATATGACAGTTGCGGATCATTTTGCATTCTTTGTTGAAGTCAAAAAATACTGGTCAATTCTCAATGAACAAAAATCCTTTCATTTAAACAGTATTTTTCCATATTCACTGAGGTGATCTCTGGACTTCTTGATTTTTCACTTTCTACAAAGTTCTTCAGAGATGCTCAGCTGTGTTAGCTGGTGCTAGCTTTAAATGGTGGGGGACAATTCAAATGGTAAAATACCCACATACATGTTCATGTAAGTGAGCAACCACAGTCCTCAGATGTTGCAACTTTCAAAGAAATAAACAGGGATCATGGTAGTGCTCAGAAATGTATCAACGGTGTATGCCTTCATTAAACCTGCTGAGCATTGGGTTGGTTTAATCTGTACATTCTTCATTCTTTTAATCTTAATTTAAGAGGTAAAATAGTTATTACATTTCAAAGGTAAAATTGACTTTTATTTCAACAGATAGACCAGTTTTACTTCCAGTGATATGACCTTCAGAAATGATGGTGTTATAGTTTGACCAAAGTTCTTTAGATGCCCTCATACTTGTTAGATGGTGCTGATGCTGAATGTTGTTTAACAATGAAAATGGTAAAAATCCTAAACCCCTGTTTTGCCAGGATGAAACCAACCTGTAGAGACATCTGGGGCCCTAAAGCTGAATATATTATACTGCTAAATAATGATTGGGAAAGGAAATTAAATATTTAAAGACTACATCAATGCTATTAGACCTTACTCTAGGCACATGTGTAAGGTTTTCTGCAATTTTGTTTGAGTGTTACCTTAATCTGTTTTTAGGCTTTTAAAAGGTAACCTAGAATATATTCATTGTATGATGTTGAATTGCGTTTCAGTGAGAGTTTTGGAGTACGATCCTCTCTTGAATGTGTGAAGTACCCAGATTTGCAGTGTAGGTACTTCTGTACTTCATGCTGCTCTGCTTGTGAGCACTTAAGGCTACTTAAGATTAAGCTGCAGCTATGCTTGTCCACAAAAGATTCAAGATCTCAGGCCATTCACTGGTGACTTAACATGTTCAGTCTTGCAGAAGAAACATATGCATTTAGGTTAGAGTAAACACCCTTTTTCTGCAGTGTAGACTTTGCAAATATAGACTCTATGGCCAATACTGTTATATCTCGGTTTCTTTTGAGCATGAATGAGGTTGAGGAAGGTATCCATGAGTAGCTATATGTTTCTGTCTCATGACATAGGGCCAAGTGAATGCCTCAAAGGTCTTGTGAGGGATATATACATTCCAGACAATGAGGAGGCTGTGATCCAACAACCGATGGCCCAAAAACGAATGTAGTCAACCTGGCTGAACATTTAAAGCTTCTGTTTTCAGGGCATTTATGAGCCACAGAGATGGTTCACCATAGATGCTGTACAACATCTACAACCTTAATTCTTTGTGAAAATTAGGGTTTAGGGCCCAAAGCATCGATTTCCTCCCACATGAGATAATGAAGGCAGAGAGATAAGGCACCTTTAACTCCAATTGTCTAGAATTCAGGCTGTATCCTGCAATCTCCTCAGTCACAAGCACCATTGCGAAGACACCCCCCCCCCCCCAGTATACTGTGGCAACAATTTGCAAATTTTACTGCACAAAAAGTGACATTTTGCGGCCTAATTGGGGCACTTTATTTAATTCGTAATCATTCCTTTTCAGTCTTAAATCAATGGACACTACTGTAGCAGACTGTTCATACCATCAAGGTCCATCTCAGATCTAGGAGGGATCTGGCTAAATCCACACTGAACATGATTTCTCTTTCTTTAGCTTTTTTCTACAGCGCCAAGAAGTCTTAGGGCATATACTGGGTTTATTACATGTCCATGCTGTACAGTGCCGCAGTGTACACGCTTACAGCTCTAATGCACTTTCAATTTCCTCATATGCATCATGTGTCCAATATAGCTCCTACGAGTGTAAAAAATACATCTGGACATAGGGGGCATAGGGTTTCATAAGGAGCTTTAAAGTGGGCTAGCGTTAATCAGTTTTCTGTATACTTGTCAGGGAAGTGTGCTTCATGAGGAAAACGCATAGTGATTTTGATGGTGGCCATATCTGTTCTCACTTTTCAACACTGGCGATCTGTCCTGTTATTGGGTCCAACCAAAACATCTGGTGCCTTTCAACCCCTTGCTTGCGGGAATGTCTCCATGTAGGAGGGCTTGGTGTGAGGGTGGGCAGTGAAGCAGTCTTCAGAGGCTGCGGAGTCATAATTGGGCACAATTGTCAAATGGCATCATGCTCCGCTTGGCACCATCAGCCCTCCCTAATGTTTCTGTCATGCTGTGACTTGTAGGTTTGCATTTCCCGCTGTATGTGCGGGAGTTACATCTTAGGTTTATTGTTTTCCTTTTCCCTGTGTTCCTTTAGCTTTTAGTTATTTGGACTTGGTTATGTCCTCTCCTCTCTCCCCCATGTACCTCCCATGGTTCTTCCTATTTCCTGGAGCTTACATTAGAATGTTGTTGTTAGGAGCATTCTATTGCTTCTGTGGCGGAGAGCGGGTTTTCTTCAACGGGTATGCAAATTGGTTTTGCCTGAATCTACAAGACAAGCTAAAGGTGTCAGATTTCACACGAGCCCATAGGGCAGCTTTGCAGAAGAATCCCTGAAGCACACCCCCTACCAGCTTTTCATCTCATGGCGGTGTGCATGAAAGAAAACCAAAGTCCACGGCCTACTAAAATACCTGCCCAAGGTCAAACAGAGGGAATGTTAGAGCTGGGAGTTAATAAGTTTAAATTCGAAAGTAACAGAAGAATCACCTGCCTACCTTGGCCTCTCTTTGAAAACACTTGACTATCAAGCTAACCATACCCAGTTTTCCACCACTGACTAGTGTTTTTGAAAGAGAGGCTTCAAACAGATGATGTCATTAGGAAACGTGCCTTCACTGGCCATAGCTAAAAATTGTTTTAGAAATAAAACCAGCTGTTCTGGAACACAAATCATGCCTGCCTTTAACAAGCATTTGCTATGCAATCGGTCTCGCCTTTGGGACCTTATATGTATTTAGCTATTCAGAACTTTAGCCTGGGTGCTGAAACATCTACTGTTTTTTTAACATGGAGGGAAAGTAAGCACCAAACTGTGTGAAACACCAGGTATGGGACCACATGGAGAGAAATATTACCTTTCAGGCGGGAAATGGTATAGTCCAAAGCGCTGTTTTTAATATAAAATCAGGGCCTTCGGTGGTCATATCATCAAAAATACAAGATTTGAAAAAAATATTATTGTCTACGGGGGCTCGTGGAAGACAATTTCAATGGACTGGAATCTAGAGACTGCTAAAGTGATTTTGGTATTTTACTGACCTCTGCTGGTCGTTTTCTATCAAGAAAGTTAAATAGAGGCAGTTGCAAGAATTTTTTTTTTTAAAGTCCCTCAGCAGAAAGCAATTCTGATATTTTACTGACCTCTGCTGGTCGTTTTCTAGCAAAACAGTTAAATAGAAGCAGTTGAACAGATAAAAAGGCCCTACGCGGAAGCAGACAAGTCCTAGGGATGATCTCCAGAGCCCACAAAGTACATACACATATAAGTATATACTAAAGTATTTAAGTATATACTATATAAGTATTTACTTAAGTATATACAAGAGGTCTCGAATGCTCGACCTAACAACTCAAATCTGAATAACATGTTTGTTGCAGTAATAATAAACGGTCTAACATGACATGACATTTCAAACGTATTGAGCTTGTACATCGACTGCATAGATGTGTACGGCAGTCCTGTAACTAACCAAAGTCGATATGCCTCCCCATACTATGGTATAACTTATAGCGGGCCCTTCACCACAACAATATATAGAAAACACCCTGTGGTAGGAGTTGAGCACACATGCTGGATATCCTACAATAGCATGGAAACAAATATTGGAAGGAAAAGACAACTGCCCTTTAATGATGCTCTGTGACCTACCTTTCAGCTTAGCTCCTGCCTGTGCAGCAGGCATTGTGAATTCAGAACTCAACTCCAATTATTACAGTTTACCAGTTATGTCATTTAGACATCAGGATTCACCTGTGAAAAAGAAAATAGAGAGAAGCTTTTATAAAGGGATTGCAGGCTCCCTGTATATTATACAATTATCAAGAATACCAGTAAAATAAACAAAGCATGCTGTCAAATACCTTCTCCTAAGCGCTGCTTGCTAAATTCAGATACTTTGAATGATTGTCAATATAGCAGAGCTTTGCATAGTATGCACAAGGTCAATTACTACTTAATAGCATGGTTTAGTCTCCCTGAACAGAACATACTTTGCCTTTCAATGTCAGTACATTTTCGATTTCACAGTACTATCAATAAATATAACTTTGCACACAACATTCTGAGCTAACTAAACAGAAATGCCAAATAATTATTTGGGCCTCGACTGTGCGCCTCATAAATTTAGTGTACCGACCATTTTCATCGGCCCTTTAAATATTTAACATTTTATTTAGCAGTCGGCCATCAGGGAAAAAATACATCACAAACTAAGGGGCATATTATCAAGCACGGCGTTAACATTATCACCGCTTTAGCGGCAGAAAACTGCCGCTGGAGCGGCGATAATGGGCTTGATAATATGCCGCAGAGAATCCCCATAGAAGCCCATGTTGACACCAGAACATGGGCTTCTATGGGAATTCTCAAGGGCATATTAAGAAGCCCATTATCTCCGCTTTAGCGGCAATAATGTTAACGCCGTTTGTTGATAATATGCCCCAAAATAGGAAACGCTGGGAAAACCAGTCTTTGCCAGTATTGGTTAATTCCCAGTTAAAGTTCGACGATTCATGATCATAGGCAAAAGGGATGGCAAAAAAGAAAAGAATAAAAAGATAAAAGTCAGACAATAACAGAGCAGAGTGCGTAGAAATTGCTTATTTCCCAATATGGCGAGCTGAGAGTCACAATATAGTGATAAGCACGTATTACCTCTCCATTCTGAGTTTTGTACCTTGGAATAGGAGATAACGTTACACTCCTGTTCCAAGATACAAAACTATGGGGCATATCAACAACAACCGGCGATAATTATCGCTAAGCACACTTAGCGCTAGGATAATTATCGCCGGCTAGCGTGGATTTTTATCGCTGAGATAGCGTGCTATTAGCAACGCTTATCTCAATAGCGATAAAAATCCTCACGCTAAGTGGCTAACGTGAGATTATCGCTGGAAACCCAGCGATAATCTCACGTTAGATTGTTGATAGGGACAGACAAACTTAGCCATGATATCCTCCTTCCATAGGATATCATGGCTAAGTCAGAAAAATACCAGACGTAAAAAAGCAGCGTTAACCGAGGTTAGCGCTGCTTTTTTTGTCTCTAACAGGGTTAGCGATATTCTTGATAATAGGAGAAATGTCGCTTAGCGACATTTCTCCTATTATTTTACTCTGGAACGCCTCCTTTGCATCTCATTAGAGATGCAAGGAGAAGCGTAGAGTAAAAGGGTGCTAACATGCCAATTTGCATGTTAGCACCCTGTTGTTGATAGGGTGCTAGTTTTATCTCTGCTTTTTTGGCTTTTAAAGCCAAAAAAGCCGAGATAAAGCCCTTGTTGATATGCCCCTATGAAAGTACTGTATTTACCTGCACAATTTCCATCAGGTTTTACCTGTCGAAATTTGTGCAGGAGTAGTGTTCACATGGGCTTAACCAGATTTTGGAACTAACACGTTTGTGCCTAATTCTGATTTACCAGGCCTCATAGCAGGCTGGTCTTCGAACAGGAGTTTCATAAGCCAGGATTCTTTCCTACTGGGAATTGCAAATCTTACAACTAGCCATATTTACATTATTGGTCTGCTACTGCTAGCTGTGCCGAGTTATCTCTGTCATGGATCTGCAGTCACACAACTGTGATGATGCACCTAGGCCAGAGGGCTCCCATATATATTCCCACAGCCCTGCCAATGTTCGTTGTTCACAGTACTTAATTCATTCAGACTGCATTCACGGAGCTCCACCGATGTCATATTGCTGCCTCCGAACTACATTCACACACCTGGCATACACATCAGTCGCAAGGCTGACTTCAGTCACCATTGGGGAGAGGATGCGGTCCGTCGGCTTAAACTGCCGACTTTGATGCAGGAAACCAGGGTTTGAGCCTTGAGGTCGGGTCCAAATCCTGTGATTCTGGGCAAATCACTTGGGGTATATCAGCAACAACCGGTGATAATTATCGCTCAGCGCTCTTAGCGTGAGGATAATTATCGCCGGGTAATGTGGATTTTTATCGCTGAGATAGCGTGCTATTAGCAACGCTTATCTCCTCAGCGATAAAAATCCTAGCGCTAACAGCCTAACTTGAGATTATCGCTGGAAACCCAGCGATAATCTCACGTAGTGTGGCGTTAGCTTGCTGATAGGGACTCACAAACTTAGCCATGGTATCCACCTTCCATAGGATATCATGGCTAAGTCAGTCCTGAAGCAGGCGTAAGGAAAGTAGCGATAACAGGGGTTATCGCTACTTTTCCTGCCGCTATGCTTCATAGTGTGGGGCTTGATGATAGGAGAAATGTCGCTTAGCGACATTTCTCCTATCATGTTAAGTCAGGAACGCCCACTTTGCATCTCATTAGAGATGCAAAGTGGGCGTTAGGAATCCCCACGCTAAAGCAAGGTTTCACGCGTTAGCTTGGCCTTGCTAATTAGCTGATAAAATGATCGCCGCTTTTCGGCTGAAAACGGGCGCAAAAGTGGTGATAATTTTTTAGCGCTAGCTTGTAAATATGCCCCCTAATCTCCCCGTGCCAGAATGTGTAATGTAAATACGGTGCTCATGTAAAGCGCTCCAATACCTTCGGGTCGAGTTTGCGCTATATAAATATGCAAAAAAATATATATATATTAACAAGCCTTTCACGTTACTCTGCTGCTGTCACACACCTTTGATGCCGCGTGTCTTTCAAAGCGCTTCTAGTCACATTCACAGAGCTTTGACAATGCTCAATATTTCCCCCCCGACTGTTTTCACTCAGCATTCACAACTCTGACAAAACACCACTGTTTCCGGCCTGCTTTTAGACTATTGCCATGCTCTTGGCATAGCCAATAGGTCTCGCCTTTAGGACCTTATAAGTGTTTATCCAGAGCTATTGGCTTTGCCAATATCATTAAACTATGTTGTAGGGCATTGTGGTTGCTGTGCAGCATGTTGAGAAGTTATAATAACAAAGTGTTATAAGCATTGTTGCTACCTTGTGTATAACCAAAACATTAATTACAACTGAAAGACCCTATTAAATAAAGAATGCACATAAAAAATGTCTTCTAGTTTTTTGTCCTTACAATGCTGGCAACTTCTTCCTGCCTGTTCTAATGCTCCTTTGTTATTTATGTGTTTTGTTATGGGGGGGGGGGGGGGATAAACAATGTGAGGGTGGAGGTTGGGAAATAGTACCTAAATTATAACACGAGCAGGGGATATACACATTAGGTGAGAATCGACAGATGCCTTATTCAGAGGTCAGGTTGAGGTGGTGCTGAGTGATGCTGAGCTGGTGGTGCGCTGATGCGGAGTTGATGCTGTGCTGATGTTTAGATGGTGCTGTGCTGGTGCTCAGGCGGTGCTGTTTAGAGATGATGCTGAATTTCTGCAGAGGTGGGGCTGCGCTGGTGGTGGTGCACTGATGCGGAGGTGGCCTACTGAATTCCGCATAAGTAGTCACACAAGCCAGCCCTCGGGTATAAAGTTATAAATATACATAACATGAAGGGTGGCAAAACAGTATTCAACATTCCTAAAATGACATAACATGGGTTTTCAAAATGCAAATATTCTACCTTTAGGATTTGTCACAGGGCGTAACCAACAGCAAAACAGTAGCACACTATGCCAATACACAACACCCTTTGTAATGAAATACATGCCTTCAATCATTAGCACAGAATCAAACATCCACTCTTAAAGGCTTATTGACTTCAACATATACTTTCCAGAATAAACAACTTAGGCATACTGCCTTTGTCATACTTTTTCATAATGAATAGATCAGGCGTATAACTTCCGTCAATAGCTGTTAATTACCTGTACACATCCTGCTTTGATAGAATTTGGTGCAAATTTATTTTAGTTTTATATACTCGACCTGAAGGTATCAGAGTGCTTTACAGGAGCACCAGTTGCATTACAGACGGACACATTGATTTTTTTGTTAGGCAGGGGGAGATTAAGTGATTTTCCCAGAATCACAGGATGTTGAGCATCCCTGCTGAAACTCGAACCCGGTTCCCCAGCTTCAAGGTCAACCGATCTAGCCGTCAGACCACATCCTCTCCTCATTTGTGATGATATACAGTCCTGTATATGCATTATGCATGTAGACGCCAACGACTTATACAATACTGATGGATTCGTCCATTTAGTAATACCATAAGCTCTTGGTGGATTTTTAGAAGCATAGAGAAGAAGATTAAAGCATTAGGATGAAAGTTTTAAGGCTTGTTTAAGATCTTCTGGGTCATTCCAAGTTGGGCATATTTTCCTTCATCACAAGGGGGGGGGGGGTCCTATCTCATTGTTACTATTCACGATAGGAGAATAGGGATTCAATGGAATGTACATCTAGCACCAACTTATAAAATAATATTGGAAGCAGATATATGATTAAGTGGGTAAACGTAGAAAGTGGTGAAAGAAAGACAGTGCAATAGCAAAGAGGTCAAGTAAACGGGGTGCTAGTGTGGGAAACAGTACTGACTGAGCTAGAAAATGAAGATGATGGAACAGAAAAGGAGGACCAGAATTCAGATACGGATGAACAATTAAAAACCATGAAAAAGTACAATCTGTAACGAGGAGCGACTACAAATGTGATGGTCATGCATACAAAAAGGGTAAAATCATAAATTGGCCAATGAAAGTGAATGGAAGCTTCTCCATTGGATTGGAGCATAGGGGTGGGGAGTTGGTACGGGTTCACCTGTGTCGCTCAGGTGAACACCCAATCTCACATTCCTAAACATGCCCAATCCTGCCCAATTTTAGTTATTTTTTTCTCCTTAGTCTCTCGTGCGTTCCTTCAAGTCCTAGTAATTTCCAGTTATCAGAAGACTCATCACACAGGGACAGTTTGTCTGCGGGCCGACCTTCAAATTAACAAATGAATGCATTAATGGAGTTGAAATATCTCTTTAGGTTAATTAAACAAACTGGATTAAAAACAAAAGAACGATTTATAAAAACAAAAGATTAGTAAGAAATGTAACCCTTCTGACATAGATTCCTGAGGTAATCCTGTTTTACGAACTTTTGCTCATTCAAGGTTAGCGTTTCAATGTACTTTGTGGGTGGTTGAAAACACATTCAATCATATTATACCAATAGAATTCTGTGCACTAGACTCCGTTATAATCTCAATGTAACTGAGCCTGCAACCTGGCCGGTAAACGCTGCTGCTCAGAAATATCCCGGACAACCAGAAGTAAAACCCTGTCGCGGCTCCAAATTTCCAGGCTTAAGAATGCCAAATATTCTAGCAAGACTTTTGTGTGCAAGCAAGCCCATTCCTTTTCTATTCAAATCCAAATGATATTTCTGTTTTCAACCTACTGAAATCATGTTTCTTCCAGCATTGTTGGAATAGCAAGCACAGATATGAACTTTGCAAAACTACACCTCACAGTTATCACCAGAACTGTGTAAAGCGCTTTGACAGCCTAGGACTTCTACGCACTAAAGAAAACCCCAAACTAGTACATGAACGTGGTTTCCACATTATTTCTGAAAGGGAAACACTATTCAAGCAGCTGGAGAGCGGAGGGATGGAGACAAGAAAAACACTGCACAGGGAAAGAGGAAAGGGAAAGAGAAAGAGACGGCAATAGAGAGAGGGACAGGCTTTGAACCGAAACATGATATGGAGGCTTTGAAGGAATAAGACAGTGACAGAAAAAGGAAATTAACAATCTGCAGCAAAATTATATTTGCTGAATTAAACTAACCTTTTGTGCCAGCAACAATTAAAAACAAGCACCGGCACTGAATTGTGGAGCATGCAGGAGATAACAAATGAGAGGGTCAGCTCATTGTGGAGGGGTACGGAAAGGGAAGATGAACAAAGGGATCCCCCTTCGAGCCTCCCAATTAGCGAAATGTTGAGCATGCAGGGGTGAGGAGGGGAATTCCTCTGTAGTGACAACAATTGAGAAACAGATATGGGACTTGGGGCCCTGAGAGTGAGAGGATCAAAATGTAAATGGGTGTACCCACATTTAAAACAATCAACGAATGGAAAGCAATTTTGCCTTCTGCTGAGCCCCACTTGGAATTCATCGCTCACTGCCCACCCGGTAACATGTCAACGCCCATTACAGCGTCTTTCATGCTATATCAGGCACATCCAACTCCATGTTCTGTCGGGTGCCTACATTGTACGTCATCACGCACAGACCGTATACCTGTGATATGAAATTACCAGAAAACAATACAACAAAAAATCTGTGGCCATGTTTTTGAGTAATAACTCCATTGAAAATAAACATGGCAGGGGAAAACAAATGCAATTTTTATTCAAATCAGGAGGATTTGTCTAGAGTTAGTATTTTATATTAAAGTACTGAAGGTGTAGGAAAATACGAGTCTCTCAGAATGTAAAATAAGTTTCATCTTTGTCCATTGTAAATGTAATTTTCAGTTTCGTGGCTTTCCTCTTTTCAGAAAAAAAAACAACTCTAGAAGTTCACGTTGGCCGTCTTGCTTGACAATTGTGCTTGGAATCCAAACAAGCACGTCAGCATTGATCTTCGGTTGCCACATTAATGAGGTCCTCCTTTAGGACATTGGAGTTCAGGCAAAGAAGTAGACTGCTGCCAAATTACTGATGCTTATTGGAAAACGAACAAGAAGGAGGGAGGGGAGGGGGGAGGCGAGAAGGTATCGGACTGCGGAGGGGGGGCAAGGGAAGAAAGTAGTCCGTGAAGTAAAGGGGCCAGTGGCCGTGGAAGGACACAGATGAAGGCATGGCCATCATAAGGAGAGACTTACAAGCCTACAACCAATCGGAGGGCAGCATTTAAGACACAAGCTAATGAAAATGAGGGCGGAGAGTGGGCGGAGCTTCCACGAAGCTTCCACTCTATAGTGTATACTGCGTGCCTCGCAAAGCGAGCACCTTACGCTGCAACGCTAGGTGAGACCTAAAAAGTGAATCTGATTTCTGCTGCCCCTGTGGAGCAAGCCTCTTGTTGTGTACACCAGCTGGAAGAAGGGACTTTGAATGGTTAATATGCTCTAATCCTTTTCAGCCTCTTTTTCTCAGGGTAATTCTTCAGAAGCTGACTGATAAAGACGCCAACAAACCATGCCAAGCCAGCACACACCTTTACCAAGCATCTTTTTTTGGCAAGGAACCTCATTGCTCAGTTTCATCCAGTATCAATTTGATTGAGGTCCAATTCCCAAACATGGTATGCGCTGGTCAAGGGTGTCTTGTGAGCATGGTTTCATCTTGTGTCTATGCGCGATGCATACCTTGGTAACAGTTGTACTCATGGCACGTGAGTGACACTGATTGCGGGATGATTGATGGCTGCTCTCAAGGAGTGGCACCATCGAAATCATTTAACAGTAGTTTTAAGTTCTTGCTTACTGGTTACAGAAAAAGTCTGGAAAGTGTATCGGGCCCTGGACACAGTCTGGACATAAAGGGACGCAGACAGTCTTGCCTTAGCATGCTTCTCTCTGCTGCCAGTCTAAAACAGGGCATGGACCAATGACATATCCAAACTGACAAAGACTAGAGAGTGCACGTCTAATATGGCACCTCTATTTACCACATTTGAGTGAAGTAAAAATTACCTATGCTCTTGCCATAATACTAGCGGACCATAAAGTTAAATTAAAACAAGCATTGGCAACACCAATAGGTCTCACCTACACAAGAGCGATTGTCTTTGCAAATGTGTTTTAGCCATGTCTCCAATGCACTGCCCTATATTTCACCCTATACCTCTCTCCATACATCCTCTAACTTCACTATCTGGCCCATCCCGAACCTCATTCTACTACTATGATCCCCAAAATAACCCTTTCCAGTCTCTTCCCTTCTCTATCCCTCCTTGCATCACCCCAAACCTCATTTTAATACTATGATCTCCCCCAAAAAAATCTAAATTCTTCCATCACCTATCCCTCCTTTGACTCAGTCCAAACTTCATCTTAGTGCTATGATCTCCCAATAAACACTTTCTAGACTCTCCCCTCTTGTATCTCCCATTATCCTTTTCAAACCAACTAAAAGACTCACATGTCCACTGCTCAAATTAACTCAGATTTCACTATACTAATCTACTACTGATCCTTTTTGGGTTCCAGAGTAGCCAAAAAGTGCTTTGGCGCCTCATCAGGGATGGTAAGCGCTATTGAAATACAATTACAATACAATACAATTTGCTTGAGGGCAGAGCGTTTGCTTTGGAGTTTAAAATTCTGGCTCATATTTCGTGTGCCAATAGCATGAAAAAACTCATCAGTTTTGTGGCAAGTGAGTTTTTTACTTTCAGGAACGACTACAGTGGCACGTAGTGGCTTGTGTGCATACAGCCAATAAGAAGTCAAATTTTTTTGCTGTCTGCCGGGAGACCTTTTTTGCAGCCAAAATCGTAAATCTTACCTTCATCGTGCTTCTTGTCTGGTTTTGTGATTTTTTTTGTGAATCTCGAAATGGTGTAGGGGCTGATCGAGAGTTCTTATGAAAGCGGAGATCTCACTCCCAGAGGGGATTCATGTTGTGTCTATCAAAATTACCACATTAATTGTAGAATTGAAAAATTGATTTTCTTGAGATCTAAAGCCCATAATTGACCGTATAAGAAGCTCTCTAAACTCTACTGTGGATTGGCACAGGAGTGAAACTAGAATATCCTGCTAAAAATGTGCACCACACTTGTGAGTGAAATCTCATAACTTCCTTCCTCTCACTTTCGAGGGTCTTGTAATGACAGGAAGCAGGTTGGGTGTTGGTGGTCCTTGGCTCTGTTTCTACTGAGAAGGCTGCTCTCGGTTTCTGGTTACTTGAGTAAAGGACTGTTAATGCTGTTGGTCCTTGCAGACAAAATAGGAGCTGCCTGTCTTTGTGTCTGATTGGTATTTCTATTCTGTTAGCCCCTCGGTTGTAACTTTGAAGGTAAATGGTGGTTTCCATATTCTTCAAGAAAGAGAAAACGCGTTGCTGCTCTATTTAACTGAGGCAGGAATGCGCCACTAACGGATTGAGCAAAGGCTTTCAACACGTCTTTTGCAGCAATGTGGATTTTGTTATCATAAAGGCACAAAAAAGTTAAGCTTTTCACTAACATAAAGATAATTGGCATAAGCACACAGGCTGAACCGAAAAATTGTGAGGCTTTGACAAGAGCAGTTGCAGGAATGGGAAGAAGGGCAGTTTTCTAGCTTTGCAAGTGTGGATTCTATGTAACATTGACTTTCATCAGGAGCCAGTGCAGGATGTAATACTTGTGTAGGAAGAAAATATTGGCCAAACCAGTAGGCCTGACTTCCATTTACAGTCCTGATTAAAACATTGATGCACTCAGTATCTACAGAAATTTTTTGCTTTCTCAATAGAATGAGTCTATGAGATAAATTATTGAACATTTGATGATTTAGGTGCCGATTCCGATCCTGGAAAAACCGGGTACGAACCGTTGGTCGGAGCGTTTTCTCCGTCCGACTCGTACCCGGGAAAAAAACATTACAAACATGCAAGTACGATTCGCACGGAAACACCATTTCCGTACAAATCGTAAAAAACACCGACCAACGAAAAAATACATAGCAATGTGATCCGGGACAGCGCCAAAGTGACGTCGGGACGCATTCAGGCTGCGTTTCATGAACCAGGAAGTACGATTCGAACCGACAGCAGTCCGGACGGCAATATTTTTACGGCACCCAAAAAGTGCCGGAAAAGCGAAGTACGACGCGATGCGAGCGGAATTGGGGGCCAGGTACGCGCCGTACCCCCCCCCAGCCCCTGTATGTACCCGCCAAACACCCCCCTTAGGCCGCGGATGGACGCGCTGTACCCCCAGCCTCCCCGCGGATGGACGTGCCGTACCCCCAGCCCCCCCACAGATGGACACGCCATACCCCCAGCCCCCCCGTGTATGTACGGTGCGGACCCCCACCCCACCCGTGTATGTACGGAGCGTACCCCCACCCGTGTATGTACGGTGCGGACCCCCACTCCACCCATGTATGTACAGAGCGTACCCCCACCCCACCTGTGTATGTACGGAGCGTACCCCCACTCGTGTATGTAAGGTGCGGACCCCCAGTGCTGGGGGTCCGCACCGTACATACACGGGTGGGGGTACGCTCCGTGCATACACGGGGGGCTGGGGGTATGGCGCGTCCATCCGCGGCCTGGGGGGGTGTTTGGCGCGTACATATAGGGGGCTGGGGGGGGACGGCGCATACAGACAGGGGGCTGGGGGGGACAGCGCGTACATACGGGGGGCTGGGGGGGACGGCGCGTATGCGGGCACATGTCTCCATGGTTGCTATTGAAGTTCGCTCCGTGCGGTGTTTTTTCCATACGGTTGTACAATCGGACGGACGGGACGGATCGTACTTGCGCGCTCGGACTTCAGTTTTCCGATTCGTATGTAAAATCGTCCGGGGACGTGTCGGACACTTTCTCCGACCCGAGGACGTGTTGGGGAATTTTCCCAATGCGATTCGTATGTATTTTTTCCCATGCGAATCGTACTTGCCAGTTTGTATGGTACTTGTACGATTCGGACGGAAAAAAATCCGGATACGATTCGTACGGGGAAAATTTTTCCAGGATCGGAATCGGCCCCCTAATGTTCTTTTGAGATGTAACATAGTTCCTTGCAAATTTCAAAGTAAGCAGTCCATAGGTGGTGAAATGATACAACTAATTGCCCATAGCATAAAGTTAGAGGTTTACATCTTTGTGCGGAGATAAAGCCAACTCTGTGTACATTTTAGATTATTTGTAACAACAGGTGTGTAAATAACTATGCTCCCAAGCCAGAACTAAAAAGACTAAGGGGCATATTTACATGGGCTTTATCTCCGCTTTTTTGGCTTACAAAACCAGCGCCCTATTTACAAGAGGGTGCTAATATGCGTAATCGCATGTTAGCACCCTTTTTCCCAACGCCTCACTTTGCATCTCCAATGAGTGGGGTGTACCCAAGATGGACTACCTTGCAAATATCGCTGATGTTTACATTGCGATATTTACAAGGCAGTCCACATGATTTTAGCACACATTAGATTTTGGCGAAAATGGTAGTTTTCGACAAAACCTAACATCTGCTAAAATCCTGATTTAACCATTCCTAACATAGGGGGTGGATTATGCTGATACGACCCTGTGGGTCGTATCAGCAAGGTTATCGCCCTTTTGCAGGGAACATCGCTGGAAAACCAGCGATGTTCCCTGCAAAAGGGCGATAACCTCGCTATCTCTGGAATTTTTATCGCCATGGAGTAACGTGTTTTTAATAACGCGCTACCAGGGCGATAAATACCAGAGATAGCCTGCGATAATATAATTATCGTATCGCTGGCCGTTGTTAATATGCCCCTGAAATTGTCCAGATTCCCTTTCTGTTTCTTGTACATCAGTTTGTTCAAGATGCTGCAATTCAATTATTGACAGTTAAGTTGGATGTTTTGAGCAACACAAAAACTATGACATATGCACAAATTAGCTCCAAAAAACTAATATATAATGAAAAAACGCGGACAATACCATTTGATATGACTAGAAATATAAAAGGAATGTGTAACTATCCCAATCTCGACATAGTGGTTTCTGCTACGGTGAAACAAATATTTATTTCCGTGCTTTTAATAGTGTTATTTCAATAGCTCATTAACACGTGACACTTGCATTAAAAAGCAGGTAGAAGTGTACATTCATGGCGGGCGTGTGACAGTTTTGGATCGTAGGAGTAAATTAAAAACAATAGTGTGGAGTACAAAAATATGTTTTTGTGCGATGTTCTTTGGCAGTCGCACAGATTTATCCATAAATGTAACATTTTAATGTGTACCATCAAAATATTTGTTTGTCAGTGGTTTGGTTACTGAAAATAATTACAGCAAATATTGACAGTGTGCCAGCATAGCACATCCAGCAGGCGCTGAACATCACCCGATTGAAATCATTACATTAACTTACACTTATTTTGACTTGGATGACGTGGCCACTGAACATATCTTTACAGTGGTGTGTTGAATGGGATAAGATCTATTTCTGCATCTTTTTTACAGCCATGTCGGGATCAGTTTTAATTCAGGAGGTTTCTTTCAGAAATTTAGACTGCAGCAGCAACAAATTGCAGGGGTGAACTATGACATATTAAGACCATTGTATGGGTTAAAACCTGCTGCTGAGATATGAGAGCAACTTGCAAAACACGCACGAAAATCCTGCTGAATCTATCTTTTAGTCAGTTTAAATCTGATACCATAAATACAATTGATGTGGAGGAGATGTAACACTGACCTCTTTTACTCTAATTGCAAACGTTAACCTTGTTTCACGAAGCAATATTCGAGATTTGTGCTGTTTTGATTATTTTAAACGCGGAATAAAACATTGTTGCTACAAGATTCTGAGTTTCTTCTTTGACTATCAAAGCAAAAGACATTATGTGTTTTCACTCAGTTTTACAATCTTGCATGGCTTAATTACAGTTTCGATGTCCTTCCATACCTGTGTCCAGATAGGTTGCTAGACTCCATCTTGACTTTTATAAACTTTTGATAGGAACTGTTATTTGAAATTAAAAGCACTGTTCTGATGGTACCACCGTGTGAGACATTTCAAAACAGCTCCATAAGCTGCTCACAGTTACCATGGTGACAGTTCGACTGGTGCCAGACTCAGCAGTGCGCGCATCATGGTGAGGATTGCAATAAGATTTTCATCTTATTTAAATGTGTCATAGGAATTTTGAAGTTTGAAAATGCGTCTACTTGATAGAATGTCTTTCAATGTGTGGAAGCCTGCCCCCGTTGCTTTTAAGTCAGAAAGCTGAATGTCAAGTTGAAGCAGGAAGTTTGGCCGTGTAACTGCAGCATGAAATTATTTTATGGCACGCTAAATTGTTGATTACTTAAATAGAGCAAAAACAATGCACAACAGTCAAGTGCTTACAGGTGAGTTACCATGGCGTAGCAAGGATGCCATGGACGCTGGTGCAAGCAACAAAAGTGGCCATTTGACTGTTGTGGAGGTAGTAAAATACAACGTTTGTGAGAGTTTAATTGGCCTCTCAACTCGGTGAGTTTAGAAATTAAGGGGCATATTATCAAGACAGGAGATAACATTTTCGCCGCTTTAGCGGCAGAAAACTGCCGCTAAAACGGCGATAATGGGCTTGATAATATGCTCTATGGAATTCCAATTGAAGCCCATGTTAGATGTGAAGGACATCAAACATGGGCTTCAATTGAAATTCCATAGAGCATATTATCAAGCCACTTATTGCCGCTTTAGCAGCAGTTTTCTGCCGCTAAAACGGTGATAATTGTATCTCCTGTCTTGATAATATGCCCCTTAGGCTCTATCAGCAGTGTTTAAATTGTGAAACAAATAAGTAATTACTCACAGGAGCCCAAACCTTTTCTTAGGAACCAGCTCCAGTGCTGCTGAATGCTTGGTTATAGAATACCAAAGCTGTCTAATCTTTATTCCACCTCTAGCCTCTTTCTGCATCCACCCTATACTTTCTGTTTCATTATCTTCCTCTTGCAGGTCCATGTTTGTCCCGACTTCTCTCTATGATAACGTTTGCCTATATGTTTCATTTTCTGTCCATCTTCTTCCTTTCTTACTTGTTCTCTGGGTCAAAGTTTAATTATAAGAAATAAGCTTGCAGTCCCAAAAAGTGAGTGCCGATGACAGGAATCTGCGGCCATGAATAAATCAATATGTATAGGATAACCAAAGTGCAGCTCCGTCACATGTGCTTTGCCTGTGCAAAGGTTGGAAAGAAGCAGTCTAGCATAAGAATGAAGCCTAGTGGGAAATAGTGTAGGGGGGTGCAAGCTTTTGGTGATGGACCGGAATTTGCCCTTAATTTCACACTGCTCCAGCAAGCCATTAATTTCTAATATTTAGCAGTCTGATATTACATTGATATAAAAAAACACTGGAGCCCTACTCCATAGTGTGTGCTAAACCTCCAACAGGGAGAAATAGTGCAAGGCTGTTTTGTATAATCCTCACCCACCAGGATTACCCCTTGGTAGCATGCTTCATCATAGGCTTCTTCCTGTTCCGCTATGGAATGGGGCGTGCTGATACCTGTGAGATACATGAGAGCACTGAATTGTATACGCCAAGTGATGCAAAATAGGAGTTGTTGGGATTTTACTGTGAATTAAAAATACCTCACTTTTAAGTTTACATGTCCTGGCAGTGAAAAACTCTTACATTTGTTTTTCAGTACTGCAAGGCCTACCTCTCCCAAAGGATAACATTGGAGTTACCATATTACATTTTATAAGTCCAATTTCCAAATGTGAACAGGTTACCAGTTCATGTTTGGTGTCTCTGGTAATGGAATTTAAAATCCTAACTTACGGTGAAGGAGGATTTTAATATGTCCTGCCTCCACACAAAGGGATGCATACCCCCTGTAGTTAGTCTGGAGCCAGGAAAGGGTAGGCTCTTGCATACAAAATGAATGCGAAGATGCATTTTGCGCTACAAAATAGCACTAATGCAACAGAACATGATTAGCAGTGCAAGCTAAATGTGCACTTGGGGGAGGATTTTCCCCCAACTTAATCCCAACATTTAGCGCTACTGTCTTAGCACAAAGAACACCCTTGCATACAAATGGAGATGAGAATATATTTTACACTAAGAAATAATGCTAAATGCAACAGCAGCACAAACATTCACTCATGATCACTAAGGGCCAGATGTCTCAAGCCTTTTTTGCATTCGCAAATGGGCAGATTCGCAGAATCTGTCCATTTGCGAACACAAAAAATGCTTTTCCGATGTAGCAAACCCAATTTTGTGATTTGGTAACCTGTTACCGAATCGCAAAATGGGTTTGCGATTCAGTGTTAGCAAGGGGCTTGTTTAGGGCGTCCCTTCCTAATACCGAATAGCATTGGTATGTATGAACGTTTAGTGACCGTAAATGCGGTCGCAAAACATTTGCATTTTACCACCTACTTCAAGTAGGTGGTACCCCATTCGCAATTGGGAAGGGGTCCCTTGGGAATGTTTTTGAAACCCACGGACCACTGCCTGCTCTTGAAAAATAAAAATAAAACTTTTCATTTTTCTTTTTGTAAAGCATCTCGTTTTCCTTTAAGGAAAATGGTCTGCTTTACAGTAAAAATAAGATTGCTTTATTTAAAACCAATAAAAGACAAGGTGGTGCTCTCAGCAGGCCACCATTCTTGTGATATTTGGAATTCCTAGGGGCTCGCAAATTGCGACCTACCTCATTATTATTTATGAGGTAGGTCATTTGCGATCCCCTAGACATTGCAAAATGTGTACTACACACCTTCATACACTCCATTTTGCGATTTCCTAATTGTGAATCCTTGTGATTCACACTTAGGAACTCGCAAAATGGTGTCTTCATTCATCTGGCCCTTAATGTGCTCTTGCGGTTGAATATTTTCCGTCATATTACTCTTAATTATGTGACTGCAATGACATTATTTTTGGTAATTCCAAGTCAAACGGTAATCCTGAATTACCAAAATGACTCAGATTACTCAGCTGTAATTAAAATTATTCCCAGGCCTAGGTCGAACCGGTCTGTCTGTCCTGGCATCCACCACAGAAATGTGCAGACAGTCTGTTATTTTAGTCAAAGTTTTAAGGTTGTAGAGTTTTAAGAATAAGAAAACATAGTGGGACACACACACACCCCACCATTGTGCACTCTCCAGAGCGTCTAGTATTCAGACATGTTTGTGGTTGGTAGATTTCTCTGGGTACCAGCAAATTGTGGTTCACAATACTGCAATTATTCACATCTACAGAAAGAGTAACATTCCATGGAAAAGTCTTTTTGTGGCACCATGTTGCATTTTATAGGATTTCCCATCGCGGGTAATAGGCCCTTCCACGCCAGACGAGTACCATTGTTATTGAGAGAAGAGCTGAAACACATAAAAGTAGAACATTTGTTATTATCTATTGCACTCCTTTCAATTTGTGGCTTCCAAATTTAGGTCAATGTAGGAAAGAGCACAATATATGCTTGGGCAGTTAACAATTAAAACACATTTCTAGATAGAGCTTGGTGGATGGCTTTGGTTATTGCAGTCAGATGGATGTAATGGTGCATTACTTTTGTGAATCAGATATGCAGGCAAAAAAAAAATCTGAAGAAAATATTGTCGTCTATTTCTTTTTTTCTGCTTACTATATTAGTTCTTGATTTCAACAAATAGTTTCTCTGAGAAAACGATGAGTGGTCTATACCAAAGACCTCTTGCTCAATTACAGGTTTATACTACTTTTCCGAAATGTACAGCTTCCTGATTCACCCATGGGTTCACACCACCTTCACCCAAAAGCTTCAAGTAGGTAGAAACTGCATAAATAGGAAATACTGATTGCCACTTAGAAACTTGCACTTGGGAAAGTATTAAACGTAAGGAGGCATTTTTGTTCCAAAAAAATAGCGCTAAATGTAGAATTACTCTTATCTCGTAATACCGAGCTATCTCACTGAACTTTTAGCTAATTCTGCATGATTAGCTACACGGAATATCACCAGTTACACCCCAGTTTTTTTTTTACTAAAAAAAATGTAGGTCCAAATTGCACATCAAATGTACCGTCCCTGTTTGTGCCACTGTATACCTTTAATTAGATGAGCTTCACATAGCCCTTGAAATTGGCACAATTATTAAAATAAACTCCTGCTGAGGCCAAACACATGGTCATAATTTGAAACTTCAGCACAACATGTCACCAGTGGCGGCTCCTCGAGGGAGGGCTGCGGGCGGTGGGGCGGGGCGTGGAGAGGCAGGGTTGGGGGTAGTAAACTCCGGCATACCGCCCTATGGAGTTAAGTAAATAAATAAATAAATAAAATTAATTATAATGTATGCAGCACTCAAACAGTAAGAAAGTAAAAACAAAACATAAGAGAAATACCACACCAATTTAGAAAAATAGAGTAAAATGTAATAAGTTATTTGACACACCAGAACAAGAAAAACCCAATCAGTAGAACTGGAGATATCCAATTTCAAATATATGAGGTAAGTATAGCTTAAAAGCACAATGCGCAACTCACAATTATCTGGTCATTTAAGACTGGCTAAAAGTCACAAGTTTAGGCTAAGAGTGATGGAACACAGTTTGAATACCTTCCAAAGTTCTGTATAAAAATGTCAGTTCGTGGTGGCTATAAGGCTGTGAGGAACAAGGAAAATGTTGTGAATGGTCATCACTGTGAGTTGTAGATGGTCATTGTGGATGGTCATCGCTGTAGCGAGAACGTCCTGTTGGACATCATAGATGGTTGAGTTGATGAATTGAGTCTAATGTTTTAAAGTGGATGATTTAGAGCATACATGTATGCAACATCTTAGATAGGAAGAGTTCCAACATGTTTCTCTCAAAGGTCTACATCACCCTGGGATGACTGATCTTTAACTTTTTTTTCCTTACTGCTGCTGGGCATAGGCCACACTACTATTCTTAACCAAATAACAGAAACATAATTTTCAGGACTTTGAAAAATCTTTATCACCTGAGCCAGTTAAGGCCTGGTAGGTTTTTCCTCCACTTGTTTACTACAGTTTTCATCAGCAGAGTTATGGTGAACTGGCAGGTGTTACCCAAACTAAATCCCCAACATGTGCTAAGGTAAGCAATTCATCCTTCTTCCAGGGCTATTGTTGATCTGTGGGGGGCCTCATTACATTTTGAATATACTTCCTGGGTGAAACCTCAACTCTCACCTAGCAAGAGTGGTCTTTTGATGTGGCTCTCACTTGCTTGTATGAAATCTGACCTGTTCAAAATCTCCTGGCTTTGGACTCCCTGATCCAGAACACCTCAAACACTGGGCATAGAAAACAGAAGATATGGTTCTTTCTGGTTGTGAGATGATGATTTTGAACCTAGATCTCCATTGGTTTACTTAAATTCCCCACTCTGGCTATAAATGATGTAAAATGCTGACTGCTTCAAGCCAGTAACTTGGACATCATCTGGAGAATGAGGGGATTCTACCTCAGCCAATAAAAGACGCACTTCTATGGACACTAATAACTGACAGTTTTGAAACAAGCATATGTTTCTGGGGTTCGTTTTGCTGTGTTTGTTGCAAGAGGAGGAGTGGACTCCTGTGCAAGTCCACTGACAAATCTCTGCAGCAACCAGCTGACTCAAGGACATGTGCAGAATGAGCCACAATAAACCCGGAACTGTATGGTAACCATTAGATTGTTGTAGACCATCTAAACTAGAATCAAGACAACGAGCCAGAGATGACAACACATTTTGATTGGTCATGGTGTTGCAGAAACACTTTTCTACTTTGTCACTGGTGGACCTGCTTAATTCCTGGCACACCATAATTCTTCAAGGAGCAATAACTTTACCTATCAGGTGAGCCATGACCTTACCTCATATCATCCCTAGACTTCTACTTTTACATATTTACTGAAAATACATGTTCATTCTATATGAATATGGACATTTTGGGTGTTACAGCCACAGGCATTGAAACATATGTGAAGAAGGCTGAAGATTGGCAAGAAGTCAGTGACTAAAGCTGATCTCAGAGAAGATCCAGGTAATGATTGGGTATGGCGGAAAACGTGCTGCAATGCATCCTGTTGGCTATGAAAATTAGATGGAATATGACACTTTACTCCACACACATTTAAACTCATGCCATTGCCCCACATGTTTTACTCCGAAGCAACTTTTACAACACAGGACTTTACACCGCAAGTCATTTAAAAGCATTGTCAATTTCAGCGCAATTTACTTTTCTAACTCCACCGGGGCGTTGTGATGGGGAATGCGTTGTAATGGCTTGCGGTGTAAAGCCCTGTGTTGTAAAAGTTGCTATAGAGTAAAAAATGCAGGGTAATGACATGTTTTGTAACACAGTCGGTGTAAAAGATGTTTACCAATTAGATGAAATCTACAAACTAGTGGATTTCATCAGAAAGATCAGGATCAATGGCCATACGCCTGTGTCCCCTCAAATTCTGACTCAAAAATGCATTGTTCTATAGAGATGATTCTCACATAAATGTCAATCACAATGACCAGAACTTGGCTGTTAAGTTCCTAGTGGTTATGCTAGGTTTATGGAAATTTCCTCCAGGTTGGACTCATAAGGTATCCACAAAAGAAGGAAGGTGCACTCTATCACAAGTCATGCAAAAGACACTTGGAGTAGAAAATAGTTTCTTCTTTATTCGTAGTCTTGGTTAAAAAACAGGCACACAGCCAACACATTTCGTTCCCCTGTGCCTTGGGAACTTCGTCAGGGCTGCAATAATTGTAAAGACACCCACATAAATACACATATAAAATACATATATAAATCACAATCTACAGAATACTATAGACATCACTGACAATTGTACAAAGAATAAAAAATCATAAGAAACCCATGACAGACTCAGAATTTGTACAATAGACACAAACAGCAGCGAAAGAATCCAAAAGCATAATAAGAAACAAAAAATTAACATGTCAATGTAATGAGTGCCTGTTTGCAGTAGCACCACAGGAACAACAAAACATAACATAACCAATAATACAGGCAAAATATATATATACTGCTTATCATACATAAAGCAGTACACAATAATTATATACAAATCATCTTATGCGAAAACAGAAGAATAAAAGAAAAGTAATAAATCAGAATAGTAAACAGAAGAATGAAAAAAGTAGATAAACAGGAGGATGGGAAGAAAAGAAAAGGGGAAACAGCCACAAATGGACCAACAAGAGAAGGACTAAAAGCGCAAATGGCTCGTTATAAACACCATATCTAATAGAACACATGAGTACAAAGAATCCTTAAAAAAAGCCAAAATATTGGCCAGAGACCAGGAAGTGCAATCGAGAACCAAAAATTACAACAACCGAAAACACCAAAATGATTAAAAAACACGATATGGACTCATAAGGTATACACTCTCCAAGTTGAACCTTATTAAAGCCTGTTCGATGTATCAAAGATGCTTGGAAATATTCCCATTTCATCCCTTTACACATATATTTGCAACAATTCCTGATCTAGATCAAAATTATATTTTAAGTCTATATGCATTGTGTACCACTTCATATTTATATCGGCACCTTAAATTGTGAAGATGAGCAGATCAGCTCATTCATTCTTCGTAATGATTGGATCAGAAAGCAGTACAAGGAGAGTCTTCTTTTTTTGGTACCCACTTAATGGACCTCTCTACCTTTCCACCTGACATCCAACTCCATATTCAGAAACCAACAAAAAACATGGTTCTTCAAACAATACCAACCTTACCTTTGGACTCGTATTTACTAATCTTTTATTCTTCTGATCACTATAAAATACTTTGAATGTAAACAAATAAAATAAAATTCCCTCTGTTACCATTCACTATACATACACAAACCATGCACCAAATACAAAAAAGGCTTCTGTAGCATCTGAAAGATTAAATGTGTTAATTTCAGCAACTGTAATTTCAAGCATAAGTCACTCTATACCCTATGGCAGAGGCCCTAGGTTCAGAATCTCCAGAAAAAGCAAATGAATCAGGATTCGAACAATTTACTTTATAATATAAGCAAGTTTATAATTTTCCTGTAAACCAAATTCATCTGGGACCTTTAGGACTCAAAGGAAAATGGGCAATCTTTGTGAGAAATGTCATCTTTTTCCATGAAATACAGGCACTTGATATTACAGAGTTTGCGCTAAATTGCTAAGAGCCCCCTTTTAAAGCTTTGACTTTCAGGTGAAATTGAAGTTAACACTTACTCTTGGCGGGTGGTATGAGGTAAAATGTCATAAACATTCAACAAGGTGATAATAATCAATAATATATTGTCCTGTTGGTGTTATTTCCTTTTAGAAGCAGATATAAAACATCTATTGTAATGAACCTGTGAAGTAAAAATTATCTTTCGAATATATATTGATGTGTGTTGTAGCAAAGCAAACAGTGTATGACATAAACTAGGTGCTGTCTGAATTCCAGACAAAAATAAATTGTACCAGCTGTGACAGTTTCAGCCAGAAATGCAGTCTTGTATGTCTTATGAGGAAGGAAGTGCATCTGGCAAAAAATTGGCTTGACTTATTTCCTTCACAATTACCTGTATACTAGTGTCACTTTGCAGGACCCTGAGCTGAAGTAGATAACCCAGTGAGGGGTATTGGTACATATGAATAGTGGTAATTGACTGTGGCTGGATCACTGACACAATATGGATACACACTATATCGAAAAATAAAAATATCAGAACATAAGTATTGTTAGCAAATATATTGTGTTACTATACTTAACTTACAAAACAACAAATATATAGAACATAAATATCATTATTAAAAAATATAGATTTTTACTTATATCAAAAATACAAATATCAAAAACAAGGATAACATTACCTATAAATAAACATATGATATCTCAAAAATATCACCTCACACAATATCCTTTACAACAATGTTGCCATTATCATTAATAAACATTAAAAACCGATGTTTCACGTTAAACAAAAAATTACAGTAAAGATTAAACTATACATACCAAATCCCAATGCCTAAATTTCAGTACCCAATGCAGATGAGGAACCTGTAGTGCAAAGGATCCACTCCAGAATCATTATAGAGACGTGCACTCCAGTGCAAAAAAATGTAGACAGCTCTTAAAGCTTAAAAAAGCATAATTGATATATAGACAAAATATCAAACAATGAAAGTATATTGAGTCAATGATAACCTGGCAAAAGGAGATAACGAGAGAAGATATTCTCATGAGCATATTATTGCAATTAAGTCATGCAAGAAGTCTGCCTAAAATAAAATCAACACAATCGAAAGGCAGCAAGGCAGAATATAATAACATATAGTAGAGAGTCTGTGGACACCCGGCACAGAAATGGCAAAATAAGAACTTGTGCAGTGTTCAGACACAGCTCACATGGCACCCAAGTGGGCGTTCATGCTCCATAAACTATACAGGCTCACAATAGTATGCTGTATCAATCACAGATAAAATACTAAATTAACACTTTAATTCAAGTTGTGGCACACCGATTCATATTGTTTGATCTTTCGTCTATATATGCACTGGGATAATTTGTGTTGCAAGTATTGAAGCAAATTTGTCCCCGCTTTTATGTATGGTACATTATCATCAACATGTAAAAATGGGCAACCTTTATTCACAACTCTGACTGGATTTCACAGTCATTTCTGTCAGTCACCCTTGTCCTTTGCTTATTTTAATGCCACTTACTTTGTCTCGCAAACAGTGACCAGGGTGTTTGTAACGCTGAAACATGCTGGGTGATTTTTCACATGACTACAGTATATACATTATGCTTTTTAAGTTTTAAAAGTCTTCTACATCTTTTTATATCAGAGTGCACATCTCTAAAATGATTTTGGAGTATGTCCTTTATATGCATATGAAGCCGAGTCCCAAGATGGCTACCAACACTTCCTGATTGAAATGTTGGCAGCCAATCAGATCTCAGCACAAGATCTGGAGGGATCATGAAGGGTTTGACCCTCAAGATACACAAACTTGGATTCCTATTAATAACTCAAAAACTACTGAATGGATTCACACCAAATAATAAAAAAGCACTCTTTCTGGACCAAGAGCTAGCTTTCTGCCAAGTTTGGTTCAATTCTGTAAAGCAGTTTGGGCTGTAGTTGTGTTCAAAATTCTCTTTGGCAATTAACACTGGAAAACATTTTTTTGACACCCCCCCTTTTTCTCAGCCCCCGCTCTATAGATCACCCCAAAACTTTTCATGCACAACAAGAATCACTGGCACACTTTTGTGTGGGGAAAGTTTCATTAAGATTCACTAAACAGCACCAAAGATATAGGCAAGTCCACAAACGCTTCTTCTGTGGAAACATAGTCCTATTTATAATTATCTACTGGCGACCAACAGATATTACTGAGAAGATATAACAATATCAGACAGCTGAATCTCATATGGCGGCTTCTTTTATTCTCAAGTGGAATTAATTTCTAAAACACGTTTTACGCATGTTCTGTGTACTTCAGGCCTGTTACAAACATAGAGAAATATAAACATAAATATCAACTAAAATTATGACAAAAAATACATTGCAATCCTATCTGATACAGTTAGTCCAATGTCATATTCCAATTCATTAATTTCTTCCCTGTCTCTTTGTAATCACTTCTTAAATGAGAACACTCTTGCTTTCAGTATACAGTAAAACTAATTCTAGATCTAAATACATACATTTGAAATTGCAACCTACCCATGAGAAAGTCATATGCGTATTTGGAAGTCAAATAGCACAAAATTGGCTTGCCATGACTGTGAGGCATGATATTTCCACAAGGGTAAAAAGATATGAGTAGACATGGGAAATGAAAGGTGGCATGTTTCACTTGAAAAACATCTAACTGCTGCTTACATATTGAACTGAGATGTGACATTAATGTTTTGTGCCACAAGTGTTTAATTTAAAAATGATGACAATAATGTATGGCAACTTAAAAACTACTATTAATTACTTATTTAACGTTTAAAAATGATAAGGTTTATGAAACTGAATTGTTTTCTGCTGAAATTGACTACAGGGAAGAAACGTGAAGTATTTTTTCCATGTTGAGTAACTAGTAAGCATTTACTAAGCAAGCAAAGCATTTTAATACATGAATTCAGAAAGGGTGTCTTCCTGGTGAAAACTTGTGGAATAAAGGTCACTAAAGTTTCCCGCTTTGAGTGTGTGTGTTTGTGTATATACATATATATATATTACCTACTGGCGGTCGCCAGTAGGTAGTTATAGTTAGGACCCCTTTTCCATAGGAAATCCGCAACATTCTATTTTGAATAACTTTGGCGCCGGTCGACGAATCCTCGCGAATTTCTCAAAATAGGTGGGGCGCTACGCTCCGCTCCTACCCTGAAAGTCTCGGGGGGATTCGTGAAGCGGGGGCTGAGATAAAAGGGGGGTCCCAAAACGCGTTTTTCCCATGCATTTTTCCATAGGACCTTTAGACAGGGCTACAGCCCGAACGGCTGAACAGAATTACTAGAAATTTGGCAGAGAGGTAGTCCCTAGGTCAAGGAAGTGCCTTTTGTAGGTTTGGTGTAAATCTGTTCAGTAGGTCCTGAGAAAATAGCATTTAAATCAATATATATATCTGAGCCAGCTTACGGTACTGTGGTAAATATTTCGTTACCGGTACTATTTTTTATGCGGTAAAGTCTATTAAGAACAACTCAGTAAAATGAGAGGCAGAATCCGTGGTATTAGAGGTTTTAAAAAGGCTTTATTCCTATACAAAGGAATACAATTCGAATTGTAGGCGTTCTATTCCATCACCACGAAAGTTCAGGAAGGAAGGGCATATATTATTGACAGGTAATCATTTTTATAGAAAAGGCATTACAGTGAAACAGATGTAGTAGGCGTATCAACTGATAAGACAAAATAAAATATGCATGCGTAACTAGAATAGGCGTAACTAGAAAACGTCATTATACATGATGTCACAAGTGGGTGGATCCATAAGAGAATCCTGCAATGTCAGCAGAAATATTTGGCAGAGATGCGTGCGCAGCCGCATGACGTGTGATTGACGTGCAACTAGAGGGAGAAGGGGACTTGACATTTAGCTCTACATGTGGAGACAGAAGTCTGGGGTTATGTCAACCTAATCCCAAATCATATCTAATATCCTATGTTTAAAGAACTGTGTTATCCAAAAAGAGAGGTCTCTTAGGATAGAATCTTATTCTATACTGACTATACTGACTGTTAGTGCGTGTACAAGCGTCTAAGTGTCTACACTAGATGCGAGGGAGTAGGAATATTCCATGGTAACAGGGCTATGAATTACTTGCATGAGGACAGCGAGGCCTGGCCCTTTGCACGGTAGCTGGAGGAATGTTTACCTAAACTGCTAGACAGGAATGCATCGGATGAGGGGCGGAGGAGATAATCTTGAAGGTGAAATACAGTTTTTGGCAGGCGACGGGCTGGATCAGGCACCGTTAGCCGCGCAGGGAGTACGACAAAGTTCATGGTCACAGATGCAGGCTCAGACTGGAGCTTTCAGAGAGAGAAGGCAGGAAAAGGCTTGATGACAGAATTCGGGCCTACTCGCCTGAATCTGTAAAATGTGGAAAGTGAACCACATAAAGTCGGTGGCCTTTCATACTTAGGAAAGGAATATCTGACCCATTCATGGTGGATCTGAAAGAGGACATGTTGATGGTGGACGCACATATATTTGCGTCTTCAAAACTGGAGCAGGAGGGAACATACATGTACTTATAGCATGTACATGGAGCCGTTGGGGTCTACGATAGGGGACATAACTGATCATAAAATTCATATTTCCTCATTCCCTCCTTGTCCCCTTCGGACCCTTAGGAGATATCGATCTTCATCAATCCATCGATCTGTTCATAGAGCATCATTTGCTCTTCTTTCTTCTTCCGGGATCTCAAACGAAAACTTGGATGTGGGATACACGAGGTGGCACACAGACCACAAATCGCTGGCCCACATTGTAGACATAAGCAGCAACTAAATAGTATGAGAAAGCCAATACCTAGGAAGGAGAGCATTCTCCATCCCCAGGCTGACAACACGCCCCAGAACCAACCGGACCAAGGCCAGGTGCCTGGACTCTGGTGTATCTGGCTTACAATCTTATGAAGGCGGGTTATGGCTTTATATACTGACGGCGAATTTTCTGGTATGAAAATGCAACAACTTGATCCGATGACCCTACAAGCTCCGCCCCTATCGGCCAGGATGACGTCAAGGACAAGACGATTTTGAAGCACAACAATCCGCATCGCAGACTGCTCTTCTGTTAAGTTGCCTAAGGCGGAAATAGTTTCGTTCACTACTGCTTCAAGGGTTCTGGTTAGTCTACGTATCAGCTTACTATTAGTGACTGTACCTATATAGGGAAAGAAACCTTTATTGAAATCTGTGTATTTTTCCCATGCTGTTTCAGTGTAATCAACAATTGGGAGATCTCTCTGCTGTCTATTGTGTACTAAATGGGTATTTCTATAATAATCAGGAGGAGCTAGGAAAACAGGTGGTAGAAGGAAAGCTATGTAACAGGTACCATCCCAATCTAAAGGTAGGCGTATATATGCGGTCTGGCCACATATAAAGTAGGAATGACGAGAAGCTCTAAATGTAGACTTGCCTTGATCACTGAATTTTATTACAGTGGTGCATTTACTATGGCCCATGTGTATGGAGCCATTCTTTCTTATACATAGTTCCCCTTTTACTGGGAATACGGACATGGCGGGCAAGATTGGTGTAGCCTCTGATTCAACGTTCAGGATCATAAGGTTAAGTGTAAAATTACCTAATCCATATACTTCATTTTCTAGATCAGTTCCTGTTCTTTTGGGAAGTCCCTCCTTGTTAGGGTAGCAGACTTTAAGCAAAACTAAGTTCAGGTTTCCCCATACCCAGTTGTCTTGATAAACTGCTGAATTCGAATCTAGGGAATTAATCAAACTAAACCATGCTCCACAGGAGCCATTGTGTGTGAACGGATAAGGAAAGAGGGGCAAAACTCCCTTATAGTTCTGATAGGGAGGGAGTCGGCCACATATCCAACAATTTGTGGCATTGCTGGTTTGATGGGAATGATGTAGCATACTAATGAAAGTGTTATTGCGCAGCGCAAATCTATAGGACAATTCATGTGGAGGTAATTCACTAAAAGAATGTTCTGCAGTTATATTATAAGCACGCTTAGGAATAGGATAATACATGTGCAATAGGATGCTGACAATGATGATCAGAAGACTTAGAAAAAACAAAATTAATAATGTTACTGTGCAGTGACTACGAAATGATTTACAATACGCATGCTTCTTGAGCAGCATTTGATTATTTCTTTCTCTATTCCGGTCCAGAGGATACATGTCAGAGACAAATTCAACCGATTCACCTTGGAGAGGACTTAAACAATCAAATTGTCTGACTTACTGGACCTCAATTTTAGTTTATACAGTTCTGGTTTTGTTAATTCAGCCAAGGGGAGCTTTGAGTCTGTTTGTGAGGGAATACAGGGTTGAGTCTCTACGCTGGATGGTAGTCCATAAAATTTCTTGATATGACTCGAGTGCAACCACCCTTTCCTTCCCTCGATCTTCACAGCTGTCCTTGTGGTGAGTAGAACCAACTTCGGTGACTTCCACCTAGGATCCAGTTGGGTCTTCCGGTCGAAATTCCTGACCAAAACCAGGTTACCAGGAACCACGTCATGGGGCTTCACCTCAGTATTATCGGGAAAAGCTGCGGATACCTGTGAACGACAAGATTGTAGTGCAGACATCAAGGAAGCCAGGTAATCTGTCAGCATATTACAGTCAACATCAGTGATTTTACGAGGTATAGGCGTCCCCCACATATTTGGTGGTCTACCGAAGATCACCTCATACGGGGATAGCCCTGTTCGAGAATGTGCTACCATTCTCATGTAAAAGAGCGCAACTGGTAAGGCTACTATCCAATCGACTCCTTTTTCTCTACATATTTTGGACAATCTAATTTTCAGAGTTTGATTATGACGTTCCACGAGACCTGCCGCCTCGGGATGTCGGACACAGTGGAATTTCCATTGGTATCCTAATAGAAGGGAAACGTGTTTCATTAGTTCGGACGAGAACGGCTGGCCGTTATCTGAGTAGACAACACGTGGTAAACCGTACCGTGGGAAGAATTCTCGAACTAACTGTTTGGCAGTAGTCGGGGCAGTGTAATCTGAAACCGGGTATGCTTCTGTCCAACGGGAAAGAGCACAGACAACTACGAGAACATATTTGAATCCTCGACATCGTTCCATCTGGATATAATCCATCTGGAGGACTTCAAAAGGGTGATCAGGAGGCTGAAATCCACCCTGTTCTACGGGAATGCTTTTACCTGGGTTAAACTGACAACATATCATACAGGTACGAACTTTTTGTTTAGCTGCGGCTCGCAAGTGTTTGTTGAACCAAATGTGTTGAATGCTGTCTAGCATAGCTTTTTCCCCTAGGTGCGCTGGACTATGTATTGTGTTAATGATGACTTGGACCATTGAGTCGGGAAGAAACCATATAGATTTTTCCTTCGTCATCCATCCTTGATCTGTTTGGATCCCTCCTAATTCAGTCCATTTCTTTATTTCTTCTGGTGTAGCATGTGTCTGTATGTCAATTACATCAAGGGCGGGATCCTTAACTGTCATGCAATGTGTTGGTGTCAGGACTATTGTCTTTGTCATGTCAGTTGTGTGAGTCTGATTCTGAGCAGTCTGTTTAGCTGTTCTGTCAGCTAGGTCATTACCCTGAGAAATGATATCGGTAACTTTTGTGTGGGCTTTGCATTTCATAATCGATATTGCAGTAGGTAGATGAATCGCGTCTAATAAGGCTTGAATGAGAGGTCCGTGTTGGATGTGGGCACCGTGAGAAGTTAAATAACCTCTCTCTCGCCACAGTACGCCGAAGTCATGGACGACTCCGAATGCATAACGTGAATCTGTGTATATGTTGACTTTTTTATTTGTGGCTTGAATACAGGCTTGTGTCAGAGCGATGAGCTCTGCTGCTTGAGCTGACAAAGTGTTAATACAATTTGTTTCAATGACTTCAGTATCTGTTGTGACTGCGTAAGCGGCCACTAACTCTCCTGTACTTGTTCTCATACATGACCCATCTACATATAATGTCAAGTCTGGATCTGACAAAGGGATGTCTGTCAAGTCTTGTCTGGGTTTCGTCGTGATAGTAATGACTTCGACACAATCATGTGCCAATGGATCTGTTCCGCCTACTGGTAACAGTGTGGCAGGATTTAACGTATTACAACGTCTGATTTCTATGTGTGGCTGAAACAATGTTAATTCGTAACCGGTGAGTCTTGCTATAGTCAAGTGTTGTGTTTGTGTGCGGTTCAAGAGAACCTCTACTGCGTGTGGTACTTGTACTGTCAATTGATGTCCTAACACTATGGCATCGCTTTGTCTGATTGCTAAAGCTGTTGTTGCCACTGATTTCAGGCACGCTGGAAGTGCCTGAGCTACTGGATCTAATGTACTAGAGAAATAAGCACATGGTTTGTGTGATCCTGCTTGTTCCTGAGTGAGTACTGACAAAGCAGTACCTTCGCGTTCTGTAACAAAGAGAGTAAACTGTTTACTGTAACATGGTGTTGCTAGGACAGGTGCTTGACATAAAGCTTTCTTTAAGCTTTCAAAGGCATGTGTATGTTCTTGTGTCCAAGGGAGGACAGTCGATGTGGCTGCCTCCTGTGTTGTCAACTGGATGAGTGGTTTTGCTAGAAATGCATATTGAGGGATCCACTGCCTACAGTATGAAGTGAGGCCTATAAAAGCCCGCACCTCCTTTTGTGTCTTGGGTGGGGGCATGTTAGCAATTAACTGGATGCGATCAGGTGTAAGCTGCCTTCCCTCCTTGGACAGCGAGTGCCCAAGATAAACAACTCGCGGGACACAGAATTGCAGCTTAGAAGGGGACACCTTGTGCCCCTTGTCGGCCAGAAATTTTAAAACCGTCAGTGACGCTTTTTCGCATTCAGGTTCGCTTCGGGCGGTGATCAGCAGATCATCGACATATTGAAGCAAGGCAGTGTTAACTGGCATGTGGATACTGTCAAGTTCTCGTTTCAGTGCTTGGCTATAGATGCTGGGGCTTTCTGTAAATCCTTGAGGTGCGCGTGTGAATTTAAAACTTCGTCCATTTAAACTAAAACCGAAAAGATATTGACTTTCCGGATCAATTGGGACACTAAAGAAAGCATTTTTGAGATCAATTACAGTGAAAAACGTTGCTTCTGAGTCAATAGCTGTGAGTAATGAAGAGATATCTGGGACCACAGGGTATTGTGGTACAATACATTTATTTAATTCGCGCAGATCAATAACTAATCGATATACTGGTGGTGCTTTTGGATCCGTTCTTTTAAGAATCGGAATTATCGGGGAATTACATACATTGGAGTCAGTTTCGACAACCACTCCTTGTGCAATGAGCTCGTCAATGATTTGCAGTAAAGCCACTACAGCATCTGGTGGTAACTTGTATTGTCGCATTCGTGGTAGTACCACTCCTGTCTTTAGTGTGACTCGATATGGTGTAATGTTCATGCAACCAACATCAGTGGGGCCTTGTGCCCATAAATGTGTAGGTAAATTCTGCAGTCGGTGATCCATGTCTCTGGATACGTAGTGACCTTTAAAGTCACGTAAAAATAGTCGTACTCCTTCCGGAGAACAACATATTATGGCTCCTAGAGCTTTCAATGTTTTTATACCTAACAGGTTTTCTGGACATGATTTAGTAAGCAATAAATCTGTAGTACGTGTTAATGGACCGACTGTAAGTGGAAGAGGTTGTGTTACGTCATTTATTATAGGTTTTCCTGAGAATCCAAGGGAAATATTTTGTGAGCCTAAGAGGGGTGCCCCTGGAACTTCACTACGTCTTATAGTTGTTCTGCTTGCCCCTGTATCAAGTAAAAACTTTCTGTCTTCCCCTAATAGTTCACTATGTACATAAGGTCCCTCTTGGTCTACAGGAACCTCTATAAGGGGTAAGCCAACTTCCCTCTCTAGGCTATCTCATGAGTATCGCTGATAATCGGGATAATCTGTTTGCGCATACTGATACATTTGTTGTGTTGTTGCTTGAGTTGCAGCAATAGGCTGCGCTTGTGGTGGTGCTACGATCTGTTGTGGAGCTGCCTGTTGCGGAGCTAATTGTTGCGGAGTTAACCTAGGTTGTGCATTCTGAGGGATTTGTTGTTGATTCTGATCCTGTCTAGGTGGACGTGGTCTCTCATGTGTTCTACCTGTGGCAATATTATGTTTCAAGACTGGACAATCGTGTATATAATGACCTGGTTGTTTACAATAGTTGCATGTCCCTTTCGCAGGACCTGCGGAATCACCCTTTTGATGACTATCGGCTGGAACTGACTGTGCAACAAGCATTTTCATTTTTGTATCTTTCATACGTCTTTGTTCGTGTTCTTGTTCTTCCCTAATTCTATTGTGGTGATATTGTAACATCTGTAGCATCTGTGATGGGGTATTACCTTGCCAGGTACTTTCGAATTTCAATACTCTATTCTTGACTTGTAGCAGAGAATTTTCAACTAATTTTGTCACAAACAGATGTGGATATGACTCACTACTGGCTTTTATGCCACTATTTATACTAAAACATTTTTCAAATCGGGAATAGAAATCACTAGTGTCTTCATCTGGTTTTTGTTTACAGGCTGAGATTGCACCCCAGTCTTCCTTTTTCGTAGTTAATAAACGTGGCAGTACCTATATTAGTAATCCTGCTAGTGCTGTAGTCTTGTCTCCAAGCCCTGCTCCTGCAGCTCGGGCCTTTTCTTCGTTTTCTAATGCTGTCCAATCTATCTTTTGGTCTCCCACCTCCCATTCTTTTTCTTTGAGTTTCTCATAAACACCGGCGGGTAATAGGACTTTCAATATTTTCATAATGTCGGGGTAGGTATACTCTCCCATGAGTAACATGTCTTTTATCTCACGGTGGAAACCTGCTGGGTCCTTGTCATGGCTGGGTACTACTTTCTTCATTTCTAATAATTCCAGTTTAGTTATAGGCGTGTACACAAACACGCGTGTAAAATTATCACCGGCACCTCTAATTGGGTGTACTTCGCGTAACGGATTCTGTCTATCTATGTGATACATTTTTCTTCCCATGATGGGAACTGGAACGTGTTCTGGGCATACGAAATTTAAATATTGGTTTCGGAATTCTAGAATTTCCTTAATCAAATCAGTACCTGACCCTCTCCATATATTCGTGAGTAGTTCTGTCAATATGTCAGGTAAGGGTCCTGGATCGGAGTGTTGATTTTTATATAATATAAGGAGGTGTTGAATCATGTATATACTAGCTAAACGCTGTTCATATGGGTCTAGATTCAGAAACGTGTGTGCAAGTACATCGTCATTGTATTCGCCGGGACTGTCAGCCCATTGTACTGCGGACCTGGCTAATTCTTGTTCATCCATGGAATCAAGCACGTGGTATCCCCTTCGATCTCGGAGTAATTTATCAGCGGCTTGGAATAAGTGTTCGGGGATTTCGTATTTAGCATAGGGTTTGGAAGATGTCTATTATATTCTGGACGTATTGGACGTACTGGGTCGTTAAAACCTCTGGTATTATTATGGGATCTTCCTCTACCTACATAAGCTATTGTATCTAATTGGTCTGATTCTTGCTCCCCCTCCTCTCTGTTTAGGTCAGTGGCGTCTACCTCTAATCTTTCTTCGTGTATTCGTTCTACTTCTTTGCGGATCTTTCGGTACATAGCTACTATACATAACTGTTTATCATGTCTCCCTTCTGATATATTCTGGCCCCAAGTGACAAGTTTTTGCATTTCTTTCGGATCTATCCCAGGCCGGTCTTGATTTCTGATTACACAGTTTATGAGGAAACGTAACAGTTGTCCCTGTACCTCCGCTTTCTGGTACTCCATGGCTCTGCTAATACTTTCAGGACCTCGTCCTGACTGGACAAAGTGATATATATTTTCTAAATGTGTAGCCATTCCTGGTAGCTTCGTTAAATATATTGCAGCTCGTCGAATACGTATGATGACAGCAGCATTTCGTCTCGTTTACCGGGCACAGGATCATATCTACAATCTACTAGAAGTTCCTTGAGCATGTCGGGAGTTGCTAGTTTGGGCGTACGTTGGTGTGCTAATTCTCTAAGGAAAAATTTATTTCCTCTGGGTGGCGTAGAAAAAATGTCTGTCGTACCTCCTGTAGCACCGTCTGGGGTGCTGGACGTGAAAGGATTTGTTGAAGGTGAGACAGCAACCGTCGTTGCGGGAAAAACGGTAGAAACAGATGTGCTTGTCGGAATGGGTATCGGAGCTTGTTGTTGTGGAGGTACAGACGGAGAATCTTGGCGATGAGCATCATCGGCAAGCGGTCTATGTGGTACGGTATTTGCATACTCGGGAGCTGCGTCATCTAAATAAGAGGAAAGGAAAACATCTTCTGCGGTTCTGGGATGCCCCTTGGGATGTGCTTTTATCGGAAACAATGGAGGTGGCAAGTCTTTTGGTATTTCCGGAGTAGCCTTAGGTAACCCTTCGGCCAGAAGTGGATACATACCATTCATAAGGGCGTTTCTTTGTCTGTCTACTTGTTCTGATTTTACTCGGGTACCTTCCTCAAGTAATAGATTTTCTCGGACTTTATTTGAATTCTCCTTACCCTTATCTTCCTGTCTGAGTGCTTTTTCTGTACGTCTATATGATTCTTTACGCCATAATTCAATGGCATCTTTCTGTGACTGTCTGGCTTTCTTTTTCCATAATTCTTCTTCTACTCTCATGATGCAATCTGCATCCCAGGTCCCCGCTGCGGGCCATCTCTGACTCTCTGCTAATTCTTTGGTGTAGTCCACCCATAAATCAAGAAATAATACGGCATCTAGGCCATGCTTATGATACATAAAGTACCCTGGAGTGTCCCTAGGTGGGATGGGAACAGCTTCTTCGAGTACACCTTTTCTAGTTTTGATCTGTCTTAGTTTCGAAAAGAGTGGCATTTTTAGACCTTATTACTAGAACACACTTTATAAGAAACACAATAATGAACAGTCATTCACACCACAATATATAGAACGTATTTCAAAACATTTAACACTTAACAGTTTTACGAACAATGATAACTAATAGAAAACTAGTTACTGACATAATACTGACACTAGATAATACTTATTTATATTTATTTATATGCAAAACATACTATATATACTGCTAAACAGTACAGATACACTGCTAAAACAGTGCAGACCGGATTTGTGTACCCAAACCCGTCTTGACCGGCACAGACTATGTGCACGTTAAATGCCTCCCCGGTAATGGTACTCACCGGGTAGCTCGGAACGGAAGGCCTCGGAACGGAACTGAAACTGGACCGGACTGGATTCGACTCGAATGGACTCGGAACTTCGGAACCTGGCGGGTCTCTGTATACCTCGGATCTTGCTCTCTCAGCTAGGCTCTGGTCGGGATACTTCGCACTTCTCACCGCCTCGTCTGGGTGTTGATCGCAGCCTCAGTCGTCCCCGCTTGGCCGGAGGGAGATACAGGAAATCCTGCGGGTACACGTTTTTGTCCGTTCAGCTGTGGCAGGAGACCGGGCCTGCAACGCACCGCCGGCGCGTGAGATGAGAAAGTGTCCCTGTTCGGGCGCCAATTTATGTGGTAAATATTTCGTTACCGGTACTATTTTTTATGCGGTAAAGTCTATTAAGAACAACTCAGTAAAATGAGAGGCAGAATCCGTGGTATTAGAGGTTTTAAAAAGGCTTTATTCCTATACAAAGGAATACAATTCGAATTGTGGGCGTTCTATTCCATCACCACGAAAGTTCAGGAAGGAAGGGCATATATTATTGACAGGTAATCATTTTTATAGAAAAGGCATTACAGTGAAACAGATGTAGTAGGCGTATCAACTGATAAGACAAAATAAAATATGCATGCGTAACTAGAATAGGCGTAACTAGAAAACGTCATTATACATGATGTCACAAGTGGGTCCATAAGAGAATCCTGCAATGTCAGCAGAAATATTTGGCAGAGATGCGTGCGCAGCCGCATGACGTGTGATTGACGTGCAACTAGAGGGAGAAGGGGACTTGACATTTAGCTCTACATGTGGAGACAGAAGTCTGGGGTTATGTCAACCTAATCCCAAATCATATCTAATATCCTATGTTTAAAGAACTGTGTTATCCAAAAAGAGAGGTCTCTTAGGATAGAATCTTATTCTATACTGACTATACTGACTGTTAGTGCGTGTACAAGCGTCTAAGTGTCTACACTAGATGCGAGGGAGTAGGAATATTCCATGGTAACAGGGCTATGAATTACTTGCATGAGGACAGCGAGGCCTGGCCCTTTGCACGGTAGCTGGAGGAATGTTTACCTAAACTGCTAGACAGGAATGCATCGGATGAGGGGCGGAGGAGATAATCTTGAAGGTGAAATACAGTTTTTGTCAGGCGACGGTCTGGATCAGGCACCGTTAGCCGCGCAGGGAGTAAGACAAAGTTCATGGTCACAGATGCAGGCTCAGACTGGAGCTTTCAGAGAGAGAAGGCAGGAAAAGGCTTGATGACAGAATTCGGGCCTACTCGCCTGAATCTGTAAAATGTGGAAAGTGAACCACATAAAGTCGGTGGCCTTTCATACTTAGGAAAGGAATATCTGACCCATTCATGGTGGATCTGAAAGAGGACATGTTGACGGTGGACGCACATATATTTGCGTCTTCAAAACTGGAGCAGGAGGGAACATACATGTACTTATAGCATGTACATGGAGCCGTTGGGGTCTACGATAGGGGACATAACTGATCATAAAATTCATATTTCCTCACCGTACGCGTACGGTGGCGTGCGCGAGCGCGATTCTGATTGGCTGTTAGATCTTAGTAAACATTCGAATCGGCCGAAACCAGGAAGCGGCGGCCGCCATTTTGTGTGTTTCACTCAGAAAAAAAAGAGTGAAAACAAGAAAAGGGGGCAAGGAGGAGAGTTACAGACCCCCTTACATTTGTGAGGGGGTCAAAGAAGGACAGAGAAGTACAAAGAAAACATTTATTGATTTTTAAAAAAATCACGGGGTACGCGTACGGTAAGCTTACGGTAAGCGTACGGAAGAAAAAAAAAACTTAAAAAAGAAATGAAATGCAGATTTAAGAGTTTAGATATTAGGGGGCTCTAAAAAGAGCCGTTGTGTTTATGAAGTGATTTTTTAAGTGGTACCTACAAGTAAGTACCGATGCAGAGTCTAAGGTTCAAGAGGAAGACTCTGTTACCTTCATCATTGAAGTGCACACCATCTCCTCTATAAATGTCTTGCATGTCATAACGCAAGTTGTTGTGGTAAATGGCACCCATACCATAGTCACGGAGGAAAGCAGAAACAGATTTGTTGACGTGCTTTCTTGCTTTGTCAATTTGCGGACAGAAATGATTGGACCAGTTCCATTTTTGCCTTTGGCATATGTTGGAAAACACAAAGGCAGTTTTAGGGAAAAGTGCAAACAGTTGTGCAAAGGTGTCCTTCATAAGCATTTCCAGACCTACCCCAGTCAAAGTGCCTAGGTCATTGCCACCACAGTGCACTATTATGAGGTCAGGGTGTTGGATTTGCATGAAGGATTTCACCAATGGCATCAATTGGTGCCACTTTAACCCTCTCTGACCAATCCATTTAATGTCTACATTTGGCAAAGCAAGGTCTCTCACCATACCTGTTTTCTCTGCAAACTTTTCACTCCAGAAGACATAGCTGTGCCCTACAATCCACACTGTGAACATCTTCAAAGGAGAACTGGATGCACTCAGGAGGTGTCTTTCAGTAGAATGGCAATATGAAAAGAAAGACAGTTAGGAAATGGAGGCATACATATTTTTTTCAAAACAAAAAGAACTGATTGGCTGTTTCATACCATTCTAGAATAAAAACTAGGCTGTATGTGTAAATTAATAGAAGCATGTTTTGTATTGGTACAAAAAAATGTGTTACCAAAGAACAGTACTATGGATTTGCTGTTAGGTTTGAAAAGTCAAGCACTCTTGCTCTGTGGAATTGAAACATTGTGTGGCGAACTTCTGACCTAACTCCACACAGCAGTGTTCCATGAGCTGTTGCTATGGTAGCAGGCAGAAGTCAAGTTGGGGGAAGGGTACTAGGCAGAAGTCAAGTTGGGGGCAGGGTACTTTTGGAAAAGGGTTGGTTTTCAACCAATAGAAATGTGTGATTACATTTGAAAAAAAGGGGGAAGCACTGAGATTTGAAACTTACATGTATATGTGTGGAAAAATAGAGGGAAACTTTGCCATTTTCTGGTTCTGCTGAGAGGAGAGAGGTGTAGAGAACAGAGATCCTGGCTCTGATAATCTGCTGTTTGAGTGCCACATTTCTTTCACAACTAACTAATTTTAAAGGTGAGTTATGAGTTTGAGAGGGGATGTATATGGTAAATTAAGAAATGAATAATAGAATTGGAATTCCTTTTGTAGAAGTTGTGTTTATTATTTTCTGTTTTGGGAGAAATTTAAATGTGAGGAACATGTAAAATAATATGGACTATTTTTTGAGGTTGCAGTCAGTAATGCAAATACATTCAGCATCACTAAGGCTGGTTGCCCTTGCTGGAGTGTAGGCAGTCACCGAGGATACACATAGTGGTGGTCTGAAAAAGCAGTTTGGACATGGGCTTTTTAAAAAAATCTAAAAAGTGGATTCATAATGTGTCAGTCTGTAAAAGTGATTTTCACTTGCCAAAAAAAAAGAGCAGTAAGTGTGCATTTAAATTGGCAAAGAAATTTCGTTTTGTGACTAATGTGAAAACATGACTCTGTGTGCAAATAGGAATTACAGGCAGAGATTTATTGTATTTTAAAATGTTTAAAAAATATTAATACTTTTTTCTTTTTTTTCAGATTGATATAGAAAATTTTCGAAAACTAGAACCATTTTTAAAGCAATTTAAAAAAAAAAAAAAAAATGAATAAATATTTTTTTGAGTGGGTATGGTGAGTCAATAATAATAATTGTAGTGTTTCAAAGTCCTTGTAATGTGATTATTGATTTTTAGTGTTTTTTTAAAAAAAAAAAAAAAATTACGTGCACCGTACGCGTACGGTAAAAAAAAACAAAAACGTTTTTAAAAACATCTATAAAAAAAAGATGAAAGATAAGGTTGGCTCTTAAAAGAGCCGTTGTGTTCATGCAGGGAGAGAGGAAAGAAAGAATGGGAAAATTAGTCTCTGTGACAAGTGTGCTGATCTATTTTGAGGTTCACTAGGGAAACACTGGTCTCCCTATGACAAATTAGATCATGACAAGAGGCACATCGAATATCAACCCTCCGAAATCGAGGGTTAATTTCCAGAGGGCCAGCAAAAGGAGATGCTCCCCCCACAGATGAAGGGCTCACCTGACCTGCAGAAGAAGGAGTCAGCCCTGCAGATGATGGTCCAGGCTGAGCTGCTGTGGATGTACTTGGTTGACTTTCTGAAGGGTTACCTCCAAAAAGTCGAGCATGTGTCCTTCTGTGTACATCCCTGAGGTGCCTCATCATGGTATGATTCCCAAAGGAATACTTCCTGTCAGGATTACCTCTTGAAAGTACACGCTTACACAGCTTGCAAGTCACTAAGGGTGCATTTACCTTTAGCTGGCCTTCAGGAAAAGTAAAATAATCCCATACATAAGAGGTCTTTTGTTTCCTTGCTCTCTGCCTCAAGGTAGTGCCGCTAGTGCTAGCCTCACTCTCAGAAGAGCTCTGCTGTTCTGCCATCGTATCACAAAGACAACCCAGCTCCTTCTCCTAAGGGATCACAAGCAGAAATGAGGGGAATGGGTGTGGTGTAGGAGAGTTCTAGAACTGAAAGTAGTTTCAACCAATCAAAAGTTGTGTTTCATGATCACATGACCTACCGTACGCTTACGGTACGCTTACGGTACGCTTACGGCAAAAGTGCGCATGCGCGTAAAAAAGACACGCGCTTGCGCGCATGCGCATAACAGTCACTACCCGACACTTCCGCGTAACGTGCGCGTGTAGCGTACACGCGTACGCGTCCCACGCGGAGTACGCGCGGCTACGCAAATTGCGTAACTATACGTAAACAGCGTAGATAAATTACAGGGGTTGCGTAAACCGTACGCTTACCGTAAGCTTACGGTACGCGTACTAAAAAAAAAGGAAAAAATGTACTGGAAAAAATTATAACATGTTTATTTTATGAAATATATTTAAAAAAACATATTAAAGAATTTTAAAAATTTAATCATAGTCTTTATAAAAGGTTAGAACATTAAATTAAAAATATGTTTAAAAAAATAGAAGAAAAAAAAAAAATTAGCATTTAAAAAACCTTGCAAATTCACTGAAAAAACCATGGGTTTCACACACGTTATAGTTAGGAATTAGCATTTAAAAAACCTTGCTAATTCAATGAAAAAACCATAGGTTTCACACACGTTATAGTTAGGAATTAGCATTTAAAAAACCTTGCTAATTCAATGAAAAAACCATAGGTTTCACACACGTTATAGTTAGGAATTAGCATTTAAAAAACCTTAGAAATTCAATGAAAAAACCAAAGGTTTCACACACGTTATAGTTAGCTGGACATTTCACTCGTAAAAAACCATTGAAATTCCCCCGTTATAGTTAGTTAAGCTAACTATAACTCGCGCTCCCGAAAGCACTGCTGATGACGTCACATATTACATCACTCATGACATGGTCAGTGACATCACTCATGACATCACTGATGACATCTCAAATGACATCACTGATGACATCACTGATGACATCATCCTTGTGATAGAGTGGCAGACCTCCTCTCACCCTAATATAACCTTTGATACACACATTCATAAATAGAGACTAAACTTTTCAAAACAATAGACATACCAATACCAGTTACAACAACCTCTTCAGTAATTCTAAGATCCACATACACATCCACTCATTCACCAACAGTCCTATACAGTCACTCATACATATACTCACTCATCATATGTACTCATACACCTATACATCCTGTTACACAATGCCACTCATCTGTAGAGTTACTCACACACATAGTCACTCATGCTAATAAAGAATCAAACATCCATTTACTTGCATATACAGTAATACACACACCGCCACACTTACTTCTACGGAAACTTGCACATACTTAGTCTTTTAAACAATCACTTATAGAAACACATACTTATTCACACAGGAACTCTTTCAATCTTTCATTCTCACATATACTCACTTATATACATCAATAGTCACATATACTAGTTAAAAACATATGTAGTTACTCATAAAGACACTGTAGAGACAGTCATTCACTCACTAACACACCCATGCACACACTCATCCACCCATGCAGTCCTGCACACATACTATCTTCAACACATACAAACAGTGAGTCACTCATTCATGCACCTATGCACTACGTAATACCCCCCATCGAACCATACAGACATCAGACACTTATACTGATACTCAAAAAACCAACTAATAACCTATATAGACACTCAAGTAGCTACTCACCAACCCATGCAGCCACTTATACACAAAGTGAGAGACTGATACAGATATTTACATATTTAAACATTACTCACTAAGCCATGTATTCACTAAGATACACTTAATCAGTCAGTTACACAATCAATTTTTCAAAAACAAATCATCCATTTAGACACTTATATACCCATTTATTCTTCCATCGACCTTGAGATATACATATATAAAACATATTTAATTTTCAGAAAAACACACATTCACGGGATGATGTCATCAGTGATGTCATCAGTGATGTCATTTGAGATGTCATCAGTGATGTCATGAGTGATGTCACTGACCATGTCATGAGTGATGTAATATGTGACGTCATCAGCAGTGCATTGCGGGCGCGCGAGTTATAGTTAGCTTAACTAACTATAACGGGGGAATTTCAATGGTTTTTTACGAGTGAAATGTCCAGCTAACTATAACGTGTGTGAAACCTTTGGTTTTTTCATTGAATATATATATACATATATATATATATATATATACACACATACATATATACACATACATATTCATTCACGTTTTTTTAAAAGTAGAAATTCACTGAAAAAACAAAGGTTACAGGGACATTACAGTTAGGCTCAGATTTCACTCGTACAAAACCAGTGAAATTCAGCAGTTATCATTTCCTGAGCTAACTATAATTTAGGACCCCAAAATGCACTGCTTATGACCCCACATATTACATCCCTCATGATATGGTCAGTAACATCACTCATGACATCTCAAATGACATCACTGATGATGTCAGCTAGTGAGTGTAAAGCAGTTTCTTAGAGTTTATGATTGTTAGACATAAATACTAACCTACTACAAACGTTAAATTAGTATGCTCAGTGCATTGCTTCTGAGTGACACTACTTCTAACATATATCATGTGAGTGGCAGTATGACTGTATTTTACCGCTTCCTCTTGTTTTTTTTACAGCCATTTAAAACAAGATACACCTATGGCTACAGATCTGGTATACCGTAGAGCTAACTGGACACTGCCCCCTTCACTATATTTTGCCCTTCCAACCCATAACAGATTTCAACCACTCAGTAACCTAGAGGAGAACGATTGACAAAGCCCTGCCCGCCATGCTAAAGGAATGGCGGGTCTTAGGAGCACTAACCAACAAGGGGTTGAGGGATTAGTAGGACAAGTACCATTCAGACAGGAGCTAAACCTACAGGGGGATAAAAGTATTTTGAAAGGTAGGAATCAGAGTAAAGAGCAGGGAGAGTCTTTGTATGGTAATATGAGCGAACCCATGGAAGAAGATTTTTCTCCTCAGGTTGTGATCTCTACGACTAATGTGACCGGGGCTGTCCAGTACCCAATGACCCAGGTAGCTGAAACCATAGGGAGCCCTATAGTTTGTGGATTGAGTATAGCCACATGGAATATAGCCGGATTGACTACGAAAAGAGAGATGTTAGGTTGGATGGATTTTCTTAGCAAACATGATATTATATGTCTCCAGGAAACTTGGTGTCTAGAATATGTTAATTTTGATGGGTTTGTTTCTTTTAATTTACCCGCTCTGAGTTCTACAGCTGGTAGAGTAAAGGGGGGGCTGTTAATACTTATGTCCAATAACCTGCCTATAGAAGTTAAAAAGTCTTTAAATGTTGGATGTCACTCACAGGTACTCTGGCTACACCAAAAAAATGGACGGGAAATCCTGTTAATTAATTTTTATAATAATTTGTTTGGTTGTACACGATACAAGGTAGTTATAGAATTGGAGAACGCAATTGATAAATTGGGTAATGAAAAAGGTGTTAATTTTGATATAATTTGGGTGGGTGATTTTAATACGCAAATATGTCCTCTATCTGCGACTAAGGTCTGTGGGTTTAGGAATGACATAGGAGACGATTGTGTGCATTTCCCACATAACTCATATGGAGAAATCTTAAACATACTTCTGGCCAAATTTGATCTGGACATAATGCAGTGTGCAAGAGATGGCTCTGGAAAATTGATCCCAACTTTTACAGGTAGAAACGCAAACACCATTATAGATCATGTATTGGTCTCTGCAAATATTGTCTCATTCTGTACCACCCCGTAGATAGAAGATCTATTATTAAGTGATCATAATTGTATTACTATGACATTAGCTGTATGGGGCAATAGATGCCCGGTAATACAAACTATGATTGGCAATATAGTCCCGTGTAGACCAAATCTTACTAGAATAAAATGGAAAGGGGTCAACCCGGACAAGGTAATAAAAAATATTGTCACTGAATGTTACACTGAGATCTTTGAGAATTTGGATGATAATGTTGAACCATTCTTGATTTTAACGAATTTCTGTAAAATTAATGGAATTATCAATAGCATTATGACTACAACATCTAATAAGAAATCTAAACTGAATAGAGGATGGTTTAACCATGCCTGTACTCACTCTTTGAATCAGCTCAAACAAGCACTGTCTAGCAGGAGTAGGGATTTGGTGCTTGTTAAGAATTTAAGACTGGTTTTTAAATTACATCTAAAAAAGAGAAAGCGAGAGCTTCAAGAGGAGGCTTGGGATAAACTAACAATGGCTGTGGATACCTCTAACAGCCAGCTATTCTGGGAAACAGTTAACTCACCCTTTCTAAAAAATGAGGTGGTCCCCGAAATGACATCTCATGTCAGCAGTGAGGCATGGGTTGTGTATTTCTCTAGCATCTTCAATCCAGGAAATGTAACCATAATGGATTCTGGGGATTCAAGTTCCTGGCCAATTTTACCTCTTAATATTGCATTAGTAGAGGTAGAACAAGGAATTAATAGCAGTAAGGGAGTGAAAGCCCCAGGCCCGGATGGTGTCCCAATAGATGTTTATGAAGCCATACCTGCTCTATGGGGCCCCATATTAAATAGAATTTTTAATTCCGCTGTTATTGAAGGTGCTCCTTCCACATGGGGCGCATCTATAATTATCCCCATATTTAAGAAAGGGGATAGATCTGAAGCAAAAAATTATCGGCCAATCTCTCTCCTAGATTCGTCCATCAAAATTATGAGTAGGGTCCTACTTGTAAGGCTAGAGGAGTGGGTGGAGGAAAATGAGATTTTAACTCAATCCCAATATGGTTTCAGGAAAGGACGGGGGACCCTTAAACAGTGTATTAACCTGGATCTAGTAATTGGAAAATATACACGCACCAAGCAAGGGTCCCTTTTCCTATGTTTCGCTGACCTAAGCAGCGCATTTGATTTAGTGGATCATGCCATGTTATGGCCGATTTTATTAGATCTTGGTGCCCCACAGCCTATTGTTTTCTTTTTGGCTAGGCTTTATGAAAAATTAGTAACATCAGTGCGGTATGGTCGAAGGGGCGAGTGTACTCCCAAATTCAGGGTTAAATTAGGCATCCGGCAGGGCTGCGTCCTTGCTCCACTGCTTTTTACACTTTTTATTAATGAAGTGGATGCAGCACTTAAACTTGTAAAGTCTGATGCACCCCAGGCGGAAGGACAAGATGTGCCGGTCCTGCTTTATGCAGATGATGCCGTACTTTTATCGAGAACACCTATAGGCCTACAGAGGTTAATAGATAAGTTTGTCGATTTTATTAAGGGTAGAAAGTTGCAGATTAACAAGACTAAAACATATGCTATGGTCTGTGGCCTACGGCCCGTGAGAACCAAATCCTTTTTTGGAGACGGACAGAGAATACAAACAGTAGTTAAGTTCTGCTATCTAGGGATAACCTCTTCTAGTAACGGTAAATGGTCACAAGAAATGATGAATGTTAGGTCTAAAATGGCAAAAGGTGTACATGGGATTTTCAGGTTTGCCGCTAAAATAGGGAACCGTCGCATTACAGATATGATGCATATTTATCAATCAGGATGTACCTCAATCGCACTCTATGGTGCGGGGGTTTGGGGTCATCATTACCATGGTGATTTGCAAACAGAGGAAAATATGTTTCTTAAAAAGTTTCTCTGTTTACCCACTTCAGCGTCCTCTGATCTAATTCATAGCGAAGTGGGGATTAACTATCTGACGGACCTTATTGGGCTAGGACCATTATTGATCTGGAGATCTATATGGCTGAAAGAAGAGACAACGTTCAACAGAAAAATTATTAAAGACTGTCTCCAGCTAGATAACTGTTTAAAGATCCCTTGGCTCAATTATATAGTACAAACTTTCAAGGGTCTATTTAAAATAAGCATTCTGGAAAACCCCAATGAAGTAATAAAAATGTCTAAAACTGAACGGAAAAATACATTTCTGAGGGAGAGAAAGTTTGTACGACAAAACATTAGTGGGCAGTTAACAACTTGCCAGTTCTATTACTCATTCTCAGAGACTGAGGGTTTCCAAGCATATTTGAGCCAGGTAACTAGATCATCACATCGATTTGTCCTTACAAGAATGAGATTAGGCATCGTTCATCACTTGGTAGCATTTCCCTGTGTAAAAAAGTATTCCGTTTCCCTCTGCCCATGTGATGGACGTACTAAACAAAGTACTCTGCACTTTCTCCTTATATGTGATTTGTTTCTGAACCTCCGTATTGCTTTCCTTCAACCTTTGTTTAAAAAATATTGCACTTTAACTACAAATGCTGCTATGAGTTTACTGTTTACAATGCAATAACATACATTCTGAGATCAATTCATGCAAGGAAAAGTATGTTGTTTTAAAGTTGTATTAACAGTCATAATTCATCAATTTAACAAACTGTACTGGTTTTTAACAATGATTTTTAAATGTGCTTTTTTGGTTGTTTTATATGAACCGAATAAAGCTTATTGAATCGAATTGAATCGAATGTATGTATCCTTGCATGTATGGCTGCTTGAGTGGCTGTATGGGTGTAATACTGGGCATGTGAGTAGCTGTGTGCGTGAATGAGTTGCTGTGTGAGTGACTGTATTGGTGAGTGAGTGGGTGTTTCAGGGGCAGTATCGATGAATTTGTGGCTGTATGAGAGGTGTGTGTGTAGTGACTGTGTGGGTGTCAGAGTGGGTGTCAAAATAGTTATATAAGTGAGTGACTTGGTGTATAAGTGGCTGTATTGGTGAGTGAATAAGTGTTTAAGTGGGTTTTTGGTTAAGAGAGTGGGTGTGAATGGGTATGTAAGTTGTTGTTGTGTGTGTGAGTGAGCGTGTGAGTGCTTGTATGGGTTAGTGAGTACCTGTGTTTTCAGAGGTTATATGGGTGTGAGAGTATGTGTGTGAGTAGCTGTGAAGGTCAATACGTGTGTGTGTGACTAGCCTATGGGTGAGTATGTGGATGTGCCAGTGGTTAGATAGCTGAGTGACTGGTTGTATACGTGGCAGCATGGATGAATGAAAGGTTATGAGAGCTGTAAGAATGAGTGAATGGGTGTATGATTGGATGTATGGTATATAGGTAGGTATGTTAGTAGCAGTGTGGGTGAGTGAGTGAATTCGTCAGTGATTTTGTTGGTGAGTGAGTGGGTGCATCATTAGATGTATGGGTAAGTGATTGGATGTGTGACTGAGTGTGCGGATGAGTAAATGGATGTTTGAATGTGTGTATGTGTGATTGAATGTTAATGCAAGTGGCTGCATTGGCAAGTGAATGGTTGTTTGAATGAGTGTTTAGTTAAGTGAGTTGATGTATGATTGGTTCTATTGGAGAGTGAGCATGTCTGTAAATGAGTATGAAGGTGAGTGAGCGGATGTACGAGCTGTTATATGTATGTGTGAATGGGTATTGAAGTATTTGTGTGAGTGTGTGATATATTTTGAAAGAGATTGTGTGGATGAGTGTGTTGACAGGCACTATAAACAAGTGAGTGGGTGTGTCTATGACTGTTTAGGTCTAATAGCGAGTGAACAATTAGCTGTATGGATGAGTGTGTGGCTTTGTAAGTGAGTGTATGAGTGAGTGACTGGGTGTATGAGTAGATGGTTTTGTGGTACATGGTTGTGTATGTGCCGGTATGTATAAGTGATTGGGTCAGTTAGTGGCTAAATGCTTAAGTGACTGTGTGTGACTATCTGTATAGGTGAGTGAGTTCAATTGTGACTGATTGTATGGGCCTATCATCGGATGTATCAGTGACTTTATGGATGAGTGAGTTGGTTCAATAAAGTGAGTAAAGATGAATGAGTGAGATTATAAGAAACTGCATGGCGAGTGAATGGTTCTGCGATTTCCTATAAGAGTAAGCGAGTGAGTGTGTGAGTGGCTCTCTGGATAAGTGAGTGGTTGTATGAGTACTTGAATGGGTGTGCAAAGGAGTGTGTATGAGTGAGCAGTTGTATGGGTGAACAGTGTGCGTAAGAGGGATTGTATATTGGTGTGAGTGGTTCTGTGGAAGATATCATCAATGATGTCACTGACCATATCATGAGTGATGTAATATGTGAGGTCACAAGCAGTACATTGGAGGGGCGTAAGTTATAGTTAGCTCAGGTAACTATAACTGCCAAATTTCACTGGATTTGTACCTGTGTAATCTGAGCCTAACTATAACCTCCCTGCAACCCTAGTTTTTTTTCAGCAAATTTCTAAGGTCTTTTTAATTCTATTTCCTAACTATAATGACCCTGTAACCTTTGATCTTTTAAGTAAATTTCTAAGGATTTTTTCAATTCTATTTCCTACCTATAACGTCTGTGTAACCTTTGTTTTTAAGAGAATTTCTATGGTTTTTTAACTAGTAGTCGCATTTGTAGAGTGGTGGAGAAAAGGGAAGGGCCTCTGAGCAGCTCTCAGAAATCCTGCTGTACCAGACTTACTGGAATTAACAGGAGGACTTCTGGACCCCCAAGAACCCTTAGCATCCAAGAGGACTTCATTCCCTAACCAGCAGTGCAAAGTGGTGGGAAAAGGGTACGTGGCCTCCAAAGTCCACAGAGCAAACGCGCTCTGTGGAACTTACTGGAGGTAAATGAAGATTTTGTTGGCCCCCAAGCACCCTCAACATCCAAGGGGACTTCATTCCTCAACCAGCACCATGCCAGCATGCACAATTTCAGAGTGGTGGAGAAAGGGGGCATGGCCTCTGAACACCTCTCAGCAATCCCAGTGTGTGGGACTTACCAGAGATAACAGTAGGGGTTATTGCCCCCAAGGACCCTCAGCAGCCAAGGGGACTTCATCCCCCAACCAGCAGCACTCCAGGAGGCACAATTGCAGAGTGATGGAGAAAGGGGGCATGGCCTCTGAACACCTCTCAGCAATCAATCCCACTGGGTGAGACTTACTGGAGGTAACAGGAGGTCTTGTTGGCCCCCAAGGACGTTCAGCAGCCAAGAGGACTTCATCCCCAAACCAGCAGCGTGCCTGGAGGCGTGTTTGCAAAGTGGTGCAGAAAGATTGCAGGGCCTCGACATCATCCTATTAGCTTTTTCTTTTTTGACTATAGGCGAAGGAAAGCCACATGGGCCCCTTACCTGGGCCAATTTTAGCTCAGTGGACACCATTCCCGGGGCCTGATCTATAAAAAATAAAATATGATATGCCGGGTTGCACAGCCCCCCTCCTTGGCAGATATGGCAACAGGGACTTCAGCCCCCCCCCAGGGCACCCAGTTTCTCACGTTGGAGACCATGGGGGAAGTCTGATGTTGCTTTTGGAAAGAGGGAGCTTCTCAACTTGCAGCTCCCTCTTTCCAAAAGCAAATCTGATTGGCTTTCAGCAAGCAAGATTATATATATATATATATATATATTCACTGAAAAAAACACAGGTTTCAGGGGCGTTATAGTTAGCTGGACATTTCCCTCGTACAAAACCCTAGAAATTCCCCTGTTATAGTTAGTTCAGCTAACTATAACTTGCGCCCCCGCAATGCCCTACTGATGACGTCACATATTACATCACTCATGACATGGTCAGTGACATCACTCATGACATCACTGATTACATCTCAAATGACATCACTGATGACATCACTGATGACATCATCGATGTGATAGATTAGTGCATCTTCTCACACCCTATTATAACCTTTGATATACTGACTCAAAATTTCAAACGGCCATTTTGACAACCATAGATACTCCAATACCAATAACTACACACCCACTCATTGACATTTAGGTCTACATACATGTCCACTCACTCACCTGTACAGTCACTCATACTTACAGCCACTCTGTGCATTTATACACCTATATAGACACTCACACACCGCCAATCATCCATTGAGGTACTGACACATCTAGTCAGTCATGCAAATAATTATTCACAGTCCAATTTACTCACCTATACAGTTAAACACACTCAAGTTCACTTACTCATAAAAATACTAACAAATTCTGTGTCTTCCTGCAGAAAAACAAACAGCACATGACACAGATATTCTTGCACTATGGCGCATACAGCCACTCCCAAAATCACACTCTCTCACATATAGATAGTTATATACTCTTACACACATATACACTGCGTTTCACATATGTAGTTACTGACACATGTACAACTGAGATATACATTCAATCACTAACACACCCATACATACACTCACCCAACCATACAGTCCATCACAGATGCACTCTTAAAACCATGCACCCACTGAATCACCCACTCACACATCTAGTCACAGAGTCACACACACCCTACCCACACAAACACTCAGGCACCCATACAGATACTCAGACAACCAATCAATAACCCATATAGACACTCATATAGCTATTCACAAAACCATGCAGCCACTTATACACCAACACACAGACAAATACAGACATTCACACAGTTTAGTCACTAGTCTGCAGTAAGATACATTTAATGACTCACTTATAGAGTCAGTTATGCACCTAGAAAATCATCCATTCACACACTTGTACACCCACTTATTTTTCAACAGGCCTTTCCCTATATATATTAAACATATTAAAACTGTTCAGAAACACATACTCAATGGATGATGTCATCAGTGATGTCATCAGTGATGTCATTTGAGATGTCATCAGTGATGTCACTGACCATGTCATGAGTGATTTAATATGTGACGCCATCAGCAGTGCATTGCGGGGGCACGAGTTATAGTTAGCTGAACTAACTATAACAGGGGAATTTCTAGGGTTTTGTACGAGGGAAATGTCCAGCTAACTATAACGCCCCTGAAACCTATGGTTTTTTCAGTGAATTTCTAATGTTTTTTAAATGCTAATTCCTAACTATAACGTGCCTGAAACGTATGGTTTTTTCAGTGAATTTCAAAGGCTTTTTAAATGCCAATTCCTAACTATAACGTGCATGAAACATATGGTTTTTTCAGTGAATTTCAAAGGTTTTTTAAATGCTAATTCCTATCTATAACTTATCTCTAAAGATATCATGAAAAGCATTCTTTTTTAAAAGTAGGGTGCACATTAGTTTTGTGGAAAAGCATCTTTGTGATTGGTTAAGAAAAAGCAGTTTCAACGTGGAGTACATATCATAGGATAAAATTTGCTCAGCTCAACCACACCTGCTACTTGCATTTGGAAGGCACGGTTCGAACTTAAAACAATCGTGAACTTTTAACCTGCACGTGTCGTTAAATGTTCAAGAAAATGTTGCAAGAAAATATCGTTAAGTTTAAAAAAATTGATGAACTTTTAACCTGCACGTGTTGTAGAATGTTCTAGAAAGTGTGTTGATAGAATACGTTGCACTTCTGACTTCTATGTGTTGTTGAATATTAAGAAAACGGTTCAAATGGAAAATTAAAAAGAAACCAATAGAGAAGTTTTGAAACCTAAAAGAATCAAGGAACTATTCTAATTTATTCTTTACATGTATTTATGTGTGCAGCAACAAAATTATAGACACAACAGCACTAGGAAGAGGAAGAAGCAGGGAGTGGGGGGAGGGGGAGATGGGCAGAATGGCACACATGCACAATTAAGTACAACACACATATAGACTAACAATGGCCAAAATGAAACACACCAACAAGGAGCACAAGTCACACAACCCGCCAACATCACACCACTGAACGAGCATAGAAGTGAAAACCACGCTGCATTCATACAGGATGTGTACAAAGGCCAGTCGTTGGTGTTGTGGGATGTCTGCGACCGTGATCATCATGGATGAGATGCCCAGCATATGGCACATGGTCGAGTTCACTGTGTGTTATGTTGCCAAACGGCTGCTCCTCCCTCCCACGAGCCCCCACACTTTTGTACGGTGCGCTGTTGTATCTCGTGCACTCGTACGGCACACCATTGTAATGCTTATTTGCGCATGTCCTGCTACATTCCAACTACACCATCACAGTGCCGTTTGGAGGTGGTGCATGCCACTTTACAACATCGACTGCTGCGGCTCTTGTAGGAGGCCACACCAGAACACAGAGACACACTTACCGCACTTCCTGTACACGGACATGTCCGAGACACCCCGTTCCCCTTGCCGGATAGGCACATCCCTGCCCTGACCTGTGAACCCCAGACCAGCACACGCCAGTTGTGCATGCAGGAGGATTCGTGCGTAGCTACACGTCCAGGCTCACTGCCAACGCTGAGGTGACAGCACACTGTGATGTTGCAGGGCTCGTGCCTATCATGCTAAGACAATGACCACTGGGACACACTTACTAAGATGTGGGTTTGGGGGGCATTGGCGGTCCTGGAGTTGTTGAGATGAGTCTTCTGGCCCTCATGGGTATCCCTGTATCATGCTCATTGACTCTATGGCACCTGTGGGTGTTCTGGTGTGGCTCTTGGCTGTGTTCCCTTTCATGGTGCAGGTAGTTGTCCTGCTTAACACCAGCAGAAAGCAGGTGTAAAATCCCTGGTGCTAACGTGTCTTATCGCCGGAATTTGTTTCGCATTGCAATTGGTGTGAAAGTTGTGATGTGATTTTTTTCGTGTGCAAAACAACATACGAACTGAGCAGTGTATCTCGTCAAGATCCAGCACCTGACGCACTATTCCCAATTAATATAAATACAATGAGATTTCTTAATAGATTTTGTGTGTACACTGTAAGTGCAGCCAATACCTCAGTGCAATTCAATACAGGATTTTAGTATTTAGAATAAATTGGAAAGGTGCACCTCGTGTCTTTTTGCACGAGAGCGGCTAGTCTCCATTTCATTATCAGCACTTTAGCGGAAGTAAAGTTGAGATAAATCTAACACACTATTCAGAAGTCGGTGCAAACTACAGATATCACCAGTATTCCAGCGATAAGTGCCCCAAAATTTAACACCATGGTGGACTCCATCAAATAACAGTAATAAGAACAAGAAAGAGTCACACGGCAGTTAAGAGAACAACCAAAAACGTTATTAATTTTTTTTTCAAGCTTTATTTTTTATAATCATTAATCTGTAAACGATAAACTATTTTCAAACTTTATTTTTTTATTAACATATATATGAACGATAAACTAATAAACAAAATGTAACAACAATAATACAAAACAACAAGGCGGAACACTCCTGTGGGGACCATGGATGTCGACGACAGACCTGGAAAATCGGAAAGATTGTTAAAAAAACAACAACATGGTATTCTCAACAAAATACCACAAGAAACAAATCACAGATATATAAAATGGATACAGCTAACAAAATGTTATAAGTTTAACTTACAAAAACTGTAAATGTTGCAGTTTTAAAATATTTACCGAATCTGAGGAAAAGTTTTTGCAGAAGGCACCACGCCCACAACGTTTTTCTTCAGTGGTGAGGACATTTTTTACTTTTCCCAAGGGGCAAACAAAGACCAATGCCACCTTGATCATGTGCAAGATTTGCAAAAGAGTTCTCTCACGAGGGGATCCTAACAAGAAATACTCGTACGGCACGGCAAGTATGATGAAACACCTAAGGACCCTTCATCCGAACAATCTTGCACGAGAAGAGTGCAAACAGATGAGAAACACTCCTATTCTGTATCTGTAAAAAAGAATCACAAATAAATGTATATTAATAACTTTCAAAATTATACTATTCCATTACTGTACAAACACATTTTATATAAATACTGACTAAGAAACTGTGTCCCTGAACCACAAGTGTGACGATGGTTAAAACACTACATGCATAGTGCATACTACTTTGAAGCAGTTCATGCCCTAAAGCCTACCTCACTAAAACTCTACATGCTAACTGACTAAAATATTACAGTACTATAAGGAGACACACTGGGTGAGTGACAGGGTGTTTGCAAGAAGAGTATGAATACTGACTAGGGAATTGAAGGTGTGAAACACAACTGTGTAGGTGATTAGAGGACTGCATCCATACTGCATAGGCATTTAAAGCAATCATGTGCTAAGGCCTGGCTCACTGCATGACTACTTGGGTACTGACTGAATGATTAGAGTACAGCAAGGAGAGTGCCCAGGTGAATTTATAAGTGCTAGGCTTTTCGCACAGGGAATGGATTAGTACTTGGTACTGAATGGGTCACTAGAGGAGTGCAAAGGCTGTGACAAGTGCTGGACTGTATAGATACTGACTAGGAAATTGAAAGTGTGAAAGACAAGTGTCTAGGTGGTTAGAAGACTGCATGCATAGTGCATAGGGGTTTGAAGCAGTCCATGTGCTAAGGCCTGGCTCAGTGCATGAATACTTAGGCACTGAGTGAATGATTAGAGTACTGCAAAGATAGTATCTTGGTAAATTTATAAGTGTTTGGGCTTTAGCACAGTGAATGGATTAGTACATGGTGCTGAATGGGTCACTAGAGGACTGTAAAGGGAGTGACAGGGTGTTTCCTGGAAGTGTATGGATACTGACTAGGGAATTGAAGGTGTGAAAGACAATTGTGTAGGTGGTTAGAGGACTGCATGCATAGTGGATAGGAGTTTGAAGCAGTCCATATACTAAGGCCTGGGTCACTGGATGAGTACTTGGGTACTGACTGAATGATTAGAGTACTGCAAGGAGTGTGCCTGGGTGAATTTATAAGTGGTTGGGTTTTGGTGCAGTGAATAGATTAGTACATGATGCTGAATGGGTCACTAGAGGAGTGCAACGGCAGTGACTGGGTGTTTCCTGGAAGTGTATGGATACTGACTAGGGAATTGAAGGTGTAAAATACAAGTATATAGTATGTTAGAACACTACATGCATACTGCATAGACATTTGAAGCAATCTATTTGGTACTTAGAAACTGACTAAATAATCAGACTACTTCTAGGACAGTTCTTAGGTAAAACTTTTATATTTTCAGTTCTGCCACAGTGAACAGAATAGTACATGGTAAAAAATACACAATGTTACCAAATGCTTCTCTCACAGTGCTTCCCAAATGCACACAGACTCACAGTGTGATTCTAGACAACAACCACTATACCTAGGAGTTTACCAAAAATCATTCACTACTGTGGAAGTGGTAAGGGAACTGCACACAATCTTCATATTTCAGGACTGCACTTTTATGTCAAAGCCTGACTCATTTATTCAAAGCATATGCAAACACTGGCTTCTAATGCTACTAAAACTTGACAACATGACCGGTTTTAAAACAGTTATCTGTCAGCAAATACACGATGTTACCAAATGCTTCTCTCACAATCCTTACCCAAATGCAAACAGACTCACAGTGTGATTTTAGAGAAGCAACACTATCCTAGGAGTTTAGCAAAACTCATTCACTAGTCTGGAAGAGTTAATGGTACTGCACACAATCTACATATTTAAGTGCAGCACATCAGTGTCAAAGCAAGACTCATTTAATCAACGCATAAGCAAAGACTGGATTCTAATGCTACTAAAACTTCACAACATGACAGGTTTTAAAACAGTTATCTGTCAGCAAATACATGATGTTACCAAATGCTTCTCTCACAGTGATCCCAAATACACACTAACTCACAGTGTGATTCTAGACAAGCACCACTATCCCTAGGAGTTTACCAAAACTCATTCACTACAGTGGAAGTGGTAAGGTAACTGCACACAAACTACATATTTCACGACTGCAATTTACTGTCATTGCCTGACTCAATTAATGAAAGCATAAGCCATAACTGTCTTCTAATGCTACTAAAACTTGACAACATGACATGTTTTAAAACAGTTATCTGTCAGCAAATACACGATGTTACCAAACACTTCTCTCACAGTGGTTCCCAAATGCACACAGACTCACAGTGTGATTCTAGACAAACAAAACTATCCCTAGCAGCTTACCAAAACTCATTCACTACAGTGGAAGTGGTAAGGTAACTGCACACAATCTACATATTTCACAACTGCACTTTAGTGTCAATGCCTGACTCATTTAATCAACGCATAAGCAATGACTGGCTTCTAATGCTACTAAAACTTGACAACATGACAGGTTTTAAAATAGTTATCTGTCAGCAAATACACGATGTACCAAATGCTTCTCTCTCAGTGGTTCCCAAATGCACACAGATTCACAGTGTGATTCTAGACAACAACCACTATACCTAGGAGTTGACCAAAAATCATTCACTACTGTGGAAGTGGTAAGGGAACTGCACACAATCTTCATATTGCAGGACTGCACTTTTGTGTCAAAGCCTCACTAATTTAATCAACGCATAAGCAAAGACTGGCTTCTAATGATACTAAAACTTGACAACATGACCGGTTTTAAAACAGTTATCTGTCAGCAAATACACGATGTTACCAAATGCTTCTCTCACAGTGGTTTCCAAATGCACACAGACTCACAGTGTGATTCTAGACAACAACCACTATACCCAGGAGTTTACCAAAAATCATTCACTACTGTGAAAGTGGTAAGGGAACTGCACACAATCTTCATATTTCAGGACTGCACTTTTGTGTCAAAGCCTGACTCATTTAATCAAAGCATAAGCAAAGACTGGTTTCTAATGCTACTAAAACTTGACAACATGACCGGTTTTAAAACAGTTATCTGTCAGCAAATACACGATGTTATCAAATGCTTCTCTCACAATCCTTACCCAAATGCACACAGACTCACAGTGTGATTTTAGACAATCAACACTTTGCTAGGAGTTTATCAAAAATCATTCACTAGTCTAGAAGAGTTAATGGTACTGAACACAATCTACATATTTAAGTACAGCACATCAGTGTCAAAGCATGAGTCATTTAATCAACGCATAAGCAAAGACTGGATTCTAATGCTACTAAAACTTCACAACATGACAGGTTTTAAAACAGTTATCTGTCAGCAAATACATGATGTTACCAAATGCTTCTCTCACAGTGATCCCAAATACACACTAACTCACAGTGTGATTCTAGACAAGCACCACTATCCCTAGGAGTTTACCAAAACTCATTCACTACAGTGGAAGTGGTAAGGGAACTGCACACAATCTACATATTTTACGACTGCAATTTACTGTCATTGCCTGACTCATTTAATGAAAGCATATGCCATAACTGTCTTCTAATGCTACTAAAACTTGACAACATGAAATGTTTTAAAACAGTTATCTGTCAGCAGATACACAATGTTACCAAACACTTCTCTCACAGTGGTTCCCAAATGCACACAGACTCACAGTGTGATTCTAGACAAACAACACTATCCCTAGCAGCTTACCAAAACTCATTCACTACAGTGGAAGTGGTAAGGTAACTGCACACAATCTACGTATTTCACGACTGCACTTTAGTGTCAATGCCTGACTCATTTAATCAACGCATAAGCAATGACTGGCTTCTAATGCTCCTAAAACTTGACAACATGACAGGGTTTAAAATAGTTATCTGTCAGCAAATACATGATGTTACCAAATGCTTCTCTCACAGTGGTTCCCAAATGCACACAGACTCACAGTGTGATCCTAGACAACAACCACTATACCTAGGAGTTGACCAAAAACATTCACTACAGTGGAAGTGGTAAGGGAACTGCACACAATCTTCATATTTCAGGACTGCACTTTTGTGTCAAAGCCTCACTAATTTAATCAAAGCATAAGCAAAGACTGGCTTCTAATGCTACTAAAACTTGACAACATGACCGGTTTTAAAACAGTTATCTGTCAGCAAATACACAATGTTACCAAATGCTTCTCTCACAGTGGTTCCCAAATGCACACAGACTCACAGTGTGATTCTAGACAACAACCACTATACCCAGGAGTTTACCAAAAATCATTCACTACTGTGGAAGTGGTAAGGGAACTGCACACAATCTTCATATTTCAGGACTGCACATTTGTGTCAAAGCCTGACTCATTTAATCAACGCATAAGCAATGACTGGCTTCTAATGCTACTAAAACTTGACAACATGACTGGTTTTAAAACAGTTATCTGTCAGCAAATACACGATATTACCAAATGCTTCTCTCACAATCCCTACCCAAATGCACACAGACTCACAGTGTGATTTTAGACAAGAATCACTATCCTAGGAGTTTACCAAAACTCATTCACTAGTCTGGAAGAGTTAATGGTACTGCACACAATCTACATATTTAGGTACAGCACATCAGTGTCAAAGCATGACTCATTTAATTAACGCATAAGCAAAGACTGGATTCTAATGCTACTAACACTTCACAACATGACAGGTTTTAAAACGGTTATCTGTCAGCAAATACATGATGTTACCAAATGCTTCTCTCACAGTGATCCCAAATACACACTAACTCACAGTGTCATTCTAGACAAGCACCACTATCCCTGGGAGTTTACCAAAACTCATTCACTACAGTGCAAGTGGTAAGGGAACTGCACACAATCTACATATTTCATGACTGCAATTTACTGTCAATGCCTGACTCATTTAATGAAAGCATAAGCCATAACTGTCTTCTAATGCTACTAAAACTTGACAAGATGACATGTCTTAAACAGTTATCTGTCAGCAAATACACGATGTTACCAAACACTTCTCTCACAGTGGTTCCCAAATGCACACAGAATCACAGTGTGGTTCTAGACAAACAACACTATCCCTAGCAGCTTACCAAAACTCATTCACTACAGTGGAAGTGGTAAGGGAACTGCACACAATCTACATATTTCACAACTGCACTTTAGTGTCAATGCCTGACTCATTTAATCAACGCATCAGCAATGACTGGCTTCTAATGCTACTAAAACTTGACAACATGACAGGTTTTAAAATAGTTATCTGTCAGCAAATACACGATGTACCAAATGCTTCTCTCTCAGTGGTTCCCAAATGCACACAGATTCACAGTGTGATTCTAGACAACAACCACTATACCTAGGAGTTGACCAAAAATCATTCACTACTGTGGAAGTGGTAAGGGAACTGCACACAATCTTTATATTTCAGGACTGCACTTTTGTGTCAAAGCCTCACTAATTTAATCAAAGCATAAGCAAAGACTGGCTTCTAATGATACTAAAACTTGACAACATGACCGGTTTTAAAACAGTTATCTGTCAGCAAATACACGATGTTACCAAATGCTTCTCTCACAGTGGTTCCCAAATGCACACAGACTCACAGTGTGATTCTAGACAACAACCACTATACCCAGGAGTTTACCAAAAATCATTCACTACTGTGAAAGTGGTAAGGGAACTGCACACAATCTTCATATTTCAGGACTGCACTTTTGTGTCAAAGCCTGACTCATTTAATCAAAGCATAAGCAAAGACTGGCTTCTAATGCTACTAAAACTTGACAACATGACCGGTTTTAAAACAGTTATCTGTCAGCAAATACACGATGTTATCAAATGCTTCTCTCACAATCCTTACCCAAATGCACACAGACTCACAGTGTGATTTTAGATAATCAACACTATCCTAGGAGTTTATCAAAAATCATTCACTAGTCTAGAAGAGTTAATGGTACTGGACACAATCTACATATTTAAGTACAGCACATCAGTGTCAAAGCATGACTCATTTAATCAACGCATAAGCAAAGACTGGATTCTAATGCTACTAAAACTTCACAACATGACAGGTTTTTAAACAGTTATCTGTCAGCAAATACATGATCTTACCAAATGCTTCTCTCACAGTGATCCCAAATACACACTAACTCACAGTGTGATTCTAGACAAGCACCACTATCCCTAGGAGTTTACCAAAACTCATTCACTACAGTGCAAGTGGTAAGGGAACTGCACACAATCTACATATTTTACGACTGCAATTTACTGTCATTGCCTGACTCATTTAATGAAAGCATAAGCCATAACTGTCTTCTAATGCTACTAAAACTTGACAACATGAAATGTTTTAAAACAGTTATCTGTCAGCAAATACACGATGTTACCAAACACTTCTCTCACAGTGGTTCCCAAATGCACACAGACTCACAGTGTGATTCTAGACAAACAACACTATCCCTAGCAGCTTACCAAAACTCATTCACTAGTCTGGAGGAGTTAATGGTAGTGCACACAATCTACATATTTAAGTACAGCACATCACTGTCAAAGCATGACTCATTTAATCAACGCATAAGCAAAGACTGGATTCTAATGCTACTAAAACTTCACAACATGACAGGTTTTAAAACAGTTATCTGTCAGCAAATACATGATGTTACCAAATGCTTTTCTCACAGTGATCCCAAATACACACTAACTCACAGTGTGATTCCAGACAAGCACCACTATCCCTAGGAGTTTACCAAAACTCATTCACTACAGTGCAAGTGGTAAAGGAACTGCACACAATCTACATATTTCACGACTGCAATTTACTGTCAATGCCGGACTCATTTAATCAACACATAAGCAAAGACTAGCTTCTAGCTTCATACGCCCAATCACCCAATCATACAGCTACTCACATACCCATTCACAGACCCATAAAGGACTTATACAATCACTCACGTATCCATAGATCCACTCACACCCATTCACTCATTCATGGAGCCTGATCACACAACCAATTATTCACCCATACAGCCACTCAGACAGCCACACACGTACCTATAGATATTCTGACACACCCAGTTAATAACCTGTAGAGCCTCTTACATACCCATTCACTTTCCATCCATATAACCACTCACACTGCCATTCACTCACTCACCCATACAGACAACCCCACAGATATTCACCAAACACTCACTGAAACAGCCACTCATGCATACATCCACAAACACCCCGTCATTCACTCATACAGCCATTCAGATACCCACTCACCCACACAGCCACTGACACACCCACTCACCTACCCATGCATCTCCTCACTCACTCACCCACCCATACAGCCACTGACAAACCCACTCACTCACCAATACAGCCATTCACATAGCCACAAAGTCACCCACGCAGCTTCTCAGATATCCATGTATACAGCCATACAGCCACTTACACACACACCTGTACAGTCACTCTGACATTCATTCACACAGAAATACACACAGTGACTCTCATAAAGTATGTTAAAAAAGGAATCATTTATTAGTAATACACAAAGTTGACTAATTTAACTTTTTTGTAACCTTAGTATATATATTTAACACACAGTTACTTTTAGAAAACACTCACAATTACTGGATGATGTAATTTGAGATGTCATCATTGATGTCACAGACCATGTCATGAGTGACGTAATATGTGATGTCATAAGCAGTGCATTGTGGGGCCGTAAGTTATAGTTAGGTCATGTAACTATAACAGCTGAATTTTCACTGATGTTTAACAAGTGAAATGTGAGGCAAACTACAACTTCCCTGGAGGTTTAATGTTTTTAATATATATATAAATATATCTGTGAAGTGGGGGCTTAGAAAAAAGGGGGGGCAAAAAAAGTGAGTTTTCCATGATAATTTCCATAGGACCTTTAGTTGAGCCCAAAGCACTGGACAGAATTATATTAAATTTGGCAGAAAGGTGCATTTGCTTACGCAGATCATGCTTTCAGTTATTTGGTGTAAATCCATTTAAAAGTTGTTAAATTAAAGAAAATAACAATAGTGATATCTATGGCCATGCTAGTTCACAAATAATGAAGAGATTGTGCAGGAAATTACAGAACTCTGATTGGCTACCAACACTTCAACTAGGAAGTTATTGGCAGCCGTCTTGGGACTCTGCTTCAGCCGAGTCCTCCAAGAAATGTGAAAAAGAGAAATGGGGGCAGGGTAGGAAACTTCCTGACCCCAAAACGCTTGTTCTTGGGGTCCCCTAGGAACCCAGCTACTGCTTTAAAGCAATATAAAATTGTGAATTCTCAGGAATAAAAGCAAGTATGGGTTTCTGCGCTTTTTAAAATGATTGCCCAGACCCTGGGGAGTATCACATTGCCGGCCAATTCCTTTTAAAAAAAGAGGAAGGGGTGACAGTCAGCCCCCATCCTCCAGTCCCCCAAGATTGCGTTTCCCAACGATTTTGGAGGCAGGGTCGTGATGCATGGGAATACGATCTCATCTCCATCAAACAAAGGAGCACTTACTTCTGTATAGTACGAATAATCCAGGTGTGTTTTCCTTGCATGAAAAATTATCTGTAGTCGTTCATGTAGGTGTTTGCATCCTTGCTTTTCTCGAGTGCAAAATATTATGAAGTGTCTGTGATGAGCGAGTTCATTCTTGTCATCTGCTGCTAAGACCAGAGATCATGTTCTAAACTTATAATATCTAGAAAGAACTATGCAAACTTGCCTAGAAACCCCGCCCATTTGGCCAGCCCATAAACATTAGCGGAATACAACATCTTCCTGCCCTTTTCCCAGGATGATGGACAGCTTACTAAAGGCCTCCCAGAACATGTTTCCTGACGATTTTGGACACAGGGTCTTGATGCCTAGGAATACGATTGCATCTCCATCAAACACAGAAGCACTTACTTCTGTAAAGAACAAGTCCTTCAAGAGTGTTTTCCCTGCAGCTCCACCTTGTAAAACTATCTGGTAAAGACGCTTGAAGAACAATCATATTGACAAAGTTATAGACACACACGGTCACTGGAGACATTTCCTCAGCATCTGTCATGCAGCTGTAGCATAGGGGATGCACTATGCAGATACCCAATGAGGTGACACTTACTAATTAGCCAGTAGAAAGTACTCCCATTGGGTTGAGATGTTGCACAAACCAGTGGGTTCTTCTTGGATAAATACGGTGGGGAGGATTCACTCTGGCACGATGGTTATTTCATAGAAATGAAACATCAATGGGAAGCACTTACAGATACAAAGCTGGTGCCCACATTTAAGCTCCACTTCTGCAAAGTACTAATCACGCTAACTTTGTACGCATGGCCAAGGCATAGTTTTGACATTGCATTTCCACCTCATTTCCACTGAAAAGTTATCTGTAATCCTTGATGGAGGTGTTTTCGTCCTTAATTTTCTCAAGTGTAAAATCTCAGGTAGTGTCAGTGAGGAGGGTGTTTATTAGGAACCAAAAGAGATTTCGTAAAAGAAAAAAAGGTTAATCTGAATGACCGTAAGACACGTTCTTAGAGAAAAACCCACAAAATAAAACAGAAAACCCACCTGCAAAAAACATTATTATTATTATTATTATTATTAGTCCGATTTGTAACGCGCATGGCTGCCTCAGCAACGAGGCGTCCCAGCGCCACCCCAACCAAGACCAACGTCCCGGAGACAGAACAGGATATAAGCTAAGCAGATTAAGATTTAACCGAGCCAGAGAAGAGCCAGGTTTTTATGGCTTTGCGAAAGGTCAAGTGCTTCTGAATTACTCTGATAAAGACAGGCAATGAGTTCCAGAGTTTGTCGGCCAAATTCCGAAAAGAACAGCCGCCTGCTCTGGCTTTGAAGACACGAGGGGTACAGACCTGGGCGCAGCCAGCCGATCTCAATAGGCGTTGTGGAGCGTACAATTTAAGTAAGTTGGACAAGCCCACAGGGGCCTGACCAGACAAGATTTTGTGCGCCACACATAAAGCCTTAAACTGAATAAGTTTTTCTACAGGCAGCCAGTATAGCTTAGGGAGCAGAAAGGTCACTGAGCTAGACTTTGGGAGTGCTATTAGCAGCCGCGCAGCAGCATTCTGGACCCTCTGTAGACGCTTAATACTGGCCTTGTTAGCGCCCAAGTATAGGACATTTCCATAGTCCAGCCTGGACAGGATTAAGGCCTGGTCTGTGGTTTGTCGCACTTTAGGGGGAAATAAGCCTATCACGGGTCTTAAACCTCGTAGGAGCCCAAAGCACACCCCAGCCACTGTTTTAGATTGCGCTTCAAACGTCAGACCCTGATCAAACCATATCCCTAAGTTCTTCACAACCTTCTTGGGAAAGGGCACAGGTTTCAGACGCTCAGGCCAGCACTGTTCGGACCATAATTCACGGTCCTTCCCGAACAGTAAGACCTCTGATTTGCTGGCGTTAAGCTGCAAGAAATTAGCCGCCATCCAGTCCGCCACTGCTAAAAGATCCTTCTTGAATTTCCCCAGAATGGCATCACAATTCTTAGAGAAGCAGATCAGCAGTTGGGTGTCATCTGAGTATGACACCAACGCGAGCCCTCTGTTTTTTGCTACCGCAGCCAGGGGGCGAACATAGATGTTAAACAAAAGCAGGCTCAGAACTGAGCCCTGCGGTACTCCCTGATGCAGAGCAAACTCCTGGGAATGGAACGGAGGCACGGACACTTGGAAGGACCTTCCCTCTAAGAAGGAGCGGAACCAGCCCAAAGCCACTCCCTCAACACCGATTTCCTGCAAACGAGTTAGTAAAATTGCATGTGAAATGGTGTCGAAGGCAGCACTTAGATCTAAAAGGACCAAAGCCACTGAGTCACCCCTATCCAAACTATCCCTAATAGCTTCCGTTACTACCAACAGTGCAGACTCCGTCCCATTACGCGCTCGGAAGCCATGTTGAAAGGAATCCAGAATGGAGTTCTGTTCGATGTACTCCGAAAGGACAGAGTTAATATGAGATTCCGCCACCTTTGCCAGAAACGGCAACTGAGAGATTGGCCGATAATTGCCTGGTTCCACAGGATCCAGGGAAGGTTTCTTAAGCAGTGGAATAACTTTGGCATGTTTCCATACCCTAGGAACCACTGCCGAAGACATGAATAAGTTCACCAAACCCACATCCCAAGGAGCGATCACAGAGCGGAGCTGACAAAACAAGGCAGGGGTCAAGGGATCAGCCGGAGATCCAGACTTGATCCTCAGGCAGAGTGCGTCAAACTTGTTGGATGATAGAGATGGAAAGGATACAAGGCTACTACCCACCATAGGGCCAGGTATGTTCGGAGTCTCCCTCCCAGCATGCAGATCTGCAGTCAGCAGGTTAGAATAGATCTGCTCAACCTTGTTCAGGAAATGATGAGCCAGCTCACTACACTGTTGGTTAGAAACAATCAGGAAGGATACCACTGAGCCTGCACTTTTCATACCTTTAAGCAAGGCGAATATTGACTTAGCTGGATTAGTACTAGCCAAGATTTTTTTAGCCACGTACTCCGCTCGCGTCTTCCGGATAAGTCGGTGATACTGCTTAATAGCAGCCCGGTATTCTAACTTAGCTGTGACGTCATAAGAGCGTCTCCAAACACGTTCCAGCTGCTTACACCCCTTTTTGGCTGACATAAGTACTGTGTCAAACCACGGGTTAGAAGACCCTCTACTTCTCGCTCCCAAACGGGCCGAGATACAAGTATCCAGACCTAGAACAACCCATTCATGGAAGCAAGAAATTGCTGCGTCCATGTCTGGGGGCATTAGAGGCCTATTATTAGCCAAACAAGCAGATAGTTGGCAGAGATCTAATTTGTGCCAGGGACGTTTCAACACAGGGACAGAGCATAAGGGTACAGCTTTTCCCTACAGTCGCAGCACAAAAGAAACCAAGGAATGATCCGTCTAGGCCAGGGGAGCTGGGGAAAAGAACTGTAAAGGATGGAGATTGGAAAATATAGGGTCCAGTAAGTGCCCTGCCACATGCGTACTCTCAAGGACGCATTGCACTAACTGAAAGGCCTCCAAATCTCCCAGCTTGTTTAAAATCTCTGCTTTCTCATGCATCTCAAAATGAAGGTTAAGATCCCCTAAGATGGTAAAATTCGAAGCCCTGCCTGCGTATAGTGCAACTTTACTCAGAAAACCCTCCCTGAAGCCAATTGCGGGGCCCGGGGCCGATAGACTAAAAGGCCAGACATAGTGAAATTAGGGGTCAGCATAGCTTTAAACACTGCACTTCCACATTCAGAAATATTCTCTTTAATAAAACTATAGTTATAAACATCTTTAATGATCATTGCAATGCCACCACCACGCCCACCCTCTCTATTGACTGTCTTCAGCACATAACCCTGGGGAAGGGCCAGCCAGGGCACGGCCACCGAGTCCTGCGTGAGCCAAGTCTCAGTTAAAAATAAGGCATCTGGGGCCTCATCTATTAGCAAGTCGAACACCTCCGCATGATGTTTCACGAGGGACCGACAATTCAAACTAAGGAACTTGTACTCTGCAGCCTCTGGGGCGGAAGGTACGCTATCCGCCCCTGGCAGCTGAAATGAACAGGACTTACACTTAAAACAGTCAACCTGGGGCTCCCAGCAAGAAGCAGAGCACTAGGCTTCCTGCCCCAGAAGTGCCTCATGCGAAAAGCTGATAAAATCAGTGGGAACTTGGGCAGGGTGCCTGGCAACCGGCGACTGTCGTGGGCGGACGGGCGCAGACGGGCTTGCCTTGGGCGCGCCTTCTGCGCGTCCGCTTCGCGACCGCAGTAGTGCCGGCATTTAATGTCGCTTGACCAACAACTAGCCCGCCAACCCTCACCCCACCAAGATGGCGCCTGACCTCCTCCCAGCCCCTCCTGCCTCCACAGCCGTTAGCGGACCTCGCTGCCCCCACAAGTAACTCGAAGCGGCAGAGAGATGAGGTAAAGTGAAGTTTATTATTTATTTTATTAAAAAGCAGTCTCGCACAATACTTGTTTAAAAAACAGCCTCACATAGTATGCTTAAATGTAAAATTAGAAATTGAAGGCGTAAAAGATACATACAGCGTCACGCAAACACGCAGCACGCTACCCGGTTCTGTCTCCCAGCCCAAGCCTCAGGAGTCAGGGGTCTGCGCGGCCGCAGTAGTGCTGGCATTTAATGTCGCTTGACCAACAACTAGCCCGCCAACCCTCACCCCACCAAGGTGGCACCTGACCTCCTCCCAGCTCCTCCTGCCTCCGCAGCCGTTAGCGGATCTCGCTGCCCCCCGCAAGTAACTCGAAGCGTCAGAGAGATGAGGTAAAGTGAAGTTTATTATTTATTTTATTAAAAAGCAGTCTCGCACAATAATTGTTTAAAAAACAGCCTCACATAGTATGCTTAGATGTAAAATTAGAAATTGAAGGCGTAAAAGATACATACAGCGTCACGCAAACACGCAGCACGCTACCCGGTTCTGTCTCCCAGCTCAAGCCTCAGGAGTCAGGGGTCTGCGCGGCCGCAGTAGTGCTGGCATTTAATGTCGCTTGACCAACAACTAGCCCGCCAACCCTCACCCCACCAAGGTGGCGCCTGACCTCCTCCCAGCCCCTCCTGCCTCCACAGCCGTTAGCGGACCTCGCTGCCCCCACAAGTAACTCGAAGCGGCAGAGAGATGAGGTAAAGTGAAGTTTATTATTTATTTTATTAAAAAGCAGTCTCGCACAATACTTGTTTAAAAAACAGCCTCACATAGTATGCTTAAATGTAAAATTAGAAATTGAAGGCGTAAAAGATACATACAGCATCACGCAAACACGCAGCACGCTACCCGGTTCTGTCTCCCAGCCCAAGCCTCAGGAGTCAGGAGTCTGCGCGGCCGCAGTAGTGCTGGCATTTAATGTCGCTTGACCAACAACTAGCCCGCCAACCCTCACCCCACCAAGGTGGCACCTGACCTCCTCCCAGCTCCTCCTGCCTCCGCAGCCGTTAGCGGATCTCGCTGCCCCCCGCAAGTAACTCGAAGCGTCAGAGAGATGAGGTAAAGTGAAGTTTATTATTTATTTTATTAAAAAGCAGTCTCGCACAATACTTGTTTAAAAAACAGCCTCACATAGTATGCTTAAATTTAAAATTAGAAATTGAGGGCATAAAAGATACATACAGCGTCACGCAAACACGCAGCACGCTACCCGGTTCTGTCTCCCGGCTCAAGCCTCAGGAGCTTGAGCCTCAGGAGTCAGGCTACCCAAAGGTACATAAACAATACACTTAATCATCATAAAGCAAGTCACATAACACAATATAATATAACATATCCATACATTACTAAAACACACGAAAATCCAAACCTATGCACTAGTGAAAAGCACACAATACAACTAAATGTACAAAAAACCCACCAACACAATAGTTAAAGTTTAGATCTCCCACGACCCTCAAAACATACGGCATCTTTGTAAAGCAGGTGTTCACCCAAGGGTATCTTGGCACTGAATAACAGATTTTTACTGTTACCTCACTCAATGGTACTCATTTTAAGGACCTCAAAAGGATGAAAGGCTGAGGGGACCCACCAGGATTTAAACCTGTGACTATGAAGACAAACACAGGCCCCTACAGTGGATGTATCAGTCCACTAAGCAACCAGACCCAGCTTTACTTTAAAATCTTTAACAACCTTTAAAAAGGTCTCATCTGTTAAGGCCAACAGCAGCTCCTTACCGCAACCTCGATCCCAGAAAATAGGCAAACAATGACACAAACAGATTACAAAATAGAAGGTAGCAGTAAAAAATGCCTGCTAAATGAAACTTTAAAAAAAAGACTTTGACCCCATGGAAAATTAATGTGAAAGTAAGTTACAAATGTTGAATAAATGTATTAAAAAATGTTAAAAAAAATATTAAACATTTAAAACGTCAATAAATGTTGTAATAGATGTTTAAAAATTGTGAAGTATAAATTAAAAAATAGTATAGAAAATATAGAACTATTTAACATCCACTGAAAAAACTTATGTTAAAAAGATGTTAAAATGTGCATATGAAACAATTTAAGAAATGTTAAAATGTTAAACAATAGAAAAAAACTGTGTAAATGTACAACACACAATACTATTTTAATATGATGGTGTTTATTTAATCTTAAAAATGTATTAAACTCATTTTATTGATCAAAATAAAAATGTTTTATTTTAAATAAAAATATATATGAATATATTGCAGACATTTATATTAAATAAACTAAAAAAACAAAAAAGAAAAATGTGTCACATGTCTTAATATTAAAAAAAAAATTATTAGAAATATTCAACTGAATACCTTTTTCATTTTCTTTCCAAACACCAAAAATACTAATTAAATGACATACATTACTCTCACTACATTCTAATACAATTTAAAACAAGTATTTTACACTAAAATAGTTAAATTAAATATATTCACTCTGACATAAACCATTTTGAAGAAAGTGTTAGACACTAAAGTGGAGACATTTACTATTCCCACTCCAATCTAAACCAATTTGAAGAAGGTGCTGTGCACTAAAGAAATTACATTCACTTGTTTCCCCTCTAATCTACACCAACTTTAAAAAGGTGTTGAACACTAAGAGAGTGACATTTAATACCCCCACTCCAATCTAAACCAATCAGGGGAAGGTGTTGGACAATAAGGAGTGTGACATTTGCTATTACCATTCCAATCTAAACCGATATGGGGAGGGTGTTGGACACTAAAGGGGTGAAATTTACCATCCCCACACCAATGTAAATCAATTTAAGGAAGGTATTGGACGCTGAAGAGGTAACATTTACTACTCCCTCTCCAATATAAACCAATTTGAGGAAAGTGTTGGATACTGGAAGGGTGACATTTATCGTTTCCACTCCAATCTAAACAAATTTAGGGAAGGTGTTAGACACTAAAGGGGTGACATTTACTATTTCCACTGCAATCTATGCAGGGTGCTGGATGTAAATTTTCTTTTATACACAATCAATACTCAATACTTAGACATATTTTTGAACTACTGTAAATGAAGAATGTATTTAAGAAAACCATAACCCACATTAAAATCTTTTCATAATTAAACCTTGACATATAAAATATGTTTATCACTATTCATAAGTAATATATTTGTATTATTTGCTAATATGCCTAAAATTTGAACATAAAATAAAAAAAATCATACTAGAAATATGAAATACATTAATGTAATACCAAATAAACAATTTTCAAATTCAATAATAAAAATATTCTTTCATTAGGATGAATACATTATAAAAAATACATTCCAAACAGCAAAACGTGTGCCAATAAGAAACATATTAAACATTCCATTATAACATTTTCACATAGGCCCTCACTACGATGTCGGATGGACTTGCGTCCACCCATTACCGTTGCAGGAAAGGAACCGCCTGACCATGGGTCGGCGGTTCTGCAATCTCAATTAGAATACGACCGCACATAATGTGGTCAGAAGCTTCCATTTCACGGTGCCTGCCAGATGGTGCAGGGATGTTGAGGGGTGGCATCATAGTTGCCCACCAGGGCAGTATACGATGGGCTGGGAGGAAGAGGACCCTCATAGGGATCCCCAATGTCACTCTCCAAGTGCCTTTCCATGCCGTAAACCGACATCATAATTTGGATGGCAGAAATGCCATGCTTAAGGGATTATGGTGCCTTTCCGACTGAATCCGAAACTTGTCGGATTCCCCCGCAAGTTTAAACTCCGACCACGTCATCCTAAAACGGCGGTTGGACTTTAAACCCAGTGGCGGCTCCTCGTGGGAGTGCTGTGGGGCAAACTCCAGAATACGGACGAATGGAGTTAAGTAAATAAATAAATAAAACAAATTAAATTGCGCACGCTGCATCGCCAACTCTTATCCTCAAAAACCAACATCCCGCTACTAAAAAAAGATATATACAATAACAATACATATTTCAAAAGTGCAATTTTTAATAATTTATCTAACTAAACAGACACATAAAAATAATTTCCATAAATCTAAAATAAAACACACACACAATATATACAACTTACAAACAACAATATAAACAATTATATTTTCGAAATGGATATTTTCACATCAGTATTAAAAACACTTAAAATGATATTCTTACCTTCGATATTCCTGCCAACTACATTTTTAACATCTGATATTCTTGACACAATATCATTTTATAATTATATTTTGTATTCGCTATTTTGTCCAAACACTCTGCGGCTTCCACATGGTACCCCTGGATCAAAGCACATTTGTCAGCAGTAACACATTCCAGACTGCACCATTAAGGGCGAGGCAGTGCTGGAATGTATGGAAACACTCTCAAAGTGGACCTGGCAACAGTTCAATATGGCAACAGGGATAGGGTGCAGGCAATGAGTGGATCATCTTTGTACTGGTCATGGTCACAATTCTGTGTGTGATGGAGGGGCACGGTGTAGGCAGAGATGAATATATGTTTTTACCTATCAGGGTCACTTTTCTGGGCACCTAGAGGCAGTCCAGTGAAAATAAAACGAGGCTCACTCTCATGTCACATCTCTATGGAGTAAAGGTCCTGTAAAGAGGAGGAACAAAATTATTTTAGGTTGACTGTTCCCTCACTTACTTCTCAGCGGCTGAAATATCAGCTTTTGACTATCACAGGAGGGTAGGGAGAAGACGGGCAGTATTATGTGCCTGCAGATCATTATCTTGTGATTGGCTTGTGCAGTAGTAACAGGTATCTAGTCCTGATAACCCCCTGGAAGCAGCATTTGTAGCACATAATGGGACACCTATCTCTTTCATCTCTTTGGAGTTCATCCACAGCATAACCTTTTCTTCACTCCCAAAGTATGTTCTCTTCAGTTTCAAAAGAGACAGGCAAACCTCTTTCCTCTGGTCCAAAATGTTAGACTGTACTGATAGAGAACATGCAAGAGAAGAAATGTGAACTTAAATGCCTTGCTCACGGAGCCAACTTGTATTCCAAAACAGTGGAAGTTGGGACCAGACCAACTAGACACACAAATTCAAAGTTGTCCATAACTTTTTGTAGGGAACCAATTGTTTTGATCCATGGACACCAGACTTTTCTAAAAGGTGTACAGACATGCTGGTTTCCTTTGCGATGCCTGCATCCTAAAGTGGCCACTGCATACGTAAATGACAAACAACTTCCAGCTGATTAGAAGTTGTTGCCGGTGAAGTTTATACAGGGTCCCCTTCCCTGATATATGGCATACCTCTGTATATGGGTATTTTGACATCATCAGCCAATCTCCCCTGGTTTTATTGGCTCTCCACCTGCCTCGAATTGTACTCCTCAAAACTTTCAGATCAATTGTATTTTGCTCGCTTTCTCCTTTGCTAATCACCTTCCAAGTAAGCCACTCCACAAGTAAGGCGGCACACTTGCTTCTATCCAGTGCTGAATACCTCAGAAGTGCTCACTCCTGGTATTGGTGATTGATGTACTAGTGCTCTACCACTCCTTTTACTTCATGCTGTCAGCTGACACCCTTGACCAACGGGGAGAACCTACTTTTCCATCATTGCTGTCTATACCAAAATAACAACTGCTCGGTCATGTGAGTGTTTGGCCCAGACATGGGGGGGGCACATATCCAGTGGCGTTACACAGGCCCCCGCATCCCCCGCGGTGCGGGGGGCCCCCAAGCTGCAGGGGGCCCCTTCAGCACTGTACTCAGGCCTTAGAGCTCCGGATTAAATCTGGAGCAGGGGGGGCCTCCATGTACCTTGCAGGAGGGCCCCCTCAACTTTCCTTGCACTAATGCGCATATCAGACATGTAATTGCTTAACTGTGGGCTAGAAAGCCCAGGAGGGCTCTCTACCTTCTAGGTTCTGGCTAACTTGTGTGGAGAAAAGTGCGATCACACATTAGCCTGCTGCCTAGTTCTCCTGTGTTAAATCAGAGGCAGGTGCTGCTAGCTCTTTGGTGAGCTAAGGCAAAATGGTATGTCCAAGCACCTCAACTATGAGCATCACCCACTGACATGTATAGAACAGCTTTACATCATACCCTAAACACAAATATTCTACCAGGTCTCCAATACCCTATTACTTGACCTACTAGTAGTGTTTCGCCTTTGTATTCCCAGTATATATATTTTTTTGTTGATTGTGATTATTGTGTGCTAGTTGGATCTGGATGTTTTTTCTTACGCAGTTATAATCTTGTGTAATTCTTATTTACTAGCTTGTGTGTATTTCAAATATTTCTGTTTCTCACCCGTTTATGCTTTGCACAAAATTTTGATTTGTGGGCGTCTCGTTCAACCAGAAAAAGTCTAGCGGGGACCTGTGAACCTGTGTGTGTTCTAAGGCTGCATTTTCTATGCTAGCATCATGCACTGCATGACTTTAGAAGCTGTACAAAAATACATGTGACTTTGCACATGATGGCATAGCTTGTATACAATACAGATGACCGACAAGCATAAATTGCATAATACACATATTATTTATATTTTTTATACATATTATAGTTGGAAACAAATAAGCAATTTCGTCAATTCCTACTCTTAATACGATTCAGTCTCCATTTCCGAAAAGATGTATTTCCTCGTATAAGTCTACACACTTGGCCCTTCATTGTCGTATATTTTATTTCTGAAGTCATTATGTTCCAAACTATTTCTCCCAGCACCAGTGTCTACTGAACATTCAGGAAGGCCAACAAATTTAGAATAGATCGTCTCATTATTTCAGTAGGTCTAGGCTTTCCTCATCCCGTTGCCTCAGTGTTCACGCCCAGTCATCAGAGAAGGTAGGATATAATACTTCCATTCCATTCTGAAAAGCATCTATTGAGTTTATAAGAACAACTTCTGCAAAGAAAACGTGCCTGATTCCAGGAAAATGCAGTTTCCATGCCAAATATTTGAGCTCCTGCTCATCTCTTTGAAGAGGAATGCCATCTCCATCTGTTTCAAGACTAGCAGATGTTCAAGTTCAAAAACATATTTGAGAACAATATGAAAAGAGATTCCACGGTACAATTTCCTTTTGGCTTCATGTTGTCCGATTGTATTTTACATGCTGTGCGAAACCTATTATCTCTCCGATTTTAGAGATAATCAAATGTCATAAAACTGCAGCGTGGCAGATGATTGTCGGGGGTGATATCTAATTAAACCTTGTATAATTGCTTTTCAACAGATTCACAGAGACTGATGATTCTGTGAAGGCCCATTCCAACTGAGAGAAATGTTTCTACTGTTCAACTTTTTTTTTGTTAATTTAACACATTAAGAACACTAATGGTAAAATCATGATTATCTGTAATATTAATTAAAACCTGAAAATATTTTATGAAACAAAGGGATCAATATTGTGAGATTTACGTGTTCGTGTATGATCATATAATAATGCATGCATCATATTGTACCTATCTGAAATCAGAACAGTTTTTAGGGAAGGATATTTTGGAGTCATTCTCCACACCCAAACCAAGAATCCTAGATTATACTACCATCCTAAGCAAAGGCCCCTTGGGATGTAATGATGTGCTTTAATAAATAATGGAATATATTTACAAGGCGCTAGTGCCACCAGAACGTATTTTTCAGTGATGTTCTGGTGGCGCTATACCCTTGTCCATATTTACAAAGCAGCGATTAACCACTTTGAGTGACTTAACACCATCTTGTAAATACGACCAGTTTAGATGCATCACTTTGCGTGAAAGGAGCGTGCAATGGATGTTTCTGTGGGCGTTACACCGCAACACCCATTGCATTTTGACATTGCCCCAGATTTACAAGGATGTGTAAATCCGAGGCAGCGCAAAATTTAGGAAGTGTTAGAATGGTGCAACAAGGAGAAATACTTTTATTTCTTCTTCCTGGTTTCATTTTTTCTGTATGCTGTATCAATAATGGCATTCTGCAGCACACATAGAAAGAGAAAAATGCCATTAATGATTGATTTTTTAGAGCAGGAAAGTGTCCCTTCCTGCAGATAAACAAACATGTAATAACAATTTGCTACTTCTCTATGTGCAGCAGAATGCCCTTATTACTTGTTTATGTGCAGGGAGGGACACCTTCCTGCACGTAAGCAATCATTCCCTGCAACCATAGTGCAAGGCTGTCTTCATTGGCACTTGACAGCTAATTTTAGCGTGAGCACTACGGAAAACACAGGGGTGCGCCGTATTATTGTAAATATGATGCATCCTTGCAATTTGGAAATGGCAGAGCATGGTGCTGCCAAATTTGGCTCAGCTTCGCGCTCCAACATTTCCCGGTAAATATGCCCCCAAATATCTAGAGGCATGCACTTCTCTTATTCAAAACTGTTACCCTTCATGGCAACTAAATACATTGACAGTTCATGAATGAGATATTTCTTGTATTGTGAAAGGCTAAAATAATTGTTAACATTGTAAGAACATTTGATTAAGGTATATTACGTATACTACAGCTATTTCAGTACAATTCTCATTTTCAGAGTTGAAAAATGAAGAGCAATCAAGCTGAACTTTGCCAAATGTCAATGCAGGAAGAAAATCAAGCAATCAATCAATCATCTTTAGTCAGTAGATAAATAAGCATATAGCAAGGGCACGCAATAAGAGCATAATGAAATATACAAGATTAAAAAACATTTAAAAATATGTTAAAAACATACAAAAAAACATACCTGATGTAGAACATTTAAACGCTGCATCCTAAAAGAATCAATAATGCACTGATCAATTTACGAATATGTATTAGGAAACAAGACGCAACTGAGCTTGATATGATATAAATTAAAACAACATTCTCCTCTTGTGATCTAAAAAACACTTCAAAAGCAAGCAACAGAATGGCAAGTGTCATAATCATTAAGTTGCTGGACAAAAAGTGAGGCAACATTATATTTCGAAAATTGTACCTAAGCAGTAATGGCAATAAGAATCTCCTTGTAAAAGGTAAGTAATATTTACAGAAGAAAACAAAGTGCAATAGGGACTGGGTTGATTGCTTGTCGCATAGACAAATGCTATGTCTGCAGTAGAATATTGCCCTTGTGGAAAGCATAGCATCTAGCGAATCGAGCCAAGTGTAAATCGAGTCAGTAATTTTCCCTCATGCACATTCATCACATAAAGTAAATAGGGGGCAATCTCGGGTGACATCTGGATTAAGCAATAGTCTCTCAAAGCTGGTTTTCTCTACCTCCACAGCCTCCCTAGAAGCCTGCCTGTGCTTAATAAAACTGTCCTGTGCCCAGAGTTTATCTTTTCTTGTACTAGCTTCTGGGCTCGCAAACAAATGTGAGCAGCTCAAGGCTGAGCAAGTGTCTTGGGTATATATTAGTCAAGGAATGGTGACACTGCAGCTACATGAGAAGTAGTCTCTAATGACGGCCTGATTGAGCTCAGCTTCCTAATTCGCCCAGATTGAACAGAGGACTAAGGGGGCTGCGTTAATGGTGTCTTGAACATACTCCATGGTGCAGAGGGAATGCGGTGTTGTGGGGGGGGGACACCCATCAAGTGGAGGCAGAATATGTTCTCTTCCTCCTGAATCGCCCCTGCATCTCTACATCACCAAATCCCCATACCCTGTGTTACAGTTGACAGACATTTCCGATTATGGATTTCAAGAATAGGGTTGACCTTTTTTACTAATGCAGATAGCGAGGGAAAACTTGGGACCAACCGCTCGGGTAAAGAGAATAATTCTGCATCTTAGACAGGGGAACCGAATACAAGCTTCATCAAAGTCCAGGTCGAGGTATGGAAAGGAACTCACCCTATCCAGTATTTTACCACCTAAACTTCAAGAATGAGTTTTTGTGTTTCTGGGGCCGCACACCATTCTAAATGTTTTTTTAAAGTTGGTCTCTAGTTCCAGGCCCTTCATGAAAGACACAAAACTTGAAATTAATATCTTAAGGCCATTTACCATTCTAGCAAGAAGGACTGTCTTATCCGCCTATAATAACGCAGGTACAACCTTCACCCCAGTGCGTGGTACATCAGCCCCAACAGATACCATTGTCCTTTTCAGGTCATTGATATATAGTAGGAAAAGGATAGGGGAGTATACACAACCTTGGCGGATCCCTCAGTTGACTTTGAAAGGTTGAGTGAATTCAACAGCATCATCAAATCTATCAGTGACTGAAAGGTCCTGGTGGAGAAGTCTTACAAAAGAGACCAGACCTGCATCAAAGCCCATGGTCTCAAGGATAGCCCACAACCTGGAACTATTGACACAATTGAATGCGCTTGATAGGTCCATAAATGCAAAGTGGATAGAAGAGCTCTTACCATGTTTATATTTGGCCACTATAAGGTGAAGGTTAAAGCATTGTGCGATTGTCTCGGGCCCCTTCTGGAATCCGTATTGTACCTGAGAGAGAGCACTGCTCTTATTTATTCAGGTAAGGAGTCGTTGCAAGACACTCTACCAAACATTTTAGCAGCCTAGTCCAGAAGGGATATTGGGCGATAGCACGTTGGATCTTGGCCATCACCTTTTTTAAAATGGGGGCAACTGTTGAGGTGCGCCAAGAAAGTGTCACCTGAACATGACGTACCGAGTTAAATACACAGGTAAGCACAGGAGTCCAAATCCCTGGGTCCTCTTTGAATAGTTCAAGAGGGGCGCCATCTGGGTCCGGTGCCTTCTTTCAGTGACTATCGAGGATGGCTTTAAATGCTTCTTCTTTCCTAAAAGAAAGAATAACACAAGAGGGACATTCCATCAGCCCTTCATCAGTTGGGACAGTACTAGACAAGTAGACAGCAGTGAAGTGCTCTATCCATTCCTCTGGCATGATATAGACCGTAACTTTGTTGGGGGACGTTGAGGGGATAAGACAGTCTGGACCACCTTCCAGAAGGCTTGAGGATCTTTCTGCTGGCAAACACCAACAGTAGCCTCCCACTTCTCCTCCTTTATAGCCAGCTTCCTTTTCTTTAAAGCCAGGGCATAACGCTTTCTACTGGCTACAATTGCACACTGATCTCTGAGAGACTGTTTTAGTACCCCATGCAAATTTTCATTTACTGCTCTGCAATCTTTATCAAACCAAGATTTATCATGAGTGGGAGACGGGATTCTGGGTCTAGACAGCAAAACTGTGTCAAGTAAACACATGAAGTAATGTTAGGTACCCAAAAGGATACTACGCCCACAACAGAGGTCTGCGATTTGTACCCAGCAACACATCCATACATATATGTGTGATAAAGCCTTAGCGAATAACACCTGCATCTACCTAGCAGCTTTAAACGAACTACTTCAACAGATGATGACATAGAGAAAAAAATGCAATGCTCCAGGATCGACTCAGAAACACAGTTCCCTCCTAAACCAACATTGACACGTAAATCAACACACTTACACTGCTGTGCCAGGACACAAAAACACAGTGGCCTCCTAAATCAACACTGAAACGTAAATCAACACACTCACACTGCAGAACTAAGACACAAAAACACGTATCCTTTGTTCACAAACACAGATCCTTGTGACATATGGCAAAGAATTTAAGGAAGCTTTGATTCCTAGCCTCAGCACCCGAGAAAGGACCCAGCATCCGCGACATACTTCCAGAGCAAACACTCTGACAGAAGAGCATGTTGGTGTACGTACAACACATACAACGATTGAATAAATACTTGGCAATTCCCCCACAAACACGGGACCTGCAAAATGATTCTCCTGAAAACAAATCTGTCTGTCTACAACTGACTGTGACTTGGACACAAAGATGTCCCCCTAATTCCAGAAAGAACCCTGTAACAGTTCCTGCAGCACCACACAGATTAGGATGATAATCTACCTACATCCACACAGAAGACAGCACTTAGCTCAAACATGGGTGGATCCACCAGCTACCCTAATATAGAATTGCATGTCAGCACCCACTCCGAACACGATTCTCTTGATCCTCCCACATTGGAATTCCAGAACACACTTCCTCACGGGATCCTTGAGATTTCAATTGAAAAGCACCATTCAGCTCTAAACTTACAGTCTGTTGCTCAATCGGTACACAATTCAAGAAAATAGGAGCTCAGCTACTTTCTACACTTTATCGAACATTCTGCACACCCCAAACCTGCCTCCACCCATCATCAGTCCAAGCAGGAGTCCAGAATCCCATGCTTTAAAAGTCCTACATGGATGAGAGCAAATGTCAACACTCCATGGCCATGTGCATGTCTACAAAATATTCGGAGAAACACTGCCAACTCTGAGAACTTCAAAGCTCCAACATTAATCGGACAGGCGAGTGCAGTAAAACACCACAAGACAGGGATATATGAATGAGACCTCAGAGGACGTCCATGCCAAGAAGCATGCAATGACTTATCAGTCCACATGGATGCAAAATATGTCACCAAACATGTGCTGCTGACACTAGTGACTACATTGAGGAGCAAGCGATTGTATGTATAAAGGTTACAAGAAGCAGAATGGCAGCAGCAACCAAGTTGCCTGTGATCACCAAAGATGAAATGCTAATCCTAGAATATGAGAAATAACCATAAGTAAAGCCAATGTAAGATTCCAGAAAACAGTAAAGGTAAGCATGAAAAGATAGGAGAAATAAAAACATTTCTCCTTGTTTGTGCCTGCCTCGAATAAGTGTTATTCTTTTGCGCCAAACCCTGCCTACCATTGGTATTAGAAAGGCTTTAAGTAAAAAACCATGGGGGGTAAGGTGGGAATGCCCAAGTACCACCTATGGACTGCCCTATTGATGCAAAGTAATGAACAGTATTGCAAAGGGCTATTGTATTGCTTATGGGGGTACTCTCCTGGCAAAAATGTTTTGTGCAGGAAAGTAAATGCTTTATTAAGACTTTGCACCAGTTTGCATCACTATTTATGACTTACAAGTTGCTGCCACTTCCAATACATCACCTCCTTGATGCACCACAGCTGACAACTGGACTTGACTGGCTTGCGCCGCTTCCTGGCTCTGTCCAATTTTCCAGACATTTTGGTCACATCAGGAGCTTCTTTTCTCTCTGGATAGAAAGTGAAACTGGGGTCCTCCAAATGATGGGCTCTGTTTTTTGAGAGTCTATAGACTCATCTTTGATAGTGTTGTTCCAGGGATTCTGCTCAGGAACAGAACTATGCCATCGGCAGGTTGGGACTGAGGGCCATATGTAGGTAGCTAAATACCGGTCAGTAACGTCTGAAATTCGGTAAATATCCCGTTACCGACTGGTATTTAGGCAATTGAGATGTAGGAGTCCAAAAAGAAGGATTCGGTAAATATGAATCGGTAAATACCGATTCATCATTACCGAATCCAAATATACCGATTCATAATTACCGAATTCATATTTACCGATTCGGTAAATATGAAATGGTAAAACGATACCTGAGATGTAGGTAAATTCGGTATTTACGAATTCCATGAAATTCGGTATTTAAGAGTCGGTAATTAACACAGATTGAAATCAGGTGGTAAACAGCCACAGTGCATATAAGCAATCCGAAAATGCAACAGCGTGAGCACCATGGCCGCTCTGTATGTGATTGCAAGGCGCCTACGTCTACAGGCAGCAGGTCTGAGGATTTGGAGATGGGAGGAACGCATTTACAGACAGCGCATCACACTCTTCCAACAGACTGAGGCTGAGATACATGAAAGGTACAGGCTACACCCCCAAACCATCATGGACCTGATAAGGGACCTGCACCCACTCCTGGACCAGCCAACAACAAGGGCGCATGCCATACCACCACATGTGCAGGTGCTCTGTAGCCTACATCTACTAGCATCTGGCAGTTACCAGGGGGTGATAGCTGCGGTAGGCGGGGTATCCCAGAGTTGCCTGTCCCGTTTCTTCAGGAAGTTCCTGGATGCCATGATGCAGAGAATGCAACACTACATTAGCTTCCCAAACACACAGGCTGAACTGCAGAAAACAAAGACAGACTTTTATCAGATGGCACACTTCCCGCATGTCATAGGCTGTATGGATGGCACACACATTCCAATCTGCCCACCAGCAGCCACTGAGCACATCTACAGGAACAGAAAGTCCACCCACTCCATAAATGTGCAGGTAATCTGCGATGCAGGCAACATAATCACTGATATCGTAGCTAAGTTCCCTGGGAGCACCCACGACTCCTTCATCTTCCAGAACAGTGGGATCTACACACGACTGATTGCCGGAGAATTTGGAGAAGGATACCTGCTAGGTAAATCACTGTGACACTCCCTAATACTTATCGCAAATGAATGTGTATTGAGGCATGTGACTAATGCTACTCTCTTACTCACCTAGGCGATAGTGCATATGCCGTGCGGTCATTCATCCTCACTCCCTACCTACACCCATCAACCCTGAGTGAAAGACGAAATAAAGTGGCACACAAATCAACACGCAACGTGGTGGAGCGCACGTTTGGACTATTGAAAAGCAGGTTCCGCTGCCTCCACAAAAGCGGAGGCACACGCCAGTACACACCCATCATCTGCTGCCAGATCATTGTCACTTGTGCAATGCTGCACAACCTTGCCACGAAGACAGGTACAGAGGTGGAAATAACAGATTTTGAGGACAATGACGATGAGTCTGCACAGCCAGAGCCCAACGCAGCAGGAGTGGCAACAGCAACAGATGGGAGAGAGAGACGGGCAGAGATCACATGCAACTATTTCTAAGTAAGTAAGGGGACACAGCCAGTAGTTGTATGCCATGACGTAGTTTTAATCATGCGGCACTACGCCACAACACAACGCCAAAAATGGCCCTATAAATCATGTGAAAACAAGAGTTTGAAGTCAAGGGTTACTTCACCCAACTGTGTCCTGCAATTGTGTGCAGCATCAGTGTCTGCGCCCACGCACTACAGTGCGGGATGCCAGGGATTGAGTCTCCTCACTTGCTGTGGTACCAGTGGCAGCCCCATGCCGTCTGTTGCTCCTCTGTGTGTATGTGACAGGGGGGGGTAATGCTGCTCCTACTGGTGGTGTCTTCGCTGTCCCCAGCATCCACAGCACCAGTTGTGGCCGACTGGCTTGTTAGCAGCACCTCAAGTGCACTGGTCACCCTCACCATCCCCCTTGACACATCATTGCTGCAGTGCGCAAGCCCCTCCTGCATTGCCACGGAGCGCCTGCAGAGCAGCGAAGTGGCAGTTGCCAGGCGGTTCACTGCCCTTGTGTGGTGATCTTTCTTTTGCCTCTCCCTGTGCCGTGCAGCTCTGTCCTCATCCATCTTCATGCACAGCAGCATGACGGACTGGGACATGTCCCGCATGCCCGCAGCCATCTCCCTCATGCCCTCAGCCATTGCGCTTATGCCCCTGTCAATATTGCCCATTGTGTCATTGAGGCCCTTCATTTGGCGCTGGACTGACAAGATTGCCTTTCCTTGTAGGTGCTGTACCTTGACCATGGTGGCCTCCAGCCCTTAGAACACCCCATGGCTCTCACCCTGTGGAGGTGGACTGCGCACCCGAGACCTGCGGCGACGTCTGGCACCTGTGTGTGCTCCCTCAGAGGCGGAGTGCACACCGGCATGGCAACCATCCAGTGGCACAGTGGATGTTTCCACAGCCCTCGAGTCTTCTGATGAGGACTCTGAGACATGTAATCTTGCAACAGCACGCCTCCTAGACCTGAACAATGCAGGTGGTGTTGATGCGGGTGAGGCCAGCTGGAGTGGCAATGCTGGATGTGGTGGCGAGGCTGGCTGTGGGGGCGTGGCTGGCTGTGGTGGTGCGGCTGGCTGTGGTGCTGTTGTCTGGCCAAAACTCGTGGTGGTCTTCTCTGAGCTGTCCTTCCGAGGTGCCCTCTCTCCCTTCTCCTGTGCAGTCCTGCGCGAGGTATCGCCTGTGGACAGAAATTCAACATCAGCTCAGTGTACCTGCATACCTGCATTGCTATCATCATAATACATTTCTGTAACACTCTCTCATTGTCCTATGCCTGCTTATCGCTAATGTGTGTAACATGCCTAGTTGTTCTGAGCAATTTTTGTCATGTTTGGGGTTTCACAGACTACATCTCCCATAATGCATTGCTGGTATGCACTAAGACCTGTACCGGAGTAGGATTCTCATTGCCCAATTGGGGATTTGGGATAGGGGTAGGGGGAGCACAATGCTGTGCATGCGTCTTACCTTGTTTTGTGGCGGCTCTGGCAGAGCTGTCTGCATCCCCAATCCCCACGACACTTTCAGGCTCAATTGTAGACTCCACGAGCTCCTCAAGTTCTGTCAGGGCAGGTGCCCTGTTCCTTCCACCTCCTGTCCGGCTGGCCTCTTTCTTCAGTTCTGCCATCTTCCTCTTTTTGATGATACGGATGTCGTACCATCGGTTCTTGAGGACATCAATGTCCCGGGGGGTCACTCCCCTGGAATTCACCTGCGCCTGGATTCTCAGCCAGATCTTCCTTTTCTCCGATTCAGCCACTTGCAGTGACTGTTTTCCGAACAGCTTATGGTGCTGCTTTACCACCTCCTCCACAAGTACCTGCAGTTCCTTTTGGCTGAATTTAAGTTTTCTCTTCCTTGCCCCTCCATCACTCTCTGTGTCCTGGCTGGCCATTGTGTCAGCTTGTTGTGCTGAATCAGGCACTGGCTCTGTTCCTCTCCTCTGCACTCCCAGCCTCTCCAGAGTCTGCTGATTGTGTGCACGTGCCTGGGTGTGGACACTTCCTGGTTGGGTGGGGTTGGGTTTGCACAGGATTGGCTGATTCCTCAAATGATGTGTATTTGAATTTCCGATTCGGTAAATACAGATTCGGTATTTACCGAATCGGTAAATACCAATTCGGTATTTACCGATTCGGTAAATACCGAATAGAAACTCCGGTCGGTATTGTGGATTCGGTATTCATTTACCGAATTTTACCGATTCGGTAATTTTTACCAAACTATTTGGTACATAGCAAATACCGATTTCTAAATACCGAATCGGTAATATTCGGTATTTAGGAATCGGTATTTCTGGCCTACCTACATATGGCCCTGAGTCACCATAACCATTCAGTATCTCTGAACCCAAGTACGGCTAGCTATAGTGTATCACTTGCTCTCCTAACCTTACCAGAGGAACAAGTGAATTGGCACCCAAGAAAACAACACTCTCTACCCTCTCAGGGATCACGGTAACAGGACGCTCCCTTTTGCTCTCTCACTCGTACTTGTCTAGAATAAGATAAACAAGAGACACAAAGGAAGTTTAGAATATTTATCTAAACTATCATGCTCTAAAATGCAGTTTTCGTGCGACAATTAGAAAACAAATGAATACCAAAAATACTGTTAGCATGATCAATAAACCATATACCATAAAAAGCCCTGCCATGAAAAAAGACAGAGTAGCCAAAATCCCCCTTCCCTTCTACCAAAGCTAAATGCGTATATATCATAGATCTCTGAGATTAGTGGTGGACCCGTACCTTAGCGTGCCCAGATGGGAATTCTACATCTCAGCTAATGCCGCAATCTTGTCTTAGAACCCTTGCTCCACGTTTGCTTAAACTCTAGTGCTCAGTTATAAAGCAAGACATGTGTACACAACCAGCAGCTGTGTTCATAATGTTGTGTCGAGGTGCTAGTGACTGACCAGAGAGAATAACAAGGGAAATTGTTGTTTGAACATGTCTGTGGTGTTCAAAGTAAATCCCAGGAAAAGAACAGAACATGAAAACCTATGCAGGATCTGTGTGAAAGTACAATGTGTCACAAAAGCAAGCGTGTTTATATAGTAACATGTGCAAAAGAAAATGTGGCCTAAAACGTGCACAATTAGACTAACATAGGGAAAAATACAATGAGCCATGCAGAAAACACACAACACCCTCCCTTTCTTCAGGATAGTAGCACTAAAGAGGTTACTAAATATAAGAAATTTAATCAGAAGGTAAACATACTGAAAGCATAGTTCAGACTTGGAGTTAACTGAAATTGAATGGAAGAGAATGTAATTTTGGAAAAATAATCAAATATGGTGCTTCTGAGGACTCCATTGCGTCACTCGCCATCTCAAACACTAAAGACTCTATAAAGAAGTCTGAATCTGCATACGATTGTTTGGTCAACTGCCCAAGGCAGGATCTCCAAAGAACAGACATGATCTCCGTTCCCAGTAGATGCTGAGACAGTTACCGAGCAAATTGCATCTGTGTTAGAAAAGCCCGCATCTTGTGAACCACCATGTGCTGATGCACATATTTCCTTGTAGGCTAGTGGCCCAAACCTCGCATTGTGAAGAAGTGGCAAGCCCAAAGGACAGTCCTGAAAATGGGTCTCTTTCGGACTCATTAGCAACCTAATGTCCAAGGTGGCGGGTGTTTGCGAAGTCAGGCAAATGTCCAGTGCCCATTCGAAGGTGTCAGGCTCTTACCAGACTTTATTTGCAGAAGTGAAATTGATACGCTGGAAATTCCCAACTTCCCTATAGATCAAGCAGATCCATACATACGGACCATGCCTGGCCCTAGGGGATGAAGGGACATGAACTGGTGGATGTCAGGATACTGCCTCTAGGCATCAATGTTGTCTTGACTTCTCACTTCCACAAAATAAGAACAAAGTTTTAGTACCGAGTGATCGCAAGTGGAAGCCGTCTACTATCAAATAAAACCCTGTTCTAATTTCCTGATGTCCCTTCCTCCTGTGTCAGGTATATTGATGTTCTACGTATGCTCATACTACATTTATAATGAAAGGAAGGGAACTATAATGTGAATCCTGATTAGACAAAAATTTCATTCACCTATGTGAATACGTTATAGATTTAGTTTCTCTCTCTAGCTCATCATTTTGCAAGATGCTAATTTTTCTCCTAATTTTTCTCCTTATAACATAATGCTTCTGCTAAAAATAAAATTAAGGAACTCTACACAAACAAGTTGAACCAAATTATTTATCCTTCTGTGGCACATCAAACTGAATGTTCAAACCCAGTATTTCAACGTGCAGTTAATTCCACTCAGATTCTTTGCACAATCTTGTCCATAACATTTATGATAATATTGTTCATTTCCCTCTTATTTTAATATGTCTCAAATCACTGCACTGTGAAGAAAGCATCAAGCAATTTTCATTTAACCGGTTTCTCACAAATTCATCCAATAAATTTCCAAAAGAAATATTACTAGCAGAAGCGTGTTACCCAATTGTAGAGTATTCAGCTTTTGAAACCTCTCTTTTGTTCTTTCAGGTTCAGCAGCTGAGACAAATGCAAAGTGCGGCGGACCCGACAGTCTGCACGAACCTGATACTCAAAACAAGAGGAAACAGGTACATGGAAGCTCTGCAGGAAACAGGTCACTGGAACAACTGAAGCCGAGGTGAAATGCATGCTGGAGAAGGATGCCAATGCTGAGGTGAAGGAGACGCAGGAGCAGAATGCAGACAGCAGGTAACAAAGGCAGGTTTCCAGAACGACCAGGAGTCATTCTTGGTGCAGCCCGCAGTCTGAAAGGCTGCGCACTCCACCTATTAAAGAGAACGCTCTGCCCAGACGCTGCTACAGTAGCACGCCCAACAGAAGGGGCACCATATGCAATGGAACACAAGTTGTATGCAGGTAAACCAGGTAGGCCAAGATGTTAGGGACTAGTCAAAATGTTGTTCCTGCAGTAGAAACATTCCAAAGTTCTGAAGCATATGATCACGGTAGTGTTGGAGCAGTGCCAGATCCAGAGGGCCAGTAATCGGAGTGTACATTACTGAGAAGCAGAAACAGGATTAGAATGCCACAAATGAGGAACACCAGGAATGGGAATCCTCCAAATACACTAGAAAAAATAAAGTGGATAAAAGCCGGTATTACTCCAAAGATGGTTTGATAAGAACTAACGAGGTGGGAGCCTAAACCTTAAAAAAGTGGGCAAGGCCAGCCATACTAGAGGCATTAAAGATTTGATGCACTAATTATATTGTAATGCAGGGGAGGATTTGTATTTAATAATGACTGTATCTCACTAGAAGATCTAGCCACCTGCAATTCTAAGGTCTCGTGAGCAGATGTAATAACCACTTCTTGTTGGAACAATAATGCTTTCAGTCTGATTAGCTTGTTAAAATCTGCCTTCAAAGTTGGAATGGGAGGCCACAATGAGTTAATTACAATCCCATGTGGAGGGGTAACCAAGACATTGTTGCAATAAGTGACTAACTGGGAAACTGACAAAATATACGAAACTCAAGCCCGCATTCCAAAACAGTCTTGATCTCTAAGCATAAGATAGCTCCCATTAGAGAGTGCCATAATAAAAGGGAGAATTGCAGGAACCCGAATTCCTTTCAAATAACAAGCAAAATTTGGTGCTGAAGTATTGCATTAGCTGTTACTTTTAACCTGTTTACAAACAAGTGAATGTCCGACAGTAATCACATTCTTCTCCAGTAATAAAAACTTCCTTATAGGTGTATTCGCAATCATATGTAAAGGGAAGTGACCATAACTCATGAATGAAGCTGCTTCCACGGGGTTCATATCTACCAACAGGGAAATGTTTCATGCAATCTTTGAATTAAAACAATAAGATAGGCAGTAAAATAACACCATGCATTAACAACATCGCTGAAGGTGTTTCAGTTGCACTGAATGGGAGTTGTTGTAAAGGGCGGCTCCTCCGCTGAGGCAGAGGAGCGTCACCCCACTGCTCTGTGAGCAGTTCAAAAAGGGAAAATAAAATGATAATAACGTAGACGTTATCATTTTATTTTTCCATCCTGGCTCAGCTGGGCGGCTTGGCTTTCTGTCACAGGAGGAGAGGTGGTCACTCTGTTAAGTGCACATGACGTTTGGCTGGCCGTCTTGAGCCGGCCAAACAGTCATGCACTCTTTGCAGGTTCTTCACAGGTTGTAATACACAGATGGGGTAGAGAACATGCACAGCCTCCCAGTCACTCTCTGAGTGCTGACCCGCGGCGCTAAGACCAATCACCAAGCTGCCGTCATGGTGACAGCAGCGTTGTGATTGACTAGGGGAGCATGGGAGCTTCCTGCGTCGATAACCGAGGGGTGGCACCCGGTCTGAAGGTAAGTGGATTTTGTTTTCATCCCCCTCCCTGCTCCACTACCCCCGTTAAGCTGCAGCCACCACTGGCTGTTCTAATTTTGCAGCATTGTGTAAGTCACATATTTTTTGGCCATCGGTTGTTGTTTATGTGTTAAAGTGAAAGGTAGAAATAAATCGCTCCAATTCAGGTAATGCCATGGAACACATCCATTTTTGAGTGTTTGAAACATCCAGCTAAACTGCATAATAGATCTAAGCTGACTTTGCCCATGATACAACATTGACATATCACTCTGCAAAATATCATTACAGATGATACAATGTTGTTTAAAAAATAAATAAGAGATGACAATGTATTATCATTTCATTTAATAACTTTATTTCGGCATTCATTCCATTAACGTTCTTACATCATCGCTTAGCCAAGCAACAGATTTAAAACAGTAAATAGTGAATAAATAAATGACACATTATCAACAACAGCAAGCAGTTTCTCTAATTTATCTTAGTCAATTTGTCTTAAATACGCAGCTACTTCCGTCTAGGATAATTTCCAAATTTCATAAGTAGCATGTATAAATCTTTTAGAATGTGGGGACTTGGGGCCTAAAAGAAAATCTGATACATTCATGTCTTTGGAAAGGAGGGAAAGATGTTGTTTCACTGCAGACAGTGTGGAATGTTCCAACCATTGTTGACATAACTTTCCCACCAAATAGGTGATGATAATACCAGAATGTGTTGATTGTAATTACCAGGGTTCAGGTTTACTTAATCTAAACCCAGATGTGGAATAAAGGAAACAAGCATAACAACCATTTGTGTTCACTGGCCACAATAAACAACCCCTAGGATTAGAAAAGGAAGAGTTAGGATGAATAATTGTATATTTTTAAACCACAATTTCCGGGATCTTTTCTTGAGATACTCTAGGGTGCATTCGCACTCCTTGTCATGTAGTGGACGCTTAAATTATTTTGGGTGAGTTCTCTAATGGCATTACACAGCCAGGTGATTAAGTGTCATCCAGGGCCCATTTTTAAGATTGTTTGAAGTACCGGGTATGTCGCGGGTTTCCCTTCAGATAGGTCCCACAGTTGTCGGCAGTCTGAGACAATTTGTCTGTGCAGGAGGAACTGCCCATGTGGGAGTCCACTTCCCTCCACTAAACGGTCAAACGTGAGGAGTTGACGATCTGCGAACAGGGACTCCATCTCGAGGAGCGAGTGGTCAGTCAATGCCTGCATTGCTTGGGCCCTACAGTGACTGCTACCCCGGAGCAGGGTGGCTTGTGGTAGCAAGGGGGTGTATAGCTAAGTTCCGTGGGATAGGGAGTGGACCAACAGCATGCAGGACCTAGCTACTGCTACCTGAAGTGGATGTATCGAGAAAGGTCAGGTGTGGGACAGAAGTAGGCAGCGTAGTGCCGGTATCGACATGGATCCTGGCTCCGAGCTAGCCTCTCCCAGATAGTGCCCCGCCATCTAGCGCGATAGCTATTGGAGCTGCACCACCAGGAAATATGCTTCGAAGGATGGGGCCCTTAGTCCTACCGGATCAATCAGCAGTTGCATCTGGGTCAGGGCAACTCTTCGACAACCATTGCCCGTTATGAGGCAATTAAGCAGGAAGTCAAATTCCTGAAAGAAGGAGCATGTGGGGATAACCGGCAGATTTGCGAAGTGGTAAATGAGATGGGGTACTATGACCATGTTTGCCAGGGCTATTCTTCTGACTGGGCCCAGAGGTAGGGTCCTTCAGAAGCCTACTTGTGCTTGTATGCCTGCCAGGGACTTGAGGAGGTTGCCCTCATAGAGATCATTAGGAGAATGATAGAGTATAACTCCTAAATAACAAAGGGCCCACTCACTCCAGGTGAGCCTGGCATCGCCAACACATATCTCTTGGGGGAGGTCATGACTTAGGGGAGACATAGTGGATTTCGCCAAGTTGACTTTTAAACCGGATACAGCCACGAAATCTGCGAGCATGGTCCAGAGGGATGTAAGCTCCATTGTGAAGTTCCGCACATGTAACAACAAGTCATCTGCATACACGGATACGCTGTGGGTAGTGTCAGCTAATGGGATGCCCCATTCCCTTCCCTCCTTTTGGAGGCAAATCGCCAGGGCTTCCATTGCTAAAGCGAAGAGGAGAGTGGCCACCCCCTGATGCATGCTGCGTGCCACCCGGAAAGGGGCTGAGATGTGGCGGCCGAGGTGTACTCTGAATGTGAGCTTCATATTCAGTAGCCTCGTGTACACCATAAGTGTGGGACCCAATCTGATGTGCTGAAGCACCGCAAAAAGGTATGGCCAGGTCAGCAAGTCCAATGCCTTCTCCAGGTCCAGGGCCAGGCAAGCAGTGCAGGAAGACCAGCCACGTGCCTGATCCTTGATGTGGAATGGCCTAAAATATGGTGGGAGGTGTTCCTGCCCAGCACAAACCCACACTGGTCAGGGTGCACCAATGTTGGGAGGACCTGGGTGTATCAATCTGCTAGGATCTTACCAAGGATCTTACATTCAGTCGATAACAGTGTGATTGGTCAGTAGGAAGTCAGTAGTATAGGGTCTTGATCTGGCTTGAGGAACAACGCTGGAACAGATTTACTCAGCGAACAAGGTAGTTCCTCACCCTTCAGCACTGCCCTGCACATCTCTTCCAACCTGAGTGCCAGCTGAGTGGAGAACATATTGTAATATTCGAATGGTAGGCCACACAGACCCAGGGCCTTGTTTCGTGCCTAGGCTTGGAATGAATTTTTTACGTCCGTTGACATAATTTGTGCATCAAGGGGGCGTCCTGTCGGATGGAGTAATTTGGGGTGTAGTCAGAGGGGCCAGAAATCAATCTACAAATTCCATACTGTACTGCACTGGGGCATTATATACCATGGCCTAATTGTCATAGATGGTCTGTAAGATATGCACCTGTGTGTGATCCATGACTCCCATAGGGCCCGCTATTTCTGTGGTTGGTCGCATGTCTGTGTCTTGAAGGATAAGCCAGGCCAACAGCGCGCCGGACTGATCCAATTCCAGGTGCGTCCTGGCTGTGTATGCCTTGAAATTGTATCTGCGTAGATCTGCCAGAGCTTCTACATACGAGGTCTTTGACTCCGCGACCTGAGCCAGGGATGCCATGATGGCATCCGCGGCCTTGGTCAGCATTTCCAGCTTGGTCTCTGTCGCTTGTTGGTTGTGTTCTAGTGTCACACTGACCCCTGCTATCTGTCGGATAAATGCTCCTCTATTGACTACCTTAAAGGCGTCCCATTCTAGTATCCTGGAGGATGCTGTATTGGTCATTTTCTGAGAAGTAGACCGGATGCTATTTTCTTGTTTGTGGCAGAATACTGAGTCATCAAGGCAGTCCCGTGGGGGCCACCAGGTGGGGACCGGAGGCAGGGGTGATCGCCATCTGAGGGCCATGACATGCGCGTCCTGATTAGATAGGACCTGGCCCAGGTAGTCTATACTTTGAATCAAAGGGATGGCTGCTGGTGAGCACACAAATTGGTCGAGTCGTACCCGTAGGTTGTGGCGGATAGAGTGGAAGGAGTAAAGCTTGGTTGCCGGATATTGGTTTCTCCAGGCATCTAGAGGTGACCAGCGATTTACCCTGGTGTGGTATCGCTCCGCCTGTGTTCCTTTTGTGTAGTTGGAGAGGGGTGGTGAGATCTATCCATGTAAAGGTCCAGCACACAATTGTAATCTCCTCCCAGGATCCATGGCGATGTTGTGAACTGGGCTAGGATGCCCGATAAGGAGTCCCAGAATATTTCCTGCTCAGTGTTTGGTGCGTAGATGCTGCCTATTAATATCGGTTGGCCATCTAGGAGAACCTCTAGGTATGTATATAACCCTCTGTTTCTACCACCCTATTAGTTTCCTGAAAAAGTACCCCAGGTCTGAGCCAGATCAGCCCCCCTCGCGTGTACGCTGAATATGTGGTGGTGCAAAATATACCTCGCCAGCCCCTGCTCAGTCGGTCTAGTACCCCGCGGGTGGAAAGCATTTTTTGTAGCAATGCTATTTGCGCTTGTTGGTGCTTGATATAGGAGTAAACGGCGTAGCATTTACAATCTGTGTGCATTCCCCGGACATTCAGAGTAATGAAATTAGTATCTGGTGGAGGGATCATGGTGGGGTGCTGTTGGCGATGAAGGTGGGGGTGCTGAGGGAGGCACTGTGCAGATATTGCCCCTGCCCTGTGGACTGATGAGGTTTGATAGTAGTGCTCGGCCACTGTGTGAGTCTGTGTAGGGAGTTGGGATGGAACCAGGAAAAGGGCGAAAACTTTGATGGGACTTGATCCCAATACTATGGACATACTGCAACAGGCAGTACATCCAAACATGGTGCAAATGCACTAGAGTTCTATGGAGGCTGCACGCATGTATGATCATAGCCAGCAATGAGTGTGGCCCATAGGGAAGTAGGATGTCAAGTGGAGTCCGGAGTCCATAGGGGCTGTGTTAGTATGTGTCTGTGTGTGGCTTTGGTCTCGCATATCTGAGTAAGGATGAGAATAGAGGTAAAGTAGAGAAAGCAAAAGTCATTGCAGATGTCCTTTAGATAAGTGTGCCTGCTGTTTGTGTCACCAATGGTGGAGTGACTTTCCACACGAGAGGTACTTGAGTCGCTAGGGTCCTCTTTGGACGTGATGATATGGGGCCTCTCTCCTCACCTGAGATCACTGGGCAGGACCCAGGTCTGCAGTCGCCTTTAGGGCCCTTCTGCACTCTGCAATGATTTGTTCCAGGTTGGGGGACCCTGTGATAGAGCCACGAGGCTGAGACTTGGATTGCGTTGGGTTTTCTTCCAGCTGTTGCGTCCGTTCCGGGGTTCTCACTCTTGTGCTTTTCGAGTGGTGTCTGGGTTATCCTGTAGAGGAAGTTACATCTAGTCATCTGCCTCCTTTGGGTCCGCAAAGAAATATGAAACCTTTTTAGTGTATTATCTTGAGGTGTGCTGGGAATAGCATGGAGTACTGTGTCCCCTTTTGTCTGAGGTGACACTTTATCTTTAGGAAGGATGACTATTGATGTTGCACTGCCCGAGAGTAATCAGGAAAGAGCATAACATGCTTATCTTCTATGCAAATAGGCCTGTTTTGCCTAGCAGTTTGCAGTACAGTGTCTCTGTCTCGGAAGTGGAGGAGCTTTACTAAGAGAGGCTGAGGAGAGGACTCTGGGGGTGGCTGCCGTGCCGGTATTCGATGCGCTCTCCACGATAAAGAAGGTTGTTATATCTGAGGCTGGATTGATGAATTGAGACATGTCTCCACGTTGCTAACAGAGTCTGACCCCTCCACCCCCTCAGGTAGATTCAGCACCCGGATGTTGCTCCTTCTGGAGCACCCTTCCAGATCGTCTGTTCTCCCCTCCAACAGCAAGACCCGGACTGGGGATCTCTTGTGGTACCTGCTGTGTCTGTCTTAGCTAGGAGCTACAGCATGGAGAGGGCTTTCTCCTCGTCCGTGACTTTGCATGCCAGCTTGCAATGGTCATCTCTTAATAGATTGAGGTCTGTGCCCGAATTGATACTCCATGGTGACCCTTGAGTGTTCGATTGCGGCCCACACCCTGTCCAGTTTGACAGACATTTAGAGGGTGGTCACGGTCCCCATATCCGCACGTTGATCATCAGCTGCTGGGAAAGCGCTGAATTTCATGTTGAATTTGACGTCTGTGGTCCCACATTCGAGTGCAGTCTCCCCATGGTTCATGGAGGATGTGGGGGAGTTATTTGCCTGTGCTCTACTGCTTTAAGTCAGTGCACTCCCTCCTCCTGGAGTGGGCCCGGTCTTTTCAGTTGGGTCTTTGAGTGCCATGTTCCCAGCTTGTGCACCGGTCACTGTCGATGGAGTGGATCATTTTTCAGATGTCGTGTCTCTGTACCAGGATGCTAGCACCCATCTCTTGTGTGTCCGAGTGATGCGGTTAGGAGTGCCAAGGGAATGATGGTGGTGCTCTTTTTTGTGGCTCTATGCCCTCTGATGTGTGAGGGCTAAGTGTCCCCACACTGGCTTGAGGTGCTGGACCTGGTTCTTCCCGTGGAGGGTATCATAATGCTTGTTTCATGCTGCTAATGAGCAGGGTCTCCAGGGTCCCGGCTGATCCAGGGGGAACGCTGGGGCCCAGTCTCCACACAAAGGCCTTCTGGGAGTCCTACGACCGGCTGCAAGGTCACACTTGCCTTCAGGCTCTACTGCATGCTGCAGCACTGAGGGGGAGAACCAGTAACTCATGACCTGTTTTGGGGCTGGTCGGCTCTCCCCAGGTGGTTCTGTCTGGCCTGGGGAGTCTCCTTTATCGCTTTGCCTGTGTGGTATTAGTGATTTATTGAACCTGTGCCCTTTCGTGGGGAGGGGAGGGTCCTTTCTTTCTGTTGCACCCCACTCACCTCGTGCCTCAATGGTGGTGCCAATCTAGTGCCCAGGAGTGGTTTATCCATGCATACTCAGGCCCACTGTCCTGATGTTGTCATGATCTCAGGGCACTGATGGGGGGGAAACTGGAAAGCCATGAATGCTTGGTCTCACCTCCCAGGTCACTCTGCACCCCTGCTCTTGTCCCTGAGGGCTTCAAAGGCCCTCTCTTTACCTCAGGGCATGGTGCCTAGCTGCTGGTCCGGGGCACTGGGCTTGCCTCTTAACATATCCCTGGTGCGGTGGTTTAGGATGTCTGTACATCTACGGGGAGTGTCCTCTCTCCTTGCCACACCCCTCCCTTTTTGTGCCTCGATTCTGACACCTATCTAGGGCCATGAGGGTATTTTCTGGTGCATCTATGGGCCTTCCGACCTAAGGTTGCCATGGTCTCAGGTTGACGATGAGGGGGAGCAGGGGAGTCATGAGTCCCCAGGTCTTGCCTCTGGGGAACCCCCGCACCTCAGCTCTTGTCCCTAGGGTGCCTCAATTCCCCTCTCTGCACTTCGAGGCCTGGTGCTGAGTGGTTGGCCTGGGGGTGTTGACTCACCTCTCAACATCATCCCTGGAGCTCCCTCGATGGTGTGGGCCCATGCTCCGGCCCTACTGGGCAAGGGGTTCTGCTATTCCTAGGGGGTGGAGGCGTGGTCCCTGCAGAGATGGTCTCAGTTGTCCCACCACCGTTTTTCCCTGAGTCGGATCGCTGTGGAGGCTTTCTGGTGAACTGAGTGGCGTGTTATGCGGGTGGCAAGGGCAGTCACCGGGCACCACAGACCGCCTCACCTCCTGTGATGCGCTGCCTTGTTCCTCTGTGGGTGGCAGGCCACTGCTAGCGTTTGTGGCTAGGCTGCTGTCGCAGGGTCTCCGCACCCACCAGTGTCATGGGCACAGGCCTCCCATCCCCAGCGTCTGCCTCCACGAGTCTGGCCAGATTCCTGTGCCAGTCTCGGTACTGCTTGCCTTTCTCTGCCGAGGTACCTGTCCTGTTCCGGGGGCATGGTCTGGTGGTCTGGGCACCTTGGCTTGCAGTGTCTGTCCGGGTGCGAGTGACTGGCTGCCGGGTGCCACCATGTTGGATGTGCTTGCGCTCCCTGCTGCTAGCACCTCACATCATGGAGTCTCTTGTGTGCCCCGCACTGACAGATTTGTGGGGTCTGCTGGTGTGCTGCTAGTGTTCCACCATCAGGCTATTGTTCCGTACAACATGCTACTTAACTAGTCTTCAGTGTAGCTTGTCAAAATCTGCCAATTATCAAAGCGGGCAATAGAGGGATTGGTTGGGGTGTTAATTTCTTTGATTTTTGCAAATTCCAGACAAGTAGTCTATTGGATCGTTTCATTCAAGAAAATCATTTGTGTGTGATTTAGACAGGTTCGGAACCCCAAATCGATTTGAAATTGATGTTGTCTTTCCAGTAATCATCACCTTTAAGGGCCAACTGGTTGACAAATGAGGCTGTACATATGAGCTTAGTCTGTGCAAGCATATAGTTAGTTGTTGGGGTGGGGACTAATTTGAAATAATATGACGTGGGTCTGAAGTGTTATATCCTGTGAAATACGGGAACCTGTCTTTTTGCTCTTTGGAACTCCCTTGCGGGGGATTTGGACAATATTCTCATTGTATATAATTAAAATGAGGACGCTGTCCACTGGCTCTGTGCAGAAAATGATGTCCATAACGATGATAACAGAACATATCAGCATAATTAGCAGAATTCAAATATAAATTCTTTGAATCAAAAACAGTATAATACTCTAACTCAGGAAGCGAAGAATTTACAGTGTCAACATCCCAATCATCCAAATGTAACCCTGGTACTATTATATTACCCATATAAACTTTGAACACATATGGTTTCTGCAGGGTCTCCATAGGGCTGAATATGTCGAATGGAACATTATCCCAAACAATTTCATCAGTCACTGGAATGTCTGATATTTTGATGAGGGGCAAGTCTCTTTTCAGCTTATGCGATGAAGAATGGGGGGCCAACACCTCGTCGACCAGCTCTGTAGCAGAACATTCCGGAAGGTAATGGCCACTGACTAACAAGTAAAAAATAGTCACAATTCCAATCCACATTAACAGAAAAACCAAGAAAACTATGATCCAGGCATAGATCCACAGCTGGGCTAGATAAGTGCGTTTTAACTCTAAAATAAAAACACAAATCCATGCTAGAGGCGGATACAACACAAAAGGACTGTCTGAAGAATAATCATCTTGACATATATCTAGTACCCAGTGGTACTCAGGTGGAAAACAAGAGGCTGTGACTCAGCACTAGAGCTAAACAATCCAATTCAGAAGGATTTGCCAATGGTGGATCCATTAAATGACATCCTTTGTACAAGATGTGATAGTAGAAACAGGAACCGTGTCAGATAAGTTGTCGGCAGAGGACTCAGCCCCCCACACAGCCAGGGAGAATCAGCAGAAGTGGTACTCATGGGCTTCAAAGAAAAGTATTGTGGAAGGGTAAGGATACTCTGTGGCATAATAATCAGAATCGTCCACATGGTGTAATATGACATGTTCAACTGAGCCAAATCTTTTCTCTTTATATCCTGTAAGCGGTGGCAAAATTACAGTTCGTGTACCCTGGATGCCAAGGACTGCACAATCAATACCTTAATGGACTTCCCTGCTTAAGCGACAAAAAGTGGACAATGGCCCACTACTGCAGGGGCACTTGTCAGTTCTATACCTCTCTAAAATCAGTTGGATCCCTCTGTCTATACTCTCCTGAGCCACTGAACTGACTAATGTGAAACCCTTTTCATCATCTGTGGACCCCATCTGTGTAGCATCTAACCATAATTTGCTCACAGATGCATTCCAGTAGGTAGGCAGTACTACTATGGCCAACAAAGTTAAAAGGCCCATTTCACCCCTTGGATCAGACTTCTGTCCCCAACCCAAGGAAAGCTCATTCCAGAAGGACAGCAACCATTCAGTGTCCAGAGCCAAGCCCCAGGCCATCCTGGAGTTTCTAAGCTCTGTGATTTCTCAAAGTGGGGGGCAGTAGCCCCAGGTGTCTTGCACTCTTTCTCCACTCTTCTTTCAACTAGTTCAGGGGTGGCATCCTTAAACTGGTCACTTAGCCCAGGTACTGTAACCTTAGGCTGAAAAATGGTCAGGGGTGAGTTCTCCCTCACCTTGCCCTCCATCTGGTCATCTGTGTACCCTCCACTGTGGAGTGGTACCCCCAGAAACACTAGGAGCATATTTGCAATGCACCTACATCACTTTTAAGCCACCAGAGTGTCACTTTTGTAACACGCAAGGAACGCAGTGTACCGGCCTATATTTACAAGGCCATGCAAAGCCACCCTGGATTGGCTTTTTTTGGCCTTTCATGGCCTTATGAAGTTGTAATCATTGAGTAAGGCAATTCCTTACTCTGCATGGAAAGAGAGTTACATGGGTGTTGCTATGGGTGTTCCCAGATTTACAACATAGCATAAATCTGGGGCAGCACCACAACTAACGCCTTCCCAAAGCAGGCGTAACAAGAAGAAATGTTTACATTACTCCTAATTGTTTTGCTCTTTGCATATGTGCTGCATTCTGCAGCAAACATAGAATAAGGAAAATGCCTCCTTTTTTGTTGTTGCAGGAAGGTGTCCCTTCCTGCACAAAAACAGTCATACAAACATCACAGACCCTTTGTGCTGTGGTACAAGGGTGCCTACGTTGGGGATTGGCCGCAGTTTGTGCACCGGCAGAAAGGGCAGGAATGCACTGTATCTTGTAGATAGCGTGCATTCCTCCCTTTTTCTTTTGACGTCGGGCAGCGCATCACGAAGGGTTCCAATGGTGCTCTATTCCAAAATATTGTGAATATACCCTTTAACTTGCATTGCGCCTATGAATGCCACCCCTCCCAGTTCTCATATCGCTGGAGGAATCTCATTCCCTGGAATACAGGCAGTGGGAATCTGGGGACTTACTATGACGATTGTCTGGGTTAACTCCCTATCCCAGGGCCATACCGTTGACAAAATCCTGCCCCTAGGTCTGAGTTACCCTACACACCTGACCAGAGAACTGCTTTGGGGAAACCAGCTTTTCCACTGACACGGTCTGGCTAATCTATTTGTCCCTTAGGGAAGTGACAAGGACCTAATTCACCTTAACCTAGTGGAAGTGACGACTCCCACCCTCAGAGATCACCAGCTCACCCTATGACACTATCTCCAAGTTAAGGGATATCATGGCATGGTGTAAATCCTGCTGCTGGGGACTGCTTCACCTAAAGCCACATGGGGCACACCTGTACAGTTCCCACTAGTGGGTGGTTTCTTTGGACAGACAGAGGCCCCCTGCTTGTGTTCTAGCTGGGAACAATCAAAGCAGCGGGATTGGAAATTGGGCGCCCTGTCCACTGCCCACCAGAACCTCCCACATGCTTCTCAGAAGGGACATGGGAATTCTTTTCTTCCCCTTAACCTGATACTTGTCTGGATCTCCCTTGACCTTCTCTTCACTCTGTTGGGGGAAACCTAAACCACCCTTCTTGGTGTCACCCCCAGGTTCCTATTTGGACACTCTGGTAATGACCCAGAGGCCAGCTTCCTCAGCAAGCTTCCTGGGATCAGTCAGCTTGCTATCCACTAGGTGCTGATGTAGCTATGTAAAACAAATATCAAGCATGCGCTCCTTCATAATTAGGTTGTACAGCCCATTGACATAATCTACCTTGCTGCTTCACACCCAACACTTCAGTGCCTTGCTTCAGTAGTCCAAGAAATCCACCCAGGCCCGAGTAGGGAGTTTGTGGCTACCCCTGAATCTCTGCCTTTACCTCTCAGGAGTTTACCCTAATTTCTTAACAAGAATTGCCTTCCTGGGTCTGTTCTGTGTCTAGCTCTCTATGTAAGAGTTCTAGACATAGTGTGCATGGAGTGTCTCTCTCCACACCCTGGGCATGTACCTCTACAAGCTACCCCCTCCCAATACTCCCCAGAACCCTGTGTACCCTTACAGCTACCTCATAAGCTGAGAACAATTTGTGATTGCCATCTCCCACCACATAGTTGGGCACCAAATCCTTTGGTGTGCGGACCCTTCCTTCTCCATGAGATATTGCAGGTGTGCTCCTACCACTGCTTCTAGTTTCCACCTGTTTGGCTTGGTTGTTCAGCTCCTTCAGTTTAAGTTCATGTGCCAAATGTTTCTCCTCCATCCTCAGTTTGGCTTGTTCCAATTCAAGTTTCCTCTGCTCTTTCCTGTCCTCCAGCTCTTGTGGGGACAACCCTCTGGCAGACAGACTGCTCACTGCTCCATCCTGAGGATCAGAGGCATCCATGACATCTGTTGGGGCAAAGTGGGACTCTCCTTGGACTCCCAGACCCTGGTCTGGGGCCTCACTCTCCTCCTCTGAGAATGTTTCCTCCTCCTCATCATTGCCATCCACCTCATGCTCTCCTGGGGTGACCTGCCATCTCTGCACTTTCTCAAAACCCTCAAGGCTACTGGGAGCTCCAGCTTGGAAGCCTTTTGCCTGCTTCCAGTCCCTTCTGCTTGAAGATATTCAGCAGCTCAGGCCTGCTGAGGATATCAAAATTGCAGGCATCACTATCCATGGCACAACCAGGAGTTTGGAAAAAGGGAAATAAAGCCAAATAAAAATGAAGGACATTTTAAAAAACGTATAATGGTCTTTAGATGTAGAACAGTAGTGTACACCAAATCACTGTATGGCACTGCACAAACCTAAGTCCTATCCTAGAATTGGGTTTCTGGTTGGAAGAGGTATGTACCCTATCCAAACAGGAACCACAATCCTAGTCAGGGTAAGTCAGATACACACTCTAAATTAACCGGTGCTCAAATCCTGGTAGCTTGTTGCAGAGCAGTCAGGCTTAATTTAGGAGGCAAAGTGCAAAGTATATGTGCAATACTTTAAACAGTAACACAGTAAAAATAACCCCAAAAAGGTATGACACCTTGTTAGAAAACTAGACCTTACAATATTGAACAAAACAAGACCAAAACTAATAACATTCAATAATTAGGACCGGAGTTATGAATTTTTAGAAAATATCTTGAAATGTAGTGCTTAAAAGCAAGCATAAAGTGCCAATCGTGGCTATCTGATTGCTCTGTACTGGGTCAAATCCAAAAGTTTAAACCGACCAAGATAGAGCACAGGTCGGATACAGGTACTGGCCTATGCCCGCTGAAAACAGTACCTTGGTTTGTGATTGCATTGACATCAAGAAAAGGATGCGAGAAGCAAAGGAGGTGATGCCTCGATCCTTGGCATGTAGGCAATACATCAGCTTCGAGCTGCGCAATATCAAAGATGCATCGGGAATAGAGGCAACGCGAGGCGCCGTCAGTGATGCACTCGATCCTTGCAGCAGCTACGATGCATCCGCATTAATGGAGATGCACCGGTTCTGAGCGGTGTAATGGTGTCAATGAATGAATTTCTGCTGGAGCAGCACTTTATGCCAACCTCCAAGGGCCTAGGACTGGATTGCTACTTCTTGGCAGGGGAAGACTCACAGACGGCAGAGCCTAGGTGCTGTAGCAGCATTGTTGGAAATCATTGATGTCCGTAAGACTTCAGTACAGGAGAAAAGAAGACAAACCCGTGGAGTCATATGGGTTCAAGTGGTATACGTTCAGCTCTTCTTACCTAGACAAGGAAGGCAGCAGGCAGGCCAGCACAGCAGAAAAACAGTTCTTCCAGAGCAGAAGTCCAGCAGAGTAGCAGCCCTTCAGCAGCACAGCATTCCTTCTCCCTAGCAGAGTATCCACAGGTCCAGAAGTGTACTGAGTTGGTATGGTCAGAAGTCCACTTTTTATACCCAATGGTGCCTTTGAAGTGGGAGAGATGCCAAAGAGGGGCTTTGAAGTGAACATAAATCCTCCTTTCCTTCCCCGGCTCCAGGCTCACTACAGATTATTAAGAAGCCCTTTATATGGGGATAGGACATAGCCTATTCAGATGTATGTTTGAGGTGGTGCCCGGCTCCTCCCTCCCATCCTGACGCAGAAGGCCGATTAGGATATGGATGGCCCATCAGTCACACTTAGGCTCCTTTTGTGTGTGGCTGTCTAGTGGGAATGCACAAAGCCAAGATGTCCCCCACCCCAGATGTTTATTGGAGCCAGGCAGCAGGCACAAAGGGCTAAGAGCTGAAAAATGCCACCTTTCATAAAAGTACTAATCAAAAAGATTGTGCTGTCAACTACTCCAACAAACTATCACCAATTAGTCATTTTCTTGTTTTGAAACATTGAAAATGTGTATGTAGATATTTGAATCAATGATTGTCCCCCCTTTCTTTGACAAAAAAGATAATGTGATTCTACTGAAACTGTGAAAGAATCAAAGTTTTTAAATACAAGGGCAAAGAAAATGTCTAATTGATCCTAGTTTGTTGAAATAGTTAACAGCACAAACAGACAGCTAGAACAATCTTTTTGATTAATATATGTAAGGCCGATTCTAGCCGTAACTATGGGCCAAACACCACCAAATATGCTAGAATATTTCTAAAAGTGGAATTTTTAAAATTGTAATGATGACTTTAACTTTACCATTAAGGAAGGTTTATCCTTACAATTCAATAGGTACTAAACATGACAGTTCTACCTCTTTCTAATAGGGAATTTAATTTATTAGGTGTCATAAGGTATTCCTCAATGTTCACCTAAAGGAGAGATAGGACTCACAGTAGTTAAAAACAAATGCGGGAGATGTTCAGTACCAGAACATGTAACACTTAAAAGTAAATGTCCTACCTTTTAATAGCATGGCACTCTGCCTTATAGGCCACCTCAGGGGTGACTTATATGTAATGAAAGGGAAGTTTAAAGATTGCCAATGAATTTTAAATGCCATGTCAGCATGGCAGTGTAAACTGCACACACAGGCTCTGCAGTGGCAGGCCTGAAAAATGTTTTAAAGGGCTACGCAAGTGGGTAGAATAATCAATGCTGCAGGCCCAATAGTAACTTTTAATCTAAAGATATTGGGTGCATATAGTGAACTTTAATAGGGACGTATAAGTAAATTAAATATGCCAATTGTGGATGAGTCAATCACACCATGTTTAGGAAAAAAGCAAATGCACTTTAGCACTGTTTAGCAGAGATAAAGTGCCCACAGTCCTAATTCCAACAAACTAAGTTCAGCAAAAAGGAAAGGAGGAAGGCTAAATGTTTAGGGGTGACCATTTTGAAAGGGTAATTTCCAACATGGACACATACACATTCATGCATGGATGCTCACACACAAAGATACACACACACTCACAGACATGTATAGAGTAGCATTCTGAGATACACATAAACACAATGGCACACACTTATATGGAGAAAGACACATACAGAGATACCCACACTTTGAGACACACACACACATACCCTACCCATTTTTACATACACATGAATACATGTGAACATATAGAGACCCAAACACACAGACAAACACACTCACACACATAGATACACACATATACACGCATCAAAGTAACATTTTTAAGACACATTGCGAGCCCTGCAATCTAGAAAGGTATGGCTGGGAGACTTCAAGGGGGTGGAGCAATGATGGTAACAAGCAAAAAACTATTTCAGCGCTGCCATTTGAAGATGATAAAGATAGTGTTTGAGAACTGAATCACAATTTTAAAACCACAACATTTACAAACAATGAGGGCAGAAAAATAAATAAATCCAGAGAATGAAATAACTATCCCAATCCTAGATACAATCCTGAATTTTGTTTTAAAAAAGTTTGAAATTATGACAAAAGATACAAAGAAACAGAAAATCAGAAAATACTGATGTGGAACATGACTCAAGGAAGAGTCTTTGACAATAAATGTTAGTATTTTCATAGAATAATGTAGTGAAAGTATTTTCGTAAGGTTCACACATTCTTTCCTAAACATATTTTCCATATTAAACCGGATGTTAGTCAAGAATATTGAAGGCATTTCAAGGTCTGGAATGAATTCTGATACAGTATTATTGATGATATTCTGAACTTTTGTAAACTGAGGACAAAATTGTGTAGTCCAAAACCACTTTTATTTTTGTTATTGCAGGTAAGGAGGCATTCTATCAAAATAGTGCTCTTATCAGTTGTGGAACTAACATATCACCAGTACAAGAAAGAGTAAATAAGTAAAATATTTGGTGCTTATAATAAGACATGGCTTACACCACTGAAAGATCATCACGCCACTTCATCTCCTTTAAACTTATCCAAGTAATGTCCCAATTTGGAAATCCACAAAGGGAGCCGATGACATTGTTTTCAGCATAAATACTCAGCCAATGGATAAAGGCTATCCCCCAGTAGCCAACCCAAAATATTCTTTTTGATAGACATATTTTATTGAATTTTGTAAGGTACACTTAAGTGTAACAAAGAAAAATATATAAAAGATATATAAACTTTGAAAAAAACAGAAAACCCAAGGTGCATAAGCAAGGATGCCGTCCTTATCTTGCTTACCCCCACCCCAATCAGTGTGGAGTCTTTTTGTGGTGTTTATATATTTTATTTGTGTATGACTTATGCAGCCCCACTATTTTAGACACATATATGGCTGGTTTCAAGTTTGACCAGTGTGCAGTGAAGACGCCTTCAATTCCCTTTAAGGACATTGGAGACAATGCCTGCCTCAGTCTACTGTCTAGCCTTCTTTTTCTTTATCCCCAGCAGGGCTGCCTCTGTAAAGATCATTTGATTCACAAGACTGCCAGTGTGTTGCTTGCATCAAAGAGGAAATACAATTGTGTACAACTGTGCTTGGATTGGAACCGTTAACTATTACACCAAGAATGATATATAACTGAGTAAATATGAGTGATGATTGATGATTCATATGGTGGCAGACAGTGAGGGAGAATGTTCAACTAAATTGTAAAAGTGATTTTAATGATTTGCAGTGTTTGGGACCTGATGGGTGATCATTTTTCCTGAAGGTGGTTGGACCTTTCACATTTAGTGAGATTTACTTGTAGGGTCTGCTCCTTTTTTTTGGTTCTTCAGAGATCAGACCAGTCAGTTTAGGTAACAAACACAATATTACACAAAATACTCAAATTCTGTTTCTCTTCTTCTTGGTCAACAGCAGTGCATTACACAACTATCTCTCTCATTTGGGTTGGGATGTAGTTTGACTGATTCGTCGGGAGAAGGATAGAAGGACTCAGAGCAGGACTTCCTCAACTTCCAGAGGAACAATGTTATTGACTTCAAAGGGAAACCAGTGTGATGATGACTAAAGGAGGCCTACTCAGCTCAGTGGGCTGGAGAGAGGTGCGCTGATTTGGGATTGCTGCTGAGTGTGTGTGATGGCTGAAATGTGAACCTCCTCTATTATGTCATTGTGGTCACATCATAACAATATGCATGCACTTGTATACATGGTATGATGACAGTTGTGAGATTGATCAGCCCGGTACATACTGCTACTTGTCCAAGATTGGTTATAAATTGCTTTCACTTCTCAGTTAATCATACATGAGTAATAAAATGAATAATTGAAGCATTCTATGCTCTTGCTCTGCCTCTGAGTCTTTGTACTCTCCTCATTGAGCTTACCATCTGTACTTCTCCTTGACTCTACAATATAATTTCTGTTTTATAATCCACAGGCATTCTCTTTTCCTGTATGAAAGCTAACAGCTCCAGAACACTCCTGCTTACCTTACCAGACCAGTTCAGCTACGAACCCAATACGGACATTGCGAGAAGAATGCATATGCACCACCTAATTTGGCATTTACGGTATCATTTTTCTTTTAACAATCATAAATATTCAGATCTGTGTGGGTTCACGCCCACTGTATTTTTCAAACCGAGATGACAGAACATTTAGATATATAATAACTTGGGTCTCTGTGGCTGAAGCACTGTTTGCAATGCATTTAATTGAACTGTTAGTCCTTCATTTACTTCCACAACAGATTTAATGATGTGCTGCTAATTCCCTGATGAATATTGCTATTGTGTAATGTGTGTCTCTCTCAAACCTTTCCCATTTCTCTCATTTCCCATCCATTAATGAAACCCCTAACCCTCTTCCCCCAGAATGTGTGATTTATTAAGGCGTGACCTAATTTACACCATAAATGGGTCAGACACTTGGTGCGGCGGGTGTGGTGAAAGCAACATCAAATCATGGCGGGATCTACTATTACCTATTTCCTGAGCAATAGCCCACATGAGCCCCACTTACCCATCCACAGTTAAGAGGGATCCATAATTTAGATATCACATCATTTGTCAACATCATCATTTAGGCTTTGTGTTGTGTAAACATTTAACCTTGTCCACTCCTAATTCTGAGTCCACTTCTCCTGACTCGGGCATTTCATAAGTTTAGTCTTCGAAGAAGTCACTATTACTAGTTTTAGTTATACAAATATCAGTTATTTGTGTCATGGTGGTAGTCTGGTCTCAGTCTTTGTATAGCCATGATATAAATATAACACACTAACTCTGTTTTCTTTCAATCTAGTTGCCTGTGATGGATAATCCTTTTGATTAATCCTATAGTTGGAATTAACCTAGTTGAAACTGGAGTGGGACCTCGCTTTTGATGCATTCCCTTTTAGCCCACAAGCCTGCTACTACTACCACCACCATTTAGAAGGCATCTTGGGAAGTTTTGCAATAAGGTTTTGGAAGATTGAGAGAGGTAGCAGCCATTGCTTCATCTATTCAGGTGAGAGAACTATGGAATGAAGTGAACTAGTTTAGTTAGTATCTAACTTATACTGAAGATTAAGATGTTGTTCATCTAGGTTGTTGTAGGCAATATAGGCATAGGCAATGGCATACCCTTCTAGTGGTCAATATAGTTACAGATAGTAGTAGAAAAAGTGTATAACTAACTGGTATACACTTTGATAAGCTGATTGAAAAGCCGGCTGCGCTAAAAGGCAGTAGTGCAAAATAAAACACAAAAAAGATTTCAGGCATAAAGTAACACTATAATTTAGCTTTAGTTTCTTTAGCAATAATAAAAGCCTATCCTCTCCACCCACAACCCGCCCCCCTCCTCAAACAAATATCGCTACATCCCCAACCAATGTCCAAAAGAAAGTATTTCCAAAAGTAAAGTCCAACTTTCCCTTTCCCTTTGAAAATCCCACCCTCTCCATCCCCACCAAAAGTCCTTCCCACTAAAGCAAAAAACAAAAAAAGTGCTTCTGAGGGCATCATTTTGGGTGCTAAGGTTTCTCACCTCCTGGCAAATCAGCATCAGCTCGAGAACCACATGGGGTTGGAAGCAGTCTGGGTAGGAGGAGCAGCTACACCAGTTTTCTCAGTTAACACCGAGTATATGCAAACAATTGCGTGCCACCTTGTGCACATGCGCATAGAACACCACCCCTAACCCACTGAGGTTAGCATTCTAGATACCAGTCAGCCACTGCATCACACACTCCCACGTGGACGCTATGACATCAGCATGCTGCGGGCCACTACAGCAGCCGGGCTTTCTCCATTTTAAATAGATGCTTGACGGCGGCCTCGGTAACATCCAGGACTGTTAGGAGACCGCAATAGGTGCAGATCACAGAGGCTCAGTCTTGATGAAGTAAGACCTTTCTTTAACAGCCAGAGCCTCTAATCTCCATCCGAGCAGCTCCATATAATACGAGTCACGCAGACATTTCAGGGTAGCTCTACTTGTCAGAACTGCTTGCTTTCTTCCCTGGTACTTAAGCGCTCCCATTTCTCTTCTTTTCGGCACCCCAGTGTGTGACTACAGACAGGCACCCCTCCCAGGTCCTACAAACAGATACATCAAACACGTAGCTAGTGTAAATATGTGTTCCTGCAGACAATATTTGATGTGTTTAGAATTCAACAGCTAAACGTAGAGCCAATGGCACTATAGCACACACATGCGGTGCTTTCTAGTGCCTCATTAGCCTTTTAACAGGCAGTGAGTGTAAAGATGTATTCCTGCTGACTATATTTGAATGTGTTAAGGATTTAATAACTAAACGTAATGGTAGTGGCACTATAACATGCCCCATTAGTCTATTTATCTTCCGTTTGGTATACCGGTTGACATGCTACTTCAGCACAATTTTCAGCAGAACAATGCATGCCAGTAGAGCACAGTATACCGCAACACTATGCACTTATCTGCTAACCATTTGGTTGGCACCATTGATCGACTCACGCTTGTGCCACATCACCATAGACACCGTTAGAGACAAAGAAGATGGCATAAAAATACTGTTAAAAAGATTGCGATATATGTTTACTTGTGTTTTTCTCCTTTTTTCTCCTACAGGTTTTTTCCAGTGGGTCCGTAAGTACATAGACACCACTAAATACACAACACACCTTAGTGAGTATGTTGTAAAAATGATACATGTGGCGTGTTTTTGCCACACACTCACTTAGTTCACCTGGTCCTGAAGAAAGCCTCACAATTTTTTATGAGGCTGAAACATGTAGACTAACCATAGTGACAACACAGATCAATTTATCTCAAAGTTGTCCTCTTCTTTTTTAATCTTGTCCTAGGCTGCTGGGAATAAAGCACTATTCAGTAAGGATCCCCAGAGACAATTTTAATTTGCACCAGTTTTTCATTACACAATCACACAAAACCAGCTCCGCTGTAATCAGGCGTTGTAGCAAAAACTGGGTGGCACTTAGCTACCCAGTTAGGACCCCAATGATGAAGCATGCCGCCAACTAGGTTGGTGGGTGAGGGGTCTTTTAATAAACCTAATGGGTTTTGGCACTCATAAAAACACCAATGAGTCGCATTTGTTAGTGGGTCCATCCACTGTGTTTGTTGTAAATTATCATTGGGGATAGGGACGTACCCCACATTATTCCTCGCTCTCTCCTTTTGCGTACATAAAGAAATTAAGTGCCAACTTTCTAAAAGGAATTTAAGATCCTACTTCACCATAAGTAGTCATTTTAAATTGTGAGTTCTATGACACTAAACTGGAAAAGTCTATTTCTGCAAAATTGGGAGTTACACATAAAAGATGTAATAAGGTCATCATAATGTTATACTATTGACTTGATAGACCTTGCAGTAGTGGAAAATTAATTCGCTACTAGGACATGTAACGTTTAATGTACATGTTCAGCCTTTTAAATACACTGCACACTGCCTTGTGGGCAATCCAGGGCCTACCGTAGGGGTGACCTATAAGTATAAAAAGGGGAGGTTTTAGCCTGGCAAGAGGGTTTACTTGCCAGGTCGACATGGCTGTTTGAATCTGCAGTGGCATATCTGAGACATTGTTAAGGGGCTACTTATGTTTGTGGCATAATCAGTTCTGCAGGCCCACTGGTAGCATTTAATTTACACCTTTGTTCCAGTGGAATTAACCTCCTGCTAATGAAGGCAACTGGTTGGTCTAGGCCTTCCTCATTCAGCTGTGCTGACAGTGCCCCCATTTCGTGCTCTGAAACATCTGTCTGCACAATGAATTCATTGGAGAAGTCAGGGGCCCTAAGCACAAGGGCTGTGCACATGGCTTCCTTGAGAGAGTCAAAGGCTTTCTGACAAGCCTTTGTCTGGGCATGCTTCTTAGAAGTCAGCCTAGTTAAGGGAACAACAATGATTCCATAGCCCTTAACAGATCATCTGTAGTAACCAGTGAGGCCTAAGAAGGCTCTCACTTCTGAGTGGGTTTTAAGTGGTTGCCAGGCCATGATAGTTTCAATCTTAACCTGGAGGGACTGCACCTTACCTCCACCTACTAAGTGACGCAAGTACACCATGGAATCCTGCCCAATCTGACACTTGCTGGCCCTGATTGTCAGGCCTGCCTGTTGTAGGACCTGAAGCATCTCATGGAGAAGATGCAGGTGTTCCTCCCAGCTGGAACTGTAGATGGCGATGTCATCTTAGTAGACAGCAAAGAAGGCCTCTTTACCAGCCATGACCCTGTTAACCAACCATTGGAAAGTAGCAAGGGCATTTTAAAATCCAAAGGGCATCATCCGGAATTGGTAATGACCTTCTGGGGTTGAGAATACTGACGTCTCTTTTGCCTCCTTTGTCACGACGATTTGCCAGTACCCTGGACAATCAAAAGTACTGAGGAATGTGGCAGAGCCCAACCTGTGAATGAGCTAATTAGCTCTGGGGATAGGGTGTGCATCTGTCTTAGTGACTGAATTGAGTCCTCTGAAGTCCATGCAGAACCGGAGTCCTGGTGTGGCACCCGGTGAGGCAGCCTTTGCTACCAAAATCATGGGCCTGGACCAAGGACTGTTAGAGGGCTCAATCAACCCTAATGCCAGCATCTTGGAGACTTCCTCCTTGATATTGGCTCTCACCTGTCAGACAACCTGTGCATTTTGTTCTTTACGGGTGGTTCTGTCCCCAGTGTCAACATCATGGATGCAGAGATGTGTAAGTCCAGGGGTGACCAAGAACAATGGGGCAAGCTGTTCCGGAAATTAGTTACAGTCACCCAAATGTTCTGGGGTCGGAGTGGAAGTGAGGTTGACATCCTCCACTTAACAATGTGTTCCTGTGCAGAGGAGAGATCAGGGGAAGGTTAATTCTCCTCTTCCACCCCCTCATCGGTCACTAGGAGCATGATCACTTCGCACTTCTCGAAGGGAGGCTTGGTTGGCAAATGCAATGGGGCCTCATACTTCTGTGCCATGCTGCACTGTCATGGAAACTGCTGGTATACTGTATAAATAAATTCTAGCATAACATTGGAAAGTCCACCATGACCATGGCCACTCTCTCATTTTAACTGTTTGAGCATGAGCAAAAGAAAGAAAGCCTTCTCAACAAACGTGTGTGGTGAACAAAACTGGCTCACAGAGTACCATCAAACTGTTCTCTTATTCTTACAGTACCATAAGATATATAAGGGGAGAGGGAAAGCTTACTAACAAAGCAGACAAAAGCTACAGACTACTGCAGGCAGAAGGAAGTCAGCTATAGAAACATAAAATATACAAAAAAATGATAATGCAGGGATAAAAAGAATTTAACAAACAGATAGAGGAGTTGAAAAAAAGGAGACAGTATAACAAAAAAAGAAAAAAGGCAAAATTAAAAGTATTCAATTAGTGGTGCGAGGTAAAGGTTAGGGAAATAAAAATAATAATCACAGGAGTTAAAGGGGCTATCAGAACCATCGGCCGTGATGCTGGTAGTGGTGGTTCCACCTGCCGCAGCACTGGTGGTGGCAGCACGTCCTTCGCCCACTTTAGATGCCCTCTTGCCCTTGAATGGTAATTTAAGGAATAAAGAAGATTACAGTTAATCTCCCCAAAAATATTTTGACATGCAAACGCATTAGTATTGTACTTTTCTAAATCAGATCGTCTACAGTACTTGTACTATTGAGTTGACCTAGTCCTGATTTCCTAAATCTAAGCGCTATTCCTAAATTCCTAAACCTAAATTATATTTGGAAACACTAATACATTGCACATTGCAACAAATGATGTTTGCTTCTTAACCCCCTTTGATGAGCCATCTCAGTGTCCCTTTTCACATCACTGGGAGATTGAGACTGTATGAGATACATAAAGAAAGGCAAAGAAAACGCGAGCTAACTGGCTTTATTACCACTATCCTAATGAAAGGACATAGAAGTCAAAGAAACAATAACCGTAGTAAGACCCATTAACCCAGGTGAGACCGGGCGTAGTATGCAACAAACAACAATGTCTCAACTGGAAAATATTTACAAACAGGACAAAGGAAGGCAATGATATAAATCACAATCAGGAAGGGGCGCAAGGGAAGGGAGACCACAACGTGATAGTAGGGTGAAAAAATATAAATTATATTTCATGTAAGTAGTTAAGGAGCACTATAGTACACATGAATATACAATGACCATGACACACAACGTGAACACTGTGCGGGCTAGTGAAAGTGGGAGGCGCAGCGACACAAGGGTGCGGAGAACAGCATGAATGGCGATAACAGGTTAAGTGGTCAAAATTGCAAATTATATACAGTGTTTATGTACAAAATTTCGGATAAATAGATTGACCACAACAGCGCCCGAGTTCTAGGCTGGGTAGTCGACGGCGTTTCAACCTGAATTATTGCAGGTCATCATCAAGACAATGGTCATAAGTTTGAGGGTAGTGCTCTAACAAAGAGAGTCCAAGGTAAGGATCTGAGTAAATCAAGAGTGAACAAATCGATGAGACATCAGGGATCCGTGTTGGAGCCGATAAAGGTATTGTAATGTGGCAAGCACTATATGAGGATCCAGCACTGTATGAGGATCCACAGCGGGCCTTGTAAGTAATTCCAGAAGCCACTCGGCAGATGGGCGTGACAAAGGATTTGATAATGCAGTTGGCGGTGGCACAATGGCTAGAAAATTCCTATGTTAGAACGGAGGAGTAAAGCCTTGAGGAATGCAGCCAGGATGAGGACGAGTAAAGCTTTCTACTACTAGCAATTCCACAAGTAGAAACATTACACTTGTAGTTTGTGAATGCCAAAAAGTAGTAAAGGTTCTGCAGCAAGTGTAAACGTACACAAAAGTGTAAGTTTACCTTTGTGAATTATCATTGAGAGTAGAATTGCATAAGTTCTTTGAATATACAGTGCAGTTCTGCTCTCTTAGGTGATGCAGTGCAGCACAGCAACTTTACTTGCTGTGCTCTATTGCACCACTTTGTTGTAAATATGCCCTGTATTGTCTGGTTTACCGAAAAGGTAGCATAATTTGCCTATAAAACTACTCCTTGAATGGATACAAATGTATTACTTTTTAGAATTCACAAACATTTGCGGTAGTAGGCTTGGAAAGCTAAGCCAGTCTCAGGTTTAATGGCATATTATTGACAATCAAACACCAAAAAGAATGGCGGGATGGATGCTTGCAAATAGTCTAACCATTGTCAATCCCTGAGGTGGCATACTAAACTAAAACTAATGCTTTCCACCTACTGGGCTATTTTAGACAGAGGGCCTGATTCAGGATTTAGCCGCTGGAGTAAAGATAGACAGGTTGGTGGAGGGCTTTATTACCTGTACTCCACCCACCAAATTTAGAGATGTCATTCAGGCCGGTGAACATTGCTATACATTGACAGGAACAACTGTTATGATGGTTCTTGTCAATCTAAAAAACCTTTATCAGGCATCTCCATCAAACATGGCAGCTGGCCGTCAAACTTTTCTAAACTTTTTTATTTTTCAAAAACAAACTCTCAAAGTCGGAGTTTGTTTTTCAAAAATAAAAAGAATGCTCCTCTCATTATTTTCTTCCATGTTGTGGAGGTAATTTTTCATTTTTAATGTCCCTTAATGGACAATAAGAAAAATAAGTAATTTGACCATCCTCTCTAAATAGGGAAGACAGTTGGATGACTGACTTCCAGTGGTAATTATTCAGTCGGACCTTTGAAGAATGTTGTACACTGATAGAGTAAATTTCACTCTATCGTTGTAAACTTGCGGTTCACCCTAATTAAATGTGAGTGGGAGGACAGAGAATTCTGTCACAGTTGAAACTGAGTAAATGTCCACCAAACTATAAATCAGAGCCAGAGGCCCACCTAATACAAATCAATACTGACCCTGCTCCTCATGGATCCATACTGAACCTTGGTCTCTTTACACATTCACCCTCTGTCCCACTGCTTTTTTAGTTGGAAAATCTCACTGACTAAGCTACACCTCTCCCTGATCAAGTGTGTCCATTATTCCCAGGTTGGCTTTGTACCCGGCTATTCCTTAGGGGACAATAGGAGGACTTGAATACATCTGTGGGGAGTGAAACGTGATGCAGATGAAAACATTCTCTTGTTGGATGTTGACAAGCCATTCACAGGTAGTGGTTGCTTACCTCATATGTTGTATATATATCTATAGATATAATAAGGAACGGAAACAGAGAGTTAGAGCTCAACTGTTCGTTTGTTTATGTTCCAGATCTCCCTCCCCACAGTACCCTCCCTAATTCTCTTCCCCTCGTCTGACCACTTTGATCCTCTGGTGTTTTTTACTCAGAGTCAGAGCTGCCGGAAGGTGGGCTTCTTGAGGGTACTGCTACTGAGGAACTGAACATTTCTGACACATGGACAGCCTACATATGCTGGTCTACCCTAAACATAACACTATGAGGGAGGATCCTGGTCATTAAGTTGAATATTGCACTGAAATGTATTGATGTGCTGAAATGCTTGCACTGACAATACTTTCTACTCTAGAGAGATTCACTCTAAAATGTTTTGTATGGGGTAACGGGAGACCAAGACTCAAAATGTCCAAGTTGCATGCAGCTACACAATCAGTGGGCCTACACTTACCGCACATGTACTCATGTTATATAGCGTGTCTGTAGGCACATCTCTCACACCTTTTTTCGGGATAGTGGCTACACTCGTTTATTGGTAAGGATAAAGGGATGGTTGTTGATGCCAGGCAAAAGTTATATATCATATAAAATGTTGCTAAAATGCCCCAGGAATGACCAATCCAATCCTAATCTCAAGGCTGAATTCTTGAAACTATTTACAAAGAATACGTTCAACATTTGCATACATCCACACTGAAAAACCTCAATGTCGTATCATTAAGCTGAGAATAAAATGTTGCAAGATGCCACAGGGATTACCAATCCAGTTTTAATCTCAACACTGAATGATTGGAACATTTTACTAACAATACCTTTAATATATGCATACTTCCACACTGAAAAACCTCAATGTTCCAAGTGGGATAGAGTGGATATTAGCCATATTAGGGATATGATAGTATATGACCGTTTGAGGTCATATTGGAGAGTTGAAAATGAAGATTTACAAACTTGGCTGACTAGCTGCCCACTGCTTTAGGGTCTCAGTTATGTGATGTTCTTTCATCACCCATTTGGAAATGTTTGTTGATATGGAATCAATATAGGGGAATGAGTTCAAGCCTACTTAGCACCATTACAGAGACTCGTGTTTCTGTTCCCACTGCTGCAGTGCTCAGGTTAGGGGCACAAGACATTCTCATTTGAGGATAAGACATGAACCAACAACTTGTTATATCATCGTATGGGTCTTTGGAAAGTCCATCAGAATTTGAACTTTTTTTGAATACAAATAATTATTTTAAAACAAAATTCAATACACTACACCAGATAATTTTCAAAGATTGATCAAAAACAAGGCAACATTTAGCCATATGTTAGAGACTTTTTAAAAACGTTATCCACATGCAAATACCAAACTGAGGGGTCTATTAGGATGTTGGTCGGAAAATCCCCCCGATTGCCTTGGTAGCGGGAAAAGACCGCTCGCCAGGAACGCAGCATAATCGCCGGTCCAATTAGTATGCTCCGCAGTCAAAATCTGACCGCGGTGGTACGATCGAGGCCTTTAACACTGCGGCGGTTGCTGCTCGCCGCGATGTCAAAAGAAGCATGTCCTGCATATCCCTGCACTGCGTGGCAGACACTGCACAGTGCCTGCCACCTGGTACAGGGACATGATAAGGGAGTACCGAGGGTACCCCCCAGTGCACCCGCACCCCCCCAACACATTGGGGGCCCGCAATGGGCCCCCAGAGACATTCTCCACATGCCTTTCCATGGCGGTTCCACTGCAGCAGAAAGGCTGGCTACCGCCAGCATCATAATCATGTCGGCAGAGCCTGGCCCTGCACAGGCCCCATTTTAGCGGTCCAGCTCCGCCCACCAGGCAAGCTTGCGGACTGCTACCGGCGGAAAAGTGGCAGGTGGAATTTCCCACTGCCGCGGTCATCTCCGCCATGCTAATGTGACCGGCGGTTTTCCGGGTTTCAATCGAGGCCGGCTGGCCGCCGCTGGCCCGGCAGTTGCCACCGCCGACCCAGCGGTGGCCTTCCATCTGTCATCCTAATAGACCCCTGAGTGTTACACTACAATTCAGGTAAATAAGCACCACATACTTGAATATGGGATTATGAAGAACTGATTAGGTACTATCTCTAAATATAAACAGTCAATTATGAATAACATGCTCAAAAACCTATAAAAAATAAATATGATAGTTGTGTGACTTCATTAGTGAAAATGTGAATAGCATCACTAATGACACTTGAACGATGCCAACAACAACAAATAGCATCATGGATACAACTTAAAACAATTAAATTATAACACATTTTAGGAGGACAAAAAAAGTCATTAAAAAAATTAAATTCTCTATGACTGTATAAACTTGGAAAAGAAGTCATTGCATGATAGTTCATAATAGAAAATAATATGGAGAGAACTAAATAAATGGCATTCAATAACAAATTTGAATGATAAAAAATAAAACAATAAAAATCAATGAAAAGCAAGAATATGAATACATATAATCTAATCAAAAGACAATAGCAGTTAGTGCAAAAAAGGCTTACATATTTATTTAAAAAAAATAATGTCCAAAGCCATGCAACTTTCTATTAAATGCTAACATGGTAAAGCTGTACAATTCAAAATCCCTCATATACAATAGAAAGACTGCATAATAAAAAAATAATCCTATTGCTTAAAAAAATGTTGTTGCCAATCTAACAAACAATTATTCTATAGTTTAAAATAAATCTTGAATATTAACCTCTATTTCAATGCAAAAATAAACACATAGAATTCAGTAACAAAAAATCACCTATCAAAAAAATTAAAATGCTTATGTAGCACAATAAATATATAGATCCAAATCAGGGGAAGGTTACAATCAAGTAGAAAACAAAAATAACTGGACCCTAGCAAATGATCACTTTAATATGTCATAAGTTATGGTTTGTGCTGCAAACTATAACTGGTGAATTTCAGTGGTTTTGGAGCTTTAAGCCAGAACCACAACTCAACTTTTAACTGTGTTTTTTCATTTGGATGGATGGGTGGATCGATGGATAGATGGATAGATAGAATCACAGCAAAGGGACCTACAGGTGGTCCATATTTTCAAAAAAAGCTTGATTGCAGATCAGAAAATGTAAATGCTGAGCGCTCCATTGAAGACATCTAATGGCTGGTAGAAGCCAAGAGAATCAACATTTCAATTTCTGTTCACAGCTGTTGTTGTGAACAAAGGCCTCATGGAGCCCGAACATATTTACAACCCCCACAGGGTCCGTGAGGTCTTTGTTTTACAAATTAGAACATTCTGCCCTCTAGGGGCGGAATGTTCTTATAGCCTTTGAGTCCTCCATAGCGGGCTCTACCACCCTTTAAAGACCCTCTCCCTTGTTAACGCTGGAGTGGCCCTTTGATGGCTGGTAGAGACCCCTATAGCGGGCACTAAGGCTATATTATGTGCCTACCTGACTGACTGACTGACATACATGTGAAACTCTGAGTTCGTTTTGGGGCTAACAAAGTAAAGATCGAATAAAGGTGATCAATATATGAGGGTCACCCCTCTTACCCTTTGAGTGCCTTGTCCCAGATGGTCATCCCTGCAACTGAGCAAATTAATAGAAAGTAGCAAGATCAGGTAGAACACACCACCAACATGGAGCATGCTGCACAAAGCAACTGCTAATTTCCTGAGAAAAAAGTGTGATGTGATCTGCTTAAATTAATCTTGTTTTTTTTTAGAACTGTGCAATAAAATGTCCTTTTTTTGCATGGTAAATGACATTTTAACTGAATTTTACTGAAGGTGCTTAGATACTGCACACTGTCACGCTTATGTCCAGTGCCCAGTTTATGTGCTCTGACCTCTAAAACAAGTAGTATTTGGCTAAACCTTGATTGGTGTACATAACTCTTTTATAAGGCTACAGTATTTGGTATAGTAGCAACATCCATAGAATGAAAAGTTAAATGCCACCTGAGGACTGCAGCACTTATTGTGGCATCCACTAGTGTGACAAGGAAAACATAGCTACATGCCTATCACTGTAGTCTGATTGGTGCAGTTTAAATCTACAGAGCGACCTGGTAAAATAACACATTTAGAAGTATAAAAACCTCCCTTTTAACTATTAAAAAATCACTTATGTGCAAGCCTTGTAGCCCACAAGTTAGAGTGCATGGTGGTTAAAAGAAAGAGAAATAGAAAATTAATTTTAAAATGTCACTACAGTGACAAGGCCCCAAAAAGTGATATTTATTGTGGCAAGCCTACCTTTCCTATGTAGAAAACCAGAGTACAGATAAATGTACTAATGCTGTCTCTTGGAATGGGACCAGCAAGAAAAATGAAGAAACAATGATTTTTAATAGTCGCTAAAAATCAAATTCAATGGTGAAGTTTGATTTTGTCATGAATATTAATGAAAGGAGGCTTTTAAAACGTTACCTTTTCCATTGCTGAAGTTCCTAGAGGCTAAATGGCATTAATTCTCCAGCTTCTCCAGCCTGTACATGGCCTAAATAGGGTGTGAAATTCCTTACAGGAGCTACATAATAGGTCACTGTGATTAACAGGTCAACCAAAATGCTGATAACTGATTCCTTTGAGCTCAGGAGATAGATGGGGATGTGGGGGGTGTAGCCCTCCTATTGACAACAGAGTTTCAACTCCTGCATGACAGGCCTGTCAGAGGCAAATGTTAAACTTCTGTACCATTCAAATGGAGCAAACAGAATGGCAGTACAATTCTTGTCCACCCTGACTGGTTGCTGAAGGACATTGCTTTTGTCCTTCCAGACATCTGTCTCCTTGTTTGCTGGGGGTACAGGACCTGCTTCAAACTGGATTTTAGTGTTTGTTGTGGGAACACTGGCGATTTTGCTAGCCCACTCCTCTACCCCACCCCAGCCTTTAAAGCCAAAGTTTACTGCAGCTGATGATTTTGTCCAGCTTAGATTTTCCCAGACATTGTTAGCCATCTTGCAGTAGGACTAACAGGAACTACTGAAACAGTATGTCAGCCATAGACTACAGACATTTACTTTATTGATTAAAGAGGGTCTAGGAGTGTCTCCTGAAGTCCCTTTCCAATAGGCTGGTGAACCCTACAAAGTTGGACCGTCACCCAGTCAACGTCAGAACTCTATTTGGACCTGCAGAAGACCTGCGGTCGCCAGTAGGTAGATATAGTTTGGACCTATTTTCCATAGGAAATCCGCAACATTCTATTTGGAATAACGTTGGTGCCGAATCTTCGCAAAATTTTCCAAACTTTTGGCCATTTCCGGTCTGCTTCTATCCTGAAAATTTTGCAGTGATTCGTCAAGCGGGGCCCGAACTGCTGAACGGAATTACACCAAATTTGGCAAAGAGGTAGTCCTCAGTTCAGACTCGTGCCTTTTGCTTAAATGGTATAAATCCGTTCAGTACTTCCTGAGAAAATCAAAAGTAAAATCATAGATATATCTATGGCCTAGGAGGATCCGCGCACCCTCCCTGCACCCAGAGCGCACCCTGCCGAGCACGAGCTGTATTCTAATTGGCTGTCAACACGCCGGATCAGGAAGTGTTGGCAGCCATCTTGTGCCTCGGTAGAACTGAGGCACAAGAAACCTATAAAACAAATGCAAAAAATGCAAAAAGGGGGCAGGGTAGAAAACACCTCCTAGGCCTGCTCAGGGGGTCCTACAAGCACCCCCAGGGCCCAAAAAAGCATTTAAAAAAAAAAAAATTGGCGAGATTCGCGACCCCGCGCGAATTTCGGCCATAAATTTAAAAAAAGAAGCGCGGGGCTCCCACGCTTCTATGGTAATTGGCCCCTGGGGGGGCCAAATCCTGTAGGCAGAATTACAAAAAGTGTGGGGGGTCCCAGTCCCCCCCACACTGCCCCAGGGACCGCCACCCCCCGGGGCTCAAAGATAGTATATGCGTGGGGGCTCACGGCCCCCCTGCAGCCCCGGGGACCACCACCCCCCGGGGCTTCTTGAAAATAGGTGGGGGGACTCGCAGCCCCCCCAGCCCCGGGGACTGCCACCCCCGGGGCTTGCAGTAATTTGGGATGGGGGAGTTCTCAGACCCCCCCAGACCCGGGGACCGCCACCCCCCAGGGCAACTTGTCAATGTGGGAGGGGGCCATGCGGCCCCCCTCCTGGAGCCTTGAATAGGCCCTGGGGACCGCCACCCCCAGGGCCGGCTCCTGCAGTGTCCCGGGGTGCACACCCCCGAGACCCTGTAGTTTGCAATGACAGGGCGGTAGCCTCGCGGCTTCCGCCCTGTCATTGCAAACTGCTTTGCTTCAATGAAGCAAAGCTGATTGCTTTTCCACATGGGGAGCAGCATGTTAGCTGCTCCCCATGTGGAAAAGCAATGCCGGCTCCCACATGACGCGGGGAGCCGGCAGGGACCGTGGGGGGATTGGGGACCCCCCCACAGCCCCCAATAGAGGCCAGGCCCCAGGTGATGGGGTCCCCGAGGCCATAAGTGGCCTAGGAGGGGGGCCACGCGGCCCCCTCCCAGATTAAAAAAAAATAAAACAAAAAAAACAATGGCCGGCCCCGGGGGATGGGGTCCCCGGGGCCTTAAAGTGGCCAGAGGTGATGTCATCAGTGATGTCATTTAAGATGTCGTCAGTGATGTCACTGACCATGTCATGAATGATGTAATATGTGACATCATCAGCAGTGGATTGCGGGCGCGCGAGATGTAGTTAGTACAACTAACTATATCGGAGGAATTTCAATGGTTTTGTTCGAGTGAAATGTCCAGCTAGCTATAACACCCCTAAAACCTATTGTATTTTCAGTGAATTTCTAAGGTTTTTTAAATGCTAATTCCTAACTATATCAGGCCTAAAACCTATGGTTTTTTCAGTGAATATATATATATATATTCACTGAAAAAACCATAGGTTTCAGGGGCGTTATAGTTAGCTGGACTTTTCACTCGTACAAAACCATTGAAATTCCCCCGTTATAGTTAGTTCAGCTAACTATAACTCGCGCGTCCGCAATGCACTGCTGATGACGTCACATATTACATCACTCATGACATGGTCAGTGACATCACTCATGACACCACTGATGACATCTCAAATGACATCACTGATGACATCATCCAGTGAATGTGTGTTTTTCTGAAAATTACATATGTTTTATATATGTGTATCTCAAGGTCGATGGAAGAATAAATGGGTATATAAGTGTCTAAATGGATTGTATAACTGACTGATTAAGTGTATCTTAGTAAATACATGGCTTAGTGAGTAATGTTTAAATATGTAAATATCTGTATCAGTCTCTCACTTTGTGTATAAGTGGCTGCATGGGTTGGTGAGTAGCTACATGAGTGTCTATATAGGTTATTAGTTGTTTTTTTGAGTATCAGTATGAGTGTCTGAGTGTCTGTATGGTTCGGTGGGGGTATTACGTAGTGCATAGGTGCATGAATGAGTGACTCACTGTTTGTATGTGTTGAAGACAGCATGTGTGCAGGACTGTATGGGTGGATGAGTGTGTGCATGGGTGTGCTAGTGAGTGAATGACTGTCTCAATAGTGTCTTTATGAGTAAATACATATGTTTTAAACTAGTATATGTGACTATTGGTGTATATAAGTGAGGATATGTGAGAGCGAGAGATTGAAAGAGTTTCTGTATGAATGAGTATGTGTTTCTATAAGTGATTGTTTAAAAGACTAAGTATGTGTAAGTTTCTGTAGAAGTAAGTGTGGTGGTGTATGTATAACTGTATATGTAAGTAAATGGATGTTTGATTCTTTATTAGCATGAGTGACTATGTGTGTGAGTAACTCTATGGATGAGTGGCATTGTGTAACAGGATGTATAGGTGTATGAGTACATATGATGAGTGAGTACATGTATGAGTGACTGTATAGGACTGTTGGTGAATGAGTGGATGTGTATGTGGATGTTAGAATTACTGAGTAGGTTGTTGTAACTGATATTGGTATGTCCATTGTTTTGAAAATTTTGGTTTTTATTTTTGAATGTGTGTATCAAATGTTATATTAGGGGGAGAGGAGGTCTGCCACTCTACCACAAGGATGATGTCATCAGTGATGTCATTTGAGATGTCATCAGTGATGTCATGAGTGATGTCACTGACCATGTCATGAGTGTTGCAATATTTGACGTCATCAGCAGTGCATTGCGGGCGCACAAGTTATAGTTAGCCATACTAACTATAACGGGGGAATTTCAATGGTTTTGTACGAGTGAAAAGTCCAGCTAACTATAACGCCCCTGAAACCTATGGTTTCTTCACTGAATTTCTAAGGTTTTTTAAATGCTAATTCCTATCTATAACATGCCTGAAACCTATAGTTATTTCAGTGAATTTCAAAGGGTTTTTAAAGTGCTAATTTCTAACTATGCCTACAGAGATAGGATATGTGAAGAAAGAAGAAAAAACGCACAGAAAGAAAAAAAAGAAATGCAGAAAGAAGCAACAGAAGTCCTCAAAGACGAAGAAAAGTGCAGGAAGAAGGATAACGTGCAGAACGAACAAACAGAAGAGCAGAAAGAAGCCTTGTTGCAAAATCATCCTGTACCCTCAACTTTTTCAGACGGATACTGGTGGTAACTGAGTCTGACTAACCAGTCCTAGAGCCAGTGCTATGTTAAAAGACACTCAGAATACAGTGAAAACACCTACATACACTAGGGAACACTATGTGTTGGGGTCCCCCTGTGATCAGCATGACCTCCTCTGTTAGCCCCTAGTATATAATAGGGCAGAGGATTAAAACGACCTCTTAAAACGTGCCACAAGGCGTGTTTGCACACATCACCTCAGGCCCGGTCCCCTCACTTCCCCACTGTGTAAACACACCCTGTGGCCGTTTTAAGTTGGGAGATTAAGTCCCCTTGAATCCTGAGGGTCCCTAGGGTCCAACTAGACCACTAGGTACCTCCCATAAGCGCCACAGAGCTGCTTTGCAGAGAGATGTAAAAAGGGGCACGGCTTGGACCACCTCTCTGCAACGCAGTGCAGTGGCGCTTACTGGAAGACCTGGTGGGCTAGTTGGCTCCCAGGGTCCCTCAGGATTGAAGGGGAATTATTTCCCCAACTTAAAACATGCCACAGGGCTTGTTTGCACACGTTAACTCAGGCCCCGTCCCCTCCCTTCACCACTGTGTAAACACGCCCTGTGGCCGTTTTTTAAGTTGGGAGATTAAGTCCCCTTGAATCCTGAGGATCCCTAGGGGCAAAATAGCCCACTAGGTACATCCAGTAAGTGCCATTGCAGAGAGGTGTAAAAAGGGGCACGGCCTGCACCACCTCTCTGCAATGCAGAGCAGTGGCGCTTACTGGAAGCACCTGGTGGGCTCGTTGGCCCCCATGGTCCCTCAGGATTGAAAGGGAATTATTTCCCCAACTTAAAACACGCCACAGGGCGTGTTTGCACAGACCCCGTCCCCTCCCTTCACCACTGTGTAAACGCGCCCTGTGGCCGTTCTAAGTTGAGAGATTAAGTCCCCTTGAATCATAAGGGTCCCTAGGGTCAAACTAGCCCACTTGGTACCTCCAGTAAGCGCCACAGAGCTGTGTTGCATAGAGGTGTAAAAAGGGGCATTAAATTAATTTGGCCTTCCCAAGGCCTTAATCAGCCCCGGGGACCCCAACCCCCGGGTCATGGCCTTTTTTTAAAATTAATATTTAGGAGGGGGCTGCGTTGCCCCCCTCCTCAGGCCACTTATGGCCCCGGGGACCCCATCCCCCGGGGCCGGCCTTTGTTTTTTATTATTTCTTAAAAAAATATATTTATAGAAAAACCTAGGACATTCTGGATAAACCGTATGTACCTATCACCATGACGATTTGTGTGATATTCATTAAAAGGCGACTATGCATAGAATGAATCCACATGGAATGTATTTACACCGCTAGTGAAGCTCTGACGTGTCTGATGCCCTACCGTGCCTAATCCCGGTGCCCCCGCCGGTGGGTACTCTCCAAGTAGACACCCTTGTCGTTTATTTATACAAACATGGGTAGCTATTAACGGGCACATTTAATATACACGCACACCAAGCCATTCAAAGGGGATTCGACAAAAATTCGACCAAACTATGCAAGAAACCCCCTTCACGGTTAATAAAACACACATCCACCGCCAGATGTGTAATACTTTTTATTTTACTCTCTGGAAAGGAGACAAACCTCACTTGAGAGTCACAGTGTGCTCCTGGCTGAGCCCAATGATGTGTTACACCCACCAGTACCCGCCGAGTGCCTCACACCTCTGTGTTGTATTCCACCAGCTAGTGCGTATGCTATGACACTCTCTAGCCCATGTGCACTGTAACACCACCCCATGAATATGTCATGCCACACTTGCCTTCGCATGGGTTATATTGCCCCATTTAACGTGCCTTCCTCGATGCCTATGTTATAACGCACAGCGCTATGCCATACATATTACAATCTGTGATCCATATCTTTGTCACAGTGCATATGCAACGTTACACTCCCCAGCAATATTTCATATTACAACTTTAGAGACTAGTTAGGTTATACAACACTGCCCTGTGCATATTACACTCCAAGGCGCATATCGCATAGCACGCGCTAGTGCCTGTGCTATCTCGCGCTCTCCAATGAATCTGTCATTGCACACAATGTATTGCATATTATATTTCACACCCCGGTTCATCTTATATCACACATTTTGGTGCATAGTTTATACCATATACTATATCTAGTTTTCATTTTCAATTGTGCTCTCAGGACTATGTTCTGTATAACACTGCGTCCGCCTACCCTTTTCACGGGCATTACATTTTGCGATGGGGGTGGAGGGTCAGGGGGTGTTTCTGCCAAGTGAGCCCAGAGTCACAGTCACAAACGTCCTCTTCTTCCTGAATAAAAGTGAGATTATGCTGCATACTTGTTCATATTTTAAGTAGTTCGCACAGACACACATTTTAAAAACAATAAAGTTCCGAATACCCACCTTCTTTGAACAGTTAGCTTGCTGCCCCATCCACCTCCTCCCTATCCTCTGTTGTCTGAATCCAAGGACTAGCCTCCTCCCTCCTGCCATGCATGGTCTGATGTGCTGCCACTGACCTCCATTTAGCATGATGTACCAGTCCACTCCTCCTGCCCTCCATTGCCCAATTCTATGTCCCATCACTGACCTTCTGCTTAGCCTCTGTGCTTAGCTTGCTGCCCCTATTCTCCTTCCCCCTGCCCTCCGATGTCTTTGTGCATGCCCCTGCTCCATCCTTTTTGCCCACCATGTTCCATGGACCTGCCACTCCTATCTACTCTGAGTGTTCTGTTGAGCTGCCACTCCCCTCCCACCTGCCTAGCATTGTCAGATGACAGTAACCTGTCCCTGCCACCTTCACCCTGCCTGTCCACATGCCATGCCCCTATCCCCTTCGTCCTGTCCTCCATGGTCCATTTTACTGCCACACCCTTCTGCCCTCCCTGGTCTGTTGTGCTGCAACTGCTCCTCCTGCCTGCCCCGCGCGGTCTGTTGTGAGGTCCCTTCCCCTGAACTCTCTTGTCTGTGCCTAGGTCCTGACCCTCCCTTCTATCCTCCATGGTCCTTTGTGCATGCCCCTGCACCCTTCTTCTTGCCCATCATAGCCATCGTGCTGCCACTAACCCCCCCCGCTTGCCATGCATGGTCTTCTGTGCTGCCATGGCCCCTCCCACCTTCTCTGTGTGGTCAGCTAGCTGCCCCTGACCCCCTCCCACCTTCCCTCCATGGTCTGTGTGTATGCCATCATAGTCTCATTGTTGCTCTCCATGGTGTGTCTTGTCTCTAGTGCCCATCCTGCCTGACCTCCATGGTCATCTTGCTGCTCCTGCCCTGCCCCCTTGCCCCCAGCCCTCTGTTTCCATGTGCAGACCCCTATTCCCTCCCTCCTGGCTTGTCTGTTCCATTGTAATGCCCCTGATCCGTCCCTCCTGCCCTTTATGGTCTGTTATGCTGCAGCTTTCTCTTCTGTCTGTCCATTATGGTCAGATAGCTACCATTGCCTCTTTCCCCTCTGTTCTCTGTTGTCCATGTGCATGGTCCTGTCCCCTCCCTATTGCTTTCTATGTATTGTTGTGCTGCACTCCCGTCCCACATGCGCTGTGTGGTGTATTGTGCTGCTGCAAACCCTGATGCCTGCCCTGTAGGGTCAGTTTGGTGCACCTCTCCATGTCCCTCCTGTCCTCTGTTATCCAAGTCCATGTCCCTACCCCAATTCCTCCTGCCTACCATGATCCTAGTACCATACTTGCGAACATTTTGAACTTGGTAAGAGGGAGATTTTGGAAAAAAAACTGGGGTATTGATTTTCCCCTTTGAGATACATTGAAAAAGAGGAGATTGTAGATAGGAGACAGATCAAATAAAGCCCATTTGAGCTTTAAAACATTGGGTGTTTCCTGGCTGAAACGGGTCTGTTGGCATGTATGGTTGTACTACCTCTGCCTCTTCCTTCTGCCCACAATGGTCTATTATATTGCCACAGCCTCTCTTGCCAGTCCTGTATTGTTGGTTTGTTGCCCCTGCCACCCTTTCCATTGCCCTCCATAGTCTGTTGTGCTGCCACTGCCCTTCCTGCCTGCCCAGTGTCGTCAAATTGTTGCATCTGCACTCTCCTACCTGCCTTCAATTTTCAGAGTCTGTGCCCCTGGCCTCTGCCTCTCAACAGATTGCTAAAATTCTATATTTATTGCAAAAGTTTGGAACGCCTGACGTCATCTTGATGTAATCAAAACTGTAATACCTAGAGTATTTCCTTTAGAAATTACATATATGAGAGGGTCTTATTTGCATAAAAATTATGGTTAGTCCTCTAAAAAACTAAAATGAGTACATATTTTCTGAGTTTTCAAATAGCGACAAAGAACTTTTAAATTATTTGTAATCTTTATGTTTTTTTATCTAGTTGACCACTTGATAAAATGTTGCACCTAGGTGAGAGGATGTGGTGTTACTTCCAGAGCTACAGACTTTGCAACTGGGGAACCAGGTTGGAGTTTCTGCTTCAGCTCAACATTCTGTGATTCTGGTCAAATCACTTAATCTCCCCATGTCTACAACCAAAATGAATTTGATCTTGTGTGATGTAACCAATGCTCATGTAAAGCACTCCAATACCTGACAAGTCTGCACTATATAAAACTGCAAATACACAAAAAATAAGTGTTTTGCACACTTCTGTCATTGGGCTATACTTGGGTTACATCTGGGTGATATTTGGGCTACATTTGGGCTCTTTTGTCTCTGGTGGCCATCTTGGGAGATGTATTTGTTATGAAGTTTCCCAATTTCCTCATTTACTGCAGTCTCCTCAGTAGGAAATACTTTCAGTTTTTTACTTTGGTTCCATCAAGAAGGCATTCAGATGTGTCACACATTTGCCATAAATTCTGAATGTTAGCACTCTAGATGCTCATTGGATCACTGTAGTAAAGCTACTGCTCACCAGGGAAGTCTGCTGCTGGTATTCAAAGTGCATGTTTCAGTCCGCAAGTCAGAATTGTTTTATGAAATAGAAGAGGATTTGAGAAGTCAAAATGTGCCCTAATTTTTCTTTCTGCAGCACTAATCATAATTTCTATGGCAAAATGAACCCCCTCATTTTGTTCCTTTGTAAATTAAATGTTTTAAGTGTTACCACTTTATTCCAATCAAGATGGCTTCAGGTGTGCCATACTTTTGTCATAAGTAAGACTGTTAGCGCTCTAGTTGTTCGTTAGAACACTCTGGGACATTCTGTCATTGGGCTATAGTTGGGCTACATCTGGGTGGTATTTGGGCTACATTTGGACTCTTTTGTCTCTGGTGGCCATTTTGGGAGACTTATTTGTTATGATGTTTCCTAATTTCCTCATTTACTACAGTCTCCCCAGTAGGAAATACTTTCAGTTTTTTACTTTGATTCCATCAAGAAGGCATTCAGATGTGTCACACATTTGCCATACATTCTGAATGTTAGCACTCTAGTTGCTTATTAGATCACTGTAGTAAAGCTACTGCTCACCAGGGAAGTCTGCTGCTGGTATTGAAAGTGCATGTTTCAGTCTGCATGTCAGAATTTTTTAATGAAATAGAGGAGGATTTGAGAAGTCACTCAAAATGTGCCCTAATTTTTCTTTCTGCAGCACTAATCATACTTTCTATGGCAAAATGAACCCCCTCATTTTGTTCCTTTTTAAATTAAATGTTTTAAGAGTTACCACTTTATACCAACCAGGATGGCTTCAGGTGTGCCATGCGTTTGTCATAAGTAGGACTGTTAGCGCTCTAGTTGTTCTTTAGAACACTCTGGGAAGCTGCAGTAGAACACAAAGGAATCAACTGACAGTCTCTGCCCTTGTTGGATGTACATGTTTTACTGAGAATGTCAGACTTCATTGTCACATGACTGAGAATGATAATGTGAATTTCCAGAAAATATGCTCTCATCTTTAGCTTATAGATCACCTTCTTAACCTCTGTGGTAAAGTATGAGAAAATAGTTTTCTCTCAAACATGATTCATGATATCACAGCAGAAGGCGTTTTCACATGGTAAAATCACCTTAGAACACATCACAATTCCTAAAATGAGTGTGGTACCATCAACAAATGATTTATAATGTAACTAAAGTCTTAAAACCTTCTATTAACTGCAATGCTTTTTAATGAGGTGCTATGATGTATATTGGTCCCAAGATGGCTGCCAACACTTCTTGGATGAAGTGCTGACAGCCAATCAGATCTCACGATGATATGTGTGGTTAGGCTCTGCCCAGATATATATGTGATTTTACTTTTGATTTTCTCAGGAACTACTGAATGGATTTACACCATTTAAGCAAAAGGCACGAGTCTGAACTGAGGACTACCTCTTTGCAAATTTGGTATAATTCCGTTCAGCACTTCGGGATGTAGCTGTGTCAACAGGTCCTATGGGAAAATGCATGGGGAAAACGTGTTTTAAGACCCCCCTTTTTTCTCGGCCCCCGCTTGATGAATCACCGTGAAATTTTCAGGATAGGAGCGGACCGGAGCTGGCCAAAATTCTGGAAAATTTCGCGAAGATTCATCAATCGACGGCAACATTATTCCAAATAGAATGTTGAGGATCTCCTATGGAAAATAGGTCCTAACTATAACTACCGACTGCCAGTAGGTAATATATATATATATATATATATATATATTCACTTAAAAATCCATAGGTTTCACACATGTTATAGTTAGCTGGACATTTCACTCGTAAAAAAAACATTGAAATTCCCCCGTTATAGTTAGTTCGGATAACTATAACTCGCGCGACCGCCACTCTATCAGAAGGATGATGTCATCAGTGATGTCATGAGTGATGTCACTGACCATGTCATGAGTGATGTAATATGTGACGTCATCAGCAGTGGATTGCGGTCGCACGAGTTATAGTTAACTGAACTAACTATAACGGGGGAATTTCAATGGTTTTTTACGAGTGAAATGTCCAGTTAACTATAACATGTGTGAAATCTATGGTTTTTTAAGTGAGTGTATATATATATATATATATATATATATATATATATATATATATATATTTTCAGTGAAAAAACCATAGATTTCACAGACGTTATAGTTAGCTGGACATTTCACTCGTAAAAAAACAATGAAATTCCCCCGTTATAGTTAGTTAAGCTAACTATAACTCGCGCACCCGCAATCCACTGCTGATTACGTCACATATAACATCACTCATGACATGGTCACTGACATCACTCATGACATCACTGATGACATCTCAAATGACATCACTGATGACATCACTGATGACATCATCCAGTGAATGTGTGTTTTTCTGAAAATTACATATGTTTTAAATATGTACATCTGAGGGTCGATGGAAGAATAAATGGGTATATAAGTGTCTAACTGGATGATTTTTTTTGAAAAATGTATTTTGGGACTGATTGATAAAGTGTATCAAAGTGAATACATGGCTTAGCGAGTGATGTTTTAATATGTAAATATCTGTATCAGTCTCTCACTTTGTGTATCAGTGGCTGCATGGGTTGGTGAGTAGCTACATGGGTGTCTATATAGGTTATTAGTTGGTTTTTTGAGTATCAGTCTGAGTGTCTGCATGGTTCAGTGGGGGGTATTACGTAGTGCATAGGTGCATGAATGATTGACTCACTGTATGTGTTGAAGACAGCATGTGTGCAGTACTGTATGGGTGGATGAGTGTGTGTATGGGTGTGTTAGTGAGTGAATGACTGTCTCAATAGTGTCTCTATGAGTAACTACTTATGTTTTAAACTAGTATATGTGACTATTGGTGTATATAAGTGAGTATATGTGAGAGTGAGAGATTGAAAGAGTTCCTGTATGAATAAGTATGTGTTTCTATAAGTGATTGTTTAAAAGACTAAGTATGTGTAAGTTTCCGTAGAAGTAAGTGTGGTGGTGTGTGTATAACTGTATATGTAAGTAAATGGATGTTTGATTCTTTATTAGCATGAGTGACTATGTGTGTGAGTAACTCTATGGATGAGTGGCGTTGTGTAGAAGGATGTATATGTGTATAAGTACATATGAGTGAGTACATGTATGAGTGACTGTATAGGACTGTTGGTGAATGAGTGGATGTGTATGTGGATCTTAGAATTACTGAAGAGATTGTTGAAACTGGTATTGGAATTTCCAATATTTTTTTATTTGTTAGTCTCTATTTTTGAATGTGTTTATCAAAGGTTATATTAGGGTGAGAGGAGGTCTGCCACTCTATCACAAGGATGATGTCATCAGTGATGTCATCAGTGATGTCATTTGAGATGTCATCAGTGATGTCATGAGTGATGTCAGTGACCATGTCATGAGTGATGTTATATGTGATGTCATCAGCAGTGGATTGCGGGTGCGCGAGTTATAGTTAGCTTAACTAACTATAACGGGGCAATTTCATTGGTTTTTTACGAGTGAAATGTCCAGCTAACTCTAACGTCTGTGAAACCTATGGTTTTTTCACTGAATTTGCAAGGTTTTTTAAATGCTAATTCCTAACTATAACGTGTGTGAAACCCATGGTTTTTTCAGTGAATTTGTATGGTTTTTTAAATGCTAATTCTTATATTTAACGTGTGTGAAACATTTTTATTTTTTTATCTTTGCAAGGTTTTTTACATCTTTTTTTTTTACTTTTTATTCCCTTTAAACATTATGGTAAAATTTTATGCATTCTGCAATATAGAAATTTTCTCCTTTTTTTTAAAAAAACAGGTAAGATACAGTAGTATAACATAGTGAATCTTTTTTCACACATTTTTTTTTTTTTTTTCCGTGCGCGTACGGTAAGCTTACCGCAAGCGCACGTTTTGCTTTATGTAAGTAATATTTCTACTCTGTTTGCGTATGGTTACGCAATTTGCGTAGACGTCCGTACTGCGTACGCGACGCGTAAGCGCATACGTTACACGCGTACGCGCGCGCGCACGTTACGCGGAAGTGTTGAAGCGTGCCTTTTATGCGCATGCGCGCGTGTGCGCGTGTCTTTTATACGCGCATGCGTACTTTTACCGTAAGCGCTCCGTAAGCACTCCGTAAGCGTAACGTACGTGCACGGTTGGTCATGTGATCAAGAAACAACACTTTTGATTGGTTTAAACTACTTTCAGTTCTAGAACCTTCCTACACCACACCCATTCCCCTCATTTCTGCTTGTGATCCCTTAGGAGAAGGAGCTGAGTTGTCTTTGTGATACGATGGCAGAACAGCAGTCCTCTTCTGAGAGTGAGCCTGGTAGTAGCATCATCAGAGAGAGAAGGAGGAAACAAAAGACTTCTTTTGTATGGGAATATTTCACCTATCCAGAGGGGCAGAAAAAGGTAAATGCTCCTTTAGTCACCTGCTCACTTTGTGAGCGTGTCTTATCTAGAGGGAATACAAGGAAGAAGTATTCCTTTGGAAATCACTCTATGGTTAGACACATTAAGGATAAACATCCCAGGACTTATGCTAGACATACTGGAGAAACATCTCCAGTAAGTCACCCAAGCACACCTGCAGATGCTCAGCCGAGTACATCTTCGGCAGCTCAGCCGAGCACTTCCTCTGCGGTGGGAGCATCACCCTTTTCTGCTCCTCTGGATATAAACCCTCGTTTTGGGAGGGTTACAATGAGGTGCACAAGATGTCATGGCCTTATTGTTCATGCGGAGACCAGTGTTTCCCTCATAAACAATAGGATAGACCAGCACATCTGTGGTCCTTGTTAGTATTCCCATTCTTTCTTTCCTCTTTCCCTTTATGAACACAACGGTTCTTTTAAGAGCCAACCTTACCTCTTAACTTTTTTGAAAAAATTTTAAATGACGTTTTTTTTTTTTTTTTACCGTACGCACATTTTTATTTTTTATTTTTTTTTAAACCCAAAAAAATTTAATCACCCTACAAGGTCCATGAGGGACTACTACAGAAATGAGAAAAGCATAGAGAAGAGTAGTGAAAAAAAGTGAGCATTAAAGTAAATGTGTGATAATTCCAGAAATTTCACACTTACCTGACAATGAAAATAACTTAAAGAAAAATAAGTGATTTATTTAACTTTCTATAAAGAAGTTTATTTTTATATTTTTCCTTTCTCAATCTGTAAAAAAAGAAAAAGGTATTAATATTTAACAATACATTTTAGAATACAGTGCACATATTTTCATATTTCAACAAACATTTTTTTGCTGTAAATCGTAAAAGCAATTGCATCCATCACTTAACAGCGGGCAAAAAAAAAAACAATCAGAAAGATTGTTTAAAAAAAGCCCAGAATCTCTTCTCACTAAAACATACCGTAATAGAAATGAAACATTTGCAATATAAATCTCACGTAAGAACAATAACTAATTTCAGTAAATATCATCTGAAAATTCTGTTGCATAAGCATAATCACCAAAATATTTTGTGTCAAAGAAGTCCACAATGCAAATTATTACCTTTCCGTAAGGCCAAATGGTAATTTTTATAATAATTTTTGATGACATTTCTGATGGTAATCCAATTAAATTGTAATAATGTTTTCTACAGATGTTGCAATTTCTTTCTAAAATTTTGGTTTGTGAAAAATTAAATAGGAATTTGCTAAATCAAAAGGCAAACGTTGCTTGAAAACCAATTGAGAATCATTACACAGTGTCCAGCCTTTTTCACATTTAAGAAAAACTGTGTAATGACCAGAAGTTAGAAAAGGCCCATCATGGAAAATTATTGCAACTGTTACAAAAGTTTTGCCAGAAATTGATAATTTCTGTCCTGTAAATTTCTTTATTAAAGTGTCCAATTTTGTTCCATCAGCTCTACAACATTGCATCATTAAAATTACATACTGTCCATATTTCTTTAAAAATAACGTTGAAAACATGTCTGATTTACATTTAGAACATTCCATGTTGTGATTGGCATCTTTAACTAATTTACTAAAAGTCACTGATTTAGTCTCTGGCAATGTTAAATAGATAAACCTTTCAGAATCAACATTAGAGCTGCATGTGTAGAAACAGTTTTCACAACTATGTTCCCATTTATAAGAGAGACCAAACATATTTTCTATTTCTACCCCTTCATCTTCAAGTAGCAAAAGGATGTACATCAAGAATTCCTGTGCATCTTGCTGGACATTTTGAGAAAACTGTGTTCGTCCTGAACAAACATCTAATAGATTTCTAATTTCATTTGCACTTTCTATTTTAGCTTTATCAACACTCAGTTTCTCATAAAGAAGACTTAGCACAGAACAGAATCTTTTTTCATGATTTTCTATTATCTGCTCTTGCAAACTTTCAAGATAAAATACAACATTCAGCACTACATTTGCGTAGCAGTTGACTCCAGAGCTATTTTCAAAATGGCAACCAACAACCTGTTCAACATTGTCCTTTTTCTTTTTGCTTGCAATGACATCACTGTCTTTTTGTTTTCTCTTCTCTACATCCTCATTACAGATATTCTCAAATCTCCTTTTCCGACAAACAACACGTTTCTCTAACACAGGATACTGACCTAAATGAGGAGCATAGGTTCTTCTTAATCTATTATACTCCTTAACACAATTTGCATCAGCACTAACTTTTGAGTCATCAAAGTCTATCATGAATAAACCAGATAATGTTTTCACTCGTGACAAAGCAACATATGCCATACCTTCTTTGAATACAGTAGATCCAATGTTTACAAATGCACTATCAACAGTTAATCCTTGACACTTGTGAATAGTTACAGCATATGCTAGAGAAAATGGAAACTGCTTCCTACGTACATATTATTATTATTATTATGTTTCTTATATAGCGCCTGAATCGACCCCCGAAGGGGTATCTCCGCATGTGCCTTGGGAACCCATCCTGGCTTTTCCCTGTGAGATAGACCCGACAGGGCATCCCCAAGGTGAAAGCCAGGCATCCTGCCGCGGGGGGCCGTTGTGGAGATTAAGCAAGCTTAATGCCCAGAGTTGCAGAGAGTGAACCCATGATTAGGTCAGGCACCGAAGCGAGAATTATCGAGTCCATGGACATTTGAGCTCAAGACCCTGCCTCGTCGGGAATTGAACCCTGGTCCCGGGTCTGACCTCTGCTTCAGGGTCTGCCTGCTCTAACCAGTGAGCCACACTTCTCCACATATAAGTCTTTCACAAGCAAAAAACGGACTGAACAACGACTAATGTCTTTTACCTCTTCAATCTGATCAAATTTTATTTTTAAAAACTCAATTCCTTCTTTTTTCTGCTAGTTAACAAAACCCACAACTTTACCCATAGCTCCATTCACTAAACCTTTTTCAACTTCCAAATTTCTCCTTAGAAATACTCGACAGTTCATGCAAAGATATAGATTTTTTTCTAATCCAGCTGTTTTCGAAATGTTCTTCTCTAGAGAATCCAATTTATTTTTCAGTTCGCCTGTTAATGTAATAGTAATTCTTTCATGTTGGATTTTGTCCACTGCTTCCATTTTCTTAATCTCTTCCTTTTCCAATTTCAAAAGTTCCTCATTGAATATCGAGCATTCACGTAGTGTTGGCATTAAGCAGATTACAGTATTTTTTTCTGCAATGTTCTTGTATATTTTCTCTGCAACTATTTCTTCACTTGGAAATAAATTATGTAGCAACCGACTCTGTAATGCTTTTCTGCCTACTTCTGTGAGTAGTCCAATTCTGATATCTTTCAGAATACTTCCATATTCTTCATCATTTGCTTGCCTCATATTGGTAGTGAGTTCTTTGTACTCAAAGAATGACCAAATATTCGCATTACCAATGCTTCCTAATGACTTCTTCGTGTCCTCATGTGTCACAGTATTAAACACTGGTTGTCCTTTAACTGGAGTGAGCTGCAGTAGATCCCCGAAAAATATAACATGTTTTCCAACAAATAGCACGTCATAGTCTCTCTTTAGAATTTGCTGCATTCTTAAATGCACAAAGGCAAGCATTAAGTTTGATACCATGCTTACCTCATCAATAATGAGAACTTGCATCTTCTTCAACACTCTTGAAACTTCGAAACATGCTTCGCCAGTTAGCTTGTGATATTCTATTTTGTTCTCATGCTCCACTGGTAACATTAGCAAGCGATGGAGAGTAATTCCTGTTCTATTATATGCTGCTAACCCAGTTGGAGCAGTAACAACACAAGATAAAGTTGAATTAGTTTTTTGCTGTAGGTAGCTTCTGATGACTTTAATTAAGAAACTTTGACCAGTTCCAGCTTGTCTACTCACATACAACCTAATTGGTTCAAATGCTGTGCATGTGCACTCTTTATTTTCATGTAGTAATCCGTGATCAATTTTTTTTCTGACTTCTTCATAAATTTGTCGTTGTTCTTCATTCAGTTGTTGTTCCAAATCTGGTAATTCTATTAAATCTTCCTTTGCTTGATTCATAGCCGTTTCCACTTCAGTCATGGCTATTGCAGCTTCATTTTCTATGATTGGTTGTCCTAGGGGATCTTGACTGAGCGTTCCAGAACTTTGGCTGTCTTGAGAACTGTCTCTAGCTACTTCAGCTGCAATGTTTGCTTCCTGTTCAATTTCTTCATTTAACATTTGGACATAATTCCTGAAAATACTGCATTCAATGGTATCTTTACATGCATTAAATGAATCCTCATAGCTTTGAAATTCTCCAAGTAGTTCGTCCTCTGAACGCCATGGTTTAAACAACTGTAAAAGTGCCAAGTAGAAAAATTCCTTTTTGTCAGTAGTGTCACAACTCAGCTTCCTGTGATTAATCAAACTTCCTTTTGTTTGCTTCACTAAACATCCTTCCTCACCAATGACTTTATATTTTCCATTGTTGATGTCTTTTGTGGCTTTCCGTGAAAAAATGTAGTTCTGCAGCACTTCATAGAGACACATGTTCTCAAGATGATGACTTCTTTTTGGGTAATATGTGTCCAACATGTTTGTTTTCAAAATACCTGTACTTTCTGGGTCGTTCTCGGCCAAATATTCAATTTCTCCAACAGATTTCAGTACCCGATTTCGCATTCCTGCAAGGCCTAAACTGACCCAAATTCTTCTTCTTGATTTCGAGTATAGACTTGCAGATGATAACCTATCTGAACATTCGTAGGATCCAATTTCTCGATGCGATAACATCTTTAAACTGAAACTGTACAGCTTCTTACTGACAGTCTTCTCGTGAGAAATCTCTTCCCACATTTCCTTCAATTCTGTTTTTTCAGATTTAGTGATGTAAGATGTGACATACCGAGCAACAGCAATAGAATTGTCTGGCACATACTGAATATCTATGTTAGCATTCCACATGGATAAAATGACTGGGTTGTAGTCATTTATATATTTTGACTCTTCTTTTCTTCTTAGATTGTACGTATTTTTGGGAGATTTTCTTGTAATAGTATGTCGCACAGCTGACATAAAACTGTTGACTCTTCCTTTTGAAAGAACAGGTCTAGGAAATCCAAATCGACATTTTGTGTAGAATTTATCTTTGGTCTTGTACTTCCGTCGACAGTATTTTCCACACTGATGACTTTGGAAACGTAAAACTTGCTCTTTTAACTTTTTCTCTTCTGTGCTTTTAGGTATAGCACATGTTGCATATTCTTCAATGAAAGATAACACTGCTTCATCAGCATCTGTTCCAAATTTTGGAGCATCCTTGATCCACAACAGCATATGAATGTGAGGAGCACCTCTTGCTTGGTACTCTTTTCTCCAAAAGAAATCCACAACTTCTCCAAGTGGTGGATTTTTTTTATTGCAGATAAAGGACATCATAGCCTCAAATCTATGATTGAAATATCTGCAAACATTAACCGGATCCAATGAGCACAATTCTCCTGCTGTCTTGTATTCGATGTTTTTAATGTTTGAATTTGCCTCTCGTAGAAAATCCAGTAAATCATCCCAAGCGTACTCGGCACAGCTTAGGGTTAGGAACCATGTTGGAGTTCCTAAATTCCGTAACATACATTTCAATTCTCCATGGCGTCGGTACCAATATTCATTCGTCCCACGCTGACAAGCCATCAGATTGATCAATTGTGATTCCAAATGATCATCTCGCTGCTGCACTTTGTTCATAAAATCCTTAGCAGACACATTATGTAGATGTGTTCCACTTTTTAAAATGTGGTTTACTGCATAAGATAGTGCAGACAAGTCACTTTCAAATAACAGATGGAACAAATAAGGAATACTTTGACGAAATCTGGGATCTTCTGCATATAATCTTATAGTCCGATACTCAGAAGCAGGAATCTGTACTGGACGTTCATCATATCGTCCACCTTCTCCTGTAGGAAACAGCTGGGGAAAACAACGAGCTTCCAAGCTCTCCTTCCATACACTCACGGGAGTTCCTTGTGCTTTTTTCATTTGAAACAGATCAATGGTATTTGCCATTACTTCTTTTGAATGAAGAGGATGTATGCTGAAATGTTCATAAATTTCTTCTTCTTTTGACTTGTCTACTTTTTCAATTTGCCCAGTTGGTGTGTCTGTGTCTCCTACTAAATCTTCTTCATCTTCATCTATATAAATTGATTCATACCATTTATTATTCCTTTTCAAATATAAATTTGCTCTTTGTACTTTCCGTACATCTACCAGCTCCTGCCAAATTTTCTTACTCTTTGTAGGTACACCATTAACCAGAATAACTAATGGTTCAGTTTCCAAAGTATCTGTATCAATAGTTTCCATATTTTTTTTCAAATCCAACGGCAAATAGACAACTCTTCCTTTTAAACCTCTCTGTAAATCTGAAGGAGGTAATTTGCCTGTTTTTGGCTCCATACGTACTATGGTCTGGAACGGATGAACACATTGAATGAGTATAGACTCATATGTATTTAAATCAGAAAGTTCTGCAGGAACTTCAAAAAATTCTAAATTATTATGTACAGCTCTAGCTGGCATTTTATTTTCTTCCAACTTGTTGTAACAGTATTTACAAATACGATGATCTTCACCCAAATCAAAACAATTTTCAAGAAATATATATGTTGCAAAATCCTTCCACTGGATTTTGTAATGGCTTCTCCGGCAACAAATAGAAGTAATAGTTGGTCTTTCATTAGAGATGATAGCAAATTTTGTAATTTGATCTTCAAATTTATTATTTACGGAGGGTTCTACATTCTCTTCCACATTTTCCTCAATAACTGTGTCATTCCCTGCACTTTCTTGTTCTGGACCAAAGTAACAAAACTGAATCTCATCAGTAACCTTCTCAACATCTGATACAGATCCACGAAACAGAGCCTTATTCAACTCATTTAACTTTAGTGCTGGACTTTTAGCAAAATACAATCTTCTCACAAATTTCCTAATTTCAGTATGATGAACTGCCAGCATCCTAAAATGGTGAAAAACACTTTGACAAACTTTCCTAGATAGACAAGCCAGAGAGTGTCCTTGCAAACCAGTATTCTCTCTCACTCTGCATGTATCTAGTCCTTGAAGCACCTTAATCTTCTGTTTAACACTCTTTTTACTATATTCTCTTAAAAACTCACGTAATTTATCAATAGATTCCTGTCGCAAAGTACAAATACTACTACAATTCCAAGTATACACTGGGGCTTTAGGACGTCTCCCCATAACCTCATCTGCAATCACTTCTCCCTCATTTCTTGGAACCATTTTCTCCTTTTCCATTACACAACCATCCTTAACTTCATATGCTCGACCACTGGTGTCAACTGCATGCAGCAAACTATTACTTTGAAGATAACTCTCTTCATTAAAAAATGGTTCAGTACTTGAACTATGCATCCATTCTCCTAAAAACAAAAGTTATTTCTTTTTACTAGTCTTTTCTTTTTGCTTTGTGACTTCATTATATGAACTATTTTTTCTAATGTACGCATCCTATTCAAAATTAAAATGAATAGTTTTCTTTTTAAATCTAAAGCCTTAGCTACAATGGCTTCAATATCTTTTTTTCTCTTGTAAAATTTAGCTCTTTTCTTATATTTTTTCACATCCTTTAGCAAATTGGACATCACTCTTCTCTGAAACATTTTCCTACGGATCTCTTTAAATGCTGATTTTCTTTTCAAGTTAATTTTTATAGCTTCTGCTTGTACATTAGCATTTAGTACATTCTCACTATTCTCCTCTTGTTTTCTACTTGAAACAGTTTTTCCAATGGGGGCATTTTTTAAATTTTTCCTTTTTTTGAATATATTTTTAAAGAATTCCTTTGTCTGCTTACCAGAAGACTTTTTCTTTTTCCCAACATGAGCATCTTCAACTAACTTGGGTCCTCCAGTTGTCTTCAAATAAACATTTTTTTCTGTTGTTTTCTCTGTCTTGATTTTATAGGCATCTTATATTTCCTTCACTGCTTTGGAGCAATACCTGAAAGAAACTAAAAAAAAATACCTTTTTGTAATTTAAATATATTACTATATTTGTTATGATCTTGTCTTTTCTTATAACACTATCTACCCCTTTCCTACAAGTGAAAAACACAAGAAAACCAACACAAATTTAATCTCTAAGATCAATTCCTGTGTGCACACAGACTCTTGGTGTAATTCTAGGCAGAACACGGTATTTCATTTGCAATTCAAAAGCACACTTACTTTTTTTTTTGGCAATTGTTAATTACTCTAACAGTCTGACACATTTTCTTTATAGTTTACAGAGGCAGAAAAGAGCACATGTGCAATCTGCTTTTTTAGAGCATGTACATGTGATTGTATGACATAATTTCGAAAGACAAAAATTCGACCTACAAAAATATCGCAACAAAAATATCGTGGTCAAGAATATCGACATCCTATCTACAACATGGTAAGTACAAAAATATCGATAATTTAATATCGATGTCAAAAATATCGTAATTCAAAAATATCGGTTTTTTTTTAGTTTAAAAATATATGTAAAATAAACCAAATAATACTTATAAATCAAAGAAACATAATTAAATATATTGTATAATATGTAAAATTTATAATAAATATATATAATTAAATGAAACTTTAATTAAACATATATATAATATATAATATATACACTTACTTAATAATTACTTTTAATAATAATTTCTATAACATATAAATTATTAAATATTTATTTAAATTACCAATACATCTATACACATAAAACAATAACATTAATAAATATTAAATAATTACATATAGCAAATAATAATCAATAATTTTAATTTGAATAATTTTTATTATTAATTATATATTACAATAGCTAAAATATTACAAAACATATTTAATATCAGACACAATAAAACTACTAGTCCAACTTCAACAAAAACAACAGTAAGGAAAATGTTGGATAGCGTAGGGGTAAAAATATCTATTCCAACTCCCGAGAGTGCAACAGTAGGGAAAACATTGGATAGCGTAGGAGTAAAAATTACTATTCCAACTCCAAAGAGTGCAACAGTAGGGAAAGTGTTGGATAGCGTAGGGGTAAAAATTACTATTCCAACTCCAGAGAGTGCAATAGTAGGGAAAATGTTGGATAGCGTAATGGTAAAAATTACTATTCCCACTCCAGAGAGTGCAATAGTAGGGAAAGTGTTGGATAGCGTAAGGGTAAAAATTACTATTCCCACTCCAGACAGTGCAACAGTAGGGAAAACGTTGGATAGCGTAGGGGTACAAATAACTATTCCAACTCCAAAGAGTGCAACAGTAGGGAAAACGTTGGATAGCATAGGGGTAAAAATTACTATTCCAACTCCAGAGAGTGCAATAGTAGGGAAAGTGTTGGATAGCGTAAGCGTAAAATTTACTATTCCCACTCCAGAGAGTGCAATAGTAGGGAAAGTGTTGGATAGCGTAAGGGTAACATTTACTATTCCCACTCCAGAGAGTGCAACAGTATAGAAAACGTTGGATAGCGTAGGGGTAAAAATAACTATTCCAACTCCAAAGAGTGCAACAGTAGGGAAAACATTGGATAGCGTAGGGGTAAAAATTACTATTCCAACTCCAGAGAGTGCAATAGTAGGGAAAGTGTTGGATAGCGTAAGGGTCAAATTTACTATTCCCACTCCAGAGAATGCAATAGTAGGGAAAGTGTTGGATAGCGTAAGGGTAAAAATTACTATTCCAACTCCAGAGAGTGCAACAGTAGGGAAAACGTTGGATAGCGTAGGGGTAAAAATTACTATTCCCACTCCAGAGAGTGCAATAGTAGGGAAAGTGTTGGATAGCGTAAGGGTAAAAATTACTATTCCCACTCCAGACAGTGCAACAGTAGAGAAAAGGTTGGATAGCGTAGGGGTAAAAATTACTATTCCAACTCCAAAGAGTGCAACAGTAGGGAAAGCGCTGGATAGCGTAGGGGTAAAAATTACTATTCCAACTCCAGAGAGTGCAACAGTAGGGAAAGCGCTGGATAGCGTAGGGGTAAAAATTACTATTCCCACTCCAGATAGTAAAACAGTTGGGAAAGCACTAGATAGCATAGTGATTCTATTAACATTATAACCAATTTAATAATTTCTTATAAAAAAATTGCATGTTAACAATGTTTAAAAAAAAAAATATTATTAAATACCAATTATGTAAAATAAATATTTAAATAAATAAATTTTAATTACATCCCACACTATTCCCCCTTTAACACACAACACACTACACATAAAAATTCACATAATTAATTTAATTATGAATTAATCACTTAATAAAATTAAATCACCAATTAATTACTAATTAACAATTAATAATTAACTATAACAATAAAGAAATATTATTAATAAACTAATTATAATTTATATAATTAACAAAATAATAAAGTAATTTTACAATTAATAATTAATTAAAAATTAATTAATCTATTAATCACATTAATTACCAATTATTAATTGATTACAAATTAATTAATCATAAATACCAATGAAACAATGCATATTAATTCATTAATTATAATTACATTACTTCCCACCCTATTCCCCTATAAACCCACAACCCACTACACATTAAAATTCACATAATTAATTTAATTATCAATTAATCACTTAATAAAATTAAATCACCAATTAATTACTAATTAACAATTAATTAATTAACAATAAATAAATATTAATAATAAACTAATTATAATGTATATAATTAACCAATTAATAAAATAATTGTACAATTAATAATTAATTAACAATTAATTAATCAATTAATTACCAATTATTAATTAATTACCAATTAATTAATCATAAATACCAATTAAACAATACATATTAATTCATTAATTATAATTAAATTACTTCCCACCCTATTCCCCTATAAACCCACAACCCGCTCTGATACTAAAACGCTAAATTAAATGTAAAATAATTATAAATCTCTAAACATTTATTTTTAAATGTATTAAAATACATTACAATAATCTTTCACATACAAATAAAATACATATTAAATGACATTACACTAAATAAATATCGATATTATTGACATCGAAATTTTTACTTACGATATTACTTACATCGATATTAATTACTTCGATATTATTTACTTCGATATTACTTACCTTGGGATCGATATTCTGTCCATCGATATTCTTGACTTCGATATTCTGTACCTACGATATTAAAAACACGATATTATTGTAGGTCGAAATTTAAAACTCGATATTTTGGCTAACCACCGTACATGTGTAACCTGGCTGACTGACTGCACTCCTGCAAAGATAATGATCCTTGGTGATGTTGAATGCATTAGCGTTTGTCAGGGGGTCCAAGAAGGCCATAAAAGACTCATGCTGTGATTTTACGCAGAAAATGAAATTTGCTTGCCAATTTCAAAGCACACTTACTACTGTTTTCTGTGTTTTTAGGCAGAAAATGAAATTTGCTTGCCAATTTCTAAGCACACTTACTACTGTTTTTTCCTGCAAGTGTTAATTACTCTAACAGTCACATACATTTTCATTACAGTTTTCAGATACAGAAAACAGCACATGTGCAAACAGCTTTTTCAGACCATGAACATGTGTGACCTTGGTGACTGACTACACTCCAGCAAAAGAAATCAGCCTTAGTGAAGTTGAATGTATTAGCGTTACTCACTGCTACCTGAAACACCAGCCACTTGTGAATACTCAGCATGATTCTACAGGATAAACTGCTGGGTGTGTGCTAACAGTCTGCTTATGCAGACTGTGTATTTTCAGTTGCAAGAGACATATGCATGGTTACTTCCCAAAAGAACCAGAGAGACACGAAAAACATCTCTGACAGCAATTCCTCTGTCCTCACAGACTCATGCTGTGATTTTACGCAGAAAATGAAATTTGCTTGCCAATTTCAAAGCACACTTACTACTGTTTTCTGTGTTTTAAGGCAGAAAATGAAATTTGCTTGCCAATTTCTAAGCACACTTACTACTGTTTTTTCCTGCAAGTGTTAATTACTCTAACAGTCGCATACATTTTCATTACAGTTTTCAGATACAGAAAACAGCACATGTGCAAACAGCTTTTTCAGACCATGAACATGTGTGACCTTGGTGACTGACTACACTCCAGCAAAATAAATGAGCCTTAGTGAAGTTGAATGTATTAGCGTTACTCACTGCTACCTGAAACACCAGTCACTTGTGAATACTCAGCATGATTCTACAGGATAAACTGCTGGGTGTGTGCTTATGCAGGCTGTGTATTTTCAGTTGCAAAAGACATATGCATGGTTACTTCCCAAAAGAACCAGAGAGACACGAAATACATCTCTGACAGCAATTCCTCTGTGCTCACAGACTCATGCAAAAATCACCACATACATCCCCTCTCAAACTCATAACTCACCTTTAAAATTAGTTAGTTGAGAAATAATGTGGCACTCAAACAGCAGACTATCAGAGTCAGAATATCAGAGCTGTACACCTCTCTCCTCTGAGCAGAACCAATTAATGGCAATGTTTCCCTCTCTTTTTTCACACATATACATGTTAATTACAACTCTCTGTGCTTCCAACTTTTTTTCAAATGAAATCATACATTTCTATTGGTTGAAAACTTCAACACTTTTCCAAATGTACCCTTCCCCCAACTTGACTTCTGCCTGCTACCATAGCAACAGCTCATGGAACACTGCTGTGAGGAGAGAGGTCAGAAGTTCACCACAGAAAGTTTCAAATCGAAAGACCAAGAGTGCTTCACCTGTCCAACCTAACAGCAAATCCAAACTATTCTTCTGTGGGAACACAATTTTCTGAACCAATACAAAACATGCTTCTAAAAATGTACACATACAGCCTAGTTTTTAGTGTAGAATGGTGTGAAACAGCCAATGAGTTCTTTTTATTTAAAAAAAATATGTATGCCTCCATTTTCAAACTGTCTTTCATTTCATATTGCCATTCTATTGAAAGACACCTTCTGAGTGCATCCAGATCTCCTTGAAAGATGTTCACAGTGTGGATTGTAGGTCACAGCTATGTCTTCTGGAGTGAAAAGTATGCAGAAAAAAGAGGTATGGTGAGAGACCTTGCTTTGCCAAATGTAGACATTAAATGGATTGGTCAGAGCGGGTTAAAGTGGCACCAATTATTGCCTTTGGTGAAAACCTTTCAACATCTCCCACAGCCTAACCTTATTATTGTGCACTGTGGTGGAAATGACCTAGGCACTTTAACCGGTGTAGGTCTGGAAATGCTTATTAAGGACACCTTTGTGCAATTGATGTCGCTTTTTCCTCAATCTGCCTTTGTATATTCTAACATATGCCAAAGGCAAAAGTGGAACTGGTCCAACCAATTTTGTCCGCAGATTGACAAAGCAAGAAAGCACGTCAATAAGTCTGTTTCTGCTTTCCTCGGAGACTATGGTATGGGTTCTATATACCACAACAACTTGCGTTACAACATGCAAGACAGTTATAGAGGAGACGGTGTACATTTCAATGATGAAGGGAACAGAGTCTTCCTCTTGAAATTTAGACTCTGCATCGGTACTTACTTGTGGGTACCAAAAAACACTCAATGAACACAACGGCTCTTTTTAGAGCCCCCTAATATCTTAACACTTAAATTTGTTTTTTTCTTCTTTTTTTTTTATTTTCTACCGTACGCGTACGGTAAGCTTACAGTACGCGCACCCCGCGATTTAAAAAAAAAAAATTAAATGTATTTTTCATACTTTTATGGCCTTCTTGGACCCCCTGACAAACACTAGGGGGTCTGCAACTCTCTTCGTTGCCCCCTTTCCACGTTCTCCTCCTTTTTTTATCAGTGTGAGACACACAAAATGGAGGCCGACACTTCCTGACTTCGACCGATTCGAATGTTTACAGTCATGTAACCACCAATCAGAATTGACCTCGCGCAATGGCAGCGTGCGCGTACGGTAAGCTTACCGTAAGCGCTCGGAGCGCGCCTATAGATATATATATTGATTTAAATGCTATTTTCTCAGCAAAAACTGAACACATTTACACCAGACCTACAAAAGGCACATCCCTGACCTGAGGACTACCTCTTTGCCAAATTTCAAGTTATTCTGTTCAGCCGTTCGGGCTGTAGCTTGGACTAAAGGTCCTATGGAAAAATGCATGGGGAAAACGTGTTTTGGGACCCCCCCTTTTTCTCAGCCCCCGCTTGACGAACCCCCCCAAGACTTTCAGGGAAGGAGCGGAGCGGAGCGCCCCACCTATTTTGAAAATTTCGCCAGGATTCGTCAATCTGCGCCAAAGTTATTCAAAATAGAATGTTGCGGATTTCCTATGGAAACACGGTCCTAACTATAACTACCTACTGGCGACCGCCAGTAGGTAATATATATATATATATATATATATATATATATATATATATATATATATATATATATATATGTATATGTATATATAAATATATATTAATTCCTCCAAACAAAAGTTTCCAATTTAGTCGACTGAGCTGCACACAGGAGAGCTGCTTGGCTGCTTGCAGGAAGCTGGAGAGCTACCATTAGCTCCCGAGCTACTACTGGCCGAAATGCTCGAATTCAACACATTTTGATTTGTGTGTGTGTGTGCACTTTGTTTTATTATGCATTATTTCAAACAAATAATCGCCGTTAATTAATTATGTTTTATTTATAATTTTGAAAGTAAATTAATTTATATTATAGGTGACTTTTTGGTGCGTTAATGCCTAGCTCAATGTATTGTGACTGAAGCTGTCATTGATACACGCACACACAATTCATAATGCATTCTAAGCATGCCCAACCTCTCAGAATACTGAGTAGACATCTTCCTGCTTCAAAGATACAAAAATCCAATAGCTTGAGGTGTCAGTCTCGGTCTGCAGTCAACTACAGTGTGATCTGATTCAATTTTGCATCTCTCTGGAAAATGAAAGTGAGATAATTAATCTGGGTCTGTGATGTGAAGAGGTTTACGTACCCAAGGGAAATAGTAGCATACAATGCAGTTCTGTATATATTTGACACAACACTGAATAATTGACCTGGACGAACCTCTCCTTGTTTCATATATCCAAAAAAACACAAATGGTGACACATTTTCTATCTCACAAACATGTTTATGGAACATGGCCATTGCACCAACATTTGTCCTTACATTCATGCATCTTGTTACTAAAGGTTTGTGCTCCTCATTTTAGTAAGCAATACCAAGTGCCATATTCATCAAGGGGTTGTGTCGCATTTGCACCCTGCAACAGGGTGCAAAAGTGACGCAACTCTTAAGATGCAATTTATCAAAACATGCGATGCCCCCTTGCGTGGCCCTGAGTGGCTTGATAAATCCAAAGTAAAGTAGCAATAACTGGTTTGCATTAATATGCCCCATTGTGGCATTCCATGTGTGGAGCATTGGTGTTCCCATGCAACATCCATTGGTTTTGACGCATTCCCAGACTTACCATAAGTGGTAGACATGGGAATGAGCCAAAACTGTTATGCCTCTCCAGGTGAGGCGTAACAAGGTGAAATGGGTTTATTTCTCCTCGTTCATTCCTCATTGTGCAATACACAGAGCAAGAGGAAAATGCCTGAGGGGATTGTTTTTGTGCAGTAAGGTGCTGCTTCCTCCAGAAAAACTATCCTGCTAACAATACAGGCACCCTCGCACAAGGGTGCAAGAGTGCCTGCATTGCTGCTAGGTAGCACATTGTGCTCCAGTACAGGGAAAAGGCAGAAAGGCACAATACAGTGTTAAGTATTGCACATTCCTGCCCTTTCCTTATCAAGCAGCGCAGCAAGGGGACTTGTTGTGCTGCGCTGTGTGATATAATGATAAATATTGCTCTAAGTGTCCAATTTTCATCGTCAATTGTTTTTGCTGATTTTGGTCTTTGAAAGCACTTTTAGCAAAAGCCTCTACTGTCAACTATGCCTATCTTTTCCTTGGCCAATTATTTATTGTGAGACGATTTTGTGTTGAAATTATGGTACAACTGATAATATATTTGTAAATATATGCAGTGGTGAAGCACATCCTAAACCTAAAGTAGTTCCAAAGTTGGCTTTATATATAGAAAGTGTAGTCTCACTTTCTCTCACACATGCTCCCACAAACACTATTGAATATACACATTGTATATTCCAATTCCTACTCTCTTTTCCTTCCCTATGACGACACCCCAAACTCTAGATTTCTCTCTCTCCTTCTCTGTCTATTTCACTTTTGTACTCTCTGTCCCTTGCAAAAGAAGGAATGCATATGTCTGACACTGATCCCTGTGGATTTGTCTTGTTACTCCGGCATCCTCTTTCATTTAATTCCTCAAAAGTCCTGATCACTGGGCAATGCAGAAGATAAAAGTAATACGTCAGCAACTGAAGAACAGTGATTCCTTCACACGAGCCACAGATATAGCCTACTCTTTACAGTCCATCCTTAGACCAGTAGGTCAATAAGCTTACTTGAAAATCAATATCATGGATCCTGTTACGGAAACATCCAGAAGAATGAGGCCAGAGCCACGAGTTCCGGAAGCCCGCAAGCGTAACCACGCTTGCCTAAACAATGGCCTTGCCTTAATCATGCACATAAGTAGTTAAGGCAAATGCACTCTAGTGTTCGGAATGGGTGGGGAAAGATGAGCGTCGGGAAGCGGACATGGACAGGTATGAGGGGGTATGGCCAGGTTTAGGAAGGGGTTTGTGGTAGTTTACAGGGGTGGTGAGGATTTGAGATATTTTTATGCGGTGGTGGGGGTTCGGGGTAGTTTTAAGGGATAGAACAGTCCCCTGCACACACTAACAGTACTAACAGTAGTCAATTATATCAATAACAATGTGACAAAAGCTTGGGTCTTTGCTGGAACATGCGCTTCAGTTTTTTCACAACAGCCTTAGCCAACACATGTTTCTTCGCACTTACGGTTGTGCGCGGCGACTTCTTCAGGGCTAAGAATCAAACATTAGTGCAGAATTGGGACTGAAAGGTATGCAACAATAACACCCAATGTCAGTTTCCCATTGTGACAGACTAACTTTGAAGGATCGGCTCATGCTGCCTACTAGATCCTGTGGAAACCCATGCTGTCTTAAATGTGTCACCTCGGTTGTTTAGTGACAAACTAGTTTTATTTTAAGAAAAATTATAATAAAATAGTCTTAGATAAAATAAACTGGTCCATAGTTAAGGCATGCTTGTTCCTAGTGAGTCTAGTTGTGCCATATGAACCTAAACAATCAACAGTGACTTTGCTAAGGTGAATTTAACAAAACAACACCCCTTAATGTTGCCTGGTACCCGAAGGTATATAATAAAAATCAAAATACCTATACTCAATACGTGAAGATTCTAGAGAAAAAGAGACAGGTAGACGAGAAAGAAAAATAATGCTAAGTATAAAAGCCCTGTAAGAGCAAGTTTATCGTGCCAAGGTGACCAATTCTGTTCGGGAAACCAACCTTAACCCCTTCCATGCTGCGCAGATTCCGCCGCTGTGCTGACGGAATCTTGCGCGGGCGTGGTCATGACGGAACGGTTCCGTCATGAGCACAGCTCAACCGTGGCTCATGACGGAACCGTTCCGTCATGAGCACCGAAGGGGTTAAATCCATTTGTGTTTCCATCCCGAATGGGATTCAATAGGGTCTAATGTTAGACACACAGTTAAGACTGCACATATTGTGTCCAGAAATAATCCCTCCTATTCACAGTATATGTATCCTGGATGTGTTTCCCAATGAGGAGTCCCTGAGGATGGGTAAATAAAGGAAAACAACCTAATTACATACAAGAATACACCGAAGGCAAAAATGGCAGAGGCATATTCTATATACTTTAAGAATATGTTAATGTGGTCCCACTTACCTTAAATGAGGATTTAGTAGTAGTGTAAGTATATTCAGGCTTGAATAAATAAAATCCGTGGTGCATTGCCGGCAGCCATATCCTTGCCGGTATTAATACGAGACCTGTGCCTAAAAAAAAGGATCAAAGGAAAGTGTGTCAGAACAAGCGGGTAGACAGAACCCGCGGTGAGTATTTAAAAGATGCATCTAAACATAGATGCTTGTATCTAGCGTAATTGGCACTGTACTGCTAATTGCAGGAGAACATTCAGTTAGTTTTGGGTGCTTACCTCTGTGATTAACAGAGCTCCTTCTGGCATGTATGCTGGAGACCTAATGACCCGCAGGAGAACACCCGTTCATATGGGCCTGGGAGCGGAAACAGTTGTAGGACTGTACCCACTCCAAAGACGTCGGCCATCTCAGAACAGTAAATTCAGTATCTCACTTATCAATCGAGGTTAAAAGTAGGTAATTCATCAGCCCCCGAGGTGTGTTGATGTAGAGCTCAAGGGTCATTATGCTCGATGGGCTAATGCATAGTAGTAATAGAGATAGTGATGGGTGAATAACGGCCCGAGAAGGAGTAAAGAACATATCAAATTAAAGCGATTGCAGCTGTGTGCATCCAATAAGGATCTGAAAATATAATTTTGATTATCGCTGTGTGCATACAGAAAAAAGGTTTGCAGAAGGAAAACAATGTTGATGCCCCCATGTAATGGTGTGTCCACAGCAAGTTTCGTAATGTAAAGAAGAAAAATGTAATAAACGGAACGTGGGTGAACCATCCCTCTGGATATAAGTTACCTGAAACAACAATTTTTTTAAATATTTGAATACAAGAAAAGGGGGTCTCTAGTAGTAGAATTCTAAGGCAACATTAAAGGAAAGTCAAGGAAAAGTGATTCCCGAGTTCAATGTGTGCTGCAACCATCTAAGTAGAATGGTACGGAATAGTAGTTATCATAAATATAAATAACACATATTGTATGCCCACAGGATCTACCTACACATACACATACACAGTAAGTACATCAGTGCCAGAGTAAGCATATTAGTTCCAGAGTAAAGAAGAGAGGTTGTGTCAGTGGAGTCCTAAATCCGAGGGGATGGTTGTACAGGTATACAGAGCATGATAGATGGTTAATGAACAAATGAGCTCCCCAAGTGATAGTCTATAGTGCTGAGGAAATCAAAACCATGTTAGGAGGTATAGGTAATCTTGCACGTAAGTGTATGGAGGCAGGCTTCAAAACTTCAGTTCAAACTCAACAGTAGTAGTAAGATAGAGATCACATCACAAACAAGTCAGAAGCCCACATAGAGGATTGTGATACTGAGCAAATAAATACTGTTTCAACTTGGTAACACTACGCCTCATGTGGGGTCCATGAACGGTAGTCCCCCAAAAAGTAGTGTAATTTGTGGTCTGTGTTTAGACCCATTTCCACACTTCTTAATCGCATGATCCAAGTTGCTTCCCTTCTCCTCAATGTTAGTTCCCTATTGCCAACTCTCACGTCTCTGAGTATGGTGTCAAAGCCGTAAAAGGAGAAGGTTTTTTGGCTACCCTGAGCAGGACATTCCAATATGTGCATGGCTACGGGGTACCTGGTGTCAGCCTGTTTAACAAACCTGATGTGTTCTAAGATGCGGTCTTTCAGAGATCTGATTGTGCTGCCAATGTAGCTACGTTAACATTTGCATACAACTGCGTAGACCACATAGTTGGTCTGACAGTTGATGTTAGTATTTATCTTGTAGGACTATCCATTCGGGCCAGAAAATTATTTATTTTTGTTAGTGGTCCATCTGCACGCAGGTCACCGTCCACATTTGAAAAAATCAAGTCCGTAAGTCGAGAGCCAATGTACCTGATTGCCCATCCTAGGATAACTAGGGCTAAGTAAGTTTCTAAGGCTCTTCGTCTTGCGAAAAGTTATTTCTGGTCTGAAAGAAATGAAAGGTTCCAATGTATTAACAGCATCTAGTAAATGCCAATGTTTCCTCATGCTTTTTGTGAGTGTCATGCTGAGCACATTGTAGTCCATTACAAGCCGAGTAGTGTTGGGATCCTCTTGCTTGCTTTTATCCTGAAGTGTCTGTTATCTCTCTACTTTTGAGATCCTGTGAATGCATTGTTTACTGTCCTCTGACTGTAACCCCTGTGCTTCAATCTGTCCCCCATGCTTTGAAGGCAACTCACAAAGTCACCTTCAATACTGCAAATGCGTCGTGTGCGTAAAAATTCCCCATAGGGGATAGCATTATTCTGATGTCTCGGGTGCGCGCTGGTGGCATATAATATACTATTGCACGCCGTAGCCTTCCTGTAAAGCTTGCTTTCAATTCTGTTATTGGAGAAAAGAGTTCCACACATAAGAAAGTAATTGAACTCTTGTTGCGTTCGTAGGTAAGTTTAATATTAGCATCATTACTGTTAAGGCTCACTGCATTTAGAGCCCCAAATCCAGCCCTCCTTCAACCACCCAGAAAAGATTAGCATACAATGGGGAGAAGTTAGAGCCCATAGCTACTACATGCTTTGTTTTGTACCATACCCCTTTAAAGAGGAATACATTGTTTTCAAGAATCATTTGTGTCATGTCCATTAACATGTCCGTGTGCTCCCAGAGGCTAGCCAGGTAAGAGTTAAGTGTGCATCTTAATGCCAGTAGGCCCTGGTCATGTTGGATGCTCATATACAAGGCAGTGACATACAGAGTAACTAGTGACATAGTATTGTCCCAAGTAATGTCTGTCAGCATGCTGAGTATGTGTTTTGTGTCTCTGATGTAAGAGGGTAGGTTAGCTACCAACGACAGGAGAGATAAATCCACATACTCAGATAGTTTATCTGTGGGTCCACCAGTTTCAGACACAATGGGTCTGCCTGGTGGGAAAGGGAGATTGTTATGCACTTTAGGTAGTGTGTACAGGCATGGGTGTCCAGGCTGTTCTACTTTGAGGTAAGTGTACTCATTAAAGTATAAGATGCATAGATCGTACCAGCCTTTAAGTTTCTGATTGATGGGACTCGTCAGTGTCCAGATGGGGTTCGAGGATAGTTTCTCATAGCAATGTATGTCATTGAGTTGTGAGATTATCTATCTATCATAGTCAACCTGGTTCATAAGCACCACATTGCCACCTTTGTCAGCCTTCCATATTGTAAGACTGTCATCTGCCATCAGTTGGTGTAGGGCTTCCTGTTCTGTATGGGTGACGTTGTCAGTCCACTTGTGGTGTGAGTGTCGGGAATGTCAAACTTGTCTACATCTGACATGACTAACTTATAAAAAATGTCAATGTTATTGCAACCGCCATTGGGGGAGTCCATCTCAATTTGGATTAAAGTCCACTGCTAATATTCAGGTCTGTTTGTACATCCAGCTCATAGAGCAGTCTATCCATTGTCACTGGGTCCCCCTCACTTTCAGAGATCGACATTAACAACTTAGTATCCAATACATCTTGAATTGTCAAATCATCATATGAAAGTCGATTTGCGGTGTGATTCTGTTTTTATTGGTACTTGGACAAATTTAAACACATCAACCTTGGCCTTACAAATATCTCCACTATCCATTGGGCAGAAGCTTCTATAATAGTGATGTTGCTGCTTGGCTAATGGGTTTGTCAATGAGGTTGATGACCGTGGGGTCCCCACATTTTTCTTGTTCCAGGGTCTGGTTCTCATTCTGTCTTCTTGCCAAGCCCCCTCACTTTCCCCGCCTTATCCTCCTGTGGTGGTAGAATGTCGGTTTTGCTCCCGGTTCCCCTCCTTTACTCTTAAAACCTCCTGTAAAAAGGGGTTGTCCCTACCTCCAGTCCACTCATGTTCATTCTCACTGGTCATTGGTGTGTCCAGTGAAGTGGAACTGGTGCTTATCAATGTAGCTGGCTCTTTAGTCTCTGTTTGTGGTTTAGGGATAAGATGGTCATTTTTTATGGCAAAGGTGAATACCCTGACATTGTTGTAGTCCCGTTTCTCCCTTTTCAGTTTCTTAGCTTTCCTTTGTTTTACCTCATTCTGGTGTCTCAAAATTAAGTCCTCAAGAATAGCATAATTCTTTTTGGTTGCCTCTGGTAGGTTAAGATTTTTAATCTCTGTCTCTAGGGTGTAAATTTCCTGCAATTGTTTGTTGACCTTTATTTGTGAGTTTTCAATTAGTATATCCATTAATTTATTTGAATTTGCAGTCAGTTCCCTCTCCCAAGCTACTAATAGGTAATCTTCAAGGTCGTCATAGGTGGGGATAATTTGCGACTTGAGGCCCCTTGGGATTCTTCCTAGTCTGGTGTATTACTTTAAGGTGTCCCCATCCCACCATTTAGACAATTCACTCTTTTTCAGTCTCTCCAGTCTAACCAAGAAAGAGCAATAGCGTGCTTTGGTGAGATAGAACATGTGCACAGCCAAGAGTTCATGGGAAGAGGAACAAAGCAAGCGTGAGGGTACAAAGATCTGAGATACCCAGGACAAGTACCTGAATGTGCTTTTTGCAGGATGCTATGTGTCTTATGGTCCGTTTTTGCACTAGTAGCCTGTAGAGAAAGTCCAATTGGGATTTAACAGAATGGAATTAAGGTAAATTAAGTAACAATGTGGCAGCTGATTCTTGTACCAACCTGAAGGCTAAAAATATGACATATGGGTGGGCCAAGCAAGAATTCATTCCTACAATCCAAACAGGATGGCATAGCTGCCTGGGGGATCAACCCTTCTACTTTCAACTCAGAGGACTCATTCAGTAACATGCACAAGCAATTTAGTTAACATGCATACAGAATGTAAGTTAGACATCAACATTTTTGTTCATGACAGCGGGGTTGGGTAGTAGGTCAAAATCCTGTGACTACCAAATGGAGGTCCATGTCTAAGGATTATTTCGTGGAGCAAAAACATACTATTTAATCTTCAAGCAAAAGGAAGTTTGTCAGCCCACGTGTGGCTGAATCAAGAGAAATCCAAAGATACGTTGAAAGCCAGAGTTATTACCATTTTGATGTATGAGGAACCAAGTATTAATTTTCTAGTCTTTAAAAATATAGCTAGGGACTAAAGCAACTAGAGGTTAAGTAAATGTTAAAGAATTACAGAAACTTCACAACATTTTTGGAATAAATCAATGTCCAGTCTGTTCACTTTTTAAAAGAACATTTCTTCATATAAAGCTAATTCTTTTTTTATTTGTTAGAGAGTTCACAATGTAAGTCTCTTACAAAACACTTTTGCCAAACAATTCACAGTGTAAAACCTGACTCTCGTACTAATCAGAAAGAGCAGTAAAATGTTCCCTCAGGGAGGTGTTGTGGGCTTGAAACTCAGAACTGACCACAACACAAAAGTAACAGACAATAAATATGTAAAAATGATTACACTCCAACAAAAAAGGTATAGACGTGACATAACTTGAAAAACATTTAGATGACACATAGGGACAATACTGGTTAGAAATTATGGATAAAGTTGGAGAATGACTACAAAAGCTTTGTTTCTAACTGGCAAATATAGAACACAGAAAAAAAGAAATGGGGTGCCATCCATTTGCCAAGAAACAAAGTCTTAGTGGCCAAATCACAAACATTTTTCAATGAGTGGTTGTGTTTTGCATCTATCTTACATTTGAAGTACAGCTGACTATCCAAGCCTGATTCACAATACACTTTGTGTGAGCACTTTCCAGGAGTCACCCATCCTGATAATGTAGTGATTTTTAACACAAACTTTATTTGAATCAATATGTATTTTTCTACTGTTTATTAGATTGTAGGGGGAATAGTGAATGTGAGCCCTCCAGGAGTCCAATGCTTTAGCTTTTGTTGCTTAGGTTGGAAAGGGAATAGTTCGACCCTCCCCTCCAAAGTCTAACACTTTCAACAATGCTGCTTAGGCTGGAGAGGGAATAGTAAATCTGGCCTCTCAAAATTCCAGAACTTCCTCTACTGTTGCTAAGGTTGCAGTGGGTTAATTTGACCCTTTGAAATAGTTAATATTAATATTAATAGTAGGACAATTTGGCCCTTTGAATAGTTAATTTGACCCTTTGAAAGTTCAACACTTTCACCAAGTTTGCTTAGGCTGGAATGGAAATCGTAAATATACGCCCCCCTCATATTCCAATATTTTCCCTACTGTTGCTTAAGTTCGAGTGGGAATAGTGCATTTTAATGCCTAAAATTGTAAAAAAGTTTTATATTGAAGCCAGAATGTTAACTTTGTTTGTTTTTGTTTTAAATTCAAATTCTAAGGTGCCAATTCCAATCCTGTAAAAAAAATTTGCGTATGACTCGTATCCGTATTTTTTCACGTACGAATCGTACAAGTACCGTACAAACGGCCAAGTACGATTCGGACATGAAAAATACCTAAGAATAGCGTCGGGAAATGTCTACGAGAGGGAGTCGGAATTTTTTACGTCCGAATGGCCTCGTGAAAAGTGTACGAGAGGGAGCCGGACATTTTTGCGTGCAAATCGTAAAACAAAAGTCCGAGCGCGCAAGTACGATACGTACCGCCTGTCCGAATACACAACCGCATGTAAAAGGCCCCGTACGGAGCCAACGCTGTAGCACACATTTACACGGGTAAACTTGTGCCCGTGTACGAGCCGTACAGCCCCCCCACCCCCCAATATGTCAGCACCATACACCCCCCTGTCCGCACTGTACCCCAGGCCCGCACCTGTACGCGCCGTGCCCCCCCCAGTACGCGCGGTACCCCCGCATGTACGTGCCGTACCCCCCCATGTATGCGGGTACTCCAGGCCCGCACCTGTACGCGCCGTACCCCCGCATGTACATGCCGAACCCCCCATGTACGCGGGTACCCCAGGCCCGCACCTGTATGTGCCGTACCCCCCATGTACGCGGGTACCACAGGCCCACATCTGTACGCGCTGTACCCCCACCACCCCAGGCCCGCACCTGTACACGCCGTACCCCCACCGCCCCAGGCCCGCACCTGTAGGTGCCATACCCCCACCGCATGTACGCGCAGCACCCAACCCCGTACCCCAGCACCCTCACCCAGCATCGCGTAGGTACGGTCCGTACATACGCGAAAAATACTCGAACAGAACCAGGACACTGTAAAACAGCACAAGGAGGGTCAATTCGACTCGCACAACACAACAAAACACGTCTACATGACAAAATACATCTCAATGATTGACCTGGCACATCCAAACAGGCAAACAGAGGCCCAAACTCACAACCACCTCTTATAACACACCCACCAAAATTCAAACACAGCCACACCCAAAAATGGACCAATAAAAAGGGCCCCCACACACAACCCATGAGCCTTTGCAACAGACCCACTGCTGCCAGACCCCACGCACAAACAACTGCACCTTACTGACCCCTTAACTACACCTTAACTCACACACCTTCATACAACCTCCTTCACAAACACCCCACTCACATTCACACACACACCGTCACATTCACACCCACACACCCACAACCATCCACACCCACACCCCACACCATGCCTACAGACAAGAATCCAAAGTTCACAAGGGCGGAGCTGGAGCTCCTTGTCAACGAAGTCATCAGAGTCGAGCCACAGCTGTTTGGAACATTGGTCAGACAGACCAGCATAGCCCAAAAAACCAGCCTGTGGCAGATGATCGTCGATAAGGTGAATGCTGTTGCGCCCATCCGAACGACCAGGCATGAATGCCAAGCCAGGTGGTACGATCTGCGCACGGCAATCAAGAGGAAGATGAATGAGGAATACGCCCAGAGTAACATCACTGGAGGCGGGCTGCCCCGCAGACCCGTACACTACCATCCCTGGGAGGAGAAGGTGATGGCCACGCTTCCGCCGGTGGGAGTACACGGAGTCCAAGGAGTCGCAGAGCCTGGTGAGTACACAAACAACTCACGTAACATGGGGGAATGCCATCCACACCACAAATACACAAAATGCACGCAACTTCCCCCAAGCCCTCACCGCACACAACCACACTCAAAAACCACGCTCATGCCACCAACGTCTCCATGCACCATTCACAAATCAAGCCAATGCCATGTCCCAGGCTACACCAACCACAAACCCAAGACTGGATGTCCGGGAGGCTGGGAGGGTGGGCCTCACACACCACATTGTGAAAATGAGAAGCAGACACCAATGCCCTCAGCCCATATGGCATAGGTACATACCCATGCACAATGCACAGGGACTGGCAAAGTACTGACAAGGTAGCTGACACTTGGCCCTGCTGTATGCAGAACAAGGCCTTCCTGGGACCACTGTACACTCAAACACCAACTCCACAAGCACCGGTAACTAGCACAGGAACTCACACTCACTGTCATGCCAGCATTCACCATGAGGGGACAGACACATCACCTGGGAGACCCAATGACAAATCACACTACACCCAACAGCAGGCCCGGTCACACACACCCCCCTTACACAAGCACACACCGCCGGGGCAGGCAACAGATTTACACACTCTCACAATGGACATGTGACACAAGACCAATCCATAGCCAAATAAGCATCCTAGCCAAAATTCTACAGGTCAAACACTCAGGAGAACATCTCAATCTGTCCCCCGCAACATCCCCGTCCCCAAGTGGACATTGAGAGGAATGCTAGGCACATCCAACTACCTGGAGGAACTGTGACAACTTGAATATGTATGAAACATGGATGTCGCATGAAACAGAATTAACATTGTCTCTCTCTCACACACAGGGCAACGTCGTGGATCTCCCCCCAACACTGGGGGGAACAATCCCAGTCCCCGGCTCGGCGTGAAGATGACGCCACCGGCAGCGACGACTCTCACCACTCCGTGGATGACCCCGACCAACCTGGCCCCTCTGGTGCCCAAGCCTCTGCAGCACCTGCGTCAGGTACATCTGTGCCAACCACCACCCCCATTGCTGCCACATCCCAGGAGACACCCAGGAGCCCTGCTCAAACTGAACAACAGAGCCAGTCTGACCAGGAGGGACAAGGTTCTCCGGGCACCCAGGAAGAGGCAGGCAACCCTGCAAATGCCATCCCTCAGGGGTCCCGTAGACCCGATGTGCCCACAACGGCAGGCCAGGCTCAAGTGGGCAGGGGTGGTGGGAATGGAGGCAGGCGGAGGCGCGAACCTGACCAGCCAGCTGAGGGAACCGGTATGTCCCACATACGCCACATCCTGGACACATACCGGCATGACACCAGGGGCATCAGCCAGGTAGTGTCAAGACTCACAGAGATGCAGGGAACCCTCAACGAGATCAAGAACATGCAGGCCAAGCAACATGCCAGTCAACAACAACACCAAGGACGGATGGAGGCAAGACAGGCTGAGCTCCTGGCGGTGCAAAGGGACATGAGCCATTCACTCCGTCGGATTGCTGACAACATGGGCAACCCTCCCTGTGACAGCAGGCGCAGACCAGCACCAGCAACAGGGAGGGAGGAGGAGGAGGAGGAGGATTCAGCCGACGGAGCGTCCCAAACATCGTCAAGGCCTGCATCTGAGGGTCCTCGGAGGAAGGTGGGTCGTCCACGGAAAAGACCGTGAGAGTCAGCGGACCATCAACATCTCCCAGGTCACCTGGCCCTCTGGCGCAACAGCAGCACCTCATCCAATGACATTCTCTGCCACATGGTCTTGCTGGTCACAGTCTGACCAATGATGACCAACACTGTGCTCTGGACTCTGATGACTTCCAATGCCAAGGATACCATCTCCCCCTGTGAACTTTGGATTCTATTCCCCCAGTAGAGCACCTAATTTCACCTACCAAAACACGTACCCCACCACAAATAAAAATATTATTTGGTTCATGAGACGTTGCTGTCATGTTGCTTAATTCCACAAAATATGTGTGTGTAAATGTCAAACTTTGCCTGAATGTTGAACTAACTCCAGCCAGCCATACCATGGGATCTGAGTCTGGTACAGGACACACATGGATCACAAGGTATCATTCAAAGCAGGCATGGAGCAGAACCCTCACCTGTGATGGCCACAAGCTGCTGAGGGGGGGCTTGCAATACTGTGCAGACAGACCGGTTGGTTTTGTGTCGGGGTTGTGGACTGCCTCCTGAGTGTGGGTGGGAAGTGTTGAGGTCATCCTGCAGCAGACAGTGATCCATTGCAGCTATCTATGGTGGACGGTGATGTGGCTGGGACGCAGGATGTTGGAGCTGAGGTGTGCAGATGCACCCTGGATGTGGACAAGTTTCCCGGGAGTTTGCATGTACGTGCTCCGTAGAGGGCAGGGCAGTATTTGACACGGATGTTGTCGTGCACATGGGGGATGGTCTGTCTTTCCTTGGAGTGGATCTATCTGTGGATCATGTGCATAATGCAGAGGGCGTTGCAGCATGAGGTACAGATGCTGTGGACTGACATGGCAAATGTGTGCGAGCAATACATGATGCACACCATCTTGTGTGTGTGGCCACTGGGTGCTTGTGCAGGGCTCTTGCGGGTGGGACACAAGCACTTGACCCAGCTGTAAGGGGACAATCCTCAGATGATCACCTCAGTCCTGTACAAGTCCAGCCTCAGGTGGCTCATGTACAGCCATTCATCAATGGATCTCATGCATTCAGGAATAATGGAACTGGCAATGTCTGTGTCTTTGGTGAGGGTGAGGAGCACCTGGCTGTCAATGGCATTTGAGCTGCTGAGGTGCTGTGCGCATGTGATGGTGGAGAGGGGGGTCCTGAACACATTGTAGATTGACATGCTGAGAGATGATACCTGTGCCATGTGCCAGACTACGACACCATACTACATGCAGAAGCCTTGAGTCCCACTCCCATGGCCTTGCTGGGGTACAGAGCCGGTGGGGAGTAGGAGGGACATGACCTGGTTGGTGTGACAGGGCCTGGAAGGCGTGGCAGCGCTGTGTAGGCAGTTGGAGTTGCACACTCAGCATGCAAACGTGTTGTGTGTGCGCTTAGGGTATGTCTGACAGCAGGCGGTAGATTTGCGGATGGACATTGCTTGGAGTGTGGCTGCTACATCAGACTGTAGTGTGATGTGGGTTATGCAAGGACATGAGGGTCGTGCAATGTGCACGTTGCATGTGCTGATGGTCCAGCCTTTGCCACCGCGTGGCACCAACTGTGGCATAGACAAGCTGAGGACAGCCAAATGAATGGGTGGAGGGAGGAAGTGAGGAGCATCTTTGAGGCGTGTGTGTTGCCAAATCAGGATACTCTGTGGGCCCATGCTGCTGGGTCCGCAGCAGCAGGCGGCATGTCCTTGAAAATATTCCACAATTTGCACACAAAGACTAGGATGTCAGAAGGACAACTGCAACAGGTGTGTGTAAAGGAAGGAGTGTCCGGTTTTACATGGCACACCCAGAGACAATGGATGCACAAACACCAAAGATGAATGACACCGGATCAGGGAACTGAAGGCCGAGCTGCGCACAGGAGACACACCCTCAGCAGGTGTTGATGGCCCATTGTGTGGACCAACATGCCAAAATACATACACAACCATGGACTTAATGCACAATAGGGATCATTATCCATGAGGAACTGCATGCATGTTGCAAAACTACACATGGACTCCTATGCACAATCGTTCACAACTATGCCAGAGATGCCGCATGCAAAGTGGCAAGAGACCAGCATTGACAGAGATGAGGCACCTTGGAGTGTGAGGAACACCTTTATTACTGAGGCTCACACTAAGGGAAATGCATCCTTTTGAACAGACTAACAGGTCATTCCTCTGACCATGTGGGACCTACACTGGACACCCCCTGCAACACACAGATGTGTAAAATCCTACTGGGCTGGCACACAAGTGAAGTGGGTGAGCCAAACACCCCTTGCTCCACATGGAGAGTCTGCAATTCACAATTGAGCCTCATATGGGGATGTCCCACACTATGTCCACCATCAGCATCCCGTATGTTCCTGAGGGACGTTTTACACACATTGATGCCTTCATCACATTCCACAAAACATTACAGATGACTGTCAGGAAGGGTGAATATCAAGTCATGGTAGCCATGCCACATGTCATGTGCCCCATGGTGAGTCGACAGGTATGCATGGTAACACAACATGCACAGGAGCAGTCCCAACATAAACCAAACACGTACCACCCACAAAATGCCTTGCTGCACTCCTTACCCAAAATGACTTTTCACCATGTCCGTGCATGGAACGCTGATTCAGCACACGTTGCAATACTCATGAGAATAGCTGGAGGCCAACGATGACACGAGCAGACGACAGGCGCAAGACACTGTGGATGACAGACACACCACAAGTCAGAAAAGAGCTAGTTATCGGCAGACATGGACATGTACTCTACAGGAATGATGTTGTCACCATGCTAATTTAACAAATTAGTGTCCCAGCTGAAATGTTCGGAATGACATCATCACTTGAATGACACATCAGAACACACTTAGCACACAGTCAGCTGGACACACACATTGCAACACATGCCACACAAGGCTCAAAGCGTGCACAATCAGACACAGGGACTCACCATTATGAGAAGAAGTTGCGGATGAGCTGACTCCTGATGTCCTCCTCCTCCTCCTCCTCCTCACTTTCCTCGTGCCCTGCCCTTCATCCTCAACGGGTGGATGTTCCTGCTCATCGGGATCCAGGATGAGTGGCACTGCCTTCTCCACTGCCATGTTGTGCAGCATGCAGCACACAAGGAAGATTTTGCAGACCTTCACCGGGGCATATGGGAGGGACCCGCCGGTCTTGTGGAGGCACCGGAATCGGCTCTTCAAGAGGCCAAACGTCCTCTCCATCACGCGCCTGGTCTGCCCATGGGCGTCGTTGTAACGGTGTTCTGCGGCTGTTCTGGGATTGCGGAGAGGCGTCATCAGCCATGGCATGTTGGGATAGCCAGAGTCCCCTACATGGAAACATCATGTGAAGAAGTGGGTCAGGAGATGCCGTAAGATACAAAGATACCGCTAAACAGAGGACAAACAGAGTATACCCACCAACAAGACATGCTCGTTCGTCGTGCAGCCGCAGCATCATTTCTGGCACCCTGCTACGCCTCATGATGTAGGCATCGTGTGCTGACCCTGGAAAACGGGCACAGACATGGGAAATCCACATGTTAGGTAGACACACCACAAGGGCATCAATAGAGTGATAATGTTTGCGGTTCTGAAAGGCTACCTCCTGTGCCTGTGGTGGTACCAAAGCCACATGTGTCCCATCAATGGCCCCAATTACATGAGGCATCCCTCCCAGGGCATAGAACTCACCCTTGACACCTGTCAACTGCTCACGAGTGGGAAAATGGATGAATTCATCCAGGTGCTCCAACATGGCTTCTAAAACATCATGCAGGACACGGCTGAACATTGTCTGGGACATGCCACCGACATCAGCTATGGTGAATTGAAAGGTGAATTGAAAGGTACCGGTGTGAGTACGGCCCGTACACGCACATGTACGGGCCGTACACGCGTGAGTACGGCCCCTATCACTATGGCCTACGGTAACACAACTATAGTGATAGGGGCCATACTCATGCATGTATGGCCCGTACACGCATGAGTACGGCCCCTATCACTATGGCCTACGGTAACACAACTATAGTGATAGGGGCCGTACTCACGCGTGTAAGGCCCGTACTCACGCGTGTACGGCCCGTACACATGTGAGTACGGCCCGTACACGCGTGTGTACGGTCCGTACACGCGTGTGTACGGCCCGTACACACGTGAGTACGGCCCCTATCACTATGGCCTACGGTAACACAACTATAGTGATAGGAGCCGTACTCATGCGTGTACGGGCCACACACGCGTGAGTACGGCCCCTATCACTATGGCCTACGGTAACACAACTATAGTGATAGGGGCCGTACTCACGCGTGTATGGCCCGTACACGCGTGAGTACGGCTCGTATCACTGTAGTGATGGTGCCCTAGGGGTACGTGTGAAACGCGCCGTACCTGTGTGGGGATTTAAAAATTACAATGGGGACAAATGAGGGACAAGTATTAGGGCATAAATGCATGCTGGTTGTCATGGATACCGAGTTTCAAGTTCAAAACTTTACATCATGTGGTCTGGAAAAAGCAGTTGGCCACATTATACATTGTTGCAAAGTAGTTGTTGACTTGACATGATGCTGCAAATTCGAAAGAAGCTAAGGCTGTCACTGGTGTATGTTTAAAGGGATTGGAGGAAACGTAGGATACAAATGAGTCTGACCAATCACTCTGTACTCCTGTAAATGAAATAGGCCAGCAATGCAGATATAAGGCAGGCAAAACCCATGAGAGGGCACTTGCCTGCACAACATGTCAGTCGATACCACTGCTGCTGTATTGTCTCCCTCTGGCACCATGTCAAGGACTGTGGAGAGGGCCCAGCCTTTCACCCAGGAGGAGAGTGAGGCCCTGCTGGATGTGATCCTCCCACAGTACCCCATGCTGTATGGTCGACCAGGGGAGCAGGTGAGTGCTGACTCCACTACCTTTGCCTGTGCACCTTTTTTGTGTCTGTCACTTCTGGCATTGTGTCCAGGTGTGACAGATATGCAATGTTGTTTAGAGTGGGTCCCAGTGGGGGTGGATGGCTTATGTCGCTCATGCAGGGCTTGATGTAGTTCATGTGTGCACTCCTCACTTGCATTGTGCTTACTGTGACATTCACTGCATAGTGCATGGCACATTCAGCCTGGCTAATCCTCTTGGGCATTCTTGTTCTATTGTCCTGCGGTGATTCAGTGGTCACCCCGGTGTGACAGGTGACTGCACCCACAGATGTGTGTGAGCTGAGTGGAGCTGTGGTGAGAGTGGTGAGAGTGTCCAAATGATGTGTACGCCCCCTGGACATTGATGTGTGTGAATGTTCCTTGTCATGTGGGTGAGTGTCTATGTGGAGTGTTGCACCAGAGCTGCATGGAGGAGGCAACTGCTCGACCCATCTGATGTGAGAAGGAAGCCGTGCTGTGTGTCTGACTTGCTGAGTTAGCCCCACACCTGTGACACCCCCCTGGCAAGTGGCACATGTGCAGAGTGAGCTTTGTATCCGCTGTTGACAATGGCAGGTGATTGATCTGTGCCTGTGTGTGTCTGTGTACTCTGCTGAGGTTTAGTCAGTGGCCTGGGGCATGTGACTGCTTTGCGGTGCTGTCCATCAGCCTTGTGTTGCTTGGGATGCACAGTGTGTGCCATGATCAGGGATTGGTTCGCACCCCTCATGCCACCTGTGTACTTACTATGCCATGTAGTGCATTGGTGTGTCCACAGTGGCAAATGTCCCTATGACTAAGGTGCTATTACTTGCCAGCATACTATGCCCTGTTCTACAAATCAAAGATGTTCAAATGTGTGTCTCTGTGACATGGTGCAGGTGTAGTGGTGTTGTCCCACTTTTTCATCCTCACAGGTAACCGCCTACCAGAAGGGGAAGATCTGGAAGGAGGCTATCAAGGCCGTTCAATCGGTGGAGGGTCACAGTCGGCGCCTGCCACAAGTGAGGAAGAGATGGCAGGACATCCGGTGCTGGACCCGGAGGATCGCCCGGGTCATGCTGAAGGAGGAGGCTCCCCGCAAGCATGGCAGGCGCCGGCGCCTGACCCACCAAATGAAGCGTGTCCTGGCGGTGGTCTTCCCTGACCTGGATAGGTGGATACAGGAGTTACAGCAGCAGGAAGGGGGTAGGTACATGTGTGTTTGTTGTGTGTCGCCAGCTTTTGTAGCTGCTCAGTCGCCTGGATACACTGCCAGGGTATATATGTGCAGTGCATATCCTGTTCCCCCAAGTCAACGTGTGCTGTTCTTCATCCCTTCCCCTCCTTGACATGTGTTACCTGGTCTGTGTGTTATCACTATTGCACATGGTCATCTAGGCTGCCAGTTAATCAAGGTGCACACTGCTTTCAGCATCATGTGTGGGGGTGGTCTGCCTGTGCCCTGTCCTGTTCAGTCATTTGGGGGTGCATAATTGTTGGCACTGATGCTGAGTCTCAACATAGGAGTGTGAGGTTTCAAAATAACAGACTGGCAGCATGCATTACCAATGTTGTGGCCTCAGACATGATGTGCATGAGTGGGAGATATGCATAGTGCCGTTCCTCTTGTTGCAGTCAGCTCATTCCAGGACCATGGAGCAGTGTGCCCACTACAGACCCCTGACACAGCCTGCCCTCCTAATCATGTGTGTCATCCAACACTGTGTACATTCACTGTGGGTTCAGCATGGCCCTGCCTCTGTGGCATTGTTCCCTGGCCTAGATTGTATTTTTCACATGTGTGCTACATGTGTCCACTGGACAAGGATACACCAGTTTGCTTGTGCATACTCACACTGGGCAGTGCCTGTGTGGCTATTCACAACAATCTGTTGATGGTTGTTTGTGACAAATATGTTTTGCCAGCCCTACAAGATGATGTTGTGTTAATAAAGCTAGTTTTCAAGCACAGTTATTGTGACCTTGAATAAGAGGTGTCACTTCTTGATCGGTATCAGTCACATTGACTCAGGTATGGGTGGGTGTGTGCGGGAGGGGCGTACATGTTCAACCCTGATGTTTCATTGCCAGTTCTGACTTGCGTGTGATAATTCGCAGTACAGAAAGTCACCGTGCAGTGCCCCTGTGATGTTGGCCAGTGCTTAATGTTTGTGCTTCGTAGCCTGTGTCAGTTTTTGACAGTCATGTATCCTGCTTCTACATTTTTTGTAGGGGTGGGCGGAATTTGCGAAATCCAATTTTGCAAATTATCGCGAAAATGTTTAAAATTATCGCAAACAAGCGGAAATATCGCGAAGATGCGGACTTTTTTTCCCCGCATGTTCGCGAGATTTTCTGCATGGTTGCGGGTCGCCAACTTACCCATGTGGTTGCTCGCGGGCGCGGCCATCTTGTTTTGAGTTGTCTCGCGGTGCATGATCGCGAGAATAAAGACGTGATCGCGCAACACATGACGTCACTGCGGGCGCGGGCTAAAAACAATCCAACATCTCATGGAGAACGCGACCAGATCAAGAAAACTTGTTGGCGAACGCAGGGATTCAGGTAAGGCGATCGCGCGCGCGCGAGAATGTATTATTTTACAGCGCGAGCAAGAAACAAATTATCACCAATCTGCGGAAAGCGGAAATTTTGACATTTTCGCGCTCTCCGCGGAACGCGAAAATGTCAAATTATCGCAATTTCCGCGAACGGAACGAAATTTTTGCCCAGGCCTAATTTTTTGCACCTGTGTGTGGTTCAGATGCTACACAGTTGTGACTTTGGGTGCTGACATCTGTGGGTACATTCTGGCTTGCCATGAGGGTGTCCCCACAGTACAGCTAGGCTTTTTTACAAAACAATTGCAGGCCCAGTAGCTTATTCATTGTCCTTGGTGTGGACATGTGTGCCACTCCAGATGACAGTCAGTAGGTCATATGTGTAGGCAACTGTGTAATCAGGTGACGGATAGCCATGTGACAAATGACATTATTCAAGTTGTTACTCAGAGAAATTGTCCCTTGCCAATCACTACACCTGTCAACATGTCTCAATGTTTCATATGCTTGACCTTGTTGTTTTGTTGTGAAGGACAATAATGTGCCTGCATGACAGATGTCTCCCAAGGAAGTGCACAAGACACCACCTTTACACTTTCCAGGGACCCGCTGGCACATTTTAAAGTAAAAGAAATTAGTACGCGCACTCCCTGAAAATGCCAGAGGTTTTTTAAGGGTGTACCGTGCTCACGGGGTATCACTCTCCGAGGTGGAGTGTAACTGTAAACATCAAAAAGCACCCCCAATGATTTGGGGTGTGTCCCCCAGGCACAGGTTGAAGACCGCACATGCGGTTTCTAACTTTTGGAGCAAAAGAAGTTCATCACAAGTTGAAATTTTCTCGAAGTGAAACTTTACTGTTTTCTATTACTTCATAGAAAATCAAATGTCATTTTTAGTCCATAAACGAAAATATCTCCATAACGATTTGCAATTACATGGTCATTCCCAATGCATTTCGGCAAAACTGCCTTCGTCAGGGGAAATCTACAAATAATCATACATATCATGAATGTAATATACGAGGATACAGTGTGCATATTTAACCGGCAGTGAGTACTGGTTAGAAGGTGAATTGGTGAACATGTGTTCCTTAACGGTGAATAGGTGCACATGTGTGGATAATTGGTTAGCGGTGGGGTAGGTAACATATGACTAATGGTGAGATGTGGTGAAATGATAAATTTCTATCGGACGTGCGTTGCGTTAATGGGAAGTGATTTAAGAAAATAACGGGAAAGTAGCGTGCAAGTTGACGATCGTGGTCTTATAGTGAGGGGTACCGGGTATGACATACGAGATTGTGCTGTTGGCGGTAACGGGTGTGACTAGTATTAAAGAATGATCAAACGGGTTCTGACTTGCACTAATATGTTAGTTAGTGTTTTCTTACCGAATGCGCAAAGTTTCGACGCGCGGGCTCAATGGTGTGGTTGTAGTCGGATCTCATGCAGGAATTAAAAAAAAGTGTAATCACGTGGTGCAGGTTCAGTGCGTTAGAGGGTGAAAACAGACTATGCAAATATGAAAAGAAAGACTGAGAGCATGCTAGGGTGATTTGAAGTGTTGGACGAAACATAACAGGTGTAAATTAAAGATGAGAGATAGAAATAAATACAATCAGAGTAATCAGATTGAAAAATATTTTAAAAGAATATCTTTAAAAAAGTTGAGTTTCGAAAGGGCTGAGTGAACGTAACCGGTTGTAGGGGGGGTTTAGGTGTGGTAGGGGGAAAATGAGAAAAGCGTGGGAAGAAAAAAAAGAGAAGAAAAAGAAAAGAAGGGGAGGAAGGGGGAATGGGATGAAAGAATGAGAACGGTTACAGCACTTTGGAACAGAACATCAGGAGTGGTAGTACAGAGATGTAAAGATGTTAAAAAAACATAGAGGCTTAAATGAAGCGACAATTGGAGTTGGTCCTTCGCTAATGACCGGTGGTTGATACTATAGGTAACATGTAAATTCTATGCGGTCATTCATTCCGTGTGGCTTCATGGAGTTCAGCAAATAAATCCAGTGGTTTTCCCGTTGCAATAGGAATCTATGATTGTCTCTCCCTTCTTTCTTCTCGATAGTTTCCAGAATGCAAAATCTCAATTGGCTAACAGTATGCGTCGCTTCTGCAAAATGTTGGGCGACTGATGACTTCAACTGTTTAGTTCTGATGTTAGACTTGTGTTCATTGAGTCTGACTTTAATTTTTCGTTCAGTTTGTCCAACATAAATAATGCCACAAGGGCATTTAAGCATATATATGACGTTGGAAGTGTCACAAGTGGCTGTTGTTCTGACTTTGATTTTATGCCCTTTCATGGGGTGTGTCACGTATTGACCTTTGATGATATTGTTGCAGTTGTTGCAGTTTAGGCATGGGATTGTGCCTTTGAATGTTTGCTGGATGGTTGGTTGAGATTGTTTCAGAATTTCCCCAATGTTTTTATTCCTGGTAAAGGCAAAAATCGGTGTCTCGTCAAATATATGGTTGAAATCCTGTTCCAATGTGAGAAGTTGCCAGTGTTTTCGGATGATCCGTTTATACGAGGCACTCATGGTGGAATATTTGGATACTACCGTGATTTGGTTTTTGGTGTTTTTAGTTTGAGGATTAAGAAGTTCATTGCGGGTCTTAGTTGATGATCGCTTCAGTGCTTCTTGCAGTACATGATCAGGGTATCCACGAGATCTGAATCTATTCATTAAGGTATCCATTTGTGTGTTGGTTCTGATGGGGTTTGAGACAATTCTTTTGATCCTGAGCATTTGTGAATACGGGAGGTGTTGTTTGAGGGGTAAGGGATGAAAGCTGTGATAATGGAGAGTATTGTTTCTGTCTGTGGTTTTCCTGTACAGATCTGTTTCAAAACCGGTGGAAGATCGTGTGATGTTAACGTCCAGAAATGTGATAGAATGAGGATTGATGTTGGAAGTAAACTGTATACGTTGATCGATTTGATTGAGTTGTTCCAGCTGATTTTCAAGGATATCAACGGGGCCCTTCCATACAATGAAGATGTCATCAATGAATCTCAGATAAAGCTTTAGGTGGTCAGTCCATGCTTTGATGGAAAGGATGTTGTCTTCTTCGAACCGATTCATGAAGATATTGGCGTACGCCGGGGCTGCACAATTTCCCATGGAAGTGCCCGTTAGTTGCTGAAACCATTCGCTGTTATGTTGGAAGTAACTGTGTAGAAGAGTGAATTGCATCAGTTCCATTAGAAAGACTTGTAGGTCTTGTGAGTAATTGGATTGCAATAGTGCATGTTCAATGGCTTCCAAACTGGATAGATGAGGGATGGATGTGTATAGGGAATTGACGTCCACTGTACATAGGGTGATGTTTTTGTCTTCAGTGATTGTTATTTCATGTAGTTTAATGAGGAAATCGGTTGTATCCTTAATGAAAGATCTCATGTTGTTGACACTAGGTTGCAAGTGGCGGTCGAGATATTTGCCCACTGGCTCATGTAGGCTTCCTCGTGTGGTGACTATTGGTTGACAAGGTGGTTTAGTCGGGATTTTGGGTACCATGAATATAGTGGGACTTTTTGGGTTTGGTTGTATGAGGAATTTCTTAACCTTCTCATTGATGGTACCCATTTCAACGGCTTTTTGAATCAGGAGTTGTAGAATTCCCATGTATGAAGTTGTGGGGTTAGATTCCAATTTCATGTAAGTATTCGTATCCTGTAAATGGGCCAATACTTGGGAATTGTAGTAGTTGGTGTTGGGGATAACGAGTGCTCCTCCTTTATCAGCCTTGGTACAAATGATATCTGGATTCCGTGCGATGGCTTTGATGATACCCAACTCTTTGTTGGGGAGATTCTGGAGTTTGGGTGCCTTTTTAGAATTGAGTTTTACGATGTCTTTTTTCACTATGGATTCAAACAGATCGAGACTCTTGTGGCTTATTGGTGCCATGTAGGTACTTTTGAGTTGTAGACCCATGAGGGGATCTTGTTCTTGTTCCTTAGTGGGTTTTAGGACGTTGTCAAAAAAATGGCGCAGTCTAAGCTTTCTCATTAATTTAAAGAAGCTGATGTCGAGTTCGAGCGTATTGCTGCCTGAGGTTGGCACAAAGGACGTCCCCTTTTGTAGGATTCTCAGTTGGATGTCACTAAAATGGTGATCAGAGATGTTGATAACTAGGTTCTCTGCTGGTTCATTCGTTTCTGCCGGTCCTTCTTGGCCGAGGTTGTACGGGTTTGAGGTTGGTCCTTTTTCATTTTAAAGTAAGGCACAGTTTGAACAAAACTTGTTTAGAGTTCATACATATACATGTTCCCACAGTGTGGTTGCATTTGGGTTAATCCTTGGTTGTTGCTGATACCAACTTACGAGTGCCAAGTCATCCAGACCACCGTGGTGAGGTTCCGTGTGGGACGGAACGACACTTTTGAGTGGTGACGAATATGGATAAGTTTGGTGTCTACGAACCGCAAATGACGAGTATAGTGGGTGTACTCAGTTTCGCTATGCAACCACGTATGGTTCGTCTTATTTTTGGGTTTGTTCATCCGAACCCTCGGGTTCCATTTTAGATACAGCATCCATTTTGTTTCTTGCCCTCAAGTAGCCAGCGAACGGACTTTGTCCGCTTCGTGACCCTGGGATTCCCAAGCTTACATGAGGGACACGTGTTTCTTTGAGGGTGACTTTACGATGAGGGAAATGACACGGCGAAGGCAGATGGCCCCTCTCGAGGCTCATCTTGCCGCGCCGTTCCATTGTTTCAGTCATGCATACATTGGACACGAGGTCTTTGATCCCGTTATCAAGTTTCCTTTATTACTCCCAACACTCTTTCCTAATCTGTTGTGCATCCTTGTCCTTTCTTTGGATCTGTTTTCGTTCCCTTTTTCTAATGTGTTTACGGTCAGGATGGAATGTGTTTTATTGCGGAAAAGATATGTTTTTACAGTTGGGAACCGGCAATGCTGTTGTAATTATGTTCCGGCCTCCTGAAACATGAACACTATTTTGGTGAAGTTTATTGTGGGAACTGAGTTGTAACCTTTGTTCGCCATACTGTGCAATGGCAAAAATGTGTATAAAAGGAGCGATCCACTTTTGCAAATCGAAGCAGTCTCCGAGAACCTACACGTTGTGTACTTCTTGTGACTTCTGTATCCCTGCAGTAAATAAACGCTGATCTCTGACGTCGCTGGAAGTGTCCCGTGTCTCTGTGTTTTGTACGCCGGAACAGGTAACCCACGAAGGTTTCAGGTGTTGTTCCCTGGCACCGCTGGGTCTTAGAATAACCCAGTCCTTCAGTGGTGCCATGTATATGTACTTACTGATACCCCATTTCTGCCTAACAGTGGCTTATTTGAATGAGTCTGGCAGCTCAAACAATGACTGTGTACATGTAGTTTGGTGTGCACCTCCTTGTGTGACTTCTGTTATACAGACACATGTGTGTTCTGTTCAAAAAGTGGCACATTCATACATTCTAGACATGTCCATTGTGTAAAGGGTTGTGATTCTCCAGGAATCACAATGTATTTCTTTGGGGTTTCCTAAGTACTCACAGGTCTCTGAGTGTGGGGACACCTTCTGCATTGGCCTTGGGTGCGACATTACTGTTGGATTCACAGTGAACAAGAGGTGGCATGCCTTCATAGTCTTGCTGTGCTCAACTGATCCCAGACACTAGCTTCTCAGGATCTTGGGATTTCAAGTTATTTGCTGTGGTGTCCTAATTTTCATTTTTCCAAGTGGCATGGTGGGTCAACCAACTGGGGAGTGCAGGGCTTACATATGTGGGGAGTATTCTAGATGTTACTCATGATGCCTTTCCTGATATGCACTGTTGCCTATTTTGTTTGGACTCATGTGTCAGATGTATACAGGTGACTGATTTTTTCCTGTCTCTTCACCTTGCCCACAGCATCATCGGAGGACACCGAGGGAGACACCGGCACGGACGTGGAGGAGGGATCGAGCACTGGTGCCACCACTGCTGACGATTCGATAGAATCAAGTGGCACGGAGGGCGAGGGGAGTGAGGCGGAGGACCTGCCCAGTACCAACATTGACTACGAGGCTGACGGGTCCGAGGCTGAACTCCCTCAGGGTGCGGAGGCTGCTCCAACAGCTGGCAGCAGCACTCCATCCGTCACCGCCCCCTCCATTCCCATCACCGCCCTCCCACTTGCTCAGGTCCCTTCTATCCGTGCTAGGCAACACCGTGTCTCCTTCGTGCCAGGCAGCGCACCCCCTGCCCCTGTCCCCCCTGCTGCCCTCACTGCCGAGTCTGTGGACATTCTGCGGCAGTTGCAGGTTGGGCAGACATCGTTCCTGACTGTCCTCCATGGCCACACCAGACTGCTGACCCAGATGGTGTCGTACATGGAGGGCATGTCATCAGTGATGTCTGACCAACGGATGTTGCTGAGGTCCCTGGACTTGTCACTGATGGCAGCAGTGAGTCACCTGCAGTGCTGAGTCCCCCCCTACCCCTGCACCATCCACATGTCCCACACCCATGCCTGTCCCAAGCACACCAAGACATCCACACATACGCACCCCACCAGACAGAAGCAGCACACCACCACGTAAGGGCAAGCTCGCACCTCCTGACACGCACACTCAGGGGGAAACAGGCACACCCACTGGGTCTGGGGCACACAGGCAGGCATGGAGCCACAGTCCTCGTCCACATGACTCACTCCCCAGTCCCTCCAATGTCACTCCCCTTGGCTCCCCTGCCCCAGAATCAGAGAAGGAGGCCTACTTCGCTGGGCTGGGCCTCAGCCCCACTAGTTCACCTGGGCACAAACGGTCAAGGCACTCCACGGGTAGGAGAGTTAAGTCCCCCAGCCTGTCCACCACCTCCCCCAGTAGCACTGCAGCCCATCCCTCTGACCCCCCCCTCCTTGGGGCCTGTTGTTTCTCCGGGTGCAGGGGAGATGCTTGAAGATCTGGCAGAAGTGTGCAGCGCCGAGCTCGCCTCCACCTTTGGCGCTGCCCCAACCCCTGTGGTGGAGTCACCTGTCCCTGCACCCACAACACCTACCCTTCCCCCTCCTGTCCCTGCGGTGCCTGGTCCTTCAACACATGATGCCACCCCCCAGTCGACGAACCAGAGGATTCTGATGTGCAGGCAAGCTAGGGGAGACGCGTGGCCATGTGTCCCCCCAAGGACTTCATATCTGGACTGGCCATTGACCTTTGTACATAGTGTTCTTTAATACATCTTATTTTTTCATGCTGACTAAAGCATATTTTGTTCCGTTTTGAAAAGACTTGCATTTCATGTATTGATGTTGATGCTGAGGTTCCAGGAGTTGGGGTTGTGGGAATGTGTTATTTTTCATGGAAATGTGTAGTCTGCATCTCATGGGGTGGAACCTGGTATCTGCGTGCCCTCACAAGGTCTCTGCAAAGAATCTTTGGTCATGTCTGCTCTTTGGGTTTGGAGACATTGTCCCTAGGAGTGTTCCTTCCTCTGTGGCACCTGACATCTCCCCTGCAGAGGGTTGCACAATTGTTGTGTTGCCCTGTGTCTACATTTCCTTTGTTGGTGATGGATCCCTTCAACTCTGGCCATGCCTGCTCAGCAATGTCTCCGGCAGCATCGTCTGTGCCATCCTTGGTACTCACTGTACTTGTGTATAGAGTATTTTGCCATGCCTTCATGGAGAAATTGTCCTTTTTCCGCACAATGCATGTGTGTAATCCCAGCCGTACGGACGGAGTCAGGCAGCGTTTTACGAACCAGCAAGTACGATCCGTGCCTATGTCACTCCGCACGGCTCATATTTTACAGCAGCCAAAAACTCCCGGGAAATTGAGGACGACGCGAACAAGGAGCTCTGAGGGGCATGGGTACGGTCCATACACGCGTACCCCTACATCACCACTGCAATGGTGGTACGGACCGTACCCACGCTCTGAGGGGTATGGGTACGGTCCGTACACGCGTACCCCTACATCACCACTGCAATAGTGGTACGGACCGTACCCACACTCTGAGGTGCGTGGGTACGTCCCGTACCACCATTGTAGTGGGGAAGTAGGGGTATGCATGTACAGACCGCACCCACGCTCTGGGGGCGTGGGTACGGTCCGTACCACCATTGCAGTGGTGATGTAGGGGTACACGTGTACGGACCGTACCCACGCTCTGGGTGGCATGGGTACGGTCCGTACCACCATTGTAGTGGTGATGTAGGGGTACACGTGTACGGACCGTACCCACGGTCAGGGGGGTGTGGGTACTGTCCGTACACGTGTACCCCTACATCACCACTGCAATGGTGGTACGGACCGTACCCACGCTCTGGGGAGCGTGGGTACGTCCCGTACCACCATTGTGGTGGTGACGGGTACGCGTCCACGTCCACTTCCGTTGTGGCGGGATGTGGGATTGGTGGACACGCCCCCCGAAGTGACCAGACCATGGAGATAATTAATGTGCAGGATATATATGTTTTTTGTGGGGTGTGGGTTATGTTTCCTGCCCCTTGCCTCCACCCCCCCTTTGCCCCTGGGGGTTGTTCTGACCTTCTGCGGCGTCTGCGTCGGTTTCTGTACACAAGGTTGTAGGCTATGAGGGCCGGGATGACACGTAGGATGGGGTCCATGGCTGTCCGTCGCGTACCGGTGCTCCTTGTTCGCGTCGTCCTCAATTTCCCGGGAGTTTTTGGCTGCTGTAAAATATGAGCCGTGCTGGTTCGTAAAACGCTGCCTGACTCCGTCCGGACGTCACGTACGCGATGTCCTGGATCACAATTGTGGGTATTTTTTTGCCGGTCAGTCTTTTGTACGACTCGTACAGAAATTTTATTTCTGTACGAATCGTACTTGCGGGTTTGTAAGGTGTTTTACCCGGTGACGAGTCGGATGAAGAATACGCTCCGTACGACCATTCGTACCCGGCTTTTACAGGATCGGAATCAGCACCCAAGTGTTTAATTGATTGATAGCTATTTTAAATTGTTTAATGTTTATTGACTTGGATGTAGAATAGTATATATTTATTTGTGTTAATATTGTATGCATCTTTATGACATTTTATAAGACTTTTTCATATTAATATTTTAGAATTTAGTTTTTTTTAGACATTTTTATTTTTTATTTTTTTTATTTTATTCTACAATATATTTCTATTGATTTTTTATATTTATATTTTATGTTTTACTTTAATATTAAGGTTTTTAGTCTTGTTTTACAATGTTTTTAATTACTCAATAATTATATTGTATAATTTTATTGTTATTTATTTTTTAATATAGATATTTTCTGAAAACATATTAATTGTCAAATAATTTAATTTATTTAAATATTGTGCTTTATATATGTGGTTTTAAATGCATCTTTTAATATTATGTATTTTTTAATTTGTATAAAATATGTGTATATATTTTATAGGTTTTTTTTTAAAGTTAATTCATTTTTATTATTTATAAATTTAAATATCAACCCTGTCTATGTAATGTTGACTAGGGGTGGGCGGAATTTGCGAAAATGTTAAAAATCTCCGCAAACACGCGGAAATATCGCGAAGATGCGAACGTTTTTTTCCAGACCGTTCGCGGTATTTTCTGCTTGGTCGCGGCTCGCCAACTTACCCATGCGGTTGCTCGCGGGCGCGGGCATCTTGTTTTCACTTGTCTCGCGGTGCATGATCGCGAGAAGAAAGACTTGATCGCGCGACGCATGACGTTACTGCGGGCACGAACTGTCGCGAGACAGCGCAAATGGCTACCAAGAATCCTGTTGTAAATTGAAACAACGATGTGATTAAGCATTTACTAAAGACATTAATTCTCCTTTCTAGATCGTGTTTTCTCTGTTATGTTGACCGAAGCTTGGACTCCATTTTGTATTGTCATGCTCCCTCGTGTTCCCCACGAGAAGAGTCCAACCTCTGTGTTAGTTGCTCTTGTAATCTGCCTAGTAACAGTCTATAAATAGCTCCTTTGTCCATCTGGCGCATGCCCAGACTTGACCACATCTGTTATCAGTTAGCCTTGCTTGACCATGTTTTCGCGGGCTCAAGGAGTATGTCAGCTCCGCCCACATATTGATTCTGTATTGAAAATGACCATAAAAGGTAACATTCTTCGGCTTCATGTTGTATCCACCCACTTATGAGCCCCTCTGTTGTGTATAAAAGGGGACCATGTACGAAGGTTCTTTGTGCTACTCTATGCAATACTGAAGAGTGTTGTGTGGATTGTAGGACCACCCTTAAGGGTTAATAAATGCTGTCTTTGTACTTTGCAGTTTCCGTGCCAACTTCCTTATAGATTCCATTACAGGAGAGCGAACCCTTGTGTCCTGCGGGCCTAGCTGGGGCCTGTATTCGTCAATTGGCGCCCGTCACGTGGGGCTCATCGACGACTCGGATGCTCGAAGGACTGGTCGCGACGAAGGTGAGGAATTGAGCCGGGGACGTGATCACTGCCAGCGGCGCCTTAGCCCTGGCATCCCAAGGTTTTTCTTCCTTCCCTTCCGAGCTGACCGTCTGGGTGACGCCGGTCCTCGACTGAGACCTCTTCTGTCGGTCTTGCCGTGAAAGCCGTTTGGGCGATTGTGGAGCTTGGCAGTTGGAATCTGGACTCTTGATTGGTAAGAACCGGTGTACGGTACTTGCTCCGAGTTTTTGAAGCCTGATCTGGCTATTTGAGTTTGATTTGTGATGACTAGTCATACTTTGTATTTGTCTTTGTGAATATATATGCGTTGCAACACATATAGGCAGGTAATGTGGAGAGATTTCTCCGGAGCTGTGTAACTTTGAACGGCGCAACGATTAAGTGCCATTTTTCTATAATACTGCATATTTTGCATTATTTCTGAGCATGCCTGCTTTCAGCGCACTTCGTAAGTGGTGCTGCTGTTTTGGGAACCGGTTGAACCTCGAGGAATCTGCTCCAGCTCCCCCAGAGGGGACTCCTAATAGGGATATGTATGTGAAGTATGGTCTTTCTTCCATAATGTACAGCACAGTATGGAGGAAATATACAAAAAAAGATCCTGAGTTGCGATGGCCTTTGTATGGATCGTTTGATATACGTAAGATTGAGTATGTGGAACAGTGTATGTGTAAGCGGCGTGCTCGGCAGGATATGTTTGAGTGTGTGCGGTTGTGGGTGAAGGAGGTGCGTGAGCGAGAGAAACGTGAGAAAGCGCTGTTTGATAAGGAACAACGGAAGAATGATCATGTGCGAGCACAGGAAGCGAGGCGTCGGGAGGACAAAGAACAAACGGAGAGGCAAGAGAAAGAGCGTAGGCTGCAAGTCTCGGGTCAATATGCTGTTCGGCAGCCACTTTATCCTGTCCTTAATAATCTTGATGATGATTTTTATTTACTAGATCGCTCTCCGCCCCCTTATGTCGGCGCATCTGCTCCGAGGCCGCAAGATTCTGTCCCGGGTACGGGTAAGGTAGATACGCGGTCCATGTTATCAGCCGAGCAAATGGCTGAGCTTCGGCAAATTTCCTTCCGTGCACTTAACGGCAAGATATCCATAGAGGAATTATTCTATACCTGGGGGCCGTGGCAGGAGAGAGATAAATTGTATTTTCTGGGTCATTTTGCGGAGGAAGTGATTGATGCTTTCCGGAAACGTTCTGGTGTTTTTGATCCCGACGAAGTGTCATCGGATGCTAAAGCATTGCGTAATGGTGTTTTCTCTTTTTCTAAGGCTCCAGATACGGCTCGGCGGCTGTTCGCCTTGCGGGACGAGGTGCTGGTCTTTAAAGAGAAAGCGCGCCTGCGAGCAGGGGAGGAGAAGCAGTCGGATTCGTGCACAACAGAGGGCCACTCATCCACCTCCCAGTCAGATAAGGATGACATAGTGCATGTTAAACCAATGCGAGAGGCGGCGCCTTTGTATGTTCCTCCTAAAGGAGCGGGGACTAGCTCGGACATTACCTCCGCCGATGCTAAGGGATATTTTGTGTATAATTGGGTTTATACTCCATGGCATAGGGCTGATGTTATGGCATTGAAGAATGCGCTGCCCGACCCCCGCAAGAATCCAGCGGCCTTCTATGAAGAAGTCGAGGGGGCCTTGAATTCTTGCGTTATGACTTTAGCAGATATAGATTTGTTCTTTGGGCTTATTCTACCACCAGATATGTGGCGATCTGTGCGAAAGGTAGATGATGTTGCCACTTTTAAGGCTCGATGGTCTGAACTGGAAGATGAGGATAGGGAGAGGAAGCCTGCGCAGAAACCGCCCCAGAATATTTTAGATCTCCCTGCTGCTATTGTGGCTAAGTTGAAGACAATTATCCCCCCTAAAAAGATTGACTGGAATATGTTAGCTGCATGTAAACAGAAAGTTGATGAGTCAGTTGCGGACTTCTTTACGCGCTTTGAGGAGACGTTTCACGATTTTAGTGGGCAGTCGCTTACCGACGATACGGGACGCCACCTTTTCGCGGATAAATATGTGGCTAATCTGCTGCCGGCAGTTGCGGCCCGTTTAAAAGCGAGTGAAAGTTCTTGGTCTTCCGCTACACCGACGGCCCTCCTGACTATCGCTCAGTATTATGAGCGTCAGGAGCAAGAAGCGAAGGGCCAGGAGGAAAAGAAATCGAAAGATTTGAAAACAAAGGTGATGTTGGCACAAGTCTATGGCCCGCCTCGACGGGGTAGTAATCGAGGTAGGGGAGGATCTTATGGTCCTCCCTCGGGCCGGTCTGATTTGAATAGGAATCAATGTGCGTATTGTAAGCAATCGGGTCATTGGGCTAGGGACTGTCCGGTGTTGCATGCATCGCGTCAGGGGCATACCCCCGGTGGCCCGCGAGGTAGAGGGGGTTTCTCCAACTTACGAGGGAATTCTAATGAACAGGCTCGTTTTGACTCTGCTGGGCAGCACCGAGATAGATCAAATGTTTTCGATCGCCAGCATCAGTATCAAGCGTCAGGGATTGACCGGTCGGGGTACCATGACTCTCAGCATGCATAGGAATGCGTTGGATGGGGGTTAGAATCAGTTGAGGTGCCAGTCGATCAGAAGGGCCCTTATGTATCGGCTGAGGTTTTGGGCTCTACTGATCAGTTCCTAGTGGATACTGGAGCGACACGTAGTGCGCTATCTAAGCAATTGGTTCCGGGGGCTCCCCCATCCGGCTTAATGGTCACATCGGTGGGGTTTGATGGTACACTCTCCCGAAGCCCTCTTTCACAGCCCCTCATGTTTAAGGTTGACTCTTTTTCTGCACCCTGTCCGTTTCTGCTTGCCCCGTACACACCGGACAACATTATGGGCCTTGATATGTTAAAGCATTTTAGGGCTACGATCCGTTGCTCCCCTGCTGGTGTGCGGGTAATATTGAATGACAATTACCCCCGATCTGAACGGATGTGTACGATGTCAGAGGATGCGCTGTTATCTACCCTCCCTCGTGCTTTGTGGGCGACTTCGGATACTGATGTAGGACAAATGGTGATTCCACCGGTCCACATTAGCGTCCAGGAGGGGGCGGTGTTACCACGCCTCCCACAGTACCGTATTTCCCAGGAGGGTGAGGAGGCTCTCATACAGATAGTGCAGGATTTGATAGCGGTGGGGGTAGTGGAGGAAGTCCCCTATAACATTTGTAACAGTCCGATTCTCCCCATACTGAAAAAGGATACGGATGCCAGAGTTTATCGATTCATAATTGATTTGAGAGAAGTGAACAAGATCGTGATACCTCAATACCCCGTGGTTTCTGATATCACGACATTGCTTACCTTGGTCCCGCCTACGGCGACCATGTTCTCAGTGATTGATTTGAAAAATGCCTTCTTTTCCATTCCCATTCACCCTGATAGCCGATATCTTTTTGGGTTTACATTAAATAATAGATCCTATCGTTTCTGTAGGATTCCTCAGGGCTATACAGAAAGCCCTAGCATTTACAGTCAGGCTTTGAAACGACAATTGGATTCCTTTGTTCTGCTCGAGGGGGTCGCCCTCATTCAATATGTTGATGACATCTTGCTGGCGGCTGACACCCTGGAGTTGTGTGAAAAAAGTATGTTATCCTTACTTTCCTTTTTAGCGTCCCACAATCACAAGGTATCTAGGAAGAAATTGCAATTCTGTAGACCAAAGGTGACTTATTTGGGTCACCTTTTGTCTAAGGAGGGACGTGCACTCACACCGGAGCGTATCCAAGTAATTTTGGATACACCGAGACCGTCCACACAGAAGGATGTGCGTGCGTTTTTGGGCCTTGTTTCTTTTTGTAGACAATGGATATTGGGGTTTTCGCACATTGCTAAGCCATTGTTAGCCCTTTTGACAAAGGACACGCCTACCCCAATCCCTTGGTCAGATGAGTGTGATACTGCTTTTCAGCAACTACGACAGGCCCTTTGTTCAGCACCAGTGTTAGGGACCCCTGATTATGCAAAACCCTTTTCGTTGTATGTGCATGAGAGAGATGTATGTGCATTGTCAGTTTTAGTACAGATGCACGGCGATAAGCAGCGCCCTTGTGCATATTTTTCGGCTGTACTTGATCCTGTCGCACGAGCATTACCAGGGTGTTTTCGCTCGGTTGCGGCGACAGCTGTGTCAATACGCCAAAGCGAGGGAATTGTGTTATCTCATAAGCTGTTGGTATTAGTCCCCCATGCTGTTGATGCCCTGCTTAATCAAACAAAGACGCAGCATTTGACCAGTGCCCGTTTAACGGGATATGAGTTGACACTTTTGGCTCCTCATATTACGTTGAAAAGGTGTGTAACGTTAAACCCGGCAACATTGTTGCCATACCCCGAAACCCAGCCTGAGGCGCGGAAAGCGCATGATTGTATCCTCGTGACTGAGGAACAAACAAAGGGTCGTATTGATCTCCAGGATACGCCCTTTCCAGATGTAGATGGAGAACTGTGGGTGGATGGATCCTGTCTGAAGCTACCAGATGGTACGACTTCAGCAGCATATGCAATTACCACATTACAAACGATAGTGGAGACAGCACGCATACCACAGAAATCAGCTCAAGCAGCGGAACTGATAGCATTAACACGAGCATGTGAGCTCAGTACAGGACTGTGTGTGAATGTCTATACAGATAGCCGCTATGCCTTCGGAGTAGCGCATGACTTCGGCCTACTCTGGAAGGAGAGAGGGTTTTTAACGTCACATGGAGTACAGATAATGCATGGAGAGTTAGTTCATAACCTTTTAACTGCATTGACATACCCAAAGAAAATTGCCATCGTTAAGTGTAGCGCCCATAGGAAAGTGGTTGATAAAGTTGGAGAAGGGAATGCGTTAGCGGATCGAGTAGCACGGGAGACTGCGATGCAGCCCGGTACTACTGCCATGTATGTAGTGAAGTCACAGGTGGAGAGATGGCATGATGCGAAGGAGGAAGTGCGAGAAATGCAAAGGACCGCTTCTGACAAAGAGCGGGAACAATGGGCTAGTGAGGGAGAGTTGGATGATGAGGGCTGCTGGAGAAATAAGCAGATGGATAGATGGAAATTACCCACGGCCTTTGTACAACCTATGGTTCAGATGGCACATGGGCTAGCACATGTTGGAGCTTCCGCAATTGTGAAATTGCTTACCCAAGTCTGGGAGCATCCAGAGATTGCTAGCACAGCAAAGAGGGTGGTGCAGACTTGTATGATTTGCCTGAGGTATAACCCAGGAAAGGGTACTCGAACTCCAGCAGGAGGGTTTGTGACACCCACTGCACCTTTTGAGGTTCTGCAGATGGATTACATCCAATTGGAGCGCTGTAATAATCTGAAGTATGTTCTAGTAGTGGTCTGCGCTTTCAGCAAATGGGTTGAAGCGTACCCTACGAAAGACAATACTGCGATGACTACTGCGAAGCTGCTGCTGAAAGAGTTCTTCCCTCGGTATGGCGTCTGTAGACTTCTGTGGAGTGATAATGGCCCTCACTTCGTAGCGGATGTTATAAAGTACGTCTTGAAGGGCCTAGGCATCACTCAGAAGTTCCACGCCGTGTTTCACCCTCAGTCTGCAGGCCTAGTTGAGAAGTATAATGGTACACTGAAGCTTAAGATTGCCAAAATTCAAGCTTCGACGTCTTTGACTTGGCCAGACGCTCTGCCACTGGCGTTATTGTCAATTAGATCAGTACCGCATTCTCGAACTGGCCTTACGCCATACGAGATCGTTTTTGGACGCCCAATGAATATTTGGGGTCCACCAAGACCTAAGGCTGTGTATGATGTACCTTGTGTAATGATGAGCGATTATCTGGCACAACTAACGGATAACTTGGTTTCTATCCATCAACAGGTCCGAGAGGCGCTCCCTGATCGGTCTGCCGACGAAGGACATGGTCTCCGGCCCGGTGACCATGTCATGGTGAAAGTCTTCGATAGAACGAACAGTTTGGAGCCGAGATGGGTGGGCCCTGAGCAGGTCCTCCTCGCAACGAGGACGGCTGTGCGAGTCTCCAACCGAAAGAATTGGATCCACTCTCTGCACTGTACGAAGGTGCCGCCTGGATTGGTGGAACCTGCCGTGCTGACCGATCAACGAGAAATCTTGGCTGCAGAGACAGGCCGTGCTGCGGAGCCAAACGCCACTGAGGAGCTCTTTCCGGACCACACGACTCCTGGAGGAAGGCGATATCATCTTCGACCAAGGAAGTGAGTTTTCCAGTACCGGGACATACTGTCAGAACGGCCCTTGGGTTAGTGAAACGGAGAGCCGATGAAGCAAGGGGGGGGGATCAGCCCTGCATTAGTGTAGCGACACCCGTCTTGGCCCGCTGGTGAAGAAATCAACCGCTGCCCAAGAGGAAGAGTTCTGACAGACTTTTAGTTTCAGGAAGATATTATTTTTGTTTTGATATGGAGAAAAAGAAAATCCTTTGTGCATTAGGGTTCATGTTGACAGTAGCCATTGTTGGGATAACCACATGGTTCGTGGAGGATGTAACTCCCGCTCGGAAGATTCTTGTGTTGACAACTCCGGTGCCTGAGGAGCACTATTTTTATACATTACCGTATCAAGAGTTGAAGCATCGACAATCTTACTTGAATAACACTTTCATCCAGATGCTGCATCATACCCACGTTGCTACGAATGCTACGAACTGTTGGATATGTGGGATGATGCCAGCTCATCAGAAGAAAGGAGGAACGCCATTTATACCACTTCCTTTCTCCCATAATGGCTCTTGTAGAGCATGGTATACTTTGCTTTTTGCCACCCGGAAACCGACAGTGGGACGATTGCTTTTTAGACTTAATAAAGAATGCCATCAAGACAAAAATGGGTATCCACAAGCGAATGGGACAATTTGGGAGTGGGAAGAGTACCGACCAGACAATGAATCCATTCCCTACATCTTCACGAACACCAGAGACACTATGGGAAAAGACAAATTTGTGATCCAAGTAGCACAAGCTCAAGCGGACCTGTGTGTCCAGAGTGTGGGTTTTATTCCTGTTGGTGTTAGTGATTGCATTACTGTTTTGAATATTGATGGGTTGAACAATAGTACCTTCTTGGCCTCCCATAATACGTATTTTGTGTGTGGAAATAAAGGTTATTACCGTCTGCCGGCTGGGTGGTCTGGGGTATGCTATGTATCATTTCTATTACCTCCTGTATTCCTAGCACCCGCATCATATCATAAGGATCTGAAATTATTGAATAATGTGACTGTAAATAGGTATAAACGTACTTTATCAATTGACGATGTAGATCAGACTGACACCAGTCTGCAACAGTATATTGATTTTAACTTAGGACTGTTTTTCTTTGTTGGATCTGCCCTGAACAGTAGGAAGATCCGAAGATTAACAAGAGTGGTAGAAGCTGTGACAAATCAGACTGCTGCTGCTCTTGGGAATCTTACGGAGGAATTACAGATTACTAGAATTGTTACATTGCAGAATCGTATGGTATTAGACGTTATGCTAGCTGACAGAGGAGGAGCATGTAAAATTATTGGAAGTAGCTGTTGTGTGTTTATTCCTGATCATACGCCATCAGTTTATAATGCCATCAATAAACTGCACAAAATTGCAGCTGAGATCCATACAGAAAACGGCACTTGGTCCTTTTCTGGATGGTTTTGGGCGTTAATTACTGCTTGGGGATGGAAGGTTCTAACTGGTCTCTGCATTATTGTGGCGATTCTGTTTTTGTGCTGTATCTGCGTTCAATGTGGTCCCTTGCTCTGCTCATTATGTGTATCATTCTGTATCCCTGATAAGAAAGCTATTGCCGATGTTGCCCACCAAAAACGTTTAGCTAAAGAAGTTGAAGAAATGATGACAATTGACATATACGATGATTATCCTAACAAACCGGATGTCTTCAGTAAATGCTGAAAGGGTCGTCTGTTGTAAATTGAAACAACGATGTGATTAAGCATTTACTAAAGACATTAATTCTCCTTTCTAGATCGTGTTTTCTCTGTTATGTTGACCGAAGCTTGGACTCCATTTTGTATTGTCATGCTCCCTCGTGTTCCCCACGAGAAGAGTCCAACCTCTGTGTTAGTTGCTCTTGTAATCTGCCTAGTAACAGTCTATAAATAGCTCCTTTGTCCATCTGGCGCATGCCCAGACTTGACCACATCTGTTATCAGTTAGCCTTGCTTGACCATGTTTTCGCGGGCTCAAGGAGTATGTCAGCTCCGCCCACATATTGATTCTGTATTGAAAATGACCATAAAAGGTAACATTCTTCGGCTTCATGTTGTATCCACCCACTTATGAGCCCCTCTGTTGTGTATAAAAGGGGACCATGTACGAAGGTTCTTTGTGCTACTCTATGCAATACTGAAGAGTGTTGTGTGGATTGTAGGACCACCCTTAAGGGTTAATAAATGCTGTCTTTGTACTTTGCAGTTTCCGTGCCAACTTCCTTATAGATTCCATTACAGGAGAGCGAACCCTTGTGTCCTGCGGGCCTAGCTGGGGCCTGTATTCGTCAATCCAACATCTCGTGGAGAACTCGACCGGACCGGGAAAACTTGTCAGCGAACGCGGGGAATCAGGTAAGGCGATTGCGCGCACGCGAGAATGTATTATTTTACAGCGCGAGCAAGAAACAAATTATCGCTAAGCTGCGGAATGCGGAAATTTTGAATTTTTCGCGCTTTCCGCATAACGCGAAAATGCCAAATTATCGCAATTTCCACGAACGGAATGGAATTTTGGCCCAGGTCTAATGTTGACAGACAGACAGACATTTTTTCTGCAATATTTTTGTATATAAATTTGTGACGTCAATATTACATTATAGAAGTGGTCGAACTGCTGAGGGGTCTTTATTACTAAGTTGTTATTCCTAAATTGCCATTGCTAAGGCAAGCTGGCAGTACATAGGGCCCTAAAACACTGAGAAAGAATAAGTTGAAGAATCCCACATGTCTTGAGACTTTCACCTCTGAGAAGGCAAAGTCAAAGGAAAAAAACCCCTCTTGGTTTGCTAAATTACTGATAATGCACCATTGGAGAAAGTGGCACTGCTAGCGTTCCTCAGCACTGAAACTAATTTTCAGGAAACTGATGACACCATTGAAGACCATGAGCACTGAGAAGTCACCTCTGTAGGATTTTGGCACTAAACTCTACATACAAGCCATGAGAAGGCATTACTGGAGGAAGTCCATATCAGATGAGAGAGAGAGGAACAGCATAGGCTAATTCACTTCCCCTATGAATTGTAATAAGTATCAATGAGAACTAGCTTACTGATATAGAAGCTAGATGTCTACTTAAGAAAAAAAGATTTGTTTTTATTGAAAACCCTACCCACCGACTTAGTTGGTGGCATGCTTCATCATCGGATTCCACCCAAGTGCAGATTGCACCTCGGGTGTGCTACAACGCCTGATTACAGCGGAGCTGATTTTTTTGTCTGGTGAATGTGCAGTGATGCGAAAAGTAAGCATTAAAAAGCTGTCCAATGGGTCCCTTATAGCTATAGAAATGTAATGGCGGGCCCTTGGCAGTGTTAAAAACAACAAGGCGGATATATGGAAAGATGTGAGTATGTCTCCTATATCCTGTTTATAAAGGTCAGGTCTACATGTTTCAGCCAGGCAGCTACGTTGGCTGGCTTTCGTCAGGACCTAAGTGCAGTGTGAATACGTGGTGGCCAGGTGTAATTTGTATGACCAGCAGAAATGTCACCCTCACTAAGGTGTGATACTAGAAGCAGGATGTGTCCTCCATAAAAATGCTCAAACCCTGTAAAGAAAGGAAGACAGACAAGACAACAAACATAAACACTTAGGTGCCGATTCCGATCCGTTAAAAATAATTTGCGTACGACCCGTATCCGTATTTTTTTATGGTCGAGTCGTACAAGTATCGTACAAATGGCCAAGTACGATTCGTCCGTGAAAAATAACTACGAATAGCGTCGGGAAAAGTCTACGAGAGTGCGTTAGAAAGTTTAAACGTCCGAATATCGCCGGGAAATGTGTACGAGAGTGAGCCGGACATTTTTACGTGCAAATCATAAAACACAAGTCCGAGCGCGCAAGTACGATCCCGACCGTCCGTCCGTCCGAATACACAATCGAACGTAAAAAGGCCCGTACGGAGCCAAGGCAGTAGCACACATGTACACGGGTAAACTCATGCCTGTGTACGAGCCCTACAGCCTCCCCACCCCCAAATATGTCAGCACCGTACACCACCCTGTCCGCACTCTACCCCAGCCCCGCAACTGTACGCGCCGTACCCCCCCATGTACGCGCCGTATCACCCCCTGTACGCACCTTACCTCCCCTGTCCGCACTGTACCCCAGCCCCGCACCTGTACGTGCCGTACCCCCCATGTACGCGCCATACCCCCCTGTAGGCGTATCACCCCTGCATGTACGTGCCGTACCTCCGCATGTACGCGCCATACCCCAGGGCCGCACGTGTACGCACCGTACCCCCACCGCATGTATACGCCTTACCCCCCATGTACGTGCCATCCCACCGCATGTATGCGCCGTACCCCAGGGCCACACCTGTACGCACCGTACCCCCACCGCATGTACGCGCCATCCCCCCATGTATGCGCCCCCCATGTACGCGCCTTCCCTCACCCATGTACGCGCCGTACCTCCACATGTATGCGCCGTACCCCACTGCCGCACGTGTATGCACCGAACCCCCACTGCATGTACGCGCCGCACTCCAACACCGTACCCCAGCACCCTCACCCAGCATCGCGTATGTACAGATCGTACCTACGCGAAAAAGACTCTTACAGAACCAGGACACTGTAAAACAGCACAAGGAGGGTCAATTCTACTCGCACAACATCACAAAACACGTCTACATGACAAAATACATCTCAATGACTGACCTGGCACATCCAAACAGGCAAACAGAGGCCCCAAAACACAACCACCTCTTCTAACACACCCACCAAAATTCAAACACAGCCACACCCAAAAATGGACCAATAAAAAGGGCCCACACACACAACCCATGAGCCTTTGCAACAGCCGTACAGCCCCCCCACCCCCAAATATGTCAGCACCGTACACCACCCTGTCCGCACTGTACCCCAGCCCCACAACTGTACGCGCCGTCCCCTCATGTACGCGCCGTTCCCCCCATGTACGCGCCTTACCCCCCTGTCTGCACTGTACCCCAGCCCCGTACCTGTACACACCATACCCCCCATGTACGTGCCGTACCCCCCCTGTAGGCGCATCACCCCCGCATATACGCACCGTACCTCCGCATGTATGCGCCGTACCCCAGGGTCACACGTGTACGCACCGTACCCCCACCGCATGTACGTGCCTTACCCCCCCATGTACGCGCCGTACCTCCGCATGTACGTGCGTACCCCAGGGCCGCACGTGTACGCACCGTACCCCCACCGCATGTACACGCCTTACCCCCCCATGTACATGCCGCACCCCCGCATGTACGTGCCGTATCCCAGGGCCGCACCTGTACACACCGTACCCCCACCGCATGTACGCACCCTCCCCCCATGTACACACCCCCCTCCCCATGTATGCGCCTTCCCCCCATGTACATGCCGTACCTCCGCATGTATGCGCCGTACCCCAGGGCCGCACCTGTACGCAATGAAACCCCACTGCATGTACGCGCCACACTTCAACACCGTACCCCAGCACCCTCACCCAGCATCGCGTATGTACGGATCGTACCTACGTGAAAATGACTCTTACAGAACCAGAACACTGTAAAGCAGCACAAGGAGGGTCAATTCGACTCGCACAACACCACAAAACACGTCTACATGACAAAATACATCTCAATGACTGACCTGGCACATCCAAACAGGCAAACAGAGGCCCCAAATCACAACCACCACTTATAACACACCCACCAAAATTCAAACACAGCCACACCCAAAAATGGACTAATAAAAAGGGCCCACACACACAACCCATGAGCCTTTGCAACAGACCCACTGCTGCCAGACCCCACTGAGAAATAACTCCACTGACAAACAACTCCACATTACTCATACCTCCACTACACCTTCACTCACACACCTTCACACAACCTCCTCCACAAACATCCCCCTCTTCACATTCACAAACACACCGTCACATTCACACCCACACACCCACAACCATCCACACCCACACCCACACCCCACACCATGCCCACAGACAAGAATCCAAAGTTCACAACGGCAGAGCTGGACCTCCTTGTCAACGAAGTCATCAGAGTCGAGCCACAGCTGTTTGGAACATTAGTCAGACAGACCAGCATAGCTGAAAAATCTGCCATGTGGCAGAGGATTGTCGATAAGGTGAATGCTGTTGCGCCCATCCGAAGGACCAGGCATGAATGCCAAGCCAGGTGGTACGATCTGCGCAGGGCGGTCAAGAGGAAAATGAATGAAGAATATGCCCAGACTAACATCACTGGAGGTGGGCCGCCCCGCAGACCCGTACACTACCATCCCTGGGAGGAGAAGGTGATGGCCCTGCTACCGCCGGTCGGAGTACACGGAGTCGAAGGAGTCGCAGAGCCTGGTGAGTACACAAACAACTTACGTAACATGGTGGCAATGGGGTCCACACCACATATACAACAAATGCACGCAACTTCCCCCAAGCACTCACCACACACAACCACACTCAAAAACCACACTCATGCCACTAACATCTCCAAGCACTCTTCACAAATGTAGGCAAGGCCATGTCCAAGGCTACAACAACCACAAACAGAAGACTGGATGGCCGGGAGGCTGGGAGGGTGGGCCCCACACAACACATTGTGAAAATGAGACGCAGACACCAATGCCCTCAGCCCATATGGCATAGGTACATACCCATGCACAATGCACAGAGACTGGCAAAGTACTGACAAGGTAGCTGACCCTTGGCCCTGCTGTATGCAGCACAAGGCCCTCCTGGGACAACTGTACACTCAAACACCAACTCCACAAGCACAGGTATCTAGCACAGGAACTCACACTCACTGTCATGCCAGCATGCACCATGAGGGGACAGACACATCACCTGGGAGACCCAATGACAACTCACACTACACACAACAGCACGCCCGGTCACAACCACCCCCCTAACACAAGCACACACCCCCGGGGCAGGCAACGGATTTACACACTCCCACAATGGAAATGTGACACAACAAGACCAATCCAGAGCCAAATAAGCATCAGAGCCAACAATCTACAGGTCAAACACTCAGGAAAACATCCCAATCTGTCCCCCGCAACATACCCATCCCCAAGTGGACATTGAGAGGAATGCTAGGCACATCCGGGACCACCGCCAAGCTCCAGAAGAGACTCCAGCGGATCCAAAACGCCTCAGCCAGACTCATCCTCGACATCCCACGATCCAGCCACATCTCCGGACATCTGAGAGACCTTCACTGGCTCCCCATCAACAAGAGAATCACCTTCCGCCTCCTCACCCACGCACACAAAGCCCTACACGACCAAGGCCCGAGCTACCTCAACAACCGAGTCAACTTCTACGCTCCCAAACGCCACCTCCGATCAGCCAACCACGCCCTCGCCGCCGTCCCCCGCATCCGCAGAGCAACTACAGGAGGAAGGTCCTTCTCCTACCTGGCCGCCAAGACCTGGAACTCCCTCCCGTCCGACCTGCGCCTGACCCAAGACCACCTCTCCTTCAGGAAGAAGCTGAAGACCTGGCTGTTCGAGCAGTAGCGGCACCCCCCCCCCCCCCCCAGCGCCTTGAGACCCTACGGGTATGTAGCGCGCTTTACAAGTGTCACTGATTGATTGATTGATTGATTGATCCAACTACCTGGAGGAACTGTGTCAACTTGAATATGTATGAAACATAGATGTCGCATGAAACACCATTAACATTGTCTCTCTCTCACACACAGGGCAACGTCGTCGATCTCCCCCCAACCCTGGGGGGGAAGAATCACAGTCCCAGGCTCCGCGTGAAGATGATCCCACCGGCAGCGACGACTCTCACCACTCCGTGGATGACCCCGACCAACCTGGACCCTCTGGTGCCCAAGCCCCTGCAGCACCTGCGTCGGGTACATCTGTGCCAACCACCACCCCCATTCCTGCCACATCCCAGGACACACCCAGGAGCCCTGCTCACACTGAACAACAGAGCCAGTCTGACCAGGAGGGACAAGGTTCTCCGGACACCCAGGAGGAGGCAGACAACCCTGCAAATGCCATCCCTCAGGGGTCCAGTAGACCCGATGTGCCCACAAGGGCAGGCCAGGCTCAAGTGGGCAGGGGTGGAGGGAGTGGAGGCAGGCGGAGGCGCGAACCTGACCAGCCAGCTCAGGACACCGGTATGTCACACATACGCAACATCCTGGACTCATACCGGCGTGACACCAGAGGCATCAACCAGGTCGTGTCAAGACTCTCCGAGATGCAGGGGACCTTCGATGAGATTAAGAACCTGCAGGTCGAGCATCATGCCAGTCATCAACAACACCAAGGACGGATGGAGGCAAGACTGGCTGAGCTCCTGGCGGTGCACAGGGACGTGAGCCAATCACTCCGTCAGATCGCCCAAAGCATCGGCAACCCTCCCTGTGCCACCAGGCGTAGACCAGCACCAGAAACAGGGAGGGAGGAGGAGGAGGAGGATTCATCTGACGGAGCGTCCCCAGCATCGTCAAGGCCTGCATCTGAGGGTCCCCGGAGGAAGGCGAGTCGTCCACGGAAAAGACCGTGAGAGTCAGCGGACCATCCACATCTCCCAGGTCACCTGGCCCTCTGGCGCAACAGCACCACCTCACCCAATGACATTCTCTGCCACATGGACTTGCTGGTCACAGTCTGACCAATGATGACCAACACTGTGGTCTGGACTCTGATGACTTCCAATGCCAAGGATACCATCTCCCCCTGTGAACTTTGGATTCTTTTCCCCCGGTACAGCACCTAATTGCATCTACCAAACCACTTACCCCACCGCAAATAAATATCTCACTTTGGACATGAGCCGTTCCTGTCATTTTGCATTATTCTACGACATATGTGTGTGGAAATGTCTAACTATGCCTGAGTGTTGAACAATCTCCAGCCATCCATACCCTGGGATCAGAGTCTGGTACAGGACACACATGGGTCACAAGGTATCATTCAAAGTAGGCATGGAGCACAACACTCACCTGTGATGGCCTCTGGCTGCTGAGGGGGTGCTTGCTAAACTGTGTGGGGAGACCTATTTGGGAGATCATCATCAAGGCGTAGAGGTCATGGCTCATGTGGAGGTTCCCGGGGAGGGAGTCCCAGGTATGTGTGGCCAGGTGGGAGAACAATGTCCTGTATGCTGGAGTACGGTGGATGTGAAGAACGGTGGCCAGGGCGAGGTTGGATGCACGGAGATGGCCCAACGGGATCTAGGATGACAGACGTACAAGGTTGGTTGGGGTTGGGGTTGTGGACTGCCTCCTGAGTGTGGGTGGGGAGTGTGGAGGTCACCCTGCAGCAGACAGTGATCCATTGCAGCTAGCCATGGTGGACGGTGAGGTGGCTGGGGCGCAGGGTGTTGAATCTGAGGTGTGCAGATGCCCCGTGGAAGTGGACCAGTATCCAGGGAGTTTGGATGTACTTGCTCTGTCGAGGGCAGGGCAGTATTTGACACGGATGATGTCATGGACCTGGGGGATGTTCTGTCTTTTCTTGGAGTGGATCTATGTGTGGATCATGTGCATAATGCAGAGGGCGTTGCAGCATGAGGTACAGATGCTGTGGACTAGCATAGCATATGTGAGCGAGCCAAACATGATGCACACCATCTTATGTGTGTGGCCACTGGGTGCTTGTGCAGGGCTCTTGCGGGTGGGACACAGGCACTTGACCCAGCTGGAAGGGGACAATCCTCAAATGTTCACCTCAGTCCTGTACAAGTCCAGCCTCAGGTGGCTCGTGTGCAGCCATTCATCAATGGATCTCATGCATACTTGAATGATGGAACTGCTAATGTCTGTGTCTTTGTTGAGGGTGAGGAGCACCTGGCTGTCAATGGCATACGAGCTGATGATGAGGTGCTGTGCGCATGTGATGGTGGAGAGGGGGGTCCTGGACACTCTGTAGATTGACATGCTGAGAGATGATACCTGTGCCATGTCCCAGACGATGACACCATACTACATGCTGAAGCCTCGAGTCCCACTCCCATGCCCTTGCTGGGCTACAGAGCCTGTGGGGAGTATTAGGGACGTGACCTGGTTGGTGTGACAGGGCCTGGAAGGTGGGGCAGTGCAGTGTAGGCAGTTGGAGTTGCACACTCAGCATGCAAAGGTGTCGTGTGTGTTCCCAGGGTATGTCTGACAGCAGGCGTTAGATGTGCGGATGGACATAGCTCGGAGTGTGGCTGCTACATCAGACTGTAGTGTGGGTTATGCAAGGACAGGATGGTGGTGCAATGTGCACCTTGCATGTGCTGATGGTCCAGCCTTTGGCACCGCGTGGCGGCAACAGTGGCATAGACAAGCTGAGGACAGCAAAATGAATGGGTGGAGGGAGGAAGTGAGGAGCATCCTGGAGGCGTGTGTGTTGCCAAATCTGGATACTCCGTGGGCCCTTGCTGCAGGGGCCGCAGCAGCAGGCAGCATCTCCTTGCAAAATGACAGAATTTGCACACATAGACTAGGATGTCAGAAGGACAACTGCAACAGGCGCGTGTGTAAAGTAAGGAGTGTCCAGTGGCACATGGCAAACCCAGAGACAATGCATGCACAATCACCAAAGAAGCATGACACCGGATCAGGAAACTGAAGTCCGATCTGCGCACAGGAGACAAACCCTCGGCAGCTGTTGATGGCCCATTGTGTGGACCAACATGCCAAAAAACATACACGACCATGTACTTCATGCCCAATAGGGAGCCTGACCCATGAGCAACTGCATGCATGTTGCTAAACTACACATGGACTCCTATGCATAATCTTCCACAACTATGCCAGATATGCCGCATGCAAAGTGCCAAGAGACCTGCATTGACAGAGATGAGGCACCTTTGAGTGTGACAAACCCCTTTATTACTCAGCCTCACACTAAGGGAAATGCATCAATTGGAACAGACTCACAGGTCATTTGGCTGACCATGTGTGACCTACACTGGACACCCCCTTCAACACACAGATGTGTAAATCCTACGGAGCTGGCACACAAGTGATGGGGTTGAGCCCAACACCCCTTGCTGCACACGGAGAGTCTACAATTCCCCACTGAGCCTCATATGGGGATGTCCCACACTATGTCCACCATTAGCATCCCGTATGTTCCTGAGAGACGTTATACACACATTGATGCCTTCATCAGAATCCAAAACCAAAAAGGATGACTATCAGGAAGGGTGACTATCAATTCATGGGAGCAATGCAGCACGTCATGTGCCCCATGGTGAGTCGACATGTATGCATGGTAACACAACATGCACAGGAGCAGTCCCCACATATCACAAACACGTACCACCCACAAAATGCCTTGTTGCACTCCTTACCCCAAATGACTTTTCACCATGTCTGTGCATGTAACTCTGATCCAGCACACGTTGCAATACTCATGAGGAATAGCAGGAGGGCAAAGATGACATGAGCAGATGACAGGCGCAAGAACCTGGGGAGGACAGACACACAACAAGTCAGCGAAGAGCTAGTAATCCTCAGACATGTACATGTACTCTACAGGAATGATGTTGTCAGCATGCCCTTAATAAATTTAGTGTCCTAGCTAATATGTGTGGAATGACACCATCACTTGAATGACACATCAGAACACACCTCCAAGTCACTTAGCACACAGTCAGCTTGACACACACATTGCAACACATGCCACACAAGGCTCAAAGCGTGCACACTCAGACACAGGGACTCACCATCATGAGAAGAAGTTGCGGATAAGCTGAATCCGGATGTCCTCATCCTCATCCTCATCCTCACTTGCCCCGTGCCCGAGCCCTTCATCCCCCATGGGTGGATGATCCTGCTCATCCGGATCAAGGATGAGTGGCACGGCCTTCTCCACTGCCATGTTGTGCAGCATGCAGCACACAATGAAGATTTTGCAGACCTTCACTGGGGCATATGGGAGGGCGCCGCCGGTCTTGTGGATGCACCGGAATCTGCTCTTCAGGAGTCCAAACGTCCTCTCAATCACGCGCCTCGTCTGCCCATGGGTGTCGTTGTACCGGTGTTCTGCGGTTGTTCTGGGGTTGCGGAGAGGCGTCATCAGCCATGGCATGTTGGGATAGCCAGAGTCCCCTACATGGAAACATCATGTGAAGAAGTGGGTCAGGAGATGCCGTAAGATACAAAGATAGCGCTGAACACAGGACTAACAGAGTATACCCACCAACAAGACATGCTCGTTCCGCTTGCAGCTGCAGCATCATTTCTGGCACCCTGCTACGCCTCATGATGTATGCATCGTGTGCGGACCCTGGAAAACGTGCACAGACATGGGAAATCAGCATGTTAGCAAGACACACCACAAGGGCATTAATGGAGTGGTATTGTTTTCTGTTTCTATAGGCTACCTCCTGTGCCTGTGGTGGTACCAAAGCCACATGTGTCCCATCAATGGCCCCAATTACATGAGGCATCCCTCCCAGGGCATAGAACTCACCCTTGACACCTGTCAACTGCTCACGAGTGGGAAAATGGATGAATTCATCCAGGTGCACCAACATGGCTTCTATAACATCATGCAGGACACGGCTGAACATTGTCTGGGACATGCCACCGACATCAGCTATGGTCAATTGAAACGTGCCGGTGGCAAAAAAATGTAGGGCTGCCATCACCTTCACCTTGGGGGTCAGAGCTGTAGGATACCTGTGTTGTGGTTGGAGGTGTGGTGCAAGCCAGCGGGTCAAGTCCTCTATCAACTCTTGCGAGAAGCGGTATCTGCGTATGCAGTCATGTTCACGCATGGCATCCAGGTCTGGCATTCGTCTGGGGAGAGGCGGTGCCCTGCAGAGATTTGGAAGAAATAACGAAGAGTGAGTACATTACCACACCAATGTCACTGAGGTGAGCACATGTTCAACAGCTAATACACATCTGCTTAATACAGAGTCTGTGCTGTGCAATACATCCAGGACACATGGGCCAGCCAGGTGATACTCCTACGAAGAGCCAGACACAATAGTTGCATGGCAATGTTGACGTGACATGCCATGAAAATAGCTGTTGGCCAGTGTAAGTGACAAGCCAGACACATTACATGAGTGACAGACATCCACATATCAGCATTTGAAGGAGGTCATCTCATACAGACAGCTGGCGGGAGTCTAGACGCACAGGTCACATGTTATCTGGAAATGGACAGATGACACACATTTCCATTAAGGGGTCCATGTCAAAAACTGATGACACAGACATTGAGGGAACGCAGATATTGCCTCATGTCAGGAAGTCATCTTCGAACCATCATGACACATGTAACGTGTGAGTCCACATGTGGCATGGTGTGCGTATATGTGTGTCATGCACATATGCACACAGACACATGTTCGATGCTGCAACAGCAGATGGAGTTGACGGAACACCAACGGAAAGCTCATGGGAACACATGACACACACATGACATAGTCACATCGTGGCACGCTGGGAGTCACATGTGAGGTGTAATTATCCGTGTACCTGGCATCAGGGGACAGTTGCGGGTGTTGCTGACTGTGCCATACCAGTGATGCAGTGCTTGACACATGTGTCGTACATGCACACATGTGCAAAGTGTGAAGGGGAAGTGTGCCACGTAGTGCCCCATCACACATGACATGTGTAAACAGCTCATCACACATCTATTGTGCCACAACATGAGGAGACATGTGCCACATCACTGCCTGACACACCTAGGCCCTGCACATGAAGGACTGCACTGACAATGACTTGATGTACAGCCTTGTGCGAGTCTGACACCTCCATTCCTTTCGTGTGCGCCTCCTATCACCAGTGTAAGCAGTGAAATGCAGTACACACGCTCTGAGGGCGTGTGTAGGGCCCGTACTCACGCGTGAGTACCTGCCGTACACGCGTGAGTACGTGCCTATCACTATAGTTGTGTTACTGTAGGTCCGAGTGATACAGCACGTACACACGCGTGTACGGGCCGTACACGCGTGAGTACGTGCCTATCACTAGGCCCTACGGTAACACGACTATAGTGATAGGCACGTACTCACGCGTGTATGGCCCGTACACGCGTGAGTACATGCCGTATCACTAGGCCCTACGGTACCCCCAACTATAGTGATAGGCACGTACTCACGCGTGTATGGCCCGTACACGCGTGAGTCCGTGCCTATCACTAGGCCCTACGGTAACACGACTATAGTGATAGGCACGTACTCATGTGTGTACGGCCCGTACACGCGTGAGTTCGTGGCGTATCACTAGGCCCTACGGTACCCCCAACTATAGTGATAGGCACGTACTCACACGTGTACGGCCCGTACACGCGTGAGTACGGCCCGTCTACCTGTTGTGATGGTGCCCTAGGGGTACGTGTGAAAAGCGCCGTACCTGTGTGGGGATTTAAGAATTACAATGGGGACACATGAGGGACAAGTATTAGGGCTTAAATGCATGCTGGTTGTCATGGATACCGAGTTTCAAGTTCAAAATTTTACATCATGTGGTCTGGAAAAATCAGTTGGCCACATTTAACATTGTTGCAAAGTGGTTGTTGACATGACATGATGCTGCAAAATCGAAAGATGCAAAGGCTATCACTGGTGTATGTTTAAAGGGATTGGAGGAAACGTAGGATGCAAATGAGTCTGACCAACCACTCTGTACTCCTGTAAATGAAATAGGCCAGCAAGGCAGATATAAGGCAGGCAGAACCCATGAGAGGGCACTTGCCTGCACAACATGTCAGTCGATACCACTGCTGCTGTATTGTCTCCCTCTGGCACAATGTCAAGGACTGTGGAGAGGGCCCAGCCTTTCACCCAGGAGGAGAACGAGGCCCTGCTGGATGTGATCCTCCCACAGTACCCCATGCTGTGTGGTCGACCAGGGGAGTAGGTGAGTGCTGACTCCACTACCTTTGCCTGTGCACCTTTATTGTGTCTGTCACTTCTGGCATTGTGGCCAGGTGTGACAGACATGCAATGTTGGGTGGAGTGGGTCCCAGGGGGGTGGAGGGGTGGCTTATATCTCTCATGCAGGGCTTGATGTAGTTCATGTGTGCACTCCTCACTTGCATTGTGCTTACTGTGACATTCACTGCATAGTGCATGGCACATTCCGCCAGTCAAATCCTCTTGGGCATTCTTGTTCTATTGTCCTGCAGTGATTCAGTGGTCACCCCGGTGTGACAGGTGACTGCACCCACAGATGTGTGTGAGAGTTGAGTGGAGCTGTGGTGAGAGTGGTGAGAGTGTCCAAATGATGTGTACGCCCCCTGGACATTGATGTGTTTGAATGTTTCTTGTCATGTAGATGAGTGTCTATGTGGAGTGTTGCACCACAGCTGCATGGAGGAGGCAACTGCTCAATCCATCTGATGTGTGAAGTAAGCCGTGCTGTGTGTCTGACTTGCTGAGCTAGCCCCACACCTGTGACCCCCCCCTGGCAAGTGGCACATGTGCAGAGTGAGGTTTGCATCTGCTGTTGCCAATGGCAGGTGATTGATGTGTGCCTGTGTGTGTCTGTGTACTCTGCTGAGGTTTCGTCAGTGGCCTGGGGCATGTGACTGCTTTGCGGTGCTGTCCATCAGCCTTGTGTTGCTTGGGATGCACAGTGTGTGCCATGATCAGGGATTGTTTTGCACCCCTCATGCCACCTGTGTACTTACTATGCCATGTAGTGCATTGGTGCGTTCCCAGTGGAAAAAGTCCCTATGACTAAGGTGCTATTACTTGCCAGCATACTATGCCCTGTTCAACAAATCTAAGATGTTCAAATGTGTGTCTCTGTGACATGGTGCAGGTGTAGTGATGTTGTCCCACTTTGTCATCCACACAGGTATCCCCCTACCACAAGGGGAAGATCTGGGAGGATGCCGTCAAGGCCGTGCAATCGGCGCAGGGTCGCAGTCGGCGCCTGCCACAAGTGAGGAAGAGATGGCAGGACATCCGGTGCTGGACCCGGAGGTTCGCCCGGGTCATACTGAAGGAGGAGGCTCCTCGCAAGCATGGCGGGCGCCGGCGCCTGCCCAACCAGATGCGGCGTGTCCTGCAGTGTTCTTCCCTGACCTGGATAGGCGGATACAGGAGTTACAGCAGCAGGAAGGGGGTAGGTACATGTGTGTTTGTTGTGTGTCGCCAGCTTTTGGAGCTGCTCAGTCACCTGGATACACTGCCTGGCTATATATGTGCAGTGCATATCCTGTACGCCAAAGTCAACCTGTGTTGTTCTTCCTCCCTCCCCTCCTTGACATGTGTTACCTGGTCTGTGTGTTATCACTATTGCACATGGTCATCTAGGCTGCCAGTTTATCAAGGTGCACACTGCTTTCAGCATTATGTGTGGGGGTGGTCTGCCT